>NC_137896.1:29090802-30471916 GCF_963455335.1 Martes martes
ATGTTGTGAAATATCCACAGGGTTACTAATAAATAAAATCTCATCTAAAAAGTGTTCAGACATTTTCCTGTGGTTTAGTTTGGGAGCACTGACTTTGAAGATAGGTGTGTACTCAGGCATTTACATGTGATCTCTGCCAAAGCACCCCCCACCTCCCTACCCTCCCTACCCCCCCACCCCTCCCCCGGCCCAGAGGAGAGAGAGAACCTCCCCACTGAGTGTGGAGCCAGAGGTAGGACTTGATCTCCCTACCCTGGGATCATGACTTGAGTCAAAGGCAGACACTTAACTGACTGAACTACTCAGGTGCCCAGTCTTTCACTTTTAAGTTGCAGTATAAAGTGTAACAATCTTGACTGTACATCTGATGCATTTTTACATATGCACAAGCCCATTTAGCCACCACTCACATCAAGATATAGAATATTTCTGGGACACCCGGGTGGCTGGGTGGCTCAGTCAGTTAATTGCCTGCTTTCAGCTCAGGTCATGATCCCAGGGTTCTGGGATCAAGCCCCACGTCAGGCTCCCTGCTCAGCAAAAAGTCTGCTTCTCCCCCGTCCCTCCCCCTGGTCATGTACATGCTCTCTCTCTCAAATAAATGAATAAAATCTTTAAAACAATGATAGAGAACATTTCTATTCCCTGCAAAAGTTCCCTTGTACCAACCCAGAAGTAACCAGTGAATGATTTCTATTTATGTAGATGAGTTTTGCCTGTTTTTGAACCTTGCCTTACCTTGCAACTGAAGGAACGGACAGGATGTATTCTTTGTGCTTGACTTGGTTAACTGTGGTTCCCATTTATCCTGGTGAAAGGCATGCATATTATGCGTAGTGATCGATTGCCTTTTTCACTGCTGTATACTATTCCACAATGTGAGCACACCACTGTTGGTCTCTTCATTCTCCTGCTGAGGGAACCTTTGGGTTGTTTCCAGAGTTTGGCTATTGTAAACAAAGCCACTATGAACACTAGGTATCCTGTACGTTTTTAGGTGGACACACAGCTAAGAGAGTGGTGGCTGGGTGATAGACTTGGCATGTTTAAGTTTAGTAAGAACTGCCATTTTCTGAATCTTTTGATATCTCTTAAAACCGGGAAAAATAAACCTCAACCTGGTTATTGTGAGAGTATTTAGTGGGCTCTAAGGTGTAAGACTTTAAGTCTGTACCTGAAACACAGTGGGGGCTCAGTAATTGCTGGCTTCTGCCCCAAGCAGAGGAAGGGCCAGGCAGTTGGCAAGCACTGTGGGGAGGTACCTGCCTCAGACCCTTGGGCAGAGAAGCCTCCCACACAGCAGTAAAGACCCACACCCAGCAGGCGGGGCAAGCCAGTCGCAGCGCCCCTGACTAGCTCTCACCTACCCAGCTTCCTCCCACCGCGATCCTGCTTCCCCAGGAGTCGCCCTGTGAACTTCGCGTATCACCCTATATTTATTGAGCACTAACTGTGTGCCAGGTCCTAGGTGCCCAGGTACAAATGACATAAAGACCCTCCCCCTTCAAATTACTCGGCGGGAGGAGTGATTGCTTAGCGTAGGGAGCACGATGACCCAGCCGACCACTGACTCCGAGGTCTGCCGTCCACTTGGATTCTGGCCAGGTTCTGGATTTCCCCTGGACGTTGCTGGAGACAAACAAGGAAAGAAAATAATCTGACCCTCTACGCCCCAGCAGGGGCCTAGGTCGGTCCGGGAGCGCGGTCCGGCATGTCCAGGCCCCCGAGCCAAGGCCAAGCGCCCCCCGCCCACTGCCCTCTGGCTCTGGTGGGCCGAGAAGCCCCGCCCCCGCCGTCTGGCCAATGGCCGCGCGGTCCCGCCCCTCCCCGCCGCGCCCCCTCCCTGTTGGGCCGGGTTCCGGAGTGTCCGCGGAGGTCGGCGGGTCGCGGAGTGGTGGCTACCCGAGGTAAGTTAGCCGTCCCGGGCCCTCTGTCCCGTCGGCTCAGGGCACGCGGATCCCGTTCGGGGAGGTGGCCAGTGGCGTCAAGAGCCGAGTGGGACTCGGAGTCCGCCGGGGCGCACGGGGGTCAGGGACGCCACTGGGTGCGCGGGGCTAGGGAAGAGCCCACGCGCAGTTCGCCGCAGCGAGGGCTCCACGAGCCTCTGCCAGCCCCGGGGGTGGCGCGGGGCGTCTGCCCGGACTGGAGGGGAAGTTGGGCGGGAAGAAGGCAGGCGCCGGCTGCGGAGCTCCTGCAGCCTCCCCGCAGGCCGAGGGTGACTCCGGGGCGAGGCCTGGCCCGGCCGCGCCAACCTCCCGAAGCCGCGGCAGCGCCTACAAGTGCGGGGCCGCCGTCCTCTCCGGGGCCATGACAGTTCTCGGGAGTGACAACTGCTCAGAACAGCCTCCCTCCCTCTGCGAGCCTGGTCCCGGTCCCATCCAGCAATCGGAGCCCAGTCGGTGAGGCCTCGCCCCTCTCGGCCGGGTGGTTCTTTCTTTCCGGGACGCTCTTGGGGCCTCGGGGACATTCGGGTAGACAGCTCTCCTCGCAGCGTCGGTCCGCCTTTCCCTGAGACCGGAAGGAGATGCTGGGAAAACAAAAACAAAAACAAATAAAAAAAACGACGTTCTCCTGTGCATGCTGTGGAGTCTCAAAAACTTTTGGAAGTACAGTCAACAACCTGAGAACCGTGACTGCCGTAGAGGGAACGCACTCGGGCTTGTCTGAACGATTTACAGTTCTTTCAAGAGAAGGGACTAAATGTTTCAGCCTCCCAGGCACACCCTTATCCAGCAACTCCCCTCACCCAAGCCGTGGCCTTGGTCCCTCTGGGGCTGTGAGTCTCACTTGCTGCAGCAGGGCCTATATTCTGCAAGGTGTTATGGTGAGCTGCAAAGAGGCAGCAAATCCTAGGTTCAAATCCTGACAGGGCCACTGGTCAGCTTGTGCAACCTGGCATCATTTCTCCACCCCTAAATGAAAGAAACTTAGGATGGGCCTGCCTATAGTGGAACGGTGAATAAATGTGAACAAATATGGGCTTCCTTTCTTTTTGGTGGGAGCATGTTATACTTCATACTCCCCAATCCACTGCCCCGTTTTTTAAAGATTTTATTTATTTGTCAGAGGGAGCGAGCAGGGGGAGCGGCAGACCGAGGGAGAACTGGCCTAGCAAAGAGCCTGATTTCAGACTCCTGGGATCATGACCTGAGTTGAAGGGAGATGCTTCACCAACTGAGCCACCCAGGAGTCCCCATACTTCCCAAACGCCTAAGGGCTGAGGCTCAGATGCAGAAGAATGTATTACTTGACTCTCTCCTGGTGCCTCTCTGGATGCCATGGAAGAGAAGGAGAAAGTGTCACTTAGCCACCTTAGAGTTGTTCTTTGTTCATCTCCTGAAGGCTCAGAGGACCAACCCCCCCCCCCCAAAATCTCCTTGATCCTCTTGACCTCTGTCATTAACACATTAACCAGCAGGAATGTCGCCCCTGGTGGCTAACAAAGCAAGGCATGTAACATGAGGCTATGAGGCCTAGAGTCCCACCCACGCCAGGCACCTATGTTTTTGATCCAGCCTGACCCTCCGTCTTCTGACCCCTTCCTTCCCACAAAACCTACTTGGACATGTTACAGCATCTTAGGCTTCACTTGTTCAGAATGTAGCTTTGGAGTCCTCTCTGTACCACAGCTTCTCCACCAGATTCTCTGGCCTGCCTGAATGGCACCCTCCATCCACCAACACCTGAGCATCCTTGATTCTTCTCTCTTCCTCACTTCCCACATCCACAGCACACCAGGAACCCAAGCACCTCTCACCACCTCCGAGGGCAGCATTCTCGCCATCCCCTTCCTGTGGCCCCCTCCTTTAGCCTCCTGATTTGTCTCCCTGCTTCCATCCTGGTCCCTCCACAGTCCAGGTTTTCACAACTACGAGGGAGGTCTTTAACAAAAGTTCAGGCCTCTCCCTTCCCTGCTCAGAACCCCCTGATGGCCTCCCATCTCACTCCAAAAAACCCCCCCAAAACAACCCCCAAAGTCCTTTCCTGCAACACCCCGCATGAGCCACCTCTCCTAACCTCCTTGATCTTGATCTCTGCCCCTCCCCCTAGCTTTCTAAACCTGGACCCCCCCCAAGACCTGTTATCTGTTCTTCAAACATGCCAAGCTCATTTACGCCTTAGGACTTCTAATTTGCTATGCCGCCCTCCAACCCCCACCCCCAGCGCTGATCTTGTTACAGCCCAGAAGGCCTCAGCTCAAATGTCAGGGATTCAGAAAGACTTCCCTGACCAACTCCATCCATGCAACATACCCTTCTCCAGGGTTTCTGTCTCATTACCCTGCTTTATTTTCTTAGGATTAATGTCTGGAATTCTTATTTATGTATATGTTTACTGATTTGTTATCTGTCCTACCCCAATAGAATATAAATTGGATGATGGCAGAGATCTTATCCCTCTTATTCCCTGCAGCTCTCCCTGAGGGGGGAGGCAGGTAAGAAACTCGCAGACAACCCCATCTATAATTGCAAATTGTGGTAAGTGCTACCTGAGCAACTAGTAGCAATTGCTAGTAATTGAGGCACTTCTAAATGTGAACCTTATGTGGTTGAACTATTGTGTTGTCAAAACAAGCTCTCTAAGCCATTTTAGGGGTGAAGAGAAACCTGCAAAGGACTGGTAATTTGCCCCAGATCACACAGTGAGTGGAACCAGCCTCCTACCCTAAGAACATGTACACAGCAAGCCTTAATGGTGGGCTTGCAGTCATGTTCTAGAAAGAACCTGATCCTGGAGCCTGAAGACTTCTGTTTTTTGCTCTTCCACTAACTAGCAAGCCCCTTAATTTCTTGGTACTTTGTTTTCTTCACCTTTAAAGTAGGATGATCCTATTATTATTTTGGGCTTTTTTTTTTTTTTTCCCTGGTTCACCCCAGGGAAGCAGTACTTCTTGGTGGAGCCCTCTTGCTGTCAGCAGCTAGGGGCACAAACAGACCTTGGGACAATGGCAGGGAGCCAGAGCCCTCCCCAACACTGACCAGCCTGCAGGGCAGAAATGGGGCCTAGAGCTGGATCTGATTTCTTCTGGTCATCAATTCTTTTTTTTTTTTTTTTAAGATTTTATTTATTTATTTGACAGAGATCACAAGTAGGCAGAGAGGCAGGCAGAGGTGGGGGGAGGCAGGCTCCCTGCTGAGCAGAGAGCCCAATGCAGGGCTCGATCCCAGGACTCTGGGACCATGACCTGAGCTGAAGGCAGAGGCTTTGACCCACTGAGCCACCCAGGCGCCCTGGTCATCAATTCATTTTTTTTTTTTTAAAGATTTTATTTATTTGTTTGACAGACAGAGATCCCAAGTAGGCAGAGAGGCAGGCAGAGAGAGGAGGAAACAGGCTGTTTGCAGACCCGAGAGCCCGATGCGGGGCTCGATCCCAGGACCCTGGGATTATGACCTGAGCTGAAGGCAGAGGCTTTAACCAACTGAGCCACCCAGGTGCCCCTCATCAATTCATTTTTAAGCAAATTTCTTGAGGGCCTCTGGGACTCTGGCAGTAATAAAATTAGACGATTAAAGAAAGAAGAAAGCACTCCAGAGAATTGAGAAAGAAAGGAGTCATTGCCTTTTGTCCCACCCCGTTCCCAACTCTGTTACCATACGTGGTATGCTTTCTTTTCCAGCCTTTTTACCCCCCCTCTCCATCTGTCCTTTTATGGGCCAGAACCCTCCGTCACTTCAGAACCTAGACAGCCATGACGTTTGCCGAGGAAAAGACTTATGAGTATATCCGCCACCATTACAGCAATTTTGTTGACCGCATTCATGTTCTGGAGATACTGCCTTACCTATCCTGCCTCACCACAAGTGACCAGGTGAGCTGGGGCATGACAGCCCGCCACTGACTCGGGGCAGGGGCATGGGGCTCAGAGCTTCCCCCCAAAGCCGGGGCCAACTCCTTCCTTCTCCATCTTCTGCATCCTGCTTCTTGACCTTGACACTTCTCTAATTTGCAGAATGAAGTGTGGTTCAGGCTGGCCTTTTCCCACGTGGCTGAGCTCCCTCTCGCGTCCATATGGTGTAGTGCTAAAAAAGTAGGGTGGTGGCTGCCTGAGATGTCTGGGCTTCGGTCCCCTCACGTGCTCCCCTCGGGACTTTCCTTGACGTCGTCTCTTGTCATTGTTCCTGCTCAGTGTTGACTCCATTCACCTTATCACGGTACCCTGTCCTGACAGGGAGCCCAGGGCTCAGTTTTGAGAGCTCGCGGCAGCCAGGCTGCCCTAGCCTCTCAGAACTGGCTGTGGCCCCAAGTGAAGTGGGGCTGGCCGCCTCCCAGTTCTAGCTGCTCCCAGTGGCACCGGCTCTCTGCTGCCACCACGCGGCTGTGCTGGTGGTGGTGCGGGCCTGTGGCTGTTGGGATTCGGCCCCCTCCCTTGGATTTGGGGGCTTGTGGGGATGCCTCGTGACTAGTTCTGCAGGATATGTTTCCTGTGGGTCTTCGTTTCTGCTCTCTGGTTGCCCGTCTGCATGTGGGAATTCAGTGCCCATAAAACCTCCTCTGCCCTGAGACTCCTTATCAGAGTCTCCCAGCACCCCAGCCTCCTGATTCTTAGCATTGGCTTCCTCTCTCTGTCCCTTTACCTCCTTTTCATCTTCTGTTCTCTCTGTACCCTTTCCTCTGCTGCTAATCCAAACCCTTTCTTTTTGCCTTCGGGGCTGCCTAAACAAACCCCAGGCTTTGGTGAAAGACTAACTAGGATCTGTCTGTAGCATCTTTGTTACCTTATTTCTGCTAAGCCTCTGTTTCCTCACCAGTAGAGTCGGGACAATAGCTCACAGCATCCTGAGCACAGGGCCTGGCACACAGTAAGAGCCTGTTTCCTGGTAACCACCTTTAAACTTGGGCCCAAACACTGGCCTTGTCCTGGGCTCTGACCGAGTTTCAGATGGCTGCCTCACTCTTGTGGCTACTTGGAGCCGCTCTCTGCAGCTGTCCCCTCCTGAGTGGGGAAGGGGCCAGGGCCCCCTGGCTTGAGCAGGGCAGCTGGCTGTGTCTTCCAGGACCGACTGCGGGCCTCTTACCAGCTCTCTGGGAACCAGGGCACCCTCTGGGAGCTCTTCAACAGCCTTCGGCGGCGGATCGGCTGGGTGGAGTCCCTCATCAGTGCACTGAGGGCCTGTGAGCTGGTGGATCTTGCTGATGAAGTGGCTCGCATCTACCAGAGCAACCTGCCCGGTGAGCTTCCTGCTGTGGCCCTCCTTGTGGAACCCCTGTTGGTTCCCCTGGCCTCCATTCAGCCTCTCCCCTCACCCCTGTACCTCCTGCCTCCCTTTGTCACTTTCCCTCCCACGACTCCCAGGCAATAGACAAACCTGGGTGTGGATCACAGCTTAGCTTCTTGCTAGCCATGTCCCTTTGGCCAAGTCCCTTAATTTCTCTAAACCTCAGTCTTCTCCTCTGTAAAATGGGACTAACGGCCAGACATCTACATTGTAGGACTGTGGTGGCTACCATGAGATGATGGATGTGGGACTGGACACCTCCCGTGTGCTCAGCAGATGGGACTTCCTCTAATTTTTTGTGGCTGTGACATTGGCTTCCCTCCTCTTTCTCACTTCCTCCTGTCTCTCTCTCAGTTTACTGCCTTCTCTCCACTCCACTCTACTCTTCCCTTCCCCCTTCACTGTCTCCTCTTTCTTCCTCAGGGGTTCCTTCCTTCCTTGCCCTCATCTCTTCCTCTCCCCCTTGCTTCCCATGGAGTCTTCTCAGTCCTCCACTCCAGCTGCCCAGTTACCCTGCCGGGCCAAGTGGCCAGAGGGGTCTGGTGCGGTCAGGTCTGAGGGGTCAAAACAGGAAGAAAACTCAAGCCAGCCCTATTTATGTTTTAGACTAGAGACAACTCCTGAGACCCTGCTCAGATTTACAGCCTTGGAATAGCCTCCTGTTTGCTTCCTTTCTTTTTTCTTCCCTCCCTCCCTCTCCCTCCTTCCCTTCCATCCTTCTTTCTGAGGGGTCAGTTAATGGTGACAGCCACCAACAAAGAGGAGGAGAAAGCCACTGGGTTCCAGAATGACAGGGGACAGAGAAGTGGTGACCGCTGACCCAGTCTGGGTTGTGAGAGGCTTGTGGGGTGCCCCCTATGCCCCTCCCAACCTCTCCCACCCTACTCCTTCTACCTCTCCTTGTTTTTGTCCTCCCTACCTTCCTCTCTCCCTCCTGCTGCTACCTCCCACTCAGTGAGTCTTGTCTCTTCTAAGTACATCCTACATCAGGACAGCTTTGGGAGCTGTGGGGGGCTGATAGTCATTGACCTGGGGGTCCAGGAACACGCAGGCCTCTCCTGTCACTGGGAGCATCCATGATTCCCCCTTGACATCACTCTATCTTTGCCTCCAGGGGTCCGGAACCGGCCTCCAGCCCCAGTGGAACCACAGTTAGTTCCTGCTGAGGTTCCACGGTCCTCTAGACCTGCTGTGGCCCCCAGTGCCCCCCACAACGGCTACAGAGAGGAGGAGCCAAGTTTCCCCTTGCCAGTCCAGGACACCCAGCCACCAGAGTCCCCCGAAGAGGTGTGTCCTCACAGTCTACTTTGGGCCTCCTGCTTTTGTGTTCCTGTCTGTACAGCTTCTAGAAGCTCTCTTCTGTCCCAACCACAAACCATGTCTAATCTCTGCTCGGAACCTCAGGGCTCCTTCGGTGGAGGTAGTCTCCAAACCAGCTTTCAGACTGCTGAGCCGGGCTTCACCCTGTGGCAGTGCTCAATCCTCTTACCAGCCAGCTGTGAAGCCACAGTTTTGTGTTCTTTGCAGTGGTTTGTGTGACGAGATGAGCTAGATCAAGGGACCAGGGAATGAACAATGGAGGGGTACTGGGGAAGCAGGAGGTAATGGGGTGGTTGGAGTACTTATTGCCAGTAAAGCTGATTCAGGGCGGAAATGGCTGATTCTGTTGGGATGTCCAGGAGATGCCAGACCATGAACTTGAAGCCCAAGAAAGGGGTTTGTGCAATAGCATCAGAGAGGGGAACCTTTTACAGGGCAAGGCAGATGAATAGAGACTCCCCATGGGACGGTGTGTGTTTTTGGTGAGGTAGGTTCCTGTAGACAGGGTTTGGCAATGACCAAAGCCAGGGCTAGGGGCTTCCTCAGTTTCTGTACTCCGTGATATGGGCTGAGACCTGTAGGAGATGCCCACTCCTGGGAAAAGCAATTGCCTCATTTATATTTTCCCTCTTGCAGAGTTCAAAGAAAGTCCCACTGAGGAGGCCAGCTGGCCCCCTGGTGCCCTCCTCTGACATGGCGGCCTTCAGCCCTCTGACTTCCAGTGGACATCAAGAGCAGGACACGGAACTAGGCGGTGCCCACACACCAGGTATGTGTGGAATCTGGAGTTCTGGGGCCTCTCCAACCTCCCAGTGAGGGTGAAGACTTAGAGTTGCCCCCCTGGCTTCCTTGGACAGGAGGCAAGGGTGGGAATAAAGGGAGTTTACCTCAGGGAGCAACTCAGTTCCTTAGAGGGCATATCCATATTTTCTGTGTAGCAAACTGTTCCAACATTTAGTAGCTTAAAATATAATGATTTAGCTCATGATTCTGTGGGTTAGCAATTTGGGCTGGTTCAGGGTAGTTCTTCAAGTCTCGGCTGAATTCCCTCTTGTATACACGTTGATGCCCACACACATGTATGCTCTGCTTATGCCTGGTGGCTAGGGCACCTTGGTTCTCTTCAGCTAGTCCTCGTCCTTCACCAGACAAGTCTGTTTCATGGCAGCTGAGCAGAATTCTGAGAGAGCGGGCTCCTGGGCAAAGACTCAACCTGGCAGTGTTCATCCTGCCTCATTCTGTGAGCCAAAGCAGGTCACGTTGGCCAGCGCAGAGTCAAGGAGTCAGGAAATAGACTCCATCCCTGGATGAGAGGACTGACAGTCACATTGCAGAGGGTGTGGATACAGGTAAGGGAAGAGGATTAGGGTTATTTTGGGACTCTACCAAGAGGACTGACTCTGCAGGGGTTCTCCAGGACCCGGAGGACAGTGCAGAAGGCCTGGGCCACCTACCGACAGGGGAGCTCGTGGGCACTGCCCTACCCCAAATGGGGATCTAGCTCCCAGGGAATCACTAAAACTTCTCAGTCCCCAGAGGAAGTATGATTTTCATCAGGTAAGGGCTTGGACCCCAAACCAGATCTCAGCGCTCCCTCTTGGGAATATAGAAGAGGTCTACTCTGACCTCCCAGGCTGGCATTTCTCTGCGTCATTATTTCCCAGGCTGCATTCCATGGAACATTATGGCCTGCCCCACGTTTGGTGCCCCTGGGACAGCCACAAGGCACATGAACAGTTACAGGCTCAGAGAAGCCACTTTAGTGCCCTACACTCCTACCACCCAAGAATTCTTCCCCCAGCACCCGTTTATACTTTGCAATGTAAGCTTGCCATAAAACACCTTTCAGGAAACGCTGATGTGGACCAGGGAGGCAAGGGGCACTTAGATTTCAGTACCTGCACAGATACAGGTCCCACAAGATTCTGTTGTGTGTTAGATTGGAGGGGGCCAGGTGGTACATCAGAATGACTCCTGGCCTTTGTCAACTGTAGGGCCTGGCATGTGTGTTCTCAGAGTTCCACAGGGAAAGCCTTTATGGACTGTCACCACCTGCTTCCTCCTGCTTGTCCCAGTTCAAGCCCTCGTGTCAGGGGTGGCTTGGTCCCTGCACCCTTTGCTCCGGAGTCCATAGGTCTCCTAGGAGATTTGCGCACACTGGGGGCTGCCTGGGCCTGTGGTGCCCTGTGACTGCCGGGAGCTCTTCTGCCTGGTCCAGAATTGCTCCTATGGGCGGGGAGGGGAAGGTTGCAGAGGGAGGAGCATCCAGAATTTCCCCCAAGCTAAGGAGCAGACACAGGAGGAAAGGAGGGTGTTCCAGGCAGGAGAAGAAAGAGCAGAGGATAATGAGTGATCTTTAAGCTCCTAGATGCTGTTTGGGAGAGGGACCATTTCACTCTTAGAAGACTCGGCTTTAGGTCAAGGACTAAGGATATATAGGACCAAGGATGTGCCTGCATCTCTTGGACCCCCGGGCCTGGGTGCAGTGACCAAAGGGACTGTGGAGATTCCCTGGGTAAGAAGTTGGGGGGCCTGGATGCAGTAGGGACTTGAGCTGGGGCACAGAGGCTCTTCTTTAGCCTTCTGATCCCAGGGTGACTGTGATTTTAGAGTAACCGTCCTGTGATTTGTGTCTCCCCTTTTATTTTGCCCCCTGCAGGCACGGCCTCCAGCCTCCCCTCATCCCGTGGTCCTGTGTCTCCATCTGTCTCCTTCCAGCCCCTGACCCGTTCCACCCACAGGGCGAGCCGTTTGCCTGCACCCTCCGCGTCAGTGCCATCTGCTGGCACCTCCTCCTCGTCCACGGGCTTGGCCTGTGCTGGGGATGCTGGTGACCACCATGAGGCCGGTGTCTGCTCTGTGGGGGCTGGGGTGTCCATAAGCTCGCTGACCACCAGCACTGCGTCCTCCAGGGTTCCTGCCAGCTCAGCACTTGACAGAACAGTGCCTTCCAAGTTGTCTGCCGGCTCAAAACCCTCAGGGGCAGTAGCCACTAATGTGCTCACAAGTCTGCCACCGTCCAAACTACCCATCAACTCAGTGCGTGCTGGCACAGCAGCACCCAGAGTGCCCACAGGCTTGGTGCCCGAGCCCAGGATGTCCACGAGCACGGTGCCCAGCAAGGTGCCTGCCAGCACCGTGCCCACTGTCAGGAGCCACATACCCTCAGGGGTGAGTCTTTGCCCTGTCCAGCAGTGATCCAGGCTTTTCCCCCTAGCCCTGTCCTTGGACCCTTTCCAGTCCCCAGTCCATCTCTAGCCTGGGATGTCCCAGTGCTGCTCCTCGAGGGTGTAGGGCTAGCTGAGATCTAGCCTCTTCCAGACCCCACATCACGACCTTTAGAGTAATAATAATCCTTCAAGCCCCTGAGTGCGGATGCCTCGGGAGGGTTGGGCATGATGGCCACTCCCACTGGTCATGTGCCTTAGCCCATTTAGAGCTTGCAGCTCCCCATGGAGCTCAGTAGTGTGTGTTGCAGACTGAACAATGAGGGGCAGCACAGGGTGGCCTGCTGCCTCAGTGCCCTGCTCCTTACCACCGGGATATCCAGTCTGCCCCACCATGACCCAGTCCTTACTGACTGCAGTCTTAGATGGGACTAACCCACTGGAGGTAGCCACACTGACCCAGCAGTGCCCCCTCCTTCATGGCTGCCCCCTTGGGGTGAGCCCATGCAGCCCTACAGCTACTGTCTGCCTGGAGCAACCAAGTCCAGGGGACCCTTTAGGCAGGGCTCTGACGCTGTAGCTGATCCATGGCCTTCCTCCCAGGCAGAACGTCAGAGTAGGATGGGGCCATAGCCACCAAGGGCTCCAGGAGGGTGGGGGTGAACTCACAGGCAGGCCAGTGAGTAGCAAGAGGGGTGCATTGGAGGAAGTCACCACTGGTACCCCAGCCAGCAGAGCCTCTGTCCCCTCCTCCCCCACTGCCCTCCCGTACCATCAGTGGGTTGAGTCGCCAAGAGGGGGCGGCTTCCTTTCTGGACTACGGGCTAGGAATTGGAGGGTTGGAATGCTAGTTCATGGCCTGGCTGGAAATGGAGCCATGCAACTTGGCCATCTCCCTGCCATCCCCAGTCCCTTCCAGCCCCTCCTTTCTTTCCCAGGAGACTGCAGCAGCTCCAGGGCCCACCATCTCCACCAGAGACAGCTTGCCCAAGCCAAACCCCAGCTCTTCTGGCTGGGAGTCTGAGTTGGAGCTGAGCAAGCCAGGCTGTCTGGCCTCCCGGGTGGACAGTGAGCCATTCTCGGGCTGCTCTGCGGACCTGGCCCTCAGCTACAGCAAGTCCTTGGACACGGGGCCTGACAATGCCCCAGAGGAGAATGAGTACCAGTCGGTGGATTCCATTAGGATCCAAGTGACCCAGGACCCCAGCGTCGACCTGGTGGAGGGTAATCCTGGGCCGCGTGCCACCCTGGAGCCCCTGGGGGAGGATTATTACGTCCAGGTCAGCGCCTGGGCTCCATGGCTCAGGGCAGCTGCTACTGGGGTGTTCCTGGCCTTGTTCCTGACAGTGGCCTACAGGCGGCGCCTGCTCCAGTGAAGCCCCTGGGCCCTCTGTGCCGGGAATCTGCTCCCTTTCCCAGAGGACATCCAGCCCAACCATGGACTGTGCTGTCTTCCTGCCTTGTCCCTTTTGTGGGGCCAGTGGAGCCTGGGTCAGAGGGGAGCCAGGGGGCCTCAGGCCACATTTCTGTCCCAGCTCATGCCCTCTCCATGTGCTACAAACCTTGCCTACCCTGCAATCTGGATTATCACCTTTATTCTCTGGAGGAGGTGAGGTACCCCCATCCAGGCTATATACCCATTTGTCTGAGTCCACGGATCAGGAGGTACCACTGGTTGGCAATGCCCCCCATCCTGCCCCTGTGCTGGGTGGCTAGCAGATGTGCAGCGGTGGTGGCGGGGCAGGGCGGACCTCCACAGGACCTTGCTCCAGACCCCAAAAGCCCAGCCATTGCTCCAGGAGCATCAGGGTGGTCCATCTCCAGGGACATGGCTGCTTGTGGTCCCTCAAGAGGTGGAGGAGGTCCAGACATTCTCCTGCACCCTGGGGAATGTAAGCTGCTCTGCTAAGGACTGCCTCTGAAGCCTCTCTCCAGCCTCCTCACCCCCCTCTTCCTTTCCTTCCCTTCTGGTCTCCATGCTCTTTAGCTGGGAGAAGGGCGGATTTAGGGAGGAGAGGCCTGTCAGGCAGAGCTCAGACCAAGGTTTGGATTTCAGCTCCACCCTTCCTGGGCTGTGTGGCCTTGGCAGATGGTCAGACTTCTCTGGTCTTGCTTCCCCACATGGACAGTGAGTATCGTGGCGCATCTCCACTGGGTTCTTCTGAGATTGAAGCACACAAGTGTTTGTCAAGTGCCTGACCCAGAGTCGGTGAACACCGACAGCTTCCCCTACCTCTCCCCTGTGCCGCCTGGTAGACATGAGGGTAGCAGAGGCAGAGTGCCCAGTGAGTAAGGGTGCTGCTCTGTAGTGTCGGTGGGCCTGCACCCCACTCTTAACTTTCACTCACTCTGTGCTCTGTCCCTCTGCACTCTTGATTAATCTCTCTGTGCCTCTGTTTCCTCAGCTGTAAAATGGGGATGAAATACTAAAACTCCTATGTATAAAAAAATAGATCTTCTAGTGTTGTGAGGATTAAATGAGTTTATCTACACCAATCTTAGAATGGTTCCTGGCATTTATTAAGGGTTGGGTACATGTTCTTATAAACATGGAGGGGCTGGAGCACTCGGCTACACCTTACAAGGCAGATTCAGACCCTACAGCCTCCCCTCCCAGCCTCCTTCATCCTGTGCACTGAGTCACTGGGAGATGGGAAAGGAGGCACGCCCACTGGGGCAGCTGTGCAGGGTGAGGGTTGGGGTGCCTCTCCAGCAGCCAGATGGATTGGGGAATATCTTCATGGGTTTTTTTTCAGGCAGCCATCTCTGGAACCCCAGGAGCCACTTGCATTCCTGTGCTCTGCAAGAGACAAAGGCTAGCTCCTGGGGAGGTACCCCCAAGCTGTCAGCTGGTAGGTTCTCAACCCTGCTTTGGCTGCTACAGCCTTGCTTAGTAGGTGGCTTCAGTGACCTCTACCTTGAGTGACCTGTCCCTTTCCCTCTAAACTTTTCTTTAAGATTTTATTTATTTATTTGACAGAGAGAAACAGCGAGAGAGGGTACACAAGAAGCAGGGGGAGTGGGAGAGGGGGAAGGGCCCAGTCCCAGCACCCTGGGATCATGACCTGGGCTGAAGGCAGACACTTAACGACTGAGCCACCCAGGTGCCCCTAAACATCTTTTTAACCCTCACTCTGAACCCAACAGCCTGTACCCCAAAACTAGGAGAGGTCCCTACCCACGCTGTCTGGGCCCCTCCCCATCACCCTTGCTCTTAGCCAGCCCTCTGTGCTCTCCCTCACTCTCAGATACCCGGGTCAGTAAACAGTTCATGCACCGGTATAGTTTTAATGTGTGGCTTTCCCAGGGTAGCTTTGGAGAAGATTATCTCAGGAAAGCAATGTATAGTCCCAAAGGATGCTACTTTGCTGGTGGGATTTCAAACAGTGACCAGCCATGTGGGAGACACCTTTCGGTAAGGTATGTAGGAATCATTCAGGGACCTACGAGGCACTTTTCCCCTGATGCTGCCCAGGAGCCCTAATCTGGCCTGAAACAGCAGGCCTATCTCGGCTGTTGTCAACCAAAGGCCTCTAAAATGCCAACTTCAGGGGCGCCTGGGTGGCTCAGTGGGTTAGAGCCTCTGCCTTCAGCTCAGGTCATGATCTCGGGGTCCTGGGATCGAGCCCCGCATCTGGCTCTCTGCTTGGCAAGGAGCCTGCTTCCCTTCCTCTCTCTCTGCCTGCCTCTCTGCCTCCATGTGATCTCTGTCTGTAAAATAAATAAATAAAATCTTAAAAAAAAAATAAAAAAAAATAAAATGCCAACTTCAGGCAGAGCTGGGAATTGGCCAGAGTAATGAGGCCTGTGGCCAGGAGACGTCTTGGGATAGTTGATATGATGTGTCAGATTTCAGGAATCCTGGGTTTAGAGTGTGGCTTTCAGCCGCAGGTGGGATTGCATAGGAGTGTGATACAGACAGGTTACCCCCATCACCATGACCTGGACCATGTGGAGGCCAGAACCCCAGGAAGGGAGAGAGGACGTCTGCCCCCAGTGTGGGGCCCGGCCACCTATCCTTGGAGGCTTGGGAGAACACACTTCACCTCAGGGAAAAGGCTGGGGTGGGGCCAGAGGCCCAGTGCCGTCCCAAGTCCCCATCGGTTGGGGCAGACTCAGCAGCCGTCAGAGTACGCTTACCAGTCCCTCTTCACCTTCTCTCTCCTGCTGAAACATTTTCCTCAAAACCCAAGAGCCACCACAGCTTCTCTCCCCGTGGGAAACATAGACCTTGTTTGATGACCTACCGAAGCCAGACCAGTGCCGTGCCCTCACCTTATTTTCTTTGCTGGATACACTCAGATTTCATCCGATTTAGGGGGAATTTCTGGTAGGAGATCAAGAAGATGGCCCTTACCCTACTGGGCTTTGGGTTATTCAGATTCTTTCAAGAAACATTGTTTATTATGAAAAACTTTCAAATACAAAATAGAACATAAGAAAATGTATATCAGAAATAAATGTAAGAGAAAATAGAATGAGAACATGTCCCCCCCCCGCCCCCCGCCGCCCATGCCCATCATCCAGCTTCAACAATTATGGACTCATGGCCAGTCTTGTTCATCCCTGACCGATTCCCCCCTTTTCTGTACTGGTTCCTTTTATTACTCAGAGACTGAGGAGTGCAGAAAACCAAGGGGCGAGGCACACTTGGCTGGGAGAATCTTTTTTTTTTTTTTAATTTACCATCATACGCCATTTATTCCTTCCTTGTTTAAGAACAGGCAAAACTGGGGCACCTGGGTGGCTCAGTGGGTTAAGCCTCTGCCTTCGGCTCGGGTCATGATCTCAGGGTCCTGGGATCGAGCCCTGCGTCGGGCTCTCTGCTCAGTGGGGAGCCTGATGCCCCCTCTCTTTCTGCCTGCCTCTCTGCCTACTTGTGATCTCTGTCTGTCAAATGAATAAACAAAATCTTTAAAAATTTTGATAAAGGTCCTCTGTTTCCTTCCAAGGCATCATTAGGCATTCCCTTATTAGTTGCTTGGTCTCTGTGGGGGAAATCCCATGTGAAGCAGTTCAAAGAGTGAGCAGCATTGGGTTCCCATCTTAGTGAGAGGAGACCAAAGGGGGTGCCTCCATGGACATGGTCCTTGGAGGGGTCCTTGGAGGGGTCTGGCTACGCTCCTGTCCCAGAGAGGCGACATCTGGGTATGTCCAGTGGCAGCTTGCCATTGCATCGGGGGCCTCTGCCAGGCTCTGATAGAACCCTTCCAGGAGGCAGAAATGACCTATCTGGGCTAGATTCAAATTTCACAGTATGTCTCTTGCTCTTCTAGGAGTCTCCTAGGAATGGAGTCATTCAGGCCTTGAGGTCACTTGCTTTCTGTGAATTGCCCTCACCTTCCCCCAGGGAAAGTAGTGTTTGGCATTCCTGGTCTAATCTGTGCTAGAAGTGACTAGTCTCCATGGATGAAAATCCCATGTTTCCCCTCTGCTCACCTTTCTGCTTTCTTCCCTGTAGCCTAGGGCCATGAGGCTTACACTTGGTATTGGGCACAGTCCCCCAGCATTCCGCACTCCTGCAGCAGCTGGTGACAATGATAGTAATACACAGGGCTGCTCCTTACCCCATATCTTGCCGTGTGCCAGGCGCTGGACTAAGCATTTTACACAGATCAACTCGCTCAGTCCTCAGCCCTAGGCAAGGGCACCGTTCTGACCCAATGTATAGCTAGTCTGCAAGACTGGGAGGGAGCAGGGACCAGAGGAGAATGTGCAAGGGAACGCTGTGACCCCTGAGCCCCACACCTAGAAGTTTCCTACTCTTGCTTATGACCCACAGCTGTTTGCATGTCTGGAGCTGGGGACCCCATTTAAAACAAGATTTCACACCATCACGTTCCTGCCTGGTGTGCCAAGATCTGCTCCATGTTGCGATAGTGTAATAATGTGCAATATTATATCTAATGGTCTGAGGGATGTTCTAACAATAGGACTGTCATCACTGTGTGTGTGTGATCGGTGCCCAGGCTTAATGGCCTGAGGTTCTGAGAGGCAAGGCAGGGGGCACAGGCTAAAATGCCCGGCCTCCAGAAGCCAGTTTGGTGTAGCAGACATTTATTTATTTACTTATCTATCTATCTATCTATCTATCTATTTAGTTTATTTATTTATTTGACAGACAGAGATCACAAGTAGGCAGAGAGGCAGGCAGAGAGAGACAGAGAGGCAGGCAGAGAGAGATGGGGAGGCAGACTTCCCGCTGAGCAGAGAGCCCCATGCGGGGCTTGATCCCAGGACTCTGGGATCATGACCTGAGCCAAAGGCAGAGGCTTTAACCCACTGAGCCACCCAGGTGCCCCGCAAACATTATTTATTAAAGGATTCTCCGTGGGGCACCTGGCTGGCTCAGTCAGTGGAGTCTGCAACTCTTGATATTGGGGTTGTGGACTTGAGCCCCACATCGGGTGTAGAGATTACTTAAAAATTAAAAAAATTAAGGATTCTCCAGTGCTGGATCTAAGGCCTAAAAGGAGTAAGACCCCTGCTTACCCTCCAGTGGTTGGGAATGGCTCACAAAGTGAGTTGCAATTAGGCTTTCATATCATACTTTCATGTCTTTATACAATGTTTTGCACCTACTGTGTGCAGAGTATTGGGAAAGGCATCAGAGACAGAATGGCAAAGCAAAGACCTCACTCTATGGGCCCCCTTCCACTACCCATTGTTTCCAATACAATAGTGAGTTGTCTAAAGGAGTGTTCCTGAAGCAAGGGTGGTGGTAGGGAGGAGGCACAAGTGTTGTTTCCATCAGTTATGTACTACTAATAATTATTGTAACTAAGTCCAGGGGAACAGTAACACTTAGAGCCTATAGGGAATCAGAAGAATGCGAAGTGTAAATTTACAAAGACACCCAAGCAGAAAGGCTACAATCAAAGGGTCTGGCAAGATCACCTGTCAGTGAAAACAGAGCAGCTGAAACTTAAGACACTGTGAGGGAATAGAAGTTGATAAAACTGTTTGCAACCTGGCAATAGCCTACTGAAATTGACCATAGATGTAGCAATTCCATGCCTGGGTATGAACAGCACAGCAAGGAGAGCTTCTGTTAGAGCTTCTGTTTACCAAGGGATGTGTCGCTCGACCTCTTTCTTTCTTTCTTTCTTTCTCCCTTCCTTCCTTCCCTCCTTTCTTCCTTCCTCTCTTTCTTTCTCTCTCTCTCTCTCCTTCTTTCTTTCTTATTCTCCTTCCCCTCCTTCCCCTCCTCCTCCTCCTCCTCCTTCATCTTCGTCTTCATCTTCTTCTTTTTCTTTTTCTTCTTCCTCTTCTTCTTCTTCTTAGTGCAAGAATGTTTCTAACTGTGCTGTTTATAATAGCCCCAAACTGGAATCAGCCCAAAGGGCTCTCCAGGCTAGAATGGATATAGGAGCTGTGGTAGTGTCACAAAATAGAATACTGGGATATAGCAATGAGTACGAACGAAGACCTTGCTCTACACAACATGGGTAAATCTCACAGACCTGGCGTTGAGCAAGAGAATTCAGTACACACACACAAAGTCCTCACTGTGGGATTCTGTTCCCATAAAAAGTACAGAAATAAGCAAAAAATGATCCATGGCATTGACGGTCAGACTGGTTACCTTCGGGAGGGATAGAGGCAGGAAGGGACATTCTGGGGGGTGGCTCTACCTCCTGATTTGGAGGAGGTAGAGTATGATGTTCTATGTCCAGACTCCTGCTGCAGATACAGAAGTACACCAAGATCATCTAAATGAGAACAAACAGAGGCTCTTCCTTCAGAGCTTGCAGAAGAGTCAGCCACCATCATCACTAGCATTTGGCAGGAAGGGACTCAAAGGCAGGGAGGGGGAAAGTGTCACAGTGGGAAAGATAGGGAAGCTCCGGGTGTGTTATGATTGGAGGTGGTTTACCTGGGAGGGACGCTGGAGGCTGGCTAGCTAGAGGGGGTACCTCTGTGGTTGGCTGGGGAATTTGGTTTCTCTGGTTGGTCCTGAGTGGGTAGAGATACGGTGTGGTGGGGACTGAGAAGAAGCTGCCAGACAATGAGTCCTAGTTGTTCTGGGCCCACCGCTGCAGTTCTGGGGTATATTAGCATGTGCACACGCACACACACAGAGTGATGATAGTCCTATTCTTACAACACCCCTGAGACCATTAGTTATAATATTGGGCATTATTACACTATCGCAACATGGGGCAGATCTTGGCACACCGGGAGGAATGTGTTGGTGTGAAGTCTCATTTTAAATGGGGTTAAATTGTGGTTTGGCTTCCCAGGCTGGTTACTACAGAGGTTTGGGGTTAGAGTTCTAGTGTCATACCTGGTCTGGCCCATGTCCGTTTGTATATTCAGTCTCTTAGAGGGAAGAGTATGGGCGCCGAGGGGGGCCTCCCCTGCTGGAATGGGAGGTGGGTGGTCACATACATATTTCCTCCAGCTCCCTCTCCCTCCCCATGGCCTGGGGGCCTGCCTGTGAGGGTGAGACCCCCTGCTCCAAGTCTTTGCTGAGTGATCACACCCACCAAGTGTCTTTTTCCTTTAGGCCTGGCGTAAAGCCCAGCTGCTATTGAAAGGCTTTTTTGGTCAGACCTCTCTCATTTATTAGGCTTCCTAAGTTCCCATGGCTTGCCTCAAACCCTGCAGGGTAAATTCCCATTCCCTTGCCTGTATTTTAAAAGCTTATACTGAGTGTCTTTCTTCTACATATTCAATACTGTTTCTATTTAAAAAAAACAAAAAAAAAAAAAACAGCACCCAAAGTACCCGCCCCCACCAAATACAACTTTTTATTTGAAGTAACACATACATACTGGAAAGCGTACTGAGAAAGGAATTAAGGAATCTGCGGCAAGAAGGGTGGAGGCGGGCAGAGAGAGCAGGGGGTAGGGGGAAGGTGAAGAAGGGGAGGAAGCCCTGGGTTCTACTTCTGGGTCCACAGCCAACTCATGGCATCCCTTATCCTCCTGGACCCACAAACAGTGGGTGATGTCAAATCCTTCCTTCTCCAAGGTTCAGTCCCATCAGCCCTTGAGTGTCCTTGGCTCGGAGGGCTGTACAGACTTCCTTACCCTCCTGTTTTCTCTTCCCCCATCCCCAGGTGCGGTTCCACACCATCTGAGTCACTGATTTCCTAGCAATCAGACTCTGTCTTCTATTTAATCAATTCACTTGTATTTAACATAAGAAGAAAGCCAAAATCCTTTCATTATCACATGCAGCTGGAAATCGGCTTCTTGCAGGAGGCCTGTCCAAAGGAATGGGGAAAAAGAGAAACTGGTAATTGTTGAAAGAATGACTTCTTTGCCTACTCGCTGTCACGACACCCTTAGAATTGTGGGTCCATGGATACTCATTTGTAGTCATTCTGCTATTATTACTTCTAGAACTTAAGATCCTTGGACATTTCCTTCATTCAGCTTGCAGTTATGAAGGTCTACGATGACCAGATGTCTGCTTGTAGCGAGGCTACTGTAGTACAGGGTTTTCAATCCAGGTGGCTCGTTCAGGAACTGCCCCCACCTCCCCTGCCACCTTCACTGTCAGGAGTTTTCCGTTCTCAGGGTGTGGGGCAGCCTGCTACCTTCTGGACTTGGCTCAGTGGACTCCTTCCCACCCAGTCCAGCAGCAGCCAATCTCCCCCTTTGAATATTCACCTTCTTTATAATCTAGTCTCTTTATTTATTTTTTATTTAAAAGTTTTTTATTTGTTTAAGTAATCTCTACCTCATATGGGGCCCAAACTCATGAGCTTGGGATGAAGAGTTGCACGCTCTTCCAACTGAGTCAGGCACAGGTGCCCTTAATCTAGTCTCTTTAAAACTTTTTTTTTTTTTAATACTTATTTATTTGACAGAGAGATAGCAAGAGAGAGAAAGAGAGTGAGCGCACAAGCAGGTGGAGCTGCAGGCAGAGGGAAAGGGAGAAGCAGGCTCCCCGCTAAGCGAAGGATCCCGATGCAGGGCTCGATCCCAGGATCCTGGGATCATGACCTGAGCCGAAGGCAGATGCCCAACTGGCTAAGCCACCCAGGTGCCCCTAAAACATCTTTTAATTACACAGGGAATACATGAAAATGTGCTTACTATAAAAAATTAAAACCCCAAACCAAGGAGTTTTTAGGCCAGAGATTCTCAAACTTCAGTGTAGATACCACTCCCCTGGGGATGTTGTGAAAGGCCGGTGCTGACTCATGCAGTCACTATGTTTCTGAAGAGACTTTTTTCCTTCCAAGATTTTAGTTAAATTCAAGTTAGTTAACATATAGTGTAGTATTGGTTTCAGGAGTAGAATTTAACGATTTGTCACCTACATATACTACCCAGTGCTCAACACCACAAGTGTGCTCCTTGATTCCCATCACCCAGTTACCCTATCCCCCGACCTACCTACCCTCCAGCCACCCTGTTTGTTTTCTATAGTTAAGAGTCCCTTATGGTCTGTCTCCCTCTCTGTTTTTATGTTATTTTGTTTTTCCTTCCCTTCCCCTGTGTTCATGTGGTTTGTTTCTTAAACTCCATATAGGAGTGAAACCATACGGTATTTTTCTTTCTCTGACTTAGTTTGCTTAGCATAATACCATCCATGTTGTTGCAAATGGCAAGATTTCATTCTTTTTGATGGGTGAGTAATATTCCAACACTTCTTTATCCATTCATCAGTCAATGGACGTTGGAGCCCTTTCCATAATTTGGCTATTGTTGATAGTGCTGCCATAAACACTGGGGTGTGTGTGCCCCTTTGAAACAGTATTTTTGTATCCTTTGGATAAATACCTAGTAGTGCAATCGCTGGGTTGTAAGGCAGTTCTATTTTTTTTTTTTAAGATTTTATTGATTTT
Organism: Martes martes; assembly: GCF_963455335.1. Classification (NCBI taxonomy): domain Eukaryota; kingdom Metazoa; phylum Chordata; class Mammalia; order Carnivora; family Mustelidae; genus Martes; species Martes martes. The sequence goes on from NC_137896.1 coordinate 29,113,314, forward strand.
ATTTGACAGACAGAGATTACAAGTAGGCAGAGAGGCAGGCAGAGAGAGAGAGGAGGAAGCAGTCTCCCTGCTGAGCAGAGAGACCGATGCGGGGCTCGATCCCAGGACTCTGAGATCATGACCTGAGCCGAAGGCAGAGGCTTTAACCTACTGAGCCACCCAGGCACCCCAGAAATTTCTTTCCATACTAGAATGCAAATGCCCTGAGGTGTTTAACATTTTGAGGAACTTCCTTACTGTTCTCCAGAGTGGCTGCGCAGTTTGCATTCCCACCAAGAGTATAAGAGTGTTCTCCTTTCTCTGCATCCTTGCCAACATCTGTTGTTTCCTGAGTCATTGACTTTAGCCATTCTAATAGGTGTGAAGTGGTATCTCACTGTGGTTTTGATTTGTTATTTCTCTGATGCCAAGTGATGTGAAGCATTATTCATTTGTCTGTTGGCCATTTGTATGTCTTCTTTGGGTAAGTGTTCATGTCTCCTGCCCATTTCTTAACTGAATTATTTATTTTTTGGGTGTTGAGTTTGATAAGTTTTTTTTTTATAGATTTTGGATACTAGCCCTTTATCCAGTATGTCATTTGCAAATATCTTCTTCCATTTTGTAGGTTACCTTTTAGTTTTGTTGATTGTTTCCTCTGCTGTGCAGAAGCTTTTTATCTTGATGAAGTCCCAACAGTTCATTTTTTCTTTTGTTTCCCTTGCCTCCAGAGATGTGCCTATTAAGAAGCTGCTATGGCTGAAGTCAAAGGGGTTGCTGTCTGTTTTCTCCTCTAGAATTTTGGTGGTTTCTTGTCTCACATTTTGGTCTTTCACCTAAGGAGACTTTTTTGAGTTAAAAACAAAGAACAGCGGGGCGTCTGGGTGGCTCAGTGGGTTAAAGCCTCTGCCTTCCGCTCAGGTCATGATCCCAGGGTCCTGGGATCGAGCCCGGCATCGGGCTCTCTGCTCAGCAGGAAGCCTGCCTCCCCCTCTCTCTCTGCCTGCCTCTCTGCCTACTTGTGATCTCTGTCTGTCAAATAAATAAATAAAATCTTTAAAAAAAACAAACAAAGAACAGTAATTGAAAATGTCCTTCCCTCTCCTGTAAGTTTGAGAGACATCATTCTTTGCCTTTGCCTATGTACTGTGCCATTTGATAATCCTAACTTAATCCCATCTGTGGCTTGGGAGTGAGGACTCTCTGTTCGTAGCAGTGGGGTGCAGGGTCTCCTAGCCTCTAGACTCTTCTATAGCTCCTCATAGTACCCCACAAATTATTGTTGCCAAGTTTACTAGGTCTTCGTTGAATTGAATTTAATTCATACAGCAATCCAAATGATTTGGTCCTTGTTTCAGTTGATTGAGGACCCTTGACTTCTGATTTTTTCTCCACCTTGTGCAGGATGACCTACCCAAATCACTGATGAAATGGAGAACAGGGCAAATCCAGAGCGAGAGCCCCACACAGTGCCACTGAAGACGACTGGCCAACCAGCCTCATCAGTTGACCTCACCATTACTCAATCAGTATTCTACGCTCCATATCATCATCTACTAGTTAAGAGCATATATTAACATTGGGCACTTGGGTGGCTCAGTTGGTTGAGCATCCAACTCTTGATTTCAGCTCAGGTCATAATCTCAGGGCTGTGAGATCAAGCTCCAGGTCAGGCTCTCTGCTCGTCCCTCCCCCTCTGCTCTTCCCCCGTGCTCTCTTTCTCTCTCTCCAAGATAAAGAAATAAACAAACAAATTCTTTTAACAAAAGAGTACATATAACAATTTTAGTGGAAGTGTATCTGCTAATGAATGCTGCAAAAGAGAAATTAGGCCAAAACTTAATAGCGTAAAACAACACATTTCATATCTCATGGTTTCTGTGGGTTAGGATTTCAGGTGCAGGCTCACTGGGTCCTTTGGCTCAGGGTCTCTAATGTGTTGGCTGGGGCTGCAGCCATCTCAGGGCTCAACCTGGAGAGGAGGATTCACCTCCAAACTACTCTTTTTTTTTTTTTTAAGATTTTATTTATTTATTTGACAGAGGGAGAGATCACAAGTAGGCAGAGATGCAGGCAGAGAGAGAGAGGGGGAAGCAGGCTCCCCACTAAGCAGAAAGCCCGATGCAGGGCTCGATCCCAGGACCCTGAGACCATGACCCGAGCCGAAGGCAGAGGCCCAACCCATTGAGCCCCTCCAAACTACTCTTGTGGTTGTTTCAGGGTACAGTTCCTTTCTGAATTGTTGCTCTGAGAGCTTCACTTCCTGTTGGCTGTTGGTTGTTGGCCAGAGGCTGCCTGCCCTCCATTCCTTGCTGCATGGGCCTCTCCATAAAGCAGCTCCCAACGTTATATCTTGCTTCATTAGAAGAAGCAGGAGAAAAGAGCTAGAGAGAGTGAGAGCAGAACAGAAGTCACAGTCTTTCGTAAGTTAACCTTAGAAGTGACATCTCATCACTTTTGTAAATTGCACTCACAGGGCAATTTACCAGGACATGGGGACCATTGGGAGTACCACTGTAGAAGTTTTCTGCTATAGAAAGGGAAGTTGACTCTGACCTGCAACAGGACATATATATGAATTCTTTGTCCCAGCAATCCCATTTCTAGAAATCTAAGCCCAAAATACACTGGCGAAAATAAACAAAGATGTATGTACAAGGCTAATCATTATGGCACACTTTGTAAGTAGCAAAAGACTCAAGGGACACTAGGGTGGCTCAGTTGGTTAAGCATCTGCCTTCGGTTCAGGTCATGATCTCAGCGTCATAAGATTGAGCCCCATGTCGGGCTCCCTGCTCATCAGGGAGCCTGCTTTTTTCCTCTCCGCCCCACTGCCCCTGCTTATGTTCTTTCTCCCTGTCTCTCTCTCTCTAATAAATAAATAAAATCTTTTAAAAGAAGGAAAAGATGGAAAATGTATAATCTTTTATTTAAGAAAAAAAGCTTTTAGTTAAGAGTTGAGTCTTGGTATCCCATGTGACTCTACTGGGAGAGGACTTTAAAAACCTGGGCCTGGTTTCATCTGGACTTTGCCTCACATAGCTTTCCCTTTGCAGATATTGGTTTGCCATCCTTTCCCTGTAACAAATCTTAGCCACAAGTACTACTAAAACCAAAAGAATTTGGACTGGAATCTCTTGTCTGTTTTCATGAAAGGGTAAACCAAAAACTAATCGCAAAAATGGTTACCTATAAAGAAAGGGCAGGAACAGAAAGGAGGGTTCAAGGACAGAAGCTAGACTTTTCTGGATGTACCTTCTTTTGTAGATTTGACTTTGGAACCATGTTACTGTTTTACATAATTATATAACAAAGTTAAATTTAAGATTTTTTTTATTTCGGGGAGCCTGGCTGACTCAGTTGGAAGAACATGTGACTCTTGATCTTGGGGTTGTGAGTTTGAACCCCACGATGGATGGAAAGATTAAATAAATAAAACTTTTTAAAAAGATGTTTTGTAGCCCTAAAAATGGTATCAAAATGGGGTAAAAATAACTCAATTGTGTATTGAATTGATGCCTGAATCACACAGAGAGGAATTATTTCAACTTTAAAACACAACAGTTTGATTTTTCATCTGTAGTGCAATATATCCTTAGGACAAAAAAACAAAAAAAACTGCAAGGAAATGCTAAACAGTATTTAGTAACCATCTTGTTGGTGATAATATTGGTATTTTTATTCTGAAACTATTATCTCTAATGATAAAGCAAATAAGTAGTGAATGTTGTTAAGAACTTGGATTTTTTTTGGACAAGATAAAAGAGAAATACAAAACCAAAGGAATTAAGTTAAAACTCTAGAACCTTAAAAATGAATGGAAAAATATTAATATAAATGTATGATCTATTTTTCTCTTTATAAAAGTAGGTTTTCTATCTATATGCTAAAAGGGCCTAGAAACTGAACAACCCAGTAGCAATGTGCACTCCTCGTGTCCAAATTGTGACCTCTAAACATCATTTCCTACTGATAGGAACAATTACTCCTTGGAGAAATGCCTGATTCAAGATCTGGACAGGAGATTTCTAGAGTTGAGGCTGGAACCTCTCATCATACCAGAGAACAAGGAAGCTATGTAAGACTATTAGAGTCACATTTAAATGATTATGGAGTCAAGTGAAGGGCTTCCATTGACCAAATGTGGCACCAATTTGAACATCAAAAAGAAGAGTGATTCCAATGGATTGAAATTCATCAAATATGTTTTAAAATGCATGAGTTCATAATCACACTAAAAAGAAAGTAATTCATTAGTCACCTCAAGAAGACACTAGAAAACCAATTCATTCTGAAAACTGGTCAATAAAGAGAATCAATCCTGCTTTAAAAAAAAAAATAGAAAGAAAAAAAATGGGGTTCCTGGCTGGCTCAGTAGAGCATGCAACTCTTGATCTTCTTTTTTAAAAAAGACTTATTTATTTATTTGAGAGAGAGAGCAGGGGCAGAGGGAAAGGGAGAGAGAGACTCTCAGGCAGGCTCCAGACCCAGCCTGGAACCTGACTCAGGGTCTTGATCTTACTACCCCGAGATCATGATCTGAGCCAAAAACCAAAACTGGGTGCTCAACTGACTGAATCACCCAGGCACCCCATGCTACTCTTGATCTTGAGGTTGTGGGTTTGAGCCCCACGTTGGGTGTAGAGATTACTTACAGGTAAAATATTAAAAAAAAAAAAAAAAAAAGAATCAGGGGCACCTGGATGGCACAGTTGGTTGAAAGTCTGACTTGGTTTCAGCTTGGTCATGGTCTCGGGGTCATGGGATTGAGTCCTGAAATGGGCTCTACACTCAGTGCAGAGTCTGCTTGGGACTCTCTCTACCTCTTCCTCTGCCTCTCTTCCCCCCCCCCCCCAAATGCAGGCTGTCTCTCTCAAGTTAATAAATAAATCTTTAAAAAAAATCAGTCTTGCCTTTTCTATAGAAGTTATACTTCAGGATACCAAAGAGCTGATGGATAAAGATTCTTTATAGAAGAATTCCAATTAATTAAGTGTAGAAGAGATAAAAGAATTAGAATATCACAATTTTGCACCCCCTAATAAAATAATGGCTATATCACCATTAGGCAATGTCACCAATAGTTGCTGAATCCAGTAGGTAAAAAGCTGATGGAGAACTTTATAATGGATGCACCAATCTGATGTTCCCTGAACCAAATGACCAATCTTAACATCTCAAAAAGAGGTAATAATGCAAGTAAGTAGTTAATGTTACGAACTGGGATTTTCCTGTTCTGATGAGACAAATAAGAAATAAATAGCACTACCAATGATGAATTATTTTAAATAAAGCAAACCTGAATCTAATCAAGACTTTAAATTATGGGGTGCCTGGGTGGCTCAGTGGGTTGGGCCTCTGCCTTCAGCTGGGGTCATGATCTCGGGATCCTAGGATTGAGCCCCGCATCAGGCTTTCTGCTCTGCGGGGAGCCTGCTTCCTCCTCTCTCTCTGCCTGCCTCTCTGCCTACTTGTGATCGCTCTCTGTCAAATAAATAAATAAAACCTTTGAAAAAAAAAAGACTTTAAATTACAAGGATGCAGTCATCAAAATCTGAAATGTGGAAATTCTTCGGGGCAAACAATCTTGTTTCTTCAAAAAATAAATTGCAAGGAAAATAAATGGAGGGAAACAGGTTAAAAAAGATTTAAGAGACAAAGCAATGAAATGCAATATGTTGACTTTGGAAAATGAATTTGACACAATTATAAAAGATTGACAATCAGGGAAAGTTAAATAATGTGGGGTTCATGATACTTGAGGGTTTTTTTAAGAGATTTTATTTTTTTGAGAGAGAGGGAGCATGGGGAGAGGGGAGCAGAGGAAAAGGGAGAGAGAGAATCTTAAGCATCCTATCTTAAGAATCTAAGATTAAGCATGGGGTCCAAACTCACGACCCTAAGAACAAGACCTGAGCTGAGGTCAAGAGTCAGACACTTACCGGACTGAGCCACCCCACCAGAAATGATTCTAGCTGTTCTACATATATTATTTAACTTTCCCCCAAAGCCCATTGCATTTATCTTTCCATTAACATTGACAATATATATTTATTTTTTCAGTTATTTTTCAGTTATTTTTCCGTCTACAGTATCTAAAGGTATTATAAATTCCTTTTGATGGCTGCATGGTGTTCCATTGTGTAGCCCTGTCATTTTTTATTCAACTGAGGTTTAGCTAGGTTTAAGCAGCTTGCTGAAAATCACTCAGCTGTCGCTGGTAGGATTAGGACTAAGGTCTGGCTGACTCCAAAGTATGTATTCTAAATTAGGGTTTCCCAGACTTTAATACATATATCACCTGGGGCTTTTGCTGAAATTGCAGATAAGGTGGGTCTGGGGTGGGTCCTGAGATTCTGGCTTTCTTACAAACTACTCATCATGCCAAAGCAAGGGCAGCCTAGAAAACTTGATCTGAGCATTGACTGCACACTGGGATCACCTGGGAAGTATTAAAAACTCAGTGATAATATATATCGGTGTTCTCTTTCGGTGAATTAGGCCAGCGACAGGGATTCTTTAAGGACAGGACAATAAATTCTGCAATAGTGTCCATCTGCCAAAATAGGGTAGACAATTTTTCTCCTGTGCATTTGTCTCTTCAGCTGCCTGAAATCTGAGGATCCTTGAGAAATGGGCTTGCCCTTATGGTAGGAAAGTTATCGTTCAAAATACTGGATCATGGGAGAGGATGGGCTTGGTTTCCATCATTACTGGTTTAAGACTCTGGTTGCAAGTAAGAGAAAACAAGGTAAGCTAAATTAAGACAAAAAGGGGTGAAGGAGTCATAAGAAATATTTAAAAACATTTTAATGTTACAGGAAGGGACCCAAAGACAGGAAAGTAATTAGCCCAGGAAAGGATGGAAGTGGGCAAGACTGGGAGATCTGGAAAAGCACTCTTGTTTTTCTGGTTTTCTCTGTGCATCTGTTCATTCTTGAGTCTCTCTGCAAATCAGCTTTCTCTGTTCCTTTGCCTGCATGGAGGATGTGGGATCACACTTTGAGAATTGAGTTCCTGTCCAAGGTGTTGGGTTATGGATGCAAACATGGCCATTGGAGCCTAATCTACAGGTAGGTGGGGGGATTTCTGGGTGAAGAGGGAATGGTTGTGAGGTGGCAGGTATGAAACATTGTCTACTGCAAAGATGTTAGGATTTTAAAGAATCCCAAAGTTGTTATTGCCACTGTAATGATTTATTAACACATTGTGTGTGTGTGTATCTGTGTATTACACTGTGAAAGGCACTGTGGGGGATATGAAGTTGCAAACTTTTATTCTAATAGCTCTCAAAGTCTAGAGACTTTGAGATTATAAAACATATATATCAAGAATGTTAAGACAAGGAAGTATGTGATACATGGCATTAAGAGTGATGTATTATAAAAGATTAGAAGGTTCATAGCTAAGTGTGGTAATCTGTGAGGACTTTAAGGAGGAGGTATCTTTTGGGATAAACCATGGAAATTGGGTTGAATTTTGATTAAGCAGAAATGTGGTGGGAGGAATTTCATGTAGAGATGAAGGATGAGGTTTACAGCTAGGTAAGAGTCAAGTCTGTCTGGAGAGCCGGGAGATTCCTTTTGCTAGAACATACCATGCAAGTGTATGGGAAGTAATGATGAAAAGTGGAAAGATGCTAAATGTGGGACTCCTTGTATATTGTTTTTAAAAATTTTATTTATTTATTTGACAGAGAGAGAGATCACAAGTAGGCAGAGAGGCAGGCGGAGAGAGAGGGGTGGGGAAGCTGAGCAGAGAGCCCGATGTGGGGCTCCATCCCAGGACCCTGGGATCAAGACCTGAGCCGAAGGCAGAGGCTTTAACCCACTGAGCCACCCAGGCACCCCTATACTAAGTGTTTTGAATTTAGTTCTGTAGGTGAAACCTTTTTATTTTTCTTTCTTTCCTTTTTTTAAAGTAGGCTCCATGCTGGGGTGGGGATGAACTCGTGACCTGAGATCAATTAGTGACTGAGATCAAGAGCTGAGCTGAGATCAAGAGTCAGAAGCTAAACAGAACTAGCCACCCAGGTGCCCCTCATCAAGACCTTTTAGAGGGGAGATTATACCAGCACCTGGGAGCAGTGGGCCTGGAAAGTAAACCAGAGGCAGAACAAGTATTTAGGAGGCAACCGAAATAAAGTGCTCCCAGAGGGCTCTTTTTGTCTAATTTGATAGCTACTAGACACTTGTGGCTATTGATCATTTTCTAAAAGTTTATTTATTTATTTTAATAATCTCTATACCTAATTTGAAGCTCAAACTCAAAACCCAGAGAGCAAGAGTTGCGGACTTTTCAGACTGAGCCAGCCAGGCACCCCATTGACCACTTCTAATGTGACTAGCGCCACATGCTGAAATAATAATGTTTTGGACATATTGGGTTAAATATGCTAATAAAATAATTTCACCCATTTCTTTTTACTTTTAAAGATGTGGCTACTAGAAAATTTAAATTACCCATGTGATTTGTATATATTTCTGGTGAATAGTGCTGGACTCAAGGAAAGGGCACATGAGAGTGAAGAATCATGTTGCCCAGAGGAACAGAAATGGCAGTGCCATTAAGAGAACTAAGGAAAGGGAAGCTGTTGAAGAGGAAAGAGGACAAACTTGTTTTCAGAAAGCAGATGCTTTTACAAAGATAAGTTTCCCCTTATCTGCAAGGGGAAACGTTCCAAGACCCCCAGTAGGTGCCTGCAACCACGGAGAGTACCAAACCTTATATACACGTTTTTCCTGTTAATACACACCTGTGATAAAATTTAATTTATAATTTAGGCACAGTAAGAGATTAACTACAGTAATGACAAGAAGGAACAAGTATAATAGTCTATTGTAATAAGACTTTTATCAATGTTATCTCTTATTGGACTGTTCTCATCCTTCTTCAAGTAATGATATGAGACAATAAAATACCAATGTGATGAGATGAAGCGAGGGCAACGATGTAGGTGTTGTTATGTAGCCATTGGCTACTGGTGACCTTCTGACAGTATTTCAGAAGAAGGATCATCTACTTAAGACTGTGGTTGACCACAGGTAAATGAAGCCTGGGAAAGCGAAGCTTCAGATGGCGGGGGGCGGGGGGTCTACTGTAGGTTTATTTGGGGATGAAGATAGTATTAGCCATCAAGCTGGATCACTTGGATGGCTCAGTTGGTCAAGCGGTCGACATTTGATTTAGGCTCAGATCATGATCTCAGGGTCATGAGATGGAGCCCCGAGTTGGGCTCTGTGCTTGGCATAGAACCTGCTTAAGATTCTCTTTCCCTCTGCCCCTCCCCCTTTCTAAAAATAGATAAATAAGCCATCAGGCTTTCAAAATGGAAAGAACTAGATCTTCATTGCTTTTACTATAACAGAGATGTGAGTGATTTTTATATCCAGAGATGAATTTCCCAAAGTGTGTCCAAGGAAGAGATTCTGTGAAAAAAGGATTCCATGGTCAATTACATTTGGAAAATAGATACATAGCTGAGCCTCCTCTTGGAGGTATATGCACATGCATATATAATGTCTAGGGGCTTAGTATCTTCCTGGTTTTCATATCTTTGTCCTCTGGAAGAGATAATAGGCAAGGTTTCCCCCAATTCTCCACACCATTATATTCTGGAAAAAAAGACCATGTACTTGAAAGGGGACTGATTCCATGCTTTTCATTTCCCTGGCACCAATACAGTCCAGTGAAAGAACTGGACGAACAAAGTTGGTCTATAAAAGTCTGTGGCTTGGCACTCTTGTGATACTTTCAATTTTTTATTCCCCAGTGATGCTCTATTTTAGCTGCAAGAAAACTCAATAGAAACTCAGGGAGGGTCTGTCCCTGGGCTGTTAAGATAGTAGTAAGAGATGAGGAAGTGAATCTTCTATCATCTGGGGGCCAGAGGGCAGACTGTGGGCCCTAACGTGGCCTCCAATGACTCTCTCCTTCCTGGTATTCACATTCTTGGGTAATATCAACCCAGTCTGAAGAAGTCTCATCTGTGTAATAATACGATACTGGATACTGCAATAGGATATAGCAGCCATGATGGGTGTATGACTTTACAGGCTCCATCTTAAAAGATATTGCGATTTCGGGGCGCCTGGGTGGCTCAGTGGGCTAAAGCCTCTGCCTTTGGCTCAGGTCATGATCTCAGGGTCCTGGGATCGAGCCCTGCATCAGGCTCTCTGCTCAGCAGGGAGCCCGCTTCTCCCCCCACTCTCTGCCTGACTCTCTGCCTACTTGTGATCTCTCTCTCTGTCAAATAAATAAATAAAATCTTAAAAAAAAAAAAAGATACTGCGATTTCTGCATGTTTTCCCTTGAATCATTAGTTTCAAGAAGCCAGCTGTCATGTTGGGAGGACACTCAAGCAACCCTATGAAGAGGCCCACCCATGTTGTGGGAGCTGAGGCCTCCTGCCGAAAGCTAGTACCAGCTTGCCAGTCATGTGAATAAGCCATCTTGGAAGTGGATCCTTCAGACCAAATGCCCTCAAATGACTTCAACTTCAAGAAAGAGCCAGAACCATCCAGCTGAATCACACCCAAATTCTTGACCCACAGAAACTGAGATAATAAATATTTATTACTCAGCCACTAAGTTTTGGGGTTATTTCTGACCTAGCAAAAGGCAACTAATATGGTAGATGTGTATTCTGTGTGATGTTTTGTCACGGAAATGGCTCTAGATTTGCAAATTATTACTTTAGAATTTGGTTAGTTCCTCTAAAACATTATGCTTACCATGACCTCTGGTGTGTATACCAGAACATAGTCACCTCCAGCCCTGAGGTGTGTATTCAAGTGTGTATACGGAAAACTGGTTTTCTCTGGTGTGTATACCAGAAAACTGGTTTCTTCCCAAGGGTAAATTATTGAGAGAAGTGATAAAAAACAAAACAAAACAAAAACTTAATGACACTCTCCCTTTAAACTGTTATAGTAACCAGAGAGAAAGAAAACCTCTTAATTGCTCCTTTCATTTGATGTTTTGGAAAAAAACAAAACACCTTGCTCCAGGAAAAATCTTCAATTTCTTTCCTTTTCCTTAAAATACATGTTTTATTTAAGTAAAACACACATACAGAAAAGTGCACAAAACACATGAACATCTTAAAGACACATTGCAAAGTGAACACACCCATGTAGCCAGCACCCAGACCAGAGAAACTGAACATTCCCAGTCCTACAGAAATCTATCTGTTGCCCTGTCATCACGACTCTCTTCCCCCTCCCCCACAAAACCCCATCATCCTGATTTCTAATCATTTATTAATGTTGAACTTCATATAAATCATACAGTATGTATTCTTTCATGTCTGTTTTCCTTTGCTCAGTTTATTTGTATTTTTCATTTAGGATTATAAACATCTTGCCTAATTGCCATTCACGTATGCTTCATCCGTTATTTTGGATAAACTTTAGAGATAGCCACAAACTGTCAGTAAGTTCATACCACAGAGTGAGGACACATATATTTATTTAGATATAAATATCTAAATATAGATATATAAATATGTTAATATTTATATATTTATTTAGAGGACAAAAAGCCTTTTAAGAACTTATTGGAATTTTACTGAATCTGTGCCATTTGGTTATTGTAAGGCAGAGAGTAGCTGAACTTCTCAGGACTCCAGGCTTTGTCTTTTTTTTTTTCTTTAAAGATTTATTTATTTGACAGAGAGAGAGAGAGAGATATCACAAGTAGGCAGAGAGGCAGGCAGAGAGAGAGGAGGAAGCAGCCTCCCCGATGAGCAGAGAGCCCGATGTGGGGCTCGATCCTAGGACCCTGGGATCATGACCTGAGCCGAAGGCAGAGGCTTTAACCCAGAGCCACCCAGGCGCCCTAGGCTTTGCCATTTTTTAAGCTATGTGTCTCCAGTTAAGTTGCCTCATCATCCCAGCGTTGCTTAGAGGATTAAATGACATGTAAAGGCACTCTCTACACTGTAAAAACAAACAAACAAAAAACTACACAGGTATTTCAGGTGTTGTTTTGCTACTAGGGTTCATCTTGGGAGTCTTGGATGATGATGATATGATTTCTGATTCTTCAGGATGACCTATCAGAACTTACAGCCTAGGATGAAAGCTCCCTCAGGTCAAGGAGGACCACATTGGTGAGGGGTAGAAAGAAAGATGGGCCACACTGGGTGCTGAGATTTAGAAGACTAGCTACAGGTGTTCTTGGTTCTTGTAGGATTCATCTGGGGTCGCTTCTTGCAGGAGTTGTAATTTCCAGAGTTTGGATATAGGGTTTCCAGAGTTATTCCTGCAGTGAGGGGAAGCTAGTTTGGAATAAGCGGTTAATTTTCTACAACGAGCAAAAAAGCTCATCTTTCTTTTCAGCCGGCTACTAGCAGTCATTACGGGAAAGGTGAAGAAAATGAGGGCTATCACGCAAGGGACATTACAGTGTCCTGGGGGAGGCACTTAACTAATAAGTAGCAAGCAAGAAAAACACAGTCTCGCTAAACTTGATGGAGTGAGGAAGTACCCTGAGGATACAGAACAAGGCAGCATCATTTCAGGTTGGGGTAACCTTGGGAGAAGGGTTGGTTGGTAGGGACTTTGGTTGCAGTGAGTGGTATCTCAGGGCTGGAGGTGACTATGTTCTCGCCCCCACCCCCCAAAAGGGAAGATGATGATTAACGCGCACACACGCGCACGCACACACCCCTAACAGGCTTCAAGGCAGCCACCAAATCCTTCTATGTCCCTCCAGTGCGCCGCACAGAAAAGGAGTCCAGACTGTCCTTCAAAACCCTACTCCCCGGCTCCCACACCCCCTCCTTCAGCACAGGCGGGTGGCGAAGGGTTTATAACCCACCTCTTTCTTCCAGTTGCCATGGAGACCAGCCCCAGTCCTTTCATTCCTTCTGGTACCGGGAACATTTCTCCAACGCAGACGGAATGGAGGGGGCTTAGCCCAAACACGCCCGTGGCGGTGCTGGGGAAGAGAGTGGTGGTAAAAAACATAGCGCGGAGGAGCTGGCGGCCTCGAGGGCAGCGGCGGAACCAGGCCGAGGGACAAAGGCTAAGATCAGCCGCGGTTCAAGCCCTTCTCTTTGCCAAAGTCTGGCGGCCAGACGCTGGGGGGCCCACTGCTGGGCTGGAGGAGGGTGCGGGCCGGGAGAGACAGGGCGCAGCAGCGGGGCGGGACGCTGGGGCTGGGGAGCAGACCGGTCCACCTGTGCGGGCGAGTGCGCTGACCCCTCCACCCACACGTCCATTGGGCGGTGCCGCCATCACTCTCGCCTCAGCAACACCGCCTTCCCCGCGGCCAAGCCCGGATCCCCTCCCCCGCCACTCTCCGCCCCGCCCCTCCCTGTCCTGGGAGCCTTTCATTGGAAGGAGGCGCTGTCGATCCGCCTCGAGTGAGGGAGACGATTGGATGCGAGGCCTTCGGGCCGCCCCCAGACCATTTGGATTGGTTTGCTGAGCACTGGCGCAACGGAAGAGGCGGCCGGCGGAGGGTGCGCTTCTGCTTGGGTTGGACTGCCGCGGAGGAGGCGACTAGGGACCCGGCGCTGGGGGGCTGGCTCGGGCGGCAGCGGTGGCTGCTGCGGATGGGAGCTGGCCGGCTCGGCGTGCCCATGGAACGCCACGGCAGAGCGGCCGACACCTCCTCCTCGTCGGCGGGGGAGCCGGCGCCCGAAGGGCCTGATGGGCGGCGGCGGGAGCTGCTGCGGCGCCGGGCGAGCAGCGCCTCGGAGCCCCCCGTCGGGGCCTCGGCTTCGGCGGAGGGCGTCAGACGAAGCCGGCCCGGCTCCTACAGCGGTGCCCCCTCGGTCTCCCGCCAGCGCGTCGAAAGCCTTAGGAAGAAGCGGCAGCGTAAGTGCCCGGCGGGTCGTCCTCGCGGCTCGCCCTGCCCCCTTCCGGCCCGGCCGCCGTTTTTCCCGCGCGCTCGCGCGGGGACAGTGCCCTCGCACGGTGGTCCCAGGTTGGTGCATGGGCTGGCAGCCGACTGGAGGCCTCGGGTCCAAGCTCTGGGGATCGGGGTTCGGCCCCCGCCCAGCCCTCTCGCGCAGTGGACCGCGCTTCCCGGTTGTGGGATTGGAGGGTCTTTACCCAGGGCCCTTTCTCCCTCTTTTTTTTTTTTTTTTTTTTTGCTCCTTGGGTATTTCTTTGCCCGCGAGTCACGTGATTTTATCTTCGAGAAGGCTTCTTTTGACTCTCTTTCTTCCACCGCCTCCCCTCCCCCTAAATCCTCCGAATCGCCAGTGTCTGCCTGTCTTGGGTTTCCAGAGAGCTGTCCAAGACGTCAGATCCCTTTAATCTGAAGATTTCGGGCTTCCTGGGAAATGGTTAACGGGCCCTTGAGTTGCTCCAGGCCTAAAATTGGATTCCGTGCTCAGTGCACTTAAGCTTTGGCTGCTTTTCTTCCCGTGAGAATTCGGGTCATCTCTCACCCAGATATCTCTTCTGTTCTCTTTGCATCTGTTTGCTGATACGATTCAGCACTAGCATTCTGGGCATGAAGGCTTTTTCTTTTGAGGGAATCTCGCCTTGGCAGTTGCACTTGCTTTTTCCGGGGAATCGGTTTCTCCATTTTATTATCAGTCTTCTTTTTCTGCGTGATAACCTAGTACAGATCCCCCCCCCCCCCTTTTTTTTAACAGGTCTTCAGTTCAGGTCCTCTGGCAGCCATTGTTACTGTTGAAAGTATCCGCTGTCTTAATACTCTGATAAGAGCTTTATCATATAGTGACACTTTACATGTGGTTTGATTCCCGCGCCCCTCCCCCCGCCCCCGCGCTAAATTTCTCTTTCAGGAAGTCAGCTTGTTTTAAGATTATTTATTTATTTATTTGAAGAGGGGGCACAAGTAGGCAGAGTGGCAGGCAGAGGAAGAGGGAGAAGCAGGCTCCCCACTGAGTGGGGAGTCTGATGCGGGGCTTGATCCCAGGACTCCTGGGATCATGAGCGGAAGGCAGTCACTTAACCAACTGAGCCACCCAGCCGCCCCAGTCAGCTTGTTTTAAATGCAGATTATGAGAGTGAGGGAAAGTGGCAGGGTGAGTGTGAGGTCTTTTCTGGATGCCTTAGTCCACCTGGTTTGCTTTACCTTTATCTTCTGTGATTTGGATGATTAAATATTAAATGTAGCCCTTTTTCGCTGTGAAAAGTTTGGGAGTCTCAGTTATTTTGTCTTTTTCTATCTTCTTGAAAGAAATTTGAAGACCAGGTTAACTGCTCTCAACCTATACCATTTCTAGAGCCAGTTAACTTGGTTTGTATTTTATTTGAGAAGCATCTGATTTTTAAGCATTGCACAATGTTCCTTACTGGTTTTGTACTACATCGTTACAGATGGATGTAAATTCCAGGGATTCAGCAAATAAGAATCCCAGCCATGTAGCCAACTGTTTTTAGACCATTGACCATAAGGATCTAAATAAGTATTGTATTTTGGGTGTTTGCAAAGGTCAGGCACTCTTCTTAAAATTTTTAGGCATTCTTCTGAGAGCTTTAATAGCTTCTTAGTACTCATAACTGAGGTAGGTGATAGTATTCCATTTTACAGATGAGAAAACTGGGGCACATTTGCCTTGTGTAAAATGGCTTGTGAGTGGTGGAATAGAAGTGTAAATTCAGGAAGTCCAGCTTCATACATCCTCTTAACCACTATGCTTTATTGAATTGTTTATTTTCAGTTAGTTGTTTCTTCATTGCTGTGAGTTCAAGCATTATATCCATCTTTTGTGTTCAAGGCTTACTTGAGGTGAAAATTTCTAGCTCCTGTGGAAGTACTTCCAAATATTGAGCATAGAAATAACCTTGGGAGTTAAATGCAGATTCCTGGGGTCCATCTCTATTTGTTTGAATCAGAATTTGGAGAGGGTTCTAAGAAGTTGCATTTTAAAACTCATATCATCTAGGTACAGGTGGCTTAGAGACAGCTCTGGAAAACTCTGGTTTAAACTGTCTTGGGTGCTAGGGGTGGCATGTAAGGTGGTTTTGAGATGTCTTTGAAGGAACTAAGACCATTATTCGTGTTGTAGGGCTTACTTTTTTATTTTTATATTTGGTGCTTGTTATGGTCTGCTTTACTGCTTTCTCTGATAAATCATGAAAAGCCATCTCAGGTAATGAGACCTGCCAAAGAAATAAACAAGGTATTGTTCTTTCTTCCATTTATTTTTTCTTTTATTGTCCAGTGGTGCTCTGGGTTCGATGGAGAGAGAGCCTGTTGATTGCTGAACCCTTCAAGAATGGTTTTAAGTTTGAGAGAATTCAGTGAAGACTAAATTTCTGTATTTATCTTTGGGGAAGTTGGCTATAGGGTAGTGCAGCCTTTCTTTTAAGGTTAGCCTGCCTCCTTCTGATGTCCTTATACTACTGTCTAAAGGAGACTAGTCGTCATTTGAAACAAGAAGGAGCTACTCAGTTTATTTTAGGAATTCTTGTGGTCCTGATTATAATCTTGTTCTGCTACACATGTTCTCTAGAGCAGTGCGATTCTCAAACCTGTTCTCATCCCAGACTTATATAGGCATTAGGGATGAGGTTAGGCATGTCTGTGTTTAAGAAGTTCTTCAGAAGTTTTAGATTAGATGGAGTATGTCTCACAGGACTAAGAAATACCAAGTAAAGATTGATCTAAAATGATGGAAACAAAGATGCTAATGATGGTTATGTACTGCTTACTTGTGTTAGATCTTGTGCCAAATATTTTATAAACATAACATTTAAGTCTCCCAACTATCCTGTGTAGTAGGTTTTTGTTTTTTGTTTTTTTAAATCCTTAGTTTCCAGATGAGGAAGCAATGTCAGTGAAATTTGTCCTTTGTTCAAGGGTATATAGTGAGTTAATAACAGAGCTGTCTTTTTGTTTTTTTTTAAGGCTTTATTTATTTATTTGACAGATGACAAGTAGGCAGAGAGGCAGGCAGAGAAAGAGGGGGAAGCAGGCTTCTCGCTGAGCAGAGAGCCCAACGTGGGGCTTGATCCCAGGAACCTGAGACCATGACCTGACCTGAAGGCAGAGGCTTAACCCACTGAGCCACCCAGGTGCCCCAACAGAGCTGTCTTTTGATTCTAGATGTCTGACTTTAGACCTAGTGTTCTTGACTTTCCCCATTTTTGAGTGAGGGAAGTTATGTGCAGTGTAACCTAGAGCAGTGGTTCTCATATGGAATCACTCAGAAGCCTAAAAAAAAAACCCCTTCAGGTCTGCAAAAGGGTCTAAGAAATGCTTATGTTTAATTTTAAAAATTTCATTGAAGCTCAGTTAAATACAGCAAAATGTCCAATTTGACAAATGTATACAGGCATGTAACAAGAGAACATGCATTTCAATCAAGAGTCCCAGATGTATAGCAGAAGTGTAGGAAGTGTGGGAACTTGGGATGACAGTGTCCCAGGGGTGGGGGGGGGGCAAGCTGGATCTTTGAAGGTGACTCTCAAGCATGGTGTAGCATGCCAGCGAAGTCTTGGGACATGCTGCTTTTGGATTCATACCATTCATGGAGTATCTATCCTTAACCGCCATTGATCTGGAAAATAAAGCTTTTGTTTATAGCTTGACAATACTAGCCTGGCAAGTGGATTGCTTTTCCTCGGCTTTTGGGGAGCATCGGTATTGGCAGGACGGAATTGGTGCTGGGGCCCTGGGAGATTGTCCCTTATTATGTTCAGTGTTTCATCTTCAGCTGGGGAGTTAGGGAAGGCTGCATGTTAGGAGCTCAGGAAAAAAGATTTTTGTTTTCTTGTAGCCTACTTTTGAGAGACAGAATGGGAGAGGATGCTTTTTAACCTCTTTATCAACTTTAAATCTAAATGAAATCAAAGTAATCATACATCATTTTGGATGTATAGCATGTGCAGCATTAAGCAGGACCTAAAAATAGTCCAATTATGTAGCTGTGTAAAATGGTACAGTATGTTATTTTAGGGGCTATATGTGTGAATCATGTGTTTAGGTAATATGATTGTTCATTGTTGGCATCCCCGCCCTCTTTTTATCTAGGGGTACCCTAGGTAAGAAGTGATGAATGCTTTAAAAATTTTTTTTGCTTAAACACATGTTAAAAGGAGAGAGAATGAATACAATAGACTTGTAGGCTATTAGAGAGGACCTTATTAGGCAGAAAAGAATAGTTATTTGAATGGTCGTTTAAAAGACCAGTGATGTTTTTTGGGCTTACATTTATAACCTAGTGAGCATTTTTCAGGTTCATGTCGTTGAGGTATCTTTAACTTCAGGCACTGTTCTTTCTCAGTTTATTGTGTTGTTCCTCAGTTTATGTCAGCAAGACTGACTAGCTTGTGAAAACCCCTTTTCTAAATAATGTCTTAAAGTTTGCTTTCTGAAAGTGGGAGCCATCTTTAGTTTTTAGTAGTTTACTAGGTTTCATGTGTTTATAGTTCCTGAACATAGAGTTTATTATTGAGTCTGCTGGTTTGATAATATATAATATTTTTTA
Organism: Martes martes; assembly: GCF_963455335.1. NCBI lineage: Eukaryota > Metazoa > Chordata > Mammalia > Carnivora > Mustelidae > Martes > Martes martes. Next base: position 29,131,714 of record NC_137896.1, read on the forward strand.
AGAATTAGGGAAGGTGGCCTAATTTAACTTAGTCTCCAAGTTAAAACTATTTTAAATAAGAATAATTATTATTAAAGTATGTCTTTTAAGGTGAGGCCAAGGATTGCTGCCTACACCAGCCTAGAGGTTTGGGTTTGCAATTCTTTTTTTTTTTTTTTTTAGATTTTATTTATTTATTTGACAGACAGAGATCACAAGTAGGCAGAGAGGCAGGAGGAAGCAGGCTCCCTGCTGAGCAGAGAGCCCGATGCGGGGCTCGATCCCAGGACCCTGGGATCATGACCTGAGCCGAAAGCAGAGGCTTTAACCCACTGAGCCACCCAGGCGCCCTGGGTTTGCAATTCTTAACTAGATGTGATCTGGTAAAGATGTCGTTCATAATGGTGGAAAATTGAGCACACTTTTATAAACCGTTTATTTCCTGTTGGAAAGCATTTCAGTTGTTGAAACTCATTATGAGACAGACATGGTGCTGCAGATGTTTTTACATAAATAACCTGTGAGGGAGCGTTTAAATTCTTTCTGGAAGCGTGTCCTAAGGCAAGTATGAATTGTCTAGACTGAGTACCTTGAGGCCTTAATATCAGGAAATAGGCTAAGGGTTGCAAACCCACTAAAATATCTGTGAAAATTAATGGAATGACTCATGAATTAGAAGTGATAAATAGGTGTTCTGTTGGTGAGATATAAAGACTGATGGTATAGCAAAAGTTCATTTTTCCATGACTTTTCCCAGCAGAAGCACAGTGTTCTGAACAAGGATTGGAAAACTTATTCCAGTTTTCATTTTATTAGGGTGTCTGGGGCAGTCTTGTAGTCAGTGATAGGAATCTAAACCTCTTTGGACAGGGTGAATATTTAGAAATAACAGAATTCTGTGGCCTGATGCAGTTCTCTCAGCCATTATCAAAGAGCATGTGTCTAATGAACCTCCCATGCTTCTCAGTGTTTCTCTGTTCTTGGACATGTAAATGGTTCAATGAGTAGTACACAGAAAATCCTGAAGCCATTAGAGGTTATAATAAACATATGAACTGAGCTTTGCTTAAGACTCCTTATTTTTCTTTATATATTGTTGATCTTCCTGTTTTTTGTTTTTGTTTTTTTTTTTTTAATTCATGTGAGACAGCATGAGCAGGGGAGAGAGGGAGAGGGAGAAGCAGACTCCCTGCTGAGCAGTGAGCCCTGATGCAGGGCTGGATCCCAGGACCCGGCGGAGATCATGACCAGAGCCGAAGGCAGGTGTCCAACCATGTGAGCCACCTAGGTGCCTCCTTCCTGATTATTTAAAATATTATTTTTAGTAAACTGCTTTTTAACTTTATTTTCATGTTAACTCAAGAATATGTGTTCTGTGCTCTTAGGTTTGTATAGATACTTGTGGAAAGAGGCTTGTTGAAGGTTTTAGGAAGTCCGGATTTGAGTCCCACCTCTGCCTTTTCTTGACTGGGACCTTGGGCCCTTTTGCACTTCTGTTTTCTTCTTGTTGTTTTGTTTTTTTGAAGGGGTGGGTAAGGAGGGGCAGAGGGAGAGAGAGAATCTTTTTTTTTTTTTTTTTTAAGATTTTATTTATTTGACAGAGAGAGAGCTCACAAGTAGGCAGAGAGGAAGGCAGAGAAAGAGGAGGAAACAGGCTCCCCCGAGCAGAGAGTCCGACGCGGGGCTCAATCCCAGGACCCTGAGACCATGACCTGAGCCGAAGGCAGCGGCTTAACCCACTGAGCCACCCAGGCACCCCGAGAGAGAGAATCTTAAATGCAGAGCTGGACATGGGGCTCAGTCCCGGCACCCCAAAATCATGACCTGAACCAAATCAAGAGTTGGTCACCTAACTGACTGAGCCACCCAGGCACCCCTACACTTCTATCTCTTAATCAGTGAAGTGGGATGATTATAGTATTTGCCTTATATGGTTGTTGCAAGCATTAAATAAGCTTATACAGTCAAGTGCCTAATATAGTGCTTGGCTGTTAACAGATGATCATTTAAAATATAATAGCGATATATTAATGCTTTGGTTTTTTAATCTAAGGAAATGGGAGTAAAGCTTAATTTAAAGCTTAATTTAAGGACTAATCTTCCATTGGTCTTAGATGTCCACACCTTCAGATTCCAGTATTGTTGATGTGATATGTTTGTTGATGGCGTGCTGTGTCTCTGCTAAATGCGATGGTGGTGGTGATGGTTAAAGGAATGGTGCTGCAGATAGGAAAATAGGAATCAAATCTCCTTGCTTCCATCATATCCAGTGCTGTTGTGTGCTTGGGCGAAGAAACTTTTCCTGTAGATGCCAGGGACAGACTTTGCATGACTTGTGCCAGGTTGGTTTAGGCCTGTCACTGGCAGTGGCATTTTTGTAGGTGTAAAAAAAGTTCAGCACTATCCCTGGGACCAAGGTGGAATGGCTGCTGGGGAGTCAACCACAGTGTTCTCTTTAGAACTGCATTGACATTGTTAGATTAACTTGGGGAGAATTGACATTTTAGTAATATTCAATATTTTCTTCTGGAACAGGATAATCCTCTTTCACTGCTATGATTTTCAGTATACTATTTTAATAGTGATAGTACATACTTAGTATTATGATTTATTTCTAAGTATTATTATATGTGACATTTTCCATGTCATTTTCTTGTTGGGTTTTTCTTATATAGGAACAGCTATTGGTATTTATGTTTTTTTAATCCATGTACTTAAAATTTATTTTATTATTTTATTTTAATTGAGTCTCTTAATTTTTATATTTTTGGAATATATTGAGGTAATTTCTAATGTGAAAACCATCTTTTGCATTACTGAGAAGAATCTTTGTTGACCATTGTGTGTTACTCTTAGTGCATAAGTGGATTCTGTTGTTTAATAATTTAATGCATTTTATTGTGAGATACTTCTTTCTAGTTTTGATATGAGGTTAGAATAACTTGGGAATCTTTTTAGATTTTTTTCTGTACACTAGAAGCTCTTAGAGGTTTGGCCGGAAACTATTAGGGACTCATACTTTCTTGTTCTTGTTTGGGTGGTAGATCTTTGATACATTTTAAAAATTTTCCAGTGCTTTTGATTTGTGATTTTAATCTTATTTTGAGCCATTTTTTATATTCCATTTTTATTGCTAATTTTCTGTTTAGTGTACTTTTTAAAACATTTTTTTATTGGAGAGAGAGGAAAAACACAAAAGGGGGGAAGGGGCAGGGAGAGAGGGAGCTGAGCAGGGAGCCTGATGTGGGGCTTGGTCCCAGGACCCTGAGATCATGACCTGAACTGAAGGCAGATGCTTCACCAACTGAACCACTCAGGTGTCCCTGTTTAGTGTACATTTTAAATATTAAAATTGTATTTTGTCCATTTGTACAAAATAGTATGCTTGTACAGTCTCTGGTTATATACTTAAAGACTTATTTGAGAGAAAGAGGGCTGGAGTGAGTGCTATGAGTGGGGGGCTTGAGAGGGCAGAGACAGAGGGAGAGGAGGAGAGACAGGGAGAGAAGTGGACTCACCACTGTGTGCAGAGCCCAACAGGGGGCTCAGTCTTATGACCCTGAAATCATGACCTGAGCTGAAATCAAGAGTTGGTCTCAGCTCTGAGCCACCCAGGTGCCCCATGACTATATACTCATTTTCTTTACCTTTCTCCTTCCTTCCTTCCTTCCTAGGAAAAGTTGCATCTAGATATACTTAACAGAAATTTGTTTGTTTTAATGACTTTTTGAAAGCTTGATTTTCATTCATCAGCTCTCCTGTGGCTTTGCTCTTGATGATGTTCTTCTAATTTCATTTACATCTTGCTTTTATTTTTAATAATGCCCTTCTGCTTCGGGTGCTTGGTTGGTGTAGTCGGTTGAGTGCTCTACTCTTGGTTTCAGCTTGTGTCCTGATCTCAGGGTCATGAGATTGAGCCCTGTGTTGGGCTCTGTGTTCAGCATGGAGTCTGCTTGAGATTCTCTCTCCCTCTCCCTTTTCCCACTCATGCGTGAGCTTGTTCTCTAACACTGTCTTAAATAAATAAATAAATCTTAAAAAAAAATTCCCTTCTGCTTATTTTGGGTCTGTTTTATTCCTTATCTAGCATTTCATTGTATGTGACATTCGCTTTTATTGGGTTTCTTCTTTTTTTAATCCATTCGATAAACATTTAAGGCTAGAAATTTCCTTTTGGATGCCACCTTGGGTATATCCTATTGATTTTGATACATACTGTTCTTATTGTCATTTGTTTAAAAGTTTGTTTTGATTTCCTCTTTAATTTCAGAGTTAAAAGAAGTTAAAAGAATTTCAGAGTTAAAAGAAATCTCTTCCAGGTGGAGAGATTTACTTCTTTGTGTTTGTTGGATTAATATATAATATTGAAGTATTGTGGAAAGTGAATGTTCTTTGGAATTTGAGGTCCTTTAAGTTTGTGCTGTTAGCTTTTTGTATGGTTTATGGGTGTTTGAAAAGAAAATATATATTTTTTTGATACAAAGTTATTTATGTTTCATAGATCCACCTTATTAGTTTGATAGTCAGATCCTCTCTATACCTTTATTTTGTGTGTGTATGTGTGTGTGTGTACAAATTTCTGTGTCATTCTCAAGTTATCATGTAGATTTATCAATTTCTTCTTTTTAGTATTTTTGATGCATTTGTTAGGATCCTGTCAATTCTACTTCTTTTATGTACATGATATAATTTCATTTTGTTCTCTTTTAATGCTTTTTGTTCACTTGATTTCTTTTTAGTGTGCATGTATTATATTTACTTTCTGTTAACATTTGCTTAATACAGCGGAGTAGCATTGTTCAGGCATCATTTTGGTTATCCAAATTCAAGTATATAAATGTTAGAAGTCAGTTGAATAAATGGTGCCAGTGATTCTACCCAACAAATTGGTCAGTGAATATATAATTGCAAGTGAGTATAGGATGGGAGTGGTGAATCCTATTTCCTTAGTAGATTGCTGTTTGGAGGGGCACATCTCATGTGAGTATTAAATGCAGTGCTGGTCTTGAAACATAAGGTTTGACTTGAACTATACCATGGTTCCTAAATATAAGTCACCTGGTATATCAATCTCCAGTGAGGTGCTTAATATTTTGATATGGACACTTTTGTTTTTAAAAGTTTTTAGGGGCACCTGGGTGGCTCAGTGGGTTAAAGCCTCTGCCTTCGGCTCCGGTCATGATCTCAGGGTCCTGGGATCGAGCCCCGCATCGGGCTCTCTGCTCAGTGGGGAGCCTGCTTCCTCCTCCTCTCTCTGCCTACTTGTGATCTCTGTCTGTCAAATAAATAAATAAATCTTTAAAAAAATAAATAAAAATAAAAGTTTTTATTTATCTATTTGACAGAGAGAGGGAGAGAGCGCAAGAGAGGAAATGCAAGCGAGGGAGTGGGAGAGGGAGAAGCACTTTTGATTGAATGCTCTTTTTCATCTTAAAGCACAATGGGACTCTGTTGTGGGTGTTTTGCCATTTATTTACCTTCAATCTACTTGTTATCTTTTTTTTTTTTAACTTTAATAGAAATTTTATTAGTGTTTTTTTTTTTAACCATAATTACAAACTCTGCCTGATGTCTTTTAGAGTTTAAATGAGAGAATAATTCTTTTTTTTTTTTTTTAGGTTTTATTTATTTATTTGACAGACAGAGACCACAGGTAGGCAGAGAGGCAGGCAGAGAGAGAGTGGGTGAAGCAGGCTCCCTGCTGAGCAGAGAGCGTGACGCGGGGCTCGTTCCCAGGACGCTGGGATCATGACCTGAGCCGAAGGCAGAGGCTCAACCCACTGAGCCACCCAGGCGCCCCGAAATGAGAGAATATTTCTAGTACACGAGACCCATTTGGTTAATGCATAGTATAAAATATTAACAAATTTAAAAAAAATTTTATTATTTTTATAAATTAACATAATATAATATTTGTTTCAGGGTTACACGTATGTGATTCATCAGTCTTACACAATTCACAGCACTCACCATAGCACATACCCTCCCCAGTGTCCGTAACCCAGCCACCCCATCCCTCCCCCACCCCCCAGCAACCCTTAGTTTGTTTCCTGAGATTGAGTCTCTTAGGTTTGTCTCCCTCCTGATCCCATCTTGTGTCATTTTATCCCTCCCTACCTGCCATGACCCCCCGGCCCTGCCTCTCAAGTTCCTCATATCAGAGAGATCATATGGTAATTGTCTTTCTTTTAGTGACTTATTTTGCTTAGCATATTACCCTCTAGTTCCATCCATGTTGCAAATGGCAAGATTTTTTTTAATGGCTGCATAGTATTCTAGTGTGTGTGTGTGTGTGTGTGTGTGTGTATATAAAACATCTTCTTTATCCATTAATCTGCTCATGGACATCTAGGTTCTTTCTGTAGTTTGGCTATGGTATAGGTTCTTTCTATAGTTTGGCTATCGTGGACATTGCTGCTATAAACATTTGGGTCCACATGCCCCTTTGGATCACTACGTTTGTATCTTTAGGGTAAATACCCAGTAGTATGATTGCTGGTTCGTAGAGTAGCTCTATTTTCAACTTTTTGAGGGAGCTCCTTACTGTTTTTCAGAGTGGCTGTGCCAGCTTGCATTCCTACCATCAATGTAGGAGGGTTCGCTTTTCTCTGCATCCTCAAAAACATCCCTCAGCATCAGAGAAATACAAATCAAAACCACAGTGAGGTACCATCTCACACCAGTCAGAATGGCTAATATTAACAAGGCAGGAAATGACAGATGTTGAGCAGTTTTTCATGTGTTTGTTGGCCATCTAGATGTCTTCTTTGCAGAAATGTCTGTTCATGTCTTTTGTCCATTTCTTGATTGGATTATTTGTTCTTTGGGTGTTGAGTTTGATAAGTTCTTTATAGATTTTGGATACTAACCCTTTATCTGATATGTCATTTGCAGTTATCTTCTATTATGTCAGTTGTCTTTTGGTTTCATTGACTGTTTCCATTGCTGTGCAAAAGCTTTTGATTTTGATCAAGTCCCAATAGTTCATTTTTGCCCTTGCTTCCCTTGCCTTTGGTGATGTTTCTAGGAAGAAGTTGCTGCAGCTGAGGTCGAGGAGGTGGCTGCCTGTGTTCTTCTCAAGGATTTTGATGGATTCCTGTTTTACATTGAGGTTGTTCATCCATTTGGAGTCTATTTTTGTGTGTGGTGTAAGGAAATGGTCCAGTTTCATTCTTCTGCATGTGGCTGTCCAATTTTCCCAGCACCATTTGTTGAAGAGACTTTTTTCCATTGGACATTCTTTCCTGCTTTGTTGAAGATTAGTTGACCATAGAGTTGAGCGTCCATATTTGGGCTCTCTGTTCTGTTCCATTGATCTATGTATCTGTTTTTGTGCCAGTACCATACTGTCTTGATGATGACAGCTTTGTAATAGAGCTTGAAGTCTGGAATTGTGATGCCACCAACTTTGGCTTTCTTTTTCAACATTCCTCTGGCTATTTGAGGTCTTTTCTGGTTCCATATAAATTTTAGGATTATTTGTTCCATTTCTTTTATTTTGATAGGGATTGCATTAAATGTGTAGATTGCTTTAGGTAGCAGACATTTTCACAGTATTTTTTTTTCAAGATTTTATTTATTTATTTGACAGAGAGAGAGAGATCACAAGTAGCCAGAGAGGCAGGCGGTGGGGGAAGCAGGCTCCCTGCTGAGCAGAGAGCTCGATGCAGAGATTGAACCCAGGACCCTGAGACTATGACCTGAGCTGAAGTCAGAGGCTTAACCCACTGAGCCACCTGGGCACCCCAGATTTTCATATTTGTTCTTCCAATCCATGAGCATGGAACGTTTTTCCATTTCTTTGTGTCTTCCCCAGTTTCTTTCATGAGTACTTTATAGTTTCCTGAGTATAGATTCTTTGCCTCTTTGGTTAGGTTTATTCCTAGATATTCCTAGGTTTTGGGTGCAATTGTAAATGGAATCAACTCCTTAATTTCTCTTTCTTCTGTCTTGCTGTTGGTGTATAGAAATGCAACTAATTTCTGTGCATTGATTTTATATCCTGACACTTTACTGAATTCCTCTATGAGGTCTAGAAGTTTTGGAATGGAGTCTTTTTGGGTTTTCCACATAAAGTATCATACCGTCTTTGGAGTGAGAGTTTGACTTATTCTGTGCTGATTCAGATGCCTTTTATTTCTTTTTGTTGTCTTACTGCTGAGGCTAGTACTATGTTGAGTAGTAGTTGTGATAGTGGACAGCCCTCCCATGTTCCTGACCTTAGGGGAAAGCGCTCAGTTTTTCCCCATTGAGAATGATATTTGCTGTGGGTTTTTCATAGATGGCATTGATGATATTGAGGTATGTACCCTGTATCCTTACACTGTGAAGTTTTGGTCAAGAAAGGAAGTTGTACTTTGTCAAATGCTTTTTCAGCATCTATTGAGAGTATCATGTGGTTCTTGTTCTTTCTTTTATTAATGTATTGTATCACATTGATTTGTGGATGTTGAACCAGCCTTGCAGCCCACTTGGTCGTAGTGAATAACCCTTTTAATGTACTGTTGGATCCTATTGACTAGTATTTTGGTGAGAATTTCTGCATCCATGTTCATCAAGGATATTGGTCTGTAATTCTCCTTTTTGATGGGGTCTTTGTCATCTTTGTCTGGTTTTGGGATCAAGGTAATACTGGCCTCATAAAAGGAGTTTGGAAATTTTCCTTCCATTTCTGTTTTTTGGAATAGTTTCAGGAGAACAGGTATTAATTCTTCCTTAAATGTTTGGTAGAATTTCCCTGGGAAGCCATCTGGCCCTGGGCTCTTGTTTATTGGGAGATTTTTGATGACTACTTCAATCTCCTTACTGGTTATGGGTCTTTTGAGGTTTTCTGTTTCAGTTTTGGTAGTTTATATGTCTCCAGGAATGCATCTATTTCTTCCAGATTGTCAAATTTGCTGGCGTATAGTTGCTCATGATATGTTCTTATAATTGTTTGTATTTCTTTGGTGTTGGTTGTGATCTCTCCTCATTCATTCATGATTTTATTAATTTGGGTCTTTTTTCTTTTTGATAAGTTTGGACAGGTCAGTCTTACTAGTTCTTTCAAAAAACCAGCTCCTATTTTCATTGATTTGTTCTGCTGTTCTTTTGGTTTCTATTTCATTGATTTCTACTCTGGTCTCTATTTAGTATTTCTCTTCTTTTGTTGGGGTTAGGCTTTCTTTGCTGTTCTTTCTCCAGCTCCTTTAGGTGTAGGTTTAGGTTGTGTACTTGAGACCTTTCTTGTTTCTTGAGAAAGGCTTGTATTGCTGTATACCTTCCTCTCAGGACCACCTTCGCTGTGTCCCAAAGATTTTTTCATTCTTTAGTAGGATGCTCTTTAGCCTCCATGTATTTGAGTTCTTTCCAACTTTCTTCTTGTGGTTCAGTTCTAGTTTCAAAGCATTATGGTCTGAAAATATGCAGGGAATGATCCCAGTCTTTTGGTACTGGTTGAGACCTGATTTGTGACCCTGGCTGTGATCTATTCTGGAGAATGTTCCATGTGCACTAGAGAAGAATGTATATTCTGTTGCTTTAGGATGGAGTGTTCTAAATATATCTGTTATGTCCATCTAGTCCAGTGTGTCATTTAAAGCCTTTATTTCCTTGTTGATCTTTTGCGTAGATGATCTGTCCATTTCAGTGAGGGGACTGTTAAAGTCCCCTACTGTTACTGTATTATTGTTGATGTGTTTCTTTGATTTTGTTATTAATTGGTTTATATAATTGACTGCTTCCATGTTAGGGGCATAGATATTTAAAATTGCTAGATCTTCTTGTTGGACAGAACCTTTAAGTATGATATAGTGTCCTTCTTCATCTCTTATTATAGTCTTTGACTTAAAATCTAATTTATCTGATAGAAGGATTGCCACCCAAACTTTCTTTTCTTTTCTTTCCTTTTTTTTTTTTTTTAAGATTTTATTTATTCGACAGAGACACAGTGAGAGAGGGAACACAAGCAGAGCGGGTAAGAGAGGGAGAAGCAGGCCTCCCGCCAAGAAGGGAGCCCGATGCAGGATCCGATCCCAGGAGCCTGGGATCATGGCCTGAGCCAAGCTTTCTTTTGATGTCCATTAGCATGGTAAATTGTTTTCCACCCCCTCACTTTAAATCTGGAGGTGTCTTTGGGTCTAAAATGAATTTATTGCAGACAGCATATTGATGGGTCTGTTTTTTTATTCATTCTGATAACCTGTGTCTATTGATTGGGGTATTTAGCCCAGTTACATTCAGTTGAAAGATATGAATTTAGTGCCATTGTATTGCCTGTAAGGTGATTATTACTGTATATTGTCTCTGTTCCTTTCTGGTCTGTTACTTTTAGACTCTATCCTTGCTTAGAGGACCCTTTTCAAAATTTCCTTTCGACTGGTTTGGTGTTTGCAAATTCTCTTAGTTTTTGTTTGTTCTGGAAGCTTTTTATCTCTCCTTCTATTTTCAGTGACAGCCTAGCTGGATATGTATTCTTTGCTGCATATTTTTCTTGTTTAGTGCTCTGAATATGTCATGCCAGCCCTTTCTGGCCTGCCAGGTCTCTGTGGATAGGTCTGCTGCCAGTCTAGTATTTCTGCCGTTGTATGTTACAGACCTCTTGTCCCGAGCTGCTTTTGGGATTTCCTCTTTGTCACTGAGACTTGTTAAGTTCTACTATTAGATGATGGGGTGTGGACCTATTTTTATTGATTTTGAGGGGGATTCTCTATGCCTCCTAGATTTTGATGTTTGTTCCCTTCACCAAATTAGGGAAATTCTGAGCTGTAATTTGCTCCAATATAAAGTAGTAAAGTGTAATTTGGAGCAAATTACAATATAAAGTATATTGGAGCAAATTACAGCAGAGAATTTCCCTAATTCTCTTCTTCTGGGATCCCAACTTACATTGTTTTGTCTTATGGTATCATTTATCTCTCAAATTCTCCCCTCGTGGTCCAGTAGTTGTTTGTTTTTCTTTTTCTCAACTTCTTTATTTTCCATCATTTGGTGTTCTATATCACTGATTCTCTCTTCTGCCTCATTTATCCTAGCAATAAGAACCTCCATTTTTGATTGCACCTCCTTAATAGCTTTTTTGATTTCAACTTTTTTGGATTTTATTTCTTTTATTTCTCCAGAAAGGGGTTCTGTAGTATCTTCCATGCTTTTTTCGAACCCAGCTAACACCTTGAGAATCGTCATTCTGAACTCTAGTTCTGACATACTGCCAATGTCCATATTGATTAGGCCCCTAGCCATCAGTACTTCCTCCTGTTCTTTTTTTGTGGTGAGTTTTTCTGCCTTTTCATTTTATCCAGATAAGAATAAATGCGTGAGAGAACAAAATATTAGAAGGGTAGCAGTGACCCCAGAAAGGTATACACTAGCCAAATCAGAAGAGACCTGAAACTGGGGGGAGAAGAAAGGAGGAAAAAAGGAAAAAATATATATATATACACATACAGACACACACACATATTAGACTGATGAATAGAACAGAGCCACACACTTGATTTTGGGTGTATTTTGGTCTGTTAGAAGAAACTACCTCCGAAATTTTTAAAGAAAAATAAAAAATATATATATATACACACACACACAAGAAAAAGGGTAAACATGATGGAATGGAATGTGACTGTAAAGGTGAAAATTTTAAAAAAATTCTAAAAAAGAAATTGATAAGAAGTTGGTTGAAAAAAGAAGGGAAAAAAAGAGGAAAGTATGTGATCAAGCTGGAGATTAGAATAAAGCCATGTGCTAGATTTAGGGTATGTTTTGATCTATTAGAAGAAACTGTATCCCAAAATTTTAAAGAAAGAAAAACCTGTATGTATACAAAAAAATAAGGTTAAATACAATGAAGGGATAGAATATGACTATAAAAATGAAAATGAAAAAAACATTTTTATTTTCTATTTTTATTTATTCATTTATTTTTAATTTATTTATTTGACAGACAAAGATCACAAGTAGGCAGAGGGGGGGGGGGAGCAGGCCTCCCGCCAAGCAGAGAGCCCAGTTCGGGGCTAGATCCCGGGACCCTGGGATCATGACCCGAACAAAAGCAGAGGCTTTAACCCACTGAGCCACCCAGGCGCCCCTGAAAAAGGATTTTCAAAAAAAGATTTTATTTATTTATTTGACAGAGACAGCAAGAGAGGGAACACAAGTAGAGGGAGTGGGAGAGGGAGAAGCAGGCTCCCCACTAAGCATGGAGCCCGATACGGGGCTAAATCCCAGGACTCTGGGATCATGATCCTAGCTGAAGGCAGATGCTTAATGACTAAGCCACCCAGGTGCCCCTGAAAAAAGATTTTTTTTTTTTTTGAAAAAAGATTTTTAAGAAGGTACCGATGAGATAAAATAGTTAAAAAAGAAAGAGGAAATTTTTAAAAAGTAGAATAAGAAAAAAGTAAAGTTTATAAAATTTAACTTTGAAAGACTAAAGAGTCATGGGGAAAAAGTCATGAATTCTGTGTGTTGCTTTCCCCTAGCTCTGGAGTTCTGCAGTTATCATTAATCAGTGAACTTGGTCTTCGCTGGATGTCCTTGCTAATCTTCTGGGGGAGGGGTCTGTTGCGGTGATTCTGAAATGTCTTTGCCTGAGGTGGAATTGCACCGCCCTTGCCAGGGGCTGGGCTAAGCAATCTGCTCCGGTTCACTCTCTGGAACTTTTGTTCCTAAATGCTTTCCGTAGGGCTCTGGAGGCTGGGAATGAAGATGGCGGCCTCCCATTCGCCCACCAGGAGGAGCCAAGAGCTCGGGGCCCCACTCCTCAGTGTGCCCTCAGAGAAAAGTGGTCAATCCCTCCCATCTCTCTGGTCTCCGGTCGCACTCTGAGCTCACCCAGCCTGTGACCAAGCATGTCTGTCTCTCGTGCACAGCCCCATTTGGAGTCTCCAAACCCAGCACATTCCTGCAGTGCGCTCCCGCGCCGCTCCTCCCGGAGGAGGAAGGAGGGAGTCTCTGGATCTGCCACCTGTGGGGTCCCTGCTCAAAGAGCAGTGGTCCAGCTGTTCCTTGGATCATGGTTTAAGGTAACTGGGAGCTGAGAGTCCCCTCCTTGGCTCCATCTCTGTAGTCGGCTTCCTGGCTCCAATACCTGGGAGCTCTGCCACAGTCGCACCCCGGGTCTTTCTGTGACCCCACGGATCCTGAGACCACAGTTTCCTGTGAGGACTTCACCCCCCGCTTAGCCTCTAAGAGTGATGTCCCTCAGTGGAGCAGACTTCTAAAAGTTCCAATTTTGTTCTCCTCTGTTCTACCGTTTGCCTGGAGCCGGCCCCTCCCCCCCATGACTGTGTTCCTGTATGTCGCCTCAGATTCACTTCTCCACTGGTTCTGCCTTCCAAAAGTGGTCTCTTTTCTGTTCATAGATTTGCTGCTCTTCTCTTCGATCGTCTGCTGAGTTTGTAGGTATTCAGAATGGTTTGTTAACTATCCAGCTGAACTCCTGGGACCTGATGATAGGTCTCCTACTCCTCTGCCAACTTGCTCCTCCCCCAGTCTACTTGTTATCTTAAATGTATCTTTTTATATAAGCATATAATCAAATTTCCTCTTTAGTCTACAAGGGAAATTTGACTGATTTGTGATTACTGATACTTTTGTGTTAATTTTTTTTTTTTAAGATTTTATTTATTTGACAGAGAGAGATCAGAAGTAGGCAGAGAGGCAGAGAGAGAGAGAGAGGAGGAAGCAGGCTCCCTGCTGAGCGGAGAGCCCGATGCGGGACTCGATCCCAGGATCCTGAGATCATGACCTGAGCCGAAGGCAGAGGCTTAACACACTGAGCCACCCAGGCACCCACTTTTGTATTAATTTTTAAAAAGATTTTATTTATTTATTTGAGAGAGAAAAAGAGCATGAGGGGGTACAGCAGAGGGAGAACAGATTCCCTGGTGAGCTGGGATCCTGATGCCGAGTTGGGAGCTGGAGGTGGGGCTTGATCCCAGGGCCCAGAGATCATGACATGAGCTGAAGGCAGACACTTAACTGACTGAGCCAGCTAGGCACCCCCATTCCTATTTTTTTGTTTTGTACTTGCCATATTTTTTTCTTTGTTTTTGAACTGATTTTTTTCCATAGTTTGAAGGTCATATGTTCGTTGTCCGCCCCCGCCCCCCCCCCCCCCTTCTGGAGTTACTTGTAAATTTTGATGGGTTTAAACCATCACTTCATTCTTCTTCTTTAGAATTAATCAGGACATGTATGGTCTTTCCCCCATCAAGACAGAACTGCAGTTTGCTTCACTTCCCTTTCCTTTCTCTTCCCTCTTCAACTTCCTGTGTTGAAATCATGTATTTTAATTCCGGATGGCTGATTTTTTGAAAGTCACATGTATTGCTGCTTCCTTTGCTTATCATTTCTTAAAGCTCATACCTTCTTGGATGCTTTTTAAATTATATTGGAATGCACTTACTAATTATTTCAGAGAAGGTTTTTAGGTACTGAAGACTGAGTTCTTTCATGTGTGAACACTTCGTTTGCATTCTTTCTTGAAAGCTGATTTGGCTGGGTATGTTTCAAAATCGTTTTTCTTATGACTTTGAAGCCAGTGGTTCCATTGTCTTTTAGCATCTATGTCGCTGATGAAAAATCTGATTCCACATTTATGTGATTTATGTATCTTTGTAGGAATTCAGTTTTTTTCCTTTGGAAAATTTTTAAAATTAATATATGATGTATTATTTGCCCCAGGGGTACAGGTCTGTGAATCGACAGGCTAACACAATTCACAGCACTCACCACACCCTCCCCAATTTCCATAACCCAACCACCCTATCCCCCCGCCCACCCAAGCAACCCTCACTTTGTTTTGTGAGATTAAGAGTCTCTTATGGTTTGTCTCCCTCCCGATCCCATCTTGTTTCATTTTTTCCTTCCTTACTCTCCAAACCCCCCACTTTGCCTCTCAACTTCCTCATATCAAGGAGATCATATGGAAATTTGTTTTTTAGTGTTCAGTTAGCCAGCATATAGTCCATCATTAGTTTTTGATGATAGTGTTCAGCGATTCATTAGTTGTATATAACATCCAGTGCCCATCACCACACATGCCCTCCTTAATACCCATCATCTGGTTACCCTCCCCCACCTTCCTCCCACCTTCTGTAACCCTAAGTTTGGTTCAAGGGTCCAGAGTCTCTCATGGTTTGTCTCCCTCTCTGATTTCATCCCATTCAGTTTTCCCTCCCTTAACCTATGGTCCTCTTGTGCATTCTTTGTGTTTCACATATGAGTAAAACCATCTGATAATTGTCTTTCTCTGCTTGACTTATTTAATCCCTTCCAGTTCCAACTATGTCAATGCAGTCTTTAGAAGTTTTTAGATTTCTTGACATTTACTTAAAAAAAAATTTTTTTTTAAGGATTTATTGAATTTTTTTTGAGAGAGCAAAAGAATGAGCTGGGGAGGGGTGGAGGGAGAGGGATAGGTAGACTCCCTGTTGAGTGGGGACCCCGACATGGGGCTCAATCCCAGATGCCCGAGATCATGACCTGAGCTGAAGGCAGCCACTTAGCCAACTCTGCCACCCAGGCGCCTTGGATTTCTTGAAATTTCAATAGCATATGTCCAAGCCTGCCCCTTTCTCCACTACTTGGTTCCACTTAACACTTAGTGAACCTGATGATTTACGTCTTTCCTCCCTTCCTCCTCCAGAAAATTTCTGGGACTCAGAGAAGGTAAATATTGGACTTCCTAGTTCTGTATATGTATATCTACCTTTCTTTCATACTTGAGAGGCATTTTGGGAGAATTTCTTACTTTTGTTTTCCATTTGTTTTTTCTGTGCCCATTTTGCTGTTAAATATATTGGTTGAGCTTTATTTTGGAAATGGACTTGTTCCTTTTTTTGTTTTATAAAACTCTTTGTTGAGGTATAATCCACACACAAGCAACTGCACCCATTTAAAGTGTACACTTCCATGCATTTTGACAGATACATACACCCATGAAGCTTTCTCCTCACCTCCAGCAATCAAGATTTGGGTTACTACAGAAAGTTTCGTCCTTCCCCTGTATAGTTCTTCCTTCCCCTCCTCTCCCAGCCTACGATATATATACTTCCTATCAGATGCAGAAATGATTGCTTTGCATCTCCTAGGGTTTCATAGAAATGGAATCATATAGTTTGTAGCCTGTTGCGTGAGGATTCTTTTACTCAGCCTGTTTTTGGGATTCATCTTTTTGGTTTTAGAAGCTTCACACCCTCCCCCCCACCCCAGCGACTAAGAAATTAACATTGATACAGTTCACAGACTTTACTTAGATTTCACCAGTTTTACATAAACTCTTTTGTGTATGCATATTTAGTTCTGTATAATTCTGTCACATATATATTCTTGCAGTCACAACCACAGGTGGCAAATCATTTCTTAATTTCTGATTTTTTCCTTGTGGTAGCTTATTCATTTTTCATGGATGAGATCTCATTTTACCTCTGAGGATATTTATGATTATTTTTAAGTGTCTTGTTTGTTCCTACAACTCTTTCTTCAGATGTTTCTCATTTTTGTGGTATAGATTCCCTTTTGGTGATTCTTATTTGTAAAATGGGCATCTCTGTTTTAAGGATTGTTGTTCTGTCAGTGGATGTAGCGTCTCTTTGCCAGTCTCTCAGGATGGATTGTAGGGATATGTGGCCAGGTGTGGGAGCTCCTCATTTCTTTTGAGTGATAGTGGCTACTGGGGTGCCATCCTGAGTCTTTGGCTTAAGTGCCTGTGTTTAGTGAAGACTTTGCCTCTGGTGGGGGGGCCGGGAAGGGTGGAGGTGAGGAAATGGTTGGTCTCTCCAGTTGCACCAGATGACCCCACCAGATCACCCTTGACCCCCAGAGCCTGCTCCTGTTTCCCCAGGCAGCTAGCCCTCTGTACAGCACCCCTATGCTCCCCCAATGTTCATAGCTACTCCCAATTTTTACAGCATTCTTGTTTTGAGGGTTCTGAACAGTTACTGTCTCTGTCAACCTGGTTCTGCTGATCTTATCATTTCTGGTTTCCCAGAACTATTTTGGAAATTAATATATCAGTATACCTCTATCTTTAGTAATTTCTGTGATCTAAGCTGGGAGGGCAAGGTGTGCATGTCTGTGCAGTCCATCTTCATCTGATCTCCCAGAGCCATTTTTTGGGAAGGATTTGTTTGGGAACAGATATAACTCTGAAATGCCTATTGCATTAAAGTCCTTTGAATCCTTTTATTTTGGGGTGCCTTGGTGGCTCAGTTGTTAAACGTCTGCCTTCTGCTCAGGTCACTATCCTGGGATCCTGGAATTGAGCCCTGGATTGGGCTCCCTGCTCAGTGGGAAGCCTGCTTCTCCCTCTCCCACTCCCCTTGCTTATGTTCCCTCTCTCCCTGCCTCTCTGTCAAATAAATAAGTAAAACCTTAAAAAAAAAATTAAACCTTTTATTTTACATCAGGTTTTGAGGGACAAATTGACCACTGAAGGTTACATGTTACATGGGTTGGGAATTTCCTCCACCCCTAGTTTGCATAGTAAACTGGAGCTCTGAAAAAAAGTTTCAACATTTTTTCTTCTTTTTAAAAAATTAATTAATTAATTAATTAATCTTTAAAGATTTTATTTATTTGAGGGGCACCTGGGTGTCTCAGTTGGTTAAGCGGCTGCCTTCAAATCAAGTCATGATCCCAGGGTCCTGGGATCGAGCCCCATGTTGGGCTTCCTGCTCAGTGGAGAGTCTGGTTCTCCCTCTTCCTCTGCCTGCAGCTCTGCCTACTTGTGCTCTCTATCTCTCTATCAAATAAATAAATAAAATTTTAAAGAAAAGATTTTATTTACTGGAGAAAGCAGGAGAGAGTACACGCTCGGGGGAGGGGCGGAGGAAGTGGGAGAAGCAGACTCCCTGCTGTTGGGGCTCGATTCCAGGACTCTGGAATCAGGACCTGAGCTGAAGGCAGACACTTAACTGTGTGAGCCCCCAGGCATCCCTCAGCATTTCCTTTGTTTCTTTTTTTTTTTTTAAAGGTTTTATTTATTTGACAGAGAGAGAGAGCGCGCGGTGCGCGCGCACCCATCCACCCACCTACCCACGGAGAGGGAGAGGGAGAAAGTAGGCTACCCGTTGAGCAGGGAGCCGGATGCGGGACTTGATCCCAGGACTCTGAGATAACCTGAGCCAAAGGCAGATGCTTAACCAACTGAGCCACCCAGGCACCCCTCAGCATTTTTTAATTTAAGTCAAGGGGAAGGATGTAGATTTTCATTCTCAATCTTTTTTCTTTTTCTACCCCCCCGCCCCCTGAGTTGGGGGTCATGGGTAGTCACTTTGATGTTTTTTAATATTTCAAAGTGTAGTTTGGGCTTCCTGTACAAGAGGGTTGCGTTGGGTTGGCCCACTGTTCTGATTTTTTTTTCTTTAAGATTTCCAAATCAGAATCCTATTCCGCCCCCCCCCCAAGCCCCTTTTTGTATTTATAGTCCTTGGAAACCTCAAGGTATGAATAAGTTGCTAATCTAGTACATATATGTTTAGTTTTCAAGAAAACAGTTGTTCTGACTTTTTTTTTCCTTCTCCCTTTAGTTTTTCCATGGTTTGGCTTGGATATTGGTGGAACCTTGGTCAAGCTGGTTTATTTTGAACCCAAAGACATCACTGCTGAAGAAGAAGAGGAAGAGGTGGAAAGTCTTAAAAGCATTCGGAAGTACCTGACCTCCAATGTGGCATATGGGTCCACAGGTATTCGGGATGTGCACCTGGAGCTGAAGGACCTGACTCTGTGTGGACGCAAGGGCAATCTGCACTTCATACGCTTTCCCACTCACGACATGCCTGCTTTCATTCAGATGGGCAGAGATAAAAACTTCTCGAGTCTCCACACTGTCTTTTGTGCCACTGGAGGTGGAGCATACAAATTTGAGAAGGATTTTCTCACAGTATGTATTTTTTGGCTTATATACAATTTATGGTAATCTGATTTTTTAAAAAAAGACTTATTTAGTTGAGAGAGAGAGAGCAAATGGGTGTGTGAGTGTGTGCAGAGGAGGGGCAGAGGGAGAGGGAGAGAGAATCTTCAGGCAGACTCCCTGCTGAGCACAAAGCCTGACACAGGGCTGGATCCCACGACCCATGACCCGTGAGATCCTGACCCAAGCAGGAACCAAGAGTCGGGCGCTCAACCAGCGGAGCCACCCAGGTGCGCTGGTAATCTAATTGTTAAAAATAATACCAATAGCAAGTGGTGGAATCATTTCTGATAGAACTTGAATTTTCTTGAGTCCGATTAAGATTAGATAGATGTAAATGAGTGGTAGTCAGGAGTTAGCTGTCTAGAGATTGTTGTATCGTTTACTTTTTGCCCAGTTCAGATAAGTTGATAAGGATCAACCACCAAAAGCATGGCATTTTGTTGTTCTTCTAGTGTTGCAGAAATAGCAAAGCTGTGATAAGCAGACTGAAGAACTAGCTCTGAGGAACACGTTAAATTAAATCTTGAGTAGTGAGGGGCGTCTGGCTGGCTCAGTTGGAAGAACGTGCACCTCTTGAACTTGGGATTGTGAGTTTGAGCCCCATGTTGGATGTAGAGATTACTATTTAAAAAAATCCTCTTGAACAATGAGATTGAAAAATGATTTTGGGGAGCTTGGCTGGCTTGGTAGAACATGTGACTCTTGGTCTCAGAGTTGTGAATTCAAGCCCCATGTTGGGTGTGGAGCTTACTTTAAAAACAATAAAATAGGGCTCCTGGGTGGTTCAGTTGGATAAGCTTCTGCTTTTGGCTGAGGTCGTGATCCTGGGGTTTTGGGATTGAGCCCTGGGAGTTGGCCTCCCTGCTCAGCAGGGTCTGCTGCTTTTTATCCCTGCCCCCTGCTCATGTTCTTTCTCTGGCTATCTCTCTCAAATAAATAAATACATAAATAAATAAATCTTTAAAAAAATAATAAATTAAGAAAAATAATTTTTTAAAATGTCGTTTCATTTCTTCAAATGTCATTTCAAATGTTGTCTCCCGTCTCATCTACCACATAATTTCTCCTGTCCACTCAGTTGTTTCCTGGCAGGCTTACTATTTACAAACAACAAGAACTCTGGTCCCATGCAGTGGCTGTTCGGTTTTAGGGGTAGTTGGAAATGGTTATCAGTGGAGCCTCCTCTCCCCAAATGCCTTCTGATGCGTATTGTGCTGTGCTCTTGTTCCAGGAGTCTGAATCATATGTAACACTGGGGGAGTGCCAGTGGGTACCTGCTTTTATTTTCTTTTAGTGAACACTGCAAAGTCTTGAGGCTGGGTCCTTTGAGGTGGATGTCGGGGGGCGGTAGGTGGGAGAGAGGACAAGTGAGTTGGCCGAGACCTGGACCTTCAGGGTGCAGTATAGATTGAAAATATCTTCGTGACCATGTTTTTAATGCCACTAATGAGAGTGTTATTCTAGAGAACTGCTTTTTCTTTTGTCTTTCTACCTTTTTTTTCTCCACGTGTCATTGTTTGGTTTGTGAACTTACCCTCTTTTGTTGTCTTCTGTCTCCTGACTTTAATCATAATATAGAATTGACATGATTTTTTTTTTTTAACAAGTTTCTATATTCTTTCCTTGAATTTCTTTTGGTTGTTGGTTTTCAGTGGTTTGTCTTCCACCCGTGAGTAAAGGGGAAGTGTAGCTGGAGGAGAGACGGTCCCCTCCTTTGCGGAAGCTTCATAGTGGACTCTGGATCATAATTGATAGGTAATGGAGAAAATCTTTTTCTGGGACTCTGTAGAGATGCCCTTTGGAATATATTTGAAAATCACTCAGGTTGTTATTAGAGGTTCAGCATTGTGTGGTAATTTAAGGGGAGGGTACAGAGTGGATTTTGGACCACTGGAATTGGTTCTTAGGCTGTCGGGGTTTCTCATTGGTATGTACCAATGCTGTCCTTGAAAACTAGGAAAATGAAATGCCCGTCAAATGCTGTTTGTTATGCATTAGGGGTGACTAGTATTTAATAAACCACAGTGAAATATTTTTTAAAATATAGAGTTTACCCTGTTGCCTTTTAATTTTTTTTTTTTTTAAAGATTTTTACAAGCAGGGGGAGTGGGAGAGGGAGAAGCAGACTTCCTGCTGAGCAGGGAGCCTGATGAGGGGCTCAGTTCCAGGACCTCAGGACCTGAGCCAAAGGCAGACGCCTAATAACAGAGCCACTGAGGCACCCCTACCCTGTTGCCTTTTTAATGCAAATTTTTTAAAAATGCAGATCTTGGGGGCATGTACTGGGTTTGCTTGTTGGTGCAGCACCCACATTCTGTATACCTGGCATTAGTGAGGTTAGCTGTGCATTGAGTCCTCTTTCATTTAGAGGTGGGGATTTGATAGGAGCTAGCAGGACACTGCAGGATGACAGGAGTTAGAGGAAGGAGAAGGAAGAAATTCTAGGAAGAAAAAGGAGACCAGCTGATTGGGCCAGTGGAAAGTGATGAAAGTGATGGAAAGTTTGAAGTGGAAATGCTGGCACTTGAGATCACGTGTCAGGAAATTGGTTTTGAATTCGTGATTGCAGGGAGGGCACGAGCGGATCTACAGCAGGGACAGTGATGCATCCTCCAGGAGCTTGGTCTGAGGAGGAATTGCAGATCTTATATAGGGATGGTTTTCAGTGGTTTACCTGGGTCATGGGTACCAGGTAGGTGTTTTAATTAAGGATTAATATGAAGGTACCTATTAACTTCCCTCTCTGCAGTGTATCTGAATTAAGTCGAGGGTAAATGTAATCAAGTGAGAGTAGGGAGAGAGGGGAGAACTTGCCGGGCTAGACCTAGTTGTAAGTAGAAATCAGTGCTTTGAGCAAGTGGAGGCCGTTTTCCCTTTGTGCATATATGGAGTCTCCGTGCCTGTAAACATTCCTAAATGTTCGCGTGGGTTAGGAGTCCAGGGAGTAAAGTGGGGTTTCTGCCATCTCTCCAGAGTTACCACCGTTAGAAGTTAACGTATCTTCCTAGTTCTCTGGGCATGACTGTGTATGACACATACATGTGCATATAAACTTGGCGTTAGAAACAGGCAGATAGGGTCTTTATGAAATGTTACTCAAGTTGCTTTTTTTTTTTTTAATTTTTATTTATTTATTTGACAGACAGAGATCACAAGTAGGCAGAGAGGCAGGCAGAGAGAGAGGAAGGGAAGCAGGCTTCCCGCTGAGCAGGGAGCCTGATGCGGGGCTCGATCCCAGGACCCTGGGACCATGACCTGAGCTGAAGGCAGAGGCTTTAACCCACTGAGCCACCCAGGTGCCCCTCAGGTTGCTTTTTTGACTAACAACATATCCTGGAGTCCTCCCCACTTCAGTTCTTAATTGACTGAAGATCCCCTTCACTCTCCATTGCTGTACAGTGTTCCCTAATATGAATAATAATCATTCGTTTATTTAAATGGAATGAAGTTGATAACACTGATGTAAATTTTGATACTGCTAAAATTTTCCCATCTTCCAGGGGTTGTAATTGGTTTAGGTAGTGAAAAATCTCGCCTTCTACTTGGACATTTTTCAGCCTCTGATGTCAGTTTATTAATAATAAAGTGTGGCCTGCTTTGGTATTACTCCAGTCTTGAAGATGGTCTTTCAAAAGAGAGACATGAGAGTCCTTGTGGCTCTTGCCATGTGTCAACAGGTGTTTGAGTCACTTGAATTTCTTGGAGTAAGCTTTCTGCTTGGGCTGTGATCTGACCTCTGCTCCTGACTCCTGGTCCCTGTGCTTGGGTCTCAGCATAAGTCTCCGCCGTGAAGGCTGTTTGTAGGGGTGTGGGGGTGGGTCTGTCTTGTCGGGTCTGTCCTGGTGCGTGCTGTTTCCAGGTCTGTTCTGTGAATCATACATAAATAATCCACATCTGTGAGCACTTCTGTGCTTTGTTTAATGGAGAGGGGTGCCTTATTAAGTGGAGTTGTACTTGTTTGTCTGAATACGTTTTTATTTCATTACAGATAGGTGACCTTCAGCTTTGCAAACTTGATGAACTAGATTGCTTAGTAAAAGGAATTTTATACATTGACTCAGTTGGATTCAATGGACGGTCACAGTGCTATTACTTTGAAAACCCTGCCGATGCTGAAAAATGTCAGAAGTTACCGTTTGATTTGAAAAATCCATACCCTCTGCTTCTGGTGAACATTGGCTCTGGGGTTAGCATTTTAGCAGTATATTCCAAAGATAATTACAAGCGGGTCACGGGTACCAGGTAGGTCTTTTATATAAAGGTTATTACTTGTTTTTGATATTGTAATGGGTTAAAAGTGAGTTCAGGTATTGCGTATAAGTACACTTTTAAGGATCTGTTTAAATTAAATTTTTTTTCTGGGATTAGGCCAACAAATAGTTTTTCTATGAAAGTTCTGGTATCATGACCTACTTTTCTTTAATCTGTACTGCTCAGGATTTCATTATCATAGTTCTGTAAAATATCTCATTGTCAGACTCATTGAACCCGTAGTCCTTGCCCTCAGCTAGTGTATGGTGTGCGTATACCATAAGTTACCAAAGCTGCTGAGTAGCATCTATAAGGAGAAGGCAAGGCAAGATCCCAGCTTTGAAACCGGCCTAGATTTTTTTTTTTTTTTTTAAGATTTTGTTTATTTGCCTGAGAGAGAAAGATTAAGTGGTGGGGAGGGCCTGAGGGAGAGAGAGAAGCAGAGTCTCAGTTGAGCAGGGAGCCCAGTGTGGGGCTCAGTCTCAGGACCCGGAGGTCATGACCTGAGCTGAAGGCAGAAGCTTCACCCTCTGAGCCCCCCAGGCTCTCCTGGCCTCGATTTTATACATACAGGCACATGTGCGTACACATACCCAGCCACGGGATGGTCTGAGATCTAGAAGGTGAGGTACTGACTGGGGGAGAGGGCAGGCTGAACAGGGAGGAGAGGTGGCAGGCAAGAATGAGTATGTTGGTGGTTTAAGGATTAGGGTTAACTTGAGGTAGAACAAGGAGCTGGGGCTTGGGATAGACAGTTTAACAGGTGTGATTTAAAAAAGAATAATTTGGGGGGAGAAACACATTAATGGGAGAGTTCTTTTCGGGGTGAGGGTGCTGATAAGCCAGCGCGACTAGGGGTTTGGAGAGACAAAGGAAGGCCGCATGGCCCTGGGTGTGGCAGGCAGATCTGCCCACAGACTCCTCACACTCAGCAGATGCTCAGACTGCACTGGGGACTGGGCTGGGCCAGGAACCCTGTGTTTGCCATTTTGCTTTTTGGCGCACGTGAATATGTGTCAAGGTATATATCAGGCACCTTGTTTTCTGTCTTCCCACAGACTTGCCTGCCAGAGGCATCAGCATGACTGGGTTGGGGCAAGAGTGGGTTGATGTATGAATATGGTTTTGGGTTCATAAATATTACCTTCCTGTTCTTATTTTTAAAATGTTGTAATACTGTGTTGTTTGTTTTTAATCAGTCTTGGAGGAGGAACTTTTTTTGGTCTCTGCTGTCTTCTTACTGGCTGTACCACTTTTGAAGAAGCTCTTGAAATGGCATCTCGTGGAGATAGCACCAAAGTGGATAAACTAGTTCGAGACATTTATGGAGGGGACTATGAGAGGTTTGGACTGCCGGGCTGGGCTGTGGCATCAAGGTAAGGGTGTGTGTGTGTTCTAAGAAAGACAGGAAGAAGATAATAATATTGGGTGTGTCTTTTTCCTTTTAAACAGCTTTTATTGAGCTATAATGTATATACTATAAAGTCACCTGTTTAAAGTATAAAATGTAGTGGTTTTTAATATGTTTTCCAAATTGTGGAGTCATTACTATAATCTAATTTCAGTACATTTTCACTATCCCAGAAAGAAACCTTCTGTCCATTAGCTGTCACTTCTCATTTCCCCACCTCAGTCCT
This sequence comes from Martes martes, assembly GCF_963455335.1. Lineage (NCBI taxonomy): Eukaryota > Metazoa > Chordata > Mammalia > Carnivora > Mustelidae > Martes > Martes martes. Next base: position 29,156,476 of record NC_137896.1, read on the forward strand.
TGGTAAATGCTAATATATTTTCTATTTATAGATTTGCCTATTCTGGACACTTCATATAAATGGTGTCCTGGAATATGAGATTTTGGTGACTGGCTTCCTTCCACTTAGCACGTTTTCAAGGTTCAGCTGTGTGATGGCATGAAACAGTACTTTGAATCTCCAGGTGAATTTTAGGATCACCTTGTCAGTGGTTGCAAAAAAAGGCAGCTGGGATTTCAATAGAGATTGTGTTGAATTTGTAGCTCACTTTGGGGAGTATTGGCATCTTAACATTATCAAGTTTCCTGATCTAAGATGTAATGTCCTTCCATTTATTTAGAGTTTTGTTTTTCTTTTACCGATGTTTGGTGGTAGTGGTTTTCAGTATAGAGTGTTACACTTTCTTTTGTTAAATATGTTTCTAAGTATTTTATTCTCTTTGATGCTATTATAAAGGGGATTGTTTATTTTTTAGTTTTGAGATTTTATTCATTTGAGAAAGAGCACGCATGGGGTCAGGGCAGAGGAAGAGGGAGAAGCAGACATTCTGCTGAGCAGGGAGCCTGCCATAAGGCTGATCCCAGGACCCCGGATCGGGACCTGAGCCATCCCTGAGCCGAAGGCAGACTGAGCCACCCAGGCACCCCAGGGATTGTTTTTTAAATTTCATTTCCGGATTGTTTAGAAAAAGAGTTGTTTTCTATGTACTGGGACAGATGATTTTTTAAAAAAAGATTTTATTTATTTATTTAACAGAGAGATCACAAGTAGGCAGGGAGGGAGGGGGGAAGCAGGCTCCCTGCTGAGCAGAGAACCCGATGCGGGGCTCGATCCCAGGATCCTGGAATCATGACCTGAGCCGTCCATGTGCCCCTCAGGACACATGATTTTTAGTCATAGAGAAAGGACCACACATATACATGCTTGCGGGGTAATTTCGGGGACTTTGTAAATGCTGTTGATGTCACATTCTGAGTTTGCGGCATTTGCGCATTGTTAGTCACTTCCGTTTTTGATCGGGTTTGTGTTCTGCTAGCCGTTATTAATGTAGCAGTTCTGCTGGTCAGGTGCTTTGAAGTACTTCATGTTCTAGGGGAATCTGAAATGGTTAAGGAGTTTACTCTGGGACTCCACTGTCTGTGCTTTTGCTTTGCTCTGAAGAAGCCGTTTCCCAGACAGAATGTGACCATTCAGCTGAGCGGAATGGCTGTGCAGTTGGGAATGGATTGCTAGTGGAGGTGTCTTTCTGGAACTGTCCCTGGCTGCAGAAGGAGCCACTGGTGCCTTACGGTGGATCTGAGGAGATCCTAAACGGGACCTGTTATCAAAGCTGGATTTCAGCAGAAGCTTTGGGGAGAGGCATTTGCTTATTTGGAATGCTTGAGAGCTTTCTTCTGAGTTGTGTTTCTCTTTGAATAGATGCTCTGTTATTTCCTAATAGAAAATTTGAAGATTTAAACAATGTAACTTCTTAAAGTCACATTTATCTTAGAATAACATTTAAGTTCTGTTGGGCTGAGTTGCCTTTGGTTCAGCTGCTGGGTGTTCTTCTCCCCCTTCACAGCTTTGGCAACATGATGAGCAAGGAGAAGCGAGAGGCAGTCAGTAAAGAGGACCTCGCCAGAGCGACGTTGATCACCATCACCAACAACATTGGCTCAATAGCAAGAATGTGTGCCCTTAATGAAGTAAGGGGACGTGGATTTCTTTAGGTGCTCTGAGGAAAATACGGAACGTACTAAGGGGCCTCAGCTGTGTACAACGTCTGTCTTGTCCAAATGGTACCTCAGTGTAGTCGTACGGGGTGGAGTTGTTTATTGGGGAAGTTAAAACTCTTCACATGTAGACTCCTCTTCACTGATGGGTTTTTTCCTCAGTGAAGATGAGTATTGGCACTGTCAAGAAGTAAAAGTACATCTTTTGGGGAGAAGGTAGGAAGGCAGGCAGGACTCCGGTGATGGGGACTGTGGGTGGTGGTGATGGATAGCCAGCCGGCTGGAGGTCCTGTGCTCCCTGCGGAGCCCTGCGGTCCCCGGGAAGGCCTCTGGAGGAAGCTGCTGGAGCCAGAGAAGATGGGGTGGCCCCGGAGTGCCTGCCCTCCCCGCCGCCCCTGCCGAGCTGTCTTTGTGCTTTCAGCTTCTTTACAGTGCTGCCTTGTAGCATTCAGGTCAAGCAGCATTGTACAGGGCTATGAAAGAACCGAGAACGGCCTTCCCTGGGGGGCCCAGAGGGCGCAGCTCTACCGCGTGTCCCCACTTACACGGTTTGGTTTACAGTTAGTCTGTGAAAGAGATGATGGAGGCATGTGGCTTAAAAAGGAGACTTTGAAAGGTACAAAAAGACTGTCTCTCATTTTTAATTAAAAAGATACTGTATCAGCATCAAGTAATTAAAAACATTCTTCATTCGAATATGTTAAAGTTACTGTTTCCTTTATTGCATGTTCCTTTTCCTGTACTTAGGTGTTTTAAGGTCTGTTGGTTTGGGTGTACGTACCATGTTACATTTTTTACTTAAGTACTCAGAATTTCCCTGCTGTGTATTTGCTTTGGTTTTGCATCATCAATCACGTGGAGCTGGGCATTATTTGGTTGCTTGCCCCCGATCACTCCACAGGAATGCATTTTTAAGTGCAAAGCTTTTCACTGGTTGCATTTTATTCTCATAAGGGCCTTACTCTGGAGTGAGATTTCTCCTCTAAAGAATATGACCCTGCTCAGGAGTTTTGGTAGGTCTTGCCAGGGTGCTTTTCACAAAGGCTGTATGAATTCAGGTCTCTTTAGCACTGAATGAGTGCATCAGTGCTACATTAACTAGGCTGATTGTTGGGAATGGGATTTCAGTTCTGCTAACTTTTAATAGGTTTAAAATGCTCCTTTCTTTGACTACTGGTGGGGTTGAATTTTTTCCTATTATATTTCTTGTATAATTCGCGTATTTGTGTCACTTTCCTTCTTTGAATAGGGGTCTTAATTTTTTTACTTTTCTGTATAAAACTTTAATAGCAGTTATTGTGTGTTATATTTAATACAAATGGTTTTTCTAATTTGTTTTCTCTTGTGACATTTTCTGGCATGGTTTGAAGCAGGTCGGTCCAGAGTTGTCTGGTTCAAATTTAAGTAGCCTTGGACCAACTGGATTAAATGTAAATACTTTTTTTAAATTTTTTGCTCAGCAGTCAAGTTGCTGCTAAAAACCATGAACATGGTGCTCTGTTTGGGGTAGCTTTTACGAGAAAACAGAAGTTAAGATGAAAACTAATTGCCTTTTTTTGATGTGCTCAGAACATTAACCAGGTGGTATTTGTTGGAAATTTCTTGAGAATTAATACGATCGCCATGCGACTTTTGGCATATGCTTTGGATTATTGGTCCAAGGGGCAGTTGAAAGCACTTTTTTCGGAACACGAGGTAAGCCGACTTCTTTCTTGCGATAATGTTACAGACATAAAGGCATGCAATCCCCACCGCGTTGGAACATGAAGTAAACGTTGAAATGGACTTCAGTTATTTTTTTGTGAAAGTATGATACAGGGTTTAACTTTGTAATGTTCAAGAGCTGTTTCTTACCTGATTTAATGCAAGGGAAATTTTTGGTTAATTTAATTGTGAACTTCAGCAACTTTTAAGAAATCTTGATGAACACCTCTATTTTTAAGGTTATGTTCTTTTCCGAACCATCCTTTATATTTCTTCCATTACACTTATTTTGTAAATGCACTTACTCTGGGTTCTGCTTTTTTCATTTTGGTGTCCGTTTTTACGTATTGATACAGTTCATGTGCCACTTATTTAAGATGTATGTTCTAAAAACAAAAGTCTGTTCTAAGATTAGAACCACACCATTATGGAACTTAACACCTACACAAGCTAGAAATGACAAAATGGAAGAGAATCCTTGAATTGCTCCACCTGATATCCTGTATGGGATTTCCAGCTTGGGGAAAACACAGAACCGTAGCTGTGGAGGGGGACCTCTTTCCTGTCCCCTTGGTTGTGAGGTAGTTGAACAGTTTCCAGTGTTGTTGGATTTTAAAGTGTTATCAGGAACATTTTTCAGAATTGTTAGTGCATGTTTAACAGTATTTATAGGAATTGACGGAATAAGATTAGAACTGCTACAGTGGCGGCTTTTTCCCTTAAAGTTGCTTTTTTTTTCCTTTTTAAGTGGCTTAAGTTCATAGTTAAAATTCAAAGTGTACAAGTTCCCCTTTTCAGAAAGTTTAGTCATCAAATATTTTAACTTTATTTTATTAAAAAGTTTTTCAATGAATAAATCTGATGTGTAAGACCGTGTACGTCTGAGGCAGCAGCATGTTCCTCTGATAGGGTTGCGCTCAGCAGGCGCTGCCGGTCCCACAGCCCAGGGTGAGCGGAGCGCCTTACCCCCCAGCGTGGGGTCTGGGCTTGCCATCTCTCTGGCGTCTGTGCTGCTTGTTTTAAGTTCGTACCCTGAATGCTTTTTTACTTTTGATGTTATTAATAAATCGGTACCAAATGATCTTTTTTTTTTTTTGAAGAGACTTTTCTGCTAATTTTTTTTTTTAAGATTTTATTTATTTATTTGACAGAGAGCAAGAGAACACAGCAGGCAGAGCAGCAGAGGGAGCGGGAGAAGCATCCTCCCCACTGAGCGGGGAGTCTAATGCGGGACTCGATCCCAGAACCCTGGGATCATGACCTGAGCTGAAGGCAGTTGCTTTAACCAACTGAGACACCCAAGCACCCCTATCATTGTTTTTTTTATTTTTTTAAAGATTTTATTTATTTATTTGACAGAGATCACAAGTAGGCAGACAGGCAGGCAGAGAGAGAGGGAGAAGCAGGCTCCCTGCTGAGCAGAGAGCCCGATGAGGGGCTCAATCCCAGGACCCCGAGAACATGACCCGAACCGAAGGCAGAGGCTTAACCCACTGAGCCACCCAGGCACCCCTCATTAAGTTTTTTATACCTTTTATATGTATCTTCCTTTTTGTGATCTTTGACCTGTTTTATTTCACTTTATGTTAGAATAAAAAGAAACCCTTTTTTTTGTCACATCGTAGTATAACTTTCCTCCTGATCCATTTCTGCCTCTTGAAAACCTTTGCCTAGGTGGAATGTGGGGATTCTTAGGTTAGTCTTCACACCGGGACAGTTAGGATTCAAGCACTTATGTGTAGGGTCTTGGTTGGGCGTCTTGCCGTGTCCTCCCCGCTGGCGGACTTCATCTCTGCTCTGGCTCTGCCTGCCGGCCCTGCGTCCTCTCTTCCTGCGGCGCCCGGGCCTCTGCCTCAAGCGCCCACTGCCGCGCCTGTGGAACCGGGCTGCCCGTGGCTGCCCGCGGCTTGAAATCTTCTCCCGCCCTCACTCCGCAGTCAAACTCCTGTGAAAGCTCTGTGTGGCTCCGGTCAGCCTCTCTCTGTCCGCTTATGTCCCGTTCTCATCGCAGCGTCTGGTAGCTTGTGTCAGCGGATGCCTTTTACTTGGTGGGGGGTTCTGGGTCTTCAGGGGAGCTCATTCCAACGGTTAACTTCGTCTCTTCTTTTGCTGTTCTGCACGCCACGGACAGCAAAGTGTGCCACCAGGTCTCACAGGGAACGCCCGGGGGTCCATCCTCTGGCAGTGGCGGGGTCCCTCAGCGACCCCTCCTCCTCTTCAGCCGGGCGGCCCCCGCCGTTGCTGGTGACCTCGCATCACACACATCGGGCGGCTACCTGTGTTCAAGGCCAGGAAACAGCAAGAGGAGAGGCTGCAGCTCCTCTCCTGTGAGGCGACTTCTCTTGGAATAGTTTTCCCTGGGAACCACACTGGACCTTCGTGACTTACGATAGAGACTCCTAGCACATTCTTTTTAGTCCAGGGGTGGGTCTTTCAGGATCTTCCCAGTGCCCTTTTTCGGTCATTTCTCTCTGTAAGTGCTTGACTGATTATCCTTTGGCGACCTTGATGGATGCTAGACCGCTGGAGGACTGCCCTCTGCTGATTGCTGCTGGCGTGCTCTTTCCACTGGAGTGGGTTTTGTCTCATTTTCTGTTACATTCAATCCTTTTTTCTTTTCTTTCTGTTTTTGGGCTTTAATGTCTTGGTTCTTGGTTGTATTTGACTTTGACTACTTCCTTCTGGAGGTGGCCTGGCATTGTCCTTCCGCTGCTGCTTGTCTTTCCCGTGCCTCTGCCCTCCCTGTGGGCCCTTCTGGTCTTCATACGGTGCTTTTCCATCTGCGCCCCTCTCTCCACGTGGCAGTCGGGCACTCTTGCCTATTCCTCTGCCCACTGCCTTATTCAAGATCCAGACATCCAGTTGCTTCCTGGGTGTGGCTGCTTGGCTGCCGGGGGCACATCGGCCTCAGCCTTGCACAGGCCACATGGAAGCCCTTCCTTGCTTGCCACCTCTGTTGCTCCTGTGTCCCTGTTCTCAGGGGCACTATCACCAGATGCAAGCAAGGGAAATTCCCAAGGGAAAGACCTGCTGCCCTCATCCCCTTCTTCAGGCAGGTCTTGGATCCATCCCACCCTCTTCTCATTCTCCCTTCTATCCCCAGCCCAGTTAGGCCCTCACCCTCTGTGACCACCCCCACCCAGCCCTTCCTGCTCCACTGCACTTCGTGTCCCATCTTCCCTTCATTTCTTAGTTGTTTGGAGAGGCTCTGGGCCTCTGCTGCTTCTCCCGTCCTCCTCCTGCAGGAGGCAGCCCCTCTATGGGCTCTTATAGAGGCCCCTGGGCCGCCGTGGGCCCCAGGCTCCTGCTGCCCTCACCTCCCATAGTGACCTGCGGGGCGGTTTTGGACATCCAACCCTCCTCCCCAGGCTGGGAGCTCCTCAGAGCTCTCTACCCAGGCTGGCATTGGGCTCAGCAAAATGGGTGCTCAAGGAATGGGTGTCAGGAATAAAGGGCACTGTTGGCTTTAATACTAGTAATCATATTTATGGTGATTTAAATAAGTTTGAAGAAAATTGCTCTCATTTTGGTGTACTTTTTTTTTTTTCCAGGGTTATTTTGGAGCCGTTGGAGCACTTCTTGAGCTGTTGAAGATCCCCTGATCATTACCTGGGGAGGGGTTCCTGGAACATTCCACAATGGGATCTGTGAACTTTTGTTTTTTAAGAGACTTACTCAATTTTATGATTGTGTACTACCCGAATCAAAGCAAGAAAGGACAAATGTATTTTTCTAAGTTATCAAGATAAATCCTTAAAAATCCAGTCTAAACTAGTAACCAGTAAGGAAAGATACATACATAAAAATGTGGACCAGGTCCATGGCAGTGAGGGTCTGCTGTGTTGAAGTTGCTCTTCAGTATAGCTTTGTTACACCTGCCATGTATTTTTGAAATTCAGTGTCACTGGAGCCACTTCAGGGGAGAGCTGTTCTGTGTTCAGCTGACTGTGGTTTTGCGTCTTGTTGCACTTACTAGATGTAAGGCAGGCACTGTATGTTGTAATCTAATCACAGTGTTGTCAGTATGGCCTTGGAGATCATCATCTGTGCATTAACTCTGGTGTGCATTTAGCTTTTTGTGTGAACATACTTTCAACATGTTTTATTTCAAGGATCTGCAAATTTGATTGGGCAGAGTAATTCTGTATTTGTAACTCTGGCAATTAAGCAACTTCTGGAAGGGCAGTTAAGGTTACTCTACACTGCAAATCCTGGGAAGGTCTGTTTGGAAAGATGGGGCTTAGTCTACCCTGGGCAGAATTTCTGGGGGGCGGGGGGGTTAAGCTAGTAGGAAAAACGACACCACCGGAAGACTAAAACCAGACAAAGGGGGCCTGTCGAATTGACATCTTTTCAGGGAATCGGAGAATCTGGTGGTTTCGGGCTGTAGAAAGTGAGGAATTGAAGTCCATTGATTAACTCATGGGAAGCAGGGTGCGGTACTTCCGCCTTCCCCTCCCACTTGGGGTCTTTACTTGCCAGAAATTGCCAGGCAGGCTGGCTGGTGGGACTGCATGAAGGTTGCACGTTCAGGCTTAAAAGGTAGCATGATTAGAGTGAGGTTTTAAGATGGAGTCTTGGTAGATTGACTTAAGAACATTTTCTTTCTGCTGTGCAGAATCATTTAAAAAACCCTTCCCTTTGGAGATGGAGTAACATTTTATTCTGTGTATTTTTGTGCCTGCTTCATCGCTGTTCAGAGCAATGAAGGGTCTGTGTAAATCAGCTTTCGAACCAGAAGGAAACCCCAAGGCTCTGCAGCCTTCCTGGCACCTGGGCAGGAGGCACCTGGAGGGAAGGGTCCATAGGTTGCCAAGGGAGGAGGGCTGGATCCCTTGGCACCTCTTGTGTTGGCCGCGTGAGGGCAGCAGAGGCACGTGCCTGCCAAGGGCAGCTGCCTGCAGGGCGGAGCGGCCATTTCCCAGGGGACACCCCTTCATGCAGTTGGGCGCCTGTGGGTTGTTAAGTGCTGCCAGCCTGGTGCAGGCAGCAGACCTGGAGGGACGCTTGTGGCCCTTGGGTGGCAATCAGCTTCTCCGCTGTTGCTGCCCTTCATGTGGGGGCCTCAGTGCAAGCCACCTCTAATCTTCCTTAGGCCTCAGACACGGGCTTGATGGCCCCACATTCCCCACGGCCTCCAGAGACAGTGTCACGATCCATTTCCTGATACACAGTCGTGCTTCTGGAGCCCCATGTGCCCCAGGCCCTCTTCGTTTGCTTCCCTTCAGAGACGGTAGTGGAGGGAAGGAGGGAGCCCGCTTCCCACAGAGACCCCGGCCCCTGTGCTGGGTGTGCCCTGCTTTCCCCCTACGTGTACTGTGCTCACGAGGCTATGACCAGTGCTTTACGTGGCTGGCCTCTTTGCAGCCTTTGTGAACCCTGCAGCTGAGCAGGAACAAACCTGCCTGAGGTCCCAGGCTCGAGCTGGCAGAGCCTCCTCTCCTGCAGAGCGCTGACCTTCCGCCTCTGTGGAGCCACACTTCCCTGCTCTTGAGAAGCTGCCTTTGTGACTTCCCTGTGCTTTGTGCTCAGCCCACGCTGTCACTAGCTGGGAGGGTGCCAGATCCATCACCAGTGAGTGGTTTCTAAGTCTGATGGACATTTCAGGTCCTCATCTTCAGTTCTAACACAGCAGGCCTCTCTGGCTTTTCCTTCTGCCTCCCAGGCCACGCCTGCCTGTGCCAGCTGCTGTTGCTCAGAGGACACAGGTGCAGGTCCGGACCTCCCTCAGCAGTCCGCAGCCCTGGACGCTGATTTCTAAGGTAGCGGCCCCTCCTAGTCCTTGCCTCTGACCTGTAGCCCCAAGGGAGTGACCGCCTTTCCCTCTCACCACTGAGTGTTCCTAAGGCCATCGCTGCACATTCTCTTCCCTGATCCCAGTTTACTGCCACTTCACTACCTCTGGCTTGTGAGATGCACGTAAATCAGCTCTCATCTCTAGGTACCACTGCACTCTGTCAGCAATGTCCCTCCCAGTCTGCCCATCATGAGGTAGCCTGAGGGTCCCCCCCTCCCACAACTAGAGACAGTGTGGGGGGTGCGGGTAGGGGTCACCTAAACCAAGATTGGAGATGAAGGCTCACAGGACTTGAGTGCTGGGATGCGGTGGCTGGCAAGAGGGGAGGGAGTCTCTGTGAGGGTACCCAGGCTTCTTGGGGAGGCTTGGTTTTGGACTGTGTGATTTTGATACCAAAAAGGCAGCTGGATATTTTAATTGGAGATTTCAGACCTGAGAAGGATGTGTGATCTAGGTGGGAATTTAGTGACTATGAAGGTAGAATGAGAATAACAATTATAAAATGGGCAGAGAAGGAAAAGGCTGCAAAGAAAGTGGTCCAGTAAGGCGTTGGTGGGGCCTGCTGCCCAGGCCGCTGGGGAAGAGGAGCTCTCTAGGCACCTGCATTCAGAGGAGGTTTAAGAAAGTGGTCCAGATTTGTGGCAGGGTCATGGATGGCCTAGAGGGGAGCACTTTTTCCCCAAGCTTGGGGCCAGAGGTGACCTGCAGGGGTCCTAGTGAGGGGCCATGAGGAGAAAATGGCAGTCGCCACAGGGTGACTTTGGACCAGGAGACGTTCTTTTCTTCTAACAGAATAGTTGGTATTTCCAAGCCTGTGATGTAGCTAGAGAGGTGGGATGTGGGCTAGTTCCACCACCTCAACCCCCCTAAGCACTGGTATCTGCATTGATGAGGCCACTGGTGTGTCCAGCCGCATCTGCAGTGCCAAGGCCAGGGAGGGAAGCAGGTGGGGCCTTGGCCTCTTTCTCCCTCACTGTGACCTGGTGCTCCAGTCCTTACCCTTGACCCCGACCCTGGGCCCCGTACCCGGGAAGTATGGGGTGTAGGCCAAAAGCTCGCCTTGATCACAGTCCATGTTGCTGGTGACCAGCTCTTTTTGACCAGAGCCACTCACCTTGACTTTCCAACTCCTGCTACACAGGCTGAAGTGGGGTATAGGTGACCTCAGGTCCCTCTGAGTTACAGGGTACATACTCAACACAAAGTATTTTCAAAACCTGTTTTTTATTTACATTTGTTTTAAGTCAATTACATGCACGTTTTGTTTTTAAAACAGGAGTAATTAGCCAAAAATGCATTAAAATTTTAAAATAGCACTTAAATATACAAAAATATAGCTTACAAAAAACTGCGAATGTTTAAAAATATTCTGCTGCAGAATTCTTAGTGTACAAATACGTCTATGAAACCTGAAAATCAGCATTTCATAAACTTTTTTTTTTTTTTTTGAGGGAGTTATACAAGATCTAGTGAATAAAATCTAGTGGGCTAAATAAACTACAGGACCTAAACTATCCCCTTCATGGCAATGACATCAAGAAATAAAGAGACGACAGTATCAGGAGCACTCTCGGAAGACCAGGCCCTCGCCATGAGGGACTTCCCTAACCCTGGCCCCACCTGCTCTGTATAGCAGGGCCTGTGAGGGAAGGGGCACATGGAAGGACAGTGTGCACCTGGCCCTAGACTTAGGACCACCAGGCTGGTACTGGCACAGGGAGCAGAGAGGAGCTTCCTCAAACTACAGACAGGTCCCTTGACTGGTGGGGACCACATTCGAGGTCCATGTCCCTGAAGCAGGGTGGTTGTTCTCCCTGACCCCAGAGCCACAGGAGTGAGCTCTGGATTGGTAAGCCAAGGGTGCGATGCTTGGTCTAAAAGTGGAACGAAACTCTTTGCATTTGCAACAAGTTGGGCTCTGAAGATGAACAAACTGAATAAGCCCCATTTTTCTCCTGCTATTCTCAAATGGAAGTACATTCCGTGGCACGTGGGATCTTTTGTTCATCTTAGCTATGAAAGAACCATTTCCAGTGTCAGCTGCAGATTTTACCAGAATTTAGACATTGTGAATTGAGACATGTTCATCTCTTTTACTTAAAATTCCTAATAGCTTGTGCAGAAGACATTCTAGCCAGGACGAGATACTCCTAACAGGTGGCATTTCACATACAGTTCCTTTCAAGTTTCAGGTTAGGGGCCCAAGTTGCACTTTTAATCCAAGGGAAGGCAGGATGTGAGGGAGGTTGGTGAGGACCAAGCAGCAGGAGTCCATGCCCCTCCCTGCAGAGCTGCCTGGAAGCAGCAACTTTATCTTCTGCAGGGGCAAAAATGGACTTAAGACATTTTTTTTTCTTTAAAGGAAAAGATGACTGATGGAGTAATTTCTATTGTCAAATGGAGAAAATTCTGTAGGAAGCATTCTTTTTAATGTGTGCATAAAGAGTGGGGTGGGAAAGGGAGCAGAGCACATGACCTTCAATATGGACCCTGAATGGTGTATATCTATGGTTAATTTGGAGGAGACTGTCCACCTACCTGCTTAGCATCATGAGACCTCCCACCCACCCACCCACAAAAAAGAAGGCTGCCTCAGGCTTTAGTTACTGCTGCTTCTCACATCCCCTGCCTCAAAAACACAGGAGCTCACCTAAGAAATCATGGCCATTGTAGCCAGACATCACCCCATCAGAAGGGGTTTGGTGGGGGTGGGGGCAGCCTGTCCAGGCCCTGCAAAGACTGCGGGACCAGGACTAGAGGCCTGCACTGCTGCTGTCAGCAAGAGAGTGGAACCTGCTTTTGAGTGTCCCATCACACTCCAGGAAGACAGTCTAGAAATTGGTTGTGCTCATGTACTATCTGAGCATCTGTTTGGTAAGGGCCATGGAGGGATTGCTGTTTCTGCTTTGTATGGAAAATAAGAATTCCAGTATGCGGCAATCAATAAAAAAATGCCTTATTCAAAAAGGAATGTGATTGCGAAGACATCCCCCAATTATGGGCTCACCTTTTACAGATACTCTGCCTTCTGGGATGGCTCTTCCCCCATGAATAGGAATGCTCCTTGGATATACTTGTCTGGTATCACATAAGTAAAAAAAAAAAGAAAAATTATATATACACACACAAGCACTCGTGTATACATACACGTGTGTATTTACCTGTATATGCATAAATCGTCACTGGAAGGATCTACATGGAACAAACTAAAAGGGGGAGTTCAAGGGGTATTAAAGTTGGGCTTGTCAGGTCAGGGACTCGAGGAAGACTTTATGATTTGTGAACTATGTGAAGGGATTACCTACTCAAAAACTTAAGGAATAGTGCTCAGGGAGCACTATGGGCAAAGGTACATGGAGGTGACTAGGGAAGATCCGGAGAGGCAAAGGAAGGGGCCTGGGCAAACCTAGACCCCAGGGGCAGCCCCCTGTCCCTCAGGAGGCTCCCCGCTGAGGTTTTGTTGCTACCCGAACTACAGAGGAGCCCCGTGTGACGTGCATTATGATGTCCCCTACTCAGGAGCTTCCACAACCCCAGGCCAACTTCCCACCAGGCTTTGGAGGTGGCTGGTCCACACAAGAACCAGCAAAGACGTTACTACAATTCTTAGGTGATGAATAAGGAAACCAGCTTTGAGAGGCTAACTTGCATAAAGACACTTGGCTGGTGAATGGACAGGGAGGATTCCAAGTCACTGCGTACTTTTTCTGTCCAGAGCTCTAGGGATGCCTGTGTTCATTTTGTAATTCTCAGCCTTTCAGAAAATTACTACAGTTGTTCAGAATAGCTTAGCAGAGCAGGAGCAGGCCATGGAGGTGACAGGCTTTGAAGTGGGTCTGTGGAGAGGGGCAAATCATTCCCCTGATGGGCCCAAGAGACTTGGCACTGGAGGAAAGGTTCTTCATTTGTCAAGACATGTCAAGAACAAGCTATCTGGCAATGATGGGATGTTCCCTGTACTCCTCACCCCAAACTTCCATGGGCTATCCGCTCCCATCTGGCCATTTCTGTCTTGTCCTGCTCCCTGCCTTGGTGGGTGCAGACTACAAGTACCTTACCTGCTAGGGACAGGCCCAACCAAACACTGGCAAATAAAAGCGGCTGAGGACAGTATCTTACACCTACACATTCAGGAATCAAGTCAGGCTGGTTTTTTTCCGTTTCTAAAGCCAGCTAAATTCAGCTGTACCCCTAGTAATAGCTAGATAATGATGCAACCACTCATGGAGTTCAGTTGGGGCTGAGTTACATTCTTTTAACCCACAGCATACAAGTAACATCCGATCTTTGAGCTGCTTAAGACTCATTAAGAGAAAATAAACTACCATGTCACCAGCCAGTGGCCCAAGAGCAGACAGACCAAAGACCCCATGTGTCTAGAGATTAACAAAAGGCCACCATCAACTCACCAACAAAAGACAGATGTGGCAAGGCTGGCCTCTAAGGTATAAGCTTGTGCCAAGAATATTAGGGGATCCTTAACTTGTCCAGATGGAGATTTAACCGTGTCCACAGAAGGCTGTATTTTAATCAGAATTAAAGATAGATGTAAAAGTGAAGTGCTGGCCACTGGCAGTTATGGCAGTGCAGCAGAGAGTCCTGGAGGAGGACCAAGATGTGGGGAGCAAGTGCATTCAGGCTGTGTTCTAACAGTTGCAGGAACTACGGTGCATGGCGCTGGCCATATGCTGCAGGGAGACGATGGAGCCAGGAAAGGAGATGACTGCAAGCGGCACTCCGTGTCCAGCCCCACCCTGGGGGAAGAGCTGCATTTACAAAGCGCTCTGCATTCAGGGGTGTTGAGGTCACGCCGGTGGTACCTCGTGGGGGTTTGTACCCAGGGGAGAGTGCACAGTATTCTTGAACTTTCCTCTACCGGCCGGAACTCCGCACCATGTCAACTTGCACTTCCTGTGGTAACAGGAAATGAACTCATCTACTTCCCTACACATATAGGGACTTGTGGGGCGGTCTCCTCACACCGACGCACAGACAGAAAAAGGCTGCAACTGATGGGTTATAATCGTGCTGAAGCTGTGAGCTGAGATCATTTGCAGTTTAGAACATGAGAATTCCTCCTTTGAGGAGAAAAATTCTTTCCTGTTCTGACCTCATTAACAACAAGGTGAGATTCATCCCAAGGCCATTCCATGGGAAATGGTGGGTGTTGGCCACTAATGACGCTAGTCCAGAAGCAGGCTTACTTCTGAACTGGTCACTGGAAACCTTGCACCATAAACTGGGTGCTTTACAGCATTCAGCTCCACTATGCTATGGATACAGAACGCAGAAACGATGGAAATAGGAACGCATGAAAAGTTCTTTTCAAGGACACCCAACAGGCTAAGGCTTTCATATAAAAAGATCCCACACTTCCTTGCCCCGTTTAGCCAGCAGCCAGTTGGCGTGCCATGAATAGGTCACACGGAGCAAACAGCCAATTCTGACCAACTGGATTTGTAATTTTCCAAGCTGGATTCTGCCCAGCACTTTCCTAGGCTAGTGGGAATTTTCCTCCTCCTCTGGCCCCAGCCACCTGAGCCAAGGACAGGTTCCCTCTTCCATTCTAAGACCACAGAGGCTGGATTCCAGAAAAAAATCCCTAGAGACCTGACACGAATAGAGTAGCAAAGCTTCCTCCATCCACTCTCTATGCCATGCAGACCACATTTCCAACGAGAAACTGTCCTCCTCACACCTGTGGAATGGAGCAAAGCTGTTGACGAGGAGTCTACCCCATAAAAGAAGGATGTAGAATGAAGAAAAGAACTTTCTATCTGACCCAAAGCCATTTCAGATAGCTGATTTGTACAGTATTCATGAATCTGAACAGATGGGGAGTCATTTCTAGAAAAGTTGGGCAGAAAGGGCTAAAGAGCAGCATGCATTTCTCTCCTATAAAGACACTTTCAGTTACTTATCGAAAGTCTGAATAGTGAGGCACACACCAGCAGGGGAACAGTGTCCCGTAGGAGCTTCCTGACACTATTTACAATTTCAAGTGGATCCCCAGCTTCAGAATTACATAAGGATCTTATTTGGGATGCTTCAAATTGTTAAAACATCAATGACCGGCATTTTCTCAAGTAGAAACGGTATCTAGAAAGAAGAGAACTGAGGGAAGGAGAGGGGAGAGGCAAGGGGGTCAGCATCCTCTCATCACAGCAGGGCTGGGAGTACCGGCCACTCTCAGGAGGGAGCTCCCCTTGGGAGCCGTCTGAGGGGCTCACAGTAGCTCTTTACCAAGGCAGTGGGCTGAGACTAGCAGCTGTGCTGGAGCCACATTGTGCATGTGGTGGTGTGGGCAGCACCCTGAGGCCCTCTGGGTCACACAGGGACAGCATTGGCTCAGAGGTCCACACCCAGCTGGAGCTCCTGATGGGCAGCTTGGCCAGGCCTCACTGGGGAGTCGGGGAAATAAGAGGAAATGGCTTCTGACCAGGCCTTTCCAAGCGCATCTAATGTTTTCAGATGATTTGATAAGCAAGTGTCATGAACTTGAGGGAGAAGGGGGTGGTGAGGGGCACTGCTGCTCTGTGATAACCAAAGCCCTTGGGTTCCAAGATGACCTTATCAAAGAAACATAATGTGAAAAGCCTTGTTGGCACTGCCTCACCAATCACTGGCAACCAGTCGTGCTTCAGCTGAGGTAACCGCTGGTTTTACTTGGCTCAGGGGCTGCCGGGAGGGTCTGCTGCTGCAAAGGCATGCACGGTCTGCATAGAAGCTCATCTGTCCACAGGGTAGGGGGCGGGGGTGGCTTTAAAGACCTGCCCTCAGTTCCCTTCTCTAACAGTTCTGTTTATCTTCCCTTCTGCTTGATAAAGATTCACCTTGACATGGAGATAAGTATCTGGGAGACAGAGTAATGGCGTCAGCAAGAGACCCTCATGACATTTCTTGAAAATAACTGGAGGGCTCATCCATCATCCACTCCTCTTCTCTTGGCATGGGGTAGTGTCAGCGTGCTTTGGTTGTCACAAGACCCAGAAGTCTGGGTTTCCAGCTTAGCTGGCCCGAGTTCTTCATGAGGCAAAGGAAGTGGTAGCTGGTGCCCCAGGTAGAGCAGCCAACACACAGAGACCACCTGTGTTCCTCCTGGCTCCACATGGACGTTGGATCCCGCAGCAGTTTGATCCTTGGGGGAGCTATACAATGTTCTCTGCCCCGGGCAAGGGCCCCTGTGGGGGTCCACGGTCCTGCTTACTGTGCAGCTGGGCCAGCTGCAGAACTGGCATGTTGCACAGTGGACACACCTTCCGAACCTCCAGCCATTTAATAAGGCACCTGCAAGGTGAGACAACACAGGAGGGCAAGGTCAGTCCCATGCTTGTGGCGCCTCCTGCCCACCTCCATCATGGGTTGAACACCTCTGTCCCTCATAGCCAGGGGTCGGTGTGAACACTCAGGTCCCAAACAGCTCCGCCAGCAGGCGCACCAGAGCCTCTAGTCTTCCAAAAGGTGATACTAAGAAACCACAGCATGCTATATCCTCAAATTATCTTGACTTATTAATGAAGTACACTGAGGATGGTGGTGGGAAGTAGGAGAAATAGAAGTTTTTAATAGAAATAACATAAAATTGTCAGAGAAGGGGGAATATTAGTATGTCTGCATGGGAGATGGCCTCCTCTACCATTTACATTCATACTTTATTATTTTGATTTAAAATAACCATGGTTTTGATTAAAGTAAGTTTTTAAGAATAGAAGCTCTCTTGGAAAGTTCCAGTTAAGTAGCTGCTTATAGCCCTGGTTCTAAGGAGGTGGCTTATCTGGCCCTCTGCTTAAAGTCCTGCCCGGTGTTCATGTTCCATCACCATAATCCCTCCTAATGTCACGTGTACACACACACACACACACACACACACTCTCTCTCTCTCTCTCTCTCTCACCCTGTGGGGTACATTCTGCTTTCTGCATTGCAGACCAGTCATAAAGCTGTCAAGCTTGTCTGGCACTGTCCCAAGCCCACAAGTTGCTCGATACACCTCAAACACAGGTCCCTTTAAATAATTCCACACCAATACTCACTTTCTGTGGAAGGCATGCTTACACGGACAAATGCCCAACTCATCTCGAGGCTTGAAGTCTTCTAGACACACTGCACAGAGCTGAAAGACAAATTCACAGGTGAGGCAACATGTCTGCTAAGTACACTTGCAGCCCCGAAGTAAAGTACAGACCCCTGAGGCCAGCCATTTGAGGGGACTTACAAGGTCCCACGACTCCTTAAGTGAAAGAAACAGGCTGGAATGCGCCAGGTCTTCTGAAGAAGAGTCTTCTGCTTTTCCTATCACCTGTCTTCAAGATAGAGGGCAGACAGGAAGAGACAGCAAAGGCAGCTTCCTTTACTTCAGTGCATCGCAGAGTCTCACTTAGGTTTATTCTTAGTAGACAGACTGAATATGATGCAATTTTCCTGTGGTGGATGAGGGGCTGACTCCCAGGGAATGCCTGCTCAGCAGCACAGCCCCTAAGGGGGATGGCTCATGCCCTGGGGGTCTCCTTTGGTTTTTCATAATGTAGAAATTATAAACCATGGCACAGCCTGCAGTAACATGCTTTTTATAGTTCCTGGGGCCCTTCACTTTGGCACAGTCCTATCAGTGTCTTTGTCATATAGAGAGTTATTCAAGAGTCACTAAAGTTAAACTTATGTAAATATACAGATGGAGCTGTAGAGAGGATCACCCTCTGACAGGCGGCCAGGCTCTACTGCCTGGAAAGAGGCCTTCTCCTTCACAGCCAGATGCTGGGTTCTAACCACTACTACTTGGGCACATTCTAGCACCCAGGGACATCAAGTATCATTGTATATACCTACTTTACAGATGAGAAAACAGGCTCAGAGCAACCACCTTGTTGAGTAAACAGGCCTGGCTGGGGACCCAGGTCCACTGCACAGATGTCCTGCTGTACTACTTGTTTCCTGCCCAAAGGTTGAACTTCTCCCTGCTTATTTCCCTGTCCATCTCCAGGGATCCTGGTTCAACCATCACTATTTCTTGTCCATCCCACTGACATGACCTCCCTATTGCCTATATCTTCATTCACCTGTAATATGTAACCCAGTCTTCTTAAGTTATGTGACAGGACACATGGCTCTTCATGCCCTGTGGTCAGTGCTGTGAATGTTGGTTTCCAACACCCTTCTTTGGGGGAGCTCTCAGAGGGGGGTTAGTGTATACAGCAGATAGGATCTTCACAAGAGGAGGAGGAAAATGGATAACTGTCTTAGGTTCAGCATTACTGTGAAGACAGCAGGGGAGAAGCCAGGACAGTTAGCCTTGGCTCAAACACCCACTAGATGTGGGACCTCAGCCATCATGATGCCTCTCAAGCTCTGTTTCTTCATCTGTAAACTGGGGACACTACCTGCCCCACGGTCATCAGTTCAGACAAGGGGCAGGGCTGAGGAGGCAGTAAGGCCGGCAGTTTATCAATACTAGTGGTTTTTATTTACATTTAAATTTCATGATGGGCGCACTATTTTTAAGCCCATTTTTGACTTCTGGAGGAAGGCTGAGAATAAGCTATGAGGAAAGGTGAGAAACTAGCAGTTCCAGCCATGGGGGCCATCTTTTTGGGCTTTAGCTTCATGATGTTCCCACCTCACAGACTATATGAACAGGCCCTTCTGGCCTTAAACACGAAGCTTCCCTCCCAGCACAGGAGGGAAAGAGGGTTAGGACTGCTGAATCTGCTTCTGGAGATTCAGTGCTGATCCCACCAAAAGGCAAGAAGTTGGTAAGCCACTCATTTTAATTTGCTTATTTTTCTAGGATCCAAGATTAGATTTGTAGCCTTTTCAAAACAGAGTTATGACTAATGGTTATAATGTGCTATTATATTCTTAAACAAATTCTAAAACCATAGTTACCCAGAAAAAAAAAAAAAGATAAATTCTGACATGTTAAGTGCCATAGGTGACCAGAAGCCAAGGGTAGTCACAAAGAGAAAAGCCTCAGATCTGACTTCTCAAAAGTTCTGTGAAGTGCCAAACTAATTTTATAACTTTATAGATCATATTTTGCAAATCAGCTTTACTTCCCAGTATTTCAACAAGATTGCTTCTCCAGTGTAACTTCTCATACTTTTTTTTTTTAATTTTTATTTATTTATTTGACAGACAGAGATCACAAGTAGGCAGAGAGGCAGGCAGAGAGAGAGGGAGAAGCAGGCTCCCCGCTGAGCAGAGAGCCCGATGCGGGGCTCGATCCCAGGACCCTGGGACCATGACCTGAGCTGAAGGCGGAGGCTTTAACCCACTGAGCCACCCAGGTGCCCCTTCTCACACCTTTTTTAAAATGGAGATGTAATTCACATAATATTCACCACTTTAAAGTATACAATTCAGCAGTTTTTAGTATATTCACAGAATTGTGCAACCATCATCACTACCCAATTCCAGGACATTTCATTCCCTGCCCCCAAAGCACACACCCATAAGCAGTCATTCCCCATTCCCCCTTCTTCCCAGTCCCTGGCAACCACTAATCAGCTTTCTGTCTGGATGGATTTGTCTATTCTGGTCATTTCCAGAATGAAATGGAATCATGAAATGGTATCTTACAATATGTGGTCCTTTTTGTCTGCCTTCTTTTACTTAGCACGATGCCTTCAAAGTTCATCCATGTTTATTCACTTTTATGGCTAAACAGTATTATGGATATACCATATTTGTTTACCCATTCATATGTTAACGGCAACTTGGATTATTTCTACCTTTTGGCTATTGAGAATAATGTTGCTCTGAACAAATAACTGAAAGACGCCTTGGTGGCCAGGTCTGTCAAGTGTCTGCCTTTAGCTCAGGTCATGATCCCAGCGCCCTGGGATGGAGTCCCAAATTGGGCTCCCTCCTATGGGGAGTCTGTTTCTCCCTCTGCCTGCTGCTCCCCCTGCTTGTGCTTGCGGACACACACACACACACTGACGAAAAAATAAATCTTTAAAAAGGGGGTGCCTGGGTGGCTCAGTGGGTTAAAGCCTCTGCCTTCAGCTCAGGTCATGATCTCAGGGTCCTGGGATCGAGCCTCGCATTGGGCTCTCTGCTCAGTGGGGAGCCTGCTTCCCCCTCTCTCTCTGCCTGCCTCTGCCTACTTGTGATCTCTCTCTCTCTCTTAAATAAATAAAAATCTTTTTAAAAAAATCTTAAAAAACCCACAACAACAAACCAGACAAGTAATTGAGTTTTTAAAAATTTTTTATTTTTAAAGATTTTATTTATTTATTTTTTGTCAGAGAGAGAGCACAAGTAGGCAGAGTGGCAGGCAGAGGCAGAGAGAGAAGCAGGCTCCCTGCTAAGTGAGGATCCTGATGTAGGACTGGATCCCAGGACCTCAGGATCATGACCCAAACTGAAGGCAGCCGCTTAACCAACTGGGCCACCCAGGTGTTCTCTAATTGAGTTTTCAATTCTCTGGGTATTTATCTAGGAGTAATTGTTAGGTCATATGGTAACTCTAACTTTTTTTTTTTTTTAAGATTTTATTTATTTGAGAGAGAGAGAGAGAGATAGCAAAAGAGAGCATGAACAGGGCAGAGAGGGAGAAGCAGGCTTCCTGCTAAACAGGGAGCCTGACATGGGGCTCAATCCCAGGACCCTGGGATCACAACCAAAGCTGAAGGCAGTTGCTTAACCAACTGAACCACCCAGGTGTCCCTGTATTTAACTTTCTGAGGAATTACTAAACTGTTTTCCAGAGTGGCTACATAATTTCATATTCCCACCAGCTGTGTATGAAGGGTGCAATTTCTCCTTATCATCAGGTTATTATTGTCTTTTTGATCATAGCCATCCTAGATGGTATGAAGTGGTATCTCATTGTGGTTTTGATGTGCATTTTTTGACTAATGATATTGTGCTTATTGGTCTGTTACATATCTTCTTTGGAGAAATGTCTTTGCCCCATTTTTTTTTAGTAGCACTATTTTTCTTTTTATTATTGACGTGTACAATTTCTTTATAAATATTCTAGATAAAAATCCCTTATCAGATAGCCAACTGATTTTGACAAAGATGCAAAAGCATTTCAATGACAGGACAACTTTTTCAACAAATGGTACTGGAGTAATTGGACATGCATAGGCATCAAAAGCATTATATCACCCCTAAAGCATAAACAACCAAAGGAAAAAAATCGATAAACTGGACTTCATCAAACAAAAAAGCTGCTGTTCTGCAGAAGACTTGCTAGGATGAAAGGACTGATATAAAATGTTTACAGATCTTTTTATTTTGTAGACTTTTTATTATTGAGTTATAACAGTTCTTTATATATTGTGGATACTAGACTCTTAACAGATATAAGATCTGCAAATGTTTTCTCCCTGTGGGTTGTCTTTTTACTTTCTTGATAAAGTTATTTGAAGTACGGGGGTTTTTAAATTTTGATGAAGTTCAATTTATGTGTTTTTTTTTCCCTTTGGTTGCTTGTGCTTTAGGTGTCATATTTAAGAAACTATTTGGGTTATTGAACCCAAAGTCACAAAAATGTGTATCTATGCTTATTTCTAAGAGTTTTATATAATTTCAGTTGTTACATTTAGGTCTTTGGTTCATTTTTTAGTTAAATTTTGTATATGGTGTGAAGCAGGGTTCCAACTTCATTCTTTTGCATAATTTGGTTATCTAGTTATCACAGCACCATTTATTGAATCAACTATTCTTTTCCTATTGGATTGTCTTGACACACTTATTGAAAATCAATTGACAGGGGCACCTGGGTGGCTCAGTGGGTTAAAGCCTCTGGGTTCAGCTCAGGTCATGATCCCAGGGTCCTGGGATTGAGCCCCGAATCGGGTTCTCTGCTCAGCAGGCAGCCTGCTTCTCCTTCTCTCTCTCTGCCTGCCTCTCTGCCTACTTGTGATCTCTGTCAAAAAAAAAAAAAAAAAATCAATTGACCATAAATGTGTAAGTTTGTTTTTGAACTCTCAATTCTGTTCTGTTGATCTGCATGTTTTTCCAACTGCTAGTATCACACTGTCTTAAATGTTGAAGCTTTAAGTTCCAAAATTGGGAGGTGTGAATCCTCCAACTCTGTTCTTTTTCAAGATTGTTTTTGGATATTCTGGGTTCCTTGCATTTCCATGTGAATTTTCAAGTCTGCTTGTCAATTTCTCCCCCCCCCCACCCCGCCCAAAAAAAGACAGCTGTGATTTTGATAGGGATAGCACTGATTCTGTAAATATTATAGGGAATATTGCCATCCTATCAATAGTAGGTCTTCAAAACCATGAACACAGTAGGTCTTTCCACTTATATAGGTTTTCCTTAATATCCTTCAAGATTTTTTTTTTTTTGAGGATTTATTTATTTGTCAGAGAGAGATAGAGCATGCACACACGTGCACAAGCAGGAGGAGCAGCAGGCAGAGGGAGAAGCAGGCTTCCTGCTGTGTAAGAAGCCTGATGTGGGACTCGGTCCCAGGACTCTGGGATCATGACCCAAGCCGAAGGCAGACATTTAACTGACTGAGCCACCCAGGCATCCTGGATATCCCCAAGCCGAAGGCAGACATTTAACTGACTGAGCCACCCAGGCATCCCAGATATCCTTCAAGGATATTTTGTAGTTTTTAGTGTAGAATTCTGAGCTTCTTAATTAAATTTATTCCCAGTTACCTTAATCTTTTTGATGCTGTTGTAAATGGAATAGTTTTCTTAATTTCACTTTTGAATTATTCATTGCCAATGCATAGAAATTCAGCTGGTTTTTGGATATTGATCTTGTATCCTGGACATCTGTTGAACTCATTTATTAGCACTCATGATTTTTGGTGGATTCTTTAGAATTTTCAGTTTTTATAAATCCATGTCATCTGCAAATACAGTTTTACTACTTCCTTTCTAATCTGGATACCTTTTATTACCTTTTCTTGCCTAACTGCTCTGGCTAGACCCTGCAGTACAATGTTGAACAAAAGTGGTAAGAGCAGGCATCCTTGTCTTATTCTGACCTTAGGGGGAAAAGCTGTCAGCCTTTCACCATTAGGATGTTAGCTCTGTGTTTTTTCATAGATGCCCTTTATCAAGTTGAGGAAGTTCCTTTCTATTCCTAGTTTGTTGAGTGTTTTTATCATGAAAGAATGTTAAATTTTATCAAATGCTTTTTCTGCATCTATTGAAGTGATCATGTGGGTTTTTCCCTCCCTTTATCTGTTAATATTGACTGATTTTCCTTTGTTGAACCACCCTTGTATTCCTGGGATAAATTCCACTTGGTTACAATATATAATCCTTTTAATATGCTGGTAGATTTGGTTTGCTAGTATTTTATTGAGGATTTTTTCACCTATATACATATGGGAGATATTGGTTTGGAGTTCTTTTTTTTTGTGATGTCTTCATCTGGTCTTGACATTAGGACCTGACAGAATGAGACAGGAAGAGTTCCTTATCACTTTTCATTTTCTGAAGTCAAAGAATGCATCCTATGATAATGTCAGCCCTGCCAGAAGCTGGGATAGGAATATATATACTTACTGACTGGTCAGTCTATAGATACTTGAGTTTGCCTGTTTTACATGTAAAAGTCAGAAAAGTTCTTAACTGATGGTACCTGCAGAAAGCAGAAGGAAACTGGGTGAGGTACTGCCGAAGTAATTTTTTTTGCAGCTTGGGGAACAGCAGAAACTGCAAGTCCATGGGGACAGTAAGACCATCAAGATGTGATGGCTTCAGACTCAAACAGACAGGATCACATTTACTCTTGTTTTGTTTTGTATCCAAAATGTGTTTATTGGGATGGTTTCCCACTCATCTTGATTCAGGGTGCTTTTAGTGCTGCTTCTGTCTGAAGGAACATTTTTCTATACGTCTTGTTTTTCCTCCTGTAGGTTGTCAGAGGACAGTGGAGCAGTTAACACACAAAACTACCATTTGTGCCTGATCTGACTAAAGTTGGTGGTGCTTTTATAGCAACCTGGGCATTTCACATTTGTGGAGTAGGAAGTGGGGCTCTGCACTAGGTGCTTCTTGTGTTTCCTCGTCTCTTATGGAGAAGGATGGAGGAGATTCTTTGTGAGGGGCATGTTCTTGTGGGGAGGTTGTCACCATGGGAAAGGCTAGGGTCACATTCTTTCTCCATGCTCAGAAGCTGGATAACATGCCCATGTCCGTTCTACTGATCTTTTAAATTTTATTTGAGAGAGAAAGACAGAGAGAGAGAGAGAGTGTACACACACGAAGGGGGAGAGGGGCAGAGGAAGAGGGAGAAATAGATTCCCTATTCAGCAGGGAGCCTGACAAGGGGCTGGATCCCGGCACCCTGGATCACTGAGCTGAAGGCACACACTAATTGACTGAACCACCCAGGTGCCCCTCTACCCAACTTTCTTAAATCTGAATTTCTACAAATGCAAAATAAGGAATGCCTTATTTAAATTTTTAAAAATGCGAGTTCCCTTGCCCTTAAGACAATTATATGAAGTAAGAGACATCTTAGTAATCTTGCCATCTTATATACTGATTCCATTCACATTACACTGAGATTATATCCATAAGTAAGACATGTTTGAGGGAACAATGGCTTTATGGAAACTACAGATGTATATTGGACTAGTATCCACCCAGTGCACAGTCTCTAAAATGCCCAAGAAGATAGGCTTTGATAATTTCCAGGTGGCTGATACCAACTATAAATTGACCTCAAATGCAAACTGAGGAATGGAGAGTCCTGTGGGGAAGACAATGTCACACACACAAAAATCACACAGCTCAGGTGATTCAGCCAAAATGGTTTTTAAATAGATTCTATAGTGGGCACTCATTATCATTATACATTCCCTGAATGGTTATGAGGATATCACATCTGCAAAGGTAGCATTTCTAGTTCAGAAGTATCATTTAAAGTTGGAATCTTTGAGAGCTACAAAAGAACCTAAAGATGGTTGTGCTATTCAGGAAAGATCCAACTTTCCTGTTTCAAACTGAAATATAGTGGGCAGTCCCTTCCATGGCCCTCATGTGTTCACGTCCTTGGTCCATTACTGTACATGCCTCATTGACTTATGACCTTCTCTCCCATGGGATCACTGTTCCTTGGTCAACTGGTGGACTATATTCTATCCACTCAATCTTTAGGGTCTTGTATACTGTCAGTTCCTTATACATGCTTTCGATTTTTGTAGGTTTTTTGTTTTTTTTTTTTAACTGTTTTTACAATCTAAACAAACCTGGGACAAACCTCGATTGGGCTCCAAATATTTGTATACTAATTTAAAAGCAAAATTTGTATACTAGTTTAAAAGTGATTTATAAGAAGACTTATCAATAGTTCTAGAAAGACTGAAAAGGTTTCAATCTCCTCCTACATAACCAAAGGATGTGACAAAATCTGCACTGCCAGAACCACTACCTCACTGGAGCAGAGGGAAGGGGGATGAACCTATGGGGAGGGAGGAGAAGAAAAAAAAGATGTTCTTTCCACAGAGGGCAACTCCAGTGGGTCCAACCTTTTTGTAGTCTCTTCTTGTGGAAAGCAGGACAGAGCAGGGCCACAGCATGTCTGTTATACCACTCTTCACCCACTCCCTACTGACTTGGGAAAATTGACCTAAAGATAGCTCTTCCTAGTCCTTGTGCAGCTAGGATCCCAGCTGCTGCTGAGATGCAGAGGGGAACAGGTTCTCCTACCCTTCTGTGGATACAGGCAATATGTGATGGAAGAGGGGATGGACCTAATTCAAATTCGGAAGCTACATGGATGGCTCTACCACTGTACTGTGGATGTGAACTCAGGGTTCTACAAGGCGATGTGTACTCTGGTTCATACGGCCACAACCGGTGGAGGAGGCCTTCTCTGATGTGATGACAGGACAGAAAAAGTGCAATGCGGAAACAAAATCTGGATGATGGCTGAAAATTTACCAATCTTGGTGAAAGACAAACCTACATATTTATGAAAGTTGAGTAAACCACAAACAGGATAAATCCAAAGAAATCCATGCTCACATATATCATAATTAATTGCTGAAAAATAGACAAAAAAAATCTTGAAAGCAGCTGGAGAAAAAGGACATATTGCTGATAGAGGATCAAGGATTTGAATAACTATGAATGTCTCATTGGAAATCATGAAGGCCAGAAGGAAGCGGCACATTTTAAAAGTGCTGAAAGAGGGCGCCTGGCTGGCTCAGTCAGTTAAGCACCTGCCTATGGCTCAGCTCATGATCCTGCGGTCCTGGAATCAAGCCCTGCACTGTGCTCCCTGATCAGTGGAGAGTCTGCTTCCCCCTCTCTCTCCCCTCCCTGCTTGTGCTGTCTTGTTCTCTAATGAGTAAATAAAATCTTAAAAAAAAAAGTGCTGAAAGAAAATACATGTCAACCCAGAGTTCTATACCAAATAAAAATATCCTTTAGGAATGAAGGTGAAATAAGGACATTCTCAGATGAAGGCCAACTACTAGAATTCACAGCCAGCAGATCTGCTCTAAAAGAAATGCTAAAGGAAGATCATCAGATAGAAGGAAAATGGAATTAAGAAGGAAATTGGAATATTAGGAATGAAGAACAACAGAAATGATAAATATTTATCACTACTCTTCCTCTCCTGAATTCTTTAAAATACATTTGACAGTTTTGTTTTGGTTTTTTTTTTTTTTTTTTTTAGATTTTATTTATTTATTTGACAGAGAGAGAGAGAGATCACAAGTAGGCAGAGAGTCAGGCAGAGAGTGGGGGGAGAAGCAGGCTCCCTGCTGAGCGGAGAGCCCGATGCGGGTCTTGATCTCAGGACCCTGAGATCATGACCCAAGCCGAAGGCAGCAGCTTAATCCACTGAGCCACCCAGGCGCCCCACATTTGACAGTTTTAAGTAAAAAAATACAACACTGTCTGATAGGATTTTCAATGCATATAGATGTAATATGATAGCTATTGCATAAAGGGAAAAAGATAAAGGGATCTATATGATGGAAGGTTTCTACATTCCAACTGAAGTGCTAAAAAGTTGATTCTAATTATTTATTTTATACTCCACTAAAATTACACAAAAAGATAAAGTCAAAATCATAATAGATACTAAAAATGGATTACCAGGAGTGTCTGGGTCGCTCAGCTGGTTGAGCGTTTGCCTTTGGCTCAGGTCATGGTTCTGCCGTCCTGGGACTGAGCCCCACATTGGGCTTCCTACTTGGTGGGGAGTCTGCTTCTCTCTCTCTCTTTGCCCGTACCCCCGCTCATGCTCTCTCTTGTGCTCTCTTGAATGAATGAAAAAAAAATGTTTAAAAAAAGAAAAGTGAATTACTAAAATGGATTGCTAAAAATGTTCAAATAACCCTAAGGCGGCAGGAATAAGGAAAAGGAATGACAAAGAGAGGGAAAAGCAGAAGACAAATAATACAATATTAGACCTAATTCCAAACATCAATAATTGCCTCTAATGTAAATGGTCTAAACATACCAATTAAAACAAAGACTGGCAGAGTGGGTTAAAGAAAAAAAAAAAAAGACCATAACCCAAACTTATGCTATCTATAAGAAAACTCACTTCAAATATAATTATATAGGTAAACTGAAAATAAAAAGATGGAGAAAGACATGCTACGCAAATGATCAAAAGAAAGCTACAGGTGCTACATATTTTTTTAAAAAGGAGTTAATTCTTTTTATTTATTTTAGAGAGAGAAAGAGTGAGCTCGTGAGAACAAATGGGGGAGAGAATCTTCAAGCAGACTCCCCAATGAGTGGGGAGCCTGATGCGGGGCTTGATCTCACCACCCATGAGATCATGACCTGAGCTAAAACTAAGAGTCAGATACTTAACTGACTGAGCTGCCCAGACACCCCAGCTAGAGGTGCTATATTAATACTAGGCAAAGATTTCAAAGCAAAGAAAACCACCAGAGATGAAGAGGGTATTACAATTTCAATAAAAGTATCAATTCACCAAGAAGACACAATCTTAAAAATCCTAAATGTGTATTCAGCTAACAACAGAGCCTTATATAAATAAATAAATGGAAAGACATAATATGTTTATAGATTAGAAGACTCATGGTAAAGATGCCAATTTCCCCCTGATTTATAGACTTAATGCAGTACTAATCAAAAATCCCAGCAGGATTTTTTCTTTTTTGTAGATAGAGATTAGCTGATGCTACGATTTATGTGGAAGAGTGAGTAATTAGACTAGCTAAGACAGTTTTGGAAAAGAATAAAGTTGGAGGATCATACTGCCTGATTTTAAGATTTATGAAGCTATAGTAAGCTTTATTAGTAAAGTACATTAAAACTGTGGTGTTGGAGAAGGGATGAGTGTATAAATCAAAGGAACAGAATGGAGAATCCAGAAATAGAGTCACAAAATATGACCATTTGATTTCTGACAAAGGAAATTTAATGGAGAAAGCTACCACTCACCAAACTAGAGCTGGGGACACTGTGGTGAACAAATCAAAGACTAAGTGCAAACAGGGGCAGATCATAAACTAATGCCAAGCCTCTCAGGCTTCTCTTGAAGAACCCTAGAACTAGCAACAACTAGCCTATATTTCCACATGGCAACAATCAGCTAAAGCTGAGTGCTGGCAACTCCTTTAACAGGACCTACATGTCCCAGTGTGTCACAGCACCCTTCTGTTTTTGATACCAAGACTTCATTAGATGCCATATATTAACCCACTTGCATGATAGTTCTGTTGTTTCTCTCAGATCTCCTTCTGTATATCTGTGTCTCTATGAAAAGATGGAGAAATAAAAATAGGAAAGACTATGGGTACTGAGAGGACATTTTCTTCACAGAAGGACAATATATTCTCTCTTTTTTTTTTTAAAAGATTTTATTTATTTATTTGACAGAGAGAGAGATCACAAGTAGGCAGAGAGGCAGGCAGAGAGAGAGAGGAGGAAGCAGGCTCCCCGCCAAGGAGAGAGCCCGATGTGGGGCTCGATCCCAGGACCCTGGGATCATGACCTAAGCGGAAGGCAGAGGCTTTAACCCTCTGAGCCACCCAGGCGCCCCTATTCTCGTGTTTTGATTATGTATTTGTATCTCCTTAGCTTCACTTAGTGTAAGTGTTGTTTGACTGCTATACTGGTAGGAAAAATTAAGCAAAAATGATATAGTCAGAGCTATAGAGCCAACTGTCTAAGAAGCTGGGTCGGGTGTGGTACCTGGGCATCTCAGTCTACAAGGTCCCAGGAAGTCTCCCTTAGGGGAGCAAAAGCCAAGGAGAAGCTGTTTGCGCAACACCAGTATCTCTAAGAACTTCTCAGCATATATCCCAGATAACACACAGCGCCCACTGCATACTTCAGTGTGACTTTCTCATTTATAGTCCCCTCTACCAGACTGTTAACTGTTTAAGAGCAGAAATTAGTATTTTATGCTTATTTGGATTTCTCTAGTTTAGTACAGCATTGACATGTTTTATGTATCCAGTAACTCTAAAATTATTATTATTTCAGAGAGGGAGAGAAGAGGGAGAGAGAGAATCCCAAAGATGTTCCACACCCAATGCAGAGCCTGACTTGGGGCTTGATCACACAACCCTAATACCATGACCTGAGCCAAAACCAAGAGTTGGACACCTAACCAACTGAGCCACCCAGGTGCCCCAACTCTAAAATTATTTTAAAAGTAACATATTAAACTATTTTCCTTCCTTAAGAACCATTACATATAAACTAACATCTTTTTTGTTAATTTTTGTTAATTTGTTAATTTTGACCAACTTCCCCTAATCTTTTTTCTCTTCTCTTCCTCCATGTAACTGTCATCCTCAAACCCAATAAAACACCTTGTAGTATGCATATATATCCATGAACAATATGGTATTTAGTTCAGTTTATATGTCAAATAAACATTTATATCACTTTGTGACTTGCTCTGTTTTGGATCCCACTAGAGATCTGTCCCAGTTGACACATTTACAGGTAGAGCTCAGTCCTTAATTTTGCCTCATTTATAGTACCTTCATTGTACTCTAACAGGTTTCCTTCCTTCCCTCCCTCTCTTTTGGATAATCTTCCAGTATACCATGTTTTATTTATTTACTCACCACTGATGGACATTTAGCTTGTCTTTGATATTTCACTATTGTAATTATTCACTAGTAACAGTATCCATATTGAAATTCCACATGTTAACACAGGACCAAACTCTGAATAGTTAGGATACAGGAATGCACACATATACAACACAAAAGTCTGACAAAATAGTTTCATCACCAAGAAATGTAACTTGAAAGGACCAAATGAATTGCAAAAAATGCCTGATTGCTTCTAGAAACAAGCTGTAGAGCAAGGTTAGGTTATCCTAGCTACCAGTTTCAACACACAGCACCCTCTGCATACTTCTCCCCAAATGGGGAGAAGGGATCAGTAGCTGGTCAGACTCGGCAAAACTGGAATGGGTGGGTGCAAATGGGATATTAACTCCAATGCATAGTGATGCGATGCAATGTTCTCATTCAAGATAAAGACTCATTCTAATCTAGTGGGTCGCACCAATGAGGAAGATTTTTGCTCCTGAGGAACCTGGTTGTTTAATACTGGTAAAATGTGTCAGAATATAACCTTTACATTTATGATCCTCAGAGAGACCTCAAATAGAAAAGAGATCATCCTCTATTACTTCATGTTAATTTTGGGAAAATTTAAAAATCAAACAGTAAAAATAAATAAATAAACAAATTAATTAATTAAAAAATCAAACAGTAATTGATGCTTTGGGTTTAATCCAAGGTTAGGTCTAAAACGCTGTAATACAGCAACTCTTTTTGATAAAAAAATACGCAAAAAGAGCAAAGGAGCAGTAGACATTTTCAAAGTGTTTGACAATAATATAAATCATTCTTTATTTTTTTTTCCAAGATTTTATTTACTTATTTGATAAAGGGAGAGAGTGCACAAGAAGGGGGAGTAGCAGGCAGAGGGAGAGGGAGAAGCAGGCTTGATCTCAGGACCCTGAGATCATGACCTGAGCCAAAGGCAGACACTTAACCGACTGAGCCACCCAGACACCCCTAAATCATTATTTTATTATTATTCAAATAATTTTACAAATCAACTCTCTTTGAAGAGACAAGCAATGAAGTTGTCCCACAATTAGATTACATAAGACAGATATAATGTACAGCTTTCCAAGTCCTTGTTTTACAAACCAATTCAAAAACTTGGAAAGGAAGGGAAAGGGCCCTAAAATTAAAAATTCTGAAATACTGTAGTCAGAGATGACCTAAGGAGTAAAATGAAAAAGAATTCTTACAGGCGATGTGCCTGAAGGTGTACAGCAGGATACACACACACTTTGTATTCATGTTACAAAGCGTGGTAGCATAATGAACACTTGGGAACCAACCATGCAACTACATCACTAGATAATCCCAAGGAATCATATCTCCCCTTACATTCTTCTCTATTGTATCCTCTTGCCTCACCTCCCCAAACTCCCACCCTCATGAAGTAATCACTGCCTCTTTTGTGCCATTTATATGAAGGGATTACTAGGAATATTTTCAAGAACGATATTAGTGCAAATTCATCTTGAGTAGAAAAACTTATTTATACCTACCTCCTCATATCAGGGATAGCACAGAACATTCCTACTGCTATGAAATCTTACGACACCACCATCTCTATTAAAAATCGCCTCACAATTAATTAATCTTCTCTCTTAAAGTCATCTCATAATTGATTTTTATGTGACCTCACCCTCAAATATTCTATTAAGCAGATCAAGATAAGCTTAACTTCTGTTAACTTCTGAAAATAAAGATCAAGCATACCACATTAAGCATACCACAGCATATTATTTCTATTAGATAACAGCTTGAGAAAAGATTAAAATACTTATAGGTAACTTACCTCATGTAAATTCAGTTCTTTTACTTTCTCTTTTAATATAACCTGCAAGACAAAAAAATATGTTATACCCATTTAAATCTGTAATTTAAAAAATTTCTCATTTTACTCAAACATATTTTTCTTTTGTATATGTAGCTCATTTCTCCTGTACAATATTGGAGAAAACCACTTTTACTGAGACAGAACATTTTAGCCATATTTTTTTTAGCAAAATTTTTTTGACTTGAGCAGCAATGCAATGTTCTCCTGAAAAGCAATTTTAAAATCCCCTTGAGTATAGATTAAATTTCAGGGAAGGCATAAATACATGCTCATCTGGACCAAGTGCTAACTTAGGAGGAAAATAAATGAAGTTGACTCTCATGAGTCACTAAAACACAGTATTAACTGGTGGAACTGATTATTAATTTATAAAAGATTAAAAAATAAAGTCAAGCTTAATTTCCAAGTTTTGCTTATTTTTATACATCATTATCCTCAGAAAATTTTAGCTCGACCCAAAGTCATGTAATTAAACTTAAAATTCACCCAGGTGCTATCCCTAACCTGATTTTGTGGTGATTGGATACCAGTTAAAAAAAAATGACAAGTGGCAAGAGGGCAGCAGATCACTATTTAAAAAGAAAATTTCCAGGGGTTCCTGACTGGCTGCTGGTAGAGCATGTGACTCTTGATCTTGGGGTTGTGAATTCAAGCCCCACATTGGGTGTAGTGACTACTTAAAAAAATAATATCCTTAAAAATAAAAAAATAAAATAGAAAATTTTGGAGAATAAACAGATTATTAGGATTATATGCTATCTTAAAGTGAAAAAATAGGCAAGTGAAATCTGGGGGGAAATCTCCCAGTTTTGAGTACCTTACATTCTTGAACCAAAAATCATTTTCAGGGAAAATCACATTTTCAGAAATCACAACCTAAAGCTACCATCCAGCTATGTGGGGATATACTAAATTTCTAAATCAGTATATTTTAAAGACCACTTTAATGTCTCTCTTGTTACTCTATTAATTCTATCAGTCAATTTCACTTGTTAAATGACCATTAAGGCCAATTTTACTTTCTAGTTAGCTTACATACAAATATCCTACAGGTTGTAAAGTTTATGATAATATTAAAAAAATTTTATAATAATATTGAGATAAAAGGATTCATTAATTTAGAAAAGTAGAACATTCAACTCTGAATCTCACATGAGACCTATGGGGAAGAGCACTGGGTTACCTATGAACATCAGTGTGGACATTCTAAGGAACTCGACAAGGAGCTCAGATCTTCTAGAGTCATAAACAAAAGATGGGCAAAGAGATACATAATCCTAAAATGGTGACATGGTCCTGCAGCATCAGTGTTAGCAAGGTTAAAGACCCAAGCAAACTAAAGCTTACCCTACCACTCTACACAAAAAAACAAAAAACAAAAACAAAACAAAGCAAAACAAAAACAAAAAATCCTAAAACCAGAAAGCAAAAAAACTAAGGACAATAAAAATAATTTCACACTTTGGACCAAAAGAAAATTAAGGAAGACCTAGGCCTACTGTTTGGTGTCAATGGTAGAATGTTAACAGATGACACATGGAAGAAAAAACAAATTTTACTTGGCCATTAAGAAAAGCTAAGTTTATTCCCTCAAAGAACAAATCAGTAAAGGAATGAAAGTACAAAGGGTAGGGATTAACAGCAATGACGCAAATATTTAGACTTCTGGTTGTGTGACATGAGAAGGAGGAGGAGATGAGATCACTATAATGCAACTGTTCACCTCTGAGGAACTGATATGTCTGCTAATGGAAGAGGTAAAAAATTCATTTAATGGAATCTCTTAATTCCACTAGATTAACAGTGACTTCAAGGATTATGAACCATAGCATTTCCCTTTAGCAGTGTTGGCTAAAGTTCCTGTTATATTACTACATCATCTGAACTTTAAATAATATGAAAGAAATTACTTAAAGTGAAGTTGATTTATTTTTGTACTGCAATCTGGAAGTGAAATGTTAAAATGAACAGAAGTAAATCCAGTCCCAGCTAAACTATGAGTGGAAATAGAAATTCTTATTTTTTGGTACCAAAAAAAAAAAAAAAAATCAAGGCCAATCTGAAGTAAATTTCTTACCTGTTTGTAGGCATAAAATTCTTTGTGTGCTTGATGTCTTAGCCTAAAAGACAGAAATGAGCAATACGATGTTAAGGTTTTTAATAGAACAATTTGATAAAGATCTTTTTTTAAAAAAAAAATTTATTTATTTGACAGATCACAAGTAGGCAGAGAGGCAGGCAGAGAGAGAGGAAGGGAAGCAGGCTCCCCACCGAGCAGAGAGCCCAATGCGGGGCGCGATCCCAGGACCCTGGGATCATGACCTGAGCCGAAGGCAGAAGCCCTAATCCACTGAGCCACCCAGGTGCCCCCAATTTGATAAAGATCTTAAACAGATTTTTTATATTAATTCAAATAATTTATGGTTTAAAATCCCAAATCTTTGTCCTGAAAAACACGCAAATGACATATCTGTTACCATGTTATGAGAAAGTAGCCAAAGAACCATAAAATGTTGTTATCCAAATGTTAAATTCAAGTGAAATTTCATTAAAACAAATCTTAGCACAATAAACATTTTAATGAAGAAGGCTCGATTCTATTTATATTGGTAACAGTCCACTTGTTCTAATAATATTTAAGGTATCACTTCTTCTTTGCTGATTTGGATGCATTTAATTTCTTTTTGTTGTCTGATTGCTGAGGCTGGGACTTCTAGTACTATGTTGAATAGCAGTGGTGATAATGGACATCCCTGCCGTGTTCCTGACTTTAGCAGAAAAGCTCTCAGTTTTTCTCCATTGAGAATGATATTTGCAGTGGGTTTTTCATAGATGGCTTTGATGATATTGAGGTATGTACCCTCTATCCCTACACTGTAAAGAGTTTTGATCAGGAAAGGATGCTGTACTTTGTCAAATGCTTTTCTAGCATCTATTGAGAGTATCATATGGTTCTTGTTCTTTCTTTTATTAATGTGTTGTGTTACATTGATTGATTTGTGGATGTTGAACCAACCTTGCAGCCCTGGAATTAATCCCACTTGGTTGTAGTGAATAATCCTTTTAATGTACAGTTGGATCCTATTGGTATTTTGGTGAGAATTTTTGCATCTGTGTTCAAACAAGGATATTGGCCTGTAATTCTCCTTTTTGATGGGATATTTGCCTGGTTTTGGGATCAAGGTAATGCTGGCTTCATAAAATGAGTTTGGAAGTTTTCCTTCCATTTCTATTTTTGAGAACAGTTTCAGGAGAATAGGAATTAATTCTTCTTTAAATGTTTGGTAGAATTCCCCTGGGAAGCTGTCTGGCCCTGGGCTCTTGTTTGTTGGGAGATTTTTGATGACTGCTTCAATCTCCTTACTGGTTATAGGTCTGTTCAGGTTTTCTATTTTTTCCTGGTTCAGTTGTGGTAGTTTATATGTCTCTAGGAATGCATCCATTTCTTCCAGATTGTCAAATTTGCTGGTGTAAAGTTGCTCATAATATGTTCTTATAATTGTATTTCTTTGGTATTGATTGTGATCTCTCCTCTTTCCTTCATGATTTTATTAATTTGGGTCCTTTCTCTTTTCTTTTTGGTAATCTGGCCAGGGCTTTATCAATCTTATTAATTCTTTCAAAGAATCAGCTCCTAGTTTTGTTGATTTGTTCTATTGTGGTTTTTTTTGGGGGGGTTCTATTTCATTGATTTCTGCTCTGATCTTTATGATTTCTCTTCTCCTGCTGGGTTTAGGCTTTCTTTGTTGTTCTTTCTCCAGCTCCTTTAGGTGTAAGGTTAGGTTGTGTACTTGAGACCTTTCTTGTTTCTTGAGAAAGGCTTGTATCACCATATATTTCCTCTCAGGGCTGCCTTTGCTGTGTCCCACAGATTTTGAACCATTGTGTTTTCATTATCATTTGTTTCCATTATTTTTTTTCAATTCTTCTTTAATTTCCTGGTTGACCCATTCATTCTTTAGAAGGATGTTCTTTAGTCTCCATGTATTTGGGTTCTTTCCAAATTTCCTCTTGTGACTGAGTTCTAGCTTCAGAGCATTGTGGTGTGAAAATATGCAGGGAATGATCCCAATCTTTTGATACTGGTTGAGACCTGATTTATGACCCAGGATGTGATCTATTCTGGAGAATGTTCCATGTGCACTAGAGAAGAATGTGTATTCTGTTGCTTTAGGATGGAATGTTCTGAATATATCTGTGACGTCCATCTGGTCCAGTGTGTCATTTAAGGCCTTTATTTCCTTGTTGATCTTTTGCTTAGATGATCTGTCCATTTCAGTGAGGGGACTGTTAACGTCCCCTACTATTATTGTATTATTGTCGGTGTGTTTCTTTGATTTTGTTATTAATTGGTTTATATAGTTGGCTGCTCCCATGTTAGGGGCATAGATATTTAAAATTGTTAGATCTTCTTGTTGGACAAACCCTTTGAGTATGATATAGTGTGCTTCCTCATCTCTTATTATAGTCTTTGGCTTAAAATCTAATTGATCTGATATAAGGATTGCCACACCAGCTTTCTTTTGATGTCCATTAACATGCTAAATTGTTTTCCACCCCCTCATGTTAAATCTGGAGGTGTCTTTGGGTCTAAAATGAGTTTCCTGTAGACAGCATATTGATGGGTTTTGTTTTTCTTTATCCATTCTGATACCCTGTGTCTTTTGATTGGGGCATTTAGCCCATTAACATTCAGGGTAACTATTGAGAGATATGAATTTAGTGTCATTGTATTGCCTGTAAGGTGACTATTACTGTATATTGTCTCTGTTCCTTTCTGGTCTACTACTTTTAGGCTCTTTGCTTAGAGGAACCCTTTCAATATTTCCTGTAGAGCTGGTTTGGTGTTTACAAATTCTTTTAGTTTTTGTTTGTCCTGGAAGCTTTTTATCTCTCCTTCTATTTTCAATGATAGCCTAGCTGGATATAGTATTCTTGGCTTCATGTTTTTCTTGTTTAGTGCTCTGAATATATCATGCCAGTTCTTTCTGGCCTGCCAGGTCTCTGTGGATAAGTCTGCTGCCAATCTAATATTTTTGCCATTGTATATTACAGACTTCTTGTCCTGAGCTGCTTTCAGCATTTTCTCTTTGTCACTAAGACTTGTAAATTTTACTATTAGATGACGGGGTGTGGACCTATTCTTACTGATTTTAAGAGGGGTTCTCTGCGCCTCCTGGATTTTGATGCTTGTTCCCTTTGCCATATTAGGGAAATTCTCTACAATAATTCTCCGTAATATACCTTGTGCTCCCCTCTTTCTTCTTCTGGAATCCCAATTATCCTAATGTTGTTTCGTCTTATGGTATCACTTATCTCTCGAATTCTCCCCTCGTGGTCCAGTAGTTATTTGTCTCTCTTTTGCTCAGCTTCTTTATTCTCTGTCATTTGGTCTTCTAAATCACTAATTCTCTCTTCTGCCTCATTTATCCTAGCAGTAAGAGCCTCCATTTTTTGATTGCACCTCATTAATAGATTTTTTTATTTCAACTTGGTTAGATTTTAGTTCTTTTATTTCTCTAGAAAGGGCTTTTATTTCTCCAGACAGCATTTCTCTAATATCTCCCATGCCTTTTTCGAGCCCAGCTAGCACCTTGAGAATCATCATTCTGAACTCTAGATCTGACATATTACCAATGTCCATTTTGATTAGGTCCCTAGCCTTCAGTAATGCCTCTTGTTCTTTTTTTCTGTGGTGAGTTTTTCCCGCCTTGTCATTTTATCCAGATAAGAATATATGAAGGAGAGAATAAAATACTAAAAGGGTGGCAAAGACCCCAGGAAAATGTGCTTTAACCAAATCAGCAGATTCCCCAAATAATGGGGGGAAGAAAGGGGGTAAAAAGAAGTTCAGAAAAAAAATAAAAAAAAAACATATATATAAAAGAAAATAAATATTTAGACTGACGAATAGAACAGAGTCACCCACTTAATTTTGGGAGTATTTTGGTCTCCTAGAAGAAACTACATCCCAAAATTTTAAGAATGAAACACACACACACACACACACACACAAGGGTAAACATGATGAAGGGATGAAATATGACTATAAAGATGAAAAATTAAAAAAAATTTTTTCTAAAAAAGCTGTTGATAAGATAAGTTGGTTAGGAGAATAAAGAAAAAGAAAGTGGAGAGAATTTGCTCAGGCTGGAGACTAGAACAAAGCCCTGTGCTAGATTTAGGGTATATTTTGATCTATTAGGAGAAGTTGTATCCCAAACTTTTTTAGAAGAAAAACCCTATGTGTATACAAAAAATAAAGTTAGATACAATGAAGGATAAAATATGACTATAATAATGAAGATTCAAAAAGATTTTTTTAAAACGAAAGGTATTGTTAAGATAAACTAGTTAAAAAACATTAAGAGAGGGGTGCCTGGGTGGCTCAGTCGTCGGGTGTCTGACTTCGGCTCAGGACATGGTCCCAGGGTTCTGGGATCAAGCCCCGCATTGGGCTCCCTGCTCAGAGGGAGGCCTGCTTCTCCCTCTCCCACTCCCCCTGCTTGTAGTCCCTCTCTCACTGTCTCTTTCTCTCTCTGTGTCAAATAAATAAATAAAATCTTTTAAAAAAATTAAGAAAGGAAAGAGTAAAAGTTAAAAAAAATTTTAGCATAAGAAGAAAATAAAATAAAATAAACTTCATTAACTTTGCAAGACTAAAGAATCATGGGGAGAAAGCCATGAATTCCATGCTTCGCTTTCTCCTCCTCTGGAATTCCACTGTTCTCCTTAGTAAGTGAACTTGATCTTGGCTGGATTTCTTGCTGATCTTCTGGGGGAGGGGCTTGTTGTAGTAATTCTCAAGTGTCTTTGCCCGAGGCAGAATTGCACAGCCCTTACCAGGGCCCAGGCTAAATAAGACACTTGGGTTCGCTTTCGGGAGCTTTTGTTCCCTGAGCGCTTTCCACAGAGTTCTGGAGGATGGGAATGAAAAATGGTGGCCTCCTAATCTCAGGCCTGGAGGAGCTGAGAGCTAGGGGCCACACTCCTCAGTGTTTCCTCGGAGAAAAGTGCTCAATCACACATGTCTCCCTGGCCTCCGGCCATGCTCTGAGCTCACCCAGCCTGTGACCAAGTGTCTCTGTCTCTGGCACACAGCTCCGCCTGGAGTCTCCAAACCCAGCAGATCTCTGCACTCCTCCAGGGGGGGTCTCCCTGGATCTTATGGGGTTGCCTGCTCAAAGAGCAGTGGCCTGACTTTGCCACGGATCACAGTTTAAGGTAACACCTAGTTGAGAGCTCACTCCTCAGCTCTGTCTCTGTAGCTGGCTTCCCTGCTCTAATACCTGTGAGCTCTGTGACACTCAGACACCCCCGATCCTTCTGTGACCCCGCAGGACCTGAGACCATGCTGTCCCTGTGTGGGCTTCACCCTGGCTTAGCCTCTGGAGCAACTTTTAAAAGTAGAGCAGACTTTTAAAAGTTCTGATTTTGTGCTCTGTTGCTCCGCCACTTGCTGGGAGCCAGCCCCTCCCCCCGCAGTCTATCTTCCCATAGCTTTGGAGTCACTTCTCTGCAGGTCCTACCTTTCAGAAAGTGGGCGATTTTCTGTTTCTAGAATTGCTGCTCTTCTTCTCTTTGATCTCCTGTTGGATTTGTAGGTGTTCAGAATGGTTTGATAAACTATCTAGTTGA
This sequence comes from Martes martes, assembly GCF_963455335.1. NCBI lineage: Eukaryota > Metazoa > Chordata > Mammalia > Carnivora > Mustelidae > Martes > Martes martes. The sequence continues at coordinate 29,196,165 of NC_137896.1, forward strand.
TCTCCTGCTACCTGATGTCATCTCAGTCTGCTACTCCTCTGCCATCTTGACTCCTCCCCATCCCAATCCCATCTTGTTTCATTTTTTCCTTCCCTATCCCCCAAAGTCCCCACATTGCCTCTCAAATTCCTCATATCAGGGAGATCATATGATAATTGTCTTTCTCTGACTGACTTATTTCGCTCAGCATAATACCCTCTAGTTCCATCCACGTCATTGCAAATGGCAAGATTTCATTTCTTTTGATGGCTGCATAGTATTCCATTGTATATACATATCACATCTTCTTTATCCATTCATCTTTTGATGGACATCTAGGTTCTTTCCATAGTTTGGCTATTGTGGACATTGCTGCTATAAACATTCCAGTGCACATGCCCCTTCAGATCACTACATTTGTATCTTTAGGGTAAATACCCAGTAGTGCAATTGCTGGGTCATAGGGTGCTCTATTTTCAACTTTCTGAGGAACCTCCATGCTGTTTTCCAGAGTGGCTGCACCAGCTTGCATTCCCCACCACTGTTGATGAATACTGAGGTTACTTCCAGTTTGGGGCTATTGTAAATAAAGCTACTACATAAATTCATCTTTTAGTGGACATATAGATTCAATTCTGTTAAGTATACACTGAGGAGTAGATCTGCTAGTCAAAATGCTTGTACCAATTGCTATTCCTAGATATAATGCACTAGAGCTCTTGCTCTTTCACATCTTTGCCACTACTTGGTAGGATCAGTTAAAAAAATTTTAGTCAATCTGGTAGGTATTCAGTGGTATCTCATTTCAGCTTTAATTTGCATTTCCCAATTGATGTTCAGAACCTTTTTAAAAGCTTATTGTCCATTTGGATAACTTCCTTTATAAAATGCCTGTTTGAGTCTTTAAAAAATGAGCTACCTTTTTCTTATTGATTTGTAGGAGTTATTTATATATTTGAGCTGCAACTCCTCTTTTGGGCCTACGTACTGCAATTATCTCCTACTCTATGGCTTGTGTTTTCATTCTTTTGATGGTATCTTTCGATGAACAGAAGCTTTTAATTTAAGTCCAAGTATAAACTCTTCCCAATAATGTCAGTTCTTTTTGCATCCAGATAAAGAAATCCTTGCCTACCCCCAGACCAGGAAGATATTCTCTTGTGTGTATGTGCAAACAATTTGTTATTTTACCTGTCACGTTTAGGTATCCATCCAAAATTACTTATGATCCATCTGAAATTAGTCTTTATATATGATGTGATGTAGGGGTCAAGATTCTTTTTAACCACATGCAGATTTTCAATTGATTCATTTGATTCATTCATATATTGATTCATTTATTTATATATATAGGGTTATTATTTAAGAGACCCTATTTTTCCTATTGCATAGCAGTGGCATATCTGTCCTAAGTCAGATCCAATATGTAGGTCTGTTTCTAGAGTTCTATCTATTCCATTAGTCTGTTTGCCTATTCCTGTATACTGGGTTGAAAGTGTCAAAAATTCATGTCTGCTAGAACCTCAGAACACAATTCTATTTGGAAATAGAGTCTTTGTTGATTATTTAATTAAAATGAGGTCACATTAAATCCAATACGACTGGTGTAGAAGAAGAGCAGAGGACATACAGAGACACAGGTAAGAAGGCCAGGTGAAGAGAGAAACAGACTGAAATCATGCAGGTATAAGCCAAAGAACATCAAAGATTTCTGGTAACTACCAGGAACAAGGTAAGAGGCCAGGAAGGATTCTCCCCTAGAGCTTTCAGAGGGAGCATGGACCTGATGACATCTTGATTTCAAACTTCTAACCTCCAGAACTGTGAGATTAGAGTTCTGTTATTTTTAAGCCACTTGGGTTTGTGGTACTTTGTTATAGCAGTCCTGGGAAATGATGCATCTGGTGTCATTACATTAGTTTTTGTTTTGTTTTGTTTTTAAAGATTTTATTTATTTGTCAGAGACAGTGAGCACAGGAGGGGGAGTGGCAGGCAGAGAGGGAGAAGCAGGCTCCTCGCTCAGCGAGGAGCCGGACGTGGGACTCAATCCCAGGACTCTGGGATCACCACATGAGCCAAAGGCAGACATGTTGTGACTGAGCCACCCAGGTATCCCCATATTAGTTTTGGTTTTTTTTTTCCTTTTAGCTTCTATTCTGAAATAATTTCAGACTTATAGAAAAGCTTCAAAAAATAGAGTTCACATATACTTTCCTCCCAGATTTTCCAATGTTCACAACTTACACAATCATTGTACAATAATCAAAACCAGGAAATTAACATTGATATTATTACTATTATTTTATTACTATATTATTTATATTATTTATTTATTACTATTATATTATCATATATTAAACAGACTTCATTTCAATTTCAAACTTTTTTAAAAAAAGATTTTATTTATTTATTTGACAGAGATCACAAGTAGGCAGAGAAGCAGGCAGAGAGAGAGGAGGAAGCAGGCTCCCTGCTGAGCAGACAGCCCGATGCGGGGCTCGATCCCAGGACCCTGGGATCATGACCTGAGCCAAAGGCAGAGGCTTTAACCCACTGAGCCACCCAGGCACCCCGTTTTTCAAACTTTTTTTTTCATTAACGTCCTTTTCCTGTTCTTTTATCCAATCTAAGATCCTACCTTGCATCTATTTAGGTCTCCTTAGCCTCCTCCAATCCCTGACAATTCTTTAGTTTTCCCTTGACTTTCAACATTTTGACACATTAGCCATGATCATTTGGTTATGGTGGTGTCTACTGGGTCTCTCCACTGTAAAAGTTACTATTTCCCTTGGGGAGCCTGGGTGGCTCAGTGGGTTAAGCCTCTACCTTAGGCTCAGGTCATGATCTCAGGGTCCTGGGATCGAGCCCTGCATAGGGCTCTCTGCTCAGCTGGCAGCTTGCTTCCCTCTCTCTCTCTGCCTGCTTACTTGTGATCTCTGTCTGTCAAATAAGTAAATAAAATCTTAAAAAGAAAAAAGTTACTATTTCCCTCTTTGTGACTGATCAATCAATATCTTGCAGGAGATATGTTGAAACTATGCAAATACCGTATTTTTTTCCCTCAAACTTTTGACTACTGATTTTAGCACCCATCTTGCTTGCAACAGTTACTGTAGTGGCTGCATGGTGATAGTTTTGTAGTTTTCTAATTCCTTGTATATTAACTGGAACTCTTCTGTATGGAAGAGATGTCCCATCTTCCTTATTTATTTATATCTGTAGTAACTTGTGGATATTTATTTTAGTCTATGGGTTATAATTCAGTAAAATCATTATTTATTTTGTTGCTCAAACTGATTTGGGTTTGGCCTTTAGGAGCTCCACCAGGTTGACTCGTGTTCTTTCAGCTTGCCCTTACCCTTTTCCATGCATGTCCTTGCTTACTCGTATGAAAAGATGTTCCAAGCTCATCTTGTATTTCCTATGCCCCAGTTGTAGAATTAACCACTTCTTCGAAAGAGTCTTGGTTCCTTTTATTAAAGAATAGTATTTAGAAACCAAATTCTGGGTGCTAGATGAATAGCACCTTGTTTTAAATACTGGGGCTTTGAAACAAGTTTCAGGTCTGATAGTGTTAAGTCCTCAAGCTCTGCTTTTAACTACTGTCTTGGCTATTCTTGATCCTCTGCACTTCCATATAAATTTTATGAGGTAGTCAGTTTCCACAAAAAATCTGCTGGGATTTTAACTGAGGTTGTACATAGAATTTATAGATCAACTGTGGGAATAACTGACATCTTGCAAGTCTAAGTTTCCAAACTATGAACATAATATATTCCTCTGTTACATCTTCTTTCTTTCTACACGTTTCTAGCTAGGGCACTTGTAATTTTCTATATTTTTGATTACAACATCCTAGTACTTGTGAGGTGGATCTCATAGTGGTTTTAATTTTCACTTCCTTTATGATCAATGATCATAAAGATGAGATCCAGATGTTCTATTTGAACATCTTTCCATGTATTTCTTGGCCATTCACATATCCTTTTTGGGGAAATGGCTATTTATTTCAGTTTTTTGTCTATTTTAAAATTCAGTTGTCTTTCGTCATTGTTAGAATTTTTAAAAAATATACTCTGGTAATTAAATCCTTATCAGATATATGACTTGGAGGGATGCCTGGGTGGCTTAGTTGGTTAAGTGTTTGCCTTCAGCTCAGGTCATGATCCTGGGGTCCTGGGATCGAGCCCTACATCAGGCTCCCTGCTCAGTGGGATGCCTGCTTCTCCCTTTCCTGCTCTCCCTGTTTTGTGATCTCTGTCAAATAAATAAATAAAATCTTTAAAAAATGATATATGAACTGGAAATATTTCTCTCCCATTCTGCAGATTATCTTTTTACTTTTTTTTTTTTAAATAAAAGATTTATTTATTAGAGAGAGAGAGAAAGAATGTGTGCAAGTGAGGGCAAAGGGAGAAGAAGAGAATCTTCAGCAGACTCCATGCATGGATTCTGAAATGGGGCTCAATCTGATGACCCCAAGATCATGACCTGAGCCAAAATTAAGAGTCAGACACTTAACTAACTGAACCACACAGGCTCCTCCTTTATTTTTACTTTCTTGATAATGTTCTCTGATGCACAAATGTTTTTAATATTTGTGAGTCTTATCTATTCTTTCTTTTGTTGCTTGTGCTTTTGATGTCAAATCTAAGAAATCATTGCCAATCTGAGGTCATCAAGACTTACCTATTTTCTTCTAAGAATTTTTTTCCTTGAAGATTTTATTTATTTATTTAAGAGAGAGTGAGAACAAGTGTGAGCACAAACGGGGGACGGGGGCGGGCAAAAGGAGAGGGAGAAGCAGGTTCCCCTTTGAGCAGGGAGCTGGCTGGGCGGCTTGATTGCAGGACCCTGAGATCAGGACCTGAGCTGAAGGCAGACACTTAACCTAATGAGACACCCAGGTACCCCACTTCTGAGTTTTATAGTTCTAGCTCTATTATTTAGGTTGTTGATCTATTTTTTAATTTTTATATAGGGTATATTCAGTTTCATTATTTTGCATGTATTACTCAGTTGTCCCATCATTTGCTAAAGAGACAATTTTTTCCCCCATTGAATGGTCTCAACACCCATGACAAAAGTTAATTTGTCATAGGTGTTTGGGTTTATTTTTGTGCTCTTAATTCCACTTCATTTTTTTTTAACGTCTATTCTTATGCCAGTACCACAATGTTTTGATCACTATAATACTGCAGTTAAGTTTTGAAATTAAAAAGTCTGAGTCTTCCTCTTTTGTTTTCCTTTTTCAACACTGTTTTGGCTATTCAGGGCCCCCTGCAGTTCTAGATCAGTTAAGGGTCAGTTTTTCATATAAAAGGCTATTGGAATTTTGATAGGGAGTGCAATGAATCTGTAGGTAGCTTTGAGAAGTACTGCCTACTTAATAATATTGTCTTCTAATCCATAAACATGCAGAATGCCTTTCCATTTATTTAAGTCTTCTTTAATTTCTTTCAGCAGTGTTCTGTAGTTTTCAAAGTACAAGTCTTCTACCTCCTTGGTTAATTTTACTCCTAGGAAGTTTATTCTTTTGGATGCTATTGTAAATGGATTGTTTATTTTCTTTTCAGATCATTCCTTGCTGATGTACAGAAACACAACCAATTTTTATGTATTGATTTTGTACCCTGAAACTTTGCTTAATATGTTAAGTCTAGAGTTTTGTTTGTGTGTGTATTCTATGGGATTGCCAATACTATACAGAATCATGTCATCTGCAACAAGATAGTTTTGCTTCTTTCCAATTGGATGCCTTCTATTTCCCCTTCTTGCCTAACTACTCTGGCCAGAACTGCTAGTATAATGCTAAACAGCGGTGGTGAAAACAGGTACCTTTGTCTTGTTCCTGATCTTAGGGGGAAAGTTTTCAGTCTTTCACCATTGGGTCTGATGTTAATTGTGGGTTTTCTTGAATGCCATTTCTTGTGTCGGTTTTCATGCACTACATTTTTTTCTAGGAAAATATCCAATTCAACTAAAATTTCAAATTTATTGGCATAAAGTTGTTCACAATATACATTTTGATCTTATAGTATTTGTAGGATTTATAGTACTGTCCTCTTTTTCATTTTTTTAAAAAAGATTTTATTTTTAAGTAATCTCTGCACTCAATAAGGGGACTGAACTCAGGACTCTGAGATCCAGAGTCACACGCTCTACTGACTGAGCTAGCCAGGGGCCCCACATTTCTGATATTAGTAATTTATGTTTTCTCTCCTTTTTTTCCAGATCAATTCTTTCTGGAGATTCATTAATTTTGTTACTCTTTCCAAAGAATCAGCTTTTGGCTTCAATGATTTTATTATACATTTGTTTTCTATTTCATTGATTTCTGTGCCTGGGTTTTTAATTTTCTTCTTCTACTTTCTTTTGGATTTAATCAGCTTTTTTTTTTTTTAAGCTCTATTAAAGGAAAACATATAACTGGTTTTCAGCCTGTCTGTAAAATATATTTTTAAAACTATAAATTTCTCTTTCTTAGGTCTAATTTATTACTCACGTAGTTCAAATCATCTTTATCCTTACTGCTTCTTTTTGTCTGCTTGTTTTACAAGAAAAGTGTTCAGTACATTTTCATGTAAAGAATAAAATGAATTCCATTAGAGTTCATTAAAATGAGGCTGGATCTGCATATTTGTTTGACTCTCTTAGTTGGATCTACATATTTTTCCAAAGCATCACTATATCCAACCACAGCATAAACCAATTTGTGCTCACCTTTTTCTTTAATCCATGGTTCATAATTCATCCCTTCTAGGAAATCCTCCTTAAATTAACTTCACCTTTCTGATCATTCCTTTACTCTAAGTTCCATTAATTACCTAATATTTTACATTAAACTGTTTTATTTTGCATTTGCTACACATTTAACAGTTACCTTTTTGCTATTCCTTCCAGGAAACACACTAGTAATATAGATTGTGACTTACTTGGTGAAAGGAGGTGAGAATGGGGAATAATACTTTTATTTCCTTTTTCTTATATAATTTGTTATCCATTATTTAAAAGAAAAGCAAAATAGGTACTGTCTTCATTAAAAAATTCCAGGTTCAAATGCAAATCTTTTAAGAGTGATTATGAAATTCTAAAATTGTTATTTTGAAATGAAGCCTAATAAACACAACTGATTATTGTTTAAGATTAAGAGCACATGTTCTGGGGTCAGATACAAATGGGTTTGAGTCTCAGCTCTAACCAACTTTTATCTGTGTGACTGTAAGATAATTATTTAACTTCTGTAAAATAAAGATAATAAAATTACCTAGTTCAACTGCAATGCACAGCACAGGGGCTGAAAGACAGTAAGTGCTGAATAAATACTGATTCCTAAAGAAGTATCTAAGAGGGTGTGATTAACAATGCTGAATAGTAGGGCACCTAGGTGGTTCAGTTGGTCAAGCAACTGCCTTTGGCCCAGGTCATGATCCTGGAGTCTCAGGATCAAGTCCCGCATCAGGCTCCCAGCTCTACAGGGAGTCTGCTTCTCCCTCTAACCTTTTCCTCTTTCATGCTCTCTCTCACTGTTTCTCTCTCAAATAAATCAATAAAATCTTAAAAAAAAAAAAAAAAGCTGAATAGTGCTGGAGAAAATTATAAAACTGTATGGCTGATGGCCACAATAAATCTGTGGTCTCCATTCTCAGTTTAGACTCTCCACTTGTTTTCTAATTCTACCTATTCATTCTCAGTATGCTAAGCTTCCATACAGCGGTCATTCAAATTCTTGCCACTCTCTTCAAGCTTTATCCTACCACTGCCTTCCACATCATTTTCAACTACTTTAAAGTGAAAGAAAGAGATTATCAGATATGCAAGCTCTCTGGTTCCACATACTTACAAGTCCCTGACTAAACATGACTTGACTTTGTACTTTTCAACTTTAAGATGGTGCTAAAGTCCTACAAGAGAGTATCTTGTATCTTGTAAAGTCCTACAAGAGAGTATCAGACAGCATATTGCTAGCCTGGAAAAAGATCAAAATCCAAAGTAAGGTTTGGATTTTGATCTTTTTCCAGGCTAGCAATATGCTGTCTGATACTCTTTTGTGATGCTGGGCAATGGTAGCAGCTGCAGCTCCCAAGTCAGCCACACAATCATGAGGGTAAACAAGTTGTACACTTATAATGATTCTGTACCAATACAACCCTTTCAGTTTTTCCCTTTCAGTAGTCAATAAATTACACAAGATATTCAACACTTTATTATAAAATAGGCTTTGTGTTAGATGATTTTGCCTAACTGTAATCTAACCTAAGTGTTCTGAGCCTGTAAAGGTTAAGCTAGGCTAAGCTATGATGTGCAGCAGGTTAGGTGTATTAAATGCATTTCTGACTTAAGATATTCTCAATTTACCATGGGTTTGTTGAGACATAATCCCATTACAAGTTGAGGAAGATCTATACATGTGTATCATTTTCCACAGTTACTTTCATCTCTGTCTTAAGAAGTATCTCCTGCGGGGCGCCTGGGTGGCTCAGTGGGTTAAAGCCTCTGCCTTCGGCTCAGGTCATGATCTCAGGGTCCTGGGATCGAGCCCCGCATCGGGCTCTCTGCTCAGTGGGGAGCCTGCTTCTCCCTCTCTCTCTCTGCCTGCCTCTCTGCCTACTTGTGATCTGTCTCTGTCAAATAAATAAATAAAATATTAAAAAAAAAAAAAGAAGTATCTACTGTTTAGAACAAATGCCACTTGAACTTTTATGTGGGTCTCTTCTCACCTCCATGGTTCCTTCTTTCTTAAAAACCCTCCACATCTAGCTCATTCTCCTTAATATTATTTATATTATATATATTTACAAATATGCTCAAATCTCTTAAACAAACACCAAAATAGTCCCTTGATTCTACAGCAAACCACACCCCTACCCTACCCCACCCCAACCTAATGTTTTCTCAGCCAAGATTCTTCAGAGAGAAGGTCATATTTCTTGTATCCATTTTCACCTGCTGGTTAGCCTTTGCCCAATTACAGCTCACCTTTCATCACCCCTGTATCCACACTACTGAAACTTTCCTAAGTAAAATTATAGATGCAAACCTAATTATCAAATGTAATGAGAACTTTTCAATTCTTTTACTGGACATCCATGAAAGCAGCTGACACAACTGACTCAATCCACTGAAACCCTACTTGTGGGGTACTGGTCTCGTGATTTTCTGCCTATCTTCTGCTATCCCCTCTAAGTGTCTTCTATGGGCTCCTCTTAAATATCAATATTTTCCTAGGATTTGGTCCTGTACCTATTTTATTTCACTATACACATTCTCTCTAGGGGACACTCCTGGCCTTAGCCTCTACCTATTACTACATGACCCCCTATTTTGAGACCAGACTTCTTATAAGCTTTAGACCTATTTATCCAATTGTGTACTAAACAGTTTGACTATTACACCGGAAACTCAGTCCTCCCATGTCTAAAACGGAATCTATTATACTTCCACCCCAAACTTGCCTATCCATTTTCTGTCTCTAGACTGTTATCTATCTGGCTGCCAACCAGAAGTCCAGGAAAAATTCTGAGCTGCCCATCATTAATGTCGGGTCACCAAATTCTGTTCCTTTTCACCTGCCAAATATCACTTACAACCATCCATCACAAACATCCATAACAACCTCTCTAGCTCTACTATCATTATCTTGGCTCAATACCTTATAATTTCTATTAGATAACTCACAATCTCCCCTGTAATTTCAGTTTTCAACTTTATCAAAATTATATATGCACAAGTTTCAAAGTCATACATAGTTCTACAAGGTTAGTAATAAAAAAATCAGCCCTCTGCCCTCTCCCTTTTAGCTTACTATTTTGATGTTTCTTTCCATGTCTTTAAATACCTTTCTTATGTTGCTACTTCTTGATTTTTTACTTTTATGCATATCTAATGACTTCCTACTAGGGGCACCATTCTTTCATTTACCCAACAAACATTTATTAAATGCCAGTATTCTGCCAGGCACTGCTATGAGTGTTTGGGATACAGTAAGCAAAACAGACAAATATCTATCTGGGCAGAGATAAATAACAGAATATTATATTATTCATTATAAAGTAGTATCATGCTAGCAAGGTAAGATGTCCTCTTTTTGTGTTCCAGTAGTGATCTATTCCTATGCTATCATAGGCAGCAGATTCTATACTACAGTACTGTATAAGACTATGGTTGTACTCTTGTGTTCCTCCTAAGGTTCTGATGAGTCTGGTGTGACTAGAGGGATCTCTGCGTGAGAACAGAAGAGCCTTCTGGAAAGGTGCTAGAGACCGTAAGTTATGTTCAAAAATGGGCTTGGATCATTTTAAAGGAGCCGAATCCATGAATTTCCAGATTAACTGCAAAGGACTTGTTAAATCCAAATTTAACATATGAAAGGTTAAAAGTAACAAACTGGGATCATCAGGAAAAGGTCCTTATATCATGATTTAATTTTCAAAATGGTACCACTGATTTGGAAATGAAATTTAGAAATGTTTGAACTTGACTGGCTTCTTTGATTAGACAAGGTAATTTTTAGAGTCACAGATGCCCACTTGCTTTGTTAGCTGAATAATAAAGCGTACAGAAAGGATAAAAAGAAGTGTAATGATAATGTAAAAACAACTGCTATCTTTTCCCTTTCTCTTTACCTATTTGCCTGATTATTAAAAAGAATACAATGAGGTATAGGGCGCCTGGGTGGCTCAGTGGGTTAAAGCCTCTGCCTTCAGCTCAGGTCATGATCTCGGGGTCCTGGGATCGAGCCCCACATCGGGCTCTCTGCTCAGTGGGGAGCCTTCTTTCCCCTCCCTCTCTGCCTGCCTCTCTGCCTACTTGTGATCTCTGTCAAATAAATAAATAAAATCTTAAAAAAAAAAAAAAGGAATACAACGAGGTAACATGGTGTTTCACAACTGATTTCTCAAAAAATTTACACAGAATCACAATTGGTATATTAGTGTTTTTCTTAAAACAAGGTTAAAGGCTTAATTAATTCTTTGACATAGTAATAAAAATTATACTATGAGCTAGTTTACAATACTTTAGAATATTTTACATATATAAAACCCCTTCTTTAATAAACCTTTAAAGATATTTTGTTATGTTTTATTATTATCTTCTTTTAAAATATAATTTGGTTTCAAATATTAAGTTAACAAACTTCTTAGTTAAAAACCACTATCTGTAGGGGAATTACCAAAAAATTTAGTAGGTCTGAGAAAAGGAATAACAACAACAAAAAATCAGCAGTCTTCTGCCATCTTCCCCAGAGATAATTATTTTAAAGTTACGAAGACCTGGGGCGCCTGGGTGGCTCAGTGGGTTGAGCCGCTGCCTTCGGCTCAGGTCATGATCCCAGCGTCCTGGGATCGAGCTCCGCGTCACGCTCTCTGCTCAGCAGGGAGCCTGCTTCACCCACTCTCTCTCTGCCTGCCTCTCTGCCTACTTGTGATCTGTCTGTCAAATAAATAAATAAAATCTTTAAAAAAAAAATAAAGTTATGAAGACCTATTTTTGCTATGGCTAATTCCTTAATTAAAAAAATAAGCTGAATATTTACATAACATTTATCAAATTATTATTATTTTTAAAGATTTTATTTATTTATTTGAGAGAGAGAGAGAGAGAGAGAGCGTATGCATGAGAGCACATGAGTGGGATGAGGGGCAGAGGGAGAAGCAGACTCCCGATGAGCAGGGAGCCTGATGTGGGACTTGATCCACTCAGATCATGACCTGAGTGGAAGGCAGATGCCTAAGGGACTGAGCCACCCAGGGGCCCCTATCAAACTATTATTAAAGAAATGTTAGAAAGAAGGCATTTCTGGAAATAGATTTTTAAAAAAGCTTTTCCTAATGCTATAATTACATGAGCTAAAGTGTTCATTACTCTGATAAAGACCTAAAAATCATTAGCAACCAGCATATCTATGAGATAAGAAGTGACTATATTTTGTGAGAGCTTCAGAAAAGAGCTTCATAAAAAATTCACTTTTTATGAAGAATATAAATTCACTTGTCAGAATATTGGAAATACACACTAAAATCGTTTGAATTTTACTATCAGTGAGTGATCACTGGTAGAAACAATTAATTATTGCTGAAAGATATCTGTTGATGGTATTTACCTTGACCATAATCACATACTATGCAAATACTAAAAATTGTTAGAGAAGTATAGTTGTTTAGTAAAACCCAGTTTTTCTACTCTTACTTATAACACTCTTTGAACAATACAGTTTACGAATTTTTGTAGTCTAAGATTTGGCTTTGAAAATTAGATCCTATCTAAAAACTTAAAAGAAGATGTTTCATTAAATAATTATAAGTAAGTGAACTAACTGTGAATCTTTACTGGCCAAATCCATTACTCCTTTTCAAGTGAGGTGTCACTTGTCTGTATATGTGCTGTAGAGCTTGTGGAGTATTTAGTGGCTTTTCTTTTTTTCTTTAAGTTGTTATTTATTTGTGAGAAAGAAGGAGAGGCATGAGAAGTAGGAGGTGGGGCAGGATAGTAGACTCCCTGCTGAGCAGGCAGCCCAATACAGGACCCATGGGATCCCAGGACCCTGGGATCAAATCAAAGGCAGACGCAACCGACTGAGCCACCCAGGTGCCCTGAATATTTAGTGTTTTATGTTGATAATCAATCACCTGAACACCTGACCAAAGGAGCTTGAAATCTTAAGAGACCACAAGAACCTGTTTAAAGGCTCAGATCTTGTCTTGGACAATGTTTTCTGATCCCTAATAACTTAAGCTGACAATGATGTAATACCCTCCTTGAAAAAATACCCTGAAATCTGTGAATGTAGATTAAATCTTGGGAACAGAAAATGACATAAGTGTACCTAGACCAGGTACTAATATGTTAGAAAAATAAATGACAATTTTCTTCTCTAGAGTAAAACATTTCATCAGCAGGAAGGACTGAAGACTTTATAAAGGTGTTTACTGATTAGTAACTAACTCACAGAAGGTTAAAATGTTAAGCAACCTTAATTTTAGAAACTTTGCTAATTATTGGGGTGCTTGGCTGGCTCAGTCAGAGGAGTGTGCAGCTCTTGATCTGGGTTCGTGAGTTTGAGCCCCACAATGGGTGTAGAGATTGCTTAAAAAAATAAACTTAAAAAAAAAAAAGGAAAATTTGCTCATTATCACACTTAAATTTTTAACATAAGGACAAAGAACTGATTTATAATTGATTGTTTAACATATTCTGAAGTAACATAGAATGAAAATGGATTACCTAATCAAGTAGCAACAGAAGAGTAAACTGAGGATGAAGACAAATATAGCAGTGCCAAAAACCACAATATATATGTTGAGAGGCAGATTCTGGAATCCAATATTAGGCATCCTGAAGTTGTAATGTGGGAAATCCGAGCTCATGGATGAACTGTGGGGGTAGAAAAGAATGGAAAAAAATTAGGGTATAAGACTAAGAATCAAGATAGCATTATCTTTGTATGTATAAAAGGCAATGATATTACTAAGACTTGATACCATCTGAAACAAATATGATAAAGAGTTAATATTCTTGCCATTCATCTAATTATCATGCCAAAAATATTTTCTGAGTACTTATTATGTGCCTGGCACTATTCTAGAAGCTTGAGATCCTATCTAAAAAACTTTTAAGTTATATTCATTCATAAAAAGGTATTTCACTGGGACACCTGAATGGTTCAGTCTGTTAAGCGTTTGCCTTTGGCTCAGGTCATGGGATTGAGTCCGGCACTGCTGAGCAAGGAGCCTGCTTTTCCCTCTGCCTGCCACTCCCTTTTCTTGTGCTCTCTGACAAATAAATAACCAAATTATAAAAAAAAAAAAAGAAAAAAAAAGTATTTCGCTGAAGTAATGCCAGGAATCAATAAACATATGAACAAGTTCAAGCTCAAACTGCTCAGGCTCTCAGCTCAGCTGGAAGTCTCCTTCTCCATCTTACTCTCCCTCTGTGCTCTCTCTCAAATAAATAAATAAATAAAATCTTAAAAAAAATAAAGTAGCAACATTAATAATAGTAAAATATTGGAAATAACAAATCTCATAAGGAGGCAGTGATTAAATATGTTGAATAATGTTTCAGTATTATGAGGTCATGAAAATCTGTTTTAGTAAATTTTAATGTCAAGGGCAATATAAAGATATATGGGAGAGGAGCCCAGGTGGCTCAGTGGGTTAAATGCCTGGGTCTTGATTGTGGCTCAGGTTGTAATCTCAGGGTCATGGGATTGAGCCCTGCATTGGGCTCCACACTGGCGGGGGTGTGGTGAGGGGGGAGTCTGCTGGAGATTCTCTCCCTCTCCCCCTCCCTGCTCACATATGCACTCTCTCCCAAATAAATAAATCTTTTTTTTTTAAACTTTATTTATTAATTTGTCAGAGAGAGAGAGAGAGTGTGTACAAGCAGGGGGAAGTAGGCCCCCCACTGAGCAAGGAGCCTGATATGGGACTTGATCCCAGGGTCCTGGGATCATGACCTGAGCTAAAGGCAGACACTTAACCAACTGAGCCACCCAGGTATCCCTAAATAAACACATCTTTTTTTTTTTTTTCCTTTTTAAGATTTTATTTATTTATTTATTTATTTGACAGACAGATCACAAGTACGCAGAGAGGCAGGGAAGCAGGCTTCCTGCTGAGCAGAGCACCCAACTCGGGGCTCGATCCCAGGACCCTGGGATCATGACCTGAGTCGAAGGCAAAGGCTTTAACCCACTGAGCCACCCAGGTGTCTCAAATAAACACATCTTAAAAAAAAAAAAAAGATATGTGGGAAAAATTAAGCAGTACAGATTGTATATAAAATATCCCAATTCACCTCTGCCTTCGGCTCAGGTCATAATCTCAGGGTCCTAGGGTCGAGCCCCGCACCCGGGCTCTCTGCTCAGTGGGGAGCCTGCTTCCCCCTCTCTATCTGCCTGCCTCTCTGCCTACTTGTAATCTATCTGTCAAATAAATAAATAAAATTAAATTAAATTAAATTTTAAAAAAAATACCAATTTTGGAAAAGGTTGAAAAAAATGTGTACATACTGGTGTATATGTGTGTATGGCAGAAAAAAGCCTGAGAGCCAACATGTCAACATGTTAACAGTGGCTTGTGGTTTACTAGTCATTTTTTTTTCTTTTTTTTTTCTTTTAACTTCCTTTACTAAGTTAGGCCCTGTTCTAAGCATTTTACTGGCTTTATTTTATCTTCACATAATACCTCTATAGGTAGGTATATATCTATATACCTACAGATAGGTAATATCTCCCATTTTATAGATAAGGACACCAAAGCTTGGAGAGTTGATCACATAGTCATGAGTGACCAAGTATGTATGGTAGCCAAGCCTTCTCCAACTCCAAAGCCAGTGAACTCATAGCCTGTATGCTCTATGGTCTTTCTTTTGTGTTGATTTTATAATCAGAAAACAGCAAATATTGTTTACACATTTAAAAAGGGGCTATTTCTGTCAATTTGTTTGGTAATACTTAACCGATCACCACACAGTTCAAATTCCATGAGTGGAGGTTGCCCTCTCCATTGGATGATGAGTTTTAGTGATAAAGTGGCTCATCACACCTTTTCACTAGAACTTTTCTCCTCATTGTGATTCATTACAAAAGAAAGAGCAACTGCCAGGCCTGATTATCAAGATTACGTATTGATAACTGAATTATAACAATGACTACTGCCAAAATCGAAACAAAACAAAGACCTACCAAACACTGCTATCTTTTATATAATGTAAATTTAAAAAGTGTTTACAGATCTTTTATGTCTTTTTTGGTTCCCAGAAGAATATACTTATAGATACTCCTGAGATACTAACTGGCTATATGCGAAATCTAATAAGTTATTACTTTAAAAAAATTTATTTTGAGAGAGTGAATATGCACACAGGCATGGGGAGGGGCAGAAGGAGAGGGAGCAGACTTCCCACTGAGCATGGAGCTCAAGGCAAGGCTTGGTCCCACGACCCTGAGATCATGACCTGAGCTGAAATCAAGAGTCGGCACTTAACTGACTGAGCCACCCAGATGCCCCACAACTTATTACTTTTATTTATTACTTATTAATTTCCAGCTTCTAATAACTTATACCAGGAAGTTAACAGCTGCAAAGGACAACTTCATCCCAAGGAAACTCTTCTCTGAGAACTTTCATGCAAAAATAATGGATAATATTTAATTTTCAACTTTTAGCAATTTTCTGCAAGTTGCTTTTATACTCAGATACACAATTTCCCTTTTCTTACACTCAGATCATCTTGGAAGGGAAGGAAAGAGTTAAGGAGTATTTTATTGAATATATCTAGCACATACATTAGAGTGTTGTAAGAAAATTATAGCTGCACTAAACTTAACTCTTAATCTCCACATCATTGAGAGGCCTCACTTGATGACCCTTGTTACAGTCAAGACTTGGATGGCTGTCCTTCAGTCCCTTAGAAATATCCCTCACCAGATAAACTAGGCTTGGTAAAAGAACTCTCACCTTAGGAAATAAGAGATTAAACACCCATGCTGGAAGGTTTAATAGGAAACAGGGAAACAGAAAGTGGTATTGTAGAAAAAGGGACAGGTTTGCAGTCTGCAACTCTGGATATTGTTCCCAGGATATCACTAACTAGATGTCAGTAACAGGTCCATCTATATCTTACTTTTCTCATCTTTCAAGTGGAAAATGCCTATTCTATCAACTTCAAGGGATTCCTGGAAGGATAAAATAAGACCACAGATCCTGAAGTATCTGAAAGAGTTAGTACAAAATACTAAGGTTTTAGTGCATTTGTGTGTGTGTGAGCACATTTTGGCAGGCATAAGGAGGAGGGGTGACATTAAGTAAAAGAACATAAGGGGCACCTGGGTGGCTCAGTGGGTTAAGCCTCTGCCTTTGGCTCAGGTCATGATCTCAGGGCTCTGGGATGGAGCCTCGAATCAGGCTCTTTGCTCAGCGGGGAGCCTGCCTCCCCCTCTCTCTCTGCCTGTCTCTCTGCCTACTTGTGATCTCTGTCAAATAAATAAATAAAATCTTAAAAAAAAAAAAAAAGTAAAAGAACATAAAAGAAGCCTTAACAAAGATCAAGTCTCTGGGAAGGATTTCACCAAACCAAGAGCTCCTTTTTCAGGGAGCTCCTCTGCACATGCTGCCAAGCTTTGTGTCAAGTGGCCTGCCAGCCTGGGCCCCAGAGGCAGGAACTGGAAACTTACTCTGGTTAAAGGCAGCCATCAATATAGGCCAGCAGGGAGTGTGTCAGTGGTGTGAGAATGTTGCCCTGCAGGAGTCCTTGCTCTGGGTGGCATCACCAACAAACCTGAGGAATTCTGAACAGGTACATAGACATGTAGAGTATGAAAGGTAGCACTGTCATTTAATTGCTTAGCTACAATTGAAATTTTGGCCCAATAGTCTAAATAGATGGTGTATTGTTTCAAGATGTTAATCCTAGTCTAGTGACACTTCAGTTTTATAATATTTTCATCATAATATCTTTTCAGCATAAGCATTAATCTTTTACAATAAGGTCATTTTTTTAAAAAGAGAAACACAACTGAGTCTGGGTGACTCGGTGAAGCAGCGGACTCTTGATTTTGGCTCAGGTCATGATCTTAGGGTTGGGGAGATCAAGTTTCATGTAAGGCTCTGCAAGCAGCAGGGAGTCTGCTTAAGATTCTCTCCCTCTCCCTCTGCCCCTCTGCCTCACCTGTGTGCTCTCTAAAATAAATGAATAAATCTTAAAAAAAAAAATCTACTATTATCATCCTAGTAATAAGCATACTTTGTTAGGTATTACAAATGTAAAAATTATTTAGGAGCTGCTCCTTGTGGGAGTGATGAGGGGAAATAGAACTGCTGGATCTTGGCATTTCTGATTTCATTTGCATGAAAGCCTTTCCCCCCTCATGAAATTCATAGCTCCTGATATCTCTAGTCTCGGTCTCAATTTCAATTCATCTAATCAGGTTATTTTAAAAAAGAAAAGAGGGGCACCTGGGTGGCTCAGTTGGTTAAGCATCGGCCTTTGGCTCAGGTCATGACCCCAGGGTCCTGGGATTGAACCCCGCATTGGGTTTCCTGTTCAGCAGGGAGCCTGCTTCTCCCTGTCCTGCTCTCCCTACCAGTGCATGCACTCCCTCTCTGTCAAGCAAATAAAATCTTTAAAAAAATTAAAAATTAAAAAAGAAAAGAAAGAGGCGGGAAGATCTGAGTATTTTATGCGCAGTGGGATTTCTCACCAATATACAAAAGGGACAGAATACAAGATTTGGCTGCACAGATGACCTGAGTTTAACACAATGCACCACACAGCCAGAAAGGCTATAACAACAGTGTTTCTTGAAGAGTGTTTGGTAGCCACATTCTTCTTAGGCCAGTTCCTGTTCCCTAGATAATACCGCATCATCTTCCCAGTAGTTAGCATTCTACTTTTGCTTTAAAAATGCTCAGAAAAAACTGGATGGCGGTTCTTCAAGAAGTTAAAAATAGAGCTACCCTATGACCCAGCAACTGTACTACTAGGTATTTACCTCAAAGATTCAAAGGCAGTGATCTGAAGGAGCACCAGTACCCCAATGTTCATAGCAGAAATGTCCACAATAGCCAAACTGCGGAAAGAGCTGAGATGTCCATCAGCAGATGAATGGATAAAGAAGATATGGTGTATACATATATACAATGGAATATAACTCAGCCAGCAGAAAGGATGAATACTTACCATCTACACCAATGTGGATGGAACTGGAGGGTATTTTGCTGAGCAAAATAAGCCAATCAGAGAAAGACAACTATCATATGGTTTCACTCATATGTGTTATATGAGAGACACCACAGAGGATCATAGGGGAAGGGAGGGAAAACTGAATGGGAAGTCATCAGAGAGGGAAAAGAACCACAAGACACTCTTAACTATAGGAAACAAACTAAGGGTTGTTGGAGGGGAGGTGGGTAGGAGGATGGGGTAATTGGGTGATGGGCATTAAGGAGGGCATGTGATGTAATGAGCACTGGGTATTATATGCAATTGATGAATTACTGAACACTACATATGAAACTAATGATGTACTATATGTAGGCTAATTGAATTTAAATTTTTAAAAATGCTCAGAAAAAGAGACACCAATAATTAGATTGTTGTATTTTACCATTTATGGTTCACAAACCATTAAAACCCCCCCACACAAACTTTTGTCTTATAGTACAGAAGTTCAAGAAAAACTTAAAAATTATTTTATACTTTTAAAATCTATTTTTAATGAGACATAATTCACTTTAAAAAATGCACCCATATTGTGTGTACAGGTCAAGGAGTTTGGACAAATAAATACACCCATGTTACCACAACCCTAATCAAGACACAGAACATTTCCATTTACCCAGAAAGTTCCCTTGTACCCTTGTGCAGTTAACCACCACTCCCAACTACTGATCTGATTTCTATCATTACAGATTAACTTTCCTTATTCTAGAATTTCATAGTTAAATGGAATCACACAGTATGTACTCCTTTATGTTCAGCTTCTAGTCACTCAGTAGGTCCTTGAAAGACTCTTTTTTTAAAAAAAAGATTTATTTTGGAGAGAATGAGCACAAGTTGGGGAAGAGGAAAAGGAAGTGAGAGAAGCTTGAGCAGACTCCATGTTGAGTGTGGAGCCTGACATGGGGCCTGATCTCACAACCCTGGGATCACGACTTGAGCTGAAACCAAGAGTCAGATGCTCAACTGACTGAGCCATCCAAGTGCCCCTGAAAGACTAGTAACAAACAGTTACAAAAAATACTTCACATTATATTCCCAGTTTGCTCTACTTATATTATCTACAATTATAGTCTCTTTTTAAAAATTTTTTTTAAAGATTTTATTTATTCATTTGACAGACAGAGATCACAGGTAAGCAGAGAGGCAGGCAGAGAGAGGAAGGGAAGCAGGCTCCCCGCTGAGCAGAGAGCCCGAAGCGGGCCTTGATCCCAGGACCCCGGGATCATGACCCGAGCCAAAGGCAGAGGCTTTAACACACTGAGCCACCCAGGCACCCCATACAATTATCGTCTCTTAAAGATTAACTTTGTCTTTGAATATATCAATTTTATGATTAATCCCTTGATATTTGTTTCTATACAGAACTCCTGGTTATCCCTTTAAGTTGTAATTGATTTCATGGAAGAAATTTTTATCGTATCTTTTATATAGGTGTTCCTTTCCATTTTTTAAGTCTTCAGTGGAGCACAATCCTTCTACGTATTATTTTTTAAGTCTTCAGCAGAAGAAACATAAAACATGATCCATTCATCATGTTTTGTCCTAATCAAATTCTATGAGAAAATAAGAACTCTGAAGTGCTCAGGAATGAAACAATGAAGCCCCTTTTATGGTGAGGCATCCACTGATACGGGAAAGTCTCCAGGGGCTAGGAGAAAAGAAGTCCTACTCAGAATTCAGCCCAGGTGGGCTCCTTCATAAAGCCAGGAGGGAATACAAAGGAAGTGGACATGCACAGAACTCTTTATTTCACTACTGTTGTTCTTTGGTTATTTTCACCTTTTATTTCCATAGAATCATGAAAAAAAAAAAAACCCTTTACATCTATGGACCTATACATCTGTTGGTGGGAAACAGTACGACTAATGAACACATAACATGATCCACCTGGGACTGCTTAAACAGAATTTTTTTTTCATTTATTTTGCTGCTTTTATTTCATTCCCTATTTAAAAAGTATATTTTCTTCTCAAATACATTCTGAGAATTCTCATCAACTCATTCTCCATTTTTGTGTCTTTGGAATTTTATATCTTTTGAGTATATCTTCCTCTTTCTTCGAACATTATGCTTTACTTTGTTAATGCTTGGTACAATTTCTCTGGAGTACTCTTTGGATCTCTAAATACATGACTTCTGTTCTTGATAGATTACCTTTGCAATGCTGCTTGCATATGTTTCCAGCCTGTATACTACCATTTCTTTTTTCATTGTAATCCTCTATTATCTTTTATTTTTTAATTTTTTTTAAGATTTTATTTATTTATTTGACAGACAGAGATCATGAGCAGGCAGAGAGGCAGGCAGAGAGAGAGGAAGGGAAACAGGCTCCCTGCTGAGCAGAGAGCCCGATGCGGGGCTCGAGCCCAGGACCCCGGGAATCATGACCCTAGCGGAAGGCAGAGGCTTTAACCCACTGAGCCACCCAGGCGCCCCTATTATCTTTTAAATTGATGCATGCTAATGAATGACAAAAGAAAGCCAGAATACCATACTTATATCAGACAAACTAGACTGTAAAACAATAACTGTAACAAGAAATGAAGAAGGGCACTATATCATAATCAAGGGGTCTATCCAACAAGATCTAACAATTATATATATTTAGGTGCTCCCATACTGGGGGCATAAATATTTACATCAATTAAAAACAAACATAAACTCATTGATAATAATACAGTAATAGTAGGGGTCTTTAACATGCCACTTACAGCAATGGAGAGATCATCTAAGCAGAAAATCAGTAAGAAATAATGGCTTTGAATGACACACTAGACCAGATAGATTTAAAAGATATATTCAGAACATTTCATCCTAAAGCAGCAGAATGCACATTCTCTTTGAGTGCACACGGAACATTCTCCAGAACAGATCACATACTGGGTCATAAATCAGCCTGCAACAAGAACAGAAAGATTGAGAATATACCAAGCATATTTTCAGACCACAACACTAATGAAACCTGAAGTCAACCACAAGAAAAAATTTAGAAAGACCATAAACACAAAGAGGTTAAAGAACATCCTACTACAGAATGAATGGGTTAACCAGGAATTAAAGAAAAAATAAAAAAATATATGGAAGCAAATGAAAATGAAAACACGACAGCTCAAGATCTTCGGGACGCAGAAGAGGCGATTATAAGAGGAAAACATATACCAATACA
Organism: Martes martes; assembly: GCF_963455335.1. Lineage (NCBI taxonomy): Eukaryota > Metazoa > Chordata > Mammalia > Carnivora > Mustelidae > Martes > Martes martes. Next base: position 29,218,036 of record NC_137896.1, read on the forward strand.
GGCCTTCATCATGAAGCAAGAAAATTCTCAAATACACAACGTAACGTTACACAGATTGGAGCTAGGAAAGGACAGCAAATAAAGCCTACAGCCAGCAGAAGAAGGGAAATAATAGAGATTAGAGCAGAAATAAACAACATAGGAACAAACAAACAAAAAAACCCAGTAGAACAGATCAGTGATACTAGGAGCTGGTTCTTTGAAAGAATTAATAAAATTGATAACCCCCCAGCCAGACTTATAGAAAAAAAAGGTTCCAAGTAAATAAAATCATGAATGAAAGAGGAGAGATCACAACCAACACCACAGAAATACAAATAATCATAACAATATTATTAGCAATTATATGCCAACAAATTGGGCAATCTGGACGAAATGGACAAATTCCTAGAAACATACAAACTACTGAAACCGAAACAGAAAGAAATAGAAAATTTGAACAGACCTGTAATCAGCAAAGAAATTGAGTCAGTAATCAAAAATCTCCCAACAAACAAAAGTCCAGGGTCAGGGGGCTTTCCAGGAGAATTCTACCAGTTAAAGAACAGTTAATACCTATCCTTCTCAAATTGTCCCAAAAAAATAGAAAGGGAAGGCCTTTCTATAGAATGAGGCCAGCTTTATCTTGATTCCAAAACCAAAGATTCCACCAAAAAGGAGATTTCAGGCCAATATCCTGAGGAACATGGATGCAAAAATTCTCAACTAGATACTAGCAAATCAAATCCGACAATACATTAAAAGAACTATTCATTATGGTCCAGTGGGATTTAACACTGGGCTGCAGAGCTGGTTCAACAGTCCCAAATCAATTGATGTGATATACAACATTAATAAAAGAAAGGATAAGAACCATATGATTGTCTCAATAGATGCAGAAAAAGCATTTGACAAATACAGCACCCATTTGTGATAAAAACCCTCAAGAAAGTAGGGATAGATGGAACATAGTTTAACATCTTAAAGGCCATATATGAAAGACCCACAGATCATACCATCCTCAACTGGGAAAAACTGAGAGCTTTTCCTCTATGCTCAGGAACAAGACAAGGATGTCCATTCTCATCATTATTACTTAACACAGTACCAAAAGTCTTATTAGCCTTAGCAATCAGACAACAAAAAGAAAGAAAAAGCATCCAAATTGGCAAGGAAGAAGTTAAACTTTCACTATTTGCAGACAACATGATACTCTATGTAGAAAACCCAAAAGGGGTGCCTGCGTGTCTCGGTTAAGCGTCTGCCTTTGGCTCAGGTCATGATCCCAGGGTCCTAGAATCGAGCCCCTTGTTGGGTTCCTTGCTCAGCGGGGAGTCTGCTTCTCCCTTTCTATCTGTCTCTTCTTCTCCATCTGCCTCTCCCCCAGCTCATACTCTCTCTCAAATAAATAAAATCAGAAAGGAAGAAAGAAAGCCAGCCAGCCAGCCAGAAAGATTCCACCAAAAATTTGCTAGAACTAATACATGAATTCAGCAAAGGCACAGGATATAAAATCAACATACAGACATCTGTTGCATTTCTTACACCAATCATGAACTAGCAAAAAAGAAATCAAGGAATTAACCCCACTTAAAATTGCACCAAAAACCATAGATACCTAGGAATAAACCCAGCCAAAGTGATAAAAGATCTGTACTCTGAAAACTATAGAACATTTATGAAAGAAATGAAAGAGGACAAAAAGAAATGGAAAAACATGCCATGCTCATAGATTGGAAGAACAAATATTAAAATGTCTATACTACCCAAAGCAATCTACACATTCAATGTAATCCCTATCAAAATACCACCAGCATTTTTCACAGAGCTAGAACAAACAATCCTAAAATTTGTATGGAACCATAAAAGACTGAATAGCCAAGGCAATCCTGAAAAAGAAAATCAAAGAGGGAGGCATCATGATTCCTGATTTCAAGCTGATTACAAAGCTGTACTCATCAAGATGGTTTGGTACTAGCACAAAAACTGACACATAGATCAATGGAACAGAACAGAGAACCCAGAAATGGACCCAGAATTATATGGTCAACTAATCTTTGACAAAGCAGAAAAAAAAAACGGAAAAAAGTCTGTTCAACAAATGGTGTTGGGAAAACTGGACAGTGACATGCAGAAGAATGAAACTGGACCACTTTCTTACACTAGACACAAAAATAAATTCAAAATGCATTTTGAATGTAATACAGGAAACCATCAAAATCCTAGAGAAGAAAACAGGGAGCAACCTCCTTGACCTTGGCCCCAGCAACTTACTAGACACATCTCCCAAGGCAAGGGAAATGAAAGCAAACTATTGGGACTTCATCAAGATAAGCTTCTGCATAGTGAAGGAAACAATCAATAGAACTAAAACGGCAGGCTACAGAACGGCAGAAGAGATTTGTAAATAACATATCTGATAGAGGATTAGTATCCAAAACCTGTAAAGAACTCATCAAACTGAACACCCAAGACACAAATAATCCAGTTAAGAAATGGGCAGAAGACATGACTAGACAATTCTCTTTTTTCTTTTTGGAATAAACACTTTTCCGAATAAGACATTCAGATGGCTGGGGCGCCTGGGTGGCTCAGTGGGTTAAGCCGCTGCCTTCGGCTCAGGTCATGATCTCAGGGTCCTGGGATCGAGTCCCACATCGGGCTCTCTGCTCAGCGGGGAGCCTGCTTCCCTCTCTCTCTCTCTCTCTGTCTGCCTCTCTGCCTACTTGTGATCTCTGTCAAATAAATAAAATCTTAAAAAAAAAAAAAAGACATTCAGATGGCTAACAGACACATGAAAAGATGCTGAACACCATTCATCATCAGGGAAATACAAACCAAAACCACGATGAGATACCACCTCACACCTGTCAGAACAGCTAAAATAAACAACGTAGGAAACAACAGATATTGGCAAGGATGCAGAGAAAGGGGAGCCCTCTTGCACTGTTAGTGGGAATGCAAACTGGGGCAGCCACTCTGGAAAACCTTATGGAGCTTCCTCAGAAAGTTAAATATAGAACTATCCTATGACCTAGCAATTGCACTATGAGGCATTTATCCAAAGGATACAAAAATACAGATGGAAGGGGTAGATGCACCCCAATGTTTACAACAGCATTATCAACAATAACCAGATTATGGAAAGAGCCCAAATGTCCATCGACTGATGAATGGATAAAGAAGAGTAGTATATATACAAAGTGGAATATTACTTGGCAACCAGAAAGAATGAAATCTTCCCATTTGCAATGATGTGAATGGAACTGAGTGTATTATACTAAGTGAAATAAGTCAGAGAAAGACAAATATATGATTTCACTCATATGTGGAATTTAAGAAACAAAACAGACGAGCATGAGGAAGGGAAGGAAACAAGATAAAAACAGGGAGGCAAACAAGAAGGCTTTTTTAAAAAAATATTTATTTATTTATATTAAAGAAAGGGGGCAGCAGGGGTAGAGGGAGAGGGAAAGAGAGACTCTTTAGTAAACTCCCCACCCAGCATGGAGCCTGACATGGGGCTCAATCCCATGACCCTGAGACCATGACCTGAGATCAAGAGTTGGATTCTCAATCAGCTGAACCACCCAGGCAACCCAAGAGACTCAAATACAGAGAACAGACTGTAGAGAACAGAGAACAGAGAACAGAACCTGTAGAGAACAGGTTGCTAGAGGGGAGGTTGGTGGGGGGTAGACTAAATACATTATGGACATTAAGGAGGACACTTGCTGGGATGAGCACTGGGTGTTATGGGTATGTGATGAATCACTAAATTCTTCTGAAACCAATACTACACTGTATGTCAACTAACTGGAATTTAAATTTAAAAAAAAAAAAAAAAAAAAAAGACCAAACCACCAAACTCTAGCCTAATTCAACAAAGAACTGAGTACCAGGTCTGTGGTAAAGAAAGGAGGTAAGAAAAACGTGTTCAGGGGCGCCTGGGTGGCTCAGTGGGTTAAAGCCTCTGCCTTCGGCTCAGGTCATGATCTCAGAGTCCTGGGATCGAGCCCCCCATCGGGCTCTCTGCTTGGCAGGGAGCCTGCTTCCCCCTCTCTCTCTCTGCCTGCCTCTCTGCCTGGTTGTGATCTCTCTCTGTGTGTCAAATAAATAAAATCTTAAAAAAAAAAAAAGTGTTCAAAGAGATATGACACGACAGTGTCGTTCACTTCAGAATTCTGCCTAAGTTTGGAATTTTCCCAGAAAATGGGAGAAAATTATTTTCTTCCGTTTCCATTTCTATCTTCTGCATAGCCCTTTTTAAAAGTCTAGCTATGGAGGGTGCCTGGGTGGCTCAGTGGGTTAAAGCCTCTGCCTTCGGCTCGGGTCGTGATCCCAGGGTCAAAGTCTAGCTATGGAATAAGAAGTAGGCTCTTGGGCCTGCTCTATATTAGGTCCAGGAACTTAACTACCATTTTAAAATTAAGTGTATAGTGAGGGATACATTTTGGGCTTCCAAAAGCAAACTTGGGAAACATAGTTGGAACTGGGGCACATTAACAAATTTGGGGACGTTCTAAAGTCCAACTTGTCTCAAAAAGTTACCCTTAATTAGCTCTATTAAAAAGGAAGACAGTATGATTTACCAAATCAAAGCCTTTATTACGAAAGGTTGTAATTAAACAGTTAACCATGATTTTATTAATGTTTTTCATCACAACTATACTGGAAACTCCCAGATACCAGAATCTGGTGTTTTGATCATTTTGGTATCCCTAGGATCTAGGATGTGCCCAGGATATATTTATTAAACAAAGGATTAAATAATGGTATAAATAAATAATAATAATGATATATGTACATGTTCAAATGAAAACTCTTGAAAACACATTTCAATGCCTTTCACATTGTCCCAAATGCCATTTCAGCATCTGAGAAGTCTTCTTGCAATAATCTAAAAGTTTCAGTTTCCAAAATACTCAGTTCCCAATCTTTTTCTCCTTATTAGCTTTGAGATAGAATTTATGTACTATACAATTTAAATGTACCTTATTTTAAGTGTACGATAATTTTTAGTAAACAGAGTTGTGCAATGAACATGATAACCTGACTTCAGATTATTTTTATCATCCCCAAAGGAAAATGCACCCATTAGCTGTCATTCCCTTTTCCCACCCCGAGGGAACTACTAATCCACTTTGTCTCTAAAGATTTCCCTTTTCTGGATATTTTATATAAGTGTAATCATACAATTTGTGCTGGCTTCTTTTATTAATGTCTTCCAGGTATAGCCTATATTAGTACTTTGTTCCTGATTTTTATTGACAAATAGTAGGCGCCTGGCTAGCTCAGTCGGTAGAGCATGAGACTCTTATTGACAAATAGTGTTTCATTTTAAGGATAAACTACATTTTCTTTATTCTCTTACCAGTTAATGGACATATGGAGTGTTTCTACTTTCTACCTATTATGAATAATGCTGCTATGGACATCAATGTGAAAATTTTGTGTGGACATATGTTTTCACTTCTCTTGGGTATATTCCTGGGGTGGAATGTTGGGTAATATGATAGCTTTATGTTTAATCTTTAAAGGAATTGCCAGGCTATTTTCTAAAGTAGCTGTACCATTTTACAATCCTAGTAGCAATGTATGAGGGTTCAAATTTCTTCACATCCTCTCCAAACTTATCTTTGTACTTTTAGCCATCCTAGGGGATGTGAAGTGGTATCTCATAATGGTTTTAATTTGCATTTCCTTAATGATTAGTGATGCTGAGCATCTTTTCATGAGCATTTGGCCACTGTATATCATCTTTTGTGAACTACCTATTTAAATCCTCTGCCCAATTTTATACTGGGTTTTTTTTTATTATTATTATTCAGTTGTATGAGTTCTTTATATATTTTGGATACAAGTGCTTTATCAGATACATGGCTTGTCAAACTTGTCTCCAAGTTATGGGCTTGTCTTTTCCCTTAAATGGTGTCTTCTGAAGCATAAACAGTTTTAATTTTGATGTTTATTTTTATCAATTTTGACTTTTATTGCTTATACTTCTGGTGTTATATCTAAGAAATCTTTGCTTGACTCAGGGTCATAAAGATTTACCCCTATGTTTTCTTTTACAAGTATACAGTTCTAGCTATATAATCTTTTATCTCTACGATCTATTTTGAATTCATTTTATATATGGCACAAGGCAAAGGTCTAAATTAATCATTTTACATGTCCTAGTTGGATATCTAATTGTCCTAGCACTATTTGTTGAAAAGACAACCCTTGTCCCATCAAATCGCCTTGGGACCTTAACAGAAAATCAGTTGACCATAAATATAAGGATTTACTTCTGGACTCTAACTTATTTCATTGATCTGTATGTCTACCTTTATTCCAGTATCATCACACAGTCTTGATTGCTGTAACTTTGGGGTAAGTTTTAGAATCAAAAAGTGAAGTCCTCCAACTTTGTTCTTTTCCTTTGTGTTTTTTTTTTTTTTAATTGAAGATTTTTTTATTTGACAGAGAGAGAGAGAAAGAGAGTGCAAGTAGGGGGAGCAGCAGGCAGACGGAGGGTAAGAAGCACGCTCCCCACTGAGCAGGGAGCCCAGTGTGGGGATGGATTGCAGGACCCTGGGATCATGATCTGTGCTGAAGGAAGATGTTTAACTGACTGAGCCACCCAGGCATCTCTGACTTTGTTCTTTTTCAATATTGTTTTGACTATTTGGCTCTCTGTTATTTCAAATTTACAATCAGCTTGTGGATTTCTGCAAAAAAGCCAGCTGGGATTTTGAAGGAGATCACTTTAAATTTATAAATTTGAGGACGACAATGTCCTCAAGTACATGAAGATGGAATTTCTCTCCATTTATTTAGATTGTCTTTGATTTTTTTAAGCCATATTTTGTGGTTTTCAGTGTACAAATCTTGCACTCCTTTTGTTAAATTTATTCCCAAGTAATTTATTCTTTTTAATGCCATTGTGATTGGAATTTTTAAATTTGTTGCAGATTGTCCAATCTTTATATATAGAAATATACTAATTTTCTGTATAATGATCTTATATCCTGTGACCTTACTGATCTCACATTTTAGGGTTCCCCCCACTTTGAGATTCCTTAGTATTCCCTATAGCTAGCATCACTTTGTCTGTGAATAAAGGCAGCTTTACATCTTTTTTCTAATCTGAAGGTATTTCATTTTTTTTTCCTGACTGAATGGACTAGAATCTCCAGTACAATGTTGAAAAGTAGTAGTGAATGCAGATATCCTTTCCTTGTTTCCAGTCTTAGAGGAAAAAAACATTTAGTCTTTCACAATTATGATGTTAGCTACAGGATTTTACGGATAATTTTTTTGTATAAGTTTCTGCTATACCTAATTTGTTGAGAATATTTAATCATAACAGTCTATTATGTCAATTGTTTTCTGATGCTAAGTTAACCTTGCATTTCTGGTGTAAATCTCAGTCACAATCATTTTTATATATTGCTGGAATAAGTTTGGTAATATTTTGTGGAGGATTTTTGCAGCTATAGTCATAAAAGATACTGGTTTGTGTTTTCTTGTGATGTTTTGTTTGGCTTTGGTATCAGGCTAATACCCAGGATACCAGGTATTATCATTAGAAAACATATTGGTCTCATAGAATGAGTTGTGAAGTGACCCTCTTCCTCTGTTTTCTGAAAGAATTTGTGAAAAATTGGCATTATTCCTCCTTTAAATGTTTAGTAAAATTCAGTAAGGCCATATGGCCTTTGTGGAAAGACTTGGTAACTTTTTCAATTTGTTTTCTTTGTGGAAAGACTTGGTAACTTTTTCAATTTGTTTACCTGTTACAGACCTATTCAGGATTTTTTTCTTGAGTCAGTTCAGTAATCTGGGTCTTTCTAAGAATATGTCCATTTCATCTACATTTAAAAATTTATTGACATAAAGTTGTTCATAGTATCCCTTTATAATTCTTTTAATTTTTGTAAGATTGGTATTGTGTGTCCTCTTTTATTCTGGATTTTAAAATTTATATCTTTTTACTTGATCAGTCAAGTAGCAAATGATTATTACAAAAGTGATTCCTTTGAATATAACTTTCAAAATTTTAGTCTGTCACAATTTAAGAGTACATACTGTGCATATGCTTAAACATTTTTGAGGTAAAATTTACCTAACATAAAATTAACCATTTTAAAGTGAGTAATTCCATTGGTATTTAGTGCCTTCACAATGTTGTGCAACTATCACCTCTATCTAAGTCTAAAACAATTCATCATTCTAAATTTAAAGACACCCTGTATCCATGAAATTCCTTACACCTCCCAGCCCTGGCAGCTACCAAATTATTTTTTTCTTTCTATGGATTACCTGTTCTGGATATTTCATATACATAGATTCACATGATATATTACTTTTGTAATATACTTGTATCTGATTTCTTTCTTAGCATGCTTTTGAGGTTTTATCCATGTTGTAGCATGTATCAGTACTTCATTCCTTTTATGGTTAAATAATATTCCACTGAACGTATATATCACAATTTGTTTATCCATTCATTCGTTGATGGTATTTGGGTTCTTCCACCTTTTGACTACTGTGAATAGTGCTATGAATATTTGTATACAAGAATTTGCTTGAGTATCTGTTTTCAGTTCTTTTGGGTATATTCCTAGAAGTACAATCAGTGGATCATATGTATTACTATATTTAACTTTAAGGAATCACCAAACTGTTTTCCACACTGGCTATACCATTTTATATCCCCACTAGTAATGTACAAAAGATTCATTCAACTTCCTTCATATTCTCACCAACATTTTTTATTTTCTGCAATTTTTATTTATAAAGTGGTATTTCACTGAGGTTTTGATTTGCATCTCCCTAATGGCTAATGTTGAATGTCATTTTGTGTGGTTATTTCATTTGTCTATCTTCTTTGGAGAATGTCTGTTTAAACCCATTTTTTTAAACTGGGCTTTCTTTTCTAAGTTTTAAGAGTTCTTTCTGTATTCTAGATACTAAACCCTTATTAGACACATGATTTACAATTATTTTCTCCCACTGTGTAGTTTCCTTTTACTTTCTTGATAATGTCCTTCAATGTACAAAAAAATTAAATTTTGATGAAGTCAAATTTATCTTGTAAGCTTTTTTTTTTTTTTTTCTCTTTTGTGGTTCATGCTTTTGGTGTCATACCTTGGAATCTATTGCTAAATCCAAGGTCATGTAGATTTACCTCTATGTTTTCTTCTAAGAGTTGTCTAGTTTCAGTTCTTAATTTTAGGTCATTGGTCCATTTTGAGTTAATTTTTTGTGTAAGATATGTGAAAGGGGTCCAACTTTATTCTTTTGCATGTGAATACCCAGTTGTCCTAGCATCATTTGTAAGACTATTATTTACCCATTGAATGATCTTCACACTCTTGTCAAAAACTAATTGGCCATAGATGGTTGGGGTTATTTGTGGACTCTCAAATTTATTCCAATGGTCTGTGCCAATACCACACTGTTTTGATTACTATAGCTTTGTAGTAAGTTTTGAACTGTGTAGGTTTGAAGTGTAGGTCTTCCAACTCTGTTCTTTTTCAAAACTGTTTTGGCTTTTTGGGGCCCTTTACAATTCCATAAGAATTTGAGGACTGGTTTTTCCATTTCTGCAAAAAAAATTTGAAATTTTGATAGAGATTACACTGACTCTATAGATTGCTTTGGGTAATCCCCCATTATTTTGGTTTGTGCTGATTCTCGGGTGGACTTGCCCTATTGGAGACACACCTATTGGGTACATGGGGGTGGGGCTTGGTGTAAGTGGTGCTGGTCTCCACTTGGTGCTGCTGTTTAGCTCAATGAGGTTAGTCCTTGCTGATGGGTGGGTCCCGGCTGCAAAATGGTGTTGTCACCCTGCTCTCTCATTCCAGAGCTGAGAGTTTCTGCCTGCCACTTTTGAGGAAGCCTTCAAAGAAGAGCAAACAATCGCCCTTCTTGTGTCCCCAGTTTCTGTCAGATCCTTGCCTTAAACCTGTGTTGGAGTGGTCTGCCTGCCATGTGGCACCATGCTTCTGTGTTTTATCTCAGGTGTGCAGCTAGGTTTCACAATTTCAAATTTTAGGGACTCCTGTAGGTATGGATGCTGATCCTCTGGAGGAGGGTCTTGCTGTTTTTGTTTTGTTTTGTTTTGTTTTTGCCATTTGCTGGCCAGTCCTGGTAAAGCACCCACACAACCAGGTGCATTGGTTTGGGGTTTATGGCAAAGAAGAGCTAAAAAGCCAGCACCCAGGCTCACTGCCCTCAGCCAGCAACCTGCTCGTATGCCTGGAAACAGTGCAGCACGTTGGCACGACTCCTTCTTGCAACCCATGGGATCCTCAGTCCATGCTGTCCAGTCCCGCATCTCCCCCCTCCTTCCCCCCTGGAACACCTTAAATTTAAGCCAGACATGACCCTGGTGGTGGTGGACTTCTAAAACTTCAGATTTTGTACTCCACTGCTTCTAATACCTTGCAGTAGTCTCCATAAGCAGGGCTCCTCCCCTCCACAGCACGTGAAATTCTTATCTCCCCCAAATCAACTCTCTGCAGCTCCTACCTTCCATGATTTACTTTTGTAGACTTGCAGATTTGTTCTCTTACTCCCTTTTTTGAATTTTAAAACATTTCCCCCTAATTGCTATTTTATTGACATGATTGTAGATTCATAGGCAGTTTAAGAAATAATAGATCCTTTGTATATTTTACCAAGCTTCCCACAGTGCTAACATTTCACCACATAAAATCACAACCATATTGGGGTACCTGAGTGGCTGAGTTGGTTAAGTGTCTGCCTTTGGCTCAGGTCATGATCTCAGGGTCCTGGGATCAAGTCTCATGTCGAGCTCCCTCCTTAGCAGGAGTATGCTTTTCCCTCTCCCCCTACCCACCCATCCTCCATGCTCACGCTCCCTTTCAAGTAAGTAAATAAAATCTTACAAACATAACTAATATATAGTTGTGATTTTTTTAACTATAAATCACAAACAGGGGAGGGATACTGATATAATCAATCCTATTCAAATTTCCCCAGTTTTCCTTACGCTTGTTTGTGTATGCATGCATGTATGTGTATTTACCACCACAGAGAAGATACTGAACAGTTGCAACACCAGAAGGATCCTTTTATGACAACATAATCCTGCCCTTAACTTTTAGTACCTAACCTCTGGCAATGGCCAATATGTTCTCCATGTCTAAAATGTTGTCATTTTAAAAATGATACATAAATGGAATCAAAGTATGGAACTTTTTGCAGTTTTTTGTACTCAGCATAAATCCCTGGAGATTCATCCAGGTTGCTTCATGTATCAGTAGTTTGTTCCTTTTTACTCAATGGTTATGTATGTACCACAGTTTAACCATTCATCTGCTGAAGGACATCAGGGTTGTTTCCAATTTGGGCCATTACCAAAAAAAGCTGCTATGAACATATGGGTACAACACACTTCTAAATAATCCATGGGTCAAAAAGAGGTCTCTAGTGTTATATTTTTAAAAATATAGTAAGTTGATTGAAAATGGAAATACAACACATCAACATTTGTGGGACACAGGTAAAGCAATACCTAGAGGGAAATTCATAGCACTAAAAATGCACACATTAGAAAAGGAGGATCTCAAGTCAATAATCAAAGCTCCACATCGAGACTTTAGAAAATGAGCAAAATAAACCCAAGTTAAGTGGAAAAGAGGAAATAATAAAGATCAGAAATCAATGAAATGAAAAATAGGAAAATGATAGAGAAAACAAATGGGGGCGGAGCTAAGCTTGTTCTTTTAAAATTGACAAAGCTGGGGGCACCTGGGTGGCTCAGTTAGTTAGACGACTGCCTTCAGCTCAGGACATGATCCTGGAGTCCCAGGACTGAGTCCTGTACTGGGCTCCCTGCTCAGCAGGGGGGTCTGCTTCTTCCTCTGACCCTCCCCCCTCAAGCTCTCCCTCTCTCATATTCTCTCTCTCAGATAAATAAATAAAATCTTTAAAAAAATAAAATTGACAAACCTGTAACAAAAATAATTAGAAAAAAAAAGAGATGACACAAATTATCAATATCAAAAATTAAACAGGAGGTATCACTACAGATCCTGCAGTCATCAAAAGGATTAGGACATACACATGGAAATTTAAAAACCTAGACGAAAAAGACCAATTCCTCAAAAAACACAAACTACCACAACTCTAATATAAAATAATTTGAATAGTTTTGTAACTATGAAAGAAATCAAATGTGTCATTTAAAAATATACAAAAAAGAAAGCTCTAGGCCCATATGATTTTTACCAGAGGATTCTACCAAATATTTAAAGAATAATTAACACCAATTATTGACAATCTCTTGCAGAAAGTAGGAGGAAACACTCTCAAATTCAATTTTTAAAGCTAGTATTACTCTGGATGCCACAGCAGATAAGGATAGTGTCTCATGAATATAAAACAAAACTTCTCAACAAAATTTAGCAAGTAGAATTCAGCAATATAAAAAAAGAATTTTACACTAGAATTAAGTGGAGGTTATTCTATGGATGTAAAGCTGGCTTTATATATATGTTTTAAAAATTTTACTTATTTATTTGAGAGAGAGAGAGAGCAAGATAGTGCACAAGCAAGGGAAGCTGCAGAAGGAGAGGGAGAAGCAGGCTCCTCACCGGGCAGGGAGCCTGACATGGGGCTTGATTCTAGGACCCTAGGATCATGACCTGAGCTGAATGCAGACACTTAACTGACTGAGCCAACCCTGGCGTCCCAGTTGCCTTAATATATTTTTTTTTAAAGTCAAAGTAATCACCATATTAAATAGCTAAAGAATTAAAAAATCACATGACCATAATAATTGATGCAAAAGAAAGCATTTGACAAAATTCAACATCCACTCAATATAAAAACTACCAGAGATATAGGAATAGAAGTGAACTTCCTCAACTTGATAAAAGCGTCTAAAAAAGAAAACAAAAATCAAACAATACAACAAATAAGTTTGTTAAAATGTAGTGAACTACGAATGGGATGTATAACATTCATGACTAGGAGGGAGGAAAATGAAGCAAAGAAAGCTGGATTACTTTAGTAAAATCTAAAACAGATAAAAAGGGGAGGGAATAGTCATAAGAAAGCAAATGAAAGAAATTAAAATAAAATGGTAGGAATAAGATCTAAGGTTAATTATGAGGATAATAAATGGTCTAAATTCCCTTATTAAAAGACTCTAAGGCTACATAAATGCAAACATCAGCTATATGCTGTTTATAAGAAAACATTTAAAGCAATACTAAGAATTTTCTAAATGACAATAAGAAAATGAGTGCAAATATTGCAGGTAAATACTGTAGTGCCAATTTCAAACAAGTAGAAATGAAGACAGAAAAAGGTTACATGGAACAGTGATGTTTTATAATGATTAAAAAATTAGAGGTATATATAACCAAATAAGATATAAAAGACATGGGGCACCTAGGTGGCTCATCTGGTTGAGTGTCCAACTATTGGTTCTAGGTCAGGCTACGGTCTCATGGGTGGTGAGATCAAGCCCCAAGTTGGGCTCTGCCCCCAGCAGGGAGTCTCCTTGAAGATTCTTCTCTCTCTCTGTTCCTCCACGCACATGTGCACTCTCTCTCTCTTTCAAATTAATAAATAAGTAAATCTTCAAAAAAATATATAACAGACATAAACCTTTACTTAACATAGCATCAAAATACAGAAGCAAAGGTTATTAGAAACACACTAAGGATTTGGTTAAAAACATGAGGGCCTGGGGCACCTGGGTGGCTCAGTGGGTTAAAGCCTCTGCCTTCAGCTCAGGTCATGATCCCAGGGTCCTGGAATCGAGCCCCGCATCGAGCTCTCTGCTCAGCAGGGAGCTTGCTTCCCATCCTCTCTCTCTGCCTGCCTCTCTGCCTACTTGTGATCTCTGTCAAATAAATACATAAAATATTTTTTAAAAAATGAGGGGCTAAAAAGACTGAATATAAACAATACCATTAACAAATAATAAATAGACATTTAGAACTTTCTCTTACAGAGAAAACACATTCTTCTCAAATACTCCAGAACACCTATGTTTAGATAGGTGATTGTTTATCATGTCATAAGGAACATTTAAAAGGATAGAAACAAACCACATACTGTGCTCACAATGCAATAAAATTAACTCAACAAAAGAAAACTAACTACTTGGAAATTCAAAAAATAATATTTGAAATGACTTGGGTCCAAGAGGTAATCAAAACAAGTTACAGACCATTTAGTAATTAATCACACAGAGGAAAAAGTCTTTGTACTAAGAGAAAAATTAATAATCTTCAATCTTGTATTATCAATCAAAAAATAAGAATTTACTTTAGAAGCTAAAAAAGAACAAATCAAAATAAACCAGATGAAGGAATAATAAAGGTAAAACAAAAAAAAATCCATAGGGGAATTGAAATCAACCAACTAACCAATAAAATATTAAGAATGTAAAAGAGATAAAAACTACTGATATGCCAACATTTTAAAAAAATCCACAAGAGAATTCATTTAAACCTAGATTAAATGTACCATTTTATAGGGATATGAATAACCAAAACTGGTTCAAGAAGAAATCCTGAAAATATAGAACTCTGTCTTCACAAAAGAGGCCTGGGCCAAGATGAGAATGGAGGTGGAACTCCATCTAAACTTGCATAGATAATTCCTCTGCTAGATAAACTGATTTAGAGAGACAGAGAGAAAGATAGAGAGCATCTCAACTCATTTAAAAAGGTAAGCATAATTATGAAGCCAAAACCAAAACTATACAGTGGAGTTCAGAAACTTGAGGCTTATATGATGAATCTGGCCTTGTGAATATGGTTTGTTTGGCCTATACAAAGTTTTAAAAATTAAGGTAACAGTTTATTTACTGATTTATTAAAAGATTTTATTTATTTCAGAGACAGAGTTACCAACAGCGAGAAAGAGCACAAGTAGAGGGAGAGGGACAAGCGGACTCCTCCCTGATCAGGGAGCCCGTTGTGCCTGATGCAGGACTCAATCTCAGGACCCCAGAATCATGACCAGAGCTGATGCATAATGGACTCTTAATGGACTGAGCCACCCAGGCACTCCAAGGTAACAGTTTAAATTTGGGAGATTTAATATATAATTTGTAGTGCCTAGCTTTATATGGAAAAAAATCAGAAGACCTGATGATTCTGGGCTTCATCTTATATGGCACCAACTACTCAGTGTCCTTGGGGGTGTCCAAGCTATCATGTTGTTGCACAAGTGGGATGAGAGGAGGAGACAGTCTTACATACTAGGGTGAATGCAGCCCTGGGCCTAGGTCAGTATGCTCTCATTTGTCACAATTTCCACCACACCCTCACACTCCCTAACTCTGAACCAAAGGTCAGTAGTCACTTACTGTGCTTATCCTGTTATTCTTCCCAAAGAAGATAAACATTTCTACTTCCATAAAAAAAAATAAAAGAAATCAAGGGTTATACAATTTTGTGTTTCCTACCCAAGTGTACTTGAATGATTCAATTTTCTTTCTGGCCCTGTTGCAAGTTTGTGCCCCTCCCTTATGGTTTCTATCTTTGATTTCCCCATGTCAGATGAGAAATTCTCACCTATATTCTTATAATACCTATGTGGTTCTGCATCTTAACTTTAAATGTTTATTCCATCTTGAAACTATTGCATAGGGGAAAAAAAAACCCTAAAATTGATTTTCCCAATGGTTAGTCATCTGTTCCAATGGCATTTATAAAGTTCTTTCTCCTTGGTCTTAAAATTCTTTTTCACAAAGTCACTTTTTACATTATGTCTGAGTCTGTTCCCATGTTTTGTAGTCCCTTCCCTTTTTTCTGTCTATGATGATGGCCTGCATCAGCTCTCCATGTTTTGTTTTGTTTTTTAAGATTTTATTTATTTATTTGACAGACAGAGATCACAAGCAGGCAGAGAGGCAGGCAGTGAGAGAGAGGGGGAAGCAGAGCAGAGAGCCTGATGTGGGGCTTAATCCCAGGACCCTGAGATCATGATCCGAGCCGAAGGCAGAGGCTTAACCCACTGAACCACCCAGGTGCCTCTCAATGTTATGTTTTATAGCTTTAGAATACCAACAATTCATACATGAATACCAACAAATCATTCATACATTATAGCTTTAGAATACCAACAATTCATATAATATTTCCATTATTACTCTTTTTTAGTATTTTCAAGGCTATTTTTTTATGCCATCTTTTTTCAGATAAGCAATTTAATTGTTGGGAGACGAACCATAAGTGACTCTTAACTATACAAAGCAAAATGAGGGTTGCTGGAGGGAAGATGGGTAGGGGAATGGGGTAACTGAGTGATGGGCATTAAGGAGGGCAAATCAGCACTTATGCAATCACAGTTGCATATAATACAACTGATGAATCATTAAATTTATAAACTGTATGTTAATTAAATTGAATTTAAATAAAAAATTAAAAAATATATCCTGATGAATCACTAAATTCATATACTGTATGTTTATTAAATTGAATTTAAATAAAAAATTAAAAAATATATCCTGTTAGGAAGTTGACTGAAATTATATTTATAGCTCACTTTAGGGAGCTTTTCATTTATTCCAGTTTTACTTTATGCCTCTCAGTAGATTTGTATAGCTTTATTCATATAAGCTTTATACTTTCCTTTAGTTTATTCCCAGTTATTATATGTATTTTTGCTGTTATTATGAATGGGATCTTTTCTTCCATTATATTTTCTTTTTTTTAAAATATTTTATTTATTTATTTGACAGAGATCACAAGTAGGCAGAGAGGCAGGCAGAGAGAGAGGAGGAAGCAGGCTCCCCGTGGAGCAGAAAGCCTGATGTGGGGCTCGATCCCAGGACCCTGGGATCATGACCTGAGCTGAAGGCAGAGGCTTCAACCCACTGAGCCACCCAGGCACCCCTCCATTATATTTTCTAAACTAGTTATTCCTGGCAGAGAGAAAAGCTACTGTTTTTTGTATATTTATTTTGGAGCCTAACATGGAAACATTTTTTAGGGTAGGTGTGACTAACTGCCTGCATAAAAATAAATCTTATTGAAGCACTCACACCTCTAAGCAGTGAGCACTCCAAGAACAACTAGTTGCAAAATATACACTAAAGCAAATGAACACAGTGACTTTCAAATGGGCTTTTTACTCATATATCACCTAAAATAATTATTAAAAATAGTATCACCAAATATAACTTCGTTTTGGACTAGCTGATCTCTAGGTCATCTTCCTGATAACCAAATAGCAAACTCACAAGTTGGCTCTCAAAACCCTGCCCAAATGGAACAGTGCCTAGTCTGTGTTTTAGAAGATGCAGCATTTTGTTTTCTAACATAACCAAAGGTGGTCTCAGGAATGAATTATAAATACAAGAAAACCAAGATACATCCCTGTCTTATTTAGCTAGAGGACAGGAAACAACTTCAGAAGAGATCATTCTCTCAGACCTGTGACTGAATTCAGCTGATGAGCCACACTGTGGCTTTACTAGGCTAGCCAGGACCTGGCCCTACTCCAATAACCTGAGCCTGAGAGAATTAGATGGTAGGTTCTACGTCTTTATTAATAGTCAGGGGCAGATGTGGAACCTCTGCAGCTCAATCCATAGCTCTACCATGTCAGAGGCCAACAAAACCACAACACATTCATTAAGAGATGGATCTGGTGTATTTCATTACTAAAGAATATAGGAATTTGCTTGAATATGCCTATCTTTGGAAGAAGGTCTAAGAAGTTGGTAATAATGATCTGTTTTTGGTGAGGGGATGAGGAATCTAAGGAAGCCAGAGTCTTTTCTTTACATATAGAACCCTTCTGCATCTTTTGAATTTAAAGTAAAAAAATCAGTGATGTATTTGACTAATATCTATCTATCTATCTATCTATCTATCTATTTCTATACATAAAAGCTGGTAAAGCCAATGGTATTAAAGGATTTAAAGGGAGAAAGTGTCAGTAGAAGTCCATCTCCATGGAAGCACAGATTATATGTATACAATTAAGAGCATACATTTCTTGCCATATTCAGAGCTTATCAGTCAATGTCCAACATTCAGGTCTCCCAGAAAGCATCCCTCTACCAGGGAAGAATACCTCAAGTTTAGCAGAAAAACACTTCTTAAAACCACTTACACTCTTTCCTTCTAAATCTATTCTAATTCACCAAAGTTATACAGTGGTTTTACTTCTGTTTTCTCCATATGACTTACTTAAAGGAAAGAGTACAAAAATTTTACTCAGGCCTAACATTCAAGTTCACCTGAAAATTCTATTTCTCATGATAAATCTGTAAACTGGCAGTCTGCACTTTGGTCAGCAAGATTTTCCTAGGCTCTGGTTATCCCTAAGTATAGGTAAGGTTGCATTTCCACATGTACAGAGGCCCAGATCCCAGAATGCAGAACCTCATGTGGAGATCCTGCACTGAGATGCTTTGTGCCAAGTACCTAAGCTGCCAGTCCTGGATGGTACCACCATCTCACTTGCTTCCAAGTGCTCCAGTCTCCACCACTTTCAGAAGTTTCCTCTGCATTCCCAGTCTTTTATAATATTCTCTGGTACTTGGCTATTGGACAGTCTAAGATATCACGGCCCCAAACCCCTTTATCTTCAAAAGGCAGACAACTAAGCAAGATAATTGGCTGGTATTCTATAAATATTTCTCTAAATGCATATTGTGTTATTTGAGTTACAAAGTCCAAGGTCATTCTCATCTTTTATTCTCCAGAGGACTGTTCTTTCCAGTGTTAAAAAATTGGTAAGTAGGTAATGTGAATATACTGTCTGTAAGTGTCAAATCTGGAAAATAAGTACACATCAAACTCTCAATCTGTAGACAAAGATCTCTTTTTCTATACAATAACTTCAATTTTTCCTTTACTGCAGTTTCTTCCTATTTACAATACCCTCCATCTCTTGCCATTATTTAGAGGAGAGTTGCAGGAGCAAAAAACTAGGTATATAGGGTTTATTGTAACCTATTTATCTATTTCATCTATTTAATCTGGATCTTTACATTTAGCCTCAATTTTATTGACCACTCCACTATTAAGATGACATCTTCCCCTCAAGGGATATAAATTATTTTATACTTTTATCACTGTGCTTCCAGGTGGGTTTGTATTTAATTCTTACTAGTTCTCTTTAATAGTCTTTATCCTTTTCAGCCCTATTATTGACAATTCCATTCCTTCTGCATTTTAGTGTGGTTTTTTTTTTCATTTTTCTAATTACCATTGTTTCCTCTGGGTTTGTACATACTTTTTCTTTGTTGGTATTGCCCAAGTTTTTTTTTTTTTTTTTTTTAAGATTTTATTCATTTATTTGACAGAGAGAGAGACAGCTAGAGAGGGAACACAAGCAGGGGACACAGAAAGGGAGAAGCAGGCTTCCTACTGAGCAGGGAGCCCGATATGGGGTTCAATTCCAGGACCCCAGAATCATGACCTGAGACAAAGGCAGATACTTAACAACTGAGCCACCCAGGTACCCCAGTATTGCCCAAGTTCTAAAATCAAGGCTGTGGTGCTATCTTTGCTTACCACAGCTCAACTCTGTCTTCTTAAACACTTTATATTTCAGATGTTTGTTTTTGGGTGGGTCTCTTTTTACTCTGCCATATTCCCAGTACTTATTCTGCATCGGCTCCATGAAGACTTTTTCCTCCATTTTTGTGTAACGATGAAGTCTCTATTTTCAGTTTAAATCATTCCATCAGATTTTTTAAAAATGGTTTTTATTTATTTGAGAGAGAGCGCATGTGTGTGCAAGTGGAGGCAAGGGCAGAGGGAGAGGGAGAAGCAGACTCCCCATTGAGTAGGGAGCCCACCACAGGGCTCAATTCCAGGACTCCAAGATCATGAACTGAGCCAAAGGCAGGCACTTAACCAACGGAGCCATCCAGGCACACCACTCCATCAGATTTTTATGAGACTTCATTTGATGATGGTGAGGTATTAAAATTTGATCTCTTGTATTCCCCTCTGACCTCTTCCTGAGCACAACCATACATGCATTATAATTTCACAAATAATCTGCTTATCAGCACCTAATAACCACTTCTATTTAATTCACGGTCTTGTGATTAACTAAGGATGGAACCCTTAAGAGTATGGATTGTTAGAAAAGAGCAGAGTAATTCAGGTCTCTTTTGGTTCCGTACAAATTTTAGGATTGTTTGTACTAAGGAAATGCTGAAAAAGAAAAACAAAACTGGGGGCATCACGTTGCCTGGTTTCAAGATTTACTACAAAGCTGTGATCACCAAGACAGCATGGTAGTGGCACAGAAACAGAAACATAGACCAGTGGAACAGAGCAGAGAGTCCAGATATGGACCCTTAACTCTATGGTCAAATAATCTTCAACAATGCAGAAAAAAATACACAGTGGAAAAAAGACAGTCTCTTCTATAAATGGTGCTGGGAAAATTGGACAGCTATGTGTAGAAAGAATGAAACTTGACCATTCTCTCACACCATATACAAAGATAAACTCGAAATGGATAAAAGACCTCAACGTGAGGCAGAAATCTATCAAAATCCTAGAGGAGAACATAGGCAGTAACCTCTTTGACATCGGCCACAGCAACTTCTTTCAAGATATGTCTCCAAAGGCAAAGGAAACAAAAGTGAAAATGAACCTGATGAACTTCATCAAGATCAAAAGCTTCTACACAGCAAAGGAAAGTCAATAAAACAAGGAGGCAACCCACGGAATGGGAGAAAATATTCGCAAATGACACTACAAAGGGCTGATATCCAAGATCTACAAAGAACTCCTCAAACTCAACACACCCAAAACAGATAATCATGTCAAAAAATGGGCAGAAGACATGAACAGACACTTCTCCAAAGAAATACAAATGGCTAACAGAGGGGCGCCTGGGTGGTGTCTGCCTTCAGCTCAGGTCATGATCCCAGGGTCCTGGGATCAAGCCCCACATCGGGTTCCCTGCTCAGCGGGAAGTCTGCTTCTCCCTCTCCCACTCCCACTGCCTGTGTTCCCTCTCCCGCTGTGTCCCTCTCTGTCAAATGAATAAATAAAATCTTTAAAAAACAAAACAGAACAAAACAAAACAAAAATGGCTAACGGAGACATAAAAAAATGTTCATCATCACTAGCCATCAGGGAGATTCAAATTAAAACCACATTGAGATACCACCTCACACCAGTTAGAATGGCCAAAATTAGTAAGACAGTAAACAACATGTGTTGGAGAGGATGTGGAGAAAGGGGAACCTCTTACTCTATTGGTGGGAATGCAAGTTGGTGCAGCCACTTTGGAAAACAGTGTGGAGATGCCTTAAGAAATTAAAAATAGGGGCACCTGGGTGGCTCAGTGGGTTAAAGCCTCTGCCTTCAGCTCAGGTCATGATCCCAGGGATCCCATGATCCCTGGGATCAAGCCCCGCATTGGGCTCTCTACTCAGTGGGGAGCCTGCTTCCCTTCCTCTCTCTCTGCCTGCCTCTCTGCCTACTTGTGATCTCTGTCAAATAAATAAATAAAAATCTTTAAAAAAAATACTATAGCATATGTTTTTAAAAAAAAAAAGAAAAAAAGGAAAGAAATTAAAAATAGACCTATCCTATGACCCTGCAATTGCACTGCGAAAAGGGCCATCTGTACCCCAATGTTCATAGCAGCAATGGCCACAGTCGCCAAACTGTGGAAAGAACCAAGATGCCCTTCAACGGACGAATGGAGAAAGAAGATATGGTCCATATATACAATGGAGTATTATGCCTCCATGAGAAAAGATGAATACTCAACTTTTGTATTAACATGGATGGGACTGGAAGAGATTATGCTGAGTGAAATAAGTCAAGCAGAGAGAGTCAATTATCATATGATTTCACTTACTTGTGGAGTATAAGGAATAACACGGAAGACATTGGGAGATGGAGAGAAGTGAGTTGGGGGAAAATGGAGGGGGAGACAAACCATGACAGACTGGACTCAGAAACAGACTGAGGGCTCTGGAGGGGAGTGGCGTAGAGGGGTGGGTAAGCCTGGTGGTGGGTATTATAGGGGGCACGTATTGCATGGAGCACTGGGTGTGGTGCATGAACAATGAATTCTGGAACACTGAAAAGAAATAAAATAAAAAAGAAAAAGAGCAGAGTAATGCTGAGATAGGAGTATGAATTGAGAAACAAATTGTTAGGAAGGAAAATATTCTCAGGTTGAACTTCACGTCCTAATTACAAAGGCAGTGAAAAGAAATAAGATGCAATGAGAAGTTCTCATTCTCAACATAAAACAAGCCCTAGGTGTAATACAATACCTGCTTACTTTTAGAAATAAGCAGATTTTTTTCTTCCCCAAGAAAACAACATGTTTTTTTTCTCACAACAAAAGAATTGAAAATGCAATAGGAGAGCAATGCCTATGTCACTCAAAACCACACTCTAAGTACCTGGGGATGTTTAATTTTCAACATCTCTCAAGTATGATGAAAGGGCTAGTGAGCCTCTTTCTTTAGAGTCAGATCTTATTCTACATTAATGGCTCATCACCTGCAGGATTTCTGTACAGGTGGGCATAAAAGACACCTGCAGAGCACAAAACTAATATAATTCTTAAAAATCTGGCAAGTGCTTCCAGTTGCCAGAGTAAATATATTACTGTTGGGGTAATTGTAATGGTAATCTACTTATTTACTAGAGTTAATACAAAGATGGATCTTGAAAAGAAAAATCTTCCATATGAATTTTTTGAAAAAATTTTTGATTTTGTAATGGATGTTATTTCAGAAATGGTTATATCTTTTCTACTCCTTCAAGAAAACCAGCCTAATTATAAAGAAGGAATTAAAATGATTATTGTTTGCAGGTGATAGTAAGATAACAAGAATACTTAGTAATAAATATACATAATCTATATTAAGAAAAAATGAAAGATACAAAAGAAGATACAAATAACTGAAAATATATATCTGCTTCTTGGTTGTGGAAACTCAATACAATAAAGATGTCAATTTTCTTTAAATCTATAATTTTAATGCAGACAAAAAATACTGACAGAATTTAGCTTTTTCAGGAGGGCAAAAGGTGACTAGAGAAGCTAATTCTAGTTTAATACAAAAAATGAAAATGAAAAAAAAAATGAAAATGAGAGAACAGCCAGACATATTCCAAAAAGGAAAAACTTGTCTTTCTATTACATAAAGTGACAGATTAACAGAACAGAATAGAGATATGGTAGTTAGTCAAAGCTGCTGTTTGCCAAATATATTCAGCTTTGCATCTTCTGGGCACATGTATGACTGTATTGATGGTGTGAGACTCTCCAGGGCCCTCTTTCCTTCACCCAGGACAACTAGCAATGTTCAAGATGACAGCAACCCTGTTAGCCTAAGTTTCTGAATGAAAGTCATGGCACAGAGCCTCCACAACCCTTGATGGCCGTGTACCAAAAGGAAAATTTCTTGTTATAAGCCACTAAGATTTTGAGGTTGTTTGTTACTATGGTATAATCTAGCCCAACCTGGTAGATACAAGAAAGCTGAAGAGCAGTCCAAATTCATATAGGAATCTAATATATCATAAAGTTGATATTACCCAGTAGTTGATATTACCCATTAGCAAGAACTTTCACACATTAGTGAAACTATCAATTACTGAAACTGTCAGCCTCCATGAAAACAACTTAGCAAAATTATACAAGGATTTAACCACTGACCCAGTAATTCTACATTTAGTTATTTAACTTTATTTTTTTTATAAAGATTTTATTTATTTGAGAGAAAGAGAGTGAGAGCACACACGCCCACACACACAAGCTGGGGAGGGGCAGAGGGAGAAGGACAAGCAGTCTCTCCACTTAGTGAGTAGCCCAACACAGGGGTCCATCCCAGGGCCCCAAGATCATGACCTGAGCTGAAGTCAGACACTTAATGACTGAGCCACCCAGGTACCCTAGTAATTTAACTTTCAAATGTGCTTACATGTACTCAAAAACACATATATACGTACCAGGCTCTTCTTTGCAGCCCTTCTTTTGCTTGTAATAGCAAAAGGCTGGAAGTGTAACTGGTTATAGTTAATCACCATAGGCTAATTTTGCAGTTGTTAAAAAAATGATGTGAATAAGATACCTAGGAATAAGCCTAACCAAAGAGACGAAAGATCTTTACTCTGAAAACTATGAAACACTGATGAAAGCACTGAAGATGACATAAAGAAGTGGAAAGACATTCTATGCTCATGGATTGGGAGAAAAAATATCATTAAAACATCTATACTACCCAAAGCAATCTACTTTAGTGCAACCCCTATCAAAATACCAACAGTATTTTTCATAGAATTAGAACAAATAATCCTAAAATTTGCATGGAACAATTAAAGACCCTGAATATCAAAAGCAACAAAAAAGCAAAGCAAAGCTGGAGACATAAAAATTCCAGACTTCAAGTTATATTATAAAACTAAAGGAATAAAAATAGTATATTACAAAGCTATAGTAATCAAAACAGGCACAAAAATACACAAATAGATCAGTTTAACAGAATAATACCCAGAAATAAACCCACAATTATATGGTCAATTAATTTTTGGTGGGGAGGAGTCCAAGATGGTGGAGGAGTAGAAGACCTTAGTTTCATCTAGTCCCTGGAATTCAGCTAGATAGCTACCAAATCATTCTGAATACCTGTGAACTCAGCTGGAGATCTAAAAAAAGAATAGCCACAACTCTACAAATAGAAAAGTGACCACCTTCTGTAAGGGAGGAGGTGTGGAGAAATGAATTCAAGGCAATATATGGGAAGATAGACTGCATGGAGAGGGAGCCTCCGAAAGCTGGCTACCATAAAGTGATATAGCAGCACAGGGCAAAATTAGATTAGAAGTCTGCTCTGGTGAGAGACCTCTGGACTGAAAGGTGCTGTGGGGGCTAAGCGGAGGCGGGGGTGGGGGGGAGTGTAGGTGGATCAGTGTGGTCTCAGGATCCCTGGGATCATAGGAACACTGGGAGTGCCTGACTGCAACAGAGCTCCCAGGCATCAGAGCAAGGAAGCCAGCTGCAATGAGAGAGTCCAGGAGTGGGCTCTCAGCTTGGGGTGGCCATAAATCCCCGACCTGGTACAGTCAGGCAACCAATCCTGAGCAGGGGCCCAGCAAGTGGCAGAACCAGTGAGACCCCCACTTCCTCTCCCAGGAAGAGCAACATGGGAGCATGTCATAGGAGTATGCGGGGTTTGGAGACTCAAATGAATCATGGGCCTGAGATACAAATGCTAGGTCACAGGCTGGGTGAGCACAGAGTACAGTTGGAAACCAGGGAGATAGGAATGATTGACTGCTTTTCTCTGAGGGTGCACTAAGGAGTGGGGTCCCAAGCTTTCAGCTCCAGGGCTTGACACTGGGAGGCTGCCATTTTCATTCTCATCCTCTAAAGCTGTGTAGAAAGCCTTTGGGGAACAAAAGCCACATAGAGCAAGGTGGCGCCTGGGTGGCTCAGTCGTTAAGCATCTGCCTTTGGCTCAGTTCATGATCCCAGTATCCTAGGATTGAGCCCCATGTCTGGCTCCCTGCTCTGCAGGAAGCTTGCTTCTCCCTCTCCCCCTGCTTGTGTTCCCTCTCTGGCTGTCTCTTTGTCAAATAAAAAAGTCTTTAACACAAAACAAAGCAAAACAAAAGCCACAAAGAGCAACCCAGAGCAGATTACTTAGACTGGCTCCCTGGGAAGGTCGGTGCAATTCTGCCTGGGGCAAAGACACTTGAGAATCAATGCAACAGGCCCTTCCCCCCAGAAGATCAGCAAGAACATTCAGCCAAGACCAAGTTCACTATCAATGAGAACTGCAAAATCTCAGCACTAGGGAAATACAGCACATAGCATTCATGGCTTTTTCCCCAGGAGTCTTTAGTCTTTCAATTTTAATTTTTTTTAAAGATTTGTCAGACTGGGGCACCTGGGTGGCTCAGTTGGTTAAGCAACTGCCTTCAGTTCAGGTCGTGATCCTGGAGTCCTGGGATTGAGTCCCACATCAGGCTCTCCGCTCAGGAGGGAGTCTGCTTCTCCCTCTGACCCTCTCCTTCTCATGCTCTCTCTCTCCCATTCTCTCTCTCTCAAATAAATAAATAAAATCTTAAAAAAAAAAAAGATTTTATTTGTCAGAGAGATCAAGATAGAGTGAGCATAAGTAGGTGGAGTGGCAGGCAGTAGGCTTCTCACAGAGCAGGGAGCCTGATGCAGGGCTCCATCCCAGGACCCTGGGATGATGACCTGAGCCGAAGGCAGGCACTTAACCAACTGAACCACCTAGGTGTTCCTCTTTCAATTTTAATTTTTAAATTTTTTTCTCTTTCCTTTTTCAACCAACTTCTTATTTTATCAACTCTTCTTTTTTTTTTTTTTTTAAAGATTTTTTATTTATTTAACAGACAGATCACAAGTAGGCAGAGAGGCAGGCAGAGAGAGAAGGGAGGAAGCAGGCTCCCTGCTGAGCAGAGAGCCCGATACGGGGCTCGATCCCAGGACCTTGGGATCATGACCTGAGCCGAAGGCAGCGGCTTTAACCCACTGAGCCACCCAGGCGCCCCTTATCAACTCTTCTTTTAAGTCTTTTTTAATTTTCATTTTTACAGTTACATTCTAACCCTTCATTGTATTTAATTCTTTTTTTAAAATTTTTTTTATTTATTTAAAGATTTTTATTTATTTATTTGACAGAGAGAGATCACAAGTAGGCAGAGAGGCAGGCAGAGAGAGAGAGAGAGAGAGAGAGAGGAGGAAGCAGGCTCCCTGCAGAGCAGAGAGCCTGATGCGGGACTCGATCCCAGGACCCTGAGATCATGACCTGAGTCAAAGGCAGAGGCTTAGCCCACTGAGCCACCCAGGTGCCCTCATTGTATTTAATTCTGTACAGATGTTAAGTTTTTCTTTTTTACAATTTTGGGATACAATTTCTTCTAACAGACCAAAGCACACCCAAAATCTAGTGTATGGTTCTGTTCTATTCACCTGTCTAATCATATCCTCTCTTTTTTACCTCTTCTTCCTTTTTTTGTTTTGTTAAAGTCCTTCTTAATTTTCATCTTTACAGTTACATTCTATCTTTTCAATGCATTTAGTTTTATTTTTGTATACATAAAAGTTTTTCTTTCTTAACAATTTTGAGATGTAATTTTTCCTAACAAACTGACCAAAATATACTAAGGATATAGTGTACTGCTTTGTTCTGTTTACCTGTCTGTTTATATCCCTTCCTTTTGTTTTTGCTGTTTTCTTTTCTTGTTTTTTCTTGTCTTTTAATTTTCATTTTTATAGTTACATTTTATCCTTTCATTTTATTTAATTTTATTTTTGTACATATATAAGTTTTTCTTTTTTTCTTAAGTTTTTTTTTGTTTTTTTTTTTCAGATAGAGATCACAAATAGGCAGAGAGGCACACAGAGATGGCGGGGGGGTGGGGGGCGGGGAGCAGGCTCCCCGCGGAGTAGAGAGTCTGAGGTGGGGCTTGATCCCAGGACCCTGGGATCATGACCTGAGCCAAAGGCAGAGGCTTTAACCCACTGAGCCACCTAGACGCCCTAAGTTTTTCCTTCTTTACAAGTTTAGGATCTAGTTTTCTTTTTTTTTTTAAAAGATTTATTTATTTATTTATTTGACAGACAGAGATCACAAGCAGGCAGAGAGGCAGGCAGAGAGATAGGAGGAAGCAGGCTCCCTGCCGAGCAGAGAGCCCAATGTGGGGCTCGATCCCAGGACCCTGAGATCATGACCTGAGCCGAAGGCAGAGGCTTTAACCCACTGAGCCACCCAGGTGCCCCTAGGATCTAGTTTTCAAACAAACAGACCAAAACACACAAATGATCCAGTGTATGGCTCTATTCTGTTCACCTGTCTGATTATATTCTCTTTCCTTTTTCTTTTTTTGAACTTTATTTTTTTCAGTTTCAGGTCTCTTCTGATTTGTTTAGTGTATATTTCTCTAGGGTCATTGTTGCCATTTTAGTATTTTGTTCTCTCACTCACCTATTCTCTGGACAGAATGACAAGACAGAAAAACTCACCTCAAAAAAGAGAACAATAGGCAGTACTGACTGCCTGGGACCTTATCAGTATGTACATAAGTAAGATGTCTTAACTCAGAATAATGATTATAAAGATACTAGCTGGGTTTGAAAAAAAGAAATATTAAAAGGGATCCTTTAAGCAAAAAGAGAGTCCAAAAGTAACATAGACCAGAAAGGAGAAGAGACAATATACAGAAACAGTGACTTTATAGGTAATACAATGACACTAAATTCATATCTTTCAAAAGTTACCCCAAATGTAAGTGGGCTAAATGCCCTGATCAAAAGACACAGGGTATCAGATTGGATAAAAAAGCAAGACCCATGACATGCTGCCTGCAAGAGACTTATTTTAGACCTAAAGACACTTCCAGATTTAAAGGGAGGGGATGGAAAACCATTTATCATGCTAATGGACATCAAAACAAAGTTGGGGTGGCAATCCTTGTATCAGACAAATTAGATTTTATTCTATTTTATTTTATTATATTTTTTAAGATTTTATTTATTTGTCAAAGAGAGAGAGAGAGCGCGCGCGAGCACAGGCAGACACGGTGGCAGAGGGAGAAGCAGGCTCCCTGCAGAGCAAGGAGCCCGATGCAGGACTCGATCCCAGGACGCTGGGATCATGACCCGAGCCGAAGGCAGCCGCTTAACCAACTGAGCCACCCAGGCGTCCCCAGACAAATTAGATTTTAAACCAAGACTGTCCTAAGAGATGAAGAAGGACACTCTACCATAATTAGAACATCTATCCAACAAGAAGATCTAATAATTGTAAATATTCATGCCCTTAACATGGGAGCAGCCAATTATATAAGCCAATTAATAACAAAATTAAAGAAACACATTGATAATAGTACAATAATACTAGGGGACTTTAATACCCCACTCACTGCAATGGACAGATCATCTAAGCAGAAGATCAACAAGGAAACAAGGGCTTTGAATGACACACCAGACCAGCTGGACTTCATAGATATATTCAGAACATTCCCTCCTAAAGCAACAAAATATACATTCTTCTCAAGTGCACATGTAACTTTCTCCAGAATAGATCATACACTGGATCACAAATCAGGTCTCAACTGGTATCAAAAGACTGGGATCTTTCTCTGCATATTTTTGGACCACAATGCTTTGAAACTGGAACTCAATCACATGAGGAAAGAACTCAAATACATGGAGGCTAAAGAGCATCCTACTAAGGAATGAAATTAAAGAAGAATTTAAAAAATTAATGGAAACAAACAAAAATGAAAACACAATTGTTCAAAACCTTTGGGATGCAGCAAAGGTGGTCCTAAGAGGGAAATAAAAAACAATAGTAATAGTACCCCTTCTCAAGAAACAAGAAAGGTCTCAAATATACAACCTAACCTTACACCTAAAGGAGCCGGAGAAAGAACAGCAAATAAAGCCTACACCTAGCAGAAGAGAAATATTAAAAATTAGAGCAGAAATCAATGAAATAGAAACCAAAAGAACACTAAAACAGGTCAATGAAACTAGAGCTGATTCTTCAAAAGAATTAATAGGATTGATAAATCCCTGGCCAGACTTATCAAAAAGAGAAAATGAACCAAATAAAAAAAAATCATGAATGAAAGAGCAGAGATCATGACCAACACTGAAGAAATACAAAGAACTGTAAGAACATATTAGGAGCAACTATATACCAGCAAATTAGGCAATCTAGAATAAATTGATGCATTCCTAGAGATGTATAAACTAGCAAAAGTGAACCAGGAAGAAACAGAAAACCTGAATAGACCGATAACGGGTGAGGAAATTGAAGCAGTAACCAAAAATCTCCCAACAAACAAGAACCCAGGGCTGGACGGCTTCCCAGGGAAATCATACCAAACATTTATGGAAAATTAATATCTATTCTTCTGAAGCTGTTTCAAAAGATAAAAATGGAAGGAAAACTTCCAAACTCTTTCTATGAGGCCAGCATTACCTTGATCCTAAAAATCAAACAAAGACCCCACCAAAACAGAGAATTATAGGCCAATATCCCCGATGAACATGGATGCAAAGATCTCACCAAAATACTGGCCAATAGGACCCAACAGTACATTAAAAGGATTATTCACCATGACCAAGTGGGATTTATTCCTGGGCTGCGAGGGTGGTTCAACATCTGCAAATCAATGTGATACACTACATAAATAAAAGAAAGGACAAGAACCATATGACTGTCTCCATAGATACAGAAAAAGCATTTGACAAAGTACAACATTCTTTCTTGATTAAAACCCTTCACAGTGTAGGGATAAAGGGAATATACCTTAATATAATGAAGGCCATAAAAGAAAAGCCCACAGTGAATATCACTCTCAATGGGGAAAAATTGAAAGTATCTCCCTAAGGTCAGGAACATTGCAGGGATGTCCAGTATCACCACTGCTGTTCAACATAGTACCAGAAGTTCCAGACTCAGCAATCAGACAACAAAAAGAAATAAAAGGCGTCTGAATTGGCAAAGAAGTCAAACTCTCACTCTCTGCAGATAACATGATACTCTATGTGGAAAACAGAAAGGACTCCACCCCAAAATTGCTAGAACTCACACAGGAATTCAGCAAAGTGGGGGGATATAAAAATCAATGTACAGAAATCAGCTGCATTTCTATACACTACTAATGAGACAGAAGAAAGAGAAATTAAGGAGTCAATCCCATTTACAATTGTCCCCCAAACCGTAAAATACCAAGGAATAAATCTAATCAAAGAGGCAAAGGATCTGTACTCAGAAAACTATAGAACACTCATGAAAGAAATTGAGGAAGACATAAAGAAATGGAAAAACCTTCCATGTTCATGGACTGGAAGAACAAATACTATTAAAATGTCTATGTTACCTAGAGCAACCTAAACATTTAATACAATCCCTATCAAAATACCATCAACTTTTTTCACATAGTTGGAACAAATAATCGTAAAATTTGTTGGAACCAGAAGAGATCCCAAATAGCCAAAGGAAAGTTGAGAAGGAAAACAAAAACTGGTGGCATCACAATTCCAGACTTCAAGTTCTACTACAAAGCTGTAATCATCAAGATAGTATGGTACTGGCACAAAACAGACACACAGATTAATGGAACAGAACAGAGAACCTAGAAATGGACCATCAACTCTATGGTCAACTAATCTTTAACAAAGCACGGAAGAATATCCAATGGAAAAAAGACAGTCTCTTCAACAAATAGTGTTGGGAAAATTGGACAGCTACATACAGAAAAATGAAACTGGGAAATTTCCTTACACCATACACAAAAATACACAAAAATAGACTCAAAATGTATGAAAGACCTCAATGTGAGAAAGGAACCCACCAAAGTCCTAGAGAACACAGGTAGCAACCTCTTTGACCTCAACTGCAGCAGTTTCTTGCTAGACATGTCTCCAAAGGCAAGGAAACCAAAGCAAAAATGAACTATTAGGACTTCACCAAGATCAAAAGCTTTTGCACAGCAAAGGAAACAGTCAATAAAACCAAAAGACAACCAACAGAATGGGAGAAGATATTTGCAAATGACATATCAAAGAAAGGGCTAGTATCCAAAATCTATAAAAGAACATATCAAACTCGACACCCAAAGAACAAAGAATCCAATCAATAAATGGGCAGAAGGCATGAGCAGACATTTCTCCAAGGAAGACATAAAAATGGCCAACAGACAGATGAAAAAATGCTCAACATCACTTAGCATCAGGGAAATACAAATCAAAAGCACAATGAGATACCACTTCACACAAGTCAGAATGGCTAAAATTAACAAGTCAGGAAACAACAGATGTTGGTGAGGATGCAGAGAAAGGGGAACGCTCTTACACTATTGGCAAGAATGCAAGCTGGTGTAGCCACTTTAGAAGAGTATGGAGCTTCCTCATAAAGTTGAAAACAGAGACACCTTATGACCCAGCAACTGCACTACTGGATATTTACCTCAAAGATACAAAGATAGTGATATAAAAGGGTACCTTCACCCTCCAATATTTATAGCAGCAATGTCCACAACAGCCAAACTATGGAAAGAGCCCAGATATGCATTGACAGAGGAATAGATAAAGAAAATGTGGTGTGTACACACACAATGAAATATTACTCAGCCATCAAAAAAATTAAAATCTTGCCATTTGCAATGACGTGGATGGAACTAGAGGGTATTATGCTAAGTGAAATAAGCCAATCAGAGAAAGACAATCATCATATGATCTCACTGATATTTGGAATTTAAGAAACAAAACAAAGAATCATAGGGGAAGAGAGGAAAAAATAAAACAAGATGAAACCAGAGAGGAAGACAAACCATAAGAGATTCTTAACCACAGGAAACAAACTGAGGATTTCTGGAGGGGAGGGAATTGGGGGATGGGGTAACTGGGTGATAGACACTAAGGAGGGCACACAATGTAATAAGCACTAAGTATTATATAAGACTAATGAATCACTGACCTTTACCTCTGAAACCAATAATACATTATATGTTAATTGAATTAAATTAAGAAAATTTAAAAATAGGGGTGCCTGGGTAGCTCAGTGGGTTAAGCCTCTGCCTTCAGCTCAGGTCATGATCTCAGTGTCCTGGGATCGAGACCCGCATCGGGCTCTCTGCTCGGCAGGGAGCCTGCTTCCCCCTGCCCCCTCTGCTTGCCTCTCTGCCCACCTGTGATCTCTGTCAAATAAATAAATAAAATCTTAAAAAAAAAAAAGAGAGGGACGTTAATGAAAAAATAGTTTGAAAAATGGGGTGCCTGGGTGGCTCAGTGGGTTGGGATCTCTGCCTTTGGCTCGGGTCGTGGTCTCAGGGTCCTGGGATCAGGACTCGCATTGTGCTCTCTGCTCAGCGGGGAGCCTGCTTCCCCCTCTTTCTCTGCTTGCCTCTCTGCCTACTTGTGATCTCTCTCTGTCAAAATAAATAAATAAAATCTTTAAAAAAGAGAGACAGAAAAAAAAATTAAAAACACAAAGAAATTAAGTTGTCATTATTCACAGGCAATGTTATTGTGTTTGTAGAAAATCCAAAAGATTCTATTAAAAACCTATTAAAACCAATAACGGAATTTTAAAAATTTATCTTCGGCAAAGCAGGAAAGAATATCCAATGGGGAAAAGTCTCTTCAACAAATGGTGTTGGTAAAACTGGACAGCAACATGTAGAAAAACAAAACTGGACCAATTTCTTATACCATGCGCAAAAATCAAATTAAAATGGATTAAAGACCTAAATGTGAGACCTGAAACTGTAAAAACCCTAGAAGTGAACACAGTAACTTCTTTGATATCAGCCATAGCAACTTTTTTCTAGATATGTCTCCTAAGGCAAGGAAAACAAAAGCAAAAATAAACTACTGGGACTACATCAAAATAAACTACTGGGACTACATCAAAACTACTACTTCCGCATAGTGAAGGAATCAATCAACAAAACTAAAAGGTCAACCAAAAGAATGGGAGAAGGTATTTGCAAATGACATATCCAATAAAGGGTTAGTATCCAAAATATATAAAGAACTTATAAAACTTAACACTCAAAAAACAAATAACCCAATTAAAAAATGGGCAGAAGACACAAACAGATATGTCTCTAAAGAAGACATACAGATGGCCAACATGAAAAGATGCTCACCATCACTTATCGTTAGGCAAATGCAATTCAAAACTACAATGAGATATACCTCACACCTGTCAGAATGGCTAACAGCAAGAACACAGGAAACAAAAGGTGTTGGGGAGGATGTGGAGAAAAAGGAGCCCTATAGCACTGCTGGTGAGAATGCAAGCAGGGGCAGCCACTCTGGAAAGCCATTTGGAGATTCCTCAAAAAGTTAAAAATAGAACTACCCTACAATCCAGCAATCACACTACTTGATATTCACCCAAAGAATATAAAAACATTAATTCAAAGGGAGACATACACCCCTATGTTTATTGCAGCATTATTTACAATAGCCAAAATATGGAAGCAGCCCAAGTGTCCACTGACTGATGAATGGATAAAGAAGATGTATAAATATACAATGGAATATTAGTCATAAAAAGAATGAAATCTTGCCATTACAACAACATGTATGGAGCTAAGAATAATGCTAAGCAAAATAAGTCAGTCAGAGAAAGACAAATACCATACAATTTCATTCATATGTGGAATTAAAGAAACAAAAGAACAAAGGGGGAAAAAGAGACAAACCAAGAAACAGACTCTGAACTATAGAGAACAAGCTGATGACTACCAGAGGGGAGGTGGGTGGGGGCATGGGTGAAATGAGTGATGGGGATTAAAGAGTATACTTATCATGATAAGCACCAGGTGATTAAAAAAAAAATTAAAATGTTGTAGATTGTGGTGATCTGGCACAATTTCATGATAATATCACTAAGTAAACAAAATAAAAAATGAGGTACAAAATATGTTTGTGGTACATTACCATAAATGTAAAAAGATTAAGAAAGAAGCTAGCTTTGTATATGCCAAACATGTCTCTGGAAGGATATTCCTTAAAAAAACAAAAACAACAACAACAACAAAAACTGGTACCAATGACTGTCTCTGACAGGGCCGGAAGAAGACTAACTTTTCATTGAATACTTGTTTAAAATACCTTTTGTATTTTATAATATGTGCAAATATTACTTATTAAAGAGAACAGAAATTTAATTGCAAATGGAGATAGAAAAAGTTCCTTGTGTTGTGTGTAAAGATTTGTTAGGATTTTTCAAATCTGATTATTTTCCACAAGGTTTATTAGCTATTTCATAAATACCCTATAGCTATCCATCTTAAATCAACATTGCTTAATTATTTAATGATGATCTTAATTCCTCCTTTATAATTAAATGTTATTTCTTCTCTGAGTTGTCTAATATTTCTAGAACAATGTTAAAAATACAATGGATACTGTTTTACTCATGATCTTACGAGACTGTTTTATCAGTAAACAGGATGTGCATACCATGAGACACAAACACACACACATATACACAAATATATTTTAAGGAGGTTTTCATCTATTCCTAATAAACTACCTCTTATTGAATTGGAAAATGCATTCCTTGAGAATTTTACTACTTCATTTTACCTACTCAGTAACAATCTTTTTAATATTCCTCTTATTCAAAGGTAAGTACTTGATGACTACTGATGAGCAGCTCTGACTTCACTAGAAGAACTTGTATTTGTTTAATCTTTAGATTGGGATTTTTTGAAAAAGAACCTGATTGATCTTTGTGAGGCTGCTTTCGTGAAGCGGCTAAATCAGTTGACAGACACAAGAATTAACATATGATTGAAGCCACACAGCCCCCCTTCACCAGGCAAGGAATCAGAGCATATAACCCATCTGAAATATGGACTTTGAATCAACTTTACATCCCTCAAATGTAAAATTTTTAAAAAATAAAATTTCACCACAGACGGTTGGCAGCACTACTACAATATTTTGACTGAGCTCCTCCCCGCCCCCCAATTCGTTATAGAATAACTTTTGGAAACAAACTACACAAACTACACCATTATAAGTCCCATATAATTGGTAGGGTCTTGAAAACAGCTCCAATCATTCCACTGATGGCTTTCACTTTAAATTTCAGGAAAGCAAATTTGGAGTTTTTGTGTTTGAAATTCTCTTCTTAGTGTTATGACTTCTAAAGCAAAAGGGCTAGACATTGGCTTAAATAAGTAAAAATAATGTGCATGTAAAATCTCTATGTTGAATAGCTATATATATATAACATTTTCCTTACTGCTTTGTGTTTCTTGATCATACTGGTTCAGGTTCAAACTGATTGTTAATGTTAAAAGATTCAAAATACTGTAAGCAAAATTATAAATATATCACCTATGGCTTTTGATTGTACTCAATGCCGCAATACAATTAATCTAGGGAAAAAATCACCTTGAAATTACTGAAACTGGATAATCTTTTTTCTTCAAACAATCCTTTAGAATACAAACCAAAAAGAACATTTTTTTATCGTGTTTTAGAGTTTATGACTAGCATTCACATATATAAATTTCATTAATACTTAAAATCACTGTGGGGTGGGTATCATACTCTGTGTTCAGGTGATGGAACTGAGAAAGGTCCAGTTAGCTGCCCAACTGAAACCAATAAGTGGTGGAAGAAGGGCTGAAACCCATATCTGAATCCAAATCTTTTACTCTTCCCATGAGATCATGCTGTCTTCCATGATCTCATGGGAAGAGATCCAACTGTTACTATTTGAATGGATACACAAATGAAATGATTTTTACGACTAGTTCCTGTGGGCTGTAAGCATGCTGATGGATCCTTGGTTGTTGTCCCTGCCTTAGAGAGAGACTCAAGAAAGGTGAACACCATAATACCAAACAATTTGGAATTATTAAATATATATATTTAAACTTTTAATTTTGAAACTATTTTAGATTTACAGAAAAGTTGCACAAGTTACCATAAACCCTTCACTTAGCTTCCCCTAATGTTAAAATCTTACAAAACCATGTTGTATAAGGACAGGAAATCAATACTGGTAGAATACTATTAACTAGAGGCGCCTCGGTGGCTCAGTGGGTTAAAGCCTCTGCTTTCAGCTCAGGTCATGATCCCAGGGTCCTGGGATTGAGCCCCACGTCGGGCTCTCTGCTCCGTGGAGAGCCTGCTTCCTCTTCTCTCTCCCTGCCTGCCTCTCTTGCCTACTTGTAATCTGTCTGTCAAATAAATAAATAAAATCTTTATAAAAAAAAAAAAAGAAGAATACTATTAACTAAAGTGCAAACTTCATTCAAATTTCACTAGTTTTCCTACTGATGTTCTTTTTCTTTTCCAGGATCCAATCCAAGATCCCATTTAGTTATGTCTCTTTAGTCTTCTCCCATTTACTTACGTCTCTTTAGTCTTCTTCAATCTATGACAAAGAACTGTGTCTTTTAAATTAAAATTAAAGTTTATTTTATTCTGAAAGTGTCATGGCGTTTCTGGAAACAGCACTGAATACTGAAAACCTGCTTTGGGACTTGCTGGGTGTATGCAATAGCCAAGGAAACATCCTGAAATAAAGAGCCAGAGTGGCTCTAAAGACAGAAAAAGAGCTATTCTTTAAATAAAGGGGAATGTTGGCTGTGACAATATGGAGAAATCAGTTGTATTTAAGACATGCCCACAGAAAATATATCAACAATCAGTTATAACTCCCTGGAAAAACACAGAATACCAGACAGACATCAATACAACTCTGTTTAATGGAGCAGTCATGAAAGATTAATTTGTTTTTAAATTAAAGGACTTGAGTTTGTTCAGTCTATAGGTAACTTAATAATTACATTCAAATATACAAAAGATTATTAGAAGGCACTACACTGGGGCACCTGGGTGGCTCAGTGGGTTAAGCCTCTGCCTTCGGCTCAGGTAATGATCTTGGGGTCCTGGGATGGAGCCCTGCATCGGGTTCTCTGCTCAGTGGGGAGCCTGCTTCCCCCTCTCACTCTGCCTGCCTCTTTACCTACTTGTGATCTCTTTCTCTGTGCCAAATAAATAAATAAAATCTTAAAAAAAAAAAAAAGAAGGCACTACATTTCCTTTACATATGGACCCCCTTTTGTAAATTGTAGCCTAAAAGTAGCTGAGCTGTGGGTAACTGTAATTCAAACCCTGAACCACAAGGAAAGTGCAGTCTCTAGACCCTATCCAAGTTACTTTGGGAGAAATGGCAAGAAGGTCCTCTATAAACCTTTATAGGTTACCTCATATTCTTGAAAGTTCTGGGTTGAGCACATTAATTCCAGAACTTTATTGGTGAATTTTCAATTACCAGAAAAGGTAATGGTTTTTCAGAATTCTTACATGAGCTAAGAATCCCTAAGAAGAAAGATGATGAGGCATAAATTTTATGTATTAAAACATAAACAAGGAAGTTAAATAAGCCGCAAGTACTTCTAGAGTGGTAAAATAAGAACAGCTAACAAATGAAAAAGATTCTGTTGACTGAAGATTCTGCTATTGTACAGCCTTAAAAATGAGAGAAAACACTGTATCTGTGGTTTAGAAATTCATCAGCCAGGAAATGAGGGTAAATCAGAGGGCTCCACCACAGTAAGTGAGCTCTTTGGAAGGTGCCACAGCAGAAGCATTAAGTGCAGACTCAATCTTAGCCACTCCCTTCACTAGGACTTCAGGCAAGCCTCAATTTCCTCATGTGGTAAGTTACATCTGTTTCTGGAGGTTGTATCTGGTATACAGCAAGTGTTCATCAACTTTATCAAGGTCTTTTCTGGTTCTTTGCTGCGAGGTTAACATTGAGTTGGTGTCTGAATTTTCTTGAGTCAGGGATAATTTGAACCTAGGCCACATTTTCCTGGGTCACTCTGCTCTAATCCAAATCTTTGAGCCTGGGCCATGAGTGGACTGCATTCTGAAGTTACTTGGAGTAGAGAATTCTGGGAAACAGGAATTAGTTTAGCTACACTTCTTCAACAATACTTTCTAGATGGCTAATCTGTATAAATCAAAAGCCTATTGGTTTTTAGGTCTTAATTTTGTAGGAGAATTCTATAGCCCTAAAACAGCATCTAAGATACTCACCACTAACTCAGCAAACCTCAAATAGTTATGAAACCAGCAAAGTATTCAGGCTGCTTGGTACTTTGACACTGGTGATAATTATCTTAAGTTTCTCAATATTATAGTCCTATGCATGGCCTCAAAGTCTCTCCTTTGTCTACTGGGATCACTTTGTTCTTTTAAGAAAGATATGGGGAGACTTCACCCTTAAGATGATTTCAGGCAGACTATGAAACAGCTGAGATAATGGCACAGATGAAACATGTTATTTCAGTATTCTGGGGGTGAGTCTGTTTCTGCTGATTTTTTTTTTTTTTTTAATTCTGAAAAGGTCACAATCATTCCAGAACAGTGAATAATTCTCTCTAAACAGGTTTTTAAGAGTCAAGACTTACAATATCATTAGCCCTGGAAGCTCTTTCCTATATAAAAACATTTTATAAGACCACTACTAATCTTCATCATGTGAAACACTATTATTTTGATTTTGTAGATGGATATAGTAAAGACTATTTACAAGAGTGTAATTTTTTCCCCCTTCAAGATCAGGAGTAAGAGATGGGTGACTGAGGTCAGATGAAGCCTTACAGGGCATATTTTCCCAGTAAAGTCACTGTACGTCTTAGGGTTGGGTCTATTCTATGTTTGATCAGTTTTCTTGGAGGCCACTGGGCTCAGGGGGGAAAATTCTACTAACTAAACCCACAAGAGGCTAGCTCATTAATCATAATATCAACTCACGAATTCAAACCAGGATATGTATAACAATTCTCTCTGAGAAGATCCTGTGCACTAACCCAATTACAGAAAAGAGAATCACATATTCTTGAGATGTTCCCATTACATTCTCAGCTCTTCACCTGTAAAAAGACATTTCCATTTTGAGAACCACCATCACCTAGAGAAATATAAAATGCTCCTTCTCTGGTGGAAAAGATACA
The DNA here is from genome assembly GCF_963455335.1 of Martes martes. Lineage (NCBI taxonomy): Eukaryota > Metazoa > Chordata > Mammalia > Carnivora > Mustelidae > Martes > Martes martes. The sequence goes on from NC_137896.1 coordinate 29,257,503, forward strand.
ATGACAAAAGCTCTTTAGTTTTCCCTTTTGTTTATCATTAACCAGATTGTAGTAGATTCCCCACCTCCTAATATCTTTTCTCCCTTTCTTCCACTGTAGGTAGAATTTTTAGTGGGGCACATGGCTGTATTCCCCAGCCTTCCTTGCAGCTACACATGGCCATATATCTCATGGATTCATGTGGAAATATCTGGAAATTATGCTTAACAGGGAACAGGGAACAGAGGATACCTTCTACTTTCTGCTTCATCCCTTTCTCCATCCTGTTTCTTGTAATATGGATGTCACCATCTTGCTCAATAAGAATATGGTTTATAACCAAGAGGGATTGTAGAGTGCCAAGAAAGAAAAAAGGACAATTGGTAAGAGGTCTCCAATGCCATGAAGTTCCATACCAGACTTTTGCCAACTTGGACATGAGGGAGAAATAAAATTTAATGTTGTTTTAAGCCAGCTGTTGTTTTGGGTTTTCTGCAACTCTTAGCTGAATCCATTTATCTAATATATAGGCGTCCTAGGTAAGTATTACTTTAAATTATTTTGTATTAACAGACCATTTGGAATAACAGACCATGGCTTCTAATTCTAGTACAGAAAAATATGATTGTTGCTAAGACGTATCATTAGCTTTCTATCATGACAACACATTAGGTAACTAATTAGAACACAAGAAATCTGACATTATAATGCTAACTTCTTCATGTAATGTAGTAAGTAGTCTAGGACCATCAATAATACATTTACCAATTACCTTCACAGAACCACAGAGTTAAAGACCATCAGCATTAATTATCATAGTTCAATTGATCCACACTTTATATAGAGGAAGAACCTGAGGCACAGAGAAGTGGGGTTTTTCAAAGTCAAAAGGCTGTCCACCACCCCCTTCCCACTTTTGTAGCTTTTTAAACTACATCCACAAACTTGGGGGGTGGTGGAATATGCTCTGAAAATTTTATTTCTGTGCGTCCTGTTTCCAACATTTATACAATATATGTAATATTGGCTATCCCCAAATAAAATATCTAAGCTTTAGCTCATTAACCTCACATAAAAATATAAAATGCAGTATATAACCACAAATATTAGCATGTAACATGTAGCATGTAACCACAGATTATATCATAATATTTGAGTTATGCAGAATATTCAGCAGGAAAATTAGTTACAAAAGGAAATAGCAAATAAAAAGGACAGTGATGCAACAGTTTTAGTTACATTAGTCCCACAGAGTTACATCTTATTATCCATACTGAGTGATGGACCAATAATTATGACACTATCCATATACACAAATGGAGCTAAAAAGAATGCTGAGACATGAATCTTTTCCACATTCAGTGTTAAAATGCCATTCTTTGGTTTGCAGCTACGGTAACTATTTACAGGACTTTTCTCATCATTTGTGTACTTTAAAAAATCATTTCATCTCTTCTTCCCACAGGATAGGTTAATGTGCCTCTAGGAAACTTAATATCACTTTATGTTATAAAAGAGAACACAGGCCTTGAAAATGTCATGCCAGGTTAAATGAACCCAATCACAAAGGACCACAGATTGTCTGATTTTTTTTACATGAAAGCCCAGAATAGGCAAATCTAGAGAGACAGAAAGAGAAGATTTGTGATTGGTTAGGGTGGAGAATGGGGGCAGGGGACAGTGGCAGGATTGAGGAGTGATGGCTAGGATCCAGGGTTTCTTTTTGGGATAATGAAAATACTCTAAAAATGATTGTGGTAATGGATGCCTAACTCTGAATATACCCAAAGCCACTGTATTACACACTTTCAATAGATGGGTTACAAATGATGTCTCAAAAGAAGCTGTTTAAAAAAAGAAGGGGCGGAAAGAGGACTTTAGACAACCAACAGAAATGAGTACCCAGAATCTCCTAAAAAGTTACGAAAGTATGTAGGGCAGTTAAATAACCTTTTTTTTTTTTTTTTTTTTTTTTTAAATCATCCGACCACCACTGGAATGGAACCTCTAACCAGCCACAGCTCAGTAGCAGGCTAAAATGCAGCATACCTGGTTCCATCCATATGAAAAGGAGAGAACTGAGATGTAGCAAAGACTGTTTGTTCTTGTGTTCATTCTTTCCATGTCCCATTCCTTGCCTAACAACAAAAATTATTATGAGAGAACTTTATTAAAGAAGACAGACTATACTCACAATATCTCTGAAGTAACTCAATTATAAATTAAATAACTCTGAAGCATTCCGAGGCTAAGAGAGGTAGTGATTCACCAAAGCCACACAGTTAACAAATAGTAGGGCCAGAACTTAAATACAAGCCTTTTTTACCTTTATGAAAACAAACTTCTAAGTATGCAAAAAATATATGCTTAGGTTTTTAAGAGTTGGAAGTTAGTCTGAATAAAATCTAAATGCAGGTTCCACTGATTTCACTGCATTTGTGGTTAGTTATCTTAACTTGCATAAAGTACTGAAATTCCTTATGAGGAGGCAGTTTTCATTTGCTTTATGGGAACTTTTCAGTCAGATCATATTAAAAATCTGAAAAAGAATATTAGAATTACAACCTCAGATCTAATAAATTCAGAACTGAACTATACCTTAACTTCACTAAATATACTGGAGTTATTCAACAAGAGCTTCTCTTACCACAAGATGTAAGATTTCTATAAATTCAGACTGAACAATACCTGGTATTTTAAAGATACTCAATAAGCATTTATTGATCTGAATAAAGGTAAGATGGTAAATCCAAGTAGCATGCTGGATGAAATATTGAGATAGTCTTAAAAAGACAGAAGCCACCTTTGTGTCTAGCAGAGGATAGAAAGGAGAATGCATAAGCTTTGTGGCCTCCAAAGAACATAGTTTCAACCCCACTAATCCCAGTGGTCCACCACTTTCCAGCCCACACAGCACTTAACAAACAAAGGAACAGGACAAAGACTGCACAGTGGGGTCCAGGCCCCAAGGCTCCTGGTTGCAGTAAATGAGGGTGAGGAGGCAACCGTTAAAACACAATTTCCTAGAGGGCTCTTAAAAAAAAAAAAATACTATCTTCATCCAAACAGTGAAATCAACTGTACTACAGAGCAAGTGCAGTGACTTAGAGAGAGTAGGTATTCCACAGGCACCTGTTCTACAGGTAGGAAAATGTAATGGGTTTTTCTTGTTTTTCTTTTTTGGGTTTTTTGGTGCTGAACCCTGGGGAAAATGTAATTTCAGTACTAAAACAATTTTAAAAACCTGATGAGGAGTAAATTAGCTTTGATGCTTAGCTCAACTGACTAAAAATAAGTATACTGATCTTATCTATGGTCTTTTGAGGTATACCGTTAATAACAGCATTCTTTATCTTTCAGAAAAAACCCACAGTATTATTACTTAAAAATAAACAGCTTAATCATAGCAGAGTTTGCCTATGAGAAATCATACTAGCACATACTTTTTTTTTTTTACTAGCACATACTTTTAATGGCCTTCTCAAATAACCTTAAAGGCTCTCTAGAGATGGTCACTGAGCTAAGAACACCAGAATATTTTCATTTTTAAAAAAAAATTTATTTATTTGAGAGAGCGAGATCGCAGGAATGCAGGGTCAGAGGGTGCAGAGGAAGAGGGAGAAGCAGATTCCCCACTGACACTGGAACCCAAGGCAGGGCTCCATGTGGGGCTCAATGTTGGGCTGGATCCCAGGATCCTAAGATCATCACCTGAGCCAAAGTTAGATGCTTAACCAATTGAGCCACCCAGGCATCTCTCTAATTTTTATTTGATATCAAGGTTACTTTCCCCACAACAAACAAATTCAGAAGCTGAATGAAAACACTTTGGCTTAAGGAAAAATAGAGCAGGACAAATAAGTAAGGCTCTTTTCAGCATGACTTTATTCAGTAGTTTTACTACATCTTACATGAAGACATGAAGTTAAACAAGAGGTATTCTGAGAAATGGGGATCAAATGACTCCCATAAAGCACAATTTAAATAAAAAGAAAGCTATTCAATGAAGAATTCTCCCTGTCTCTAAAGCTACTTAAGCATTAATTCTATAATATACAACTTTGATTTCTTTAGTCTATACCCAATTTCATGAAAACACTGACAATATTTTAGGGACACATACACAAAATGCTCAGCCTAAGAATGTATGATCAGACATTCAGAGGCTGGGCCAAATAGACTCTGGAAATCCCCTGATTTTTTAATCCTAATCTAACACTCTTTCCACTGTTTGAGTCTAGTCTATAACAGGCTTCCACATATACACCTTTAACTTTCAGAGCAACTAGAGTCCACATTCTCAATTGGTGAAAGAGTACTCATTCACACTTTGCTATAGTACTCAGAATTTCACTGTAAAATTCATTAAAACAGAAGATAAATGCAATTCTTTTTACTCTGATTCAAACTCATTATCTTTTATCAAGAAAACAATATTATATTAAGACCTGACAGTCTCTCATACAAAGCATATGTCAGGGTAACCCCAAATAACCCTGCTTGATGAGGTTGTCTTCTTTACAGATTTCCTGTTAATAAATGTGGAAGAGATAAAAGAATAAGAAAATCACCATTCAACCACAATGGATGAAATATCTAATACTGACATGACCATCAGTGGGGTCTTGCATTGTAGCATTACTACAAGCGGTGTTGCCAGATACAGCAGGCCTCTGGATGTGATGTAATATTAGCGACCTCCTAAACATTCTTGCCAAAACACTGAGGTCTGATTTTAGTCAAGCCTCTAGAGGTCACTTCCATTTGTAGAAAATACAGGGAATAGACCAACAAATTGACACCATGATAAAACAGACAAATTCCAAATGTGAGAAATTCCATAGGACAAATGACCCAGTTCCTACAACTAGTCCATGATACACGAAAAAAGGTAGGGAGAGAGGGTGGGAATAGGAACAGCTCCAAATCAAATTAGACATGAGACACAAAATGATCAAATATGGTCCAGCGACTTTGAATCCTGATATGAACAAAACATCGCTAAAAAAGGTATTCTTGAGACAATCAGGCAAACCTGAAATGGGTCTATCTATTAGATGACACCAAGGAGTAAATGTTAATTTTATGTGAAAAAGGCATTTTGGTTCTATAATAAAAACATTTTTACTTTTTTTTAGAGATGCATTTAGAAATATGTCAGGATACATATACTGAAATGCTGGAGATTTGCTTAATACTTCAGCAAATGAAAGCGAAAGAAAAAAGGATAAATGAAACAGATGTGGCAAAACCTTGGTAACAGTTGAACATCTGAGGGATGGGCATATGGAAGAATGTTGTACTATTTGTCTACTTTTGAGTGTATTTACAATTTTGTATAATAAAAAAAAAAAAAGAAAAAGAAGAACCTCATTAGCAAAGAAGCCTGAACAACAGTACAGGTAAACCTATTAAGTAATACTAATCTCAGAGAGAAAATAAATGGATTAATAAAAACAAAAATCAATGGCAGCTGATTGATTATTTAGAAATTGAGTTATATGGTAAAGCACTGATTTTCTCCTTATATAATATGGTCAGTGCTATAATTGTCTCCCAACCCCCAATTCATATACTGAAACCTCATCCCCAGTGTGATGGTATCTGGAGGTGATTACGTTATGAGGATGAAGCCCTCATGAATGGGATTACCGCCATCAAAAGAAGCCCAGATAGCTCCCTAGCCCTTATCCACCACGTGATATCACAGCAAAAAGACAATAAAAAAGTATAATTTATGCACGAGGAAGTGTGTTCTTACTAGACACTGAATCTGCTGGTGCCTTGATTTTGAACTTTCCAGTATTCAAGACTGTGAGAAATTTCTGTTGTTTATAAGACACTCAGGCTAGGGTATTTTTTTTAAGATTTTATTTATTTATTTGACAGGCAGAGATCACAAGTAGGCAGAGAGAGAGGAGGAAGCAGGCTCCCCGCTGAGCAGAGAGGCTGATGCGGGGCTCGATCCCAGGACCCTGAGATCATGACCTGAGCTGAAGGCAGAGGCTTTAACCCACGGAGCCACCCAGGCGCCCCCAGGCTAGGGTATTTTGTTACAGCAAACTGAATGGACAAAGACATTCAAACAGCTATGTAATATACTGTTTTATTCCTGAAATAGATTATTCCACAGAAAACCCACAGCAGAGAACAAGCAGTTTCACAGAATACATTAAAAACAAAATAAAACAAAACAAAAAACCTTAAAAACGCAGCTGTCGGTTTCCTCTCCTCAGAACTGTGTCATACTTTTATATAATTCTGGAATTCTAAATGGTAGTGAATTGAAATATGGAAAATTGAGACACAGAAAACAGAAGTCACAGCTGTATTTTGAACTGAATATTATGAATTTTTCTTTTTGTGTAATCATTTGATCACTTTCCTAAGAACCCTGGACCTAGTTTACATCCCTCCTGAAACAGTATTTTAACTTTTAGTATACAGCATATACTGTGGAATCATAAGGTATTCCACATAAGAGTGCTGACTAAAGCTCTTGGAACTCCATTTTCTTATCTTCCAAGTAGTTAAAAGTAAACCAAATGGAAAATCAATAATCTTCCAGAAGCATCTTCAAAGCATAAAACATTTCATTTCTAACAGAGCAGTGGTTCTTAACCTCTTTTTAGAGTTATGAATCCCTCTGAAAATCTTTTTATAGAAAGAAAAATGTAGATTTTTTTCAAAGGTTTTATCATAGCTCAGAAGGCCCTGTTAGAAACCTTTGTAATACAGTGTTCTCATGGATAAGCAACTTTTAACAAAGTACAAATTCATCAACTCAATACTAACCGCCTCCCATGAGTTAGCTCAGACTTTTCAACCCTGTTGGCCCCTATTTCTCTAAGCACCACACTTTACTCAAATGCATTAGTTATGGTTCCCTGAATATGACTTGCTATCTTTGTTCTGAGTATTTCCACTATCTGCACATTCCAGGCTATCCCAACCAACCATCTATCTGTTCTTCATGATCTGTCAAAAGCAATACAACCCCCATGAAATCTTCCTTGATTCCCTAAACTCGCCTCTGAATTTGTCTTCTATCCTATACTTCGGATACCTTTCCCCATTTTTAAAAAAGATTTTATTTATTTATTTGACAGAGAGAGAAATCACAAGTAGACAGAGAGGCAGGCAGAGAACGAGAGAGAAGCAGGCTCCCTGCTGAGCAGAGAGCCCCATGTGGGGCTCGATCCCAGGACCCTGAGATCATGACCTGAGCCGAAGGCAGACGCTTAACCCACTGAGCCACCCAGGCGCCCACCTTTCCCCATTTTGTATCATGGTCTACACCAAATGCTTCTCTAATCTGGTATTCTGCGTGATATTAACAGTAGAAATGAAAAGTATTACCAAAGAAGTTCTTACTCCCTGTAGTGGGCTGAATGGTGGCCCCCCAAAAGATATGTCCACATTTTTACCTGAGGAACCTGTGAATATGACCATATTTGGAAAAAGGGTCTTTGCAGATGTAATCAAGAATCCGGAGATGAGATCATTTTGATTATCCAGGTGGACCCAAACTCCAATGACAGTGTCTTTAAGAGAGAAAGAAGAGAAGGCCATATGGAAAGAGAAACAGAGATTAGAATTATGTAACCAAACCAAAGAATGTGTGGAACCACCAAAAGCTGGAAGAAGCAAGGAAACAATGTCTTCTAGAGTCTTTGGAGAGGATGCAGCAGCCTTGCTGACACTTTGATTTCAGACTTCTGGCCTCCAGAATTGTGAGGATAAATTTCTGTTGTAGCCATAAATTTTGTTGTAATTTGTTATGACAACACTAGGGAACTATAGCGACCCTTCTAGTCATTTTTACTTACTTCATTTTTTTGTTTATTGCAGTTCTGCAACGGTTAATTATTTCAAGAGCATCAGAAGAGATTAAAAAGATGTAGAGGCTCCCCAAATCCCTCCTAATTCTCCTGCTATTTTCTGCAACAGTCTCTGAATATCCTTTATCAATAGTCTTCTGAAAGTGCCAGTACAGGATAGCATTTGAATAGGAAAGAGCTATATTCCTGTGAAAGCTGATATCACCAACTGTAACATGTGGTGAGGTGGAGGATGAAAGCCTGGGTTTTAAATCTGGCTCCTGACCTTGTAAACTGGAACAGGTTACTTCTTTGACCTTTTATCATCCATAAACAATTATTTGAGGGTTGCTGTAAGAAGTAAATAAGCAATGCATGTAAAACTACTGTCATAAAAGGTAGTTAGTAAAGGTCAGCTAACGTGAAGGATGATTTTCCAGGTATAATATTGTCCCTGGCTTTTGATATGCTGTTCTATGATTTAAAAAAATCATTCTCACTCCCACAAAAATTCATTCTGGCCTGTTTTTAGGAAAAATAAGTTTAAGTAAAAACTTTAAGTATAGCCAACCAGGAGATTTCTAGCATATTTCTGAAGAAGCTTTGCAATTTCTTTTGCACTAAAGGGAAAAAACGAAAGCCCACACCTTTGATTTCCCTTCCCACCCATTTCCTATAAACTACATTAGCTCATACTTTGATGTTTCATTATCTGCCAAACTTTTTCTTTCAGTTCAAGATGAAAAGCCTATTCGGATAGAACACCTAGGTTCTATTTGAAGTTTATATGACTGAGTATAATTTTTCATGCCCAGAGTTGGGAGAGAACAATAAAGAGATACAAGAAGATCACAATTTTTTGATTTATCTAGATGAACCTAACAAACATAGATAATGCAGCACCTTTCAATCTCCAAACTAAAAAAAAAAATTTTTGAAGGTAACATAAAACATACTGATAGACTGTGGCAAAATTATTTTTAGAATTCTTAAATAAGCACTGTCATCAAATGAATTGAATGTTTACACTTGTAGTGCCATATCTGCACTTCTTTCCTTCTCAGTTAAATTATTCTGACATTAAGTTTGCTAATGGAAGAACTGAATCTGATATGAACCAACTAGCCTAGTTGGGAAAACATAAACAACAAACAAAATGAGACACAGATTTAAGGCAACATACATAATTAAACTTCCAAAGAAGTCTATGATTTATACAGAAGCAAGCTTTATGACAAGATGAAAATTTACTAACCTGAATGTCCAAAACATTAGAAGATGACAATGAAAAGAACAGGTAAATCTCACTTTAAGTCAACAAAAAAAGGAACTTGGTAAGCAGGTAAACTGGAAATTATTTACAATATAAAAACATTCACTACAATTACTTTGGTAGTAAGCAACTCTAGTATACCTAGAAGCACTGAATGCATAAAAATTCAAGTTGCATTTCACTTTTTCAGAGCAAATTTACAACTTAAGGTGAGGGTCACTTGTAATGGTATCTAAAAAGTGGCTTTCTTTCCTTGCCACTCAGGCTTGCTCCAACTCTCTGGAGTACCATGGAGGCACAGAGCAACTCTCTGGTGTCAGACTGTTCTCAGGGCAGATGGAGAGCCCAGGCCTGTTTTCCCAGGAATGGCCAACCCAAAGTAAGGCCACTGGCCAGCTATTCCTGGGCCAGCTGGCATGGAACAACGTGTCTGGTTCCTACCTCCAAAGCAGAGGAAACTCAGCCAGCTGGCTTTCGATGGGCTGCACTAGTTGGAGTGCTCACAATTCCTTTCAAACCATCTGGCATTCTTTTTGAACCCTCATTTTACCCAGCACTACACTCTGATGTCTGAAATGCTCAGATAATTGGAGGGATCCCCACTGCCTACCTAGATAAGAAAAGAAAAAGGCAGAATAACTGTTAAGTCAATTACTTCAAGAAATAATTTCTAAAATTAAAAGTTGCTCTCAATTTTATTTTGTATATTATCTATCTTAAAATCTAAACTATTCCCGTGATTATTAAGCAAACTTCCAAAATAAACATCAGGCCAAATAAGAAGGAGATAGGCTACACAGACAATTTAACACACAGAAAAGTTGTAGGGCTTGTTGAACATGATCCTCACTGCTCTGAACTTCTACAGAGTCAGTCTGTATCCTTCATGTGGCCCTACAAGTAGACGTTGTATTGCTACATATACTTATCTTCCCAGACAACTAGTAAGTGAAAACAACAGTGTCTTTCAGCTGCTTTTTTTTCCTTACAGCTAATTAAAAAAAAAAAAAATCTGTTAATGATGATATTGGGTGTCTTAAAGGTTCCATTTCTAGAAATAAGTAAACTTAATCTGGAATAACATGAAGAAAGGACCTCTCCTCCAGGCAAGCCAAATAAAGAACAGGACTTGGCTTGACATAAAAATATTTTATCAAGTAGTCAAAAGGACTAAGCAAGTGACTAAATTATTGGGAAGTAATATAGGGTGCTCATCTGTCAGGACTCTGGGTAGCTCAGTTGGTTAAGCGTTGGACTCTTGATTCTGGCTCAGGTCATCTCAGGGTTGTGAGATAGAGCCCTGCGTTGGGCATGGAGTGTGCTTGGGATTCTCGTACTTCCTCTCCCTCTGCCTCTCCCCCCTCCCTCTCTTAAAAAAAGGAGATGGGAGCTCATCTCTCCATTGTAGATCATTTTACTAATCTATCACTAATCTATTACGAATATGGGAATAGAAAGGCAAGCAATTAAAACAATAAAACAAAACAACAACAACTGAGTTGCTTTTATAGCCAGTATACCTTATGACATAGAAGTACTCTGAGCAAAACTATTAGATCAAATATTAGAAACTGGAGAAGGCTATACAAATAATAACTGTAATTATAGTTTTCATTGTGTTTACCCCCATGCCAAGTACTGACTTTAGCATTTTACGTATTATTTGATATACACAACAAACATATGAGGTGGGTACTATTATTTTCATCTTGCAGATGGAGAAACAGAGTCATCAGGAAACCTGTCCAAAGTCACATGGCTAAATTGCAAGAGCTGGAATTCAACTCCAAGTTGTCTTACTCCAAGAATCTGGGTGCACAACTGCCAGCATTAAGTTATACTTATAAAAGAATGAAATGTAGGAAAAAATTCAATCATTAATACAGTCTTTGTAATTTTTTCAACACTAAGTATAGCAAAGGTGGTAATTAAGGGCACCTGGGTGGCTCAGTCAGTTAAATGCCCGCCTCTTGATTCTGGCTCAAGTCATTAGTTCAGGGTCCTGGGATTAAGCACCTCGGGGTTCCATGCTCAGCAGGGAGTCAGCCTGATATTCTTTCCCACTGCCTCTCCCCCCATTCATGCTTGCTCATGTTCTCTCTCTAAAATAAAGAAATATTTTTTAAAAAGTGGTAATTAAAAGAAAATTAACAAACACTGATTTTCTTATCAGAAATTTTTAAAAAGCAAGAGCTAAATTTTTTAAAAGCAGGCTAAAAATGTCAGGTTTGCCCTTTTTTGCCAGTTGCTATTCTAAGGGAAAGAGTGGTAAAGAGGACAGATGGCAGTCCTTGTCTTCTTGGAGCTGAGGTTCTAGTGGGGATAAGAGACCAAAAAAAAAAAAAAAAAAAAATCAGTTAACAACAGAATTTCAGAGAGATACATTTTAAAGGTGGTAGGAAGGAAATGTACATTTCTTTTTTTTCTTAAGATTTTATTTATTTGACACAGAGAGAGAGAGATCACAAGTAGGTAGAGAGGGAGGCAGAGAATGAGGGGGAAGCAGGCACCCCGCTGAGCAGAGAGCCCGATGTGGGGGTCAATCCCAGGACCCTGAGATCATGACCTGGGCCGAAGGCAGAGGCTTAATACACTGAGCCACCCAGGCACCCCTGTATTTCTCTTTTGAAACATTTAACTATGAAGGTAAATGAAGAGAATGGATGTGAGGTCAGGGGGAAGTTTTTTTTTTTCTTTTTTTAAAGATTATTTATTTATTTTTTTGGCAGAGAGACGGGGGTGGGGGTGGGGGAAGCAGGCTCCCCACGGGGCAGAGAGCCCCACGCAGGGCTTGATCCCAGGACCCTGAGACCATGACCTGAGCGGAAGACAGAGGCTTAAACCACTGAGCCACTCAGGCGCCCCCAGGAGGGAGTTGTTTAAAATTTTGTTATAATTTTAAAATTATTTTTAAAGATGGGCAACATCAGAGCACATGGATAGTGCTTGGAGAGTTGGTGATGATGCAAATGAGTCATAAATTCAGGAGTAAGTCCTTGATTAGGTATGAGGGGGAATATAGAAGGGAGGGAAGCTGGCCTCTCATAGGAGGAGAACATAAAACATGGGCCCTAAGGAAGGAGGATTTCTAGATTTGGTGAGTGGAAGTTGAGTGGTATCTCTCTTTAACTTCTAAACCTCAACGAAATATGAAGCCTACTTATCTGCATGGGGAAGGGTGGGCTGCTCATGAGTTTAAAGAGTGGGAAGAAATTATTAAATAGTTATAGGCAAAAATATTAGGAATCTGATTGCTTTCCTGGGCAGTGCTGAGAGTCCACTTCAGATTTCTGGTCATGAATCTAAAGTTCTCTAATAGTCAACCACTTATGTGCACTCATGGAAAAACCAGATGAGAGATAAAACAGCTATAAATAGAAAAAAAATCCTGGCTAAAAAATAAAAAATAAAAAAATGTATCCAAGAGCATATGTATCCATGTCACAGTCACTAATGATGTCCAATCAAGCTGTGGTCTACACAGTTCCACTTGTCTCCACCTCCCAACAGAAATTTTTGTAAATAATGTATTTGTCATATTTAGTCATGACATATTTAATCATGAAGCTTAAAGATTATTTCTTTTTGGTTATGAATGTTTCTGCTACTTCCTAAGGGAGATTTTAAAAAAATGAACCTGATATTCTTCTTGTACATCTGAGGTGACTGCATTTCATTGCTTAAAGAAACTTTCTATGTGGTAACTGAGATCCTAAAATCTTCCAGAGTGGGAGAAAAATAGGAATGGGGATTAGACTTGGATTGGACTTCTTAACAGCAACACCAGAAGCTAATGGAACAATGACTTCAAAAGAGGGACACTAATTTTCAGTCTAGAATTCAATATTCAGCTAAACCACTATTCAAGTGAGGGTTAAATGAAGACATTTCCAGATATGCAACTTCTGAATTCAGGAAGAATTTCAGTTTGTATGTGCCTTGTCTCTGGAAGGTACAACAGAATAAGGATTCAGGAAATAAAGAATCCAACACAGGAGGAAGGCAAAAAGAATTCCCAAGATTATGACGAAGGGAAGTCCTGGATGACAGATATGAAAAATAAATGAAACATATTACCTGAAAATATTGAAAGATTATCAGTTCTGTCAGAATTTGAGGATGAGTCAGTGACTAAGAAAACAAATCAAGTGAAAAACAAACAAAAGAGGAAATTATTTAATTTAGAGAAACAAAAGTACAATATAGAAAATGTAATACTAGTACACTACATGGCTCATCTGTGAGTAACAGGTACATAGTCACAGTCATATAAATACTGAATACTGACTTGACTGGGAACTGTAGTTATGAAGGACAACCAAGTCCTCAACTTCCAAAATAGAAGTCCATATATGATGTCCAAAGATGGAAAATCAATAAATAAGTTTAAACATCAAGAACGAAGTAAATATAAAGGAAAATACTAGAAGGAACTGTTAAGAGTTGAAAGCAGTTCAACATTCTGAAACTGCTGATTTTTCACTACTCCCCAATCTAAAAAATGGCAATTTCATATAAGTTAATATATTATAACATTACTTTATTACTGACTTTAGTTTATTTTTTAAAAGACTTTATTTATTTATTTTTGCATGCATGCACACTGACAGAGCGAGCAAGCCAGCACAAGCAGAGGAGAGGAGCAGAGGGAGAGCAGACTCCCCGTTGAGCAGGGAGCTCAATAAGGGACTCGACTCCCAGAACCCTGGGATCATGACCTGGGCCAAAGGCAGATCCTCAACCGACTGAGCCACCCAGGTGCCCTATTAATTGATTTTAGAATAAGCTGTCATTTGAACAGAAAACCATTATTGATAGAAAATGCTCTAAGGAAAAAAAAGCTCTACTTTTTGTTATCAGACATTGTTGGGGGAATAAAATATTGCAGTTTGGGGTAACAAAGTGTTACCATACATGCTATCACCATCACTGACGTAACAGTATTAGTATTGCTAATATAAAGAATATATTTACTACTAAAACAGCACTTAGCATAATTTAATCTATTCATGATAGAGAAATTACTTCAGAATTTTTCTTCAAACATCATACTACAGAAATGCTGAACTATGGGTTGGTTAAGAATTTTGTTAACAGAATGCTGAATAAAAAGGTCAGGATGTTTTTAAGTTCCTTTCTTGATACAAACAATAGCTAAGTCACTCTTGCAAAATGAAGTTCCACAATACTGTGGTACTATGCAAGCCTGTTTCAGTGATAATTCCGGTTATACTACTCTGTTTATCTAAGACTTCCCCTTATGGTTTAAGGGAATTCCAAAAAAAAAAAAAAAAAATCTCACACAGGCAGTTATAAATTATTGGGGTTGCTTCAGTATTATTCACACTAGTTTATGAAGCCCTTGTTTTTAAGTTAACTTATTTTGAGTTAAGTTCACAGACATTAAAATTTTATTTAAATTCTTCATCATAAAACCAAAAGTTCTCCAAATTGAAAAATCAACCTTTACTAATTTTAACTTCTACAAAAGAAGAATTTGACCATGCTAACATAAGTTAAGACTTTTACCAAGAATAATACATTCCTATCCAACCAATGGCAAATTTCCCCTTCAAATTAAAAGCAAATGTTTTTAATAGCAGGAATATTCATAAGCAGATGCTGTGGAAGACTGCTTAGTTTGGATTTCATTTTGCACTAAAAACTACCAGGCATTAAAATACACATAGTTAAAGAATAATCTTTTTTTTTTTTTTTAAGATTTTATTTATTTGCCAGAGAGAGAGTACACACAAGCAGGCAGAGAGGCAGGCAGAGGCAGCGAGAGAAGCAGGCTCCCTGCTGAGCAAGGAACCCGATGCGGAACTCGATCCCAGGACCCTGGGATCATGACCTGAGCCGAAGGCAGCGGCTTAACCAACTGAGCCACCCAGGCATCCCAGTTAAAGAATAATCTTAAAGAGAATCTTAAAACTTAACCAATTCAATTATTCAGGTCACCCAATAAGATCCTCTTAATTTTTTTACCACCACTATTTCAACCAAAAGATCATAATAAAAATCTATTTTGGGGGCACCTGGGTGGCTCAGTTAGTTAAGCAACTGCCTTCAGCTCAGGGCATGATCCTGGAGTCCCGGGATCGAGTCCCCACATCTGGCTCCCAGCTCCAAGGGGAGTCTGCTTCTCCCCCTGACCTTCTTCCCTCTCATGCTCTCTCTCACTGTCTCTCTCTCAAATAAATAAATAAAATCTTTTTAAAAAATTCTATTTTGGAAATGTATTTCTTACATACAAGTTTAGCTAATTTCCTATCACTCTGCAAAATTATAAGGGTAAAAAAAAAACCTGAAAATGCAACCAACAGTATTTTAAAACTTATAAAATGTGGTATAAAAAGAAAAAGGTCCAAATGAAAGACCAAAGAATAACTGGCACTACTACAAATGCCTCCTTTTAATTGGTCTGCATCAACTGTAACTCTTCATAACTTTACTAAAACAAAGTCAGGCAGTCCAACCCATGGAACCAAAGTCTGTGGGAACCTGCAGAGCTTCCTTCTCTCTCGGGGGATGAGGACAAGGATAAAAGGTGTTCTGTTTTCCACTAGTCCTGTAAGAGGAGCCATTGAGCTGGGCCACACAACCAGACAACAGAGCACAGGAAAATTCAGATCAAAGCAAGGACGCACGCCAGGGTAATATGCAATAAAACCCTTTGCCAAAGCACTCAGAAGAAAAAAGCGAGGAGGACAGAACCTGCTGGACCACCTTCTTAACACAGGGAGACAGGGAGAAACAAAATCTGCTTCTACTGAGGAGCTGAGAAGACAGTGTCCTGGATATACTGGAGTATTTCTGTAGACATGTATATGAGTAAATAGATTACCAATGAACTAAACCCAGAAGGCAGTGTCCTATATGTTCTGGAGTATGTATATGTACGTATGTATTTATGTATGTATATACATCCATTACCTAAACCCAAAAAGCAAAGTGTTCCAGGTATATAGATATATGAGAATATTAATTTTCAACGAATATTATAAAAACATTCATTTTCAATTAACAAAACGCACTGGTTTTACAGTAAGAAACATACAATATTGTTTTAAAGAATACCAGAGACAGAATTGCATGAAGATCTGATGAAGTAATAATCTCTTTTTCTTCATACCCTTTTTAATCTCTGATTCTCTCATTTCGTAGGGGACACCGAGGACGGGGAGACACACAGACACACACACACACTCACGCACACACAAAATTTTGTCTCCGGAAACAAAGAAGGGTCCTTAATTCTCCGGCCTGTAGAAGCACACCCGCCCCCCACCCAAGATAAGGGCCACCACCTGACTTTAATTAATGAGAACGCTGAGGAGAGAGGTCTCACCCCACCCCACAGTCATGCCCACAGTGACAAACGGGCACGAGACAAACGCCACAAAGAAAGGGGAGGGGCAGGTGGGGACCAGGAAAACACCGCCACGCCGCGCCCCCCAAGGCGCGTTCCCATCGCCAGCGCGGAGGCAGCCGTCCTCGCCATCCTCGTCCTCGCCCCCGCGCTCATCCAAGCCGCCTCCCCAGCCCGGGGACCGACGCCGGGCACCGGCTAGCGGGGCGTGCGGGGCGCCGCGAACCTTCCCTCTTATGACCTCCCGGTGACAGCCTCGCGCCGCCCTTTGTGCGGGACTCAGCCTCCGGTCCCGGTGGACTCCCCCCCCCCGCCCCGCGTCCCTCCCGGCCTGGGCCGCTGTCCCACCCCTCCCCGTCCCCGCCGAAACGCCCGGGAGCGTGAATAGGGGAGGCTGGCGCGGGCCCGCGGTCTCTTCAGCATCCCGAGCCCGGAGCCGCCAGGTCCCATAAACCCCAGCCCCGGGGCGACGGCCCCCAGCTTCCTGCGCCCTGCCCTTGGTTCCTCACTTACTCGGGCGCGCCGGCTGCGGCGGCGGGTGTGTGGGACCGTCAGCGCCGGGAGGCAGGAGGAAGGCTGAAGGCTGCGAGCGTCCGTCCGGACCCAGCGCGGCTGAGGTGGCGACGGCCGACTGCGCGCGGCGGCCCCCGACAAGGGGCGGGCCCCGCGGGGGAGGGGCGGGCGCCGCGCCTCTCATTCATGCAGCGGGGGCGGGGTGAGGGACCCGGATGCCCGGGCAGCTCCCGCCCACCTCGCTGAGGGCGCCTTGGCTTCAGAGTCTGCAGTGCGCAGGCGCGGGACTTGGTGCCTTGGCCCCGTTCCGCCCCGCCCCCTGGGGGGGTGGTACCATTCCACGGGCTGCTGCAGCGGGTATACCGATTCCCTCATCTGTTTAGTATTTTTGCATGTTCTGTAAACATTTTTTAAGGTGAAAGCTTGGGACACTACCTCCGTCCTAGCACCCAGCCTCCCAATCTCGGAGGGCACAGGAATGCCCATTAGTTTGATGCGAAGACTACGTACCGCCCCTTTCCTCCATTTGTTTCTCCTTCAGCAGGTCCTCTCCACTGAATGCTGCGACCACAGTGCTAGATGAGACCTAGAATCCGCCGAGGTAGTGGAGAGAAGCATGTGCAGGAAAGAGTGCATTACATTGTTTATTTGCATTGACCTGGTCCCCTCAGTCCCTAGCTGTCATTGCACAGAGTAGGCAAGAAACTGACCATGGTTTTGAAGAAGGCCCAGACCTTTCTGTAAAATCAAGGCTTAGGGTGTTGTAGCTCCAAGGATCTGTGGAGGCCTCTCTTCTTTGGTAGGCAGTGTATTCTTTGGAGACACCCTCCTGTTCTTAGCCCCTTGGCTCTGCCACTCCTGGGCCACAGAAATCTTTGGGGATGCTGGGAGCCTGCAGGAGGTCTCACAGCCTTCCCCTCTGAGTTCCCTCGGCTGAGTGTGAGGGTACAGCTCAGTCCGCAGGTTCCCTTCTGAGGTTCTCCTTCCTTTTCCTATCTTCCAGGCTTCCCTCACATAAACCACAAGCAACTCACTGGTTTAACTTTGGGAAGCAAAAGTCATCATGGAAAGTGCCTATAGACAAATGCTCTCTGCTTTGCAAAAAATAAGCTTCCAAGGGAAGGGGAAGGAAAGACAAAAACATCAGTGAACATCTCAAGAAGTCACCTAGTAGTTCTAGTCCCCCACCAAGAGAGATGGTTGGAAGCATGTGCTCTATAGAGTGTGACAAAAGGATGGTGGAGACCCATTCTTCCTCTAATGCTGCCTATCAACACCTACCCCCTGCTTCAGGCCAAGAACCTCAGGGGCCCTTTTCTTCTCTCACTGCTAGCTCTCAATGGGAGTTGTTACCAGAAGGACCTTCCCAACTCTGATTTGCTGGTACCTGTCACTCTGTCTAAACTAGGACTCCTGGTCTCTCTCCTGGCCTGTTGATTCCCACGCGAATCGATTCTCAGGATATGCAGATCTGCCCATGTCACAGTCTTTTTCTAAAGTGGCCCACTTGACCCTTATTTTCCAGTCATTTCCAGCACAGCACCACAATGTTTCACCCTCAGTGCCTATGTTCTTGTTGTTCCCTTTACTAGGAAAGCAAAACTTATCTAGGAACACTCAAGAGTCTCCGTTTTTTGAAGTTGTCCTACCTTTCCCACCTTGTTGACAGACTTTCTTTTGGAATCCTCCTGGGTCCTGTACCCAAGTCCCTCTCAGCTCCAGATGTACTTAGGATTCATATCCATTTGCTAGTATTTTCCTCCACTACCAGAATGTGAGCCTTCAACAATGGGAGCAATGTCACCTCAAGACAAGGTGATTGGCAAAACAATTAGGAAGCAATGGTTGCTGGGAGAGGTGATATTTCCTGGTGGGTCAGGGAGGTTCCACAGGGGTGAGAAAAGCTGAATTCACTTTTCTTTCTCCTCCCTTCTTGTGGCTTCCTTTACCCTCCGTGTGTTGGGAAACCTGTTTTATTTGTTTGTTTAAAAAGCTTGGCTAGAAATTCTCTAGTCCAAGCTGGTTGTAGGGTAGAGGGTAGAGTGGCTTTAGTTTCCATGTCCTTTGTCCTTGTGAAACTCAGGAGAGAGAGTAGTAGACTGTTCCTTGTTCCTCTTGGGAGAGAAGTCAGATTTTTTGGTCTCCTGGTATCTCCAGCTGGATTTCACAAGCTGATCCACGATCCTATCTGTCTAGTGATACAGAAGGTTCTACTTCCCTCTCACTGTACCCAACTGCTCCCA
Organism: Martes martes; assembly: GCF_963455335.1. NCBI lineage: Eukaryota > Metazoa > Chordata > Mammalia > Carnivora > Mustelidae > Martes > Martes martes. Next base: position 29,276,703 of record NC_137896.1, read on the forward strand.
CCTAGGCAAAATGCATGTGGGGGTAGAATGTGGATGTATTCAGAGAGATCTAGGCCGCTTAGGTGAGTACCCCAAACAGCAGGCATCCAGGACTTGAAGTAGTGGCTTTCTTTCTTTCTTTCTTTCTTTCTAATTTTATTTATTTGAGAGGGAGAGAGAGCATGAGAGGGGGGAGGTCAGAGGGAGAAGCAGACCCCTGCTAAGCAGGGAGCTTGATGTCAGACTCGATCCCGGAACTCCAGGATCATGACCTGAGCTGAATGCATTTGCTCAACCAATGGAGCCACCCAGGTGCCCCAAGTAGTGGCTTTCTCAGCTAATATGGGCTCTTGTTGCTTGTGATGGAAGAGTGGGAAAGGCTTCACTGCTTAGGTCTTCAGAGGGTGTCCCTCTTTCTATTTCCTCTCCCCTTAGCCCTCTCTATCCTCTTCCTTCATTATACTTCTTTCAAAGCATTTTCCTCACTCCAACCTATTACTCAGAAAACCATCCTTACCTGCATGGTCAGAAGTCTTTCAAGACTCCTCTACCTTCTGGAAAATAAGTGGCATGTAATTTTAAATCAAATGTTAGTGACCAATTTTGGAAACAGCAACTTTCTGGATGATAACTGTAGTGGGAGCAAGGGTTGCTTTTTGTCATCTTAGGTCTGGTGCTCAATACAAGTTTATTGAATGACTGTGTGAACAAATAAAGGCAAAATCAGTGTTTCAAAGAGAAGCTAGAACTCAGAGATTGTCCTCAGCCAAACCCCTCTGTCCATCCTCTCCTCCTAGTGAGAACTATCCATATGTTAAGTGGTGGTCTTTATCCCAGAAAAACATCCTCATATTGGCCAATGATTTGGCTGCTTAGTTATCTAGATCTCTGGATGACACTTTCAAGTGTTGACCAGTCAGTGATTTGATTCTTTGGACTGGTGAGCAGAGGAGTCTCACCATTTCTGTGAGAGCCAGAGGTGTGCTCCTGTGTTCCCTGAACTCCTTCATTTGAGAATTCCAGTCTCCCGCTGGGCCTCCTCCTACAAGAAGTGTCCTGATAGCAAACGTGGACCTCTAGATAGGGTGTGGCCCTGCTCAAAGAGGCCTCAATAGCTCCTTGATGCAGGATGTGTGTACACAACTGTGAAACAGTGCAAGTGTGGGAGGAAGTGTAGGCTTCTATGTGCATGGTAGCTTTGGGTAAGACTGTGTCCACCCTCAGAAACAGAAGTCAGGGATTCTGTCCTCAGCCACCAACAATCCACACTGCCTTTCTGACACCCACAAGTCAAATGACCCAAACAGAGCTCAGAGCCCTGAAAATATAAATGTGCTCCGGATCCCATGTGAGAATTGGCTGAGACCAGCTGCAGATGGAGGGAGTGGGGGCACAATTTCTCAGGGGTGGTACAGCCCACTCAGACTATTGCATTGGAGTACACCTGTCTTCTTGTCGATTCTCCCAGAAAGTTCAAGACAAGGGCTGGAATGCAGGTAATTTACTTAGGAGGTAATCACAGGAAACAGGAGCGAAGAAATGGGAAAACAAGATAGAGGAGAGAGAAAAGCCAATACTAAGGTGTGTTGAGCCAGTTACTGCCATTTGAAACTCAGAGAAACCTGGTGGAAGAGTCTCAACACTGTCCTCCCAAATGTTAAGGAGGCTGGGGTATTTACCTACTGACTTCCATCTCCCTGTTGCTTCTAGACGACCATCAGGGAACTTACAAGTTATGGCTGTGCAGCAAGGCAAGCTACCTAGCTCAGCTTTTCCTCCCTCTACAACTACTGCAACTATTAGAAGCCCCCCCCCCCAATTCCTGCCCCTGTTGAGTTCTTTCACCCAATTGTGTCACTACCTTTTCTTTTTGTTCTTAGGTCTAAGCTTGTAAGAGGAAGTGAAGTGGGGTGATATCTTTGCCCACAAACCATTCTAAGAAAAAGGAAGTATAGTGGCTCTTCCCCCATTTGAACCTATCCAATCTTCCCTAATAGCTCTCCACTATCATCACCTCATCCCAAAGCAAGGCACAGAAAAGAGAAAGAGAGAGAGCAAGAAGGCAGAAAAACTTTCTGAAATGACTTCTGGCACCACAGAGTCACAGAACCAGTGCTAGAAGGAATGAACTCTCTCAGAAAGATGAGCCTCTGTCCTGAGAGGAAAGTATATAGCCATATAAGCCTTTCTCAAGAAACAAGAAAGGTCTCACGTACACAACCTAACACTACACCTAAAGGAGCTGGAGAAAGAACAGCAAAGAAAGCCTAAACCCAGCAGGAGAAGAGAAATCATAAAGATCAGAGCAGAAATCAATGAAATAGAAACCAAAAGAACAGTAGAACAAATCAACGAAACTAGGCGCTGGTTCTTTGAAAGAACTAATAAGATTGATAAACCCCTGGCCAGACCTATCAAAAAGAAAAGAGAAAGGACCCAAATTAATGAAATCATGAAGGAAAGAGGAGAGATCACAACCAACACCAAAGAAATACAAACAATTATAAGAACATATTATGAGTAACTATACACCAGCAAATTTGACAATCTGGAAGAAATGGATGCATTCCTAGAGACATATAAACCACCAAAACTGAACCAGGAAGAAACAGAAAACCTGAACAGACCCATAACCAGTAAGGAGATTGAAGCAGTCATCAAAAATCTCCCAACAAACAAGAGCCCAGGGCCAGACAGCTTCTCAGGGGAATTCCACCAAACATTTAAAGAAGAATTAATTAACCTATTCTGAAACTGTTCTCAAAAATAGAAATGGAAGGAAAACTTCCAAACTCCTTTTACGACACCAGCATTACCTTGATACTAAAACCAGACAAAGACCCCATCAAAAAGGAGAATTACAGACCAATATCCTTGTTTGAATACAGATGCAAAAATTCTCACCAAAATACTAGCCAATAGGATCCAACAGTACATTAAAAGGATTATTCACTACACCAAGTGGGATTTATTCCTGGGCTGCAAGGTTGGTTCAACACCTGCAAATCAATCAATGTGATACAATACATAAATAAAAGAAAGAACAAAAACCATATACTCTCAATAGATGCTGAAAAAGCATTTGACAAAGTACAGCATCCTTTCTTGATTAAAATTCTTCAAACTGTAAGGATAGTGGGTACATACCTCAATATCATCAAAGCCATCTATGAAAAACCTACAGCGAATATCATTCTCAATGGGGAAAAACTGAGAGCTTTTCCCCGAAGTCAGGAACATGGCAGGGCTGTCCACTATCACCACTGCTATTCAACATAGTACTAGAAGTCCTAGCCTCAGCAATCAGACAACAGAAAGAAATAAAAGGCATCTGAATTAGCAAGAAGTCAGACTTTCATTCTTTGCAGATAATATACTTTATGTGGAAAACCCAAAAGATTCCACTCCAAAACTGCTAGAACTCATACAGGAATTCAGTAAAGTGTCAGGATATAAAATCAATGCACAGAAATCAGTTGCATTTCTATACACCAACAACAAGACAGAAGAAAGAGAAATTAAGGAGTCAATCCCATTTATAAATGCATCCAAAACCATAAGATACCTAGGAACAAACCTAACCAAAGAGGCAAAGAATCTGTACTCAGAAAACTATAAAGTATTCATGAAAGAAACTGAGGAAGATACAAAGAAACATTCCATGCTCATGGATTGGAAGAACAAATACTGTGAAAATGTCTATGCTACCTAAAGCAATCTACACATTTAATGCAATCCCTATCAAAATCCCACCCATTTTTTTCAAAGAAATGGAACAAATAATCCTAAAATTTATATGGAAACAGAAAAGACCCCAAATAGCCAGAGGAATGCTGAAAAAAAAAAAAAAAAAGCCGAAGTTGGTGGCATCACAATTCCAGACTTCAAGCTCTATTACAAAGCTATCATCATCAAGACAGTATGGTACTGGCACAAAAACAGACACATGGATCAATGGAACAAAATAGAGATCCCAGAAATAGACCCTCAACTCTATGGTCAACTAATCTTCAACAAAGCAGGAAAGAATGTCCAATGGAAATAAGACAGTCTCTTCAACAAATGGTGCTGGGAAAATTGGACAGCCACATGCAGAAGAATGAAACTGGACCATTTCCTTACACCACACACAAAAATAGACTCCAAATGGATGAAAGACCTCACTGTGAGACAGGACTCCATCAAAATCCTTGAGGAAAACATAGGCAGCAACCTCTTTGACTTCAGCCGCAGCAACTTCTTCCTAGAAACATCACCAAAGGCAAGGGAAGCAAGGGCAAAAATGAGCTATTGGGACTTCATCAAGATTAAAAGCTTTTGCACAGCAATGGAAACAGTCAACAAAACCAAAAGACAACTGACAGAATGGGAGAAGATATTCACAAATGACATATCAGATAAAGGGCTAGTATCCAAAATCTATAAAGAACTTATAGAACTCAACACCCAAAGAACAAATAATCCAATCAAGAAATGGGCAGAAGACATGAACAGACATTTCTGCAAAGAAGACATCCAGATGGCCAATGGACACATGAAAAAGTGCTCCACATCACTCGGCATCAGGGAAATACAAATCAAAACCACAGTGAGGTATTACCTCACACCAGTCAGAATGGCTAAAATTAACAACTCAGGAAATGACAGATGTTGGCAAGGATGCAGAGAAAGAACTCTCCTACACTGTTAGTGGGTATGCAAGCTGGTGCAGCCACTCTGGAAAACAGCATGGAGGTTCCTCAAAAAGTTGAAAAGAGAGCTACCTTATGACCCAGCAATTGCACTACTGGGTATTTACCCTAAAGATACAAATTTAAAGATCCAAAGGTGCATGTGTACCCAAATGTTTATAGCAGCAATGTCCACAATAGCCAAACTATGGAAAGAACCTAGGTGTCCATCAACAGATGAATGGATAAAGAAGATGTGAGATATATATATATATATATATATATATACACACACACACATATATGTGTATATATATACACACACACACACACGCACACAAAGATGTGAGATATATATATATATACATCTATACATATCTATATATAGATATGTATATATACACACACACAGATGTGATACACACACACACACACACACACACACACACACACGATGGAATACTATGCAGCCATCAAAGGAAATGAAATCTTGCCATTTGCAATGATGTAGATGGAGCTAGAGGATATTATGCTGAGCAAAATAAGTCAATCAGAGAAAGACAATTATCATATGATCTCCCTGATATGAGGAATTTGAGAGGCAGGGTAGGGGGTTTGGAGGGTAGGGAAGGAAAAAATGGATCAAGATGGGATCGGGAGGGAGACAAAACATAAGAGACTCAATCTCACAAAACAAACTGAGGGTTGCTGGGGGGTAGGGGGGTAGGGAGAAGGTGGTTGGGTTATGGACATTGGGGAAGGTATGTGAAATGCTGAGAGCTGTGAAGTGTGTAAGCCTGATGATTCACAGAACTGTACTCCTGGGGCAAATAATACATTATATGTTTATAAAAATAATGAATAAAAAAAGAAAAATGAGCCTCAGTATCTTTTGATTCTCCTACTATTTTGATACCTCCTCTAAGTAGGTATCTCTGATTTATCTTGGCTTTCCACCCTTCTCACCCACATGATCCTAAATGGGACTCAGTCCTTCATTCCCTCTGAAGACTCTGAGGCAGGCAAAGACTGTGACTGGGGGAAGAATCTTGAACTCTGTAGTGGGGTGTGTCCTCCACCATGACACACAACTTCCATCACGGGCCTCTGGCTCACATACTAAAGCTCTCACTCGCCTGTCTGTCATTCCGAAGGAGTGCACCAGGAAGGCAATGCTGGGAGGTAATATGTTTCTAATACCACCAGAGTCTTCTACCCTCCTCCCCCGCCCTCCTCCCCCCACTGCCCTCCCCTGCCTGCGCCCCAGGTTAAAATGGTGAAATGAACCCACACATCTACTTTTGCTCCTTCCTGAAAACCGCTAAGACATTCTAAAGGGATTGTTTTTTAAAAAGAAACAAACTCACAAGGACAGAGAGAATAGAAAGGGAGACAATGGCAAAAAGAATTTTGTAAGCTGGAAAACAGATGGATGAATACTGATTGACTTAGCAGACTCAAGAAAGCGAAAAACCCAGGTAAAGCTAAGAACAGCCCTCTTTTCATGGCAAAATCCTAAAATCAAAACAAAAACAAAAACTCCAACAAACAAACAAACAAACAAACAAAAAAGGAATCGGCAGTCCTAGCTCAACTCTGGAACTGAGCAAGCCACAATCAGGAGAACTGGAAACAGTTAAAGTCTCCCTTCTACCACCCTCCATGCTGCAGAGCCCCATCTCCCAACAGGGATATGGCTGGAGAGGTAGCTTCTAGAAGGGGGTAAAACAGAAGGTGTCTCAATTGGGTGCACCAGGGATGGCTGTGAACAAAGGTTTCATGTGAAGAACAGGGGCATTAAGCGAATATTTACTCATTGCACATAGATCCTAAGCTCTCTTTTCTGCTTCCTTACCAGATGCCTGACAGCCACACTCCACCCCTCGTCTCTGGAATTCTGACCAGCCCCAAAGGAAAGAACTAAAGATACTGACATTAGAATTTCCAATAAAAGACAACCCTTGTCTCCCTACTGTGAATCTCTGAGTTGACAAGTCTGACTCCCACACTTTCAATAGGCTTTTCAGGCCTGTAGTTTTAATCAAGAGCAAACAGCCAAAGATCATGTCTTCGGTTCCCTAAAAGCAAATGCTTTTAGGTGCACATGATTTATTGAGGGTAGGCTCTCAGGAGAAGCCTTCCCCACACCTCTGTCATCTCCCCCAGAAGCAGCTGGGGAAAGAGCTAGGCAAGGGTGTGGTCTTGGCTGGAGTCTAGCCTCAGTCTGATCCCCCAGGGAGCCCTGGAGTGTGAATTACACCACAGGATTGATTTCACCTGGAAGTAAGCGGGCTGTTTTATGCCCACACATTAATCAGTCATTGATTGTGGGCTGCCAGAGAGGAGGCCGTACTCTCCCAGGCAAGGCAGCTCTTGACTGCGGTCAATTCTCTAGAGAAAGGGGTAACTGTGATGCATTAATAACCAACACTCACATCAGCTGGGGTATGGGTAGGACACCAATAACATCTGCTACAGGTTACCAGATAGCTGAGGAAAACTGCTATTGGCAAGAGAAGGAAGAAGTAATAACAAAAACAAATAAAGCAAACTAATAACAAAAAAAAAATTTTAGAAAAGCCACTTGGAAGAACCCAGGACTTACTCTGAAGAATAAGAGATGATATTGCTCCCATGAAACAAGAATAAGATTTTTTTAAAAAATATTTTATTTATTTATGTATGACAGAGAGACATAATAAGAAAGTGAACACAAGCACAGGAGAGCTGGAGAGGGAGAAGCAGTCTTCCCAATATGGGGCTTGATCCCAAGACTGGGATCATGACCTGAGCCGAAGGCAGAGGCTTAACCACTGAGCCACCCAGGGGCCCCTAAGATGTTTAGAAGGCAGGAAACAAAAATAAGCTTTTAAAACAAACAAACAAACATGATAGGAGAAATGAAAAACTCAGTATTTCCCGGAAATAAACCCAAAAGACAAAACAATGAAAAATAGGAAAGAAAAGAAGAATGCGGGAGGAATAGCCCAGAAGGTTTAACATCTGAATAACAGTCATTCCAGAAAGAGAGGGGAGGAAATCATTAATGAGGTAATTCAAGAAAAATTTCCCAAACTGAAAAAACAAATTTCCAGGTTGAAAGGGCCCATCATATGCCTAGGTCAATGGGTAAAAGTGGTCCAACCAGTACACATACTTGTGAGATTTCAGAACCCTGGGGACATAGAAGATTCCACAAGCTTGAATAAGAGAAAAGAGTCATACACCAACCAAGTCTCAAGAATCAGAATGGCTTCAGACTTCCTTCGCTGGAACTGTTTCAGAAACACTGAAAGGTAGAATACTAGAGTAATATCCTTATAATTCTAAAGGAAGTTCGTTTCCAATCTAGAATTCTATACCCAGTCAACCCATTAATCAAGAATTAAGTAGAATAGAGACTTTCAGATGTGTACAATCTCATGCATCCTTTACTTGGAAGTCATTGAAGGATGTTCTCTACCAAAATGAGGGAGTAAACCAAACAGAATGACACGGAATACAGGAAGAAGGAGATCCAACACAATGTGGGGTATGGGAATCCCTGTGAGGCTGATATAGTGTGAACCTAGAAGGATTAGAGCCGAGAGACTCAAGACACAGATATGTAAAGGATTGTCATGAGCAGGATGACCACTGACATTGTACCACCTCATAACCAGTTTTTCTTCAAGAAAGATGTCTGAGGTAAATCAGCTAGATGACAGAGACCCCACTTATTGTTGGAAAGAGCTCTCAGCTAATACTCTTGAGACTTGGTATTCAGTCCTAGCTTTGTTTTGAGATAGCTGTGCTGAGAAAGTCTCTTTCCCTTCCTAGACTTCTAAATCATCCTCTGTCAATGTCAAGAATGGGCATGTGTCTTGAATGGACAAGAAGTCCATGTGTCTTTAAGGCTCTCTGCGCCTCTGTGAAATTCATTCTTCATGACACACAATTCTATGAGTTTTGAAAAATGCATAGTTATGTAACCACCTCCGCAGTCATCACCTAAAAAAATGCTCTCATGCTACTCCTTTGTAGTCAACCCCTCTCTCCTCCCCTCAACTCTTGGAAACCACCAATCTGTTCTCCATCCTTACATTTCCTATAATATATACATGGAATCATACAATATAAAGCCTTTTGAATCGGGCTTCTTTCATCGAACACAATGCATTTTGTTTGACACCCTAGCCAGCAATTACCACTAATCTTGTTTCAGTTCTCCCTCAAAGCAGATTCTGAGGCAAGAATTCAAATGCACGTATTTGATGTGGGAGGTGATCTCAGGAAGTGCTAGTTAGGGGAATGAAGAAGTGCGATAGGGAAGGGAAGGAAGCCAATAGAAGGTATCTTCTTTTTCAAGTAGGATATCACTGTGGGCACAAGACTGCAGCCTCTGGGGACTCTGGGATCCACTGAAGAACCCCCACCTCAGAGCTGTCCAGCCTAATAGGTAAAGAAGCTGGGATATTTATCCACCAACTTCCTGTTCATCATTGATTGAGGGCTACAAGCACTTCTGGCTTGCCTGGTATGTGGACCAAACATGTTTCTGCCACCAAGGGAAAGGAAAAAACCCTCAGGCAGAAAGTTACAGGTGTTCACAGTAAGCAGCTTTTGGTGTGCAGTGGTGAGTGCCAAGAGAGACGTGTGAGGCATTGACAGCATCGGCTACACCCTGCCCCTCCAAGTGAGAGGATGAAATCCTTATATACCAGCAAACAGCTGCGGAGAAGAACCTTGAGGGCATCTGTGGTTAGGGCCTGAGAAGACAGCCAGGGCAATGAACCCGGGGTCCCACTGGAAGAATTCTAAGGATGGGGACTTTTCACCTTGAGAATAGGAGGGGACCTCTGAGAGATAAGACTGCCTTACCTAAGGACTGATGGGGACCACCCCAAAACAAGTCTATGTCCCCACTGCTGAATCCCACCCTTGCACCTTCCACCCTCCTCCGTGAGAATCAACCCCCTGATGTGAACAGTAGAGCTTTTTCTCTACACAGTTGGTAAAACAAGCTTGTGTTACTTGCTTAGAACCCTCGGCTCTCTTAGCAAATTATTGGTTCAGTAGATGTGCCTCTCAGCAGAAAAATGTAGGTGTGCAAGAAACACCTTTCAATTTTCACAACCTAAACTGAACTCAGTCTGTCTTTCTTTCTTTCTTTTTAAAAGATTTTTATTTATTTCTCAGAGAGAGAGAGAGTGTACAAGCAGGGGGAGCAGCAGGTAGAGGGAGAAGCAGTCTCCCCACTGAGCAAGGAGCATGATGCGGGATTCGATCCCAGGATGCTGAGATCATGACCTGAGCCAAAGGCAGATGCTTCATTAACTGAGCCACCCAGCCATCCCCTGAACTCTGTTTTTATTGTGAGCTTCATTCTGTGTTTGTGTCACCTTAATCTCAGTCAGTTGTTGCCTGTTTCCGGGAGGCTTTCAGAAATCCAAAGCACTGGCAGGTGGCATCTGGTCTGCGCTATCGCTGTCCATATCAGCATCACACGAGATGCAGTCTTTTGACGTTGTCTTTGGTGGTCAATTCACCTAAGTCCTTGCTGGCCCCACCCTCATCGTTTCCTCCTTGATTCCTTGGAGGCCGGCTGTCTCTCAGCCGATTCCTGTGCCCTTCTTGATTCATGGGGTATTCTAAAGTTCTGTGATGGACCAAGGGAACTTGGTGGGTTATTCAGGACTCTTTGGATTTTCTGGGTCATTCACAGATGTACACAACTCATTCTGTTATTTCTACACTTTCCTGACTCTTGGGAGCCCTGACTGTATGTAATGTAATGCATTCACACAGTCATTTCTTTGGGGAAGTCTTATGGCTGCCCTGAGCTCTACCCAGGGTTCTCTCTGCACTTGGGTTTTCCAAACCGATATGGGTTTCATTGAGGAAAAAAAGGCGAGATGTAGAGCTTCCTTTTTCAGGTATCTACCATCATGTAATTCTCTTTAGCACCCAGTTTGGGGATTTATTCTAATGGAGATGTGGATTTGTAATTTCTTTCAAATCAAATGCATTTTCTCAAATATGTTACACAATTTGCATATACATTCCTCTAGGTTTCTAGTAGGTTACCTTTTAAATTAACTTTTTATTTTTAGATAATTGTAGATTCACATGAAATTGTGATTAATAACACAGAAAGATCCTTGTACCCCTCATTCAGTTTCCTCCAATGGTAACATCTTGTATACCTGTAGCACAACAGCAGAGCCTGGAAATTGACATTGATACAATATACCAATCTTACTCTGTTTTCTCCAGTTCTACAGACAGGTATATGTATGTATTTCATTTTATGAAATTTATCACAAATGTAGATTCATGTAATCATCACCACAGTTGAGATACAGAACAGTTTAACCACCACAAGGATCCCTTGTGCTGCTGCCCTTTTAAATCACAGCCATATTCTTGCCACTGAACCCCACCCCATGCTGTCCCTAAATTCTGACAACTACTAATAATTATCCATCTATATAATTTTGTTATCTCAAGAATGTTATATAAATGACATTATACAGCATGTAGCCTTTGGGGATTGGTTTTTTAAAAAAGATTTTATTTATTTATTTGACAACAGAGATCACAAGTAGGCAGAGAGGCAGGCAGAGAGAGAAGGGGAAGCAAGCTCCCCACTGAGCAGAGCCCGATTCAGGGCTTGATCTCAGGACCCTGGGATCATGACCTGAGCCGCCGAAGGCAAAGGCTTTAACCCACTGAGCCACCCAGGCGCCCCATTGAGGATTAGTTTTATTTACACATCATAATTCCCTGGAGATTATCCAAATTGTTGTGTGTATCAGTAGCTCATTCCTTTTTATTGCTGAGCGGTATTTCACAGTTTCTTTAACCATTCCCCCATTGAAAGATATCTCAATTGTTTCTAATTCAGACTATTACGAACAGTCAAGACAATATAATAGTGATGAACATTCATGTACAGGCTTTTGTATGAACATAACTTTTCTGGGATAAATGCCTAGGAGTGCCATTGCTGAGTCATATGGAACTGTGTGTTTAATTTTGTAAGAAACTACCACATTGTTTTCTGGAGTGGCTGTACCCTTTGATATTCCCACCAGCACTGTATAAGTGATCCAAATTCTCTGCATTCTCACCAGCATTTTGTGTATCACAACCTTTTAATCTAGCCATTCTGATAGATGTGTAGTGATATCTCATTGTGGCTAATGAGATTTTGAACTTTTTTTTCCATCCATTTTCCCAGTGGCTAATGATATTGAACACATTTCCCTGGTGGCTAATGATGTTGAACATTTTTTTTTTCATGTGCTTATTAACCATCTGTAGAACTTCTTGGTAAAATGCTTGGTTAATCTTTTGCTCATTTTCTAACTGGATTGTTTGTGCAGTTTTTGTTTGGTTTTGCTCTTTTACTATTGACTTTTCAGAGTTCTTTACATATTCTAGGTACCAGTCTTTCATTGGATATGTGATTTTAAAATATTTTCTCCCAGTCTGTGGCTTTTATTTTCATCCCCTAAGGGTCCTTCACAGAGTCAAAGTTTTTAATTCTGATGAAACCCGATTTACCAAATATTCCTTTCATGGATTTTGCTTTCCATGACAAGTTATGAACTTTTTAAAAATTTTTTTAAAAAAAGATTTTATTTACTTATTTGAGAGAGAGAGATAAGAGAAAGTGCACATGAGCAGAGGTGGGGCAGAGGTAGAAGCAGATTCCCTGCAGAGCAAGGAGCCTGATGCAGGACTGGATTCCAGGATGCTGGGATCATGATCTGAGCTGAAAGCAGAAGCTTAACCAACTGAGCCACCCAGGTGCCCCAGGTTGTGAACTCTTTACCTGGCCTTAGATTGTAGAGATTCTCTCCTAAGTTTTCCCCCAAAATTTCACATTTTACATTTAAGTCTCTGATTCATTTTTAGTTAATTTTTGTTTAAGGTGTGATGTTTACGTTGAAGGGTTTTGTTACTGTTGTTATTGCTTGCTTTTGGATGTTGAATTGTTTTAGCACCACTTCTTGAAAGGCTATCCTTCCTCTGTTGAATTGCTTTTGTACCTTTGTAAAAAAATCAGTTGGGCGTATTTGTGTGGATCTATTTCTGGGTTCTCTATTCTGTTCCTTTGATCTATATATCTATCCCTATCCCAATACCACAAAGTCTTGATTACTGTAGCTATATAATAACTCTCTAATTTGGGTAGACTGATTCCTCTTTATTTTTCTTCTTTTCTGTACTTGTTTTATCTATTCTATGGCCTATCCCTTTCCATATACATTTTATTTTTGCCTAGATTCACTGAGATATAATTGACATATAACACTGTGTAAGTTTAAGGTGTTAACATAGTGATTTCATATATGTATATAGTGCAAAATGATTACTGCAGGAAGATTAGTTAACACATCCATAACCTCACATAGTTGTGATACTTTTTAAAAAAGATTTTATTTACTTGAGAGAGAATGAGAGAGAGAGAGAGAGAGTGTATGAGGGGGGAGGGTCAGAGGGAGAAGCAGACTCCCCACCAAGCAGGGAGCCTGATTCGGGACTCGATCCTGAGAGTCCGAGATCACGACCTGAGCTGAAGGCAATTGCTGAGCCAACTGAGCCACCCAGCCTCCCAGTTATAATACTTTTTGTAAAGATTTTTAAAATTTATTTTAGAGAGTGAAAGAGAGTGCATGCAGGGGCAGGGGTGGGGGAGGGGAGAGAGAGGGAGAGAGAATCTTGGGCAGAATCCGTGCTGATCTCAAGCATGACGTGGGGCTCAATCTTGGAACACTGAGATCATGACCTAAGTAGAAATCTTGGGAGCTTAACTGACTGAGCCATCCAGGTGCTCCTATAATATTTTGTATGCGTGGTGAGAACTTTTAAAATCCACTGTCTTAGAAGCTTCTAAGTATACAATACAGTGTTGTTAACTATAGTCACCATGCTATATATTAGGTCCCCAGAACTTACTCATCTCATAACTCTCACTTTCTATTCCTTCTCCTCCTTGACCTCTCCTTCTTTTTCTTTTTCCAGTTTTTGTCTGGTTTGGGTATCAGAATAACACTGGCCTCATAAAACAAGTTGGAAAATGCTCCCATGTCTGTTTTCTGGAAGAGATTGTATAAATTGGTGTTAATTCTTCTTTAAATGTTAGAATTCCCATATGGACCTGGAGATTTCTTTTGCAGGAGTTTTTAGATTATAGATTCAATTTATCTAATGGTTATAGGATTACTCTGATTATCTACTTCATCTTGGCTGAAATTTGGTAGTTAAGTAGGTTGAAATTGGTCTATTTCTTTTTTTTATGATTTTTTAAAAAAGATTTTTATTTATTTATTTGACAGAGATCACAAGTAGGCAGAGAGGCAGGCAGAGAGAGAGGAAGGGAAGCAGGCTCCCTGCTGAGAAGAGAGCCCTATGCAGGACTGGATCCAAGGACGCTGGGATCATGACCCGAGCCGAAGGCAGCGGCTTTAACCCACTGAGCCACCCAGGCGCCCCGTCTACTCTCTTTTTATCTTCATCAGTTTTGCTTCAAGTTTTTAAACTTTATTAAATTTTTCAAAGAACTAGCTTTTTAAACTAATTCTCTCTATTGTTTTCTTGTTTTCAGTTTCATTGATTTTTGCTGTTTATTATTTTATTTATTCAGCCTGGTTTGGGTTTATTCTGCTGTCCTCTTTTCCAATTTCTCCAAGTAGAAGCTTAGATTATTGATTTAAAGCTTTTTCTCTTTTTTAATATAAGACTTTAGTGCTTTACTGCTTTCGTTGGATCCCACAAATTTTGATACTTTGTGTTTTCATTTTAATTTAGTTCCACTTTTAAAACAATGTCCCTTGAGACCTCTTTGACCCATGGATTATTTAGATGTAGGTTTATCTTCCAAAGTTTGGAGCTCCTCATGTTGTCATTCCATTATTGACTTTTTTTTTCACTTTGATCTCATTATGGTCAGAGATCCTACTTTGTACATATGTTTTCAATTATTTTAAATTAGTTGAGGTTTGTTTTATGGTCCCGGATATGGTTTATCTTGGTGAATCTCGTATGAATTCTTCAAAAGAACGTGTTTTCTGTTATGGCTGGATTCCTAAGATGCCAGTGATATCCTGCTACCTGATAGTGTTGAGTTTTTCTCTATCTTTAGTGATTTCCTAACAGTTTTACCACTTGCTGAGAATGGGGTTAAAGTCTCCACTTGGCATTGTGGACTTGTCTATTTCTTCCTACAACACTACTAGTTTCTGCATCGTATATTTTGAGGGTCTTTGTAGCATGTACACATTTAGGATCCTTGTGCTTTCCTAGTGGATGAATCTTTTTATTTTTATGTCATGCTGCTCTTTGTGTCTAGCAGGAAAAAGTATAATCCCTATTTACAGGTGAGAAAACCGAGGTGCAGAAAAATTTAAAACTAAGTCTAAAAATGCAGGACATCAAAAATCCCCACAAGGCAAACCCTACAGTAATAGCAGTTTCAGGCAAGTTCCACTGATGGTTTCAAAATTTAGTAGGTGAAAATTTGATAGGTAACAAAATCTTGAAGTATCTCCTCAGCATACCTATTAATTATAAAGGGAAAATATTGGAGTGCAGAAACCCTGCAGACACCTGTATAACCAAGGGATCAAGGTCAAGATCTCTAGTAATAGCCATATTGACATTACATACCCTTGACATGATGAACTAGGAAGGACACAGTATTGCTTCTTGCCTCAATCTAATCGTGACAAACCCAAAGAGAAAGACAGTCTACAGAATCCCACAGAGGTGCCTGGATTAGAAACCAGAGCTCCTACTCTTTCCACTTTAGTCAAGAAAGATGTGGAAGCCAAGGATATGGGGGTGCCTACTTTCTGAGGGAGGCTGTCCTGCTGGCTGGATGGTTGCCCACCTCACTCCTTGGGACTCAGTAGCTTAGTGTGTTCTGTGGCTAAAATCCACATCTCTCTGCTGGAGCACTTTCTTCAAGGCATGAAAGTGGTTCCGTGTGTGTCACCCAGAGATTAAAATACTTCCCCACCACTCCTATTTAGCCTTCAATCAGCAACTGATGGGAGCAGGTGCATAAGCACTCCAGCTCCCTTTCCCATCTGGGGTTTGGGGGGAGGTAACACTGCAGCGTGTTCTCCATTGGCTCCCAGAATTCCTCCATGGTGTTGAACTCTAGTTGTTTGTACTGGCAACTTATTGATAAGGTACATTTACTGGCTGCCTCCACCACCCCCCCTGCCACCCTGTCTCACTTCCGCACTCCGCTACCAATGTTTCTTAGCATCACCTCTCAAACTACTTGCATCCAGTTCCTTGTCTGAGAGTTGGCTTCTGGAGGAACCTAAATGAAGGCATCTGCTGATGGGTGCCATTATCCTTCAGTCACATACAGATTGCAGCCAGCAAAAGCATCACGCAGGGGCAGCACAGAACAAAGCTACTGTGAACAGCTACTCAGGCAGTGCACGATACAACTACCCAGAGCTTTACAAGTTGGTGCCTGTATTAGTTTCCTATAGCTGTGTAACAAAGTAGCTTAAAATGACACCCATTTGTTATCTTGCAGTAAGGGAGGTCAGAAGTCCAAAATAGGTTTCGCTGCACTCCAATCAAGATTTGGGCAGCTCTGTGTTCCCTCTGGAGATTCTATCTAGGAATGTATCTGTTTCCTTGCCTTTTTCAACTTCTTGAGGCTTCCTGCTTTCCTTGACTTGTGGCCCCCCTCCTCCATTTTCAAAGTCAGCAGTGTAATAGCTTAAACTTTCTCTTTCTCTCCTCTGTTTTTTTCTTTTCTAAAGATTATTTATTTTGAGAGAGAGCGCATGGGAGTGGAGAGGGAGGGAGAGAATCTCAAGCAGTCTGTGCTGAGCGTGGAGCCCAATGTGGGGCTCAATTTCATGACCCTGAGATCACAACCTGAGCCGAAACCAAGAGTCTGACCCTCAGCTGACGGAGCCACCCAGGTGCCCCTCTCCTCTTTCTTTTCTTTCTTTCTGTTTTTCTTCTCTCCTCTCTTCCTATCATCACATCTCTGACTCGCCTGTCTCCCTCATTCCTTTACAAGGACCCTTGTGATTACATTGGACCAACCTGGATAATCCAGGATAATCTCCCCATCTCTCCAGGATAATCTCTCCATCTCAAAGATCCTTTATTTAATCACACCACAAAGACCCTTATGCCACAGACGGTAACACATTCACAGGTTCTGAAGTAGGACAGGAACATCTTGGAGGGCCATTATTCTGCCCACCACAGTGCCCAGGATCAAGGGTCTAGAATAAAGGGACTGAGTTGGCAATACCTCCCCAGAGGAAGTCAGCACTGTGAGGGAGGGGAAGGTGGAAAAAGAGGCTATTACATAAAATGGAGACAGAAAAGAAGACATTTCAGTGGCTCTATATACAGTACATATTTTGCACACACACGCATATGCACATGTGATTATGGGGAGGAGGGAGCTGGAGGAAGCAGAATGAACATAACAATGACAGGAGCCTGCTAGGAGCAGGAGGAACGGTAAGGAGAGACAGGCAGGGTGGGTCTACTGAGGAAGTGGCCCTGTCTTAGGTGGGGCAGCGGACAGACCGGGTGAGGGTGGAGCCATGACTTTACAGAGAGAAGTTTTAAAGGCTGCCAAGAATGCGCACATGAGTGAAAACAGAGGAAGGGAGTGTGGTCTGGTGTGCCAGGCTGAGTGGAGGGTGCGCGGAACCTTCTCACTGCAGAGAGGGAGGAAGCTGTGCTCTGGGACCAGGGAGGGGAAAAAGAAAGAGAAACTAGTTTTGTTATGGGAAATAGGACTGTGGTTTCATATTTGGAAGTGCCCGTGTGTGATGAGTTTAAGTATAGAACTTGGTGACTGGTTGGGGAAGAATGATAAATTTGCAACTTTTTTTTTTTTAAAGATTTTATTTATTTATTTGACAGAGAGAGATCACAAGTAGGCAGAGAGGTAGGCAGAGAGAGGGGAAGGGAAGCAGGCTCCCTGCGGAGCAGAGAGTCCGACGCGGGACTCGATCCCAGGACCCTGAGACCATGACCCGAGCTGAGGGCAGAGGCCCAATCCACTGAGCCACCCAGGTGCCCAAATTTGCAACTTTTATAAAGCATTTTGTCCCCTATTAAAAGTCCTCTGTGCATGTCGAATGAGATTCATCTGTGAATTCATTTAATAAACACTGACCGGCTGCCAGGCCCCCTGCAATGGGGATACAGTGAGCAAATGAGGTGAGTGAGTGAGTGGGTCCAGGAAATCAGGGTGAAAGAAAGAGAAAGACAGGCATATGGAGGAGGGAATGGGGAGTGGGTCACAGAGGCCAAATAGGGGATGAGGTGTAGTTTTCAGGATCCTTGTCACCTGTAGAAGGAAGCTTGTCCAGCTTCTACCCTCCATCCCTCCTCACGTGGGAAGCAGCTTTGAGGACTATGTCCCCCACTTTCTTCTTCCTTGGAGACTTTCCCTTTTTTCTTCCTCCTCTCTCTGCCTTTCTTTGTCTAGAGCTTGGGAGGGACAGTGACCGTGGCTTCCTTCTCTTGCTTCCATTTTTAATTCCTACTCTTTGGACCCAATTCAAAAAACAAAAATGAATAGAGGCTTACTCTGGGCCTGGAATATACAAGATGGGAGACTCCCATGGCCAAGGGCAATGCTCCAGCAAGGAGGCATCTGGGAGCCATTAGCAGCAACATGCACAGCAGCTGGGCCAGGGGTGTACCAGCCAGCAAAGGGGATCTGTGCGAGGCACCAACAGCATCCACAAAAATGAGGGTGTGGAGTAACAGATGGTCTCACACCCTGCTCAAGGGAGTGCAAATTGCTATAGGACTTTGGAGAGCCGTTTGGTAATGTAGAGTAGGAGACTCACGTGTCCTATGACCCAGCAATTCTACTCTCAGCCACATACCCTAGAGAAATGTTTGCATATGTAGGAAAATGAATACAAGAACGTTTGTTGCTGCATAGTCTGAAATAGCAAAATTTGGAAATAAATAAAATGTTCATCTCCTATGAAATTGGATACATTCACACAATGGAATGTAGCAGGTGAAATGAACAAGAGTTGCAAGTATCATCAGTGAAAGAAGCACACTGCCTAACAATTTGCATAATGTCACAATTCATAGTTTAAAATCATGCAAATATTGTGTGTGTGTGTGTGTGTGTGTGTGTGTGTGTGTGTGTGGTGTAAATGTGCTCAGGAATCCTAATACTCAATGTGAGAGTCAAAATAAAGTAACAGCACTTGCAGCCTGATTGCTTGGGTTTGCATTCCAGTTCCATCTCTTACTAGTTCTATAACTCAGAAAGTTTAATTAACCTCTCCAGGCTTTACTTTCCTTATATGTAAGATGGGAAATGACGATTGTGTTAGTCCACGGTTGCTGCACTAATGCTGTGTAACAAACAAGCCTGAAGTTCCGTGGCTTACAACCAGAAGCATTTGTTTTTCATTCATGTCTGTGAGTTGTCTGTGGTTCTGCTGGGCCTGGCTCCAGACTGTGGGTTGGGTGAAGGTCTGTTCCACGTGTCTATATCAGCAACTATCTAGGGTGTGTTCTTTTCACCGCAGAGGTCACAAGTGTTAAGAGAGGGAAGCGGAAACACATGATGCCTTCCTAAATCTTTGGCTCAGAACAGCATGTTGCTTCCATCCACATTCCACTGGCCAAAGCAAGTTACCAGGGTGAAATTAGTGGAGTAGAGGAAGCACACCCCACTCAGAGAACCAGAGCAAGGACAGGGGAAGAAGTAACTACCAGCCAATAATAGCACAATAGTGCCTACCTCCTGGGGGTTATTTGGAAGGTTAAACAAGTTAATGTATGTACAAGCCTTAGGGCAGGGCCTGGCATATAGTAGGTCCTTTATTCTTATTAATCGGGAGAATGATGAACTCTGGGAGAAAAAGGGGCTTTGACTCTGTTGAATTCCCCCCCTCCCGATTTTTTTTTTTTTTAAGATCATAAACTAAAAGAGAATGAGGAAAAATAGTTGTTTTCAGGAGATAGCTTTTGAGCTAGGTGGGAATTGACTAGTCCCAGAGGGCAGCGTTGGTTCGGGGCAGACATTCGCACTGATGGGCATGTGACCTCTGGGGAATGGTTGGAGTTGTAGTGAGAGAAAAGGGGTGGGGGGAGGAGAGCTACCTCAGAGAGCATGGGGTCTGGACAAAAGGAGGAAAAAGAAGTGGACAGGAGACTCGGTTGTTGACTCCGAGAGGCAGAGGCTATGCGGTCTTGCTCATTTCAGTGTCCCGGCATCATGCCTGGCATGTGCTATAAACACTCCCAAGGTGCATGGGGAGGGAGAGGAAGAAGTCGTGAAGGACACAGAGGTCAGAAGGAATCAGAGAGAAATGAGGAGCCCTGTCCCTGAACGCTGGAGGAGTAGATGGTTGAAGGGGACGGGCAGCTCCCATTGGCCACTGTCCCGCTCTGGACCCGGCCTTGCTGTGTGGGTCTGGTGTTCTTGGACAGAGAGGGCAGAATCCTGTTTCATTTGGTAGGCTTTGTCTCAGCCCCAGCTTCTGAGCCGCAAGAGCTGGAAGGCCCCATTCCCTTCTGTCTGTCTGTCCGTCTCTTTATTCCACCACCCCCTTCTCTCCCTTTTCCCCTTTGCTTCCTTCAACCACCCCCAGCATGTCTCCTCTTCAGCCTCCTGCCCCCTGTGGTCCCCACAGCAAAGAGGCCCAGACTGGAAGGAGGCTTGGGCAGTTGAGGCTCTCTGGGATTGGGAGCTGAGCGAAAGGTGGAATGGAGCCCCTCTTTGTTGCTCCTTTTAGCTTGAAAAGCTCAACAGAGCCTTCATAAAGGGCAGGCAGCCAAAGGCCTTAGGAAAAGGTAGACTCATTTCCTTATAAATGATGTGGTTATGAGGGCGGGAGTCTTACATGTGGCTTTTTGCATAATCAAGTTATCAGGTAGTTAGCCCATTAGAGGGCTCATAAAGTCTCCAGCGGCTCTGACTCATGGCACGAAACACCTGTGAGATGAGCCAACAGGGATGGAGCTCCGAGGATGGGCCTGCCTAGACGGTGTCAGGTGGGGATACTCTCTGGAGCTCATGTCACCAAAAGCTAGGCTTTAGTATCGGTCTGCATTCAAGTCTCAGCCTCACCCCTTGCCAGCTGTGTGACTTTGAGTGAATAGCTAACCCTCTCTGAGCCTCTATTTCCACATGAGGTCAATGGTGGTTCTGAGTTAGAAAGTTGGCCTGGGCAAGTGCAGCTGGCTGCTCTGACACATCCCCAAGGAGGGCAGTACCTGGGTGTGGCCACCAATTTCTGGAATCTAATCCTCAGGCTTCCTTCAGAAATTTAGAGGTTGGCACTTCAGCAACTAGACTCACTGTGTCAGTTTCCTAGGACCACCATAACACGGGGCCACAAACTTGGCAGCTTGAAAAAGCAGAAATTTATTCTCTCTCAGTTCTGGAAGCTAGAAGTCCGAAATCAAGGTCATGCAAGGTCAGCAAGGTCATGCTCCAAGGCTCTATGATGTCCTCCTGTTGGGGATGGGGGTCACCTTTGCTCCCTTGTCCAGGGCGCTAATGTCTCTGTGGCGGTCAGGGGCAGGGCACCATGATGGATTTGTCAGTCCTAAGGATATATGGAAGGTTTGGAAGCCCTCACTGCTGGAAGAAAGGAAGGAATACTATAGAGCCTAAGTTAATTAAGGAGAATATTTGGGCATCCCCACACTCCCTCTTGTCCCCTTGAGATGGCCTCAGTCCTCAGCATGCTGGAGAGAACACCAGGAGGGAGTGGGAGCAATGTACTCTGGCAAGTGCTGCTCCTTCTGGATCTCTTTCTCCCTGCTCTGGGGATTCAGCCCTCTGGTCAAGTCTCTACCACCTTAGGCTAGGGAGGGATGGGGGCGCAGAGAAGCTGGAGGCAGGGCTGGTGGGGACTGGTGGGAGGCGCCTCAGGACCGGAGTGCCTGCCTGAGGGGGATGCTTGGGGAGCTGGTTCAGTGGACGCCAGGCAGGTTGGGAAGAGTGGAGCTCTGTCTTGATTCCCAAGAGTTAAGCCTCAGGACAAGTGGGGATTTGGAGTGTTGCAAGCTACCTACAGGCGTGGTTAAGTGGTATATAGGACCATGCCCTTGGACGATGCTGTTGAGCCATGAGCTGCCCACTTCCTGCTCTCCTTTCTATGTGTAGTAATCCAGGTTCTCCAGAGAAATGGACCAATCCAATATGCATAGAGAGGGGGAATGGAACAGGGGGAGGGGAAGGGGAAGGGACTGGTTTATGTGATTATGGAAGCTGATAAGGCCAAACTCTGAAGGGTGGGCCACCAGGCTGGAGACGCAGGGAAGAGATGTTACAGTGACAGTCCAAAGCCCATCTGCTGGCAGAATTTCCTTTTGTTTGGGGCAGGTCAGACCTTTTCTCTATTTAGGCCTTCAACTGATTGGATGAGGCGCACCCACATTATGGAAGGCAATCTGCTTTACTCAAAGCCAACTGATTTGAATATTCATATCATTTAGATATGATAGACACTCTCACAGAAATACCCAGAATAATGTTTGGCCAAATATCTGGATGCCCCATGGTAAGCCATGTTAACACATAAAATTAATCTCTGTACTAAAGTGACTTCACCAAGCAATAGAAGTGGTAGCTTTAAGTCACTGAGGTGTTACCTTGTATTGGGGGCCTTGTGCTTACTTCCCAACACCTCACACACGTATGGTAAGTTTTATGTTCCTTTCACAGAGGAGTCAACTGAATCTTGCCCAGTGTTATAGCCAATGTTGATGACCGGTTTTGATCTCTTTTCCCCACCAACGATCCCTCTCCCAGCTGCTGTCAGGGGGGTGGTTAAAAGCTTACATCTGAGACTCCCTCTGGAGGATGGCCTGTGGCTGCTGGGCTTGCTTTATTCTAGAACTTTCTGGGAGTTTACACCCTCCTCTCCCATTGCCACTGCCCCCATCTTCCAGGGATGGACAATGACTGATTGACACAGGGGTACAAAAGCGTGGCCTGCTTACCTCAAGGGGAGAGAGCGCTAGACCATTTACTCCCCAGAGCTCCCTGTGGGATCTCTGGCAGAGGTTAGGCACCAACTGAGACCCCATTCTTGCTGAGTATCTTCTCCTACTTTGTCCTGCTTCCCTCTCTCCCTCCCTTTCTCTTGAGATCACTTCCTCAGTAAATCATGTGCCCAAGAATCCCCATCTCAGGTTCTGACTCTGGAGAGTGGGATCAAAGGCCCCTGTTAATAAGGAATTTAACGCTAGGTGTACTTGACTTCAAAGTTGGCCCACTGAACCCCTGCATTGTCTATAGCTAGGGGTGGTAGGCTGGCAGGTGTGAATGCATCCTTGAGAGACCCTGGTCTCAGCTGCGAAGAGGAGAAGAGTCCTAGCCTTGAGGAAGGTCTTAGTGACTGTGTTAAACCCTCTTCCTCGCTTTCTTGTCTCTTATTCCACAAAGCACAGCACTAGCAACAAGCTGCTCAATTAGGTACCACCACAAGGTCAGGGAGGGGCAAGCTGAAAGCTGGGCTTGTGAGCAAAGAGACCAGGGGTCCATAAGTCTCATGCCTAAGGCTTCTCAGAGCAGAGAGTCACAGCTTTCAATAGCAGGAGACCAGATGCACAGTAATAGGAACGTACTGGAAGTCCTGAGCTGTAACTTGGGAGAGGGTGCGAGCCAGACCCAGGTGGGCAGGCTGCCTAGTCAGCAGGCTCCGGTCCTCGGCTGTGGTCTGAGGCCCCCGTTTGCAGCCCCCTGCCTGTGGGAGTGCTGAGTCACCACCCTGGGAAGGTCTCGGCTGGATTTTTCCATAACTTAGAGGTTTGGACGTGCTCCAGTCATGCCTGTTCCAGTTAGAATGTTGCCTTCAGATTTCCCAGGAGGCTTCCAGCCCTGTTTGAGAGTCAGCTGCTCAAGGATAGCAAATAAGTGAGAACAAGCTGTCCCAGGTGAAGATGAGGGAGTCTGGACCCAGGAAGGTAGAGAGCCAGAGCCTGGCAGAGAAATTAGTGAGGGGGGCTATCCAGTTGGGGAACGGGTCCTCACTGGCCCCCAAAGAGCCTTCTACTCCGCCTGGCTGGAGAAGACAACAAAGAATGGGGTGCCCACTACTGGAAGGCGTCTCTCTTTTTTTTTTTCTTAAGAGAAAGCATGTGTGTGCATGGAGAGTTGGGGAGAGGGAGAGATCCCAGGAAGACTCCACTGTAGAGCCCGGGGCGGGGCTTGATCTCACCATCCTGAGATCCTAACCTGAGCCAAAATCAAGAGTCGGACATGTCACCGCTTAACCGACTGAGCCACCCAGATGCCCCTGGTGGAAGGCTTCTCTTAATGAAAAGAGACATTATTGGGCTGTTCTCTTTGGTTAAAGACCTTTATTACTGCCTCCTCTATGAAAGAATACAGAGTGGGGGCTTTGGTGTCAGGTAGACCTGAATTAAAAGCTCTGTTCAAGCCTTATAACTTCTGTGATGCTGGGAGGGTCACTTAATGTTTCAGAGCCTCAGTTTCCTCATCCAGTAAATGGGTGGCCATGGTCAGCAGACAGGCTCGTTGTCTGGGATGGGGCAAGTCAGAGAAAGTAAGTAGACTATTAAGAGGCAGAGATAGCCTAGATGGATTAAGAATGCTAGGGGAAAATCATCCAACTTTACCATGAAGGAGACAATTTGCTTCCAGAGCCAGGGTGGTAGACAAAAGGCCCCCGCTCACCCAGTCCAGTGCTCGAGGCAGACATCACTAGGTGTGTCTGCGAAGTGTAACCCTGGAGAGAGCCTCTGGGTAGCTTCTCTTGTTGGATCAGACATGGCACTTGGGATAGAACCTATGTGTCATCCTCACTCTAGAGTCAAGATAGCTTGATAGCCATCACTAGGAGTCTCTACGTGAGTATATAAGAAGGAATTTCAAGGACAGAAAATTGTTCTTTAAGGTATCTTCTAGCTGGAATGCCTGTGGATGGAGATGGCTCTGACTGAGTGACCCAAAGGGTCTGTTATTTTCTGGCAGCTTGAGTTATGTGGCAGAGGTCAGGCGTGGTGTGGACCTTCCAGATGACCACTAGCTTGGCAGCCCTGGTCTCATCAAAGATGGACTCTTAAGCTGCACCACTCTCAGCAGCAGGCCCTGAGACAAGGATTATACAAACAGTACAAGAATGCAAGTAGCTTATTTGCAATATGATCCCAGGACTACCCATGGGAGATTCAAGAAGTGAGATGGGGTGGAGGGAGCAGAGAAAGAAGCCAGTGCAAGTTGGATTTTGAAGTAGGTTGTCATTGTAGGTGTCTAGAGCTGAATCCTGCAGAACAAAGGCTGGGAGACAGTGCAGAGCACACATCAGTGCTATGGTATCAAAGGGTGAAGGAGCTGGTGGGTATTTGTATATGCCAACTCCCACCAGTAATTAGTTGAGGGTTGCTGGAGTAGGATGTTAAGTCCCTGGTTACAGATGAACAGGATGGGGTCAAACAATCAGAGAAAGCTCTCAGGCAAAAAAAAAAAAAAAAAAAAAAAAAAAATCACAAATACTGGCAACCAGAAGTGATAAGAGTCAAAATTAGTTATCTGTTATTCATGTGGTCCCCAGATCCCGAGGAGCTCGAGCAAGTCTGTGCATTGAAAATCAGATCAGCCTAACCTTTTCCCAGCACGCAGTTCTCTTTAAGATGCCAGCCTCACCCTGCCCCACTTTGTTCCACTTCTAGGGTATAGAATGCATTGTCCCTGGACTGAATGACCAGAACCCTTATGATTAAAATAGCAAATACTTATTTTGTGTTTACCATAGACCAGGTGTTCTGGTAATTGCTTTATAAGAATGACCTCATTCTTATTGAGGTTGTCATTTTTATGACAACCCTGTGAAACAGGTGCTATCACTTTTTAATTTTATTTTATTTTTTAGGGAGGGAGTAGGGAGAGGCAGAGGGAGAGGAAGAGAGAGACTCCCAAGCAGGCTCCACACCCAGTGCAGAGCTCAATGTGCAGCCCAACACGGGGCTCGATCTCACAACCCTGAGATCATGACCTGGGCCAGAATGAAGAATCGGATGCTTAACTGACTTATAGATTGAATGTTTGTTTTCTTCCAAAATTCATCTGTTGAAATCCTTCCCACCCCACCCCCCCCGCCAATTCGTATCTCCCCTAAGTGACACTATCCCATGAGAGCCCATGCTGTCCTCTCACCCACCCACCCAGGCTGCACCTCACCTCACCATTTCCCAGAGCCTCATCAAATCCCGGAGCCTGTGCTGGACTCCCACGGGCTGTGAGACTGGGGGCTTGGGCCAAAGTGAGCTAGATCTCTGGGGTGGGGAGCAGAGGGAGCCCAAACAATGCTCTTAGTAGTCTTTTCCAGACTCCAACACCCAAATAATGAGTTCAAGGGAGAAGACACCAGACTTGATTCTCATTTTCGTGTACCCTATGCCCATTGCACCGTAGGCCCTTCAGTGTCTCCTGTTTGGTGCCTAGGACAGGGCTGATGCTGTGGGGCACTGGCAACGTGTGCAAATTACCAAAGCCCTACCCTTGTGGAGCTGACATGTTGACTGATGACAGACTGACAGAAAACAAACATGTCAATCAGTAAACAGACTGTGTCAGATGGTGGTAAGTGCTCTAGAGAAAAACAGAGGTGGTAAAGTCTACAGGGCTGAAGGAAAGTAAAAGAAGGAGTGGGCACTAGAGGAAGAGCTTTGCTCTCAGGGGACCAGCCAGTGCTAAAGTCCAGAGGCAGGAGCATCCTTAGCCTATGAAAGGACCATGTACAGTGTGACGGAAGTGAAGGAAGGGAAGGGATGATCGGAGAGTAGTAGCAAGGAGGGGATCACATAGGACTTCGCAGACATTATAAGGACTCTTTCTTTTCTTTAGAGTGGGGTGGGAGCCATGGGAGAGTTTCCAGCAAAGGCAGAACAGGGTCCTGCTTAGCCTCTGCGGGGTTACTCAGCAGTGAGAATCACCCAGGGCTGGGGAGTCCTGGAGGGAGAAAGAAACAAGGAGGAAGCCGAGGAGAGGGTTTCTGCAGAGAGCCTGTTGACAGGTGATGGTGGTCCAGACCCCTGGTAGCCGTGAAGGTAAGCAGTCAGGTGTTTTGAAGGCACATATGATGGGACCACTCATGGCTTGGATGAAGGATGTATGATTTTTTTTTTTAAGATTTTTTAAAAAAGATTTATTTATTTATTTATTTATTTGAGAGAGAGAGAGAGAGAGAGAGAGAGAGAGGAAATTGCATGTGAGTGGGAGGAGGGGCAAAGGGAGAGAGAGAGAATTCCCAAGCTGACTCCCCACTGAGCAGGGAGCCCAGCTCAGAGCTTGATGCAAGGACCCTGAGATCATGACCTCAGCTGAAATCAAGAGTCAGATGCTTAACTGACTGAGCCACCCAGGTGCCCCCATATGATTCTTTATATATGAAGTTCAAGAACAGGCTAAACTAAGCTAAAATCAGAACAGTAATTCCCCCTGGGGAGGATGTTGGGATTGACGAGGAGCGGCACACACGACCTTTCTGGGGTGATGGAAATGTTCTCTATTTTTATTTGGGCGGTGGTTTCACAATATATAGACAGGTTTTTTTAAATCTACTGAGTGGAATCCTTAAGGTGTATGCATTTTACTGTGTGTAAATTAAACTTCAATTTTTAAAAATGGCACAATGAAAAAAGCAAATGACCTTTGAAACGGGGGTCTATTTGGAATACCTAGGTCCTTATAACAGAGTGTAAAAGGATAGAGTGGTGTGAGGGAATTTATTACCTTCTTTCAGTTGTACAGTATCAACCCCCCCCCCCCTACACTTGGGGCACCCAACACTGTGAACTTGCTTTCTCCAGCCACGAGAGTGCAGGTCCAGAACCGAGCTTGGCCTCTCTGGAAGGCTTCCCAGAGCGCTGAGTCTGAGGCCACAGAAAGCAGACAGCGCCAAGAACACGGCCACGGTCAGAGGTGCCAATGCCCGGCCACATTCCTCCAGTGATCAGTTCTTCTGATCAATCCTATAAGTCACCCTGTAATCTTCTAATAAATCCCTCTTCTGGTTAGGCCACTCCGAGCCATTTTTGTGGTTTGAGACCAAGCGCCCTGCCTGGTCAATGCTGCGTGGAAAGAGCCCAGGGCTGAGTCAGAGAGACCTGGACGGTGTCCTAAGTCACTCTGGTTCATCAGGTCCTGCCACACTGGTGATCAGACAGCCAGAGGGAGCTTATCCCATGACCAGCCCAATCCACGAGGGAAAGCCAGAGGGCAGGGAGAGCCCCCTGCGAGGGCGGGGAGAGCTGCAGAGGGCAGCTGCAGGGCAAGCCGGCCCAGCCAGGGAGCCTAGTTTCATCTCTGAAGGTGCAGACTGTGGCCTACCAGTCTTGCTGGATTTAGGGGCCGGACCTAACCCTTATAATCTAGCCTGAACACTAGGCAAAGACAGCTTTCAAGGAAGGAGGGGCCCACATTCCTGCCTGTGGAATGTCTCCCAGCATGAAACAGAGCTTGGGCCTCAGCAAGAGGAGGAGACCAAGGGGTGCCTGGGTGGCTCAGTCATTAAGCATCTGCCTTAGGCTCAGGTCATGAACCCAGGATTCTGGGATTGGGCCCTGCATCAGGCTCCCTGCTAGGTGGGAAGCCTGCTTCTCCCTCTCCCACTCCCCCAGCTTGTGTTCCCTCTCTCGCTGTGTATCTCTCTGTCAAATAAATAAATAAATAAATTTTTAAAAAAGAGAGAGAGAGAAGGAGACCAAACCCAAGATGTGAAATGGGCCTTGGAGCCCACGGAGGTGTGCGTGTGTGCGCGCACACCCTAGCCTCCTCTAAGAGGGGTCTCCCTGCTCAGTTTTGCTCTGATTACAACCACAGCTGACGTTGCTAATTCAGCAGCAAACTCAGCATAGCCACTCACGGAATTGGGGTGCCGGCGGGTAACTGCTGGAGAAAGACCTGTGTGGCTTGGAGCCCCGCACAGGGCAGGCCCTGGAGGCCTGGGAGACTGCAGTGTGCCTGTGGATTTGAGCCCTGGGGTCCCTGCTGGGCTCCAGGCCGGGAGACCTTGTCCAGTCCTCTGACATTTCCTGGGCTCGGTGCCACAAACCAAGGCCCCAGTGTGTGGAAGCATTTTGTAAACTCGTCTGGGCTGTTCCCTTCTGAGTGGTTTTAAGGCTTGGTTTTTGTTTTTCATTTGAGAGACACTAGCCCCTTGGGGATGGTGGCCATGAGGGAGCTAGGAAGAATCTAGGGAGGCACATGAAGGGAGAAGATGAGGACTTGGGGTTCTGTTTGAGGGGAAGGGTTTGCCTAGGAGGTGGGAGGAGTAGAAGGATCCAGAAAGAGAGAGCGCTTGGCCTTCTGGAGTCCCCCCCAGCTCGGGGAGGGGAAGGCTTGGGACAGTTGCTGCAGAGGACTTTTGTTCACAGCAGCTCTGCGTTCCCTCAGCTGCTGGGCTCAGAGAGTTGGAGTTGGGGGGGGGGTGGCGGGAGTAGGGTGGAAGAGGTTATCCTCCCTGCCTTCCAAAGGCAGACTCCTGGGTGGTCTGGACCTACGTCAACACAACTCTCCCCTCCTCTCTTCATCCTCCTCCCTGCTGCTCTGAAAGTCCAGTGGCGTCACTGCTTCCAGATGTGGTGTCCAGATGTGGCTTGGAGCGGGTCAGGCAGATCAGGGAGGCAGAGGCAGCCACCTGGCTTTTCCTCCCCCCTCCTCCTCCAATGGGGCCTGCCCAGTGCACTCCCTCCCTTGCCTTCCTTTCACCACTGGGTCAGGGTACCAGGGACCTAGAGGCACGGGTGGATGGATAAATAAATACCAGTTAGGAATAAACCTGAGCCAGACAGATGCATCTTTATTCATGTTGGAAAGAGCTTATAACTGGGGGAGTGGAGAACTCTCAGATATTTCCGTTCTGAGCAGTCCTAGTGGCTCCAGGAGGAGGAAGTGAGCTGTCTCCTTGGCTGGGGACCTGCCAGGGCACTGGGCTCTGGGCCAGCCAAGGCCTGAGAGAAGCTGCTGAAAACCTCCCCCTTAATGGGAACAGCCTGGCCCCTTGTGTCTCACTGGGACGGAGCCCCAGTTAGGGGGGAAAGGCAGCTGTTTTATTAGTGACAGGCTGTGCAAACCAGGCGGTGCTGTGGGGAGCGAGTTCTCTTGTTGCCTGGACAAGCCTGTATCCAAGAGCACCATGCGCGAAGTCCCCAGGGCTCACGTTCAAATGCAGGTTCTGACTCAGTCCATCTGGGATGGGGCTTGGAATCTCTTATTTCTAACTTGCCCTCAGGTGATTCTGATGCTTGCTGGTCTGTGGACCACATTTTGAGTAGCAAGGCCCTGGACCAGACATCTAAAACATGTCAATATTTTTTGACACTTCTTTATTTTTTCCTGCAGGCTCTCCTCGACTCTTCTTTCTTTTTCCTTTTCTTTTCTCTTTTTTCTTTCTTCCTTCTTTGCTTCCTTCCTTCCTTTCCCTTTCTTTCCTCCCTCCCTTCATTCCCTACTTAATCCCTCCCTCCTTCTTTCTTTTCTTTTCTTTCTTCTCTCTTTTCTTTTCCTTTCTTTCCTTCCTTCCTTCCTTCCTTCCTTCCTTCCTTCCTTCCCTCCCTCCTCACTCCCTTCCTTCCTTCCTTCCCTCCCTCCTTTCCTTCCTGCCTTCCTTTAATTAAAAAAGTACCAAAGACGGTGAAAAATCTCCTAACCCCACCCCCGCAAGGCCATAATCCCTTCCCATGGCCAACCAGTGCTGTTGACTTTCGTGTACATCTCTCCTGAGATATTTCATGAACATACAAATAACTCCGTGTATTCTCTTCTCCCTCTGTGTCCTGTCCGAGCACCTGCTATGGTGCTGTTTTGTATTTTGCTTTTTTCACTTAACAACATGCCTTGGAAGTAGCTCCAGTTCTTTATTTCTCTTTTGAAGTTGCACACTTCCGTTAGATACCAGAACTTATGGAGGAAATCTCTTTTTGATGGATACTTGGTTGTGTCCAGTCTTCCGTCCTTGCATACAGGAGTGCAATGGACACCTTGGAGTCCTGTTACTTCCTGCAGGTGCGAGTCTATCAGGCAGACAGAGGACTGCAAGTGGAAATGCAAGGTCAAAGTCTACATGCTTTTGTAATTTTGATAAATATTGTCAAATCGACCTCCCCAGGGAGGTTGTGCTGACAAGGGAGAGAGGGCCTGTTGCCCTTATTCTCCCAATGCCAGGTGTGAACAAATTCCTCATCTCTGCCAACTGGAGATGGAAAACATGGTAACTGTACTTTTTGAAACTCTCCTCCTGGGATCGCCAGTCTGGTTCAGTAGACTGAGTGTTTGACTCTTGATCTCAGGGTGGTGAGTTTGAGCCCCAGGTTGGGTGTAGAGATTACTTAAAAAATAAAATAAAATCCAAAGAAAGAAGAAAGAAAGAAAGAAAGAAAGAGGGAAAGAAAGAAAGAAAAGAAAAGAAAGAAACTCTCTCCTCCTTTAGCGTCCATGGCTCTCTTCAACTATTTATTTATCGGTGAGTCACTGCTTTGATTGTTTCTGGGCCAATGACCCAGCAGAAAACTCTGGACTAATCCCCATGCTCTCCTCTGGTAGAGGAAGACAAGCCAGTAGATCGTCAATAATTCCTGATGAGCACAGAGAATGCTGTGAGAAGGGGGTGAATTCTCCAGACAGCGCTTCTCAAACTTCAACGGTGACTGTTGCCTCAACCAGAGGATCTGATTTAAAGGTAAATTCTCACTCAGCAGGTCTGGCGTGGAGGCCAGGATTCTAGAGTTTTAACAAGCTCCTAGGCGAAGCTGGGCCATTGGGCCCCAGGTGACATGTTAGTAGCAAGGACTAACCTGAAACAGGGTTGGCAAACTGTTTCTGTAAAGGACGAGATAGTAAATCTTTTCAGCCTTGTGGGCCACATGGGGTCCATTGCAGCTCTTGAACTTCGTCTTTGAAAGCAGCCTTGGGGGGCACCTGGGTGGCTCAGTGGGTTAAAGCCTCTGCCTTCGGCTTGGGTTGTGATCCCAGGGTTCTGGGATCGAGCCCCACATCGGGCTCTCTGCTCAGCGGGGAGCCTGCTTCCTCCTCTCTCTCTGCCTGCCTCTCTGCTTACTTGTGATCTCTGTCTGTCAAATAAATAAATAATATCTTTAAAAAAAAAAAAAGAAAGAAAGCAGCCTTGGACAACACATACATGAGTGGGTGTGGCTGTGTCCCAGGAAAAATCTATTTACAAAATAAGCAGTGGGCCGGATTTGGCCAGCGGGCCAGTGTTGTTTGCCCCTTGCCCTAGAACATCAGAAGCATCCCAGGCCTGCTTGTGGCCCTGATGAGTAAAGGGTGCTATTGGAGCAGTTGCAGGGGCCTGAGCTCGTCAAGGGGTCAGTGGTGCTGGAGGAATGGCTTATTAGTCAGAGTCCTACCAGGAAAACAGAAACCAGCGTTTAATAGAGGCAATTAAATGCCGGGAATTGGTTACATAGGTAATGGAAGAGCTGAGAAGTCATCCAGGGGTGGCCCAGAGATTAGCAACAGCAGGAAGCTGCTACCACCCTGGGGAGGAGGAGGAGGAGATGGGAGGAGGTGGTGTTGCTGAGCTCAGATTACCCGGTGGGAGTGGGAACCATGGTAGGTATACCCACTGGGAGCAGGAACCATAGACGAGGTCCAGCTGTGGTTGGAGACCCTGGAATATCCCGGCTTCTTCCTTTTTCTTGCCCTCCCTTCTCTCATCCATTGGCCAAACCTAGCTGTGATCCAGCCTACACAGGACACTGCAGGGGCCAGCCCCCCTCCCAGAGAGCTGAGCAGGGGAAGTCAAGGCATGGCCTGAGACCAATAGGACAATGCCCGGCCACAGAGATACTTAGAATGAGACTTGAAGTGTAGGTAATTGACCCAGCACAGGAGAGAGGAAGGATGGGTATTTCGGGCAAAGAGAACAGCCTAGCTAGGGTGTGTAGGGGTGAGTGTGTGGGAGGAGGTCAGCAGGGAGGCCTCTCCCTTAGGCAGGCTGAGATTTATGATTTAGAACAGGGTTTGGCAAACATCTGTGTCACATAGTTTTCCTTGTTTTGTTTAAAAACAAAATGTAAATACGTAAAAACCATTCTTAGCTCACAGGCCACAGACGGCTTTTGGCCCATGGTTGTTTGTTAGCCTGTTTTAGAAAAATCTACTTTAAAAGGATGGATAGAGGTGGATAGGAGGCTGAGAGCAGACAGAGAGGTGGGAAAGGAGGTGGCTGAAGATGCCAGGCAGGAGATGGTAGCCGTCCACCTGGGGGGCCATCATGGTGGAGAGAAGGGATGATGTAGAGATTCAGAATGGACAGGATGTAGAATGAAATTCTGGGCCAGGCCTGGAGGGGTTTTCATACTGACACATTGCTTAGCTCAGAACTCCTGGCTCCCTTGCTTCAAGGAGCTAGAGGGACACCTGTCATCCCAGCAGTGTGCTTCCCTACCCCACCCCCCAACTCCTCCCCAGTCCTCTGTTTAAGAGGAATGAGTTGTGCTGCCTCTAAGTTGGGATTCAGGGCTGCCCAACTGATAGTGACTCACTGACTGCTCATTCTAGAATATTGGTGCTGAGCATCTGCTGTCCTCAGTTTCAGGGGTTGGTGGCCATTCCAAGATGACCATGGGTAAGACCTGGGAGGCCCCTTGCCCAGTGTGGGTCCAGACACCTGCTGGTAGCCCCTTCCAGGTGTGAACAAATATGCCAAGGATAATTGTGGCATAGATAGGGCTGGAAGGATGTCTTAGTTTGGGGTCCCCAGAAGGGAGAGACAAAGATTCGAGCGTAAGTAGTTCAATGCACCGTGGGGGAGTGGGAAAGTGAGACAGGAGGGCAGTAGTCCATATGGGGCATATTATGGAGGTAGCTCCACTGTGGGCAGCTGGCACTTAGTCCTGGAGAACTCTGGACTCAGAGTAGAACATGGTCCTGTCAGAGGGGCAAGGCAGCCGTATTTCTCCATCATTTCCTGTGAGGGACAGATGGAGGGCTCTCCAAGGCATGCTTACTCCCTGGCATTTGAAGTCCACTCTTTGGCTTTCTGCAGCTCAGGAAAGAGAACTCTGAGGTGTAGACATGCAGTAGGAAGATAGCTGGAGCTTTCTGATGCGGTAAAGCCCCCAGGAGATGAGCAGGAGGCCTGTAGAAATACTCTATAGATAATTATCTTCTGCTTTTGATGGTTGGGGAAACTGAGAAGCAAAGTGACAGCTCAAATCACACAGCAGTTTTATGACAGTTGGGGGGCCAGAGCTCAGAGCCTGTGAGTCCAGCCCCTGCTGTCATGGGTCACCGGGGCATGAAAGGCCCTACCCTTCGTGTCTTATAGGTTGACTCCAGTTATCCCATCTGCCCACCTGCTATATTCTCTGCCCTGAATATTCCCCACTTCCTTAGTCTACCCAGAGCCCAGAGCCATATCCAGGGGAAGGGGGAGTTGCAGGACATGTTTATGTGGCAAGGCTTGGCTTCCTTACCAAGTATCTATATGGGGCATCCAGAGACTAGGAGGAGGGTAAGCAGAAGACAGAATGGGGCCAGGAGTTGGGAGGTGGCCAACTGGTGAAGCTGTGGGGGCAGGGTGTTCTGAGAAGAGGCAGAGATAGAATGTGATGGAGTTAGTGTGGAAGTCTCTCAAGGGGACTATGAAGTGGGCTGGGCAATTCTGAGCCCCTTACCTCTTGTCCTGGTTACTTGGGACTGGGACCCTTTGCAGAGCAGGGAACAGAGGTCCCAGGCCTCAACACTGAAGCCTGTGTGTGTTCAGAATTGAGCACGAGCCAACCACTTGGTCATCTGTTCATTCAAGGATCAGTTATGGGGGCTCAGGGTATCCCAGTCATGTGCCAACCACTTGGGGGAGACTTGGAGGAATCAGACTGTTCTCAGAACCTGTTGTATCCTGTCGGGGGAGTAGATCAGCTTTCTTTCACCTGAATTTTCCATTCTGTATTGAGTCCTGAGTTGAACGGTTGAAGACAGCACAGCCCTCAGGAAGTCTTCAGTCTGAGAGGGAGACAAACTTTCAAATCCAGGTGCGGAGTTGCTCCTTGCACAGGGAGGCTTAGAAATAGTTTTGTTCCTGAAGTCTTTGACACCCAACAGGGGATAGGGGTGACCGGAAGCTCTACCTGAGTGGCCCAGCGGAACCTGCATGAAATCCCATCCTATTCCCAAACCTAGCCTGTGACCAATGATTATCAAAGATGGTGTACTCTTTCTCTCCTTATGCCCTCACCCTTTGCAGTGTGACTTTGCCACTTATCCCATCAGGAATCTCTTCTTTACCCCTTGAATTTGGGCTGGTGTATTAGGGTTCTTAAGAGAAACAGAACCAACAGGATTTATCAATCTATTGATTAGTTAATCTAGATCTAGATAGAATTATCTCAAATTAGATAATTAATCTAAAATTAACCACCAGGGGGTATCTGGGTGGCTCAGTGGGTTGAAGCCTCTGCCTTCCGCTCAGGTCATGATCCCAGGGTCCTGGGATCGAGCCCCCCATCGGGCTTTCTGCTCAGCGGGAAGCCTGTTTCCTCCTCTCTCTCTCTGCCTGCCTCTCTGCCTACTTGTGATCTGTCTGTCAAATAAATAAATAAAATCTTTAAAAAAAAAAGGTAATTTTAAAATAAATAAATAAATAAATAAATAAATAAATAAAATTAACCACCAGGGTTGACCTGTCACTTGCTTTGGGCCATAGAATGTGGTAAAAGTGATGGTGTCTGAGTCCTGAGCCTAGTTCTTAAGAGGCCTTGCTCAGTTCCACTCACTGTCTTGGAATTCTGCCCAGTCACCATGTGAACAGTCAGGCTGACCCTTGGCAGATGAGAGACCATCTGGAACAGAGATGATTTGTGTCAATTGATGCCAGGTCTCACTCAACCTGGCAGCTGACAGTGTATGTACAAGGGAGTCCAACCAAGATAAAATTGCCCAGCAGAGCCCAGACCAAACTGCTGACCCATAGAACCATGAACTAAATAAAGAGTTGTTGTTTTGCCACTTAGTTTTTGGAGTGGTTTGTTACACAGCAAAACTAACTGATACACAGTCCAACTTCTGTGGTACCCTAACAGCCTGCCATCTTGGCTGATAGAGAAGACACAGGCAAACAGAGGGCCTGTTTCAGGTTATAATGAGGCTCTGTGGGTGTCTATATTCATTGGGGGCATGCATGTAGACATTCTTCCACCCTGATATTTAAATATAGCTCTGCACAAGCCCACTCTGGCCTGGCAGGCCCCCACAATAACGCACCAGAGCAGAGGGAGGGGTGGTAACTGGCAGCTGGCAGCCAAGAAAGTTCATGTTGGGGGTTGAGGGAGACCAAGGGCTGGTCTCAGCCCTGTAGACTGCGAGGAGCTTCAAGGATGCATCATAGGATCGAGCACAGGAAAAGGCCTGGAGCCAAACCTGGGCCAAGTTCTGTTTCTGTTGCTTGTCATGTGTGTGTCCTGGGGCAAGCTGCCTTACCATTCAGAGTCTCAGGTTCTCCAAGGGGAGAGTTAGGTTTTGGGGGGCCCAAAGCTGATGGCAGTTGGGAGACTGCTTTAAGCAGAAGGATACAATACTATGATGGTAAAGTTGCAGGAAGGGGCCCAGGCAAGCGATCCTAAGCTTCGTGAGCTTGGCAGTAAATTGCTCCTGGCTTCCTCACTAGTAAAATGGGAAAGTTAATAATAGCCATTGAACAGGATTGTTTTGAAGGTCAAACGAATACACTATAGATTCATAGATCATCTACGCATATTATAGTGGGTATCCTAGTGGGTGGGGTCTGGCAGGAAGACAGCTGTGCATGGGGGAAAGGGCCCATGTGGCAGCTGGTGGGTGGGCTAGTGGGAGGAGAGCTGGGCAGGGAGGAGGAGGAGTGGAGTGAGAGGAATGGTGTGGAATTTCTACTACCACCTGGCCCACAAACTGCCCCAAGGCTTGCAGGAGGGAATTCAGGCAGATGCAGGTGCTCATTTCATGAGGGTCTTGGGGAGGTCCTGGGACCTAAGTAAGGTTATAGCAGGTTTCTGGATGCAAAAGTTTCTTCTCTGGCATAAGAGGTTGAAATGGGGATTCTTGAGCAAGTGATATATTGAGGGCATGCTCTCGGAGAAGCATAAAAAAGAGGGAGGGCAGCAGGACAGTGCAGGGGAAGATGCTTAGTAAGGATGGGGTCTCAGCTGGCATCTAGCCTCCCCCTGATCCCACAGGGAGCTCTGGGGTGTGAATGGACCAGTTGAAGTAAGGAGGGCAGGCTTTTGTCAATCAGTTGTTGGGAGGATGGTGGGAAGTATCATTTTCCAGGGTTACCTATCAGCCAAGGGCAATTCTCAGGAGACGGGGGCAGCCTTGTAGCAGCTGGTGGATGAGTACAGTGGCCTGGGAAAGGGGATCTGCTCAGGGCACCAACAGAATGTACTACAAGGATCCTCCCCACATTTCTCCATGATATTCAGACTTATCATGGCATGGCGTTGGCAACTTGGGGAGTGCAAAGGAATGAATGGATGGAATTTAGGAGGGACCGGAGTGCTGATCTTTAGGGCACTCTGGCAGGGGAAGTGATGAGGTGTTGCCCCTCCAGTGGCTTCTAAGGACTTGGTTTTCTAGGAGGGATCACTGTGCTAAGTTCATTGGAAATGGGCGGGACTTTCAGAAATAACTGGGCAAGTTGAGGGACCCCGAAGCCCCCGTGGTCTGCAGATGGGGGGGGGCGGTTAAAGCCCACAAGATGTGTATTTTTCCTGTTAATGCAACCTAATTTGTGTCCATGTATTGATCAGACTTGTAGGAACTCGGGGCACATACGGTAAAGGGCTTTGGCAACTATAAAGTAGAGGATGATTTCCAAGGTCATGCATGTGATGAGATGGTAGGTGGTTTCCAACCCTGTGGAAGGACCAGAGATTCACTCCAATTCTGGCAGCGGTGCATTGGTTGGTTCCTAAAGAAGAGGAGCTAGGGAGGAAGGTGTGGTGGTTTGGTGCACCTGGGGTCCTGTGATCAAATGCAATGTTCTTTGTCTTCGGTGAGATGGGTCTTAGAGAAAAACAGCTGAATTGGGGTGTGGTGTAGGCTGGAATGTAAAATGGGAGAGAAACTTTGGAAAACTGGCAGCTTTTTGTGAAGTTAAACATACATCATAGGACCTAGCAATTCTACTTGTATCTACTCAGGAGAAAGGAAAATGTACACTGTGGTTTATTTGCTGCTGCGTACTAAATTATGTCCCAACTTAGAAGCTTAAAAGAACAAAAAACACTTATTATCTTCCCAGTGTCTGTAGATCGGGAATCCAGGAGCAGCTTAGCTGGGTGGTTCTGACGGGAGGTTTTTCATAAAGTTATAGCCAATTTGGTGGCCAGCCAACAGGAAGGTTTAATGGAGTTGGAAGATCTGTTCCTAAGATAGGGCTCACTCATACACCGGGCAAGTTAGTGCTATCAGTGAGAGGCTTCAGTTCTTCTCCACGTGGACCTCCCTGTAGAGCTGCTTGAGTTTCCTTATGACATGGTGGCTTGCTTCCCCCAGAACAAAGGATTCTAGAAAGTGAGGCCATGCTGCAAGCCTTTCATGACTTAGCTTTGAAATACACATACTGACACTTCTGTATATCCTATCATCTACTTGTCTGCTCTATTCTGTGTTGCAGGGATCTGCATGAGCTCATGAAGGGTAGGAAGGGAGGGTCATTGGAGGCCATTTTGGAGGCTGGTGACCTCAAAGGTTAATGCAGTCACACCTCCTCTGTTCTGCGTAGAGCAACACATGCACACCTGTGGCATCTTGAGATGAATGTGTTGAGTCTTGAGTATCATTCATTCCCAGTGGAGCTGTAAGAGCAGAAGAAGAAGGAGGAGGAGGAAGTGAAGGAGGAGGAGAGAAGAAGACTGCAGTTCTCGGCAAGAGGCTGTGCAAAGGTCCCATGGCCTGGCTGGAGTGTGTGAGTTCTTGAGTGAATAAAACCTTGACCCATGAGCCAGCCATGGTGTACAGTGTGGCTTGGTGTGGGTTAGTTAGGCCCAATGGGAGGGACTGGAGGAGCCAACCTGGTCTCTACTTTTATAGACCCTGAAACAAGGGTGCAGGACCTCTAAGGTAACCTCTCAGCTGGTGTGTCAAGTTCAACCAAAGTGGCTATAAAAGCACTTCCATGAGGAGGAATTTCCAAGCCCAAGGGCTTAACTTTTCCTCATCCTGGAGTCTCCATGGCAGGGTAGGGAGTGTGTGAGGGGTCTGCTCTGTGCCATTAAGCCAAGGAAGAGCAGTCTCCAGACTATGGTCCCATGATACCTCTCCTGCTTTCCAAGACAGGAAACAGGACTTACCCTTAAAGACCTTTATTACCTGGCCTTGTGCTTTATGAATAGGTCACTTCAACTGAATTGCAGGGAGTTCTGATTGGTGGGCTCTTCCCCAGGAGTTGAGTCCTTGACTGAATGTAAGATCCTCAGTCCCCAATCCTTCTCCACAAACCCTATCAGCTCAATTTCCCATCTGGGAGCCTGGGGGTAAGGTGAGTTGGTGCCCATCATATGGGCTGTGTTAGAGGATAGAGGTAGGAGATCAAGACATGGCCTCCTTCTGGAGGGCAGCCTATGTTCCCATAATGGATTTTGGAGCCTCAATAATGGATTTTGAATGAATACAGAAACTTAGGGACCTCACAAACAGGTCGACTTCTTCTTTTTCTTCACCAAAGCCCACATGACCTAGGAGTATGTGTGAAGAGATGAGAATGGAATGGGAAAGAGAGGCACTAGCCCTTTAAAGAGAAATCCAGGGTTTGCAGAGAAGTGCAAATTAACATGCAAATGGTCTGCAAAAGCAGACTTGGGACACAGGGTAGTGGACTTGGATGAACCAAAGGGTACCCGTGCCAGTTTGCCCAGCCCTGAATCGTGGTTCCCTGCTGGATGTGAAAAGAAGCACTACAGCTCCAGAATTTCTATAAAGGAGGCAATGGGGTAGGGAGCACAATCTGGCTGGGGAGGCGGGAGGCTAGAGAGTCATTGAACTGACCTGGGAGCCACTCACTTTTTTAAAAAAAACTGATTATACATTTATTAGAGGGTGGCTCTGATTCTCAGTTTCTGTCTCTAATCTGTCAATGTGACTGCAAGAATCAATGCCACTTAAATAACTCCCATACCCAGTTCTTGGGCTACCTCTTTCCAACTTGATGGTCTATTTTGGAATTTTGTAAACCACCCCTCCCTCCATATTCCTTTACCACCTGGATTCAGCCATTCTTTTCATGACTGATGGAATTCGACATTCTTTTCATGTACTTGCCTGGTGCTAAGGTTGTTCCAGTGACCTATGCAGACTCCTTCCTGGAGCTCTGGACTCAAGCAGCACAGTGTTTCCTAAACAACTCTCTCTGGATGCCTGTCTCCCAGGGACCCCAAGCTGTGCAGATTTGAGGTAGGACTCAGAGTCCTCCAAAATCCAGTTCTTGGGAATATTCGACAGCTCACTCCATGTCCCGGTAAAATGGCAGCCCCATCCAACTGGCGTACAAGTCAGAAGGCTGAGGTCAGCTGGGACACCTTTCTTACTCTCATGCCTTTCTCCTCCCCTCTGCCATGAAGTCTGTAAGTCCCAAGTCCTCTTGTCTGATACCTATACCATTTCAATGGCTCTTAGCTGGTCTCCCCACACCCTCTCTTACTACCCTCCTACCTTACTACCAGACTCCTTCGATCTTCACTTAGATATCAGAATTATTCTTGTCCCCACTCTGATACAATAATCTATCTGTGTGATACTTGGAAAGTTGCTACACTTCTCTGAGCCTTAGCTCCCCATTGGTCAAAGAAGCTTGCCAAGGACCAGAACAGACCAGTTTCTGAGGTGTCATGGCTCTGAGAGGTGGGCTGCTTTCTGGATAGAGGGTACCCCATGGTGAGGTGAAGGACCCCCATGGGTCCAGGAACTGCCATGTAAGCAGTCCTCAGAGCCTTTGCTTTCCAGGTCTTTACAGCCTGCCTGCCACTTTTTGCCACCAAGAAGTGGGGGGAGGAGTCAAGATGGCAGAGAAGTAGCAGGCTGAGACGACATCAGGTAGCAGGAGATCAGCTAGACAGCTTATCTAACCATTGGGAACACCTACAAATCCAAGGGGAAATTGAAGAGAAGAAGAGCAACAATTCTAGAAACAGAAAATCGACCACTTTCTGAAAGGTAGGACCTGCGGAGAAGTGAATCCAAAGCGACGGGAAGATAGACCACGGGGGGAGGGGCCGGCTCCCGGCAAGCGGTGGAGCAACGGAGCACAAAATTGGGACTTTTAAAAGTCTGCTCCACGGAGGGACATCGCTCCAGAGGCTAAACCAGGGGGAAACCCAGGCGGGATCAGCGTAACCCCAGGTCCCACGGGGTCACAAAAGGACAGGGGGCGTCTGAGTACCACAGAGCTCGCAGGTATTAGAGCGGGGAAGCCGGCTACAGCGACAAAGCTGAGGAGCAAGCTCTCAGCCCGGGGTTACCTTGTGCCGGTCGCAGGCTGGGTGGGCTCGGAGCACAGCCGGAGGCCACGGAGACGGAAGTGACCAGGCGCATTTCTCCAAGTGCCAGCAATTGACTGCTTTCCTACCGGCGCGACCACAGGCCAGGGAGGTGGGGTGGTTGGGCTCTTTTCTCCGAGGGCACACTGAGGAGCGGAACCCCAAGCTCTCGGCTCCTCTGGGTGGAGAGATTGGGAGGCCGCCATCTTCATTCCCGTCCTCCAGAACTCTATGGAAAGCGCTCAGGGAACAAAAGCTCCCGAAAGCAAACCCGAGCGGACTACTTAGCCCCGCCCCTGGCAAGGGCGGTGCAATTCCGCCTGCGGCAAAGACACTTGAGAATCACCACAACAGGCCCCTCCCCCCAGAACATCAACGAGAAACCCAGCCAAGACCAACTTCACTCACTA
The DNA here is from genome assembly GCF_963455335.1 of Martes martes. Taxonomy (NCBI): domain Eukaryota; kingdom Metazoa; phylum Chordata; class Mammalia; order Carnivora; family Mustelidae; genus Martes; species Martes martes. The sequence goes on from NC_137896.1 coordinate 29,318,239, forward strand.
AGGAACAGCAGAATTCTATAGGAGGAGAAAGCAAATCTTATCTGGACAAAATGACAAGGCGAAAAAACTCACCACAAAAAAAAAAAAAAGAACAAGAGGCAGTACCGAAGGCTGGAGACCTAATCAATATGGACATTGGTAACATGACAGATCTAGAGTTCAGAATGACAATTCTCAAGGTTCTAGCTGGGCTCGAAAAAGGCATAGAAGATATTAGAGAAACCCTCTCCGGAGAGATAAAAGCCCTTTCTGGAGAAATAAAAGAACTAAAATCTAACCAAGTTGAAATCAAAAAAGCTATTAATGAGGTGCAATAAAAATGGAAGCTCACACTGCTAGGATAAATGAGGCAGAAGAAAGAATTAGTGACATAGAAGACCAAATGACAGAGAATAAAGAAGCTGAGCAAAAGAGAGACAAACAAATACTGGACCACGAGGAGAGAATTTGAGAGATAAGAAACACCATAAGACGACACAACATTAGAATAATCGGGATTCCAGAAGAAGAAGAAAGAGAGAGGGGAGCAGAAGGTATATTGGAGACAATTATTGGAGAGAATTTCCCTAATATGGCAAAGGGAACAAACATCAAAATCCAGGAGATGCTAAGAACGCCCCTCAAAATCAATAAAAATAGGTCCACACCTCGTCACCTGATAGTAAAATTTACAAGTCTTAGCAACAAAGAGAAAATCCTGAAAGCAGCCCGGGAAAAGAAGTCTGTAACATACAAGGGTAAAAACATTAGACTGGCAGCGGACCTATCCACAGAGACCTGGCAGGCCAGAAAGAACTGGCATGATATATTCAGAGCACTAAACGAGAAAAACATGCAGCCAAGAATACTATATCCGGTTAGGCTATCATTGAAAATAGAAGGAGAGATAAAGAGCTTCCAGGACAAACAAAAGCTGAAAGAATTTGCAAACACCAAACCAGCTCTACAGGAAATATTGAAAGGGGTCCTCTAAGCAAAGAGAGACCCTAAAAGGAGTAGATCAGAAAGAAACAGAGACAATATACAGTAACAGTCACCTTACAGGCCATACAATGGCACTAAATTCATCTCTCTCAATAGTTACCCTGAATGTTAATGGGCTAAATGCCCCAATCAAAAGACACAGGGTATCAGAATGGGTAAAAAAGCAAAACCCATCAATATGCTGCCTACAAGAAACTCATTTTAGACCCGAAGACACCTCCAGATTTAAAGTGAGGGGGTGGAAAACAATGTACCATGCTAATGGACATCAGAAGAAAGCTGGGGTGGCGATCCTTATATCAGATCAATTAGATTTTAAGCCAAAGACTATAATAAGAGATGACGAAGGACACTATATCATACTCAAAGGGTCTGTACAACAAGAAGACCTAACAATCTTAGATATCTATGCCCCTAACATGGGAGCAGCCAACTATATAAACCAATTAATAACAAAATCAAAGAAATACATCAACAGGAATACAATAATAGTAGGGGACTTTAACAGTCCCCTCACTGAAATGGACAGATCATCTAAGCAAAAGATCAACAAGGAAATAAAGGCCTTAAATGACACACTGGATCAGATGGACATCACAGATATCTTCAGAACATTCCATCCCAAAGCAACAGAATATACATTCTTCTCTAGTGCACATGGAACATTCTCCAGAATAGACCACATCCTGGGTCATAAATCAGGTCTCAACTGGTATCAAAAGATTAGGATCATTCCCTGCATATTTACAGACCACAATGCTCTGAAGCTAGAACTCAATCACAAGAGGAAATATGGAAAGAACGCAAATATATGGAGACTAAACAGCATCCTTCTAAAGAATGAATGGGTCAACCAGGAAATTAAAGAAGAATTGAAAAATTCATGGAAAAAAATGATAATGAAAACACAATGGTTCAAAATCTGTGGGACACAACAAAGGCAGTCCTTAGAGGAAAATACATAGCGGCACAAGCCTTTCTCAAGAAACAAGAAAGGTCTCAAATAACAACCTAACCCTACACCTAAAGGAGCTGGAGAAAGAACAACAAAGAAAGCCTAAACCCAGCAGGAGAAGAGAAATCATAAAGATCAGAGCAGAAATCAATGAAATAGAAACTAAAAAAACAATAGAACAAATCAACAAAACTAGGAGCTGGTTCTTTGAAAGAATTAGTAAGATTGACAAACCCCTGGTCAGACTTACCAAAAAGAAAAGAGAAAGGACGCAAATAAATAAAATCATGAATGAAAGAAGAGAGATCACAACCAACACCAAAGAAATACAAACAATTATAAGAACATACTACAAGCAACTCTACGCCAACAAATTTGACAACCTGGAAGAAATGGGTACATTTCTAGAGACATATAAACTACCACAACTGAACCAGGAAGAAATAGATAACCTGAACAGACCCATAACCAGTAAGGAGATTGAAACAGTCATCAAAAATCTCCAAACAAACAAAAGTCCAGGACCAGACGGCTTCCCAGGGGAATTCTACCAAACATTTAAAGAAGAATTAATTGCTATTCTCCTGAAACTGTTCCAAAAAATAGAAATGGAAGGAAAACTTCCAAACTCATTTTATGAGGCCAGCATCACCTTGATCCCAAAACCAGACAAGGATCCCACCAAAAAAGAGAATTATAGACCAATATCCTTGATGAACACAGATGCGAAAATTCTCACCAAAATACTGGCCAATAGGATCCAACAGTACATTAAAAGGATTATTCACCACGACCAAGTGGGATTTATTCCAGGGCTGCAAGGTTGGTTCAACACCCGCAAATCCATCAATGTGATACAATACATTAATAAAAGAAAGAGTAAGAACCATATGATACTCTCAATAGATGCTGAAAAAGCATTTGACAAAGTGCAGCATCCCTTCCTGATGAAAACTCTTCAAAGTGTAGGGATAGAAGGCACATACCTCAATATTATCAAAGCCATCTATGAAAAACCCACCGCAAATATCATTCTCAATGGAGAAAAACTGAAAGCTTTTCTGCTAAGGTCAGGAACATGGCAAGGATGTCTGTTATCACCACTGCTGTTCAACATTGTACTAGAAGTCCTAGCCTCAGCAATCAGACAACAAAAAGAAATTAAAGGCATCCAAATTGGCAAAGCAGAAGTCAAACTATCACTCTTTGCAGATGATATGATACTGTATGTGGAAAACTCAAAAGATTCCACTCCAAAAGTGCTAGAACTTGTACAGGAATTCAGTAAAGTGTCAGGATATAAAGTCAATGCACAGAAATCAGTCGCATTTCTTTACACTAACAACAAGACAGAAGAAAGAGAAATTGAAGAGTCAGTCCCATTTACAATCACACCCAAAACCATAAGATACCTAGGAATAAATCTAACCAAAGAGGCAAAGAATCTGTACTCAGAAAACTATAAAGTACTCATGAAAGAAATTGAGGAAGACACAAAGAAATGGAAAAATATTCCATGCTCATGGATTGGAAGAACAAATATTGTGAAAATGTCTATTCTACCTAAAGCAATCTGCACATTTAATGCAATCCTTATCAAAATCCCATCCACTTTTTTTTAAAGAAATAGAACAAATAATCCTAAAATTTATATGGAACCAGAAAAGACCTCGAATAGCCAAAGGAATATTGAAAAAGAAAGCCAAAGTCGGTGGGATCACAATTCCAGACTTCATGCTCTATTACAAAGCTGTCATCATCAAGACAGCATGGTACTGGCACAAAAACAGACATATAGATCAATGGAACAGAATAGAGAGCCCAGAAATAGACCCTCAACTCTATGGTCAACTAATCTTTGACAAAGCAGGAAAGAATATCCAATGGAAAAAAGACAGCCTCTTCAACAAATGGTGCTGGGAAAATTGGACAGCCACATGCAGAAAAATGAAATTGGACTATTTCCTTACACCACACATGAAAATAGACTCAAAATGGATGAAGGACCTCAATGTGAGAAAGGAATCCATCAAAATCCTTGAGGAGAATGCAGGCAACAACCTCTTTGACCTCAACCGCAGCAACTTCTTCCTAGGAACATCACCAAAGGCAACAGAAGCAAGGGCAAAAATGAACTATTGGGATTTTCATAAAGATCAAAAGCTTTTGCACAGCAAAGGGAACAGTTAACAAAACCAAAAGACAACTGACAGAATGGGAGAAGATATTTGCAAACGACATATCAGATAAAGGGCTAGTATCCAAAATCTATAAAGAGCTTATCAAACTCAACACCCAAAGAACAAATAATCCAATCAAGAAATGGGCAGAGGACATGAACAGACATTTCTGCAAAGAAGACATACAGATGGCCAACAGACACATGAAAAAGTGCTCCACATCACTCGGCATCAGGGAAATACAAATCAAAACCACAATGAGATACCACTTCACACCAGTCAGAATGGCTGAAATTAACAAGTCAAGAAATGACAGATGCTGGCCAGCATGCAGAGAGAGGGGAACCCTCCTACACTGCTGGTGGGAATGCAACCTGGTGCAACCACTCTGGAAAACAGTGTGGAGGTTCCTCAAAAAACTGAAAATAGAGCTACCCTCTGACCCAGCAATTGCACTACTGGGTATATATCCTAAAGATACAAACGTGGTGCTCTGAAGGGGCACATGCACCCGAATGTTTGTAGCAGCAATGTCCACAATAGCCAAACTGTTGAACCTAGATGTCCATCAACAGATGAATGGATAAAGAAGAAGTGGTATATATACACAATGGAATACTATGCAGCCATCAAAAGAAATGAAATCTTGCCATTTGCGATGACGTGGATGGAACTAGAGGGTATTATGCTTAGCGAAATAAGTCAATCGGAGAAAGACAACTATCATATGACCTCTTTGAGATGAGGAAGTGGAGATGCAATGTGGGGGGATTGGGGGGGAGGTAGGAAAAGAAAAAATGAAAGGATGGGATTGGGAGGGAGACAAACCATAAAGGACTCAATCTCAAAAAACAGACTGAGGGTTGCTGGGGGGAGGGGGGATAGGAGAGGGTGGTGGGGATATGGACATTGGGGAGGGTATGTGCTATGATGAGTGCTGTGAAATGTGTAAACCTGACGATTCACAGACCTGTACCCCTGGGGATAAAAATACATTATATGTTTATTAAAATTAAAAAAAAAAGAATTAAAAAAAAACAAAAAAACAAAGACGGAAGAAGTGTAAGCCACAGCTGAAACTCATGTGTCTCTTCTGTTCCTCTCCCTGTCTCCCACATGCCAAAAATACGGGCTTGCTTCTCTCCCATTCCACAACTTCAAAGCCAATACAGTCTAAGCCAGGCTGTCATCCTGTGAACTATCATATATTGATCTGAAAACCCCTTTTTATTTTAAAATTATTATAGATTCACAGAGAGTTACAAAGGTGGTAGAGAAAGGTCTCAGGTGCCCCATACCCCTCATCCTGCTCCCCCCAATGGTTACATCCGACCTGACTATAGTAAGGTATCAAAACTGGAAAATTGACATCGATATGATGTATGCATAGTTCTGAGTTATTTTGTTATTTTTATGGGTTTTCATAACCACCACTCTTGTCGAGATGCAGAACTATGGCACCTCTGCAAAGATCTCCCTCCCACTACTCCTTTGTAGTCATGTTTGCTCCTCTCCCTACCATCCCTCATCCTTGGCAACCACGGATGTGTCCTCTATCTCTATATTTTTGTCATTTTGAAAATGTTACGCAAGTGTAAGTATACAGTATGTGATCTTTTGTATTCCCCCCCGCCCCACCAAGTCCCACAGATCCATCCAGGTTGTTGAATGTACCAATCGTTTCATTTTCTGAGTAGTGAATGTACCACTTGCTGTGACTGAACCAGTTTGTGTAACCATTCACTTGTAGGATGTTTTGTTTGTTTCCAGTTTTTGTTACTATAATTGAAACTGATGAACAGTTTTTGACAGGCTTTTGTGTGGGTATAACACTTTATTTCTCTGGGATAAATGTCCAGGGGAACCATTGCTGGGTTGTATGGTAAGTGTATCCTTCGTTTTTTAAAAGAACTTGCCAAGCTATTTTCTGAGTGGCTTTACAATTTTCCATTCCCACCAGCAATGTATGACAGATCCTGATTCTCTGCATCCTCTCAAGTATTTGGTATTGCCACTATTTGTTTTTTAATTTTAGCTGTTTTAACGGGTATGTGATGATATTATATATGGTCTTAATTTGTACTTCCCTAAGGGCTAATGATGTTAAGCATCTTTCCATGGGCTTATTTACCGTAATGTACATCTTCTTTGGTGAAACATCTCTTCACGTCTTTAGCTCATTTTTAAAAAAAGATTTTACCTATTTACTTGAGAGAGAGAGAGAGAGAGAGCGTGCGAGAGTGAGTGGACGTGAATGGGGGAGGGACAGAAAGGGAGGGAGAGAGAGAGAGAGAGAGAGAATCTTGAGCAGACTCTGTACTGAGTGTGAGGCCCAATGGGGACTGGATCTCATGACCCAAGATCATGACCTGAGCCAAAATCAAAAGTCGGTTGTTTAACCAACTGAGCCACTCAGGTGCCCCTTTTGCCCATTTTCTAATTGGATTGTTTTGTTTTTTTAAATGTTAAATTTTGAGAGTTCCTTATATATTCTGATATGCATTCTCTGTTACATATGTGGTCTGCAAATATTCTTTTTATAGTATAGCTTGTATTTTCTTCTTCTTTTTAAAAAGATTTTATTCATTTATTTGAGAGAGAGAGAGAGAGCATAAGAAGAGAAAGGGTCAGAGGGAGAAGCAGGCTCCCTGCTGAGCAGAGAGCCTGATGTGGGCCTTGATAATGGGACTCTGGGATCATGACCTGAGCCGAAGGCAGTCGCCCAACAAACAGAGCCACCCAGGTGTCCTGTAGCTTTTATTGTCATCCTTTTAACAGTATCTTTTGCAGAGCAAAAGTTGTTAATTTTGACAATGCCCAGTTTATTGATTTTATGAATTAAGATTTTGGTGTCATATCTAAGAACTCTTAGGTCATCTGTTTGGATGACTTTCTTCTCTAAAAGTTTTATAGTTCCATCTCTAAATCTGTGATCCATTTTGAGGGACTCTTTTGTATAAGATGTGAGGTTTAGGACTAGTTTCATATTTTTGCCCATGGATATCTAATTTCTCTAACGCCATTTGCTAAAAATTTCTCTATTGGATCGCTTTTCTACCTTAATCAATGTCAGTTGGCCAGGGGCACCTGGGTGGCTCAGTCAGTTAAGTGTCTAACTCTTGATGTCAGGTCAGGTCATGATCTCATGGTGGGGAGATTGAGTCCCATGTAGGGCTCTGAGCTCAGCATGGAGTCTGCTTTGTCTCTCTTCCTCTGCTCCTCTGTTCAATCTCTATCTCTGAAATAAATAAATAAATAAATAAAATCTAAAGTTTTAAAAGAAAAAATGGTCAGTTGGCTGTGTCTGTGTAGGGCTATTTCTGCGTTCTCTAGTCCATTCCATTAATCTGTTTGTCTATCTCTCTGCTGATAACATACTGTCTTGATGATTATTGCTATATATTAGACCTTAACATTGAATAGAATGAACTCTTCCCACCTTATTATTCTTTCTCAAAATTCTTAGTTCCTTTCTGTACAAATTAGAGAGTAATCTTGTCTATATAACATTTTTCTGGGATTTTGATAGGAATTGTATTAAACTTCTATATCAGTTTGAGAAGAATTGACTTCTTTACTATAGTGAACACAATCCATGAACACATTATCTCTCTCCATTTAATTAGATTTTTAAAATTTCTGGGCCACCTGACTGGCTCAGTCAGTAGAGCATGTGAGTCTTGATCTGGGGGCTGGAAGTTCAAGCCCCACGTTGGGGATAGAGATTACTTAAAAATAAAATCTAAAAAAAATGTCTTTATGTTTTGTAGTTTTTAGTATACAAGTTCTATACATGTTTTGTTAAATTTATATGTAAATATATCATTTGTTTATAAATAAATAAATTTTAACAACTATAAATGGTATTGCATTTTTTCCAGTTTATTGAGGGGTGTGCTTATGATTAACCATTAAATTGTATATGTTTAGATAGTACAATACCTTTTAAAGGTGTGCAACATGATGTTTTAATATGTATACCTTGTGAAATGATGACCACAGTCAAGTTAATGAATACATCCATTACATCACATAGTTAGTGTTTTTATGTGTGTTAGAACATTTATGATCTCCCTTGAATTTTAGCAGATTTCAAGTATACAATATAGATTTCAAGTATTTCAAGTATACAGTATATATAGTATTTCAAGTATACAATATAGTACTATAATCACCATGCTATAAATTAGATCTCCAGAACTTATTCATCTTATAATTGAAAGTTTGTAGCCTTTGGCCAACATCTCCCCATATTTCCTCTGCCTTCCTTCCCCAGTCCTTGGCAAACACTGTTCTACTCTCTGGTTCCATGAGTTAGATTTTTTTAGACTCCACATGTAAGTAAGATTGGACGGTATTTGTCTTTCTGTGTCTGGCTTTTTCCACTTAGCATGAAGTCCTCTAGGTTTATCCAGGCTGTGAATGACAGGATTTCTAATAATATTCCATTGTATATAAATACCACATTAAAAAAAAGATTTATTTGAGAGAGAGAGAGAGAGAAAGAAAAAGAGAGAGAGCGTGACCAGGGGAGGGGCAGAGGGAGAGGGAGAGCAAGAGAATCCTCAAGCAAACTCCCTACTCAGTGTGGAGCCAAATGCAGGGCTCGGTCCCAGGAGCCTGAGATCATGACCTCAGTTGAAATCAAGAGTCAGACACTTAAAGGTATGAGCCTCCAGGTGCTCCTATACCACATTTTCTGTATCCATTCATCTGTAGATTGACAGGTTGTTTCCATATCTTGACTATTGTAAACAATGCTACAATGAGCACCGTAGGGCACATTATCTCCTTGAGATACTGATTTCACTTCCTTTGGATACATATCCAGAAGTGATATTGGCTGTCCTACAATGGTTTTATATTTAAATTTTTGAGGAACCTCCATACTATTTTCCATAGTGGCTGTCCTAATTTACATTTCTATCAACAGTGCATAAAGTTTCCCTTTTCTCTACAGCCCTGGCCAACACTAGTTATTTTCAGGTCTTTTGATAATAGCCATCTTAATGGAAGTGAGGTGATCTCTCATTGTGATTTTGATTTACATTTCCCTGATAATTAGTGAGGTTGAGCATCTTTTCATAGATCATTTGCATGACTTCTTTGGAATAACGTCCCTTCATTCTTCAGGTCTTTTGTCTGTTTTTTTAATCAGGTCATTTGTTTTTGTTTTTTGCTGTTGAGTTGCTTGGGTTCCTTATATATTTTGGATATTAACCAATATTTGGATATATCAGATATATGGTTTGTGACTCTTTTGTCCCATTGGGTAGGTTGTCTTTTCATTCTGTTGATTGGTTCCTTTGGTGTGTAGAAGTTTTTTAGTTTTATGTAGTCCCACTGTTTATTTTTGCTTTTGTTGCCTGTGCTTTTGGTGTCATACCCCAAAAAATCCAGCTCTCCAACTCCCTTGCTCTCTAAGGACATTTTCTTCTGTTCATGACAGGTTTCAAGAGTATCAGGTCATGGAATTACCTTCCTTAGGCCCTCCTGGTCTGCCCTAACCTTCATTCTTTTGCTTCTTCCACTATACATGTTCTTTGCCAGCCTGTGCATATTCTCTCATGGGGACTCCAACCAGACCCCTGCTGGTGTGTTGTTTTTCCAATATATTCTCTGAGTGCATGGAGATAGAAAAAAAAATACAATTGATTTTTATATGTTGATCTTTTATGTTGTGACTTTGGTGAGCTCACTTATTACTTCCAGAAGGTTTTATTTTTTTGTTTTTGCTTTTTTTTGTTTTGTTTTGTAAATCACTAGGTATTTTCTAGATAGGCGATCACTCTGGCCTATTCAGCCAGGGTGGCCTCACCCCAGTTGAACTGCCATTTTGTTGTAAAACTTAAATTGACCTTGCCCCCCACCCCCACCCCAGGAACTTATTTAAAAGCAAGTCCAGGAAATCAGTCCCAGGTAACAAAGTCCAAGTACAAGGGTGGGTCAGGCCAGGTGGAGGTATTCAATCAGTGGGGGCGCATACTGTCTCCTAGTTACCAAGGTGATGGGCTAGTTTCCATGGCTACTGTGGGGTGAATTGTAATTCAATTAGCCACCTGTGTGGGGCCAGGCCCAACCACATGGCCTTTGCTCTATAAAAGTTAGTCTGGAAAGCTGGGAGGGGTCATTCTCTCTGCAGGGGCCGGCCGGACCCGTTTGTTTGATGGTCGGTCTGATTCTTGATGCTTGGCGCGAAATAAAGCTTTGCTTGGCCTTCGCTTTCTATCAGTCTCGCTCCTTTAATCACGGACCCATTATTGGGGTACCCAATTTTGGGGGGACCCAACAATGTAATCTGCAAACAGAGGAGTTTTACTTTCTTTTTAATCTGTATGTTTATTTCCTTTCCTTGCCTTTTTGCATGGGTTAGAGCACTATGTTGAATGGCACTGGTGACAGTGGACATCCTCACCTTATTCTTCTTCATAGTAGAAAAGCATTCAGTCTTTCACCATTGGATGTGATGTTAGTTGTAGCTTTCTGTAAATATGCCTTATCAAGTTGGGGAAATTTCTCTCTATTCTGAGTTTTCTGAGAGTTTTTTTTTTTTAAAGATTTTATTTATTTATTTGACAGACAGATCACAAGCAGGCAGAGAGGCAGGCAGAGAGAGGGAGGAAGCAGGCTCCCTGCTGAGCAGAGAGCCCGATTCGGGGCTCGATCCCAGGATCCCAGGATCATGACCTGAGCTGAAGGCAGAGGCTTTAACCCACTGAGCCACCCAGGTGCCCCGAGAGTTTTTTTTTTTTTTAAGATTAATTAATTAATTTTTTTTTTGAGAAGGAGAGAATGAGTGAGCAGGGGGAGGGGCAAAGGGAGAGGGAGAGAGAGAATCTCAAGCAGACTCCCCTTGTGGGGCTTGATTCCATGACCCTGAGATCATGACCTGAGCCAAATCAAGAATTGGATGTTTAACTGGTTGAACCATCCAGGCACCCCTGAGAGTTTTTATTATGAACAGATGTCAAATGCCTTTCTGCATCAATTGATATCATTTTTAAAAAATGATTTTTAAGAAATATTTATTTATTTCAGAGAGAGAGAGAGAGTGTGTGAGCATGAGTGGGAGAGGCAGAGGGAGAGATTCTCAAGCAGACTCCTTGCTGAGTGCAAAGCCTGACTGACGTGGGGCCCAATCCCATGACCATGAGATCACTACCTGAGCCAAAACCAAGAGTCTGATACTCAACCAGCTGTGCCACCCTGGCATCTGATATAATTTTTCTTCTTGGTAGTGTGGTGGATTACATTGGTTTTCAGATACAGAAGCAGGCTTTCCTATCTGAATTAAGGCCCACTTGTTTTTGATACACAAATATATGTCTTTTAAAATATATTTTGAATCTTATTTGTTAATATTTAGTTAAGGACATTAGCATCTATATTCATGAAGGATATTGGTCTATAGTTTTCTTTTTTTGTCCTGTCTTTGCCTGTTTTTGATATTAGGGTAATACTAGATCCACAAAATGAATAGGGAAATGTTCCTTCCCCTTCTATTTTCTGGAAGAGAGTGTATAAAATTGATGTTAATTCTTCTTTAAACATTGGATAGAATTCTCCAGTGAAATCATCTGGGTCTAGATATTTCTTTTTCTTTCTTTTTTTTTTTTTGAGAGTCTTAAAATTATGAATTCAACGTCCTTACTAGTTAAAGACCTGCTTAAATTATCCGTTTCAAATTTGGGGGGGGATTTGTGATAGTTTGTGGTTTTTGAGAATGTGGCTCATTTCATTTCAGTTGTCAAATTTCCGTGTGTAGAGTTCATTGTGTTTCCTTATTATCATTTCAATGTCTGCAGAGTCTATAATGAGACCACCTATTTCTATCTGAATATTGGTAATTTCTGTTTTCCCTCTTTCTTCTTTTGTCTGTCTTGTTGGAGGTTTATCTATCTTACTAATTTTTTTTAAGGAAACAACTTTTTGTTTTATTGCTTTTAAAAGAAGATTTTATTTATTTGAGAGAGAGAAGGGGAGAGAGAGAGCACAAGCTGGGGGGAGGCAGAGGGAGAGGGAGAAGCAGACTCCACAGTGAGCAGGGAGTCCAACTTGGGGCTCGATCCCAGGACCCCAAGACCATGACCTGAGCCAAAGGCAGTCACTTAATTGACTGAGCCACTCAGGTGCCCCTGTCTATTGCTTTTATCTATAATTTTCTTGTTTTCAGTTTTATTGATATCTGCTCTTATCTTTATTATTTCCTTCTTTCTCCTGGATTTGTTTGTGGTTTTTTGCTCTTCTTTTTCTCATTTCTCTTTTCTATGTAAGGATTTAGTACTACAAATTCCCTCCCAGCAGTATTCCTGGTCAAAGAACACAACCGGTGTGATTTTATTTTTACTTATTTTTTTAATGGTGAAAACAATTTATATGTAGATTTAGGCAGCTGGACTCAGTTTAGATGGTCCCAATTTTGTTGGCAAGATCCAAAGCACCATAGTCAGGAGCCAGCTGGACATATGCCTTCTTTTCCCTTTCAGGCCTGATCAGGGTGTTGACCTTGGACACATCAACGTCACAGAGGTTCTTCACAGCCTGTTTGATCTGGTACTTGCTGGCCTTGACATCCACAATGTACACAAATGTGTTGTTGTCTTCTACTTTCTTCATGGCTGACTCAGTGATTGGGGGAACTTGGTGATGGCATAGTGGTCAAGCTTGTTTCTCCTGGGGAGCTCTTTCTAGGATATTCAGGCCGACTTCAGAGACTATCTTAGGCTGTCAGAAGGTAGGTGATATGTGGATTTTTTTTTTTTCTGCTGTGGCTGGGGAAGCTCTTCAGGGCTACTTTCTTGGCCTTCAAAGGCTTTGCTTTGGTTTTGGCTTTGGGAGGGGAGATTTTGTCACTGTCTTTGCAGAAGGGCTAGTGAATAAATGAAGTCTGAGGCCAGGGTTGGAAGTCCCACTGAGGCCAGGTTATTATAGCATTGGCTCCCATTTTTGGTGCTGAAACCTGGTTGGGTTAGTTAGGGGTCTGCCTGATGGGATGAAGGTTTCTTGCAGGGCATCTCACCCCTCTCCACCTGAGGATCCCTCATTGGGTCAGTAGAGCAGCTACTGGCTGGGATTTTTTTTTTTTAAACATTATTTATTTAGAGGAAGAAAGCCAGAGAGAAAGCACAAGTGGGGGGAGGGGCAGAGGGAAAAGCAGACTCCCCAATGAGCAGGAAGCCAGGAAGCCCCATGAAGCCCCATGAAGCCTCATGCAGGGCTCAATTCCAGGATGCTGGGATCATGACCTGAGCCAAAGACAGGTGCTTAACAGACTGAGCTACCCAATTGCCACCCCCCCCCACCCCCGCCGGGATTTTTAATGTAAGATCTCAGCCAGCCCGGGCCTTTCTGTTGCTGAGGAGCTCCGCAGGTTGGCAAGACTGTGGGGCTGACAGCTGCCCCCTGGTGGCCAGCCTTGGCCTCATCCCACCCCCACAACAGCTCTCCTACACGGTGTCCTCCCAGTCTCAGGCAGCAATGGCACATCCCAGGGATGGGCCCTCTAGTTCCCAGATGTAAGGGAACAAGAATGAGGGCTCACCAGCCCTCCTACTTTGCCCTCCTTTCTGCTGCATCTTCATCAGGGAAGACTTGGGCCATGTCTCCCTTCAGCATCCATGACAATACTGCCAGCATCCCAGCCCCTGTTGCTCTCCAAGGCCACTTTAGCATGATCAGGACAGATTCCAAGAATATCAAGTCATGGAAGGACCTCCCTCAGCTCCCGCTTTATCTGACCCTCCCTCTCTTGCCTCCTCCTCTTGGCATGTTCTTTGCCAGATTGTAGATTCTATCAATGAGGGAGGCCCAGAAGTCCCCTGCTTCTGCAAGTGCCCAGGGCCTTATGAGTCAGATGGACACACACTCTGAACAGGTTGGGGCTGGCATGAGCCCCCCAGTGCTCTCTCTCTCCCCAAGGCTCTGTGCCCCTCAGCAGGCTTCCCAAGAACAGCCCTACAGACATCCCCTCCCTGAATCTGTAGCCAGTGCCAGCCCATACTCACTGGCAGCTAGAGTAGACGGGGAGGTCATGAGGCCCCATGGTCCATTGGTTCTGGACCAATGACGGATTTATCGAGCCCCCAACATGCTCTGACTTTGTTTGACAGAAAGCCCAGGATGAGCTGCGTCTGCAGTGGGGACACCTGCAGTAGGTGTGGTGGTTAGGGGTGGGGAGAAAGCTCTTCTTAGACCAGAAAGGTCAGGCATCCCAGATAACTGGGCTGAAGTGTGGGGTCTTCATGCCTTCAGGCCCATCTACTTTATCTATAGCCTCTCCCTAACGTCCTGGTAAGAAGACACAGAGCAGGTTCTCCCTAGGTCTGGGGAAGAGTCTTCACTTCCTCTTCTCCTTCTTCCCATTAGAATAGTTCATAATAGAAAGGGGAAACTATGTCTCCACCAGACCTAGATGCCTCTAACAAGCAAATGTGTAAAACAAAGATGTGAATATTATGTCAGTTGTTGGGGTTTTACCCAATAAGTCATCCTTTTTACTGTGTTTCGGGTTATCTTTATTCACAGGAGGCAAAACAGAGGTCCCAGGTCAGTTCCCAGCTCCCCATGTCCACCAGTTTCCTGGGGGTCTTTGAGTTGGTGGGATGAAGTAGTTTCTGGCGACCCACACAGGTTGAGCCTTACACAGAGCCTGGGTATTGAGGGGCCCAGTATTGAGTATTGAGTGGAGAAGAGCAGAGGGCAGCCTGTCAAAGAGGTAGTGGGAGGATCATTGAGTCACAGATGTTCTACAAGGGCACAGGTGAGGCCATGAGAGTGGGCACAAAGGAGCATGCATTCCCCCAGTTGCTCTGTCCTGGGGCCTAGTGTTTCCCGAATGGGGCTCTAGGGGTTTGAATCACTTCTGAGGCTGAGAACCCAGGCTCAGAGAGAATTGTGGGAGCCTCACCTACTTGTAGGACTCAAGCAAGGCAAATCTCAAAGGCCAGCAGTAGGTACTGAAGCTGGGTGTGGGGACTCGGGGATAAAGCAGACTTCTGGGGCACAAGAAGACCAGGGGCTGGCCTGAGGGGCAGATGGGATGCCCAAGAAAGAGCATTAAAAAAATCAGAGCAAGTTCAAGTGTACCGAAGGCAGACCTGGGACAGGGAAGTCCAAACTGGTAGGTAGAGGAGATCACCAGCAAGTCCAGGTAACCGGGGTGCTTGAAAGACCACACAGAGGTGAGCTCAGTCAGAATGGATCTATCTCGATCTCGATCTCGATTTCTATCTATCTCTATTCTCTCTCTCTCTCTCTCTTTCTATATATCAGTTAGCTCTTGTTGTGTAACAAACCATCCCAAAATTAAGTGGCTTAAAGCATTAATTATTATTTTTTGTGCATCTATAGGTTGGCTGGGCTCCGCTAATCTTGGCTGGGCATGCTCATGCTTTTGTGATCAGTTGCTGCACTGGCTGGGAGTTGGCTGGTGTCGAATGGCCCTCCAGCAGACCAGTCCAGGCTTGTTCACATAACAATTGGAGGGGTCCAGGAAAGCAAGTGAAAATATGCAAGGCCTCATGGAGTCATGACTTGGAACTAATACACTGTCACTTCCGCCACCTTCTTTTGGCCAAACAAGTCTCAAGGCTAAGCAAACAAGTCTCAAGGCTAAGCTGTGCTTGAAGGGGTTTGGAAATAGGCTCTGCCCCTTCATGGGAGGAGCTACAAAGTCACATTAATGGGAGGGAAGAGTAATGGGACCATTTTTGCCAATAGTCTACCACATCGCCCATTTACAAAAGACAGAAACCTGTGTGACATTGTGATAGCTCCTTTTCTCCAACACCCACTATATCACCCAGGCAAATTGATTTCACCTCTAAAGCTCTGTTCAACTTCTCCCACCGTCACCACCCCAGCCGGAGGAGCCCTAACTGTCGGTCTAACTGGTTTACTCACAACCTCACTGTGGTTGGATTTCTTTAAAGTGCAAGTTAGATCCAATCAAGATCCTATCACCTCTCCTTGCTCCAACCTTCCAAAGACCCTACATCCATCAGGTCCTAGTGGCAATCAGCAGAAACAACCTGTGACTAGAGCAGAAAAGAAACCTCATCAAAGGGTATTGATGAGCTCACAGGACCACTGGACAACTAGACCCAGAGATCACACAGGCACAAAGGGTGGGGATTGGGTAGTCAGCACCATGGTCAAAACTACACTGCTGAAGCATGGGCAGGGTGAGGGGGCACTCCACAGCCACCACCACTACCAGGAGGAATCCTCTATAGTTCCCCCTTCCTTGCATCATTTGCTGCGGGACTCAAAGACCTGAGTGGAAACACCTTATTGGCTAAAGCCCCCAGTTTTGGAAATGAAAGTGAAAAACATCTCATGTAATTTCTGTGCTGACCAGTCAGTAGGGATTTCCTCAGTCACAGGAAGGAGATCCAGATGCTGGACTTTCCTTTTCTCCAACTTTATGGTGCTTAGTGGGCTCCAGAAGCCAGCAGAGGCTGGGTGGGTGGGTATCTTAGCTGGTATGGGGTATTCCTGCTGCAATAAGCATTCTTTTTGTTCAGAGTCACAAACCCCCTTTGGTTTAAGTGATAGAGTGGTGAGAATGGGGACCCCCCCCACCGCCCCCTCCCCCCAGGCATAAAGAGGAAAAAGTTAGCCTAGTCCTCTGGAGAAAAAGAAATAGGTCAAAAGCTAAAAGTATGACCTAATCCTTCTTAAGTCAGGCAGGAAATAGGAGACAGGCAAATGTTGTGCAAGAGAGATTCCCCTGGGCTTGGCAAGAGGATCCAGGGCGGGAGGCCGGGCCTCAGGACCCATTAGACTCACAGACTTTGTCCAGATGCTCTGAAAACTCTCTCCCAGTGTCGGGGTCCGGGGTCCGTGTCAGGATAGACTCCCCTGTTCCCACCCTGGAAAGAGCGAGAGAGACTGGAAGGGGGCAGGAGTAAACAGGAGAGGAGACTTAAATGGCTGCTTGTTGGTACCTCTCCCGAATCCCTTTACAGGCTGGGGCACCACTCCGCAGCTGGGGTGCTTAGTGCCTGCGCCTGGGTCACCTATAGGCTTTCTTCCCCGGAGAATTAGCTCAAACCGAGCTCGGAGTTTGGTAGACTAGGTGTCCCCACCCCCAGCAGCCCGCAGCCAATGGCTGACTGAGATGTAAAAGCCCCGCCCCCCTCCCCAGGTGAGTCTCTGCCCAAACCGCGCTGTGCCTAGCACCTTGGTTATGACGGCGAAGGGAGCAGTTGACGTGCTCCTGGGGCTTCCCCTTTCCTCGGCCCCTGCTTCCCCATCCCAGCCCAAAGCTGGGCCTCATCTTCTCTCTCTATTCCACTTCCTCCCCGGGTTGGGAGCCAGAGAAAGGATGGCAACCGGCCCGTTGGCTCTCTTTTGCCCCCTCGTGGATCTGGTGAGAACTATGGTGACTCCCAGATCTTTTGCCGCCACCCCCCCCACCCCGCCCCCAACCCCAGCCCCCAGCCCCCAGCCTACTTGTTTTCCCAGAAGTGGAACGCTGGGATTGAGGAGAGCTGGGATTGGGGTCAGGTAAACACTTGTAGCTGGCAAAGTTGACGGTAGTTTTCCCAGAAAAGGCCTTGATGGGTTTATTGTGGGGAAACGCATGGTAATTTGGCTCAGAAAGCCTTGAGGTTCGTGAGGGCCAGGCACGGAAGGTGGAGTGAAGGAGCTGGTTGATTCCGTGAGTGATTTCTGTGGCCTTGAGCCAAATATCACCTCTTTGGATCACAAATTCTTCTTATGACAAGTGGAGAGAATCAGACCAAATCCTGTAATCTGAGGTCGTTGGTGGATTTAGTGTACTTGCAGATTTAAAAAAAAAAAAAAAGAAAAAAAAAGATTTATTTTAAAGAGAAAGAGAGAACATGAATGAGTGGGGGGAAGGGGCAGGAGAGAGTCCTCAGGCAGACTCCCCTCTGAGTGCGGAGCTCCTGGGGCTGGATCTCACCACCCTGAGATCATGACCTGAGCCAAAACCAAGAGTCTGAACTTCACTGACTGAGCCACGCAGGCGTCCCAATGTAATTACAGATTTGAGAGCTTTGGTGTCTCAAGCCCTACTGATCTTGTCGCTGTGAATTTCCATCATATGTCCCATCTTAGCTATGCAGCTGTATGTGTGATTACCTATTTTATTTCTTCCGTGTACTGCAACCTCTTCCTGCTGGTCTTCCAGTGTCCACATTGCACACGGCAACTAGAATTCTCCTACTTAACACCATATGGGTATGACACGAAAGCCTTCAAGACTTCCCCGTTGCACCTAAACACCCAGTTACGTTCTGTGGCCCCCTCAAACCCTTCATGATCTGGAGCTTGCCTCTTTCCCCAGCCTCACCCTTACACTCTCTTCATTGCTTCCTCTGGTCCCACGCCTTCCTTCAGTCCCTTCACCAGCTCTTTTCCATCCCAGAGTGTTTTCATTTGCTATTCCCTCTGCCTGAAAATCCTTTTCTCGTGTATGTGTGTGTGTGTGTCCAGCTCTTTTTCAGTTCTTTACAGCTTAGTTTAAATATCATATCACAAAGCAGCTGTACCCAGTTCCCTCTATTTATTTATTTCCTTCATAGTAATTACCACAGTCTTACATTATCTTGTTTACATGGTATTACCCCCCCACCCCCCCACCCTGACTTTAAAATGAGTCTGCCTGGGCTGCCTGGGTGGCTCAGTTGGTTAAGTGTCTGCTTTCGGCTCAGGTCATGATCTCAGGGTCCTGGGATCAGCAGGGAGTCTGCTTTTCCCTTTGCCCCTCCCCCTGCTCACACTCTCCTCCTAACTCTCTCTCTCTCTCAAAGAAATAAAATCTTTAAAAATAAACAAATAAAATGAGTCTTCCCATCCCAAGGTCATTGTAATCCCTAATGCCTAAAATAGTGCCCACTATTCTTCTAATATCAGTTAGGAATATGTTCGGCTGCAAGTAACAACAACAACATGTGACAGTGAACTTAATAAATAAGGGTTTATTTTAACCACCTAGGAAGAAATCCAAAGGCAAGCCGATTGCTGTTATTGTTTTAGTGACCCAAAATACCACTGGGCCCCCAGGCTCTTTCCATATTTCTCCTTCATTATCCTTAGCATGTTGATGTTTCTCCCCTCATTTGTTATAAGATGGCCACTCCAGATGTAGGCGTCACATCCACATGTAAGCTGGGGAGACACGAAGAAGGTGCCAATCATGTCTCCTTCTATGCGAGTGAAAGTTTTCCTAGGACTCCCTGAGCAGATTTCCCTTCACATCTCATTACCCATAACTGGGTCGCTGGTTCTAGCTTCGAGGGAGGCTGGAAAATGGATCATATGATGCTTCTTAATTTTATGTGTCAATTTGACTGGGCCACGGGGTGCCCAGATATTTTGGTCAAGTATTATTCTAGGTGCTTCTGTGAGGGTATTTTTGGATGAGATTGACATTAAATTGGTTGACCCAGTGGAGCACATTCCCCTCCCTAATGTAGGCTTCACTCTGTTGCAGGTATGAATAGAATAGAAAGGCTGACTCTCTCCCAAGTAAGAAAGAGTTCTTCCTAGCTGACTTCTTTCGAACTGGGACATTGATTTTTTCCCTGCTTTCAGGTTTGAACCAGGACATCAGCTCTTCTTGGGTCTGGAGCCTGCCAGCCTTTGGATGGGAACCACACCAACACAATCCTGGTTATCAGGCCTTTGGACTTAGACCGGAACGAAACCACCAGCTCTTTTGGGTCTCCAGCTTGCTGACTCACCCTGTAGTAGTCGGAACTTGCCTTCTTCCATAATCACATAAGCCAATTCCTTAAAATCAATCAATCAATCAATCAATTCTATTGATTTATTTCCATGGAGAACCCTAATACAGAATATTGTTATGATTGGTTCAAAGTGCTGTACAACAGAAATATAATGTGAGTCATTTGTGTAATTCCAAGTCTTCTGTAGCCACGTTAAAAACAAAGATGAAATCACTTGTGGTAATATATTTTATTTAACCCAAGCTATTAAAAACATTTACTGTGACATAAGATCGATGTACAAATTAATAAGGAGATATTTTATAATTTGGGAATTTTATAATTCAAAATCTTCTGTGCATTTTATACTTATAACAAATCTCAATTCAGACCAGCCACATTTCAAGTGTCCAATAGCTGCCTATGGCTAAGGTCTACCATATTGGCCAGTGTAGGTGTAGACCATCAGGATACATTATTTGTATTCAGAATGTATAGAGAACTCTTAAAACTCAACAGTAAGGAAACCAACAACTCAACAAAATATGGGAAAAGGTTTGAACTGATACTTCACCAAAGAAGAGATACAGATAGCAAATAAATGCACAAAAAGATGTCAGCATTCAACCTAGTTAGTCATTAGGGAAATGTAAATTAAACCACAATAAAATCTTACTACACAGCTACGAGAATAACTGAAATAAAGAGAAAGACCACAACAAGTGTCATTGAGGGTGAAGGTCAACTGGAACTCTCACTCAGTACTTTTGGGAATGAAAGTGGTACAACCATTTTGAAAAAGAGCTTGGTATTCCTTAAAAAGTTAGACATACACCTATGATGTCACCAAGCCATTTCCTTCCTGTGTATTTACCCAAGAGAAAGAAAATGTTCATACAAAGACCTGTATGTGAATGTTCATAGCAGCTTTGTTTGTAATAGTCAAAAATTGTGAACAACCCAAATGTTCATCAACAGACAATTGGGTAAACAAATCATGGCATACAAGGAAACACTGCCCAAGAATAAAAGTAAATTATCAATACCTGCAACAACACAGATGAAACTCAAAATAATTATGAAGGAAGTCATATTAAGAAGGTCCTGGTAACTGGGTTCCGAGGTGGCAGGGCTATGTTAGGTGAAGAAGGAGGTGAAGCATGTGTTTTGAAGGAATAGCCTTGGGTCTGTGCATTGGGAGGCTATGGCATCTTTTTCCTTTAAGGCTCATGGGCTTCAGCAGAGCCATCTGCTTTTTAGAAGTGTGAACCTCAGCAGGCCACAGGATGACTGCTCTCTGCCATGTGAGGGCATCAGTCACATACCCAATGGTCACACAGTAAGGGTCATTCCTCTGAGCCTGGCATCAGTCGTGGCTTATGCTGAAATTGATGTACGGTGCAATGAGACATATAGGTAGGTCCAGGCCAAGGTACATGATCCAGGGCCACATTAAGGAGGACCTCAATCCCATACTCCTGTTCCCACATGCCAACTATTGAAAATTCCAATGTTGGCTGGAAAAATCTATTATTGATGATCTATTACTGATGCTTCAGTAGGACTCAGCATATGCAGCACAAACTAGCACAGTTCATAACACAAGCAGGGAGCAGAACCAGTTAATAAGCCAAAGCAAGAGAAGAGAGACCTCCAATGGCTGTGGTGATCAGCTAAATACCCACTTGGCATGCCCGTTGTTGGGGTCCATCCTGCCTCTCTGGGGAGACAACATGTGTCGAACTATTGCGGAGTGGTGTGTCATGATGGCCACAACTGGCTTTGAAAAGCTGCATCCTTTTCAGTGGGGAGCCATTGAGGGCTTTAGACAGAATAGGGACAACATTGATTTGGGTCAGAGAAAAATCCCTGGGGTGAAGGGGGATGGTATGCTGCAGTGGGGAAGAAGGGTTGGAAGTGGGAGGAGCGTGGCAAGATGTGTTTTAGGTGACCATCTTTCTTTCTTTTTTTTTTTTTAAAGATTTATTTGTTAGAGAGAGAAAGAGCTAGAGAGAGCATGAGCACAGGCAGACAGAGTGTTAGGCTGAGGTAGAGGGAGAAGTAGGCTCCCCGCCGAGCAAGGAGCCTGATGCGGGACTTGATCCCAGGACTCTGGTTTCATGACCCAAGCTGAAGGCAGCCGCTTAACCAACTGAACCACCCAGGCATCCTGTTAGGTGACCATCTTAATAGCCCAATGAGATGTGCAAAAATGTTCACTCTAGTTGGGGGAGGGGATGAGGGCAGGTGAGCAGAGTGCCTAGTGGCTTGGAAAGAAAAGAACATGGCTGGGAGGGCTCAGGTAGCTGTTGGCACATTCGTTAACCTTGGTGTGCCTCAGTTTCTCTATCTGTACAATGAAAGTGCGTTAGTCTGCAAGGACTGCCCTAGCTCACTATCACAAGCTGGTTGGCTTGGACAACAGAAATCTGTTTTCTCACAGTTCTGGGTCCGAGATCAAGGTTTTGGCAGGTCTGGTTTCTTCCCAGGCCTCTGCTTGGCTTGTAGATGGTCCTCCCTCCACCTGGGACTATTCTAATTTCCTCCTCTTACAAAGACACCAGTTATATTGGCTTCTGGCCCACCCAAATGACCTCATTTGAACTTATTTATGTCTTTAAAGACGTATCTCCAAATGCAGCCACATTCTGAGGTTTTGGCAGTTAGGACATCAAATATCAATTCTCAGGGGGAGGTAGGCTACAACTCTGCTCATACAGGAGGCTAATGAGAGAATTTACTTCACAGATTTGTGAGGATTAATTGAATTAGGATGTGTAAAATGCTTAGAACAGCGATAAAAAATGTTTTTCTATTATTAAAGAGGACATAGGAAAATGAGGCAGCCATTTCACGGATGTCTCGAAACTCCTGCCTCCTCCAGGAGTGGGATCCTTTGAGTCCTAGCTGTTCTCTGAGCCCAGTACTCTCAGAAGCCCTCTTCACCTGCTTCCGGTGTCTCCCATCTGAGACATCTGAGGTCACAGTTTTTCTTTATTCTTTTTTAAAATTTTGTTTATTTACTTTACACACACACACACACACACATAGCACAAGCATGGAGGAGGGTCAGAGGGAAAGGAAGAAGCAAACTCCCCTCTGAGCAGGGAGCCCTACGCGGGACGCCCTACGCAGGGCTCTATCCCAGAACCCTGAGATCATGACCTGATCCGAAGGCAGATGCTTAACCAGTTGAACCACCCAGGCGCCCCCAAGGTCAACAGTTCTTTTTTTTTTTTTTTTAAAGATTTTATTTACCCATTGACAGAGAAAGAAGGCATAAGCAGGGGGAGTGGCAGGCAGAGGGAGAAGCACGCTCCCTGCTGAGCAGGGAGACTGATGCGGACTCAATCCCAGGACCTTGGGATCATGACCTGAGCCAAAGGCAGACACTTAACGATTGAGCCACCCAGGCGTCCCAAGGTCACAGTTCTTAAAGGTCAGGACCCTCTTTAATCCCCTTCTCACAGGACAGCTTGACCAGAGGGTGCCTTGAAAATAACAAAGCCTGTGGTTCTCAAAGTGTGGTCTCTAGACCATCAACATCACCTGGGAACTTGCTAGAAGGCAAAGGAAGCAATTCTGTGGGACTACCACCTGGGGGCAGCACAGGACCACTGGTAAGCATGGGCTAGGCCAAGCACCTACAAATGCAAAAACCTTTCATGGCCTTTTCTGCCTCCAATCTGGCCCCAAATCCCTCTGCTCTCCCCAACAGCGCTGGAGGGACCTCTTGAGAGCCCCTAACCCGATTGTGTTACTGGTTCAGAAATCTTCAGCGGCTCCTTAGGGCAAGAAAGTCTGTCTCCAACAGCATCTCCTCCCTCCTGCATCTTCCATGTCGCCCCGTGCTTTTTGTACGTTCCCTGGACTCACACTGACCTGGGTTTGAATTTCAGCTCTGCCATTTTGGGTGTGATCCGGGCAACACAACATCATTCTGAGCTTTGTTTTTCTCGTCCCTGAAATGGCGGCAATTAGTAAGAGCTTCTCTCATGGGTTATTAGGAGAGAGAGCTGGTTGATAAAGGGCTTTTAGCCCAGGGTCTTGCAGACCGTGTACTCCGTGCCCAGCGACCCAGCTTCCCTTTCTGCACTACAGTCAGGGTGCCCAGGCCCACACCTTCGCCAGAGGCAGTGGGTGCTGTTGAGTTCCACCCATCTCCCCAAGGTCATGACTTCCAGCAGTCGGCTCCTCTCTCTCTGCCTGGGGCATCCTCTGGCTGCTGCTACCCTGTGTGCGTCAAACTCTGTGCGATGAGGATAATACTTGTGTCTATTTCATGGCACTGCTGGAAGGGCTTGATTATTGCCCCATGGAGAAGGGGTCCTTAGATTTCTGCTGTCAGGGTGTAGACCTAGCGCTCGCCCTTCTCTAGCCCATCTCTGTGACTTCCTGTACCCACAGGAGTGGCCGTGTCAGAATATCTGTGGATGAGGGATGGAGGAGACCCAAAGGGGCCTGGAGCTCTGGTGGCTTCCTGCCCCACCACTCCTGACCTCTTGCCCTTGGGCCACACGGGCTGGCTCAGGCTCCTCCCTCCACCCCACCCCCGCCCCACCCCAGACATCTAAGATGCCCCTGTTGATGTCATAGGGTGTAAGAGGACACCAGGCACCAGGGACTGCCAGATGACCCTGGCACCTTGGCCAGGGCAGCTGGTGCTCTCGGAACCTGGACTGTCTTGGGCTGGG
Organism: Martes martes; assembly: GCF_963455335.1. Taxonomy (NCBI): domain Eukaryota; kingdom Metazoa; phylum Chordata; class Mammalia; order Carnivora; family Mustelidae; genus Martes; species Martes martes. Next base: position 29,342,750 of record NC_137896.1, read on the forward strand.
GACCTGGATGTGGCCCTTCTGCCTGCAGCCTGCCTGGGCTGGGGGCACAGGCCTTGTCCGATAGTCAGTGTCACTGGGACTCCACAGTCCTCTGTGGCTGTCTCCTGGGGATGGTTTGCCCTTGATCTCCCTGTTCTGCGAGGGGCTGCTCCTGCCCCCGGAAGCAGTAGACTTTCCTCTGTGTGGCTGGATGTAAGGGACTCCAAAGTCACACTCCCCACCCCACAGCTGAACTCTCTCTCCTACCCCGGCAATCTGTGCGGTCTCTGCAGGAGGCCTGGGGCGGGGCCCATCACCCTCTTCTAGGCAGGCTTTGCAAAAGCTAGCAAACTGTAGCCAGGACCAGCTACGCAATCTGGGGCACTCTGCGCAACACGAAAACGCAGGTTATGAGGCTTAGGAAATGCAGGTTATGAAATGATACAGAATTGCCAGACAATGACAAGGGAGAAGTAAGGCACGTGTAGGGCCCTGCGTAGAGGCCCCGGTGGCACTTGCCTACAGCCCGCCTCTGACTGTGATCCTTCTGTCAGCACGCTCAAGTTGGTCAGAACTTCCCTTGCACTAAGGTGTGGCCCGGGAGCTGCTCAGAGAGGATTCAAGAACACGGAGTCAAAATGTACCCCTTCCCCAGCTCAGAACATCTGTTGTCCCGATATCCAAGTATCCAAGAGATACTTGGAGCCAGTGTTCTCTGTGCGGGTGGTCTTTCTCACTGGTGCCCTGCCCCCGCTTCAGGGTCCTGGAGTTCTAACAGCCTGAGGGGCCGTTTTTGTCTCCCATCCAGCGGGTCCCAGCCCCACCCACAGGGGTTGCTGTGTTGGTTGTGTCTGCTCTGGGGTATGGGGAGGATCCGTTGAGGCCCCTTTCCTTTTCCGTGGGCAATCATCAGACCTTTGGGTTTAGGTTTCAGCAGCCCCTAGAGAGCCCCCAGACGTATTCCTTGCACTCAGGGGTGCTCCCAGCTCTCTCTAGGCCCACCCTCCCAGCTTCTCCCCCCTAGCTCTGTGCCTCAGGACTCTGGGCTGTGTGATTGCTCCAGTGGGCTGCGGGCATTGTGCCTTCCCCTTGGAGTGTGACCAGTGGGAGCAGTAGCAGGAAATTGACGGGAATGAGAAGGGTGGGGCACTTTTCCACCAGCTCCCTCCCAGAAACTCCTATCCTGGCTGGGTCCATGTCCCAGGTCCCAGCTTCTGGTGAGGCAGCTTCCTCCACAGAGCCATCCCTGCCTTTAGGGTCTGACTCTCCTAGCTGATAGCCCTCTCCCCTTGGCTGGCCAGGCCCTGGGCTCATCACAGAGTCCAGTTGTCACTACTGTTACCCCCCACATTCTGCCTCCCCCACCCCCAGATGTCCTGATACCCCGCCCAAGCCTCTCTGTAAATAGTCCCTTTATCAAACTCTCCCAGGATTTTCCTGAATTGAATTTGCATCTATTTCCTTCTGGGATCCTGACTGGTATAAGCATCTTTGTTCTCTGTTGTACTCCCAAATCTGACTTTTGTAGCTCCCAGTCCCTTGGGACAGCTAGGTCAGGGGGTGAGTATCCAGGAACTCCAGTCAAGGCCCACTCCCTGGCTTCTTGCAGAAGTCAGAACCTCCCTCATGTTTTCCCAAAGATGTCCACGGGAGCCTCCATTTACAGTGAACTGGGAAACAGGGACCTAGATGTTGTGACTTTTCCTTTCAGCTTCAGGGCCTGATGGAGGCAAGTTGGTTTCCTCAGTCAGCACCTCAGCCCCGGAGAGATCCCCTTTGATCAGGTGACTAGGTAATCAGATAAGCAGAGAATCAGATAACTAGGCGACCAGGTGAGCAGACAGCCAGGCAGACAGACCTGTAGACAGCACTTGCTGAAGAGCTCTTCCTTTCCTGGTGTTTTTCTCCCTTCAACTCCTCTTCCTGTCAGTCCCCTAGCTTACCATTGACCTAAACCAATCAGCCAATCAGCCTTAATCAAAGCTGATCCCAGGATCTTCCTTACCAAGAAGAGGTTCTTTCTTGCTGGACCTGCTGAGGGATAATGAGGTCTGGGCCTCCTAACCTTAAATCCAGGACAGAGGCCAACCAGGAAAACAGCAGGGCTGAGAAGCAGACATTAAGCCCTGATAAGCCATTCCTAAAGCTGGCTACCCTAGAAACTTTCAATTATATGAACAAAGAGGATTCCCTTTTTGCTTAAAGGCAGTTTATGTGGAGTATAATAATAAGAAATACATGTATTTCGTGTTTGTCTCCATTCTTGGCACAGAGTATCTCAAAACCCTTGGAATTTCTTAGGTGATAGAAGTGTCTTTTGTTATTTGTAATGAGTCCTACTGATCATACTTGCGTGTATGCTAATGAGGTGATTTGGGGGGCCGGTCCCTATATAGCCTCTGGATGGGCTTCCCAAATTCCTAGGAACCTCTTCATCTGGTTGCTAATCTGTAACTCTTCTATTAACCTGGTAATGAAAGTATAAGTAAATATTTCCCTGAATCTGTGAGGCACCCTAGCAAATTACTGGAGCTGAGGAGAGAGTTGTGGGGAGCCCTGATTTACAGCTGGTCAGTCTGAAGTAGGGGTGGCCTGGACTTCTGATTGGCCCTTGAGGTGAGGAGCAGTCTATTTGCCCCTAGCTTTATCTGGATGTAATTGACATATAACATTGTTTAAGTGGTATACATTGTGTTCATTTGATACACTTACATATAGCAAAATGATTATCACCCTAGTTGGTTTCCACTGCCATCTTGCTACAGAATTACCATTTCTCTTTTTGTGATCAGGACTTCTAAGGTTTACTTTCTAAGCTCCATAAGTGAGATCATACAGTATTTGCTTTTGCAGGGCTTATTTCACTTAGCATGATGTCCTCAAGTTTCATCCAAGTTGTTGCAAATGTCAGGATTTCCTTCTTTCTCATGAACTGAGCAGTATTCCATTTACACACACACACACACACACACACACACACACACACACACACATCCCACATCTTCCTTATCCATTCACCTGTTGACAGACACTCCTGTTGTTTCCATATCTTGGCTATTGTGAATCATAGTGAAGTCAGGGGTGCAGATAATCTCTTGGAGATCCTATTTGCATTTTGTTTGGATACTTCCCCAGAAGTGGCCTTGCTGGAACAGGTGATAGTTCCCTTTTAATATTTTTTATGAATTAAATATGTTTTATTAATTTAACTTGTAAATCAAAATTATTTATAAATAATTAAATATAATTATTATGAATATTTTTATATATAACATGTATAAATATAAATGATTTAGAAATAAAAGTTATTTATAACTAATTAGATAAAATTATTTATAAATAATTAAATATAAATAAAATAAGATTTAATTTATAAATTAAAATTATAACTATAACATGATAAAATAATAAATTAATAAATTATTAATTTTGTATTGATAAAAATTAAATTTTAATAATTAACATTGTGAATTGGGAGCTAGTTTTTACCTGTGGGGTCTGAGGCTACCCCCAGGTAGATAGGATCAGAATGGAGTTAAATTGTAGGACAACCCAGTTGGAGGCCACTGGGGAAATGAATTGCATTGCCCTGGGAGCAACCCCATGCATCTGGTGTGTGAAGTGTTTTGTGTGAGAATGTCCAGAGAGCTTCCCAGACCCTGCAAAGGCTAAGAGCACTGGCTGGGGTGGGAGAACCACAGATGCTTTGCTCCACTGGCCTGCCATTGAGTGTGAGAGGGATCAGGACAGAAGTGCCCACACAACAGGCCTCTCTTTGCTTGTGAGAGACACTCGGGAGGCCTGGGATCAAACACAAGTTTGCTTCTTGCGAGCTGGGTCCATGGACATGTCCCTTCTGCTCTCAGGTCCTGGCTTCTCACGGGTAGCTGTAGGGAGAACTTCTTGGTCTGCTTTGCCACTGAAGGAGAGCCCCATTCCCTGGGAGCTGTTAGTGGGGTGTGAAGGCCTGGAAGTGGCTCTCAGAGCCCGAGTCCTTGTGGCCTCCAGGAGAGAAGCCAGGGCTCCCTGTCCCTATTCTTCATTCAGAAAGCTCAGGCTCCCAGCCAGGGTAAGAGCCTCCTGTCCTGGCAGCTAAGCCTTTTCCACTGGGGGCCTCTCCCGCCTTCTCTTTGTGCTTCCCTCAAACCCTGCCCTGAACTGGTGTTGCACAGGGAGCTGAGCACATGTTAATGCCATTTTATCAAGAAAGCCCATCTGTTCTCATAACTCAGCCTTTAAGCGCTTGGGATTGCTTGTCCCAAATGCTTAGAGCTGTGCCTCTCAAAGAACGGACTTCAGACCGGAAGGGAACTTGTTAGAAATGCACATTCTCAGGCCCCACACCAAACCTGGGTGGGGGCAGCAATGTGTGTTTGCAGGAGATCCCTGCCCCCAGAATGCTTGCTCAAGTGTGAGAAGCCCTTGGAGCTGCAGTGAGAACAGCATGCAGCCGTTGCTGGTCCCCAAGGGGCAGGAGGGGAGGATCTGGTACCTGCTTAGATCTCTTGGATGTGCAGGTAACCCATCGCTCCCCTCCCCCCACTCCTGGAAGTGAGTGCTGGCTGCTAACAGCTTCCAGCTGACCCTTTGCTTGAGCGCTGCCCAGTGCTGAATCTCTACGTCCAGAAACGCCTGTACACACTTGCCTCCCCTGCCCCCCACCAGTGGGCCGCAGCCAAGGACCGATGGTTGAGATGTCACAGCCTGACCCTTTATCTCAAGGTGGGACATATTGGTGGGAATTACTCTCCCAATTCCCTCTGTGAATTAGGTCAAGGCTTTAATGGTTAGACTTTAATTGCTCCAAGTTGCTACTTATTCCAAATGCCTAGAGCTGTCATTGGTGTAACAGGTATGAGTGACCCCGTGACACTCTGGTGTAGAAAGAAAAAGTCCATTGACTTGCTTTGGAAAAATAAAAATAAACTTGGCTCCAAGGCCCTGCCTACCAAGATGACTATGCTGGGTTCCTGTCCCCTGCAAGCTGGTTTCAAGTCAGTCAGGAGGGCCTTCTGCAGTCCCAGGAGCTGCCCCCCCACCAGCATCTCAAGTGCTGCTGAGCACCACTGGGGGGAGGGGGCCATTTTCCTCTTGGTCTCAAAGACTCAGCTTGGTCGCAAAGAATCTGTCCTCGGTCAAGACATCACAGGGACATGTTTCCCAGGGAAATTAAAAACAAACAAACAAACAAAAATGGCGATTATTCTCTTCCCCAACTGCCCTTCCTGAGAGGAGAGAGAGGAAAATGTTTACTTGCTGTCTTCAATGAGGGAAAACCAAACCAAACCAAACCAAAGGCAGGGCATGAATTAGCTTCCCTGCTGGGTATCAGAGCAGATGGCGTGCGTGCATGTGTGTGAGTGTGCGTGCAGAGGTGCGTGTGTATGTCTGTGTGTGCAGGGATGTGTTTGCAGGTGTGTACTTAGAGGTGCATTTACATGCTTGAGCCTGGGGCTCGGGTTCCATTACAGAGAGATAGTAACCAAGGCCAGAAGTCCCTTCATGGCCCATCACCCCCTCTAACCCCCAGAAGTTGTCAGTCATGCCCTCCGTGTTGTGTTGTTTCCGCCCAGGGCCTCACGACTGCTGACTGCTACCGATCTCACCTGCTACCCTGTAGGAGCCCCCTGGGAGCATGGCAGCTGTTGCTGGACAGGACAGTGCGATGACAGTGCGATGACCTGTCTGGGCTCCAGCACCTCTCTGCTTTGGGACGGGAGGGGTCTAACATCCTGAGTTGGGAGCAAAAACAGCAAAACCTGGGTTATTTTCACCCTAAACATATCCAGAGGCCTGGGGGTGACAGAGAAGGGGAATTTAGTTGAACAAAAATATAAAAAGATCAGACAGAAATATAGGAAAACATAGCCTCTTTTCCCCTGGGATTGGGGCTTCTGGGTGCTGTCTACTCATGGCTTTGCTTTTATTTGCATTAAGACTTTCTAAAACCAGGACGAATTATGTGTACAACAATTAAAAATGAAACCACAAAATAATGACAAACACCCCCACCTCCCTTCCTTGAGTGCCAGCTTCCTTTCCTATCCCCCATTATCGGAGGAAAGCTTTTACTTCCTCAACTTGGTCTTACGCAAACCTCTCCGCACACAGAAAGAAGTGGGAAGAGCAGTACAGCAAACACCCGTCCGGTGTGCAATATACCCCTCCACCTAGGTTCAAAAGTGCTAATTTTTTTTAATCTTTGCTTTATTTATACATAGGTACGTTTTCCTGAAACATTTGTAAGTAAATTGTGATGTGCTTCACCTCTGAACACATCTGAATACGTCATCTACATTTCAAGATTCCAAAGACTCCAGATGGCAGTTTCATGTGGAATGTCCCACAATCTGGTTCAGTGACCGTCAGCCCTCCCTCCTCAGCCCATTTGACTGCACAGGATGTTTCTCTGGACTGCTTCCCCTGTCTAGATGGGCTGCAGATTCAGGGTCTATTGGAAGCCCCACCTCCTCCACGAAGCCTCCCCTGGCGTTACCAGATAGACCCTGTTTGGTTATTCAGCTCTTTGTCCAACATTTCAGAGTAGAACAGCTCAGCCCGAGACCCAGTCCTGTTCTCTGGGAGCCTGCGGTCCCGAGTGTTGGGCAGGAAACAGGCAATTAGGCAGAGGGCTGTGGGTGCTGTGGGATGCTCTAGGACTTGGTGCTGGGGGAGGAGGCCAGGGAGGGGAGCCTCCCAGAGGCTGGGAATGGTCACAGAGGGTATTTCAGAGAGGTGGAGGGCATCTGAGCTGAGCCCTGAAGGATCCATGGGGAGCATGGGGAGCCAGGGACAGGTCAGGATTGGCAGAAGTCGCCTTGGTTAGATGCTCACGTTAGAAAAATTTCTCTGCCCACCTAGTCAATAATACTGTTTGAATGCACGAGCCACAGAAGAGAGAATGGATTGGAGGACAGAACCGGAAGTATTACAGTCATCCAGGGGTTAATCAAAGTGAGGACCTGAGTAGATGGATATGAGGGTGTTGGAGGGGTCCACGCGGCAGGGGCTGGGTTTGAGTGGATGTGGGAGGGTGAGCAGGGAGATAAGTCAAACTGGATAAAGCATCCACACTTCTGGCTTGAGCAGCTGCACCGATATGGTGCCTTTGATGAGTCAGGTAATTTAAAAAAAGAAATAGGATTTTATGGGTGGGTGGGTGGGGAAATGAGCTTCCTTTTGCGTGTGTTTTGTTTGAAGTTCCTGAGGCTCATCCAAGCGGAGACATCTGATAGTCAGGAGTTTATATGAAAGGTCAGGGGACTCATCTAGACGGCGGGTACAGATTTGTGGGGCTCCAGCAAATGCATGACTAGTGAAGCATGCCTAGGAAGAGAGGGCGTCTGCAGAGAAGTGGGCTGAGCCCTGCACTTGGAGGAACTGCCACATTTAAGAGTTAGAAGGAGGGGACTGAAAAGGAGTGGCCAGAATGGTAAAGAGGAAAGCCAGACCCTGGTGCCAAGGAACCCAAGAGGGCTGCCAAGGAAGGAGGAAGTGGCTAATGGGTCGGATGATCCCGAAAGGGTAAGTCAGACGAGGATGTGCAAAGGTCCTCTGAGGGTGTTATCAATGAAGAATCGTTTCCACTGAGCAATAGGGGCAGAAGTAAGAGCTCCAGGGGCTGGAGTGCTAAGGACAATGAAGGCAGGGAGAGGCCAATAGGGTTTGCTCCTTGAGTGATAGGGAGGAGTTGAGAGTGGGGCTGGATGGGTAGAGAGGAGGGACGAGAGATCCCTTGAAAAGGGTCTTCCCATTCTCCCCTGTCCCTTAGTAAGTGGCTGGGGAGGAGGGAAGCTCTGATGGGACATGGAGCGGGGAGGATATGGCAATTGCCAAATAAACACACCATCCAGGGAAGCCGGCCAAGGCTGGGCCCAGAATATCTGGAACGGAACCCGTCTTCCTTCTGAAGTAGGAAGTGGTGCTGGGAGCCGAGTTGACCGTGGAATTTCCGAGCTGTGAGGATATTCCCGGTGAATGCTTTTTATTTATTTATTTTTTCATTCATGAAAAAGAGTTGGAATTAAGTGACAACCCCCCCCCCCCCCAAACATTCCCTCCCACAGAGGAAGCGCTTAATTTAGCCTAATGTTCCCAGTTGAAAAATATCCTTGAGGTCTGGAGACATCTGCTGGCTTGTTTGTCACCCTTGAATATGGCAGGATGTTAATGCCTATGGCAGGATCGGTCTCTTTGTGTCTTGATTTCAGCGGAGAGAATAGGTGGCACCATCCCAACGTCAGTGCCAAGGGGAAGTCCTGTGAGACCACCCACACAGGATGTGGGGAGAGGTGTCAAACACCAGCTTTGGGAACCTTAGATGACTCTCCCCATGCTGGCCCATCGAAGAGGTTGGTGAGGCGGGGGTGGGAGGTAGAAAATTAGAATTTCTTTGCAGGCGCTGGTGCTAGGGGTTCTATCTCCCTTGGGATGAGGGAGAGTGGTGTTTCCCTTTATCTAGGGTCAAATGACAGGGCCCTGGATGATACTACTCAGAGAGCTTAATATATGCCCTTGGAACTTGTAGGGCGCGGTAGACTGGCCTTTGTACCACCCAAGAGATTTGATTTGTAAAAAGACTGTGCCTAGAGCTAATTATCTCGGATCTAAATGGGAATGTGCTTGTATGGGGAGTAGCTGTAGCCACAGAGGTGGTGGGTTAAAGGGGCTAGGTGGGTTAAAGGAAGCAAAGAGGATTGTTTGGATCCCTCTCCAAGGGGTCACCTGGCATGAGGGGGTGACCCCAGCATGAGGACCCTGGAGGTGGACCATCCCAGATACCTATTAACAGGGTTTATAAGAGATGTATCCCTGAGAGGCGGTTTTTAAAAGGCATCCTAAGCAAGAGATAGGCCAGGATCCAAGGCTTTCTCAAGCATATATGGGAAGGGTGTTGGCTGTCCAATGGGCATCTGTCCAACAGTGAAGATCAGAATACAGCTGTTTCTTTCCTATCTGTGATATTGTAATTTATCTTAGGAAATATATATTTAGCCTTTGCCCCTGGTTTCTGGCACAAAACAACTGAAATCCTTGGGATTTCTTAAGTGATAAGAGTAATACAGGCATCTTGATACTCTTAACAAAACCCTTTCAATCTCACCTGAGTTTATGTTAATTAAGTGAGGTTTGGAAAGGCCCAAGGGTGGGAGCTGGTTGCCAGGGAACCTACTGTGAGATTAGAGGACTGGAACTTCAGTTCCTGCTCACCCACCCAGTATTTCCAGGGAGGGGAGAGGGACTGCAGATGGAGTTCAATCACCAATGGCCAATGATTTATCCAATCAGGTCTATGTAACAAAGCCTCCATGAAACCCCAAAAGGACAGGGGTGGGAGGATTTCTGGGTTGATGAACACACGGAGGTGCTGGGAGAATTCGTGCTTGAAGAGGGCTTGGAAGCTTCATGCTCTTTCCTCCATACCTTATCCTATGCATGCCTCTCTTCCATCTGATTGTTCCTGAGTATATCCTTTTCTAATAAACTGGTAATCTAGTGAGTAAAATGTTTCTCTGAGTTCTGTGAGCTGTCCTAGCAGACTAATCAAACCCAAGGAGGAGGCCATAGAACCCCCAATCTATAGCTGTGGTCAGAAGCACAGAAGGGGCACTTGGGTGATTCAGTCAGCTAAGTGTCCCAACTCTTGATTTTGGTTCAGGTCATGATCTCAGGGCATTGGACTCCATGCTAAGGGTAGAGCCTGCTTAGGATTCTTTCTCTCCCTCCTCTCTGGCCCTCTCGCAAGACATTCTCTCTCTCTCTCAAAAAAAAAAAAAAAAGGTGCACAGAGGACAACCTGGAAGAGAGAGCAAGAGAGCACAAGCAGGGGGAGCAGTAGAGGGAGAGGGAGAAGCAGGCTCCTCGCTGAGCAGGGAGCCCGATGTGGGGCTCCATCCCAGGACACTGGGATTATGACCTGAGCCGAAGGCAGACACTTACCGAACTGAGCCAGCCAGGTGCCCCGGAGAGAGGACAACCTGGACTCTTAGTTGGCATTGGTATCTGAAGTGGCCAGTGGGATGGGGTGGGGAGGTCAGTCTTGTGGGACTGAGCCCTTAACATGTGGGATCTGATGCTATTTCCAGGTAGATAGTGTCAGAATTGAGTTGAATTGTGGGACACCTGGTCAGCGTCCTCTAAGAATTGGAGAATTCATTGGTAGTTTTGGGAAAAAACACACATTGGAACATCTAAGTCTATTATTTCATTTGCCCTTAAGGCAGTTATCATCAAGTTAAACAAAAAGTTACGAGTTTTCAAATGTAAAAACAAACCAAAACCCAAACGAAACAAAACAAGATGGGGGCACCTGGGTGGCTCAGTTGATTAAGCAACTGCCTTTGGCTCAGGTCATGATCGCAGGGTCCTGGACGGAGCCTCATGTTGGGCTCCTGGCTCAGCGGGAAGCCTAGTTCTCCCTTTCCCTCCGCTGCTCCCCCTGTTTGTGCTCTCTCTCAAATAAATAAAATCTTTAAAAAATATATGTTCTTTGGGTAAGGTTACTTGAGCATCAGAATGAATGTGGATAAATACAGCTGAAGCCTTCTAGGGGTTTGAAGAGGCTGGACTACGAAAGAAACTCCAAGCCTGGTCTAAAACCATTAAAACAACCTGAACCAGGTTTGTAAAAAAAAACAAACAAACCTGAAGCCAGCTTTGAAAGCTCTGTAGAGCCCTGGTCTTTGTGCAAATGCTTGAAAGTCCACTTTTTAACTGAGAAGAACTGATCTCCAAGTGGGCAATGTTAGGACCAATGAGGAAATGGACCAGAACCAAATAGGCCAACCAAGGACCTCATGTCATTGTCAGGGCAGTGAGTCTCATGACTCTTACCCTTGAGCTCCCCCCTCTGTGAGGCTTGATCATAGCTTGAATTATTGACTATTGGGCAGGTTCCCTACTCTCCCATTTTTCAAAGGAGAGCTTTTGTCGCCATTACCCTGTTTCCACTCCAGCATTGTCTATAGCCCCATGTGTGTTGGGGAACAGATAACATTTATTTTATCGGTCACTGAACACAGAGAAATGTATCAAGGCCTGATGGAGAGAGCAGGACGTCTTGTAGGGTTCCCGACTTTTGAGCTGGAGTCATTCATTGGATAGGGTTTGGGGGTTATCTCCCTTGGGGTGGGGCAAGAGATTTTCTATGTGTGGGTACAAGGGTTTGCATGGCAAAAGTGGTGGACTGTTAAAAAGATTACTAGATATACCCCATCTTCTCTATTTTCCTTTTATTTTATGGCAGTGGAAGTTTTTCTAGGTGCTTGGTTACTGGCCAGGACCCCATTTCCCAGATTCCTCTGTAGCTGGATGTAGCTATGTAGCCAAGCCTATGAAATACAAATGGAAGTGATGTATACAATTCCCTGGTTGTGCCCCTAAAAGGACATTTGCTTAGTCTTCATTTCTGAAATGACTTTTTATTTTTACTCAAAATTCTCTAAGTGCTGCACCTTATTTCTAATTTTTTTCTATTCTGATTTATGTAGCTATTTCATATCTTATAAAATCTCATTATCTTTTAGCTCATTTTGGTATAGAAGATTACATTTTAAAATCTGTTTTGTGGGCACATCTTTCTGGCCCATGTTTACTGTCTATAGAGACGTTATTTTGCTCCTTATCTCCTTCTTTCTTATAATAACATCATATGGGATTTGGCTTTGATATTTATCTATTGGTTATTTCTATATCAAGTTAGTTTTCCTGAACTTTTAGAAGAAGGTTAGCCAGGACTTCCAGTACAAATAAAAGCAAATGACAGTGGGTTTCCTTGTCTTATTATAGAATTTTTAGAGTAAAAATGGAACACTTCTCTCTTTAGTATTTTTTCTTTTTTCAAATTTAAATTCAATTAGCCAACATATAGTACATCATTAGTTTTTGATGCAGTGTTCAATGATTCATGAGTTGTGTATAAGTATGTTTTTTATTCTATTTCTTAATTTAATTTAATTTTTTAAAAATATTTTATTTATTTATGAGAGAGAGAGAGCGCGCACGCATGAGCATGAGCAGAGGGAAGGGCAGAGGGAGAGGCAGGCTCTCGCTGAGCAAGGAGTCCGATGCAGGACTCGATCCCAGGACCCTGGTATCATGACCTGAGCCAAAGGCAGATGCTTAATTCACTGAGCCACTCAGGTGTCCCTAAGTATGTTTTTAAAAAAAGATGTTGGTGGACATCATTTATCAGGTTTAGGAAGTTCCATTCTGTTTCTAGATATTTAAGAATTTTAATTTTTAATGGACATGATTTAAAAAATTATTTTTCCATTTGAGATAATCTTGTGTATTTTTGAAATTTAATAATGAGGTGAGCAATATATATTAATGTTGAACTATTTCTGAATTCTGGAGGTAAATCTAATGAGGGTATAATGTATTGTTGTCTTAAATACATTCTTGTACATAGTTTGTAGAATTTTGTTTTGAACCTTTATATCTATGCTTATAAGTGATACTGGTCTGTGATATTTCTTTCTCATTTTGTTCTTGTTTGGTTTGGGTATCAAATCCAAAAAGGTTTTTCTGACTTCATAAAATGATTTGGGACATGTTCTTTTTTATTTTCTGGAAGAGTTTGCATGAGATTGGAATGATCTATTCCTTGAATGCTTTGAAGAAACTGCCTATAAAACCAACAGAGCCCCTTTTTAAAGGGATAGGTTTTCAAACATTTGATTAAATTTTTCAAGTGTTTATGGAATTATTTATCTTTTCTATTTCCACTTGAGTCAATTTTGGATAGATGTATTTTCTAGGGAGTTATGCATTTCATCTAAGCTTTTAAGTTTAGTAGCAAAAGACTTCACAGTTTATAGTTGTTTACAGTGTAAATATTTGTATTTTCTATTATTATGCATCTTTTTTCATTTTTAATATTGTTAGGTTGTACCTTCTTATATGTTAAATATATTCTTCTTATGATATATAATATAGTCTTATAATATAGATGATATATATCATAAGAAGACTATCATATATATATTTTATACATATAAAATATATATCACTTTATTTACATATCATATATATTATATATGTACTTAATTCCCAAATTTTATTATTTCATTCCTTCTGTTTTTCCAGATTTATTCTATTATTTTTCCCCTCATGTTTATTGTTGACTGATAAGCTCAATAATTTTCAGCCTTTCTTCTTTTTTAATATTATCCTTTATAGTTATATGCCAATCACATGTCATGTTTCCTAGAAGTAGAGTCTGAAAAGGGGATTCTTGTGCATATGATTTATTGAGAGAGGAGAGGGCTTTCAGAATAAGGAAGCTGAGGGAAGCTGGATATGGTAGAGGAAGGAGTTAAGCAAGGATATGATCTCAGCTGGAACCCATCCAGGCCTGATCCATGGGGAGCTCTGAAGTATGAATGGACACAGAATTGGTCCCACTTTGAGGCAAGTGGGCTGAACTTTTATACTCCTACCCAATCAATAATTGAATACAGACTGCTGTTAGGAGTGGGAGGGAGGGCAAATCTTCCAGGTGAAATGGCTCCCATCAACAGAGGACAATTCTCTGTAGAAGGGGCCATGAGCTGCTGACAGGCACATTTACCATTAAGTGTGAAAAAGCATTATGTCTAAAAAACATACATACCTTAATCAAAAAACATTTTATTGCTAAAAATGCTAACCATCATCTGAGCTTTCAGTGAGTCATAATCTTTGCTGGTGGAGGGTCTTGCCTCAGTAAATGGCTACTGACTGATGAGGATGGTGGTTGCTCATGTTTGGGGTGGGTGTGGCAATTTCTTTCTATTTTTATTGAAGTACAGTTGACATACAATGTTGTATTTGTTTCAGGTGTACAACATAGTGATTTGACATTTTATACATTACTCTATGCTCACCGTAATAAGGGTAGGCAATTTCTTAAAATAAGACAACATTGAAGTTTGCTACTTGATTGACTCTTCCTTTCATGAATGTCATGTTCCATGATTTTTGTTACATTTCACACACAGTAGAACTTCTTTCAAAATTGGAGTCAATCCTCAAAAAACCCAGCTGCTGCTTTATCAACTAAGTTTATGTAATATTGTAAATTCTTTGCTGTCATTTCAACAATCTTCACAGCATCTTCACCAGGAGTAGATTCCACCTCGTGAAACCACTTTCTTTGCTCATCCGTAAGAAGCAACTCTTCATCCATTAAAGTTTTATCATGAGATGGCAGCAATTCAGTCACATCTCTAGGTTTCACTCCTAATTCTAGTTCTCTAGCTAGTTTTACTACCTCTGCAGCTACTTTCTCCACTGAAGTCTTGAGTCCCTCAAAGTTGTCCATAACGGTTGGAATCAACTTCTTCCTAACTTCCATTAACGTTGATATTTTGACCTCTTTCTATGAATCATGAATGTTCTTAATGGTATCTTGAATGGTAAATCCTTCCCAGAATGTTTTCAATTTACTTTGTCTGGATCCATCAGATCAATCATTATCTATGGTGGTTATGTTCTTATAAAATGTATTTCTTTTTTTCTTTTTTTTAGAGAAAGAGAGAGAGCAAGTGGCGAGGGACAGAGGGAGAGTGAAAGAATCTTAAGAAGACTCCATGCTGAGCTCAGAGACCAATGTGGGGCTTGATCTCACAAACCTAAGATTATGACCTTAGCCAAAATCAAGAGTCAGATGCTTAACGAACCGAGCCACCCAGGAGCCCCCAAAATGTATTTCTTAAATCTAAGTCTTAAAAGTCAAAATTACCCCCCAATCTATGGGCTGCAGAGGGATGCTGTGTTAGCAGGCATGAAAACAACATAAATCTTGAGTATCTCCATCAGAGTTCTTGGGTGACCAGGTGCATTTTCAATGAGCAGTAATATTTTGAAAGATAGATATATATATCTATCTATCTTTCAAAAAAGAAAAAAAAATATATATTTTCTTTTTTCCCCTTAACAGTGGTTCTCAACAGTTGGCTTAAAATATCCAGTATACCATGTCGTAAACAGATTTGCTGTCATCTAGGCTTCGATATTCCATTTATAGAGCATAGGCAGAGTAGATTTAGCATAATTCTTAAGGGCCCTAGGATTTTTGGGACGTTCATGACTATTGGCTTTAACTTCAAGCCACCCGATGCATCAGCCTGTAACAAGAGAGTCAGCCTGTCCTTTGAAACTTGGAAGCCAGGCATTGCCTTCTCTTCTTCAGCTATGAAAGTCCTAGATGGCATCTTCTTCCAGTAGAAGGCTGTTTCATCTACATTGAAAGTCTGGTGTTTAGTGTAGCCACCTTCATTCTTAGCTAGATCTTCTGGATAACTTGCTACAGCGTCTACATCTGCACTTGATACATCACCTTGCACTTCGATGTTGTCGGGATGCTTTTTTCTTAAACCTCATGAACCAACCTCTGCTAGTTTCATTCTTTTCTTCTGCAGCTTTCTTACCTCTCTCAGCCTTCACAGAATTGAAGAGAGTCAGGGCCTTGCCCTGGAGAAGGCTTCGGCTTCAGGGAATGTTGCGGCTGTTTTGATTTTCTATATGGACCACTCAAACGTTCTTCATATCAGCACCAAGGCTGTTTCACTTTCTGGTCATTTGTGTGTCACTGGAGGTAGCACTTTTAATTTCCTTTGGGAACTTTTCTTTTGTGCTCATGACTTGGCTAACTCTTTGGCACAAGTGACCTAGCTTCCAGCCTATCTTGGCTCTTGACCTGCCTTCCTCTCTGAGCTTAATCATTTCTGGTTTTTGATTTAAAATGAGAGATGTGCTATTCTTCCTTTCATTTGAGCACTTGGAAGCCATTTCAGAGTTAGTAATTGGCCTACTTTCAATATTGTTGTGTTTCAGGGAATAGAGAGGCCTGAGGAGAGGAAGAGAGATAGGGGAATGACTGGTGGGTGGAACAGTCAGAACACACAACATTTATTAAGCTTTTTGTCTCATGTGGGGCATGGTTTGTGGTGTTCCTAAACAGGTACAATAGTTAACATCAAAAAGAACTGATCATATCATATCATATCATATCATATTGTATTACATTACACATATGATAATTAAAAAGTTTGAGATATTGCAGGAATTACCAAAATGTGACACAGAGACATGAAGTAAGCAAATGTTGGAAAAATGGTGCTGATAGACTTGTCTGATGGAGGGTTGTCACAAACCTTCAATTTTTAAAAGACACAATATATATGAAGTGCAATTAAACGAAGTCTGCCTGTACATGATGTTGGAGGAATTTCTGTAATTTTACTTCTTCTCACAAAACAACAAGGAGGGACTTCATGAAATAAAATAAAGATATCCATAAGTAGGTAAAACTGTGTCATGGCCCAAAAGCTTGCCTGTCACTCACCACGCAATGCAACTCAAAGCAGGAGAAAATCCCAAACCCCTCAAATTGAACAAAAGACATTTCAAAAACAAGAGGCTGGTGTGATGGGTGGATCATGTGGGAGCTATTGCTGAAGCTCTGAAAATCAGTTTCCCCAAAGCTTTTTGCTGACTTTGAACAGAAGCAGTTTAATTTCTAGTGATGTGATTCAATCAGGGAAAATGAAACTGTGATTTTAGGCAAGTAGGGAATGATGACAATATCACATGTTCTTTAAAAACCTCAAAATTGTACTGTCCATTCTAAAAGCACTAAGGAAATTAATATCATAAGCACAGGTTTCCAAAATAAGGTAATCACTTTGCTGATATATGTAGCTGCCACTAACCCCAAAAGAGGCCATAATATTTAATGGGAATAAAGTGTTCATATTTTAATTTTCAAACCAGAATACTTACGAGAGTAAAAGAGGGGGTGTGGATATGGAGGTGATAAGGATAACAGAGACTGTCCCAAGTAAATTGGGTCACCCTGATTTTAAATCATAAAGCAATTTCTGAGAGTGGTATTTTCCCCAAAGATGTTATTGTGGCTGCATACCATAATGGATGGATTCTGGTTGAACCAATGGAGGATTACCTAATAGGCATTTAGAATAGACTTCAGGAGCCATTGGCAACCAGTCTACCCAGTACAATACTCTTTTTTTTTAAAGTAATTTTTAAAAAAGATTTTATTTATTTATTTGACAGAGAGGGACACAGTGTGAGAGGGAACACAAGCAGAGAGAGAGGGAGAAGCAGGCTTCCCACCGAGCAGAGAGCCTGATGTGGGACTCAACCCCAGGATGCTGGGATCATGACCCGAGCTGAAGGCAGATGCTTAATGACTGAGCCACCCAGACGCCCCAATGCATTACGCTTGATCATGTTTTGGGCATTTATTTGAATAGTGAGATAATAAGCTCAAGAGACAAAAAGAGGGAAAATACAAAGAGAGGGCCAGAGAGTGAGAGTACACAGTGAGAAGTTCTAATATATATTTAATCAAAGTTCCAGAAGTTGAAGAGCAAGAGAGACAAGGACAGAGGCAATGCTTGAAGAGAAAATAGCTGAAAAATTACTGAAACAATTGAAAGATACCAACCCACAGATTCAAGAAGCTAAATTCTAGACTGTACATAAAAAGAAATCTACACTTAGCTACAGAGGGCCAAAGACACAGAGAAAAATCTAAAGAGCAGCCAAAGAGGGCAGAAAAGGACATAAATTTTAGTTAGCTGGTAATGGAAATGAGAAGAAAGTGAAACGGTATTTTCACTGTGTTGGGGAAAAAAAAATCCATGTAATTCTATACCCAGCTAAAACACCTTTTAAGAAAGGTGAAATAAAGGCATTTCCATTAAATGTAAAGTCTAAATTCTGAGTTTATACCCAGCCAAACTTTACTAACAATTGTTCAGTAAGTGCTTTAGGTAGAAGGAAAATGAACTCAGATGAAAGGGCTGAGAAGCAAAAAATAGGCAAAGAGCAAAAGAAAGAAAAAGAAATAAATAAAGAAAGAAAAGTAAACGAGTTTATGTATTTTTCCACTATATTCACTTCCCAACACCAGACACATTCCCTTTTCCTGGCTCTGCCACTTAACCCAATTCTCAAGAGCTTCTGAGTGGAAAATAAAACCCTGCTACCAAATGCTTTAGGAGGTTGAGAAAAAGTAATTTTAATGCCAGAGTATTCGGTACCGTTAGAAAGACCATGACAACCTTTATTTTGAAATATGTGATGGAAGCCACGAGAGAAAAATATGGCTTAAAGGAAACACATGATGGGATCATTTCAAGGCTCTTCTCCTGATCAAAAAGTGGAATATAAAGAGAAGTCTCAATTCAATGATAAAACAAACAACCCAATAAAAAATGGGCAAGGATTTGAACAGACGCTTCACAAAAGAAGATATACAGGTGATAAAAAAGCACATGACAAGATGCTCAACATCATTAGCCATTGTGGAAAAGTAGATTAAAACTATTATTGAGATGTTATGACACTATAGTCATATGATCCAGTGATCCAACTTCTAAGTATTTATGCAAATGAAATAAAAACTTATGTCCACACATAAATCTATATGCAAATGTTTATGGCAGTTTTATTCATTGTCTCCCAATAAGTAATAACCCATATGTCCTTCAACTAGTGAACAATAAATCTGGTATATCCATATAATGGAATACTACTCAGCAATAAAAAGGAATGAAGTACTAATATACACAACATAGATGAATTTCAGATGCATTAGGCTAATGTTATCCTCAGGGTATTTGACAATCTCATTTTCTTTGACATGGAAGTAGATACGCTCATTACACACTTGTGTGCAATCCCCCTCCCCCAACACACACCAAAAACATTGGTTGTTGTCATGTCAAATTTCCAGAACCATTTCCCCAGCCTTCTCTCTCCTTTTTGGCAGATGACTTTTCCACCTACTTTACCAAGAAGGACTGGATTAGGTGAATACATCTGACCTTTCTCTCCTCCTCCTCAAATGTTCTCTCCTTATTCATATGATGAAACAAACAGCCTCTAAACATCTCAGGGCATTTGCATTCTAGTATGGAAAGTAATTTTCAAATTAATAAAAAGTACAGGGGCACCAATGTGTATCAGTTGGTTAAGCATCGGACTCTTGATCTCAGCTCCCGTCATGATCTCAGGAGTTCAAGCCCTGCACTAGGCCCCATGTTGGGCTTGGAGCCTAATAAAAAAAGAAAGAAAGAAAGAAAGAAAGAAAGAAAGAAAGAAAGAAAGAAAAGTAGAATAAACTTACCAAAAAATAGAATAAGCTCACCAAAAAGTAAAGTGATTTGGTGGTATGACCAGACACTGATACCCCTTGTTGTTTTGAGATGGTTTGAAGACCAATTAACCATTTAGGTTGAGTGAAAGAAGCCAATCTTAATACTATACTATTGTATACTAATTGTATACTAATATGATCTATATCATATTAGTCATACTATATGTCATACTATATGACATTCTAAAAAAGGCAAAACTATAGAGACAGTAAAAAGATCAGTGGTTGCCAGGGGCTTGTGGGGAAAAAGGGGAAAAAGTTGGAGCACAGGGAATTTTTAGGACAGTGAGACTATTATTCTGTATGATACCACAATGGCGGATACGTGTCATTATACATTTGTCAAACCATAGAATGTACAACACCAAGAGTGAACCTTAATGTAAACTATAGATTTAGTTAATAGTAATGCATCAATATTGGCTCTTCAATGAAAATGAGTGTGCCACATTGAAAACAATGAAAACAAATGTACCACAATAATGTAAAATGTTCAAAATTGGGACAATTTTGGGAAAAATTGGGAGGAAGGGTGAAAGGGTATATGGAAACTGTATGTTTTGCTCAATTTTTCCTTTAAACCTTAAACTGTTAAAAATCCACTAATTTTTAAAAAAGTGATGCAGGAGAGTGAACTTTAGATGTGAAAATTTAGGAACACTTAACCAATTTTATGTTCCTTGATATGATAAGCCATAATCCATTGACCCTAAAATAGTTTAAAAAAGTCTCTGAATCAGGTTGCATCTTAAAATTGATGATATTTTGGGGCGCCTGGGTGGCTCAGTGGGTTAAAGCCTCTGCCTTCGGCTCAGGTCATGGTCTCAGGGTCCTGGGATTGAGCCCTGCATTGAGCCCCGCATCGGGCTCTCTGCTCAGCGGGGAGCCTGCTTCCCCCTCTCTCTCTATCTGCCTCTCTTACTACTTGTGATTTCTGTCTGTCAAATAAATAAATAAAATCTTTAAAAAAATTGATGATATTTTAAATTCCAGGAAATATGGTATGACAAAATATACATCTAAAGAGGTCTGAAGGAGGTCTTTTAATAAGTATTAAATAAAAATCTAATGCTCAATGTCTTGGGAAATACAAATCAAAACCACGATGAGATACCACCTCATACCTGTCAGAATGGCTAAAATAAACACAGGAAACAACAGATGTTGGTGAGGATGTGGAGAAAGAGGAACTCTCTTACACCATTGGTGAGAATGCAAACTGGTGCAGCCACTCTGGAGAATAGTATAGAGGTTCCTCAAAAAGTTAAAAATAGAGCTGTCCTACAATCTAGCAATTGCACTACTAGGTACTCACCCAAAGGATACGAAAATACAGATTGGAAGTCGTATATGTACCCTGAAGTTTATAGCAGCCTTATCAATAATACCCAAGTTATGGAAAGATCCCCAGTGTCCATTGACTGATGAATGGATAAAGAAGATGTGATCTATATCTATATCTATATCTGTATCTATATTACTCAGCCATCCAAAAGATGAAATCTTGCCATTTGCAATGATATGGATGGAGCTAGAGTGTATGATGCTAAGTGAAATAAGTCAGTCAGAGAAAGACAAATATTATATGATTTCACTTGTATGTGGAATTTAGGAAACAAAACAGATGAATGTAGGGGAAAGGAAAAAAAAAAAGAGGGAAACAAGCCACTAGAGAGAGAGAGAGAGATTGAGATTGAGGGAGAGAGAGTGAACAAGTTGGGGAGGGGCAGAGGGAGAGGGAGAGAAAGAATCTTTGCAGACTCCACTTTCAGTTCGGAGTCTGACATGGGGCTGAATCCCACGACCCTGAGATCACAACTGAGCCAAAATCAAGAGTCCAATGCTCAATGGACTGAGCCACCCTGGTGCCCCTATAAGAGACTCTTAAGGATAGAGAGCAAAGTGAGGGTTAATGGAGGGAGGTGGGTGGGTGATGGGCTATATGGACGATGGATATTAAGGAGGGTACTTGTTATGAGCAATAGGTATTATATGTAGGTGACGAATAACTAAAAAAATAATAAAAATAGATTAGGAGAAATAAAAATCTAAGATTAGAAAGTGTTGCGTTATAGTTTAATTGTCAGTGTTTTTCAAGTGGGGCTTAAAATAATAGTGCGTCTTACAACGCATGGTGTCTCAGGTTAGATGAGATATAGATTAAGTGAGCACTATAAAAATCGGCTAGATGATGTATATTTAATTTATCTATTGTTGCCTCTGATGGTGGGCGTTAAGGAGGTTACAATTTGAATTCTAGTGCTTTATTTCTTGTATTTGAAAATGACAAAGCAACTGACATGAAATGTTAGCAAAGATAAATCTGAGAACTAGGAGCATGGCATTACGTCTTTTTCGGCTATTTTATTTTATATATTTAAAAATTTTATACAGCAAAACAAATAGCTGAAAAAAAAATCAAAGAACACCTCAGAAACCTTCTCAGAGCTGGCCAACTGCCAATTTATTTGTTGGGGAGTTTTCTTGGGGCATTGGGGGATGGCGGAAACGGAGGGAAGAAATTGTCAGCAGGCAGACACCAAAAGACAAATATTCCACTTATATGAGGTACCTACCATAGTCAAATTCATAGAGACAGAAAGAAGAATAGTGGTTACCACTGGCTGAGCGTGGTGGGGGAATAATATTAAATAATATTATTTAGTGGGCACAGAGTTGCAGTTTGGAATGATGGAAAAGTTCTGGAAATGAATAGTGGTGATGGTTGCACAACACTGGGAACATACTTAAAACCACCAAATGGTACCCTTAAAGATGGTGAATTTTCTGCTATATACCCCCTCCCCCAACCTGGGTAGGGGAAAACAAGAGTTTTGTTATGTTGGGTTTGAGATGCTAAAGGTAGTTGGATAAAATCCAAGCTCAGGGGAGTGAGTGATCATGAGCTGTAGACACAGACTCAGCAGACACCATGTTGAAGCCACGAGGCTAGAGAGAGGGGAGGGGAGACCAGGGCCCTCCGACCCTCCGAGGAGTGGGGCCAAAGAAGCCATGAGCAGAAGGTCTTCCCAGTAAGAGGGAGCAGTCAGTGGTCTCAAAGGTTTCTGAGAGACTGACTGAGGTGAGGCCTGGCATTTGGCAACGTGGGAGTGCTGGGTTCCAGTGGAGTACTAAGTACTAAGTATTAAGTACTAAGTAAGGGAGGGAGACTCAAGTGGGTTAGGAAGGAGAAAGTGGCGATGGGAACTATCTCCAATATTTTGAAAAAATTTTGCTGTGAATATTAGGGGAGGAAGGTGGGGGATAGCTAGAGGCAGATGAGGTGGTCTAGGTAGCTCACCCCCTGTTTAAAAAAAATTGTATTTATTTTAGAGAGAGAGAGAGAGCAAGATAAGGGGGAGGGGCAGAAGGAGAGGGAGAGAACCTCAAGCTGACTCTGCTAAGTATGGAGCCTGACACAGGGCTTGATCTCATGATACTGAGATCACGACCAGAGCCGAAACCAAGAGTTGGACGTTCAACCCACTGAGCCACCCAGGTGCCCCTCACCCACCACCCCGAGCCCCCGTTTTTAATAGATGAGAGATTCCAGAAAATGTTTTTAATGCTTATGGGAATGATCCACTCTTCCCATTAGAGAGGGGGCGAGGAAAGGCATAGGAGAGGAGAGAGAACCGAAGGAGGGACATGGTTGGTGTGAATGGCCTGAGGTGGGAGCAGACACTCCATTCCTGAGGAGCATGGGTGAGAGAGTGGGCGGTGGGGCTGAAGTTTGGTGGTGGGAAGGCAATGGGGTCAGCTTTCTGAGCTGAGCTGAGCCCACGAGAGGCTGTAGAGGTCTGGGCACAGAGAATTTGTGAACAAGTCGTGGCAGAGGTGGGAAAGGCGACACCCTCCCTCAGGAAGTGCCATGGGTCTACCCGGCAAGGCAGAGTGCCCTGTGGAGCCCTGAGGCCCAGACATTAGTGGAAACCACCGGCAGGGAGCTCAGGCAGGTGGGCCTCATGCACTTGTGGACCAGCAGCAGGAGCAACACCAGGGAACCTGTTAAAATGCAAATGACCTGACCCACCCCCAAATGCAAATGACCACCCCAACCCCACTGAATCAGAAACACCGGGGTGGGGCCCTACCCACCTTTGTACCCACCTGTGTTTTTCACAAGCTCTCCAGGTGATTCTGAGAGTTTGAGAAGCTCAGAACTAGCGTAAAGGAGCCAAGAGGACCTGGGGATGACCTGCCACTTGGAGGTGAAGGCAGGCAGACATTTCTAGTGCTGTGAGCTCCCTGATGGATCTGGAAGCAAACTCTGGAGACTGACAGGACTGGAAGGCCCTTTAAAGGAACTCTGGGCTTTCTAATGAGTGATTATTTCATAAGACAAACATCTTTCAAGTGTCCTTTTTTTGGAGTCTAAATTTGAATATTGAGTTTCCTGTCCACGGTGGCTTGAAAGGACCCCAGACTCTCTCTCCCCAGAACCTTCTTGGGGCCTGCTCCATCTTCCCACATGGCTCCATTGCAGTTTTCAGTTCCGTGGGGAAAACAACGGCCATTCCCCTATGTGTGAGGCCTCTTCCTTTCCTGATGAAATAGAGACAAGGATGAGTCAGCCTCTCCCAACCTCCAGGATCTCCAGTCGTCCCAGTGACTCAGAGGATGGTCTGTTTCATGGGTAAGTGCTCCTCCCAGGAAGTTGGCAGCCCTAGCCACCCCCTACCTCTGTCACCCCCCTCCCCCCAGGGCTTCCATGAAGACACATTACTAGCGAGACCCAGTGGGGGGTGGGGAAAGCCAAGAAAGGTCAGCCATAAGTGGACCGGGAAAGAGGGTGGGAGGTGAACGCCTACAATGCAGGAGGCTAAATTTGTTTCTCATTTGGGGGTGACCTTGGATGGATCCATAAAGGGCTCAGTGTTTCTTTTCTTTTCTTTTTTTTTTTTAAGATTTTATTTATTATTTGACACAGAGAGAGATCACAAGTAGGCAGAGCAGCAGGCAGAGAGAGAGGGGGAAGCAGGCTCCCCGCTGAGCAGAGAGCCTGATGCGGGGCTTGATTCCAGGACCCTGAGATCATGACCTGAGCTGAAGGCAGAGGCTTAACCCACTGAGCCACCCAGGCACTTCAAGGTTTCAGTGTTTCTACTTGAGAAATGGGAAAAATCATATATCCTACAATGTGGGACTCGGTAGTGGCCCAAAAAGAGAGAAGATGAGCCTCTTGGAATATATCTGGCTGGAGACATACTTTGGAACTTTTCTGTGCAAAAGAGAGGGAGCACTGGGGAAGGTTTATCCTTGAGGATTTCTTAGGACAAGCTGCCATCTGAGCAGGGCCTGTAGGAGGGTGCGGAGGCCTCCATGGGAGGAGGACGGGAGGTCAGAGGTGGGAACACTGGTCCAAGGCAGGGGAACTTGGCAAGTAGGGGTACCATGGGGGGCACAGAGCAGCTGATAGAAACACAGCAGTCCCCAAACCGTGGGTTCAGTGGTGCCAGTGTTGCTGGGTCTGTGACTCTTCTCCTTCACCCCTGTGTCCATCAGTTTTTCTCTCTCTCTGTCTCCTCCCCCTTCTCTCCTATGTCACAGAGAATAGTGAAGCCTCCTCTTCCCACGGGTTCTGTGTTTTCTTTCCTGTTTAGATGGTGACTGGCATCTATCTGTTTATGGAGTCAGCAATCAATCCATCCTGTTTACTTGTCGCTGACACAGTGCGTTGTGGTCAGTGAGGCTGTCCACAGCCCCCCAGGGTGGGGTGGGGACCAGGATGTTGACATACACACACACACACACACACACAGGCACACACACTCAGCCATGACCAGGTCAGTTGGCCTCACCAGAGCCAGGAGCTCCTGGTCTGTTCTGCTCCGATGTCTGGGATGCTGTGGGCAGTCAGCCGGGCCAAGGTCATCTCCTCCGCTGCTGAGCTCCATGGCCAGCATGCTTGGCCCAAACTCAGGGTTCAGGAGCGATCTCCTGACTGCAGCTGAGTGCCCAGAGCACAGTTCCTCAGGGGTTTTGGGGGGTGGAGGGGTCTTAGAAGGGAGAAGGACAGTGCCCAGAGAAATGACGTCAGAAGGCAGCTTGCTTAGTGTGCCTGTTTCTACACGAGGGAGTTAGGAGCAGAGAAGGCAAAGGAATTATGGATTGGGTCACCATTTACCGCATTCCTTCTGCTCCCCTCTCCCGCTTGGGCCCCTCCTTCCTAATTCATGTGACTTGAGACCCACACTTTAGTTTGTTTTTCTTGGTTTCCCCAAATCCAGTGCAGTGACACTGGTCAGGGTTAGACTGGAGATTGACGAGGTTTCCTGGGGTTTGTGGTGTGAGTGGGGAGAGCAGCGGGGGTCAGGCCAGACCTGTGGGGAAACAGGGGGCGGTGGTGGTGGGCATTTAAATCGAGGTCTGGAGGACCCAAGGCTAAGAAGATGATGCCCCCTGTTTTCAAGGTGCTGGCCCGGGACCTGACTTCTAAACTCTGAGCATAGGGCCCAAGCATGCAAAGATTGTCAAACAAAAAACCAAGGAACAAACAAAATCCACATAAGCCAAGAGTCTAGGCGGATGCCCTTTGATGCTTCCAGAGGATTCTCGGAATTCCTGAGGTCATCTGGAGCTCACCAGGGTCTGCCTCATGGCCTGACTGTACACTGTACACCTACTAGACAGACCTGGGCTTAGGGGAGGGCGGGGGGCTCAGCGGTGCCACTCACTCTCAGGGCGTGTGACTGGGGCCCACACTTCTGGGAACAAATGATTCCTTGTTTGTCTGAGATTCAGACTGAACTGAGTGCCCTGTATTTTTCTTTGCTAAATCTGCCAACCCTTCTAAGCCCTCCAAATGTTGGTCCCCACCCTCAACTCCTACCTAGAGGCCATCAGTAGCAAACTCTGCATTATTCTGAAGTCTGGGATTTCACCTCAAAAATTCACGTAAAGTTTAAGCCCACCTGCGTGTTTCTACCCGTGTGTTGCCGTAAAACAGCTATTAAATTATCCTAGTTAAAAAGCAAATCTCTCCCATGTACTCACGCTGGATTTTGGGTTAGTTAAGGTCCTGCTCAGCCTGTCAGTCGGCTTTCCAGTGGACGGAATGAGCACTGTGGACCGTCTGCCCGGGGCAATGGTGAGTGAGGAAAAGGGCAGGAGAGTGAGATTTTCAAAAGGGGATTTGTTCAATTTAAAGGACTCCATTTTTTACCTTCCTAGTCTGCCTTTTCAAGATGTCTTTCACAACATGGGAATCACTTTAGTTAAAAACATTTGATTCCCTTACCTAGTAGGATAAAGGGTGGACAAGCAGAAAGCCAGAGCCTCTAGAAAAGTGGAGAGGAGGCAAGACAGTACACGTCCCCTGAGAACAGTGAGGGGTGCTTTTAGAGCAGTGGCTACACACTGGGATGGCTAGGGTGCCCAGGTTCTCCCCAGACCCCTTACTTCAGAGCCTTTCAGTGGTGGGGGGGGGCGGGGGAGTGCTTTCAAAAGCTTTCAAAAGCTTCCCAAGATATCCCAGTGTGTGTTGAGATTCTTACCATTGCTTTGGAGATCTGCCACTCAAAGTCGGGTCTGAGGACCAGGGGCAGCAGTTCCAGCTAAATCTCAGGCCCCACCCCAGACCCGATGAATCAGAACCTGCATTTTCACGAGGTTTCCAGGGGCTTGGCGTGCCGTCTGAGAAGACCTGCTGGAGCACACCTGTTGGGAATCTCAGCTTGATGGGTGTGGTCACAGCAGCAGCTGGCTTTTTCCAGGGGGACCTGAGGGCCACTGGTGCTAGTCTGTCCATCAGAGCCCACTGCACTGTCTCCCGCTCCTGGGTGTCTACAGTTGTAGGCTTACCCACACTGATGGAACTTGTATTCTGTGCCTGGGTCTGTTCGTGTCTTTTCATCGATACATCCTCGTTCCATTGGGACAACCGTACGGTAGCCAAAGTTGTTGGCTGAAGAACAGGGACTCCTATCCTGGCGGAGAAACCTAAGGACGTCGGTCAGGATCTGTGGAGAGGACAGGCAGAAGCATACAATGTGGCCTTGACTTCAGACGCAGTATTCACGTACTGCAAGGTTATGTAGGTCTGGTTTTGAGCCATGTAGTCTCTTGCTGTTTAATTCTTTCTTCAGTCGGTTAGAATTGATGTAACTTTCAAAAAGCCTGGGTAGGTGAGATTGTTCTTAGTCTCTATCGGTTGGCTATTGTCGCAACAGTGCTTGCTGTGTAACAACCACGAGACCTCAGTGGCATACAACAATTAGTATTCATTTCTCATGGGTATGTGAGTTGCCTGGGATGACTCTGCTGAGGTCCTGCGTCTACAAGTTGGCTGGGCGTTTGCTGATCTGGGCTTGGATCAGATAGGTGCTTCGAGATATGGTTTGGGAGAGTCTGAGTGCCGGTCTGCTGCTTGAGTGTTCATTCTGCAGTCCCGGGCTGAAGGGCAGTGGCTACGCAGGAGAATGTTTCTAACGGAGGTGGAGGTGGAACCATGCAGGAACTCTTCAAGTAGAGGCTCCAAACAGACCTATTACCACTTCTACTCGATTTCACTCAAGCCTGACATTGGTGGGTGGGAAAATATACTCCACCTGAGTTGTGGCAAGAATATGGAGGCAAAATACTACACAAGGAAGTGAAGAATTGTGGCCAGTAGGTCAACCCACTGTATCTTCCAACCTGGAATGATGCTTCCTTTGGGATATATGACCCATCCCTTCCAGAACTTTAAAAAGCTCCCTTATAGTGGGGACTGCTGGCTGTTCACCAAAAATCACTCTCCTACCCTTCCTGGATTCCCATCTTGAACGTAATTCCCGGCCTCCCATGTAGTTAGGTGTGGCCATGAGACGGGTTTTAGCCAATGGTGTGTGAGTAGAAATGATGTCAGTTTTCAAGCTAAGGCTTTCTTCTGCTGCTGGCTTTGTGCAGATGACTGCAAGACCCTGATGGTTGCTGGAGGCACATGTTAGAATGAGCCTAGATCCCTGAATCACAATGTGGAGGAAAGCCATTATGAAATGGGAATAACTCTTCATTGCATAGGTAAGATATGAGTTTCTATTATGTTTGAACTGTATTCTTGGGTCTACTTCTTATAGAACCCAGCATTACTTACAACTGATACACTTCCTAAAGCCCTTCCTCATTACTCTGGCCTCTCCCTGTGGTGGTGGGTGTGGAAGCACTTGGTAAACTAGAAAGGGCTCCACACATGTGAAGTCTGACTGTGATCAGTGCTTTACTAATGTTTCAACACAAAGCCCAGTCTGGATCAGCTGTATGGAGGTGACATAGACTGATGCTAATAACCAGTGACATCTGGAGGGGAACTGATGGCTTGGACATCAATTTTTATATTCTTTATTCTTTTTAATCCTCACCACAACCCTGAGTGACAGGGGCCTAACATTACCCCCATTTTAAGAATGGCAAAAGGGAGATTGCCAAATGTGTTCAAGGCCTTGCGGTTGGTCAGGTCCCTACACCTGACCTCCTTCCCCTCATTGTTTTGGGAGGAAACAATGAGGAACCTTCTTAGCTCCAGTCCACTTTGCACCAATCAGGTTCCAAAGACCCCTTGGTGGGTGGGGGGATAGAGAAACAGGTTGTACCCAAGGCTGCTGGTGGTGATGGAATGATTTGTAAGGAGCATTTAAAATTCCAGGCCCTAATCGAAACCATGTACTCCAGAAATCCATTCTTGAAGGTAAGGTATGGGGTTTCTGTTTCATGGTAGATTATGTTTATGATGGCTACCAAGGAATCCTCCCATTCATGTACGCTCATTTGTTACGGGTTGAATTATGTCTTCCCCATAGATACATCAGGTATATTGGAGTTCTAATCCCCAGTACCCCAAAACATGGCCTTATTTGGAGATCATGTCTTTACAGAGGTAATCTGGTAAAAATGAAGTTATTAGGATGGGTCCTGATTCACTGGCGCCCTTGTAAGGAGGGGAAATTTAGACACAGAATAGGGACAGGCACAGAGGGGAACTTGTGTGAGGATGAGGGGATGAGGACAGAGATCAGGGTGATGATCTATAAGCCAATGACCACCAAAAATTGCCAGCAAAACACCAGAAACCAGAAGACAGCCGGAACCAACCCTGCTGACACCTTAATCTTGAACTTCCAGCCTCCAGAACCGTGAGCATGAATTTCTGTTGATTAAGCCATCTACTTTGTGGGACTTTGTTGCAGCAGTTCTAGCAAACTAATATAACGCTGTACTCTTCCTATCAAGAGGTGGAGTCCATTTATCCCCCCCTTGAATCTGGGCTGGCTTTGCGACTTTCTTTAGCCAATAGAATGAGGTAGAAATAATGAAATGGTACTTCTGGGTCGAGGTCTTTAAGAGGCCTGGCTGCTTCCATCTCACCCCAGAGAGAAACCAGCCTACTATGTTGTAAGGCCATTCTACAGGAGAGGTCCCATGGAGAGAGAAACCATTTGGATTGTTCCAGACCCAGCCAGGCTTCCAGCTGATGTCCCTAACCAACAGCGCACACAGCAGAAGAACTGTCTAGCTGAGCCCAGTGAACCCAAAGAGTCGAGAAATCAGAAATTGTTTTAAGCCACTAAGTTTTGAGGGTGGTTGGTTACGCAGTAATAGGCAACTGAAAGGAACTTTGGCAAGTCTTCTAGCATCCCTGCCACAGTAGTCCCTACGGCCAGATGCCTCGGGTGCCATCCTTGCTACCGTTCCTCCCCAGTGGATTCTGGGTGCCGCCTGTTTCCTCACATTGCTCACTTCCTCAGAAAACTCTTCCGTGGTGGGTCTGGTTGCAGGGCCCCAGTGAAGCCAGCACCCCTGCCGCACAGGAAAGCAGGAAAGAGCATTTTGGCTTTGGAGGAGGAGGTGCAGGATTCATGACATGGAAAATTCCCCAAACTCAGTTGTTCAAAAGCTACTGGGCACCCCTGAAATATGACGAAAGCTCTCCACAAGGGCCAAGTATATATATATTTTTGTGAACTCTCTGTGTGCTTGGCACACAGCTCTGGGCCCATTCACCTTCTAATTGTAAACAGTGCCCTGACATCACCCTTCCTCCCTCCACATCCCTGTGGTTTGGAATGGACCGACTCCAGGGCTGCATGTGATTCAGGCCCAAACAATGATATGGGATCCAGGCTGAGCCAACTTGGTGTAACCTTGGCTTTTTGCTGGGACAGTTGAAAGAAATGAGGACTTGAGCTGTGAAGGTGGAACTTAGAGCCCCTGGCAGCCATCTTGCCACAGCAAGGAACAGAGAAGAGAGACGGGGAGGGGAAGACTAAGTCTTGACGGTATTTTTAAAGCCTCTTGGTACTCAGATCAGGCAGACCATTGACGTCTTCTCTTATGTGTGCGTACGTATGTCCTACTTGCTTACACCCAACCAATCTGAGTAGTTTTCCATCATTCGTCAAGTCCGTATTAATGTTTTTATTTAATACAATGATTCTTTGGAGTAGGTATTATTTATTAATCCCATTTTACAGATGAGGAAACTGAAGCACAGGGAGGCCACATAGAGGCCAAATTCAAACCCAGGAAATTAATTCTGAGAGCCCACTCAGAAACCTTCCTCTTCCACAGTGACAGGGAAGGATTCACAGAGGAAGGTGTGACATTTAACCTGATCTTTAACTCCAAGGGGACACAGGGATTGGTCGGGAGGGGGCGGAAAGGTTTTCTAGGTGAAGGGACTAGCCTGGGCACTGACCAGGACTTTTCTGCTGAGAAGAAACTTCACCTAAAAGTCACCATCTCCCTGCCTTGAAGCCTATCCTCACATGGGTTCCTCCTGCCCAGGAACATCAAACCCCACTTCTGTAAAGACACCTCTGCTCTCTGGGCCTCCACCCATGTGGACCTATGCTCTGCAGTGGGGCCTGGCACGTCCCCTGTAGGGTCTAGGCTAGATGAGGCACCCTCCTCAGCCTGAAAGACAGTTCAGGGCAAAGGCCTGGCTTCCCCCCAACACTTCCACCGCTTGGACTTGGTCTCTATGGGTTCCAGGAGGCCCTGGAGATGTTCACAGGGTTAAACAGAATGAAATGGTACTAGACCAAGTGACCTTGCCCCTTAAAAGAGCACAGATGAAAAACTGCACAAGGGACCAGAACAGTGCTTGCAGGATCTCAAATAGGGAATAAATAATTTCCAAATAACTATGATTTTTATTTTTTTATTTTTATTTTTATTTATTTATGTGACAGACAGAGATCACAAGCAAGCAGAGAGGCAGGCAGAGAGAGAGAGAGTGAGAGGGGGAAGCAGGCTCCCCGCTGAACAGAGAGCCCGATGAGGGGCTCGATCCCAGGACCCTGGGATCATGACCTGAGCCGAAGGCATAGGCTTTAAGCCACTGAGCCACCCAGGCGCCCCATAACTATGATTTTTAAAAGAAAATAAAAAGTGACCCTCACACCTATTTGCTTCGGTTTTTATTAAATCGAGGATGAGGCACTGGGTACTACTGAAGGCTGTTTTCTGAAAGGCCAGTTCTGCTCCGTGGGCTGCAAAGGGATGGGCCGTGGCGGTGTGAGCGACCCCTGCCACCTGCCCCCCACTCCCAAACCCTCGCTGTCCAGAGTTGGAGACGGAGGCACGGAGGTCTCAGAGGCGTGGTGGCAGTCGGCTGGAGCGGTGGAGGCACCGGTGTAGGGGAGAAAATGAGATTAGTGGCAGCCCCTGGGGACGAGCCCTCTGTTCCCAACTGAGATCCAGTGTCGGGTCTGCGCGAGTGAAGGCAGCTCCAGCAGGAGAGATGGACGCCTCTTCCCTCCAAAAGCAGGGTTCTGAACTCCGCGGGTAAACCGAGGCCCGAGCTCTGGCTCTGAGGGTCGTCTCGCAGGCAGCCTTGGCCCGAGTTACGCCCAGCACAGGGCGGGCCGGGCTGGGCTGGCTACTGTTCTTTTGGGCTTGAGTGGGGACGTTTGGCCCCCAGCTAGAGAAGTGGGTGTCGGGCCCAGATGTGGAGCGCGGGGCCGAACGCTTCAGAGGCAGGGGCGGGACACTTCGGAGGCAGGGGTCGGCGGGTCTTCGCCTCCGGCGGCCCCAGCTTCCCCGCCCCCGGCGGGCCGGGCCGGGGAGGAGCTCGGCGCGTCCCCGCCCCGAGGCGGAGCGGGGGGTGGGGGTGGGGGCCGGGCGCGGGCGGACCCGGCGGGGTGGGCCGGGGACGCGAGGCGGAGCGGGGCCCCACACAGGCCGCAGCGGCTGGCTCGGGCCCCTACGGTCCCGGCGGCGGCTGGAGGAGGAAGCCAGGCGGCTGGAGGAGGAGGGGAGGCGGAGGAGGCCGAGGCTGGAGCGCCGCTTGCCGCAGACTCACTTCCCCGGCTCAGCAGGGAAAGGTACCGCGCGCCCGCTCCCGGCCCCCGGCCTCTCGGCCCCGAGCCCCCCAGCTTTCGCTCGCGCCGGCAGGGGCTGCGGCAGCCGCGGGAGGGTGAGGGGCCCTGAGCGCCCCCGAGTGCTCCGGCGGCCGGGGGCTGCGGCGGCCAGCGCGGCGCTCGGGCGGGAGGGCTGGGGTGTGCGGCAGCCGGCAGGAGGCTCGCGGAGAGCGGTGGGCGCCGCGCCCCCCTCGCTCGCGTCCGGGGAAGCGGTGGTCCGGCCGGATGCGGTGATCCCCGGGCGGGGGGCTGCGCTGGCCAGGCCAGCGCACGGCGGTGGAGGGCAGGCCGGACCCCCGGAGCTGCGTGCGGCAGGGGAGCGCCCGGGGCGCCCGGCGGGCGCGCTCGGTGGGCGCAGACAAAGCCGGGCGCTGGCGCCCCGCGACTACTCGGGCGGTCCAGGGGGTGGGCGCTGGGGAAAGAAGAGAAGACGCCGGGGCGACGGCCGGGACATGGGGAGAGGCTGGGCCGCCCTCCCTCCGGCTGTCCGGGTGGTCTCAGGGAGGGGGGGCGGCGGGTAGGGTGGGGAGCAGCTCTCTCCGAAGGGCCAACTAGGGAGCCAGTCTGGAAAAGGGGTAGGCTGTACTGAGCGCTCACTTTGGGGGGAGGGGCTGAGAGAGGCGGCTGCCTTGGGGCTGGGGGCTGGGGCTCTGGTAAGGCAGGTGAGGGGCGCGTGTACCCCCTCAGAGCTAGCACTAGGAAGAGGCACAGCCCCGATGAGGTAAGTGCAGTGGCAGGCACCAATGGTGGGATGTACCCACAGGTTGTTTGCCGAACCTGCTGGTGGTGACACATCACCTGCTGTCTGTGCAACCTGGTGTTCAGCAGGTGCCCCAGGGGTTGTTGGAGTGGACATGAATAGAGGGTTAGGTAGGCATGCGTCTGAAAGTGTGTGCGGGGAAGGCCCCGTGTTTGTAATCTGGCACTTCTGCCCCCCTTCCTTCTTATGAGGGGGGGAGGAAGCATCTCAGTTCCTGCCACAGGCCCAGGCTGCCACTTGGGCTCCAAGGTGGTCTGCTCCCTGTCCCTCACTCTTGGATTAGTTCCCTTCTCTCCAGTGTTAGAAGTGGCTTCTTTTTTCCTGGATAAGAACACTTCTTGACACCCTCCTTCCCCCAGTTATAGCCCCTCTTTTTTTTTTTTTTCCTTCATCCTTCATTTTTCCTCCCTTACACACCTACTTCTCCACCTCTCTTCACAGCAGAACTTCTCCGAAGAGCTGTCTGCACCTGCTGGAGCACATTCCTTTGCTTCTGTCCTAGCACTTCACTGAAACTGCCCCAGTCAAGGTTTCCAGGGATTTCCACGCCCCCACAAGCAGGTCTTCCTTGACCCCCCTTGGTTTTATTCATCTTTTTTCCTTTAGAATCAATATCCTCTCTTGACTTCTGGTTTTCCTTTTCCTTCCCTGGCTATGCCTTCTTTAGGGATCTTTGGGGACAACTCCTTCACTCAACTCTAAATGTTGGAAGATCCCAGGGCTTTGTCCTCAGCCCCTCCTCTGTCCCGACTCCCTACTATTTACCTATCCTCCCAGCTCTTATTCTTTCTTAGGATTTTTAAAATCAAGCAGTAGTTCACAAACACACTGATCTTAAGTGTATATCATTTTCCTTCTCAGGATTTTAAGTAGCAAATTTTGTCACCGGCTCCAGCTTCTGTATCTAGCCGCCCATCTGTTGATTTGGGGTGTCCTGGATGTCTCATAGGTATGAAAACTTCATATGGATGACACAAAACCCTGACTGCACTCTCCAAAGGTGACCCTCTGTGGGCCTTCCCATCTCTCTAAACAGCCCATAACCCACCCACCTTTAAAGACAGGAACTGGTGGCACCAGCTCCTCCCTTTGCCTCCGTCCCCACATCTAACCCAACATCACGTCCATTTGGCTTTTTCTGCAAGATGTATCTCAGGCCTGTTCTTCATGCTCTGACTCTACTGCTGAGGCCCCAGGCTACCGGCCCAGGCCAAACACCTTTTATGTCTTGCCCCAGTGCTGTAGTAGCTGCTCTCTGCTTTCTCCAAATTCCCACTTGCCCACCTCTAATCTATTGTAATTGAGCAGCAAGAATGATTTAGAAAAATAGTGATTAGATAATCACATTCCTCTAAAACCCTTGATAGCTCCCTATTGCACTAGGAATAAAATTTTAAAGCTTACTGATCAGACGCTCCATGATCTGGACACCATTGACTTCCTCCCGCCTTATCCTGACCAAGTCCCCTTTGCATTCTTCCTGATAACCAGGTCTGAATCACTTCTGCCCCCTGAACACCAGCTCTTTCCTGCCCTGGGCCTTTGCTTGTGCCATTTTCTCTGCCTGGAATGGTCTTCTAGGGTTTTCTACTGGGTTGGCTCTCAACTTAAAGGTGCCTTCCCAGTCTTCGTAGAGGTCCCCTCCCCACTCCCCTATAATGCATCATAGCACCTTGTTTCCTTTCTTCATTATATTTATCACAGTCCATAACTGTTTGTTGCAGTCGTCTGTTTACTTTGTCCAGCTTCTCAAGGACTGGACCTTGACTGAATGGCCTCCGACTGTACCTGGAGCATCTAGCAGAGTTCCTGGCATGTAGCTGACTCTCGGGAAGTCTTGAGCCAGGTGGGAAGGTCAGGGCTGGGTTAGGCAGAAAGACATGGGTATTACAGTCAGTGGACGAGCCCCCTCTTTAAACCTTAAGTTACCCTGAGGATTTTTATTTTCTGTCCACAAAAGAAGTTGTACAAATTGCTATAAAATCAGACGGGGCCAGTGGGATGTGAAATAGGAAGTGGGAAAGGTCCAGGCAAGCTCAAAAGCCAGGCCTGTATGCCAAGAGGGGGATTGGGTAGGTTTGGGGCATATGGACTTGATGTGGATTGTGGTGGGTGGGGCATCAATGATTTCAATTGCTCTCTTTGGTGGAAATCCTGGCTGGGTCAGCAGAGAGCTGTGTGTGTGTGTGTGTGTGTGTGTGTGTGTGTTATCTAACTCAGGAGATGGGGGCGGTCTGGGCAGCCAGAGATTTATTTCAGGCCTATCCCTTGGGTACCTGCTGGGTGCCCAACCCTGGGGGCAGGGAGTTGAAGGGGAGGAAGAAGCTGGGGCTTGGGGTGTTTCTATAGACCCTTGTCTCTGCACCCACAGCTCTCCTGTTTGTACAAAGGAGCTGGCTGAGAATCAAATTGTGTGACTGGTGCTCTCAGAATGGAAAGCTGAGAACCAGGGGACCTGAGCTCTGGGAGGGCCCTGGATAGAGGGACTGGTGATAGACCAGTGGGATGCTGTGAGGGGAGTGCTGGAACTAGGGGGTGGGGGTTCAGACCTAGGGTTGGGCTGACAAGCCTAGGAAGAAGCAGGAACAAGGGAAGTATTCTGTTGGGAGAAATCAAGCAGAGCACAGGAGGCTGGCCCAGGGCCCTGGTATACTCATTGGGTGCCAGGCAATCGTCTAAAGACTTTGCAAATATTAACCCCTTTCATCCTCTTAACAGCTCTATGAGGTGGGTCTTACTCCCATTTTATAGATGGGAAGACCGAGGCACAGTCATATAACTCAGTAGAGATAGAATGAGGATTTGAACTCAGGGAACCTGGCTCCAGAATCCGTGCCTTAAGCCACTCCACTCTGCCACTTCTTCCATGCCTCTCAGATCCGCACCAGCTGAAGGCTTCTTAACAAACAAGGGCTTTTTCTGACTCCCAGAGTTTCCTGGCCTTGGGGGCAGGAGAGGTAGGAAAGTAGTCATACATTCTAAGGTAGAAGTGGTCCTCACTCAGAGTGGGCAGCTGAGGTTCTCTGCTTCATGCCCCATTTTTTCCAGGAGGGGCTCCAGGCCCAGGCCAAGTAGTTGGGTGTCATGGAGACTGTGATTTTGGGGTGCTGGGAAGGTCAAGTGCAAAAACAGCTCCCTGCTTGGGATGCCATTAGAATGTCACCTCTCACTCTTAATCTCACCAACAAACAGGGTTGCTGGGGGTTGGGGGGTAGGGAGAGGGTGTTTGGGTTATGGACACTGGGCAGGGTATGTGCTATGATGAGTGTTGTGAAATGTGTAAGCCTGATGATTCACAGACCTGTACCCCTGGGGCAAATAATACATTATGTGTTAATAAAAATAATTTAAAAAAAAGAAAAAGAATGTCACCTCTCTGGGTTTAGCATTGCCCATTGGCCTCATCATCTGCCTTTGGAGAACTCAGGAGGTCAGGTAGGGGCTCTGCAGATAACCTGCTTTGGATTACTTCTAGAATGTTGCCAGGTAGAGCTTCAGACTTGGCCTTGGGTTTGAGCAGAGCTGGGGGCACAGAGAAATGATACCTGAATAGAGCTTAATCCACATCACTACTCATCTTGTCCTTACCTCTTTTTATCTGTCTGTCTATAAAATGGAATGGGAGAAACTTTTCCTTGCCCTCCAGAGGTTGTGGAAGCTGGGAACTCCTTGAGGTTACATGCTTCAGTGCCTTCTTGCAGACCCAGCATAAGGGAGTGAGGACTTCCCACGAGGTGCCAGCCCCAGGAACTGGGCCAGGAAGGAGGGAGGCGGGTGGAGGGTGTGGCAGCCCTGTCCTTCGAGGCTTTCCTGTTTGGTCATGAGGATGCCTCTGGGCAGGTGACTTGGCCTCCCCAGGGCCTGGCTGGCTAGCTGAACAAGGGATGCTGACCATATAGGTATGGAGTCTCTTTGCTCCAAATTCTGAGCCCCAGATTCAGAGATCTGCTCCTCTATCTCTGCAAATCCTGCGAGACCCCCAGGAAAAGAGGGAGGAAGAGTTGGTGGCATTCTTTTCACTTTGGGAAACTGAGGCACAGAGTAAACACATCGCTGGCAGAAGCTCATCAGGCCCATGGTTCTTGGGAGTGCCCCTTCTCGGGCAGGGACACTTGTCCATACTGAGTCCTTGTCTGCTGGGTTGAGGTGATGACGGTGGCAGATCCTGAGGCTGGCAGGCTGGAGCCGAGGGTGGATGTCTCCTCAGCTGGACCTTGTTACCTATGGTGAGCACATATGCTCCTGTCTGGTGCTCAGAGCCACTGGGAACATGAGAGCTCCACTCTGCAGGAAATGAGTGAGCCATGCCAGATGTGATATAAGGAGGTATAGTTCAGCCTGCTTCCTGGAGGAGGTGATGCCTTAGAGGGCCCTGAAGTTCTGAGCAGCGTTAGCCAACAGAGGAGGAGATGGAATTCCCAAGGTGGAGGGGGAGTCTAAGCTTGGAGAACTGGGTTGAAGCCAGGTCAGGGAAGGTCTTCACTGGGTGCTGAGTCTAGACTTGATTCCTAGGCCCTGGGGAGCCATCGAAGGTTATAGGCCTCGGGTGCGATGACTTGATCAGACCAGTGATCTATAAAAGTGCTTCTCAAACTCTAACACATAGATCACCTGGGCATCTTATTAAAATGTAGGCTCTGATTGAGTGGGTCTAGGCCGGGGCCTGAGCCTCTGCATCTCACACATGCTCCCAGGTGGTGGAAACCTGCTGGTCCAGGCCATGTTTGTGTGGGGAGGGTTGAGACTGGGGACTCAGGGCCCAGGCAGGCAGGTACAGCGACAGGTACAGATCATGTGGGACCAAGAACAGGTAAAGGGGCCCATCGTAGCTCCCATGGACTGTATGGTTGGAGGCATAGGAGCTGCGAGTGTGTGGGGGGTGGGGGGGCTGAGGGAGGGGAGTACGTAGAGGGTGTGGGATGCACGGACCACTCTGCTGGGAGGGGGTGCTCGGAGTCTGGGTCTCAGATGGTCAGCATAGGCCTGATTTTCCCAGTTGCCTGACTGTGAGGAACTCTCAAGACCAGGAGAGGGTGTCTCAGGCGACTTCCCAAGGCAGGGTGACACAGGGCCAGCGTAAAGGGGACCTTATCTTTGCTGGCAGCTGAGCCTGGCCCTGTGGGTAGCCAATCTGGGGTGAGCACTCTTCCTCCAGCCAGGGTGGGGCCAAGAAGATTGGGGAAACAGCCCCAGACATGCCATCCTCTCCTAAAAGTCCCCAAAGTCATCCCAGCCTCTGAGCTGTCACCCCCAGGGTGTGCATTGTCCCTCACTCTGGCCTGTGTGAGTCCTGGCAGCTGGCACTGATGGTTACCTGAGCCGCTGTTGGGGTCTTATCCCACCTGGTGACCTCCCCTCCATCCCCGTACCTGGAAGTGAGGAGGCCTGGATGCTTCTCTCTGCCCTGCCCCTGACCGGGCTGCCACAGGCAAGTGTCTGCTCCCCTCTGAGGCCCTAGTTTTCTGTAAATTGAAGGACTCCATTCCCTGCCTGGGTGGGGGGAGAGGGTTACAGGGTTTGCTGGGTGGGGCATGGCATCTCAAAACAGCAGCTTCATATGTTTTAATTTTGGTTTAATATGAAAATTCAAGGCTAATGATGGAGTAGAAATAAGCAGTTTGTCCAAAAGCAGTGTCCAGCTTGCTCTGGGGATTTCCTAGGCTGCTTGCTGTCTGGGCCCTACATGGCCTGGTGCCGTGGGAGGAGGGTGGTATCTGAGGGCCCCAGTCAGATGAGGTTCCTTCCAGACGCTGGCAGGAGGGGAGGCAGTCACTTCACCCAGAGGAAGGTGGAAAGGACAGAAACTGAGGGCAGCACCGAGAGGGACTCTCAGGCTGAGTTCCTCAAATGTCCCATACATGTCCTAAAAGGATACCCACCTGTGATCCCTGCCTGTCTGCCCTCTGCTGTGCCAGGCTGTTCTGTAGGGGTGGGAGGGGCAGCATTTCGTAAAGACTGTTCTGAGAAACCCCAGGGGTTCTGGGACAGGTAAGGGTAGAAGCTGGGAAATTCGTTCCTCCAGCCTGTGGGAGATTCAGAATGCATTTAAGAGAATTAAAGGTTCTGATAAGTCCTGCAGAAAAAGAAATCTTTTGGTATTTCCTAAACTGATTTGACCATGAAAATCTTTGTTGGGGAAGACTGCCTAATAATATGTCCCACTGACCAGGAAAGCACCCAGTGGGAAGGGCTGTTGTGGAAAGATGCTGCTCCATAAGAAACCATAAACATGGGTGATGGGTGGGGCTGGAAGTACGAGGTAGGGAAAGAAGGATGACGCTAGTTTCCTGGAGGAGGTGGGCTTGGTGGGGTGGGTACTATTTGGACCATAAGTGGAAGAAAAGGGCACTGCAGAGGGAGGGTTGGTGTGAAGGGGATCTGGGCCCAGACCCGGCCCTCCCTTCTTGTGGCAACAGCTCTGTTCCACTGCACCGGGTGGCTGAGAAAGGCACCTGGGAGGACCCTTGTGGTAGCTAGGCCTGGGTCTCTGTGATTCCGGGATGGCCTCTCCCCATCCCTCCCCTGCCATCTCCTTGTTCTACAAGGTCTCCCAGCCTTTCATCTCAGAGAGTGGGGTTGTGATCTCTGGCCAAGAAGTGAAATTGCTGTGTGCCTCAGTTTCTTCATTTGGACTGTGTGGATGATGTGACTTCCCTTGTAGGGCCATTGTGACACTCAGATACTGGTTGGCTGCTCTCCGTGTGATTGACGTGGCTGTAGGCAGTGTCTCTGGTGTGGACTCAGGGAAGGGTACAGTTGCCAGGGACATGAAGAGGTACAAAGGCCGGCAGAGAGCACGGTGAGGCTTAAAGTGGGGTCCTGATTAGACCCAAGGAGTCATTTTCTGTAGAGGGGAAGGAAGAGGGACGGCGAGGGTAGCCCGGACCTGCTGCTTAGAGGAGTGGCCCGCGGGGTGGGGAGATTCTGACAGACTGAGATGTCACAAGCTTAGCCTGGGTGTAGGAGTCAGAAGGTTCCCTGAGTGCACTTAGGAGATGGGGTGCCGAGCGCAGGTGGAAGGTGGCAGGGACCTGCCTTGGGGAGCCATCAGAGGTCTTTGAGCAAGGTAGTGGTTTGATCAGAACGATGCTTTAGTGCGAAGCATGGCACGGGTGTGCAGGGATGGCGGGGTGGCGGGCAGGCCCTTCAAGTACACACGTTGGGCTTCCACACAGAAGAGCTGTGTCCCTGAGCACGGGGAGGGAGCAGGTTGCTTATATGACCCTTCTGCTCAGAGTCTCAGAGCTCTGAGTCATTTTCCCAAAAGGTTAAGAATCTCCCCCTGTCGCCTTCCTGGAAGGGGTGTTGCCAGTGCGGGAGGGGGAGGGGGAGAGTCCAAGGGCTCCTGCTCCCTGCCTCTCCCTTTCTGCTGCCCCGTGGCTGGCTGGGACGGTCAGGGAGGCCACCCCGCTTCACCCCTTGCCACACCTCATTTCCTCTGAGGTGTGAGGGCTCTTTGTTCGGCAGCTCAGGTGGAGGAGGTGGGGTGTGGCGGCTCCAGGAGTGACCCAGGAGAAGTTGCCGGAATGGTGCGTTGGGGCGGACCTGTGGACGCAGTGACGAAGGCGCTTAGGAGGCCCTGGCAGAGGATGCCCGGTGAGCGTCTTCACCCAGCCCAGTGCCAGGCTCCTGTCCTCCTCTGCCCTGGCTCCTTCCTCCTCAAACAGGCGGGCACCAGGGCCCTTCCTGCTCTCTCTGCATCAGAGACTGAGAGGATGAAAGATGAGGAAAAGCATTTAGGTTCCGCCAGAGTGGCGTGGCCCGGCTCTGGGGGGAGTGGAGGACCCTGCCTGCTCAGTCCAGATTCCTTTATCCTCTAGCTGCTTCCTGGGGGGAGAACGTTAAGGGTGGTATGATTTAAGACCAGGGGAAGAAGCCCTTGGAAATGATGTGTAATTTATTAGGAAAAAGAAGAAAGAACCTATCCACCCTCTGTCAACTTGGTGCCAGGCCCTGGCAGACCCATAGTGCCTGTCCTGGCCACACGGCCCCACCTGGCATGAGCTGTTACCCCATTTCACAGATGGAGACACTGGCAGTGCCAGCAAATGGCATGACTGGGTCTCACAGCCAGATTCTTGGACATCTGGTCTGATGCGCCTTCTTTGCCACATAGTCCCCCCAGAGCCTGTCCCCAAACCTGCAACCATGCCTCCTTACCCACAACCAGACCTCCTGCCCAAGCCAGCCCAAAGTCCAGACCCCAGGAAAGAGGGGCTGGCAGGTCCTTCTTTTGGACTGGCCAAAAAAATGAGACCTTAAGTCAGCTAGATTTTAAGGTGATTCAAGCAGGAGACACTCAGGATCAACAATGCGCAGACATTCTTAGGAAAGATTTTTAAATGAGGCTTTTAAATGTTAAACACAGAGATCCCTTTTACTCTCTCTCTCTCTCTTTTATTTTAGGAAATTAAAAAAATCATACACAATGTGTGCAGTTAACTTTTGAGTAAATCTGAAAAGGTAACTCAAGAAAAGAAAATGAACTTGACTCATTCCTTGGTTTTACAAAAGAGTAGAGCCGGAGCGTTAAGATCTTACTAAGTGAATTCTGGAGTGCATTATGCCAGATGGCAGATTATGGAAGCTCTCCGAGCCTCAGTTTTTCCCTTCTGTGGAATGGGGATATTGA
The DNA here is from genome assembly GCF_963455335.1 of Martes martes. Taxonomy (NCBI): domain Eukaryota; kingdom Metazoa; phylum Chordata; class Mammalia; order Carnivora; family Mustelidae; genus Martes; species Martes martes. The sequence continues at coordinate 29,384,632 of NC_137896.1, forward strand.
TGCGAGCATCAGCTGATATATTCCACAAGAAATGCTCAGCGCTGGGCTCCGTACCTCACATGCGCTCAGCAAAAGTAGTCCTAACGATAATTTGTAAGAACAGACGTTTCTTGATTTCAAAAGCTGGTGAGTTATTAAGTCTGTCTTTGAACTCAACAAAAGGACTTAAAGAATATGTTTATTGTCCAAGCCCAGCGTCTTAACTCTGTAGGTGTTTTATGGATTAAATCATGGGCTCAGGGCCCACATATGCATTTTGAAATGAATACCATTGGCTTTCCAGACCTAGTTCCAGCTCTTCCTGGGGTGGGGGTGGGGGGTTTCTGCTTCAGGGTTGAACTTTATGGAAAGCGTTTTATTGGGTGATCCAGTGTTAGGACTCGTTAGGACAGCACAGCTAAACTGCTCTGAAGTTACCAGGAGGGGGAATGTCTTGGGCCAGTGAGAAAGGAGGTGACTGTCTAGAGGGAAGTATGAGCGAGTTGCTCTTAGAATTTTCTTTTGTGTAGGCAAAGCGATCAGACCTCCGTTTCTGTTCTTGGTTATAGAGGACAAAACTGAGGGCAAAGGGCTGTGGCCCAGCACAGCGTCGTGCCTGGCAAACCCTAAGCCAGTCCTCATGGGGTAGGAAGCTGGGGGTCATGCAGCACGCCCCACCAGGGCCTTGGCTGGGAGGCAGGTGGCCTCCCAGTGGCAGCCACAGGTTTTGGCAGTGCAGCTGGGCTGAGCAGCCAGGCCCCGGGGATGCCTCCTGCCAGCCCCCGAGTGCCTGGCACAATGTGTTCAGTGTCAGTCTGTGGGGAGGGTAAGACAGGATGTGCCAAGCGGAGGGCAGTCCTCAGGCCTGCTGCCTGGGGAGGCTGAGTGGGAGCCTGAGAACCCAGCGAGCATGGGGCAGAGAGAGATGAGCTCAGGGTTGTCAAGCCCTGCTCTGCCCCTCACTCTATCCGGGTTGCCTCCCTCCCATCTGGGAACCTTTCTGAGCCTGTTTTGTCATCTGTAAAATGGGCAGCAGGATGTCGTATTAAAAGATTCAGTGACCGGAGAGGCGAGTCCCCAGCATGGGACCTGGCACACAAAGGGCTCCCTATATACAAGTTTGCTATGGAATGTATCTGGTGGCTGGGTGTTTTGAGGCTGTTTTCCTTTTCTTTTCTTCATTTTGGGACCCTGCATGCCACCTTTGCCCTGTGATAAACTCTGGTGAGTGGGGTCATAGGAGAAGGAGCTTTGCCCTGAAAGAGTTTACTGCGGGAGGAGGGGACAGAGTCCTGCTAAACCTTTCAGGTCCCCACAAACACTGTGTGGGCAGCCCAGCTCTGCCCTTGGGGTGGGGTGCCTCTTTGGGGGCGGGGTGTCCCCGGCCAGGCGGCATGGGGACCCTGTGGCTCAGGAGAGAGGATGGGCTTGCAGGAGACCTCCCTCCTCCTGGGGCTTGGAGCCCAAGCACAGACGGGCTTTGTGCAGTCACGAGGGGCCTGCTGGCGGCGGGAGTGGGGGAGTAGGGGGGTGGAGGGGGGGAACCGTGCCCAGGCTGAATTTGTCTCCCAGCCTCGGTTCTTGTCAGTGGTTTTGAAAGAGTCTGTGGAAAGTGCTGACTGGGCTGTTCTCCTTCACCCCAGAACTGAGGCTGCTGCGGCTCCTGGCAGGGAGAGGGGAGAAGCCCCGCAGGGAAGCAGCCACCTCCTCGTCCACCATCTCCGCCTCCCAGGCTCCGAGGGCGCCATCCGCAGAATGGGTGGATCTCCAGGTGCTGGCGGCTCACCCGGGTCAGGGGCTGCGGGAAGCTGGGATAGCCCCCCCTGGGGGGGGGCTTCCTGCTCAAGGATCCTGCACCAAGTTCTCTGGCCTCTGTTCTCTTCCTCCCTCCTCACACGCTTGTGGTGAAGAGTGAGGGGATGGCCTGTTCACGTAGAACTTGTCAGGGTTTGCTGGTGTCATGACTGTCACCCAAGTCATCCTGGTCCTGCCCTCGCCCTCACCCCCACATCCTGTCATTCAGCCGGTTCCCAGAGCGTCACCACAGCACTCTCATCCTCTGCTTCCCTCCTGCCTGTCACTTCCTCTGCTCCAGTGTCACCGTGTCGGCCAGACTTCCCTGACCTCCCCACACAGAGCAGCAGCCTGTCCTCTCACCCTGCTTTTGTGTGGTGGCACTCGTCACCCCGGACCCGTTGGACCCTCTGGGGGGTGGGTGGTGGAGGCTTCTGGCTGTCACTGGATCCTGACTACCTGCCACAGAGTAGCACTCACGGAACATTTTTGTTTCTGTACTTGTTCTTACTGTTTCTTTTGTGGTAAAAGATACATTACATTAAATTTACCATCTCACCCATTTTTAAGTATACAGTTCAGTGGTATTAAGGACATTCACGTTGCTTCCGCGCTCCCTCCTCACCATCCATCTCTAGAACTTTCCTTCATCTTTCAAAACTGGAACTATTCCCATTAAACATGAGCTCCCCCATCTCCCCCTTGTCCCAGCCCCCCGCACTCACCATTCTACTTTCTGTGTCTATGGATTCCACCACTCTTGGTCCCTCGTAGCAGTGGGATCACACAGTAATTGTCCTTTTGTGACTGGCTTATTTCACTTTGCGTGATGTCCTCAAGGTGCATGCCTGTTGTAGCGGTGCCAGAAGGTCAGTCCTTTTTAAGGCCGAATAATATTCCATGGGGTATATGCATCCTGTTGCTGCATCTGCCGACGGATACTTAGCTGGCTCCCAACTTTTGGCTCTTTTGGATAATGCTTCTACGGACGTAGATGTCTACCTATGTCTTTAAGACCCTGCTTTCAATTCTTTCACATACACACCCAGGAGTGGAGTTGCTGGATCAGACGGGAACTGCAGATTTAGATCTTACATTTATTTATTTATTTATGGGATTGGGAGGGGCAGAGGGAGAGGGAGAGAATCCCAAGCAGACTCTGTGCACTGAGCTCGGAGCCTGATGCCGGGCTCCGTCTCAGGACCAACACCGACAGTCAGCCACTCAACTGACTGAGCCATCCAGGCACCCCTGTATTTAACTTTTAAAAAGCCCGTCCACCTTGCCTTCCGCGGCAGCTCTGCCATTTTTCATTTCTACCAACAGCGCGCAAGAGCTCCCCTTTCTTCACATCCTCACCCAGCCTTGTAGTAGCCAACCTAATGGGTGTGAGGACAAAATATTTTTGCGTGAACGAGTGAAAATCTGTCCCCTGCTTCCTCCCGCCCCCATTTTCGCCCCTCTCCCCTCAGGCCTCATTTTCTCTCTTATCTTGTTGGTGTTCATCTCTGTGGCTTCTCCACTGGCGACACCCTTGGCTTGGAACATGCCGCCAGGCTTCAAGAGGCAGCTGAGACATCCTGCCCTTCTCACCGCACCCCTCCCCTCCAGGTCCTGTGCTCACCCAGACTCCCCACTTCTCCCCACTCCTCACCCTGCTCTACTCAGAGTCTGCAGTGCCTGTGTTGTTTGCTGAGGGACAGTGTGACCATCCTGCCCCTTTCTCTGGAGGGCTGGGGTGCTGTCTGAGAGAAGTTGCGGCCCTCTGGGGAGCCAGGGCCATCCTGCCCCTTCTCCTGGGTGCCCCTGGGGGTGGCGGGGGGCGGGGGGGAGGCAAGCTTATGTATGCGGCTGAGTCACCTGGGGAAGCTGAGGGGTGCCTTGCAGGCCTGCAGAGCAGCTCAGGTGGGGGCCGCTGCGGCAGCAGAAGGTCATGTGAGGGCAGCCACGTGGGGCCAGGGGCTCCCTGGCTTGGAGCTAGGTGGATGAGTCCTGGAGTGGGGGAAGAGTGCTGTTGAGAGTTGATCTTGGAAGCGGTGCCACTGGAGCCTTTGCCCTTCCCCCGCTGGAGCTCCTTTCTCAGGACTCTCCTGGATATCTCTGACTCCTCTTCCTGCTCCCATTAGGTGCCTGTCCTATCTTCTCGCGCCGTCACCGTCACAGCTGTTATCACAGCCCTATCCTACCTTCTCTCTTTAACCCATTGCTGTGTCTCAGGAGAGGCAAAACATATAAATCTCTCTGAAGACATCTGAGGGGGAGCCTCGGACCCGTGAGAGAGCAGAGCAGATACGATGGCAATCACCACTGATAGGCGAGGAAATAGAGACTCCCGCAGGATCACTGTGATCTAAATCCTGTCCTGCATGTGGGGTCTTCTCGAAGGGAGCAGTCCTCCTGGGCAGAGGTTGTATTGGTCTGGCGGGAGGTGCAGGAGAGCCCTGGGGCCCACATTGCAGGGAAGCAGGGGAGGGGAGGGAAAGGGAGACCCTCAGCCCAAGCTGGGGGAGGGAGAGGATCTCAGGCCCTGCTTGGCTTTGCTGTTCTTTTTGCCTCCTTGTCCTGCATGGGTGGACCCTGGATCTTCTGGGCTGGCCTAGAGTCTACACTGGGAGCCTGCCCCAGAGCGGTGATTCTCAGTCTCGGCTCCAAGTGAGCATCATATAGGGCCCTTATAATGCTCAGTCCCACCCCAAAGAGTCTGATTTAAGTGACCCAGCATGGGGGCTGGGTGTCGGTCATTTATAAAAATCTCCAGGTGAGCCTACTGACTGTTCCTGTCTCCTGGGCTTGTAGGTTGTAGGGCCTGGGTCAGACTGTCTTTCGTTCCAATACAGCCCTGAATTTCAGGGGGGTAAAAAAAGGAGCTGGGATCCCGAGTAGAATGGGGAGTCTGCCTGGGGGGTCTTAACCTTGAGGGTGACTGGGGAGACAGAATTGCTGACTGTGTTAGTTACCGATTGCTGTGTAACGAATGACACCACATTACAGTAGCTTAAAGCAGCTGTGTATTGTCCTCAGAGTTTCTGTGGGTCAGGCGTTTGGGAGCAGTCTCGGTGGGTGTTCCTGGCTGGGGTCTCTGGGCAGGTTGAGTCAAGATGTCAGCTGGGGCTGCACACACCGGAAGGCTTGACCGGAGCTGGGGGATCTGCTTCCTGGTGGTTCACTCACAGCTTGGCAAGATGGGTTGACTATTGGTAGGAATCAGGCTGTTGCAACACAGGCTTCTCGGTAGGATTTCTGGAGTGGCCTCTCAAGGTGGTGACTGGCTTCTCCTCTGGTAAGCAGCCTGAGAGAGTGAGGTTGAAGCCACAGTGTGTTTTCTGACCCAGTTTCAGAAGTCATGCTCTGTCATCTCTAGGACATCCTCTTAGTCACACAGGTCAGCGTGGGAGGAGACTGCATTAGGGCACACGTACTAGGAGACAAGGGTCACTGAGGGCCATCTTGGAGGCTGGTGACCACATGGATTGCCCCTTTGTTGCCCTTTTGGCCTCCCAGCCTGGGAGGCCCAAGCCTCCCCAGTAAGTGGGGTGGCCCTTCTCTCCTAGTGCTCTGTTCCTCCCCTGTCGTCGGCTGGGGTGGTATCACTGTGGGGTGGGGTGGTCGTCTCTGGAGGTCTTGCTCTGCAGTTATCTTGCAAGAAGGTCTGTGACTTCTCTACTGGCGTAACCACCCACCATCCCCACCACATTTGGTCTCCTGGCCCAGGCCATCCCCTGCCCCGTCCCCTGCCACCCGTGACCCTGACTAGCATGCACTTGGGCCCGTAGGAAAACAAACATAAGAACTATTGCTGCTACATGCGTGGCTCTGGGCTAAGTATTTTGCATTGTTGCACTCAGCCCTGTGAGGCAGACATTCCTTCTCCCCCACTCTATTGAGGAGGTACTGAGGCTTAGGTCACTCATCTCATTCGTGGTGAAGATTCAAACCACTGCTGTTAAAAAGCAAGTGATCTGATCCCACGGAGGGCCTGTGTGAAAGCCGTGGTGCTTTAGCATGTCCTCAAAGAGGGGGACTCATTATCAAGCTAGATCATCAAGTGAACCATAAGGAAGTATATTTTTGTGATTGTGTGTGTGTGTGTGTGTGTGTGTGTGTGTGTGTGTGAGAGAGAGAGAGAGAGAGAGAGAGGAGAGGAGAGTAGGGAGGGATATATGTGTCTCTTTCTGGGGTTTCCCAAGGGCTAGTGACTTGGCTGCCTCAAAACAGGGCTGGCAACGTGGGCTTGAGGCTAATTTTCTCTCAAGTTCTCCCTTTCAGGAGAACTTCCTCCCGGAGGAGTGAGTCACTGCAAGCGCCATCTCCTTCAGCTCTTGTGCCCACAGTCTGGTCTGCTGTCACCAAGGGCAGTCCCACAGCAGTGTGGTCACTAGGCCAGTGATTGGTTCTGTGGTCTCTTACACTTCTATGGTTGATGACTTCCTGGAGGAGGATTTAGAGTTTGGGTGTGCGGTCCTGCTCAGAGGGAGGAAATCCAGGCCATGGGATCTTATCCTAAGGGCTGCTGAGGGAGCCACAGTGAGACCTGTGCCCTTAGGACTTTGCTGGGGGACACTAGAGCCTGGCTCATAGGGATTATTGCCATGTTCTTATTCCATTTTACAGATGGGGAAACTGAGGCTCAAGGGCTCACAGACTCTCCAGGGCCACCCTGGTTGGGGCAGAGGTTGCTGTCTGGGGGCATTTCATCTTCTCCAGGAGCATCCAGGAGTGGCAGTCATCATCTCAGCCCCCTGACCTGTCTTTGGGCCGAGGGGTCCTGGGGTTTGCTTACATCCGGAAGCTCTGGGATCTGAGGGCAAGAACGTGGGCCCTGCTTGCAGAAAGGTGGCAGCCTGCCTGGCCAGAGAGGCTGTGTGGTGCAGTCAGGCACAGAGATGGGAACCCAAGGCACAGGCTCTGGGGAGCGGAGGTAGGAGATTGAAGGGGGCTGGCCTGGAGTTGGAAAGGCCCACTACTGATGGTTCAGAAGCCAGCCCTGACCAGTCCTGATCTGATCTCCGGTCAGAGTGTGACCCACTTATTTTTTGCTTGGGGGGGGGGTGATGTCCAGGGTGGAGTGTGGGCCAGAGCTGTTTGAGTGTGGCTGTGGGGGCAGGAAGGCTGTCCTGGGTTCTGCCCTGGCCCATCTCTACCTCTATTTCTCTCTGGCTGAACGGTCAGTGAGGCTACCAGCGGAGCTTCAGGCCCATCAGAAGGACTCTCCCCATTCTCTGGCTTCTTTCCAGCCTTGCTTCCCCTCCTCCACGTCCAAGTAGGCTTTGAGCCTGGGCAGGGTCATCTCCACGGTCTGTCTCTGTAAGCAGCTATAAGCTGGGGACCTGGAATGATCCTCCGGGGTCTCTCCTGTCTTGCAGAGCCTCCAGGGAAGTGGAGAAAAGACTGTAGTGCTTACCTCTCTAGGAATGCTTCCCCCTCCTGCCCACCATCACCTGTGTGGGCCACGCCATTGGCTTTGTCCCCCTATACACCAGGTCTGCGGCTGCCTCTCTCCATGCAGCGTAGGCTCCCTGCTTCCCCTGAAAAGGCTACAAATACTTTCAAAGCTGTGCTTTCAGGGACTTTACACATCTGGCCGTGAGGAAGAGAGATGGGTAACAAAGGCATTGTGTTGGGAGAGAAGTCTAAGGGCCAGGAAGGAAGATGGGGCCTCCAGAGCCCTTGCCCCATGTTGGCCCGTGAGAGCCAGAGGACACCGCTGTGGGTGGGCTCTGTGGAATGAGGCTCCCACCCCTTGCCCCTTTTATGAACTTGGAGTTAGCTGGTGACCATTGTCTCTGATGCCCGACCCTCCAGAATTGGGTAGAATGTAGGCTGACTCAGAGGTGGAGGTCAGTGAAACACAGGCTGTGGTGTACTCTGATTGATATCAGGGTCAAGGTCTCGTCTGATACTAGGGTTGGGGCCAAGGCTGAGGTTTGGGTCTGAGCTCAGACACTGACTGGGGTTCTTCCATAAGTGAGATGGAGCCCTGGGCCCCAGGAGAAGCTCCTGGGTCTCCCATTTCTGTCCTAGGCTCTTCAGGGGTCTTCCTCCCTCTGTGCTCTCTGGAGATGGCCCTGGCAGGGGGCCACACCTTTTGCCTGTGCTGTCTCATTTAATCCTCCCAGCTGTCCTGCCACACAGCGGTACTGATGCCCATTTTACAGATGGGAAAGCTGGAAGACTAAATGAGGCAGTTAAGCAAGTGATGGGGCTTAAACCAATGTGTCCAGGAGGTGGGGTACAGATGCTGTGTCCCTGGGGTAAGTTCAGAGGTATTGGCCAGGTGGGACCTGGAGAAGGGATGACCCTAGTCTAGGGTCACCTGATAAAGGAAAGACTGGGCTCCCAGGCTGCCCCTGCCCTGTCCCCATGCTTACCCTGTCTCACTGCCCACCCTCACACCCCTGTGGCTGGCCTGGCCTGACCCTGCCTCTTTCACTTCCTGGCTGCCTGGCCTGGGTGAGGAGGGCTGGGGAGGGTCTGGCTGGGAGGAGTTTGGGCCCAGCCCCTCCCTGGGGTTGAGGGGTGGGAGGGGCCTCGCTTGCAGACAGAGCCCCTTTGTCTGGGTTGCTGTGCAAAGCAGCTGGTCTGGGATTTCTGGGCGTTTTTTACATTTGAAGAATAATTGCATTGTCTGGGGGGCCCAGGAGAATCCAAGTCCCTCCCAGACCTGTCAGGCAGTCTGAAGAGATTCCCCTGGACCAGCCCCCCAGCTTCCTTCCCCCCTCCCTACCTTCTGTAGAAACCTGAAGCAGAGAGGGGTCGGTCCCTCCAGGGAAACTGAGGTAGGGCTGCTACCCCTGAGTATCTGTTAGGAGGAGAGACTCGCAAGTCCCCCGGGTTGGTTAGGGGAGGGTCCAGGGGCCCCCCAGAGCCCTGCAAGAACAAACATGGGCCATATAGGAATGGAGCAGGCAACTGATTGGAAGCGGTTGGGCCCACTTGGCAGTGCTTCCGCTGGTGGTGTCTGGACTCTTAACGGTGAGGTCAGGTGAGCCAGGTGCACTAACTGCCTTGGCCATTCTCTTCTCCTCTGGGAAATGGGTCATTCATAATGAGGTGACCTTGAGAAAAGGAAAGTGAGGCAGACACATTTGGGAGTAGCCTGTGTTCAGAGGGGAGCCAAGGAGAGTAGGGTTTTTTTTGTTTCTCGTGAGGGGAGACTTTGGAAGGGCGTGGGGGCACCTGGGATGCCGGCCCTCGGTGGCAGTGTCCACTGTGGGGGGAGGGAAGTGACCTGCTGATTACTAGGTGAGCAGAAGTGGACTCCAGTCCCGAGGAGGAAGGGGTGCCCTGCACGGAGCTGGACCACTGACCCTCCTTGCGGTTCACTCTCGTGGCTTGGAGAGGGGATCTCCTGCATAGCCTGGGGCTACACCCTGTTCAGTGGCTGGGGGGCTGCAGCCTCATTACCGAATCATAGCATAGTTTTTGCTGAGGTGAGATGTCCATGCTTTGGGGGTGGGGTGGGGGGAGCGATGGGGGTGGTGGAGTGATGGGGGTGGGGTGAGGGGGGTGATCGCAGAGCCCAGGTAGTGCCAGGAACTCCCATTTCCAGGGTGTCTGTTGCTTCAGGAAACATCAGTAGAGCAGGCCTTGTGGGTGGGTTCAGCCAGGCGCGGAGCCCCCCAGCCCCAGTGCCCTGCACAAGGGTGTGCATGTTAAGAGAAGCGGGAGCCAGCTTCTCTGACATGTGTGAGGGCCGGGTGTCTCCTCTAGGCCTTCAGGAGGGCAGCACGGGGGATCCCAGGACCTCAGTGAAGCTGGGGTATGTATGTATGTTTGGTGGCGTCTGAGTGAGAACTGAAGCCAGAAAGGTCAGCTGGGTTCAGTGGATAAAGGGCTGACATATGGAGGCCTTACCCATTCCTGGTACATGGTTAGTGCTCAGTGAATATGGTTATGTTATGTTCCAGGGTTATGTTCCTGGTCAGTGGGAGGCCTGGGCAGCACTTGAGGCAGATCCAGCAATTCTCTAGGGGTACAGTTCGGAGGGAGGAGGCAGGGAGGTGCGTCGGGGTACAGAGGGTAGAGGCCACAGCGATTCTGACTGTGGGCTGGACATGGCTTGACCTGAAGGAGAAGGGCAGTCTTCCCTTAGGGACACATTCAGCTTTGAGCCTGGGGACGGGTGCGCGGTCCTGCAGTGTTAACCATGATGCAGAAGCACAGGGAGATACGGAGCTGCCTCCAGCTCAGTTCTGGGCATTTGCAAGAGGGGCTGTGGCGGAGCCCAGGACTAAAGCATGTTTCTGGTATTTGGAGATCAGGAGGCACTTCTTGGAGGGTAAATTGGAGGGGGATGCAATGAAACTGGTGGGTGTGCTGAGAGAAGGTGTGGTGGGGAGGGGAAGTGAACACACACTGGCCTCCTCGTCTTCATTTTTGTTTCTTGGGGAGCCTGTCACAGGAACAGGGTCTTTCTTCCCTCTGTTCCTCTCTTCTTCCCCTGCTGCCGCCTTCTTTCCAGACTGGCTTCTTAGGCGGGTTCAGTCCGGGCAGTGTTGGCTTTGGGCCGCAGGGGGAGGTGTTAGCTGGCAGGCCAGAGCAGGGGTCAGGCAGTGGGGCATTCAGAATGAGGGTGGGATGCTCACACCATGCCTGGACCTGATTTCTCAAAGCTACCAGGCTTGGCCTGTCTGGGGACATGGGAGCTCCAGGCTCCCACCCTCATTTTGCCATGGAAGTAGGATCAAGAAGACAAGTGTCTGTTGCCCTGGGCCTCCCTCCTCCCCCACCCCTCCTCCTCCTCCCTGCCTGGCTGAGCCAGCACTTTTTCTTCTCTCCTTTATCTGCATGAGAAGTACAGGGTGTTCTGTTTCTCCTGTGCATACAGATCAAGGAGCGGATGTTATTTATTTATTTATTTATTTCCCAAAGGCGAGAGAAGAACAGGCAGGCACGGGGTGGGGGTGGGGGGTGGAAATTAAGTGTGAGTCTTCTTCCTCAATAAGCCATTTTCTCATAAATTAAAAAAAAAAAAAAACCTGAAAGGAAAAGATGCCACAAGCCAACAGAAAATAAGCGGCTTCTCACCCCCTCCTCTACCCTGGCTGGAGATAACAGAACACTGGAAGGTCCAGTTCAGGGTTTAGCTGAGGGCCTGGCACACAGTAGGTGTTCCTGCCCGAGGTTTTCTCTGTCCCTTTCCGTTTGGACCTTGTGGTGTATTGGCTCCATGGGCTGATGTGGAGGGCCACAGGGGGGACTCCTCCTCTCTCTGTGTGTAGGGCTTCTCTGGCTCCTTCCAGAAGGAATTGGACTGTGGGATTCCTTGTGAACATCAGAGGTGCGGGTGACCCACATGGCCCTTGCTTGCCTATTTCCACCCCTGTGCTGTTTGAATTTAAGGTCCCTGATACATTGGGAACTCGGAGTTCTTTCTATGTTCCTCTTAAAGGCAAACTGCCCACCTGCCATTTCCCACCGTGCATTTCTGAATCCTCCCCCAAAGACCCTCTGCTTATAATTTAGTTACAGAAATTTACAGGTGATTGTCACACTTGAGGCTCTTACGAGTATTCTCAGTCTGTGACATCCACACAGGGCCTTATTTGACTATAGCAATGTAGTGAGGACAAGACGGCCCTGAGGCTAGCCAGGAAGTTCATGTAGCCGGCTGGGCAGGCGCTGTGCCCCAAGTATGCTTTGGCTCTGTCAGCTTCCAGCTTAACTAGACCCTGAGTTTTCAGACGCGGTGGCCCACAGAGATTGGGGTTCTGTGAAGAGATTTCAGAGGGGAGTGGGGACCCCCTCACCACCACCATTTAATTCCAGTCACACACGGGGACCCACAGGAACTTTTCAAAAAGGGGTCGTCACCAGTCAGGTGTGAGACCCCTGCGGCAATCCCCTCCTTTATTGTAGGAGCGGGGCGGTTTTGGAGGGTGGCCCCCGGCGGCGGGTGGGGGGTGGGTTGCAGATGGAGCCCGGAGAGCAGGATGGAGGCCTCCCCGCCCCCCACCCTCCAGTTCTGGAGACTGAGGCATGCGGGCCGGGCGGGCGGCAGCTCCAGGTCGCATCGCGGGGTGCGGGGCAGGTGGCGTCCGCGGCTGCTCTGAGCACCCTGTGTGTTTACCAACCTGACGCCAGCCCGCGTCGCCTCGTCGACCCTTCCTACCCCGGCCGCCCGGGCCCCGCGTGCAGGCAGCCACACCCTCGCCTCTAAATTGAGTCCACCGGAAGGAGAACCTGGGCGAGGGCAGGGTGGGAGGGGAGGACGCGGCCCGCCGGACCCCGTGCTCCCAGAAGCCGACAGCACCTCGCTGCCCGGAGCCGGCGGGGACCGAAGGAGGAAGGAAAGGCTGTCCAGACCCGGCTCCCCTGGAAGGGGGCAGGGAGCCCCGGCCTCCGGCGGAGACTCAGCCTCGGAGGGGCCGGCGGGTGCCACCTTCCGGCCGTCGAGCGAACCGCGGGGCGCCGAGGTGGCCGGCCTGGGTCTGGGGGGCTTGAGGGGAGTTTGTGGGTGGGAGTCCGGTGCCCAGGAGTGGCCTCCGCAGGCGGAATGGGTGGTGGAGGCGTGAGGAACAGCTTCGCAGCCTCAGTGTATTTAGAAAAAGACCCCTTTGCTAATCCTATCATAGAGATGTTAGGGGGACTGAAGCCTCAGTGGTCAGACCAGGAGATGTGAGAAGGAAGCAAGTGCGAAGCTTCCCCCCCACCCCAAGCCACCCCATCCCAGCTATCCCCCATCTTCCTGGGCAGGAATGGATATGCAAATAGTTACTGAGGTGCACGCACATATATACAACAAATGGCACAAATCCTGAATTCCCCAAGTCAGTGGATCTTTATGTATACACTGTGTAGTCACCATTGAGATCAAGGTACATATCCCTTCCACCCCAGAGAGTTCCCTCCTGAGGCTTTTCAGTCATTCCCTTCCTCCCAGTCTCTCTTCTCTCCTCACAGGTTCATTTTACCTCCTCATGAGCTTCACGTAAGTGGAGTCATACAACATGTACTCTTTGGTCTCTCTAGCTTCTTTTGTTCAGTGTAACGTTTGAGGGTATCAGTACTTTGGTTCTGTTTATTGCTGAAGAATATTCCCTTGTACGAAAATGCTACACATAGCACAATTTATTTACCCATTTTCCCATGGCTGGGCCTTTGGGCTGCTTCTGTTTTTTTGGCTTTTATAAATAAAGCTGCTATGAGCATTGTTTGGCACGTCTATTTGGTGGAATGTGCCCTGCTTCTCTTGGGCTTATTCTTGGGGGTGCGGCTGCTTTGTCACTGGAAGGGTTATGCTGAGCTTTATTAGGTGTGGGAGACAGTTTTTTATTTTTTGTGTCCCCCGTCCACTCCACTGCCCAGCAGCCACCTTCCGCCCACCCTTCCTCCTCTGTTGTTAGGTCCCGGGTACTATTAGAGTCTGGAGCTTCTGCCGCTGAAACTTCAGCAAAGATAATTGAAAGAGAAGTTCCTTGGGTCAGGGAGGGAACAGGGACGGGATCAGAGCTGAGTGGCCCCTCGGGATGGCCCCCAGACAACTTCAAACCCCCGTGGTCACTATGGGAATAGAAGGGTAGCTTCTCCCAGCACTGGGGCGATTCAGGGACCACCCCCCCACCCTTGGCCGCCCCGCCATCAGCTCCCTAGCTTGGCGTCTCTGAACAAGCTGGCTTAGTGTAACTGTCAATTTGATGTCTGGCCTCTGGTGCCATGGGTCCTCACAGTCCACCGTTTCCTGGGCTCCTTGCTGCTTTGCGGTGACTGAGGGGCTGGGTGGCTGAGGAAAACAACCAGAGACCTACCCGGAATAGCAGAGGCTTGTCTGATACCGGCCTCGTGGCACTTTCCGGGGGGCGGGCGGGACTATGTCCTGCCCACCAAATTGCCACTTCGTTCAGCCTGTGAAAGACTAACAGAAAGCAAGAGGACAAGAGAAGGGGTAAAGGAGAAAGAGTGCCAGGGGAGAACCACGCAAGGGAGGGAAAGTAGAGGCTCCAACGCTGTGTGTGCAAGAGTCCTGAGGTTTGTGTGAGCATCTTGGGGTCCTTGTGAGCATCCCAGAGTCCATGTGAGCATCCTAAGGTCTGTATGAGCATCCGGTTTTGGTGTGAGCTGGACCACAGCAGCTGGGCTGGGGCAAGCTAGTTCAGGGTCAGCAGGGTCAATAGCTTCTCCTGACTTTGGCCTTTTTGCTCATCCCCTTCCTGGCTGGCTCTTGTCTCAGGTTTGCTGAGCAGGTTTGGGATGGGATTGATGGGTTTCAGGGGCTTGGGGCAGGCTCCCGGCAGCCCTGCTTGCTTGCGGGTCCCAACGATGCCTCTGCCCCACCTTTCTCCTTCCTTCTGTCTGTCCTTCTCCCTGCCACATCCTTAGGAGATGGTTCCTTTTGTCCACAGCTCAGGAGGAACACAAGGACTTGAGGTTACCCCCCTGAGAACAGAGCTCGAAACTGTCCCTTAGGACAGGTGGGAAGTGAAGGCAGAGTAGGTAAGCCATAACACCCCTGTCCCCCTCTCTCCGCAGGTTCCTAGGAGGCCAGTGCGGACGGTATGCAAAGTTGTGAATCCAGTGGCGACAGTGCGGATGACCCTCTCAGTCGTGGCCTACGGAGAAGGGGACAGCCTCGTGTGGTGGTGATCGGCGCTGGCCTGGCTGGCCTGGCTGCAGCCAAAGCACTTTTGGAGCAAGGTTTCACGGATGTCACTGTGCTTGAGGCTTCCAGCTGCATCGGAGGCCGCGTGCAGAGCGTGAAACTCGGTGAGTGGGCCCCCTCACCCTGACTCCTAGGCCAAGGTCATCTTTTGTCCTTCAGTGCTCAGGCCCTGCCTGGAATCTCATTATTTTGGTTTTCCCCCCCGCGGTAAACGTTCCATCATGCATGCTGCTTGGGCATTTGGCAGAAGCTTCCTTTGCCCTTTGAGCAACCCGAAGGGCCCTGGCCTTCGTTTTTGGCATATGACCTGGAGTGCACAGTGTTTAGGAAGGAGAGGACACCCAGACCAAACTGTCTTGGCAGTGGGTGGACCAGTTTCTACTTCTCAAGAAGAGGAATTCAGTAAATCTTTATGAGTCATTAACTCTTTTTTTTTTTTAAGATTTTATTTATTTATTTGACAGACGGAGATCACAAGTAGGCAGAGAGATAGGCAGAAAGAGGGGAGGAGGCAGGCTCCCTGCTGAGCAGAGAGCCCAATGCGGGGCTCGATCCCAGGACCCTGAGATTATGACCGGAGCCGAAGGCAGAGGCTTTAACCCACTGAGCCACCCAGGTGCCCCGAGTCATTAACTCTTGAGTGTGAATTAATATATCATGACCGAGAGCTAGTCCTGGGGCTAAGGAAGTAGTAGGAAGTACTCAGTAGGAAGGAGCTCAGGGAAGTAGAGGTGGATGGGATTTGTGGGTGATGGGCAGATCTTAGGATCATCTGGGAAGAGGATCTGTCTGGGTTGCAGAGTAATGAAGACCCTAGAGAAAGGAGCCGGGAAAGAGACTTATCCCAGGGGTGGGCAGATTTTTCCAGGGATCCTAACGGAAGGGGAACTTGCCTGAAATGGCAGCTGGAAGTCAGCGCTTCCCAGCCAGGGGATCTGATCAATGAGAGACCAAGTGGGCAGGGACCACGCCTGAAATCCCAAGGCATGTGCTACGTTGGCCCTCCAGAGAATTTTGTATCTGGGTCCATTCCTACACGGGGCAACAAGGCCACGCAGTTAGGATGCCCACATTTGATGGACGTGGAGCCTGGCTCAGAGACGGAGGTGGTCAGGCTTAGAACGAGCAGAGGCTGAGGACGCACATGGGGCCCTTTCCTCTTTCAGAAACTTTGATGTATTGAGAGTCTTCTAGAGCATTTCCTGGAAGGCATATATGAGGTTGTGTCCGTCTCCGGCACACACTGGAGTGTATGTTGGCAGTGAGGATGAAAGTGCCGTCCAAGGTGCTCGTAAACCTGAGGATGGCCAGCAGGGAAGCCCTGGGACTCTTCGGGAAGGGGCAGCTCCAGTCAGGGTTCTTGAGTCTTGATATGACGTTCAGTGTGCCACATAGAAGCAGAAGATGAGAGGACCCGTGGCCCTGTCTCATGGGTTGCTGACCACGGAGACATGCCATGCATGGTACAGGCAGTGAGGCGGAAGCCTGGGGCTTCAGAAAGCTGAGGGGAGGCACCCTCTAGCCATCTGTTGGTGACAGAAGACTTCCTGAGCTGGGGGAGCTTGGTGCTGGGTGGAGGAGAGGGGAGGAAGAAGAAGGAGAGTGCCATATGCGTGGAATGATGTATGCGAAGAAGATCAAGGCAGACCCTGCCAGGAGAGCGGACAGCACACCAGGGAAGGGCAAACTTGCCCCTGTCATGTGTGCAGACTTGCAGGGCGGAACTCCCAGGCTGCAGTTGGACCTGCTTCAGTGTGAGATGCTAGCTGTGAGTCTCAGTGACGCTGAGAAGGTGTTGCGGGCCAGAGGCTCCGGGGACACCGTGGGACATGAGGAGATGGGGTTGGTGCCCTTGGATGCAGGGGTGTCAAGGATCACGGTGGCCGAGGAGCAGATGGGAGAGGGTGGGAGATATCCTCAGACTGGGGCCTGTTCACCCTAACTCCTTGCAGAGCCTGGCCAGGAGGGGTGGGATGCCAACCTTGCGGCTGACCTCAGGCTGACCTCAAACCTGCTTTTGCCATGTGTTGAGCCAGGAAGGGTGGCCTGTGCCTGGATGTCCCTACCCAGTGGCAGTGGGATTTAGAGCTCCCTGGCATGCCCAGAGGAGGGCCCAGGCCCCTCCCCGTGGTGCTGGCCCCTTCCTTCTCTTGGGAGCTCAAACTAGGCAAGACACCTTGGGGAACCCCAAGCCTGGAGGCAGGGCACTGTTTTTTTTTTTAGTTTTTTTTGTACCTCCCTGTCTGTCCATTTTTCCTGGACAAAAGGACATACACATTCCTGCCTCCTCCTCTGCAGACACAAGGAAATTCTGTCTCACTGGCTGTGGCATGAGGCTGTGGCACGACGCCATGGGCTGTGGGATGCTTTTTCTCTTGCTCTGTGTTTGGTACATAGTATATACAGGGCTATTGTTAGTAACTGGTGGTTTAATTAGAAACAACCCAAGAGAGGGAGGGCACGCAAAAAAAGAATGTCCAGTTCGTGGGGTGAGGGGTGATACTGTTGTCTATTACGGCATATTCAGAGAGGAATTGCTGCCTAACAAATCACCCCCAAGTGTAGCAGCTGAAGGCAGCACCGTTTTATTTGCTTAAATTCTGTGGGTTGGGAATTTGGGCTGGACTCAGCTAGGTAGTTCTTTTGCTATCTTGCCTGAGATCTCCCACTCAGCTGCAGTCATCTGGTGGCTTGACGGGGACAGGTTTGTCTAAGATAGCCTTACCCATTTGTCTGTCTGCTGGTTGGCACTGGCATTTTGGCTGGGCCACATATCTCCGGCAGGATAAGCCTTTTCAGAGTGGTCAGATTCTAAGAGGGTGAATGTGGAAGCCATGAGATCTCTTGAGGCCTTGGCTCTGAAGCCACGGACATCGCTCTCACTGCATTCCCTTAATCAAAGCAAGTCACGAGGTCAGCCTAGATTCAAGGAGGTGGGGAGGCAGACCCCACCTCTTAATGGGAGGATTGGTAAGTTCATGTAAAAGGCTATGTGTACAAGGATAGGAAGAATTATTGTGATCATCTTGGCAAAAAACTTAGCTGCACATGATATCTTGAATCAGTCCTCCAAAACAAAACACAACACACAAAAAATGTTCCTCTGTCTTCTTCCATTGTTTCAACATCCTTGGGAGCTAGGCAAGGAAGGAGGCAATGTGCCATAGTCCCTGCAGCATCAGAAGAGGAAACTGAGGCCCAGGCACAGATGCCTCAGAGTATCTGGTACCTGGGCTGTGGGTGGGGTGGTGGAGCCAACCCCAGGCCTGGTCCTGCCTCAGCTTGGGTCCTGGAGTTGCCCCCTTCCCTAGTCAGACTCCCAGGGTTCTGCCCCCTTCTGTTCTTCTGTCTTAGGATGAGAGAATTTAGTTTTCTCTGGAAGTCTATTTTAGACTGCCTTGGGGAGGAGTCTTCCAGACTGTAATGTTTGTTCTCCTCTGCTCCAGACTGAGTTGGGAGGGGGCCACTTTCCATCTGGGACAAGTGTTTAGACCATTGGAGATGTGGAGGAACTGGAGTCAGGTGAGGACCTTGAGTCAGAGGCCCTCCCCCCTGGGTTTCCTTATCGGGTATTTCGGATGACCTCCCTTCCCTCACTGGGACCACTGTACCCTCAGGTGCCCACAGAATGTCTCCTGAGGGAGAGTCACCAACGAGGAAGGAGGGGCCAGTATCTGGTGATGTGTAGACAAAGGTGGGATGTAAAAGGAGAGCCTTCCAACTATCCAGTGAAGTGACCTTGGGGCAAATCACAGAGTCATTTAGGGTGTCCATTATCTCAGCTGAATGGTGGAATCCATTTTGTGCCACATGTAGTTTCCGCTGGAAACTTTTCACTGAAGACTTTGGTTGCCAGATGGGACCCAACTCCCTTTCTGCCCTGTTGTGGGCATGGAAGGAGGCTCTTGAAGGAAGAAGGGTGAGGCAGTGTTCTGGCCCTCTCTGAAGAAGCCCCTGCCCATCTAAGGGCCTGTTGTTGTCACCATCAGGACACGCCACCTTTGAGTTGGGAGCCACCTGGATCCATGGCTCCCATGGGAATCCCATCTATCATCTAGCAGAAGCCAATGGCCTCCTGGAAGAGACAACTGATGGGGAACGCAGTGTGGGCCGTATCAGTCTCTACTCCAAGAATGGCGTGGCCTGCTACCTCACCAACCGTGGCCGCAGGATCCCCAAGGACGTGGTTGAGGAATTCAGCGATTTATACAACGAGGTGAGGTGTTAGCAGGGCAGTTGGGCACATGGGCGTGGGAGGCAGGGAGCAGCCTGGTAATATGGGGGGAGGAGCTGGGTGACCTGTGGGGTCTTCTGTGATTCTGGTCATGTTTTTGCATCCTCTCTGGGCCCAGTATTTGGAAAATCAGGACAATTTGAGGACAGAATGAAGATGATGAGTGGGGAAGTACTAGGTAAGAGACCATCGATACAGATGATTAAATATTTCTTCAGAAAGACCTTAAACATCTTTTATTAGGGGGCATCTGGGTATCTCATTTGGTTGAGTGTCTGACTCTTAATTTTGGCTCAGGTCATGATCTCAGGGTCCTGGGATCAGCTGCATTGGGCTCTGCACTCAGCAGGAAGACTGCTTGAAGATTTCTCTCCCTCTGCCCCAACCCCTGCTCTCTTTCTCTCTCTCAAATAAATAAATAAATCTTAAAAAAATCTTCTTTTAGACTTTATTAGTAAGTGCTTGGGTGGTGATTGTTGTTGTTACTGCTTTTGGATACTCTTGTAAGTGGTGATTTTTTAAAAGTTTACTTTCTACTTTTTTCCAGCATGTAGAACTATAACTGATTATTACATATTGATTTAGCTACTTTGATAAAGCATTATTTTAATGCTAATATTATATCCGTTAACCTTAATTTATATTCTAATAATGCTTTGGAATCTTATGTACATACTATACCAAAAAATGGTAAATTTTTTCCTTCTTTCTAATCCTCAGACCTGCATTATGCAGTAGAACTTTCTACAACAATGGAGATATTTTAGACCTGCATTATCCAGTAGGGTAATCACTAGCTACATGTGGCTCTAGAGCTCTTGAAATATATCTAGTAACGCTGAGGAACTAAATATTTAATTTAATTAATTTTAAATTGCCACAGGTGTTTGGTGGCTATTATATTGGACAACACAGCCTGAGACAACTTATTTCTTTTCTTGGCATATTCCACTGGCTAGTGTCTCCAGTATAGTGTTGGGTAGAAGTGGCAATGGCACACATCCGGGTCTAATTCAGGTTTTTAAAAAAGTGTTCATGTTTTTAGTATCTTTCAGTGTTGCTGTGAACTGCACCTAACAACCAAGGTAGTATGGAGGCCTTGCCTTCTGATAGCTTCTCATTTATAGTGTAATGAACCTTCACCGCAGGTCAGCAAGTTGGCCAACAAGCACCTATTGCACATTTTCTGTCTCTTGGGTGTGGGGGAGGAGAAACAACTCTCCCTTTGGGGATAGTCCTTGCTGAATGGAAGGCAGGCACACCGTGACTTCTCTGTGTGCACCCACAAGGTATATTGTGTGTTTTCACTCACGTACAAAGAGACTGAATTGTTAACGAGCAGATAAGAACCAGTATTCTCCAAAGTAGACCTTTCTGGTCTACTGGGAATTAGTCACATCCTGATTTCCAAGTTGTAGTGAGTGCTTTAAACATGGCTGTCTCTTGAGAAGGACTTTCAGGGTCTATGACCTGCTTGTTCTCTTAAATGTGCTTAAAAGTAGATCATCATCAGCTTCTGCTTGTGGGTTTGATTTTTTAAAGCTACAAGTGTGAGCTATGGAGAGCAGGATGGCGAAGGTGGGTTATCAGTCGGAATCAGAATTTGGGTCAGAAGGAAGAGGTGTTAACCATGAAGAAAGAGAGATTTCCTCATGTGGCTCTTCACCAGAGCTGGAGGCCATTCTGAAGAGATGTGCTCTAAGCCTGGGAAGCCCTGCCTGAGGGTGGCTTCATAAGAAATATGCATCCTTCCTCCAAAGGTGATAACGACTTTGAAGGGCCACTCATTTGAATTTATTCTACTTGTTAACAAATAAATGAGTTCATGCTCTAGTATCTATAGAACTTAGTCCCTGGTACAAGACTACCTTCATTCAAATATTCTGCCACTTATGAGCTATATGATCTTGAGCAAGCTGTTGAGGCTCTCTGACCCTTACTTTCCTCATCTATAAAATGGACACAGTTAAGCCTACTTCAGAGGGTCATGAGGATTAAATGAGATCCTGATGAAAAGTGCTTACTGAGAATTGGGGTGAGGATTATCAGCTGGTACAGTGCCATTTACCTAGGTCACATTGGGAAGACGTCATTAAATCCAGGACAGGCGACTGTACCCCTATGCCAAAACCATGTTCAGTGAAGGCTGTCCAGTTGGTGGTTGACACAAAGAATCATGTAGATGTACTAAATTTATCACTCCCAGCTGCACATTTTAGCCTTTAGTCAACATAAGCTAAAGACTGGCTACCATGTTGCTTATTGCCTCAGGGGAAAAAAAAAAAAAAGAAAGCCAGGGAGGAGGAGGCCAGCCGAAAGCCTGACTCCTTGGCAGTGGTGCTGGGTGAGGAATTTGCTGAGGATTCCAGTTAAGGCCAAATGTCCAGCATCTTGTGACTGGAGGGAGGAAAACAAACAATTTAGCTCATTTTCTTCTTCATACTGTATACTTCAGAGACATGTTTAATTCATATTTCTAGCTCATGGGGAGGCTCTTCCCTTGAGTGGGATGGTGGGCAATGGGCAACGTCACCTTCCTTCTGCTAGGGTACAGCCACAGGGCCCTGTACTGGGGCTGGGGTACAGGGCAAACACCCATTCCCATGAACGTGTGTTGACCAAATTCAAACTCACTTTAGGACGGGGAACACACCACTAATTGACATCAGCCCCGGATGTTTGACCAAGGAGCCCACAGTTGCTGGTGTCCTGGGAGGGAGAGTGGGCCACCCTTCAGGGTTCAGAGACCTTGATGTGACTCTTAGTCCCTTGTGCCCTGACCCTGCCTGCCTTTTCAAAATCATCTCTTGTAACTTTCTCTTTCCTCGCTGCCTACTTGGGCAAGACTGAGCGACTTACGTTCTCTCAGGGCCTCTCACCTTCCTCATCCTTTCCTCTCTTTCTCACTGCCAGCTGTTAGAGGTCATCTGGGTCGATCCCATAACCCCTGGGTTCTTCCCTGTCACAATGCCTCATGTAGACACAGCCCAGTTATGATATCTCCCCACTCTGAGCTAGGGCAGGGGAGCGTCCTTCTTGCTCCTGATTATATTCTGTGTTTGGCACAGCCCAGTAACTGTTCATTGAGCGAATGCTGGGTCTCAGACCTTGCCTGCTGGGGATGCCATGCCTGACCCAGGACTAGCTTGCTTTCGCCAGGGAGACGAGTCCAGTGTTTGGTGGGAGTTATGTGCCAGGCAGGGAGGGGAGGCAATAGGACCACGTTCCAAGGGACGGTTTGTTGCTTTCTGTTGATAAGGTATGGGTTGGAGTTTTTGCCAAAATATGCCTGTGAAATGTATTTTCATTCCTCGGCACCCTGGGGCCTCCCTCCCCACCACATGTCTTGCCCCAACATGGCCATCTTGCTTAAACAAATCTGGGTTCCACAGTAAAAAGCACTTCGTGTGGACCCGGGAAGCACCGGGGAGGGTCTCCTGGGAGGTCAGATTTCAGGGCTCCTTCTGCTCCCTCTTCCCTGAGAACATCGGACAGGCCAGTTCAGACTGCCCTCCTGGGAGAGGGTGAAGCAGATACACTTGGCCAGGAGTCGTGGGGAAAGGGTTTGGGCATTTGGTTCTGGGAAAAAGGAAATGTGTGCAGTGGGAGCGCCCTTGGTGGGAGGGGGCGGTTCCTTTCCCACCAGGCACCAAACATTTTGCTTTGTTTTCAGCAAGGGCCCAGCAAGAGAGCCTCCAAGGCTCCCTCCTCTTCCCAACAGACCTAGCAGGTCTTAGAGGGCAGTCTGGAAGCAAGGAGGCTGGCTGTCCAGGGCAACTTGTCAGCCTGAACCTTGGCCCTATTGGTGCAGCCCAAGTGCGGCACCCAGGGCTGCACAGATTCACCAAGGAAGAGGATCTGTGGGCTCAGCGTGTCCAGAAATACCTAGAAGGTGGGGACTTCTGAGTTGGGGTTCTTTGGACTGAGATGGAGGTTGGGAGGAGGGAGTGTGTTTTCAGCCTCCTGGGGGTCTCTCTGGCAGGTCTATAACTTGACCCAGGAGTTCTTCCGGCACGGTAAACCAGTCAATGCTGAGAGTCAGAACAGCGTAGGGGTGTTCACCCGGGAGGAGGTGCGCAACCGCATCAGGGATGACCCTGAGGACCCGGAGGCCACCAAGCGCCTGAAGCTCGCCATGATCCAGCAGTACCTGAAGGTATCCTTGTCTGCCCAGAGCTTTGTTGAATACAGGGTGGTGGGAGGAAGACCCATTCTGGGGAGTCTGGGTCCAAGGAGGGTGGTGCTGCTTTGAGGTCCTCTTCCCACCTCTGCCCTGCCCTGGTGGTCACCCGGCTCCTCTCTGGCTCTTCCCACAGGTTGAGAGCTGTGAGAGTGGCTCCCACAGCATGGACGAGGTGTCTCTGAGTGCCTTCGGGGAGTGGACGGAGATCCCCGGGGCCCACCACATCATCCCCTCGGGCTTCATGCGGGTTGTGGAGCTGCTGGCCGAGGGCATCCCCGCCCACGTCATCCAACTGGGGAAACCTGTCCGTTGTGTGCACTGGGACCAGGCCTCGGCCCGCCCCCGGGGCCCAGAGATTGAGCCCCGGGGCGAAGGTGACCACAACCATGACGCCGGGGAGGGCGGCCAGGGGGGAGAGGAGCCCCGGGGGGATGGGCGGGATGAAGACAAGCAGTGGCCGGTGCTGGTGGAGTGTGAGGACTGCGAGGTGATCCCGGCGGACCACGTGATCGTGACCGTGTCGCTGGGCGTGCTCAAGAGGCAGTACACCAGCTTCTTCCGGCCAGGCCTGCCCGCCGAGAAGGTGGCTGCCATCCACCGCCTGGGCATCGGCACCACCGACAAGATCTTTCTGGAATTCGAGGAGCCCTTCTGGGGCCCCGAGTGCAACAGCCTACAGTTTGTGTGGGAGGACGAGGCGGAGAGCCGCACACTTACCTACCTGCCCGAGCTCTGGTACCGCAAGATCTGCGGCTTCGACGTCCTCTACCCACCCGAGCGCTATGGCCATGTGCTGAGCGGCTGGATCTGCGGGGAGGAGGCCCTCGTCATGGAGAAGTGTGACGACGAGGCGGTGGCCGAGATCTGCACGGAGATGCTGCGGCAGTTCACAGGTATGTCCCCTTGCCTCCGGCCTCCCTGTCCAGTCCCCCCCGCCCCCCTCCCACCACCGCCAAGCCCTCTACTTGGCCCTCTGCCTCTCCTGCACCTGCTGTAGCTCTCCGCAGCCCTGGATCGCTGTGTCCAATGGGAGAGCTGCCGCAGGGCGCCTGGGCTCCCAGACGGCGGGCTCCTCCCCGCAGCCCCCCTTTGGAACTTGAAACACTCAGAACCTCGGGCGCTGTGTTTCTTCTAAGGGCTGATGGTAAAAAACTCAGGTATCACCCGCAAACCTCAGATTGTCCATTTCCTACCCATACTGTCCGGTGCAGAGATGGATTTGCGTTTCACTGTCTGATTCTTTTAGTTGAACATTTTTTCATCCACTACCCCTGAAGTGGGAAGGGGATATATGATGATCTGCAATATTTTTTCATATAGGAAAATTAGCCCCCCTCCCCCATGAGCTGTTTTGCTGGGAGTGGCCACAAGGAGGCGCTGCGGGGGTGGGAGGGTAACGGGCTGGAGGGCCCAGCCCGGCTACCTCCTCCTGGGTCTTCCATTCCTCCCTGTGGGGGTCTGGCCTTCTTGCAGCCCTGCCCGTGGACTGCCAGTTGCTTGTTCAGGGGCGTCTTCCGTGTGCAGCCATTTTTTATCTTCCCCTTGGCTCTTCCAACTCCCCAACAGGGAACCCCAACATTCCAAAACCTCGGCGAATCCTGCGCTCGGCCTGGGGCAGCAACCCCTACTTCCGAGGCTCCTATTCGTACACGCAGGTGGGCTCTAGTGGCGCAGACGTGGAGAAGCTGGCCAAGCCCCTGCCTTACACGGAGAGCTCCAAGACGGCGGTGAGCGTGGGTGCAGGGTGAGGAGGGCCGGAGTGGGGCTGGGGGCTGGTGGGCTGGGGGCAGGTACTTTGGATGCGGGTTTGGTTGGCGGGGAGAGGGCGGGCGGTGCTCACCGAGGGGGCGGGCAAGCAGAGACGGACGGAGTAGCTCTGGTGTTGAAGGAGGAAACAGGAACACGTGCACTTAACATCTGGAAGGAAAATTGAGATGTTAAACACTTTATTGAGGTGGTAGAAGCTGAGCCATTTCATGCTCTGCCATCCCATACGGTAGCCATTAGCCACATTTCATTGAAATTAATTAAAAATAAAATTAATGTATTAAATATTTGGTTCCTTGGTTGAAGTTTGGTAGTTACGAGTGCTTAGTGGCTGCGGTGTTGGATTGTGTAGCTAATGGGGCATTTCTATCGCCACGGAAAGTTCTCTTGGACAGCACTGATTGCATAGAAGTAAGTTTCCCCAATATGTTTTATTTACTTCTTTTCCCTAATATTTTTCAGAAAAGAAATTTGAGAATATGGCCCTCCCCCAAATTATATCAACTTATAATAAATCATAGAGAAAAAGAATAAATTTGAGAGAAACAATTATATATATTTGTATATATAATTATTTTTGTTTATATATATGATTATTTTTGTATTATATTTGTATATATAATTGTATATATGTATTATATATATTTGTATATACAATTGTATATATTTCTGGTCTTATAAAGTGGATTTCGAGTTTCCCCCAACAAGTATACACTTGTTAAATACATTTTACAACTCCAGCAGAATTACACTGGGAATAATTCTTTGGTGTGAGGGGTGAAGAAGACTCCCAGTGTGTATTGTGCATGCCCTGGTTGGGCTCAGCGGGAGAGAGGAGCAGCAGGCCCTTGCTGCTGCCACAGCCTCCCTCCTGAAAACCAGACCTTCTCTTGTCACCTGCATCAGTTAGGACTAGCGCCTCCAGCACAAAGCAACATAAAAATAACTGGGGCTTACCCCAGACAGAGTCTCCTTCTGTCATATAAGGGGAAACCCAGAGGTAGGTATCAGGACCCAGTGTCACTGGCACCCAGCACCTTCTTCGAGGCCACTTTGTGGTTCTAGAGGGCTGCAAGGCTGCCACTCAGGTTTGGGACAGGCAGAGTCCCCTTGGGGCTGAGTCAGTTCCTCTAAGAAGACAGTGCACTTGAAACTGATTGGCCAGAACTAAGTCACCTGCCTAGAGTAGCTGCAAAAGGGGTTGGGATTGATCATTTTTTATTCTGGATGGCAATGCGCCCAGTTAAAGATCAGGGCTTTGTGATGGAGGAGAAAGAGGACCTCCAGCCTACCTACCTCTGCAGGCTCCTCCTTGTTGGTGGGTTAAAGCTTCCCTACTCAAAGTGAGTGGTCCGTGGACTAGCAGCACCAGCATCAGGGGGGAGAGCCTTAGAAATGCAGGCTCTCAACCCCCTGGACCTGCTGAATAAACAACAACAGGCTACCAGGGTCCCCTGTGGGTGCCTTTGCACATTCGGATTGAGACACAGTGGGAAAAAGTCCCAACTCAAGCTTGGAAGGCAAGCACTAGTCTTTGCCTGGGCTCCACCTAGACAGCTTATGCTTTCTCGAGATTGAGCCCCAGCCCTACCAAAGTTCTCACTGTCCCTTGCTTTAGTGCATTTTTGCCCCCATTTTTCCCTTCTTCCTTTACCTAGCATCTTCTGAGAAGCAGCCCAAAGATCCTGTCCTCTGGGAAGCTTTGTGCAATCCCCCTTACAGTGGGCCTCTTTTCTGGGCTCTCAGCACCTTGTCCAAACACCCATCATGTCACACGTGACACCGTTTAGTAATTGGGTTTCGTGTCTGGCTTCCCCACCAGCAAGGAAACTCCTCAAAGCAGCAGCCCGGTCACCTTTTATCTTCCAAGTGCTCAGAACAGTCCCTGGACCCTAATAGGGGCTCCATAAAGGTTTGTTAAATTACCGCCTAACTTTATCAAGTGCTTATGTTCTTCTAGGTTCTAAGTGCTTTAGATACATTATTTCCATTAATCCTTACACCCACCCTCAGAAGCAGGTGGTCTGAACCCAAGTGGCAGGTGACAAAAACCAAGGCTTAGGGAGGTTAAACCCCTTGCCCTGGAGTTCACTAGCAAGAGGCACAGTGAGCCTTTGAGCCTGCAGAACCAGGACTCCTAATAGGGCCCGAGCAGAAAGAACTGAGGCCTGGATGTCTGGGGAAGAAGCAGGGGAAGGTGGCCAGGTGGGATGGGCAACTCCTCATCCCGTGGAAACAGCAGTACCTGCATCTCAGATGCCTGCTGTCTGACCTGTGGTGTGGATAGGGGGTGGTTCCTGGGGCAGACAGGTAGCCTCCCGGCCTTTCTCGCTCCTCCACACTCACTTCCCCGTCCCCTGGCCCAGCCCATGCAGGTGCTGTTCTCCGGTGAGGCCACTCACCGCAAGTACTACTCCACTACCCATGGTGCTCTGCTCTCTGGCCAGCGCGAGGCTGCCCGTCTCATCGAGATGTACCGGGACCTCTTCCAGCAGGGGACCTGAGGGCCCTCTTCACTGCCCAGCGTGTTCCTTACAGAGCCACTAACTCGTGACTGCCAGCCCTGCCCCTCACTGCTGTGTGCTCCTCATTTTCTAATCCGCTGTAGACTGGATTTGTATCTTTGGTAGAGGTAGACACCCTCACTGGCTTCAGATCTGGTCCTGTAGCTCTTCCTTTTCTCCATGCCAGTTGGGGACCAGGGTGGGGCCCGATGATTTACCTCTGGCTCTGACCTCCCCTTCCCTCCCCCCGCCTTGTTATTGTAAGTGCCTTCAACACTTTGCATTTTGGGATAATAAAAGAGGCGTGCCCTTCCCATGCTCCTCAGCTTCTCTCTTCTTCCGTTTACCTCAGCCTCTTCATGTATATGTGTGTCTCTAGTGTTTTTTTGTTGTTGTTTTGTTTTTTAGCCCATCCTTTTTGAGTGAGGGGATGGTGGGAGGGCTGTGACCTGGCTGTGCCCCCAGAAGGTAAAGTATCTGCCTTTACTGGAAGGAGTATCCCCTTACCTCAGTCTGTTTGTGGTTGTTTGCCTTCCTGCTGGCGAGACCCCTCAGGGCTCAGGGCTCCTCACTACTCAGCTCAGCTCCTTTGGGATGGCTCTGTGTCTGCCCACTGGCCCTTTGCTGGACCTCTCAGAGCCCTACTGGGTGGCATGGCCACATGGAGTAAAGGTGAGTTTATGGGAGGGGACATCTGCTGTGGCTCCATGCCCCGCTCAGGTGTATTAATTAGTAGTGATTGTCACCCGGCCTTGGGGCCCTAGGTCTGGCCTTTGGGGTGGCTGCTGTTGACTTCTGGGAAGGAGGAGAGTCTGGCCATTTTGGGGGGAATGTTCTGAATTGTGGCCCACCTGCTGTATTCCAAGGGCCTATCACTTATTGGAGGTGTTGGTCTTTTCGGCTTTTTTTGCTGAATGAAAACACACACACACACACACACACACACACACACACACACACCCCTCCCACCGGCATGCGTGCGCACACATGCAGACACACTCACCTGTGCGCGTGTGCACACATGCATGCACATATGTGTGCAAGCACAGATGCACATCTACACACACTCCCACACGATACACCAGCCTGCACCCTTATGCCAACACAACCTCACGTACATGCACACGCAAAGAGCCTTAAAGAACATTTAGTCATGTTCTTCCTCCAGACTGCTAATGACAGAGTTCGCATCGTCTAGAAGTAAGGGATTTGGGTGGGGGAGGACATTGTGAACCTCCAGCTGGGCCCGCGTGGTTGAACTCTGTGAATTTAGGTTGGGCCCCCTTCTCAGAAGTGTAGGGCCTGGCTCCTGCCGTGACCCCACATCCCCTCCCCTGTTGCCTCCAGTGATGATGGAGCTGTCCCTGCCGTGGGCACACCTGCACTGCGGCCTGCCTGCGTTCGCTGACACACACCCCCGCACACACCCCCAGCACGTGCACTCCGCTCACAGGCACCCTTGCTTTGCCCAGGTGGGTCCTCCTGGAGCTCATGTCGGGGACTCGTCATCACCTGGCATGTAACTTAGAAAACTGTAAGCTTAGAAACATTTTTTGAGAAGAGGTTCCATTGACGTGGTGCAAGCTCAAAGGTCATGAAAGGGCGCCTAGGAACGTCCCCTCCCACACCTGTCCCCAGGGGTCTGGCCACTCCCCACCACCCGTGTTCTTAGAGGCTCCATTTCCAGTATGTCCATGTAAATAGGGGCCCTTCTTGCTCCCTTTTTACACAAAAGTGACCAAGTATTCATCCCGTCCGCATTTTGCTTGTTTTCGTTCATGTAATCTATCTCGGAGATCTTTCGTAGTGGTGCTTTTATGCAGATAATATAAATTTGGACTTTGCTGTGGTCCAGGGGGAGGTGTCTCCTTCCCGGCCCACAGTCACTTTGTGGGAAGCGCTGTCTGTGGTCTTCACCTCGGGAGGCCCTGACCCAATATGCACCCTCCCGTGTCTTCAGTTTTCCCCACTGACTAAGGTGGGGTGGATAGAAGTGTCTTGGCACATAAGGATGGGGGAAGTAAGTAATAAGTAGATACCCCGGATCATCGGCAGAGGAATTTTAAAGGGCTCCATGAGGTGAAAGGGTCCTAAGTGTTTATTCCGTGATTGCATGTTGGGAAGCTTCAGGTGTGGGCAAGGGGGAGGGAGGGAACATTCACTTAGAGCCAGCCATCTACCAGGCAGGGTGTCCGTTGTGAACACTGGGCACACGGGCCTCTTAATTTGACACGGAGGCCAGCTCAGGCTGGGGAGGGGGACTTATCCCCACGGGGAGACAAAGCCTGTAAGAGTTAAGTAATGGCCCCCAAGGTCACTGAGGTCTGACTTCCATTGCAGGCTCTTCTATTTACTGCACTGAAAAGAAGAGGCTGGTGCCAGGGGGAAAAAAAAATCTGAGGCCGTTGCTGGAGAGATTGGCCATGGGTATGCCGTACTGGGAAACTGTGTGTCAGATTTCGTCAATAGAACCAGCTGTGGTACGTCCATACAATGGAATACTATGGAATACTATGTACCAATAGAAAAAAACCAAGCTGTTATTTTCAACATCAATTCATCTCTAAAACATGAGGTTGAGTGAAAGAGGCCAGACACAAGCCTATATATACTGTATGATTTTTTAAAATATGAGGTTCAAGAACCAACAAAACTAACTATAATGTAAGATATGAGAGGACGGGTAGTGCCTGGGAAGAAGTATGGGTAGGGGTGCTTTCTCAGTTGCAGAAATGTTCTGTATCTTGACCTGGATGGCGGTGGAGTGGGTACATACATTCGTAAAAATGCACTGGGTTATACACTGAAGACTTAGGCATCTTTCTGTGTGTGTGATATAACTCAATATAAGAAGTTTAAAGAAGAGTCTGAGGACACCCATCCCCCCACCGTCCCATCCCAAAATACACGGTTGTGTTGACCCAGTGAATTTCATCCTTGCAGCGGAGAGGACACATGCCGAGAGCAGATAAAGGGGGAAGGACCTATTTATGTCTCTCTGGCTGCCTGGTGATAAGGACTGGCCTTGTGCTTACTGGCATGTCACCCTTTATCAGACCCCTGACTTAGCTCCCCTCATCTGGGCATTGACAGCTGGGTGAGGGAGGCAGGGATTGTCTCACAGCAGAGGAGATCCGGGTTCTCAGAACAGCTTGGGACTGTTCAAGGCCATGCAGCTTGGAGCCCACGCCATCTGAGGGGGAGTGAGCCACCCTGGGAGGAAGGTGGGGACAGGTGCGGGAGGGGTGGCCCTGGAGAGTTGGCCACAGCTTTCCGGGGCGCCACCTCCACATTGAACAATCACATAATGTGGGGAGCATTTATGGTTTGCAGCTCCACACACAGATGTGAAGCAGATAAAAGCAAGGGCCATTCAGAAACAAGACAGACTAGATGCACCAGGAACTGAGGCTGAGTTCCTTGCTGTGACTAGGTCTCTGAGGCAGCCTTGGCACTGAGGGACGCTCAGAGGCCTCTCTCATGGGTGGCAAATGTGGCATGCACAGGCCACCACCCACGTCAATGCCTGCTCAACAATTCCTATCCCCCGCAGAAAGCACTTGAAAGGAAATGTCTCTGGCCCAAGATTTTAGTAGGACGGTTGCGGTGGTGTCTTGTGCTGGGAGCATCGGTGAGGCCGCGAGCCAGGTGTTCAGTTGTGGTCTTGTGGAAGCCTCAGAAATGTTCCTTTCAGGGGCCCAGGGGGTACTTGGCAGGTACTGTGTCTTCCCACCGTGGCTGGTACGGGACGGTTTGCAGTTAGCCCCTGCTTCATGGGAGCCACTGGAATGTCTGTGCTGCCCACAAACAAATGTGGGAGAGAAGCATTTCTGGTTTGAGTCACCCTACATTTACTTGGGCCTGTTGAGATGAGCCCGAGGGTAACCCCAAGGTACAGAGCAAGGTGGGCTGCTGGTTCAGTTCTAGAAAACCGCCTGCTTAATTAATGGTCTGCCAAACATAATGGTAGAGTTACAGGAGGCCGTGCTGTCTTATAATGACTGGCTGGGCTGTTTGTTGAGGCTACTCCTCATTTGTGTAGGGTAATCAAATCTCAATGGATGGGAGGCACTGTGGCCCTACTAAGGTGGCCTCCGGGACATCTAAGCTCATGGTGGGCACGTGATAGAAGAAGGGAAGGGGCTGGTCACAAGCCCTGCTTCGTACTAACTGGAGATGTGGATACGAAAGCTGGTCTCGCCTCTCATGAGTCCAGAAGTGGTTGTTGAACACTGATTTTTGTAGGCACTGATTTTCAAAACCTGGCTTTCTGTTAGGAGATGCAAAATGCCAGGCATATTTTATTTCAGTAAGCTCAGTATTTGGGCAATTTTAAGACAACCTGCCCCCACCCCAGGTTTCCCCTGTCAGCTCTCCCCCTTCATCCTTTGAAGCCTCCGTCTCCTCACTGTCAACCGACAACAATGTCTCCTGCTTCATAGTCTCAAGAGAAGCCACTGGAGGCAACTTCCTTGCCAAATCTACAAAGAGCTTATCCTCACACCCGTCCTGATAGGGACTGCTCCCATTCCTCCCAACGCAAAGGAAATACGTGACTCCTGTGCGTCTCCTTCCCAGACGCAGGGACCTTCCCCCATTCTTTCCTCTCCCCCTTCTCTCCACTCCATCGTTTCTGTCCACATTTCAAGATGCTGTTGTCTTTCTAATCACCCCATCCTCTTTATACCACCTTCCTTTGCCTTCCTTTCAGCCAAGCTTCATGCTAGCATTTTCTACACTTGGTCTCTCGGCATTCTCACTATCCTTACCCTAGTGGTTGTCGGTGGGGATCCTTAGGTTGCAGAGAGAGGCACAGGAAGGGCAGCGCTGCCTCCCCTTCTCACCAAGGCTGGGAGAGGTGGGGGAGGATCCAAGGCTGACTCAAGGGTATCCGGAAATAAGGGCAAAGTCATGGTCTGAAACAGTCCTCTGGCGCCATCTTCTGGCCATATGGGACTACAGCCCTCTCGCGGCAGGGAGACCAGGTCTGTGCTGGATTCTTCTCAGGGGGCTTTTCTGAATTCAACACCACGACCACCACCCAACAAATCACAGGAAGCATCTTTAATTTACATAGAATAAGTGAATAAAATAAGATTGTAACTTATTCTAGAGTAGCATTTATTTTTCGTTCTTAACAGTAAAAAGAGACCTTGGTGGCCCCAAGATAAAATTTTCTTTCTTGGGGCGCCTGGGTGGCTCAGTGGGTTAAAGCCTCTGCCTTCGGCTCAGGTCATGATCTCAGGGTCCTGGGATCGAGCCTCACATGGGGCTCTCTGTTCAGCAGGGAACCTGCTTCCCTTCCTCTCTCTCTGCCTGCCTCTCTCCTTACTTGTGATCTCTGTCTGTCAAATAAATAAATTAAAAAAATTTTTTTCTTTCTTTCCTCCCTCCTTTCATTCCTTCCTCCCTCTCCCTCCCTCTTTCCCTGTCTCCCTTCCCTTCCCTTTCTCTACCAGACTTTAAGCGCTTTCCTTTGTATGCCAACCTCAAAAAGATCTAATTAGGCTTTAATAAATAAGTTCACTAAATAAATAAATAAATAGATAGATAAAACATTTAACCTATTTGTTTCCCAAACAAACAAAAGTTGGACTGTATGATTTGAAGTCTTTTAAATTTGTTGAGTTTGTTTTATGGTCCAGGATATGGTCTATCTTGGTACATGATCTATGGGGTTTGTGAAGGATGTGTATTGTGCTATAGTTGGGTGGAAAGTTCTATGGATGTTGATTAGATCCTGTTGGTGAATGGTATTATTGGTTTCTTCCATATCCTTGCAGATTTTCTGTCTAGTTCTAGCAGTGGTTGAGAGAATAGTGTTGAAGTATCTAACTATGATTAGGGATTTATTTATCCTTTCAGTTCTAGCAGGGTTTTTTTGTGATGTCAATAGACTATTTTAGAACAGTTTTAGACTTAAGAAAAGGTAAATATATAGAGTTCCTTGCCTCCAACCGTTTTCCCTATTATTAATATCTTACATTGTTATCGTATGTTTGTTACAACTAATGAACCAACGATGGTGCGTCATGGTTCGCCAAGTCTGTAGTTGATTCAGATTTTTTTTTAGTTTTTACCTAATGTCTTTTGTCTGTCCCAGAATTCCACCCAGGATACCAAGTTCCATTTAGCTGTCATGTTTCCTTAGGTTCCTCTTGGTTGTGACAGTTTCTCAGACTCTCCCTGTGTTGGACAGTGTTACCAGTCTTGAGTGCGGTTAGGTAGGATGCCCTCTACTGGAGTTTGTCTGATGTTTTTCCCATGGCCAGACTGGGGTTATATGCTTCGGGGAGGAAGACCGCAGAAGTCAAGGGCTGTTGCATCTCATCACATCAAGGGTACCTACCACCAACGTGATCTATGACTGTTGATATTGACCTTTCTCACTTGTCCTTGCTCGCTTGACTATTGGTCAGGTTTCTGCACCATGAAGTTATTCTTTCCCCCACTTCCCATGCTCCACTCTTTGGAAGGAAGTCACTATGGGCAGCCACAGGTAAGGAGTTACGTTCCTCTCCTTTAGAGTGTCTGCCTTAATCTCTTGTAATTCTTCTATTCTTTCCCCTCTCCCCCAGCCTCCTATTCATTTATTCAGTAAGTCATTTCTATGTACCAGAGCGGATTCACGGAGATTTATTTTATGCTTTGGATTATCCAATACTACTTAATTTTGTTATTAAGTTGTTCCAGCTTTGACCATCGGAAACTCTTTCAGATGGTTCCTATGTCTCTTTGACGTACCCCGATCAATGTGTGTGTGTGTGTGTTTCTTTTTTGAACACTTATTTACTTTTTGGCTCTACATGATATTCCAGGCTCAGCTGGCCTATGTCCCTGCCCCAGTCATAGAAACAGCCATTTCTCTAAGGAACCCTAGCTCCTTTTGATAGAGTCTGGTGTTAGAAACCAAAGTTTGGGTATTTGGTGTGCTTGTTGCCATGGAGATGTCTCTGCTTCTAGGCTCTCTCAGCTGACAGCTATGTATACACTAACCATGTATATATACATATCTGTGGGTATTTTAATATGTAACTGTTTGTATCTATATTAAGTGTGGATTCTTAGGGATCCCTTCCTCACCACAGGCATCATTCTAGCTGCCTCCCATCCCCTTCATTCCCAAAGGGTATTTTCACTGGATGGAGGGTTCTGATGGGCAGCTCTGTTCTTAGAGCCCTTAAATGCTGTGCTTTTTTGTCTGGCTTCTGTGATTCTGATGAGTAATCTGCTGTCTTTAGAATTGTATTCCCCTAGAGGAAGGTGTCATTTCTCTCTTGCTTCTCTCAAGATTTTCTCCCAAGTTGCCAAAGCCTTCAGACTCAGCATCCAGGTAATCCCCTTTAATGGAGCTTTCTGGTGATGTTACCATCTTGTCTATAACTCCTGCCCCTTCTGGTCAATTTCTGTCTTCTGAATTCCCCCAGCACTGCAGTTTGCTTCTTTACTGTGCTTCTTCACTGTACTTGTCTTGTTTGCTAATAACATGACCATGTGTCTTAGGTGGTTCACAGAGATTACATCCTTGTATGCCCCTAGCATCCAAGTATTTAATAAGGGTGCCAAAAAAAAAAAAAGTTTATTGACTGGTGAAGGTAATAACAGAATTGGTGTAAAATCCTCTGGCTTTTAAAAATTAATTTTTAGTGATATAAATAGTTGTGAAGATATTCTCCTAAAAAATAAAGGAACTTTACAGATAAAGCTAGAGTTGCTTGTGATCATTTCCTTAATTCTGAGCCCCCTGCCCCCTTAAGGATTTGGTGTTTGTCCTACCAAAATATAAGAATCTGTTTCTACATCCATAATATGTGAATGTAAATTATATCGTATTTTGTATGTCCGTGTATTTTTAGATAAATGGAGTTGCCCTGTACATACTCTCTTTCAATTTGCTCTTTTGTTCACACAACAAAAGAACTCTCTGCTTAAATTATGTATCTCATGTATTCCTTTTAGCTGATAGATAGCCTTTCATTGTATGACCATACTTCATACTTCACTTTGTCAAGGATGGACATTTTGTTGTTTCTAGTTGTTCATTATTATAAACAATGCTGCGATAACAAGAGACAATGCCCCTGTGTGCACATGTGTTAAAGTCCCTGGGTCATAGGGCATAGTATTTTCAGTTTTGGAAGACACTACCAAATTATCCTGAAAAGAGGTTTACCAAATTTACATTCCCACAAATGGAGTATGAGAACACTTGTATTTATGCCATTTTGCCATCATTTAGTGTACTGAAAAATTTGTGTTTTTTATTTTTTTGTCATCAGCTAGGTAAAACCAGGTGTCTTATTTTTGCTTTAATTGCATTTCCCAACTAGTGATATTTTTTCTTATGATTACTAGACATTTGGGGTTTTTTCCCCCCCTGTGTGTTGTCTGTCTTGTCCTTTAGCCCACATTTCTGGTATTGTCTTTTTCTTCGTGATTTGTAGGCGTTTATAAAAATATATCAAGGATAATAGTCTTTTTGTCTGTGATATGGATTGCAAATTTTTTCTTCCAGTCAGCTGTATTGTTTATGGGGTCTTTTCTCATATAGAAGCTTTACATTCACAAAAGAACGAACTTATCAATCTTTTTTTGTTTTGTTTTTTTTTAGAGACAGAAAGAGTGCGAGTGGGAGGGGGAAGGGCAGAGGGAGAGGAGAGAAAGAGAATCTCAAGCAGGCTCCACAACTCTGCTCAGAGCCTGACCTGGGGCTTGATCCCATGACTGTGACATCATGACCTGAGCTGAAACCAAGAGTCGGAAGCTTAACTGACTGAGCTGCCCAAGTGCCCCATTGATTTTGTGCTTTTTATAACCTTTTTAAGAATATGCATTTCTATCCCAAGCCATAAAGCTAGTATTCTGTGTTTTTTAAATAATTCTTAAACTTTTATATCTTTAGATCTTCAATGGACTTGTGGTATGAGGCAGGGGTGTGGCTTCGTGCTGATTTCTCATTGTCGGCTGGTTATCCCAATATCACCTGTTGCATGAGTCACCCTTTCCCCACTGATATGAAATGTCATCAAATGATTATTGTTGGGGAATAGGACGACTATTTGTTTTTGAATATTGGTTTATGCTTGGCTACACTGCAAACTCTTTTATTCGTTTCAATTATTTATCAGTTACTTTTCTTGGGTGTTGTGGGTAGAAGATCATATTAATTGCAAAATTAGATAGTCCTGTTTCTTTACTGTCGATGTACCTGTTGTTTCTTTTTCTCTTTTCTTACTGCATTAGTAGAGCTACTGATATAATGTTGAGTAAAGGAGTGATAGGAGGATCATAGCCTTGTTTCTGACTTTAATGGGAATGCTTCTGAAGTTTCTAATAAGTATGCTACTTGCTTTTGTTTTCTGGTGGGTACCTTTCATCGGGTCAAAGAAATTCCCTTCTTTATCTAGTTCATAACTGTCTTATTATAAATGAAAATTGAATTTTATCAAATGCATTTTCTGTATCTATTGGAGATTATCATAGGTTTTTTCTCCCTTTATCTGTTAATGTGTTAATAACATTAATATTCTGATATTTTCCTTGTATCTTGGGGACAGTCTTTACCTTGTTGTACCAGTCAGCAAAAGCCAAATTCTGCTCTGGTAACAAACAATCCCTAAATCTTAGTGAATTACAACAGAAGTTTATTTATTGCTCATGTCATGTGAGCACTAAGGATTGATTTCATGTCTTCTTAATTCTAGGACCCACGTTGATGGAGCATCTCATGGTAGATGGAAAAGACATACTGGAGCATCTTAACATTTCTACTCAAGAGTGACATATATTACTTCTATTCACTTTTCATTGGTCCAAGCCCATCAGTGACTAAGCTTGATGTCAGTGACTAGGCATATAAACCTGTGGAAAAGTGCCCAGCAAGTTGGGGCAGCAGATGTTTTCATAATTATAATAGAATCTATCGCACTGGTTACGATATAGTATTACTTTAATTTGTTGCTGGATTTCACACGCAAATATTTATTTAGGCTTTTGATTCTATGTTCACAAGTGACCTAAGATTTTTTTGTCTTGGGCTTTCCCGGGCTTTTTTTTTTTTTTTTTTTTCCTTCCTCTGTTGGGCTTTTAAAATAATTTGGGTAGCTTTGCATCTTTTTACTATATCCATTGCAAAAGTCTGTATAGAATGTTAATTACCTGTTTCCTGGAGTTTTAAAGAACTTACTTGTAAAACTGGTTGGACTTGGTTTTTTTTGAAATAGATTTTTGACTGATGTTTTGATTTCTTTTATGGTCGACTTTCTGTGAACATTTTCTACTTTTTGAGGGGAGATGCAATTTTGGCAATTTATAGTTTCTTAGAAAATTGGCCTTTTCGTGATGGTTTAAACATTTACTGCTTAAAAACTGTTCACAGTGTTCTCTGTGACTTTAGTCATCCCCCCCACCCCCACTTTGTTTCAGATGTGTTCTTTTTCATTGTGTTTACATTGACTGAGCTTTTTCAAAAGGTACTGTTTTAAAAGAGGCTTGAAAGTATCTGCCTCTTGTGTTTAGACCTGAATGATACCCTTTTTAGGTTAGAAAATCACGGTCTCTCTTTATCACTCTCTCTGTTCTTCAAAGCCCATGTACAACAGGGTATCATTTGCAGCTCACCAAAAACTGTGAGCTGGGCCCCAGTGACGGACCAGGAAACCCAGGGCTAGGGATGATGGGGTCCCTGTTCCAGGCCAGAAGAGAGGGTGTTCCAGTCTGGACCAGCTTTTGTTCTAGCTCAGGGCAAGAACCAGATTGGTGTTGCCACTTGTGGTAGATGATGACGAAAGTGACCTTGGTTCTTCCCTTCTCGCCATGACCCGAGGCTTTTCTAGATGACCTTGCATCACCTGCCACAGAG
The DNA here is from genome assembly GCF_963455335.1 of Martes martes. NCBI lineage: Eukaryota > Metazoa > Chordata > Mammalia > Carnivora > Mustelidae > Martes > Martes martes. The sequence continues at coordinate 29,422,552 of NC_137896.1, forward strand.
TAGGTTGCTGTGGGCTGGATTGGGTCCCCCACACATTCATAGGTTGCTGTCCTAACCCAGCTACGTGCGATGGATTGGAAGATTAATCAGCAAATATTCGGTCATTCTCCTTTCCCTTGGGGAGAGGTTTCGTTTCCTGCCCCAGTCATGTTAGGCTTGGCCCTCTGACTTGTTTCGGCCAATGGAATGTGAACAGACACGATGTGATATGAGCAGAAGTTTGAAATATGCTTGTACAGCTGCGTTTCGCTTCTCGTGTACTTGTCATTTGTCATGAGAAGAACGCACCCCCAATAGCTGATGTTTCCCGGAGGTTATGGAGGAGCCCATGGAAGCCTGGAACCAAACCTAGGACCTGTGGACAGACACAGAAGCAAGAAAAACAAACACTTGCTCTCATAACCTGTGAATTTAGGGCTGGCTTGTTTTGCAACATTATCGTGGCAATAGCTGACTGATACGTCTCTCCTTGGGGGAGTCACTCAGCCCCCAAGAGGGATATTTCTAGGCACCGGCGATAGGACGAGCAATAGGGCCATAGATGGGGAAGCCACCCAGGGTACAAGGGAGGCTCAGTCCTGCCAAGGGGCCTGGCAGGAATGGGCCAAGGGGTTCAGTTCCCTGGAGGAGACATTACATGGCATGATGACAGAAGCCAGTGGGCATTCTTTTAGTTCTGTTTTATCAGTCTGAGGAAAGATCTACCCCCAACTCCCCAGTTCTCAGCTAATGAGGAAGAACTTTGTTCTAAAAATTCAGAGCTGCTGGCCACTCTTCTTCTGTCAAAGGGAACATCTGAGAAACTATACCATCCTATTCTGCTCTCAGGTCTCTTCTGATCTCAGACCCATAAGCCTGGACAGGCCAATGAGCATCAAGTCTTTGCTGAGGGTAGAAAGTTCCTGCAGGAATCAGGAGGATGGGGCATCATTACTGTGTCTTCAGCTACTCAGAGAGCAGTCCTTGGGCCATGGAGCAGGGACTGGAGGTTAGATAATTGGGTGGGCTCTTTTTGGGGTTACGAGTGGGGAGCAGGGAGATATGCAGTGAAGAAGGTAGAGCTTTTTCTTACCAGCCAGTGGTGCCTCTGTTGCAGAAGGGAAATCTCTGGCAAGGGCCCCAGAGTCTCTTTTCCTCCGCTAAATTTCCTCAGCTCTGGAGTTCCCACTGTTTCGCAGTGGTTGGCTGATACCCTTACTTTTCAGACCTGTTTTGAATTTATGTCCTCTTTTTAGGTCTTTGGTGGTGTTTTAAGGGGGAAGGGGTCTTACAAAGGGCTTGACAGGATGGCGTTTTAAGACGGAAGTCTCTGTTCTTGATTTAAAAATTCTTTCTTACACCAACCATGTGTATGAGTTTCAGTAGTAAAGTGAGGAGAAAATTTGTGTATGGATGACCACAGAATTTGTGTATGGAGGTAGTGCTGGGGTTGGAAATGTGGCTTTGGGATATGGGCATTCCCATGGATGGCGACAAGAAAAGAAAAGAAAAGAAAACAAAACCCGAGAATAGAACTTTAGGACGCATCTGTATATAAGGGGAGACGGAAGAGGGACAGGAAAAAGAAAAAGCTTTCCTGAGTTATTAGGGGCTCCTAACAAGGCAGGCAGGTCTAGATGGTAGCACTGGGAATGCTGAGTATGGGGATGGCATGTGGAAACGCCATCCGCAGAACCTCCTGGACTCTACCTCTTCTCATCATTCCTCTCCATCTCCATGGCCAGTGGCCCAAACACCACCATCTCTTGCCTGGACTGTTGCAGTCACCTCTCTTCTCTAACTAGCCTCCTGCTTCTGCTCTAGTCCCTCTTTCTCTTTATTAGCCCAACACACAGCCAGAGTGACCCTGTTCACCCTAAGTCTGATCCTGTCTCTTCTTTGCTCAAGCCCGCTGAAGGCCCCACCTGACTCCCTTTGTGCCACCTGGAAAGCTGGGCTCCTGCTGTGATTTACATGGCCCTGTGTACTTGGGCCCCCATCACCTCCTGCGGCTGACATCTTCAGTGCCTACTCCCCTCCTTTGCCTGATAGGCTCTGCCTACTCGGTCATCTTGCTAACCTTCAAACACACCAGGTCTCCTCCTCAGTTGGGACTTTGGCAGTTGCTCCTCCCTCTGCCTCCCAGAGATCTGCACGGCTCACCCCTTTACCATCTTCAGGCCTTTCTCCTACATCCCCTTCTCCCTGAGGACCTCCTCTGGGTACTTGACCTCAAAGTGCATTCTCCTCCCTGCCCCCAACACTTCGGTTCCCTTTCCCTGTTATGTTTCTTTGGCTTGCCACCACCTACTGTATATTTTTTTATGTTGTTTATTACCCATCACTCCTGTCTCTTCTGAAATGAGGACTCTGTGGAGGTAGAGATTTTTTTCTTTTGTACACTAATGCCTCCTCATCTGCTGGGCACATAAGTAGATGCTCAGTAAATATTATCAAACACACGCACTGCTCAGCGGCCATCATTTGTTATTGGCTGGTGGGGACGAGCTGGTTGAAAGGCATCAGAGGGCACCTGGGCCCCACCTGTGCAGTTCACATCTGGGGTTGGAGGAATACCAGCTGCCTAATCTGCAAGAGGTCCAGGCATTTGACACTTGTAGGCTTGCCTTAGGATGACTCTAAGTTGTTCCCTGAGAGCTGAGACATGAAAGCTGTCAAGATTGGTTTCTGAGAGTTCCAGTCTGAAATGGGTCCATGACAGATGAGACTGGAGACAGGTAAAGTGAACTTAAAGGTGTAGAGAATGACAGAAGACTGGGACTGGAGTCTGAGTCATTTGGATGAGTGGACATATCATGGGAACAGAGGCAGGATGTGCAAGGAGGTGAAGATGTGGATTAGGGATGGAGCCCTATGCCTGGTGCTCTCAATCAACACCTCTTCCTATTAACATCTCTGCTCAGCCTCTGAACTCATTAAGGGACTTTCAGACTGAAGTTTGGCTTCCCATCAAGTTCATTTGTCATCATGAAGATGTTGGCTTGTATATATAGTTAGGCTGTATTTCCATTAAAAATTAGTACATTGGGGTGCCTGGGTGGCTCAGTGGGTTAAAGCCTCTGCCTTCAGCTCAGGTCATCATCGCAGGGTCCTGGGATCGAGCCCCGCTTCGGGCTCTCTGCTCAGCAGGGAGCCTGCTTCTCCCTCTCTCTCTGCCTGCCTTTCTGTCTACTTGTGATCTCTGTCTGTCAAATAAATAAATAAAATAAAAAAAATTAGTACATTGGTCTTGGCTTCTGCGCCTGACGTTCTAGTGAGTTAGGCTATCTTTGTCTGCTTATACGAGACTGGTCACTGTGGAATCCTGACCAGACCCATTTTCTAGACTTGTACTATCAAGGACTGCACACCTTGGCTGGGCGCGAGTTCATAGAGCAAATAATACTTCCTTGAGCCTTCTGAGACACAGCCGGTGGTGATATTTCCTGCTACTCCCCTTTCCTTTTCACAGGTCTCTTTCAAAATCCTATACATTTGGTCAGTCTGGGAAGATGTCCTCAGGGCTGAGGGCTTCCAGAAAAAGCCCTTTGTGTCAGGTTCCTAGTTAGAGGGGGGGCTCTTCATTTCTGCTGTTGCAGATTAGGTAACAGGATACAGGCTGGAAATGTGTTGCCTGGCATAGGGAGTAGGCACTGCGAGCTGCCCACTCCATAGCCATTCCTTCTTTCTTCCTACTGCCAGAATCCTGATTTTGTTCACAATAGCAGTGTGCCCAGCGAAAGGCAGTGATCCTCGTTGCCCTAAAGCAAGGATTGACAAGTAAAGGCAAGACAGTAAAATCTGGGCTTTGTGAACCAAGAGGAAACCTCCATGTAATTTTCCCATCGTGACATATTCTTTGGACTTCTTCCCTGCCCACCCCGAACCTACCCCAACCATTTAAAAATGTAAAATTCATTCTTAGTTTGTGGGTTGTACAAAATGAGGTGGTGGGTTGAACGCAGACCTCTGCCACCAAGCACCCGGTCTTGGAGGTTAGCGGTGTCCCTGGCAGGTCGTGGGACCCAGGTCTCGCCCACAAGACCCAGTGGAGGTGTGCTGAGGGTGGGGTTCTGGGAAAGCTTTTCTTACCTTGATGAAAGCAGATCTTTCTCCTTCACCCCTCCCCCTCATCATTTTGAATAAGAATGTGGATTATGGAAACATTGATCATGCATTAGGCAACAAAGAGTATACAGGTCAATACAATAGAGATTAGAACGCAAAGGCCTGAAAGGGAAGATGCTAGCAACCTCCCACCTTGTAACTTGTCAAGTGAGAAAAATAATGCCCCGGGTTTAAGCAGCGGTCCATCAGCGTCCATATTCCTTGTAGTTGCATTCTGAACCCTTCTAGCATGCTGGAGTTGTCCATGGCTGTCTGCCCCTGCCCGATCTGGAGCATCACTCCCAGCCATGGACACTGGTCCCCAGGCTGGTGTGTTTTGTACCACGTGATCTGACCCACCTCCATCTGCCTGCCCAGCTGATTGGGCTTGGCCTCCTAATTAGCCAGTCCATAGGCTGACCAGTGACCCATGTGGCTTGGCTCAAGAGATCAGTGGGGCCAGTCTGGGTCACTCTCAGGAGTGGGAATGGGGACCCCTTCTTCAGTTCTGGGCTGGACAGAAGAGCTAAACCCACACAGAATGGCGGAGTCCAGTGAATGGTGGGGCCCTGGAGGGAACTTCGCAGAAGTTGGGAGCGGGGGAGGTCCTTCCGGCTGCCTCCAGCGTATCCCTCCCTCGGGCCCGGCTTTGCGAGCTCAGGCTGCTGTGGCCCCAGTTGCTGGATTTCTCCTTGATTCTAAATGTCTCCTGCGATTCTTGCTTTGTTCTTCCTAACCAGAGTAATTTGAGAATGTAGGCTGGGGTCCGGCTCAGCATGCCTTTTGTTTCCCTGCTCCTGCTAAGGGGTGGCTGGGGGAAGGGAAGAAAGCCAGCTCCAAAAGGCGGGAGAGTCCAAGGCAGTCCCCCTGCCCGAAGGCCCCACGCCGGCACCACCTGGGTCGGCAGGGCTCCCCAGAGAGCGACTCTGAGCAGAGCCTGTGGGACCGGTTTAGCCTTGACAAGCATCTGGTTTTGTGCTTCGCTGGAGCCACAAGGAGTAGAAAAAAAAGAAAAAAAAAAGGAAATTCTTTCCAAGTGGCCGGTGAACATGTAAGTCCCTGGGGCTGTAACAGGATGGAAATAGAAACAGGGTCAGGAGGGCACTGAGGAGCCGGGGCTCTGACAGGTCACTGAGGGGAGGGCGACTGAGGTCTCAAAACTTTTGCCCGGACCTGTCAGCGCCTGGAGCAGGAGGGACTAAGGGTTGGGCTGGGCCTCCAGGTGGAGGGTTGGGTAGGCTGGAAGGCACAAAGAGCAGGTGTTCCGTAGAAGTCTCGGGCACAGCTGGCTTTCTGGCTGGGGGAGGGCACAGGCTCTAGCCTTGTGAGGGCTGGTGGAACCATTGGGTGTGAGGGTCTTGCAAAGATAGTGATGTTGAGCATTGGGTGGGCAGTGGGCCAACTCCATCAGTCCAGGATTTAATGAACACTCACACCCCGCCCTGAGCAGCTCTGGGGACAGGGAGCCCTCTCCCCATACAGAGGTAGGAATTCTATCAGTGGCCTCTAGACCAGGATGATCTTGTGTGAGCTACTAGTGAGGCCAAGGGACACTCGGGGCTTGTTTTTGAGCAGGGGATCTGGGGAGATCTTGGGAAGATGAAGGAAGGGAGAAGGTGGCAGGCTCAGCGCTTCCAGGAGCTTACGGCCTCAGCACCAGTGGCCTTGTCATGCCCACATGGAGTCAAGAAGACGGCCTTGCAGGAGGCGAGTGGGCTTGAATTTGGGATGCTTGGGAAGCATCCAAGGGGAGGGTGAACGCACATCTGGAGTTACAGACAAACCCTAGGGAGCCATTTATGTACAAGTGGTCATTGAGATGATTTGGAGTGGATAAGATTGTGTGGACAGTTGAGGAAAGGGAGAGGAAAACCTTGGGGGACATATAAGGTCAGAGAGAGAGAGAGAGTGGTCGGGGACCAGAAGAGATCCCAGGGGTGTGGCTCGGGCAGGGAGAAGAACATTGCAGCCACCAGCGTGGACTGTGGCAGAGACAGAGGGGAGGAGATCGAGGAAATGAGATGTCCCAGGTGACTTGCAAAAGCAGCTCTGGGGGCTGCTGGGGACAGAGGTCCCTGAAAGAGTGTGGGAAGCAAGGCAAGAAGGGTGGCAAGAGCCCAGCTCAAGATGAGGGCGGGCAGACTGGGCTGGGGCCTGGAGCGGGAAGCAGGACGGAGGCTTTCTAAGGATGGTGAGGGGCAAAGGGCTTAGGCAAATGCCAGTGTCCTTGGAGGCTTATTCTGTCCCTGTCCCATCTCACGGGGCCATCCCCTTCCCACTCACAAACTCCCTCAAGGCCTCACCCCATTCCTTGAAGATTGTAAAGGAACACTTATTCCCATTTGATGAGTGCTGAGAGAGTCTTCCCACCCTCCCAGTCAGCCTAACATTTAATAGGACTTCCTGGAGACAACAGCTTCATTTTCTGTGTGTACCTCGGAGGCAGTATCTCTAATCAGATGTGTGGATTGGGGCGCCCGAGGACTCAGGAAAGAGTGTGGAGAACACACTTCTTCCAGATGTCCCCAAATCACTTGTAAGAGGCTTCCTCCTCCAGAAGGGCTCTTGCTTTCCCTCCTTTGCTCTGGGCCACTCTACGACACTTTGGCGTGTCCTGACACCAAGGTCAGCAACTCAGTGCTTTATTGATGATTAGAACTGGGTCCCTGGAGGGTCCCTGTGGCACAGCCTCTCTGGGGGTTCTGTAGCTCTCTCTGATCTCCTGGAGGCTTGGTGTGGGGGTACAGGAGGAGACGGCTGTGTGCAGCGGGCCCCTGTGCCCAGGAGATGGGGGCTGAGGCTTGAACATCAGATACATTTTGCAGATTAATCCTTGTGCCAACTGGACGTACTGGGCAAGCTGCTGGCCCCACCTGCCTGCACACCTACTGGGTTATCCAGGGCAAGGAGGACCCCCTAAAATCCCCCTTATGAATGTTCCCTCCCCAACCTGCTCCCTTGTCTGCACTGTTGACCTCTTGTGGGCTCAACTGCCCTGGCATGTGGGAGCCCACGGTCGCCTGCTCAGAGACCCTCCCTTGCTACTGGAACCTCTGCCCAGCACCCCAATGTTCAATTCTCCGACAAGGGAGTGAGCCTCTTTGCTGACCCCTGATTTGAGGGATGGCCCCCACCTCTGTGAGAAGATAGCAAGGACTGTCCCTCAGTGTCCCCAGCTTTAGGGTGGTCAATGTGCTATAAAGTGGGCCCTTTTTGGGGTGTGCATTATAGTCCCAGCAACTGTCTTAAACTGCCCTTCCTGTGCCTTGGGGGGATGCAAGTCCTGAAAGTCTAGAACCTGCTGCAGACCCACAGTAGGAAATGTCTGCTCCCATCCGTAAAATGGGATGAGAGGTCTAAAATTGTGGTGACCTTCCAAACAGATGACTTCCTCAGTACAAGATGGAAACTTCTGGTTCAAAATAGTGGTCCATGTTGGCCCCAGCAACTGGCTCTTCCAGTTTTAGAACTTTCCTACTCCAGACACCCTGGGGTATCATCTAACCAGCTTTCCACTGGATCACAGTCACCACCCCCACTCTGATTGTATGTATGTGGTTGATGTTATCCAGCTGAAGACTGAATTACCTGCAATCTCTTGAGAATGCAGCCAGTGTTGGACATTTCACTCAAAACCAACAAGCATGGTTTAGGTACGTGTTCTCTCATTCACCATGTATACTTGTCTACTTGGGCTTGTATATTTTTTTCATGTTTCACCCATTTAACTGATGGCCACCTTCCTCACTGAGGCCCTCAGGGCATCACAGTTTCATCTGGGGAGACTGACAAAGCAAAAACTTATGCTTACGATTACTATTTGGTTCCCAAAACGAATCATGTAAATTTTAAAAGCCAACAAAACCACTGAGTCCTTTGGTCATGCTGAAAGTCCCAGAGGATAGCAGCCATCAGTTAAAGAGATAGTTAAGTTGAAATTAGAAAGGTGAATGCAGACCCAATCTATCCTCTTGTGGGGCTTTAGAATTTGAAGGAGTTTAGGAAAAAAAAAAAAAAAGGTGGTTCTTTATGGGTTTACAAGCTAAAGAGGGACTGTTTGCACAGTTGGACAAAATAGAAGTACTCTTACCAATAAATATGTCTCAAAATGACAAATAAAGCTCTCCCCATTTGATGGCTCCAGATCCCGGCAAGAAGTGATGGGCACAGGCACTATGTACAGAGTGTAAACAGTAAGGCCCTTGGGAGATAATGAGGGGCAGGGCCAGGTGATGGGGTATGAATGGAGGAGCCTCTGTAGGGAAGAGTGGGTCCATGGGTAAATACAACAGGCTTGTAGGACAGTCATCCAATCTGCCACCAAGTTGATGGTGGCAGCAGGTCCACTGGATTCCTCCAGGCAGTAAGGAGAAATTGTGTCCATTGAGAAGCCCTGGTCCCACTGACTTTTTCCCTAGGGGAGGACTGGGGACAGCCAGGCAGGGCCTCTGCGCCCCTTCTGCCCCAAGAGGAGGGGTGGGCCTGCCTTGCCACACTTGAGGCTGTCTGTCCAGGGTTCAGGGCATGGATGGGGCAGTGTTTCCCAAACAGGGATTGGGAGCAAAGCCGCCCCCCCCCCCCGAAACCGGAGCCCCTTCCTCCAAAAAGAGGAGCTCCAGGCACCAGTGTCCAGAAGGGGGCCACAACTTGTCAAGTTTCCCCCGCCTCAGTTCCTCAGGGAGGCCACAGAGCAGCCGCCCTGATCAGTGTCCGGTCCCTGATCTGGCCCAGGGCCTCTTGAACAAAGCCAGCCTCCCTCACCGCCCCCCACCCCCGTTGCCCCACCCGCAGCCCCTTTCCTCCTCCCCCAGCACACTCCCCGGCCTCGCTCTGGGTCCTTAAATATCAGTCTCCCGGAGGTTGCTGTAGTCCGCCAGTTCGTAGGCCTGGCAGATGGCGCCCTCGGCCACATCGTGGGGGACTCCCAGGGACACCGCCTCCACCTCCGCCCGCAGGGTGCTGGCTGCCTCTGCGCGCGCGCTCCCGGCGCGGATCTTGTGCGACAGGCTGGAGACCTTGGCACGCAGCTGGGTGGTCGGTCTCCGGAACGGCCCGAGCAGCCGCCACTCGAGGAAGGCGCAGGACGGCTTTCGACGACCGGCGACGGGAGCCTGCGCCTCCGGCGTGTCGGGGGAGCCGGGGGCCGAGGGCGCGGTGAGGGCCAGCGGGGCCCCGGGGGGCGCGGCGTCGCGGCCGGGAGCAAAGTCAGGGCGCGGGCCCGCGGTCGAGCCCCGCCAGTGGTGGCCGTAGACGCGCCAGAGGGGACGGCGGCGCCGGCGACGCCGGCACTGGCAGCGCAGCAGGCGGAGGAAGGCGCGCTTGAATTCGCGGCTGGAGCAAGGGTAGATGAGCGGGTTCACGCAGCTGTTGAAATAGCCGAGCCAGAAGATGACCTTGAAGACGCCCTCCGACGGCTTCAGCTGCGGGAACAGGGAGCCTGGGGGAGGAGGGGACAGAGAGCCACGCCTGTTAGACGGACGCTTGGGGAGAGAGAAGCCTGGGTAGCCCCTGGGCGCAAAGGCGTCGTGAACTTGGGGCCCTCAAGGTACCTCTCCCAAGGGGTCCCTGATATAATTTGAGGGGTCCATGAACTTGGATGAGGAAAAATCACCTTCCATTTTACTCACATCTACCTGATACAGTTCATTTCCCTCAAGACAAGTGTCAGCAACAAACCCGTGTAGAAGGAGACGAAGCCATATGCAATCACGGCTCTTGGAGCTCAAAACGGGTGCAAGATTGGCAGTTTCCTAGGATTCGACCTGCTATGAGCAGTTCCTGCCAGATATTTTCCTGTCACATTCAGTTGTTGCAGACGCTTTGAAATGCTGTCCACGCTGCTCACTATTTGAAAACGACAGACATCCGAACGCACCCCTAGATCCTTTTACTGCCCTAACCTAGAAGCAAGTGACTTACTAACTCACAGATTTCATTCACAAATATTTTGATGTGTTCAACCAAATCGGTTTTCTTTGCAATCTCTTGTATTTTAGTTTATGCATTTGAAAGCATAACCCTGAGAAGGGTCCCCCGCCAAGCTTTGCCAGATGCTCAGGGCTGTCTGTGGCACTAAAAGGGTAAGCGCCTTTGAATTAAATGTTGACCAAGGCTTGCCCCACGTCAGGCACTGTGCTGGGCTCATATCAAGCACGGCCGCATTCCCTGAGCACCCATGTGCATAAACTATCAAGGAAATGAAGACGGGGTGATGGGAGTGCTCAGCATGGGGGCCGGCGAGCTTCCAGGGTTCTCAGAGGATGGACAGGGGTGTGGTGAGATGAGGAAGGACAGAGGGTGACAGCAGAGGAGGGGACAGGTGGGCAAGAGGAGTACAAGTTGGGGGCCTGGGAATGTCCTGTGGGATACGCCAAGAAAAACGTCATTTGGGAGAGATGGTGAAGGGCCTGAAGTGCTGGGAATTTCCACATTTATTTGTGGGTAGTTGGGAGCCATGGATGTTTTCAAGCAGGTGAGAGACAAGAGCCTAGAATTAAGCCTCAGTAAACACAGTGCCCATGGCTGTTGGAAAGGAGGTCAGTGGGGCCATCCCAGGGGAAGTGGTCAGGGAGGGCTTCTGGGGGTAGCTTTGAGGAAGCCGAGTGCCAGGCAGGTAGGGGTGTGTGCCCTAGGACCTGAGCTTTGTCAGAAAGATCCTCCTCCCTGCCCACTTCTCCCCTGTCATCCCCATCACTGACCTGAGGGGTCATGACTTCAAAAGGCACCCGACAAAATGCAAGGGCATGCATGACGCAGAAAGCCAAAGCCACTCTCGTTCTCACATCCTCAGCAGCAGCGGGGGAGGGGATGGTGACAGGGGCATCCCACCAGGGGCAAAAGTTGCAGGTGCCCGTGAGACTGAGTGGGCCAGGGCCAGGGGGCCTTGACAAATCTTGGGCGTGCTCTCTCCTCCCTCGGCCCCCAGAGAAATGAGAGCAGGTCCCCTATTGAGGGGGCAGAGGCACCATGACCCCCTCTCTGACCTGGGAGCACTTGCCCATCACCCACCTCCTACCATATAGAGAATTCTCGGTGCCAAGACCCACGGTGGCGGTGGCAGTGGCAGAAGAAGGAGAGTCGCCCAGCGTCACGAGGCACAGGCCATTGAGACCGCAGTCACGCAGCCCTGAGCAAGTCTCACGCTTTCTGCGAAATCCAGTAACAGTTCTCTGGAAGGGATGTTGTGAAGATTCACGCATTTCAGAGTGCAGGCTCTTAACAAACACTAGTGTCACTTTACTTCCCCTCTCCCTCTTGGGTGGCTTTTGAGGGAGGACAGCTCCGCCCCGGGAAGAGACCAGTTCCTGGATCTGGAGAGTAGCCAGAAACAGAAACCAAGACCTGGTGGGTTTGGGGGAGGCGGGGCATCTGTCAGCATATGCTGAGGAGGCAACTTCCCCCTGGGAGCGGAGTTAGACAGTTGTCCCTGGCCCTGGGGGCCACCAGGGTTGACTTTAGCCTCCAGGAAGGTGGCCCTCTGAATAGCATCCCTCAGTGGCCGCAAAGTAAGACACAGTGCCGAAAATAACTCTGACTCAGGCCACGGTTCTTTTATATTTAGCCCAGGATGACAAATCAGTGGACTATGCTTTCAGCTGCAAGCCCGGAGCCGGCCGAACAGTGCTGTTATCGGCGTGGTTTTTGCTCAGATTTGTGGGCGACATGGCATATTGTGAGGATGCCCTCAGCCATAATAAACACTATTCTATTTTATGCTCAGGCAACCTGTGCAGAAGCTTGCTGCAGACCTGGGATCCACACTCAGCCTTCCTGCCCCCAGATTTTCCTCCTTGTCCTGAGTTTCTTGCCTTACTTTGGGCTTTGGAAGCAGACCCTGAGACAAGGATTCAAGGGCAAGTTGCTCATTATGGGCAACTGGGGTGCAATGCCACTGGGAGCTCTGGGACACCAGGAAGTCCAGGAACCTCAGAGTGGTCCCACCAGCGGGGTGAGGGAGGCGGGGTGTCTACACCCTCATTCCCATCAGGCATGGGTTGTGCTGCTCTCCGAGGTGTTCATTTCCCATGCTTCCTGCATGCTGTGTGCATGGATGATGAGAGTTTGGGTGGGTGGAGAAAGGCCCTGGGCAAAGATGCGGGCAGGTGTTGGGATGGAAATTGGCTGATGTGGCCTGAAGGTCCAGGGGATGGCATGGAGGGGACACTGACAGCATCTGGTGTTCCATGTGCTCCCTGCCCACTGTGCGCAGACATCTTGTCCCGAAAACACAAATGCCTGTGTGTGGGTTCCGGCTTCCACAGGGAACAGCACCTCTGTCCCCTTCATGAGGGGCAGTTCTGAGCCTCACAGTCACCTCTGCTCAGAGGGCTGCAGTCTGCCCCACCATGTCTCCCTGTTGTCCTGCCCGTCCTCCCAACTCTATCTCATCAGCTTGAACCTCTGGCCAAGATCTCTGGGGCCCAAGGGGGCTGCGAACCCATCCCTGCCCTTGGCACGCATAGATGAAATGGGGAGCTACCCCGAGACCCCTGAGGATGGGCACTTGGCTCATGGGCATTGTCCCTGCAATGCCACCCGGCCGTGGGGCCATCAGTGGACAAGCCCCTTTTCGGCCACTCCCAGCTTTCTGCTCCCCCAGGCCCTCTGACTTGTGGTTACTTAGGCCAACTTTGCCTATATGCCTTCTCCTCTCTCTCCAGCGGCCTGGCACCCACCTGTGCCAGCCCCTGAGCCCAGCTACAGGAAAGCCCCAACGAGCAGTTGGGGGCTCTGAGACAAGGCCACTGTCTCTCAGTGTCTGGCAGCCCCCTTTCCTGCCCTGACCTGGCTCCCTCTCCCACAGCCTTCCCTGCCGGCAGAAAGCCCAACCCCGCTAACTCAACTTGGCAACTGTCACTGGAAACAGAGGCCTGTGTGGGGCAGCCTCCCTCAGCCTCCCATCCCTCCTCTGGCTCCCGGTTTCACACCCTTGCTCTCCTTTCTCTTATGGCTCCTACTTCCCTCAGCAGTCTTTTGTCTTCCTGTGCAGCAGCTGAATGTCTGCGCTGACTTCTTGCCGCCCTCTGACCACAGCTTGCCTGGGGGCTTTTGTTCCTGTTCTTCCCGGATTGTACTTCCTCCTCCCACCTGTTAGTGCCAGCTCCAGCGACACCTCCACCTGGAAGCCCTCTGCACACCACCCTTCCCAACCCCACAGTTAGGGGTACTTTCCCTATAGCACATCTTCTCACGTCTAAGTGCCAAGAACACAGCAGGCGACTATCAGTTTCCTAACTACTTTATCTTTAAAAAAAAGTTTATTTACTTAACTAATCTGTATACCCAACGTAGGGCTTGAACTCATGACTCTGAGATCAAGAGTCAAGTGCTCCTCCCAGATAAGCCAGTCAGGCACCGCATGCCTATCTCATCTCTAAATGGTAAACTCTCCACATGTACTTGGCCCATCATTGGTGCTTCATACATTCCAACCCCTCTCTCTGTCACACCCTGCATCCCATCCATCACCAACTCCTATTGGTCCTGGACCCCCCCCCCACCCTTTATGCCACCCCCTGTCTGATTATAGGCTTATAAAAATAATCCTTTTATAATTTTTATTTTTATTTTTAAAGATTTACTCCTCTACCCTGGAGAGAGAAAGAACATGAGCGAGGGGAGAGGGGGCAGAGGGAGAGAATCTCCAAGCAGCCGAGCTTGGAGCTGATGTGGGGCGATCCCACCACCTGTGAGACCATGACCTGAGCCAAACCAAGAGTCAGATGCCCAACCAACTAAGCCACCCAGGCGCCCCTGGGGGGGGGTGTCCTTTTAAAAGATAAACCTGAGCATTTCCTTTCTTCACTTAAAACCTGTTTTCCACTGTGACTGCAGTTTCTCGTCCTCTCTTTCTTATCTGCACTTGGACCTTCTGCCAGGCCCTTGGATTTCTCCTATCATCCCTACTTAGCTGAGTCTCCTAGTCACTCACACCCTCCCCACCCCCCAACCCGTGTTCCCTTCTCAACCCTCCCATGTCCACATCCTTCTGGATTTGGGCTGTACGTATTCACCCAGACTTGAACTCTGGAGTGATTTACCCACTCCCTGAATATGTTAGGGTTCCCGAACTCAGCTGGGGCTCAGCCTCAGCTCAGCCTCTGTCTGGGGCTTCCAGGGACCTTGTTCCTCACCCTCAGCCTGCTTTCCCCAAGTCCAGCACCATCTTCTTGAGCCTTTGTTCCACCCCTTTGCCTCTTCCGGAGCCGCCAATCACTTCCCATTTCACAGAGGAAACAGCAGCCAAGGAAGTTGCGCACTTGCTCAACCTTTCCTCACCTCGCCTCCTTGGTAAGGAGGAGGTCTCTCCTGCCCAGGGTCAGCATGCCTCCTTGTGTGGTGGTACGCTCCATCCATCGGTCCCCTTCAAGAGTGCCCCGTCCCAGCTGCACCCTCTCTGCTGGGTCTCGGGCTACAACCTCATCCTCTCTCTCTTTTCTACCCACACCTGCCTACTTCCCTTCCCCACCTGCTTTTTGCTGCTTTGCTGTAGAGCCCTGCTCCTCCTGTCCTGCGAACACGGCTCTCATCACCCCCCACCCGAACTCCTCTCATCTCACCTGGTGCCATCTCATCTCCCAGGGTGCCACACTCTTGGATTTTCTACTCCGTAGCCATGCCCTCTGCTGCTGCTTCTGCACGTCCCCACTGCTAAATGTAAGAGTGCCCTTCTCCAAAGAGTCTGGAATCTCTTCCCTTCACATTCTCCTGGCAATTTCTTCCCAGCTCATGGGTTTAAATACCGACTTCAGATGATAATGCCCATAAGTTCTATCTCCAGCCCAGATCGTTCTCCCGAATTCCAGACTCAGGTCTAACTGCTTCCCAGACCTCTCCACTTGGGTGTCTACTGCCATGTCACACTTACCCTGACCTCATGAAGCTTACATTTCACTAGGCAGGGCTGGCAAGACATGGGATAAACAAGGAAAATGGAAACATATCAGATAATTAAATATGCTAAGGAGAAGTAAAGCAGGGAAAGAAGATAGGAGGTGTGTATTTGTGTGTCTGTGTGGGGTCGGATAGATTTTGGATAAGGTGGCCAGGAAAGCAAGACATCCTGCTGAGGATGTCACATTTGAGTAAAGGGCTGAATAGCACATGTGGACATCTGGGGGGAAAAAGCTTTTCAGGCAGTGAGAATAGCCAGTGCAAAGGCCCTGCAGTGGCCCTGGCATGTGTGCGGAACAATGATGAGGGTAGTGGTTACAGAAAGGAGTCACCAAGGGCAGAGAGGAAGGACGCAAGGTCAGAACTCAATAGCTACCCTCCTCCCTGTGCTTATACCCTGCTTTTTATCCTCAACCCAGCAGCTAGAGCGATTCTTTAAAAATATAAATGGATGGGGCGCCTGGGTGGCTCAGTGGATTAAAGCCTCTGCCTTTGGCTCAGGTCATGATCTCAGGGTCCTGGGATCAAGCCCCATATCGGGTTCTCTGCTCAGCAGGGAGCCGGCTTCTTCCTCTCTCTCTGCCTGCCTCTCTGCCTACTTGTGATCTCTGTCTGTAAAGTAAATATATAAAATCTTAAAAAAAATGGATCAAGTCACTCCTTAGGTTCCAAAACCCTCTAAGAGCTACCCTTCCCCCTCCCAGTAAAAACCTACAACCTACACCGCTCGACATGTGGCCCCCCAACCCTTCTGCCATCCTCTCTTCCTACCCCCCAACTCTATTCCAGCCATACTGCCCTCCATTTTACTTCTTGGATATGCCAGACACACTCCCACCTGGGGCCTTTGCACTTGCTTTTCCTCATCATCTTCTTTGCCCAGATATCCACATGGCTCGTGAGCTCACCTTTGCAGTGAGGTCTCCCTGGCTTCCCACGCAAAATCAAATTGCCCTCCCCAACCCCAGCACTTCCCATCCCCCTCAGCTGGGTCTGTTGCTCTCCGTGGCACCTACCCGCCTCCTCCCGTACTGTTTGAGTTTTCATTTTGTCCAGCATCTCTGGCTGCAGCCAAGTCCCTAGGGCAGCACTTGTGCCTGTTTTGCTTGGCACTACGCTCCCATGGCCCTGAAGCCCTCCTGAGCACACCGAACACACAGTAGGTGCTGGACACTTGCCGAGTTTGCTCAGTGAGTCCCTCTTCTCTACTC
Organism: Martes martes; assembly: GCF_963455335.1. Taxonomy (NCBI): domain Eukaryota; kingdom Metazoa; phylum Chordata; class Mammalia; order Carnivora; family Mustelidae; genus Martes; species Martes martes. Next base: position 29,438,742 of record NC_137896.1, read on the forward strand.
TCCGTGTCCAACTGGCCACCATGCCAGGTGCCTTCAATTTTCTCTCTAGCAGGGTCCTTCTCTTCACCTCATTCCTGAGGCTTTTGCTTAGTCTGGCATCTCATTTTGTTTGCATGGCTGCAATGGCCCCCAAGGGTCCTGTGGCCTCTCCACTCCGCACACAGCTGCTGGAGGCTTTTTCTAAAATTGGTTTCTCTCCTTAAACCTCTGAAAACTGCAAGTGGCTTCCAGCAGGTCTGAGACTAACCCCAAGCTTTCTTGTGTTGCAGTCAAGGCTTTTTAGAACCCAGTGCTGTCTGCGCTCCCCTCCAGATCTGGCCACAAGCTGAGGGATGAAGCTGTGAGCAGGTCCTACCACAGGGGGCTGGGCTCCTTCTGCCTTTCTGCTTGGCCCCAACTGTTTCCTCCTTCCCAGCCCTCGAGCCTTGGGGCTGGCGTCCTCCCCATCAAGCCTGGGTTACATGCTCTTTTATGCAAGCCCGCATTTTAATAAAATTTTTTACTGCTCTATCTACCCTCCTAGATGATCAGTTTCTTGAAGGCAGCAATGAGACTGATGGCTGTTTTCATCCCAGCCTCTAACACAGGTGTCTGACCCAGAGGTGCCTGACCCTCAGCGGGGGCTGAGGGGTCACCTCTAGGCACCTGTGAGGAGGAAGAGTAAGAACACAGGTGACAGATGAGCACAGACCCAACTCCTGCTTGCTTCTCTCTTCTCCTTGACCTTGCTCTCATGCGAGTGTCCCATCAGGCTTGCTCCCATCTGCTTTCCCCCATTTCCTATATTGGGGCGCCTCAGTCAGGAGTCTAACCTAATGTTGAGGGGGCTGGGTAGCCACTAGCCACAAAAGGAAGGGCCTCTCTCCGATGTCAACAGGTAGACTCATTCTGCGGCATGCTGGCTGGGCCAGCCAGGCACACACATTGTTGGGGAAACTGAGGCAGCCCGTGAGGTTTGTGTTTGCAGCTTTGATGATCACCAAGCCAGTCTCCACGCCTAAGGACCAGAGATGTCCAGGTCTAGGAGATGGAGATGCTACTGAGATGCTGGTTAGGCTAGAGGCGGCCGAGCTGGCCGAGCCTCGCTGGGGAATGACAGTTGTGAAGCCATGGGGCGGGCTGTGTGATTAACAGCTTTCTTCTGGCACCACCAGAAGGGAACTTGTTCTTGGCAGAATGTCAGAATTCACAGCCAGGCTTGCTCATAACTTGCAGCCGACCATGAAATATCAGGCTGCACCCCAGCCTGCCCCTTTCCCACCCATTCCATCACTGGGGACTTTTCTATTCACAGGCAGCCTTTCTCTCTGGCCGGAGAGATAGAGTGCAGTTAGAAATACAACATTCTCCTGGATAGTCAGGTGTCTTCTCACCAGTAGGGCTGGGAGAGAAGGAATTCCCCGCCCCATGCTGCCTTTCTCTCTCCCCCTTCTCTCAACTGCTTGCTCAGTGGCTCTGACTCTGAAGCTCAGTAGTTCCTCTGCCAAGAGAGCCTGGGACGTCTGTTGCCGGCAGTCCTCTTTGCTATACTGTAAAGGGTCAAGCACACTTGAGCTGAGACCTAAAGACCCCGAGGGGGGACTGAGCCACACATCAACATGAGGAAAGAGAATGCCAGACAGTGGAAGGGCATGTGCAAAGGCCCTGAGGCAACAGGGAACCTGAGATGTTGGAGGACAACCAAGAAGTTGGGATCATTGGAACAGAGAAGGGGAAGGGGAGAGTGGTAGGAGATAAGGCCATTTTGAAGTGGGCACAATCATGGAAGGCTGTCAGGAAGAGGTGACCGTGCTAGGGGCCTGGTCTCTGATGGATTGTGAGAACATGAAGGGATGATGTGAGGGCACCATGGGGCCAGCTGTGTCAAGCCAATTCTCTCGAATTCCTTGCAGTGCCAGTTTTCCATGGTGAGAGGTAATTGGCAGATACTCTGGCTCAAGATGGACTGGGGATAGATCAGAAATCCTGTGCTCCCGTGTTTGCCTTAGGACCCATGAACTCTGGGGCTGGCAGAGAACTATTTGTCTGGCCCTGGATGCCCTTCTGCAGCTGGGGGGATGTGGGTGGAGGGGTGGCTCCTAGGTACATCCCGTCAGTGATGTATTTTTTTTTAACAAAAAAATAAAATGTACTAGCTCTGTCTGCTAAATCAGGGGCCAACTCAGTCTCACTGAGCAGCTGAGAGCTCAGACGGTGATCTTTAAATGATCATTTGCCACTAAAAGGGACTGAGGCTCTTTGAAGAAATGGCTGCTTCCAGGTTCTGGGGGAAGAGAAGTACGAGCTGAGCCTGAGATGTGTTATCAGGTACCTGAGCTGCTGACCACTCATAACAGCACAAAAGGGAAGAATTCTTGGCCCAAACACTGAAGCTTACTCTGATTGAGCCGGTTCACAGGAAATACACGGACCAGAGGGACACACTGAATGGCCCCACGGAGACACAGACTCCAGACCGTGGGCATCTGTTCGGGACACATGATCTGGTGTCTTCACTAAGTAAATTGCAAGGAAAAAGTGGGAGAAGGGGAATCTTACCAATTATAGAGATCAAGTGGGCAAATCAACCACATGCAACACACGCACCTTTCTCAGATCCTGAGTCAAACAAATGATACATTTATGAGGTGACTGGCAACATCTGAACACTACGAAGACCATATTTGCCATTAAACAACTATTTCTATGTGTTATAATGGATTGTGGTTATTTTTTCGAAAAAACTTCTTGTGTTCTAGAAATGTATATTGAAGAATTTACAGATGAACTGATAAGGCTTCTGGATGTTCTTCAAAATAATCCTCAAAAACAAAACAAAACAAAACAAAACAAAACAGAATAATCCTCAGTGCTGGGATGGTGGGTGGGGGTTGGGATGCACCAAGGCTGGGCTTGGGTTGACATTGTGGAAGCTGGGTCCTTGGAATCAGAGAGAACAATGGCAGGGGCTGGGGGGAGGGGGGCTAGGGAGCTGCTGATCCATCGGCAAATGAAGTTTCACTTAAGATGAATACATTCTAGAGCTCTACTGTGCAACACTGTGTCTACAGTTAACACAGTGCATTGTACACGTCAAAACTTGCTAAGAGGGTAGATCTCATGTTAAGTGTTCTTATCCGAATAAAAGAAAACCAAAAAGAAAGAGGGGTACTGTGCTTTACCACTCAGACCCTTGGCGTGGGGGGATGTGAAGAGGCTATGGGATCCACCACTTCCGCCTTCTACACATGTTTACTGAGCACCTACTATGTGCCAGGTGCCACAAAGGCACAGTTAGGAGATGTCATGCCAGCCCTTTCTTCAGGCTTTCGGGCCAGGGGATATTAATGCCACTGCTGAGGACCCGCCACCAAGCATCCCTTACCAGTCCCCCTGTGACTGTAGACCCCCGCGTGACCTCAGGGAACATTTGCAGAGGAGTCCTTTGGCATTTGACCAACGCTCAGATGCACATGAGGAATCGACCCCCTCCAGCCAGCTGCCCACGTGTGCTTGCCAGTCTGGACACCGACTCCTCAGCGTGGCTCGAGCCTGTCTTCTGCCTCCTCCCGCCTTCTCTCTTTCTAATTTAGGCATCGGATAATGACAGTCAAGTTATAAAGTTTTAAGAGTATAGCTTGATGACTTACATATGCACATGCTAATGTAGTCCCTGCCCAGACCAAGATCTAGAACATTCTCAACCCTTCGGAAGGTTTCTTTGCTCCCTCTTCCAGCCAATACGTATACCCACCAACCTGACTTTAATCATCAACTAGTTTTGCTGGTTTCTGAACTTCGTATACACAGAATCGTGTAGATTGTGTGCTTTTAATTTCAGATCTGGCTCAGTTGGTCCAGCATAGTGTCCCTGAAATCCATCCACATTGCTGTGGGCAGCACATTCGTTATTTTTCCTAGCTGTATAGTAGTTCAGCCAATTTAACAACACAGCACAATTTATTTACTCCTCCTGTTGATGGCATCCTGTCTCATCTCGGGACTCCTCTTACCATGGACTCTCCACTCCATGCCTCCCAGGCCACAGCCCCCCCCCCCACTCTTCTATGTCTGTATGTGTATAGTTTCCTCTGTCCTGCCGCTTTGTGATATGTGTAAGAATACTAGCAATTACAATGTCCTGTGATCAAAGCATGTACAGAATATTTGGGGAGCAGGAAGGAGCCCCTAACTAAATCCAGGGGTGGGCAGGGCAGCGATATCACAGGGCCGAGCCTGACTGGCCAGGAGGAAGGCCCAGGTATGGCTCACAGATGGCTAGATGTGGGGTCTGGGACGGCAGCTGGACTGTCCCGGGACTTCTGACATCAGCCTCCACACAGCTTGCCCACCTTGAGGCGTGTTTGGGAGGGTGCCATGGGCTCTGAGCCTCTGAGGCTACTTTGCAAGAGCCAGCACATTCAGAGGCCAATCAGGCTCAGTGACCTGCCCAATGGAAGGGAGCTTGGAGTGCAGCCCAGGAATAATGGATGGGGGGCTGTCTGTGTGTGTGTGTGTGTGGGGGGCATCCCAGGGGACAGGTCCACCTCTGGGGATGGCTAAGGGGGCACATGAGCCTGATGCAGTGAAGTGTCACTGCCATGAGAGCCACAAGAGAAGGTGTGTCTGGAGGCGCCTGGGAGAAGGGAGCTCTTGTGCAGATGGGCACTTGCTGGGGCAAGGTTTCTCCCCAGTTCCTCTGTTCCCCTCTTGCTCGCAGGGATTTCTGTCCCCAAAGGCTGGCCCAGACCTCTGGGGGTGAGAGGTCTCCTGCACGAAGTGCCCTAGGGCAGAGGCTTTCATCAGGGGCCCTTCCCGGCCACCGCACCCCTACCACACCCCCTTTCCCCAGGGAAGTCTGCAGGCCAGAACTGCTGCCCATTTCCATATGTGCACTCCGTAAGTTTGTGTTCCTCTAGATGTCAGGAGGGACCTTTCTAAGGCACCCAGTTCCATGTCGGCTTGCTGAGGTGAGAGCAGGGGCTGCCTGCCTGTCTTGGGAAGGGATGCCAAGAGCCCCTCCTCCAAAGGCCCCAAGGATTGGTGACCTTATATTCTGTCATTCAGCCTAGAACACCTTTGAGAGTGAAAGGGGAGCACTGCGAGTAATCATACCACTCGGCAGGCATAACTGGGCTGTCCTGGGCACACCAGGGGGCGTGGGCACGCTGGTGGAGTGAATGGCTCAGGCAGGTGGGGATCCCCTCATGAGGGCAAGCGATGCGTCTTGTGTCCATACACAGCTCCCTGGGTGCCCCGGAAGGAGCCAAGACCTTCCTTCCTGGCCTTGTTGACTGGCGTCTCAGGGTCAGACAGGTGACAGACTGCGGCTGTGTCTCGTGCTTCTACTTGGTTTTGAGTGTGGACAAGTGGGGGAGGAGCACCCTGGGTCTGTCGGACAACCCCTGGGTTGTGGCCCTACTAGGTGCCTTCATTTCCATGGGCTATGGCCCTGGTTGGCACACACTGCTCTTTCTCAAGCCCTCTACCTCTGGTGCTCATCACACCTGCCTGGGAACAAGGGTCCAGGAGGAGGGAGATGCCACTCTTTCTGGTGGCCCCCTTCTCTACCTCTTTCTGGTTTCTTCAAAGTGGGTGCTCCCCAAAGCTCTACTCCTAGCCCCGCTCTTCTCTTTGTCCCTCCATCCTCTTTCTGTCCCCATGCTCCTCCTTCGGCAAGCACCCCCTTCTTGGTCCCCTTTATCTAAGGTTTCAACCTCCTTCACCCCGACCATATCTTGGCACTCCCATACCAGCACATGCCAGCCCCTTGGATTCCACATTCCTCCCCAGAGTTGATGCTCTGCATTGTCCCTGCTCCTTCAAAGGAACTTCCATTCTCCCAGGCCTGGGCCCAGTTCTGGGGGAGGGGGCGGTGGTGGTCTCAGGACCTCCTGGTTGGTTCTCCTTTCTGCACAGCCCTCAAGCCACTGCCACCCCCACTGCAGGCCCCGCCCTCCCAGCCACACCATGGCAGAGGCAAGATCGGAATATTCTGTCTCCCTGCTTGGCCTCTGTTCTGGTTGCTCACTGTTGCCAGATTCCACTCAATTCGGCGCCACCCGCGGCCCTGGGCTCTACTCTGGGGCTCGGGAGACGGCACAACCCAGACTGGTAGGAAGGAAGAGACAAGGACACGCCGGGGGCCCCATGCCAAGTGTGAGGTGCAGCAGAGATGGAGGGATTGAAAAAGAGCCAAAGGCCATGGAAATTTAGGGATGACTTCCTGGAAGAGGAGCACATGCTCTAAACCTCAAAACACCCCCCTCCCAAAACAACAACAAAAAAAACCAAAACCAAAAAAACCCAAAACAAAAAACAAAAACAGTAGTAGCCCTTTGCAGTGTTGACTGGAACAGCGAAAACAATGAAAAATCAAATGCTCAGCACAAGACTGTGTAACACCCCACAGAATATTCTGGAATGGAATACTGTACTGCTGCTACAGTGAACCAGCCCAGGTAAATCTCAGCGAGGTAATGTTGCATGAGAAAGGCAAGCTGAAGAACGGTGTGCATGGCATACTGCCATTTCTACACATCCTAAAGGCAGACAAGACAATACTATACATTACTATGGATACAGATATTTGCGGTAAGAGTATAAAGAGATGAATGGGGTGACAGACTCCAGATTTACCTCTGGGGAGGGAGGGAACAGAGGAGGAAGGGACCGCAGGAGGGAACTTACTTTTGTCTGTGTTCTATTTCTTTGAAAAGAGAAACAGGGAAAGGGATCTGAGGCAAATATGGGAACATGTGAACAGCTGTTCTGTATGGGTGATTATGGGTACAGGGACCCTCGGCCTAGCATTTTCTTGTTATCTGTGCATCATTCTGTAACTGGAAATTTTAAAAGAAGTTAAAAGAACATAATGGGAGGTGGCCTTCTGTACACAGCTTGATCGTTCCCTATGGGGGGGCAGTGTGAAGTGGGGGACGGGGGGGAAAGAGGGCACCCAGGGTGGGGTATGGGTGGGCATGGATAAGGCAGGGGTTGGTTGGTGGGAGAAAGGAGCCTGAGTGGGGAGCTTTGTGGGGAGGGTACTAAATCTGGGGCAGGTTTCTAAAGGAGGGGGGACACACTGACTTTCTCCTGCCTGCCTACTTGACCCCCAAGTGTGTTGCTTAGTGTCCATGCCTCCCTATACCCCCACAGCAGCCTCTGGCTGGCTGATTTTCAAGTCAGTGATGTACTCAGAGTGACTACTACAAAAGCATTAGCTCGCAGGGTGCTCGTGACAAGCAATGGTTAGATTTACACACAGCAGCTTCCTGAATTCTCACGGCGGGTCCCCAGGTGGACACTGCTACCATCACCACGACCTTGATTTTCTAGACGAGGACGCAGAGGCACAGAGAGGTTCGGGAACTTGCCCAAAATTCCAGAGCCAGTCGGAGCAAAGCTGGAATTTGAACCCAGGCTATCTGGTGCCAGAGTCTGTGGCCCTTGTTTGTCACATTGTTCCTCATATGCCAGGTGCTGTGCCGGCACTGTGGATTTGGTAATGACCCCAGGCCCTGCCCTTGAAGAGCTTTGGGGCCGGTGCGGGGGCGGGACACCAAACAAGCAGCACGCAGGAGACAGTAAAGAAAGAGAAACTTGGGCCCCAAGGGAGAGAGACCAGAGAAGGACACACGGAGGCTGAGGCATCAGGGAAGACCTCTCTGAAGAGGGGACATTTAAACGGAGACCTAAAGTTAGCCAGGAGGGGTTGGGGAGGGCAGGCGAGATGGAGGGAAGAGCAAGCACAGGAGCAGGAGCTCGATGTGGGTAAGGAACCGGAAGAGGGTCAGAGGAGCCAAAGCATGCAACAAGCAAGGGGCAGGGAAGCAAAGCCATGAGGCCATCACCCAGGGCCCTCCTTCCAGGAGGGGAAACACATGTTCGGGTTTGCCCCCACTGTCCCGGTTTGTGCCTGTGATCCCAGCATAAATATTCATAACGTCTCGTTTTGGTTTGGACAATAATAAATTTGAAGGTCACCCTCTCACAGGCCATAGTGGAGAGTCTGGATTTTGTTCCCAGGGCAGCTGGAAAGCATGGAGGGGTTTTAGCGGAGAGTGACACTCTAATTTATAATATAAGTTCACCATGGCCGCTGTGTGGAGAGGGCCTGCAGGGGAGCAGGAGGAAAGCCGTTGTCCCCTTCCTGACTCCGCTGCACAGTGTGGAAGGAGCGAGGCCTGGGAAAGACGGGGAGGCCCGGCTTGAGCCGGCTGAGGTTGCAGCCATGGGCAAAATGACTCAGGGCAAATATGTCCCCAGAGACCATGCTCCCCTTCTCCTCCCTATGCTGCCCGGGTCCCAAGGCTTCCAGGAGGGACCTTCAGGGGGTGGGACGAAGCCCCTGAGAACAGCCACCCACCTCCCAGGACTGCAGGGAGGCTGCTGAGAGAAACAGGAAAGTTCTCAATAGAGCTAAAGGACTCAGTCAATTTCAGAAGCAATGATGAACGATATTAACTTTGCATTTGATAATTTGTCCCTATCCCCTTCCTTCTGATCCCACACAGCCCCCTCCCTACCTACAAGAAGAGATTTCAGAAGTGAGAGCCCAGTGCATTCACAGACACCAGGAAGGGAGGGTCTCTGAAACAGAATGAGTTCCTGGAAAAAGCAGGTGGCTTCGAGTCCCTGCTGATGTACGGGCTTGGGGCACCTGCATGCACTGTGCCCCCACCACTGGGTGCTGGCATTTGTGTCTGTGAATGTGTGTGTGTGTGTTGGGTGGGGCATTTAGAGGAACATGTACACTGCTGACCACATACTATGGAGCAGGCGTCCGCACAGATGCCACAGATCTCTTATATTTAGGGGTTTGGGAGTGTGAAAACAAACCCTGGGTTTGTCATGGCCATTCAGAGGGGAAGGACAGAAGTTCAAAGCTTGCAAAACGAATCCTGCAAGCACGAGGGGCCTTTCTTTTGTCGACCACAAAGCGCACCTGCCCAAGAGACCAGGGAGGTTGCTAAGTCAACCTTGTGTGCCCAGGTGGAGAGTCACCTTCCGCCTGGGAAGGCCATTCCAGTCTGGTTGCCAGGAAGGCACAGCCACAGGCTCAAGGAGCAAAGGAAGGGGCTGGTGGGAGACGGGTCACTCACCAAGCGGCAGGACGAAGAAGAAGGGGAACCAGCAGAGCACGAAGACGCCCACGACGATGGCCAGCGTCTTGGCCGCCTTCTTCTCGCGGGAGAACTTGAGCAGGCGCACGGACAGGGAGCTGCGGAAGGTGTGGCCCTTGGCGCTGCGCGGGCCGTGTGTCCCGTCGGCGGCACCTGTGCTGGCTCCGCGACAGTGGATGCGCAGCACCACCTCGGAGGCCTTGCCGCGCTCTCGCTTGACGCCCGCCTCGAGGCTGCGCGTGGTGCTCCGCGCTACCACGTACACACGGCAATACATGACCACGATGACCGCCATGGGCAGGTAGAAGGAGCACACCGAGGAGAAGACGGCGTAGCCTGCCTCCTCCGTGATGCCGCAGAAGCGCTCGTCAGGGGGCACGGGCTCCTTCCAGCCCAGCAGGGGCCCCACGGACACCACGAGGGCCACGGCCCAGAGCAGGGCCAGGATGGCGGCCGCCTTGCGCTCGGTCATGATCGCGGGGTATTTGAGCGAGTGGCGCACGCCCACGTAGCGGTCCACCGAGATGGTGCAGAGGCTGAGGATGGAGGCCGTGCAGCACAGCACGTCCACGGCGGCCCACACGTCGCAGAAGGCCCGGCCGAAGGCCCAGAAGCCCAGGACCTCCATGGTGGCCGAAAAGGGCAGCACCGTGGCGCTCAGCAGCAGGTCGGCCACGGCCAGGTTCACGATAAAGTAGTTGGTGACTGTCTGCAAGTGGCGGTTGCAAGCCACCGAGAGGATGACCAGCAAGTTGCCCGCCACAGCCGTGAGGATGAAGGCGGCCAGAAAGACGCCCACGCCCACGCCCTGCGCGCTCACCACCAGCCCCCCGACGGCCGCTGTGCCGTTCACCTCGCCACCCGCGCCCGCGCCCCCCGGCTCCCCGGCGGAGCTCTGGTTGTCCTCGCCGCTGCCCGCGCCCACCACGCCGCCGCCGCCGCCGCCCGCGGCTCCCGGCACGCCGCTCACCGCCGGGCCCTCCGAGGCGGCCGCGCCGCCCGTGCTGCCCCCGCCGCTGCCCGCACTGGAGCCCCCCGCGCTGCTGTCAGGGCGGGGTCCCTCGAAACTGACGCTCAGGAGGTCGCGGAAAGTCATCTCAGCGAGCGGCCGTCGGGGGCCGGGCCCGGGCGCAGGACAGGCGGCTGGCCGGGAGAGGGGCCCCGGGCATAGCCGCGGGGCTCCGGCTGCAGCCCGGCGCGCGGGTCCCGTCGGGGTCCTGCCCGAGTTCCTGTAGCGCCGAGCGCCGCTGTCCGCGAGCGGAACGGGGCCGGCCGGGGCGGCGGCCGGGGCTCCCGAGGCTGGCGGCAGAGTCGGACCGGAGAGCCGGGGCCGGAGACGCGCGCTGCTCTCTGAGCGTGCCCAGGCGAGCGGGCAGAGCGGCAGCTCAGGGGCCGGGCAGAGCAGGCAAAGCCACTGCGGCGCTCTCGACCGGGCGCGGGGGGCGGGACGGAGGAGGGGCAGCGCGGGGAAGGAGGAGGGGGCGGCCGGCGCCGAGGGAGGGGGCGCCCCACGCGCCGGGAGAAGGGGCAGCACGAGTCGCGCGAGCCGCAATTCCGGGGTCCGGAGGGGTAGCGGCGCTGGCGCCCGCTCCCACCCCGCTGCAGCCACCCCTGCCCTGCCGCGGGTGCCCACGACCGCCCTCTCTTCTCGCCGTCAGCAGCTCGCCCCTTCCCGCGCCCGTCGCGGGCCTCTTCCCTTTCCCCTCCGCCGCGTCCCCCTTCCTCCCGCCCTTTTCCCCAGCCTCTCGGTCACTCGCTGGTGCCCTTGGGCGCGCGGAGCGGAGACGGCGCGATTCTCGGGTCCCGGGGCTCCCGGGCTCCCAGCTCCGGCCGCCAGAGAGCAGCAAGCACCCGGGATCTGCGGACTGCGGACCGGAGCGCGCAGTACGGCGGCGGTCGCCTCCTGGGACTGCCTGGAGGGATCTGCCGCACCTCCTTACTCCTCTCTGGCCACAGGCCAGGCGAGGGTCTCAAACACCTCTGTCCAGTGAGGTGGAGTGGCGAGAGCCCGGGGAGGGATCAGGTGCCACTGCTGGTCTGTGATGGGAAAAGGAACAAGAATCCATTTGATTATGGCTCTCGGACCCTGCCCACCACCCACGGGTTTACATCTACCAACTTCGGCATTGTTACTTGACTCCGTATCAGATATCGGAATAAAACTTCCTTGTTACACAAATAAGTGGCCTTCTGGGGAAGGAGAATTTAAGTGCTGGAGGGTGGGAAAGGGCGCTCGGCCTGATGGTTACAGAGTGGGGGGTTGGCAGAATGTCTGGCTCCACATCTGGGCTGTGTACCCTAGGAGCTGTTTGACTTCTTCATGTCTCAGCTCTTCATTTGTAAAAGGAGGATAAGAATAGATAAGAGTAGTGTCTATTTAATGATGTGAACATTAAATTAGTACATTGTTAAGATCTGAGAGCAGTGACTGGGTCTGCTGGCTGCGTGGGACTTGGCAGGCCAGGATTTGGACAGGGAGGACAGAGGGCAGGGGGTGTGTGGAGCTGGTTTGAATGGGGGACACAAGTGGAGGGTTGGCTTTGAGGAGCCTCTTGCTAACTAGTGGGACTGGGTAGGAAGAGACAGAAAGAGATCACTCATTTGACTGCCATAAAATTACTCACCAGGGCGCCATGCTGGACATGTTGGGTAGCAGGGGGAAGGGAACTGCAGGGAAGATAATAGAACCATGTAGGTGCTAGATGAGGAAGGCTTGAGTTGTGCCAGGGAGGTGAGGGTCCACTTGGAGAGCTATATGGGAAGGGGTGGAGCCCTCAGAGCCTTGGCACCCACCGGCCATGGATGACCGAGGCAGGAGGTTGGAGAGACCTAGGTGGGAAGGTTCTTTGGAGAAAAAGCAGAAAATGGTGCAAATGTTGAGAGATGGGTAACACCTGTCTTATATGGCCTCCCCAGCCCAGAAGCTAAAGCTCTTAGAGTCCAAGCTTAGAAACAGCTCTTCCAAGGCCCTCAGTTTCCCCATTCCATCTTCCATCTTTTACTTGGGTCTTTGAGAATTGACTACAGGAGAGTAGGCATGAACACCAGGGGAGCCCTGGTGACCCTGCTCATCTTTAGGTTCTTTGCGATCCAGTGGCAAGTCTTGATTTAAGATGGATCCCTAGCACCTGTGTTTCTCGTCTCTCCTTTATGAGACCCCTTTAGAGCGAGCATAGAGAAAAAGGAGGAGTTCATTCCCCAACAGAGAAGTTAACCCCTAGGCTGATAAATCTGGACTTCAGCTCCCTCGAGAAGTCGGGAGGGGTTGGAGGAGATCTGGACCTCCTCCCCTCTCCTGAAGACGGTGCAGGAGGTTGTCACTTGCCGAGACAGAGTGCTGAATGGGACAGAATGAGGACGGAGAAGGCATTCCTGATGGGTATCCTGTTTGGGGGGGACCACCAGCCCTTAGTTCTCTCCCACCCCACCAATCTTTATTTGTCCGTTCAACACAAATTAAACACCAGCTATATGCTTGTAACAGTTCCGGGCACTGGAACCACAGATATGATGTTGAATAAAGCAAAGTCCCTCCTGGGGCTCACATTCAAATGGCAGAAAGGGTCTCTAAGCATTAGGAAGAGAGCTGTCCCATTGCTACGGACCAAAGTTTTCTCTGGTTTTGATATCCTAGAGACTCTCTTCAAGTAAATCTTCAAAGAAAATCCAAATCCAGAGGAACTCTTTTCTAGTACCTCCCTACCTCTGAATAGCAGTGGAGTCTGAAAGGGTACAAAATCCGTGGAGGACACAGTTAAAGCAGCCACTTACCAGGACCAGTCCCCTATGAAGAATGAGGATATCTATTCTATTCTTCAGCTGCTAATGGGTCTCTAGTCCTAGCTTATGGCTAGGCTTACTATGACTTGACCCTACCCCTGACTACCACCAGACCCGTAATCCCCACTGACCCCCAATCTAAGCCTTCCTGATACCCCTAATTGTATCATTCAGTCCAGTTACTTCCTGTGGTCAAGGCTCGGGGCTACCATCTCTCATCCGCCAGACAGCAGAGCTTGGTGTTTAGGAATGGCGCCTCTCAGTGGTCCTGGGTCAGGGACTATGTGGGGGAGAGGATGTCATTTGTAAGGAGATACTTGGTAATCTTTCCTCCCAGGCTGATCAACTGGGGCTGCTGGGGACCTGAGGCCAGTTATGATTTGACTATTTATGCTAATTTGTGCTTAAAATTAATGGAGTTGGAGGCTAGTGATTTTATCTCCCATCACAGTGGAGATGGTAGAGGTTGGGGATGGGTGCCAATAGAACGATATCCCACTCAGAGACTGGAGAACAGCTCTGCAGACCCTTGGAATGGCTGTTAGCTTTGCAGCTGTGTTTGCTTCTGCTCCTAAAAGAGAGACTTTTGTTCCTTTTTATGTTCTTTGGGAGCGGAAATAAGCTGGGAAGCAGGATATTGGACAAAATCGGAAGACACACTAGCGTGGAAAACTCCCTGAGTGGGGCAGAGATTAGTTGTGGTAGGTTAAAAGCTGTAATAAGCAACGCCAGTGGCTTAGCGCAATGAAACTTTAAATCTCTTCTACTCAGCGTCCACTGTGAATGTCCCTGGTTGGCAGAGCTCATGGATAGATCGTGAAGCAACTCAGGGATCCCCGCTCCTTCCAATGCGTGGCTCCCCTTTTTCCCCAGAGCCTGGGAATTCTCCAGGATCCTGGAGACCTCATCTAAATTGTCAACATCCAGCTGCCCAATGAACAGAGGAGTGTGGGGGATTATGTGGACATTTGAAGAGCCACACCCAACACCTCTGTCCAAGCCCACATTTCCACTTAGAAGTGAGGGGGAGATGTGGTTCAGCCAAGTGCCCAGGAAAAGGGAACAGATTTGATGACCACCCAGCCTGTCCATGCTGCAAAACAGTAAGAGCCCTGGGAAGACTTGATTTGGGCGTTAGTCAGGCAATGCCTCATGGATGGATTGTGAAAAGAGCATGTAGATTGGCTGAACTCCAGCTAACACTCCACCCAGGCCCAGGGATTTCTGACCAGGCCCACCATGCACCATGTTTCCAGAACAGCTTGCTAAAAAAAACCCATGAAAGTTGGGAATACCATTTGGGGATGAGCTGGTGATGGTGACAATCCCAACTCTTCCAGCTCTGGCGATGCACAAGGAGATTGAAGTGGGCAGTGGAGACTCAGCTAGCTACCATTGCTTTAACCTTCGAGGAGAATTAGCAATCCCTTTCGTGGAATCCACCCAGTGCCAATGAGAATCTCTCCCCTTCCTTGCCTAGAAGTCTACTCCTATAATCTGGGTCTCCTAACTCCAAGAATCAGTATTTCTCATTCCATCATATTTTCTTTGTACCTCCTAGTACAAGAGACATACAAGCTTACTATCTCCTTCCGCCCCTGAGATTGGGTAATGCGAGGAGTGAGGAAGTTGATCCTTAGGGATATTCTGTGGGAATGAAAAGGAAGATGAGAAAGTTCCAGGGATAAACTTTGCTAACCTGACAAATTCTCTGACCCTCAAACAGAGCGGCAAATGCTAATGAGGGAGATTTCCTAACACAGAATTAAAATAGGCCAGTCAACTCAGAGGAAGTGGCCTATAATCAACTTGAGAGGCCAGGCAGGGTTGCATGACTCCAATCCCACTTAGGGAGGCAGAGACAACTCCTGCTGGGATGTCAACCTTCCAGCTCACAAATAAGATGGCCCAAAGCCATTTTCCATTTCCTTTCTCCTGGGCCAAGCTTCTCTGGAGAAGACAGTGAAGAAAGGAGGATTTCCCTTGATAATGATTCCCTGGAGAATAGAAGGTGGAGGAAACAAACAAACAAACAAACAAAATCCCAAGTGTCCCAGGAAAAATATTAGGATGCAAGGGTGGCCTTCACCACTTTGGTCTTCTCCATGCCTTAACCCTCCAGTTTCTACCAATTCTCCCCTTCTCTCTCTTCTGTAGGCTAGTGACTGATTCTCGGATCCTCCATTTCCTCATGAAAGTAAAAGGGTGGTAATCACTGTCCCATGTGGGGATTAAGTGTCTGCAAAAATCCCGCTCCCCTCCTCCTTTGGGCCTCCCATTGTCTTTGATTTATTCCTCTGCAGTGCCTTGTAATTTTGTTGTTTACCTGTGGTGTCTGGAGATCGTGGCCTTCTTGGGATTTTCAGTGACTGTGACATATTTGTGTCTTTGTGCCCAGCCGTGAGTGCAGGCCTGGGCTCTGGAAGTTGCTCAGTGGGTATGTTCCGTCGGTGGGTGAACGTGTGAATCAACAGATGAAGACAGGAAGGACGGTGTACCCCTGAGTGTCACTGAGAGGCACTGAGTGTCACTGACAGGATGGGTGCCATCCTTTAGCAAGAGGTGACGAGGGGGGCCTTCACACATTCCAGGGAGCCTGGTCTGTTTATGGCGTGGGCACCTTTCTCCAGGAAGAGGGCTTCTGGGAGGCACCAGCAGGAGCTGGATTACAGTGGTACAGCCCCTGCTTCCAAAAGGGACTAGAAAGGCCCCAGGGTTGGAATGTGTCTGACACATTCCTGTAGTTTTTGGTTTGGGCTCTTGTCTAGGGCCTCAGGCCTTTGAAGGAAGGTGGTCACTGGACACTGCAGGACCCAGTGACTTCTCTGATCGAGGCAGAAGGCCGCTCTGGGTCGGTACCTACATCGCAGAGGAACATCGATGACTCGTTCAGCTAATACCCATTTGAAATCATCTGGTCCCACCGAGACCGGCTGAATGAATCCCCAAAGGATATGTCCACGTCTTAATCCCTGGAACCTGTGAATGTCACCATCTTCAGAAAAAGAGTCTGTGCAGATGTAACCAAGGTAAGGACTTTGAGATAAGGAGTTCTTCCTGGATTACGGAGGTGGACCCTAAACCCAATGATAAATGTCCTTATCAGGGTGAGCCAGAGGGAGATGGGACATGCATACACAGAGGAGAAAGCGACGTGAAGACAGAGGCAGAGAATGGAGGGATGTGACCACAAGCCGAGGAAGGCCAAAGATTACCAGCTGCCGTAGATTACCAGCTTCCGGAAATGGGAAGAGGTGAAGAATGGCTTCTCCCCCGGAGACTTCGGCAGGAGTGTGGCCCTGCCGACATCTTCCCCACTAGGTCGTGGGGGGTGGAAAGTCCAAATCTGTAGCACAAGCTACAAATTCAGGTGAGAGTCGAAGTTGTGGGCCTGAGTCTGAAATTTGTAGGCAGGCGGCCGCAGGCTGGAATCCCAGGGAGGGTTTCGATGTTATTCTTGAGGCAGAATTTCTTCTTCTTTGGGAAACGGAGCTTTGTGCTCTTCAGGCCTTCCCCTGATGGGGTGAAGCCCACCCACCTTATCACGGGTAATCTCCTCTATTTAAAGCCAACTGATGGTTGACATTCATTACACCTACAGAACACCTTCACTCACACATCTGAATGAGTGTTGGAGACACAAACAATAGGGCACCAGAGCCTAGCTTTTTTTCCTTTGAACAATCGAATTGT
Source organism: Martes martes (assembly GCF_963455335.1). Classification (NCBI taxonomy): domain Eukaryota; kingdom Metazoa; phylum Chordata; class Mammalia; order Carnivora; family Mustelidae; genus Martes; species Martes martes. The sequence continues at coordinate 29,455,319 of NC_137896.1, forward strand.
GACCCAGTGGGTTTTTATTAGAAAAGTTTCAGGGGTGGTTTTTAGGGGATCTTGCTCTACTTTTGGACCCTGTTTTTGACCCTCAGGTTTATTGTGGTTTGAGGGAACCAGGTCAGTTTAATTAGCACCTGTCATCCAGGGTTCAGCCCTGAGGGTCGGACCATTGTGGGTGAAATTGGTGACAGCTCAGGTGATCCAGGCTCCCATGCACCCAAATGAATTCTAATTCTTCTATGAATAGTTGCTAGTCTTCTCTGGGTTTAGGAAAATCTTTAATTATAGTTACCCATTCAGTTCTAGTTAATGAGTTAATTCTACAGTTATCTCCATACCTGGCTCATGGCAGGCGCGTATCTTTAGAGGTGACTGGAATTTAAGGATCTTAGGAGCCTTTGGGGAAAGCATAGGGGCTGGACAGGGGCGGAGGAGGAGAGGTCCCTGGAGCTGTGGGGGTGGGCATGGAAGAGTAAGGGGGGAGAGGCAGGGCTGCATCTGGGGAAGTAAGCACAGGACAAGGAGGAGAAAGATTAAAGGCAACAAGTCTAGTTGCCTGTTACTTGAGTTTTCAAATTACTCCTTAGCTTTGGCCAAAGAATCTTTCAGTGAAGCAATTTTTAAATCAGAATTTACTTTGGGGACCTCTGCACACTGATAAAAATATCTCTCTTGTTCCTTTTGTTTTCTAAAGCGTCTCTCAAATGAACACTTTTGTGTAAGTCAAGCATTCCCTGGACTGGCCACTGAAAGTCCAAACGATCCTTGACGAAGTTAGGCCGTTTGGAAAGACAGGCACAAGGATTTGGATTCTAATGAGAATAATCGGTCAGAGACAGGAGTTTTTCCTCAAGAAGGAGAGGACTTGGAGACCCCATGGGAGCTGGCCGTGGTCTGTAGAAAGGCGATGCTTTGACACCTTGTGTCTGTAGGACCTCAGCCTGAGAGTTGGCTGTCTCCAAATGCAGACCTGACCATTTGCACTCCCTGTGGAAAACCAGAGAGGAGACTCTCTCTGGACAAGGTATTGAGATGGAAGAAGACCCTCATTCAGCTTTACTGGTGACCCACAGCGGTTTGTCTGAATGGATTCTGGTGCAGTGAGAACCACAAACTCACCGCTCTATGAGGCTGGCTTGACCTACAACCTACAGGGGGCCTCTGTCTGTGTTCTGCCCTGCGATTCTCCATCTGGTGACCAATAGTTTTGACAGAACAGCACCAAATGGAAGCACAAAAGAGAGGAACGGCCCAATTCCACCAAGAATGCAAACAAAGGAGACCCAGTCAAAAAACCTGGGCACTAAACCGGTAAGACGTAGCTAAGGACTCAATGCCAAGCAGGGGGGAACTCACACTAAGTGTTGACTCACCATCCTGGGGTGGATTTGACAAGTCACGAGTAGCAAGGCACAGAGGGCTCATATGTTGTCTGCAAATAATGCCCCTGGCCAAAGGCTGGGGTCAGCAGGATGTGCAGTGCAGACTGTGTCTTGTTGGGCCCGCCAGGAGAACTGTGGACAGAAGCAAAGACCTCCTAGATGAGAACAAACAGAGGCTGTTTATTCAAAGCCCTATTACAGCAAGGGAGTCAGCCACCATTACTTTGTCAGGGACTTAAAGGGAGGCAGGGAGTGGAAGGTGTTCTAGCACAGAAAGGAAGGAAGTTTTCAGGTGTTCCATGATTGGAGGTTGTTGGCATGGGGAGCCTGGAGGGAGCCTGACTAGAAGCCGGGCATCTTGTGTGATTGGTGGGGGAGCCCCTTTGCCTTTATTTGGTGGGCCCTGGGTGGGAAGCAGGTACATGAAATCAAGAAGCTGGAAGTCATGGAACAATTCCTGACCATTCCAGGCCAATTGCTTTGAGCATTTGGCTTCTTGAACTGGTTGCTACAGACCTTGGGTAAGAGTTCTATTGTCATTTATGGTCTGGCCATCGTCCATTTGTATATTCAGGTTCTCAGGAGATATTGGTGTCTTGCCCCAGCAAGTTCACAGTATGGGTAATGAAATCAGATATACTTTGAAGGGCAGGACTGTATGTGTCTGGAACCAGGGGGTCCCTCTGAGGCCAGGGAGGCTATGGGCAGGTGGCCGGTCAGAGCAGACTGATGGGGTTGGCCAATGGCTTCTTTCTGAGAGCAGGTTACCCGTTTGGGGCTGACCCAGGGATGCTGGCCTTATCTCTGACTAGCCCTGATTTAAGCTCTTCCTACTTTTTGCACATCTCCTTTGGCATTAAGAGATCTTCCCCAGCTGCACCTGGTACCTTTAGGGGAGTATATTCTAAGGTTGGGGAGGAAGTGGTATGGTTTTGATAATAGGGGGCCAGGACGCAATTACAGCCTGCAGTTTCTCCCCGCTGTGCGGGGAAAGCATTGTCACGCCTACACACAAAGACACTATGACAGTCACATCCTCTGACAAGCCAGAGCGGCCCCTGTGCCATTGTGTTAAGAATCAAGATGCTGTGACATCACAGATTTCCCAGGTGGGTAGGGGTGCAGAGATGGCGGGAATTACAGGGGCCTTGTTCCTTTCATTGGGCAATTTAATGCATTTCCTTCCCCTTGGAAGATTGGCTCTAGGAGTACCTCTAATTCCTGATGTCCAGTTATTGCTAATCTAGGGTGACTGAATGGGGGGGGCCACAAAACACAAGAATTGTTTTGTCAACCAAACCTCACTGAGTGGCCTGCTACAGTGCCTGAAAGGCCACATCCTGGCTCCACTCTTGGGTTGATCATTGCCTCCCATTTCCCCATTCATTCATTCACAAATACATCAAGCCCTTTGCTGGGCAGGGGGGTAAAATGTTGCGTAAGATACAGCCTGGATTTCCCTGGATGCTGTAGTCTATCATGGGAGACAGGGGGTAAGACACGGAAGTACAATGAGTCTAGTGCAATGAGGAACATGCACAGGGCACTGTGTCAGGACGGTGCAGGGCACTGAGCCACGTAGATGGAGCAATGAGGTCGAGCGCCTCTGAGAGGATGCCATTTCGACTGAGACTGGATTTTTAGAAATACTGAATTCGTGAGGAACAGACAAATGCACCTCAGGCAAAGGAAAACCATGTAGAAAATTCTCAGGCCGGGACAATTATGGCATTCCTGCCACCCAATGAAGGCTGGTGAGCTTAGAGCACAGAGAATGAGGACTGAGGACATGAGCGACAGCCACAGAGGAAGCAGGGGGACACAGAGAGAGGCAGAAAGGTGTCTACATTTAATTCCAGCAGAATATTTGAATCAATGGAGTATTTTCCAGGAAACTTTTTATTAAAGCATAATGTATGGGGAGAGAACTTACCATGGGTAAATGGCTTGCTGGATTTTCATAAAGTGAACACACTTGTGTAACCATCACCCATATGAGGAAATAGTGGGACCCGTACTCCTGTCCCATGGGAGGCTGCCATTGGGCATCTGGACCTCCCACCTGCCTGGTCCTAGTGTGGCCTCTTGGTCAGGAGCTCCTGCAGGATTGTCACTGCTTCTTAGGCCCCCACCCCCACCTCGGGCTGATGACACTGTTCACGGTTGCTTCTTTCACTAGACTTGAGGCTGCCTAAGGGCAGGGGCGTCTCTGTTCTGTTTACCCTTGGATCCCCACTCTGGGCTTGGATAATTTGTCATGACTGACCCACTGACCATGCAAGGTAGAGGCCACTCTTTTGACTTGGAAACCCCCCTACTCATAGATAGTCACCCCCATTCCCCTGCACCTACACTCCCCCAGCCTGGGCAATCACTCATTTAGTTCTTTTTTCTTTCTTTCTTTTTTTAAGATTGATTTATTCATTTGAGAGAGAGGAGAGGAGCAGAGGGAGAGAACCCTCAAGCAGACTCCCCGCTGAGCACAGAACCTGCTATAGGGCTCAGTCCCCAGGACTCTGAGATCATGACCTGAGCAGAAATGACAAGTCAGATGTATAACTAACTGAACCACCCAGGCGTCCCCCATCTACTTTTTATCGCTATAGATTTTGCCTATTCTGAACATTTCATTAAAATGGCATCGTGGGATTGGCTTCTTTCACTTCACATAGTACTTGAAAGGTCCATCTGTGTTTTGGTGTGTTTCGGTACTTCACTCCTTTTATGGCTGAACAGCATTTCACTGTTTAAAGACACGGATTTAAAGTCTTTTCTGGTAAGTTCATCAGCTGGGGTTCCTCTGGGGCAGTTGCTATTGAGTACCTCTTTTCCTGTGGATGGGTCCAACTTTCTCACTTCTTTGCACCTCTCATAGTGTTTTTGTTGAAAGCTGTACTTTTAAAATAATACAATATGGCAGGTCTGGAAATTGAATTCTGTCCCCATTCCCAGTGTCGGTTTTTGTTGCTGTTTGTCATAGATGTTGTTGTTTGCTTAATGACCTTTCTGAAAAAATTGGGGAAAGTCTGTATTCTTGGTTGTGTGTGGCCACTGGAGTCTGTGTGGTTAGGTTAGTGGTCAGCCAGTGATTAGACAGAGCGTTTTAAATGTCTGGAGATGACGAGTGTTAGCCTGGAGACAATGAGTCTTACAGTCTTTGCCAGGGGACTCTGGGTACATCTTGGGGCCCATTTCCAACACTCAACCAGACCGTTGACACCCCTTCCTTAGCTTTCACTTGGGTGTGTAGATCCTTAAAGTGAGTCAAAGGTGAGAGCTTAGGGCCTTCTCAGGACTTTCCTGAACTCTTGCCCAGCCTTATACACCCAGGGAATCTTCCAGACCCCCAGGAATATGTCAGAGATTTTCCAGGTACCTATGGATATCTCATTCCCAACTTCTCACTTTATGTTTTTTTGGTTAATCCAACTGTTACCCACCACCCTAGGTAGTGTGGAAGTTAAACATTTGCTTTTAATTGTTTTCAATGTGCCTCCAGGGGAAAAAAGCTTTTCTTTCTTTCTTTCCCCTGGGAAAGCACAGAGTCAGGTCAAAGAGAGATAGCCTGGTAAGTGGGATCTTCCAAAATTAACCAGACAGGTCAGATAACGATAATTCTTTAGGACTGTGGCTTTGAAAGGGCTCCAGCCCTGTTCTTTCTTTCTGGAGGCTGCCAGGCTGCTACTTTCCACAGCAAATGCGGGCTGTTATTTTTTAAAGACTACTTGGAGCTGGAGAGTGGGGGATGGGACGCGGGCAAGTTACCTGGCCACACAGCTCACTGTTCCTAATGAGATTTGGCTGGCTTTCTTTGAATACATGCTCTGTTAATAATAAACTCAGGTGAATTTGCAGAGTTCTGAAAAATGTTGATTCTGATGATTCTGCTTTTATAGAGGAGAGAATTTTCAGAACTCCTTACTCTGCCATTTTTGCTGGTGGTCCATCCTCGTGCGACTCTGTAATGTACTCATCTAGGCATTTTTCGATGTTCTTTTTCTGCATTTCTGTTTTCTGTGCTTTTCTCTTTTCTTCTTTAGCAAGTGTATGTTATAGGTTGTGTTAGATACTTCACAGGTTGTGTTGTATACTTCTTACTGCGTCACAGTGGGGACTGTGTCATAGCCGGTTGTCACATTCTCCGGATGTTAAAAATGAACTATGGATTCAGGAGTTGTCAGCTTGGTCTGTCGGTTACAAAGTTTCCCCACAAACTTCACTTCACTTGAAGATTTATGTAGTCATTTGTGGCCTCCACTTGTTATTTCTTCTGGGATTGTGAAATTGTGATTTTTTGAAATCTGTCATTCCTTCTGCATTTATGAGCTGTGATTCCTCTAGGAAGAACTTCCATCAATTATTGGGTTATTCTGAAATACACTTTGCAAGGAAAAAGAATAGAAACTTGATTCTTTTGCTTTCTTTCTTTTTATGGTGATAATATTTACATAACATAAACTTTATTGAACCTAACATGAAATTGATCATCTTACCCATTTAAGTGTATAGTTCAGGAGTGATCAGTACATTTATGCTGTTGTGAAACAGCAATCCGAAGTATTTTTTACATTGCAAATCTGAAACTCTGTAACCATTAGACCGCAACTGCCCATTCCCCTTTCCCCCAGACCCTGGTAACCACCATTCTACTTTTTATGAGTTGACTACTTCAGATATCGCATATTTGTCTTTTTGTATTTGTATTTGTCTTTTTACTGTATTTGTCTTTTTATGACTGCTTCATTTCACTTAACATAATGTCCTCATTTCACTTAACATGTCCTCAAGATTCACCCATGTTCTAGCATGTGACGGGATTTCCTTTTTAAAATTTTTTTTCTTTTTAAAGATTTTATTTATTTGACAGAGAGAGATCACAAGTAGGCAGAGAGGCAGGCAGAGAGAGAGGAAGGGAAGCAGGCTCCCTGCTGAGCAGAGAGCCCAATGCGGGGCTCGATCCCAGGACCCTGAGATCATGACCTGAGCCGCAAGCAGAGGCTTTAGCCCACTGAACCACTCAGGCGCCCCTCTTTTAAAAAATTTTTTTAAAAAGATTTTATTTATTTATTTGAGAGAGAGAATGCAAGAACACGACGGGGGGAGAGAGGCAGAGGGAGAAGCTCATTGAGTAGGGCACCTGATGTGAGCCTCAATCCCAGCAGCCTGAGATCATGACCTTAGCTAAAAGCAGACGCTTAACCGACTGAGCCACCCAGGAGCCCCTCTTTTCATTCTTTTAAATAGTAGCCATCCTAATAGGTGTAATGTGATTACCTCATTGTGGTTTTGATTGGCATTTCTCTGATGTTGATGTTGATCATTTTTTTTTCCATGTGCTTATTGGCCACACAGGGTTTTTACTTAGACTTTATATTTGTACCTCTTTTATCATATGCTGAAAATCAGTTTGATTCCTTATAACTTTACTGAAAGTACTTATTTGTTTTATCTTTGTATGTATATGTAGGTGTGTATATATGTAGGTGTGTGTCTATTTCAAAATAACAATACCGACTTTGATAGGCAGAATAATCCATCCCCAACTCCCCAAAGATGTCTATGTCCCAATCCCTAGAAACTGAATTTATTATGTTTCATGGCAAGAGAAAATTAAGGTTGCAGATAGGCTTGTTTACTAGTCAGGTGACCTGAAAACAAGGAGAGTACTTTGGGTTTTGCAGGTGGGCCCAAGGGAGTCCCAAGAGTCCTTAAATGATGAGGAGGGAGGCAGAAGAGTCCAAACCAGAGAGATACCTCAGGAGAAAGATTAGACAGGCCATTGCTAGCACTGAAGATGGAAGTGCATCATGAGTCAAGGAATGGGGGAAGCATCTAGAAGCTGGAAAATGCAAGACAATAGGTTTTTGCTAGAACCTCCAGAAGGGAAAGCAGCCCTGTCAGACTTCTAAACTCTGGAACGGTGAGCCAATAAATTTGCCGTTTGGGGCCATGGTAATTTATTGTAGCAGTGCTAGGAAGCTCATACAGATTTTGGTGCCTGGACGCAAAGTGCTATTGAAACGAATACCTAAAAATGTGGATGAAGAAGGCTGGCAGCTGGGAGAATTTTTAGAGCATGATAAGGAAAAAAAAAAAAGTAAATTGCCCTGAATAAGTTGTTAATAGAAATATGGATGTGATTGACTCTGTTAGTGCTGACTCAGAAGGAAGTGAGAAGCAGGGTAATTATCTCAGAGGGTACCTGAACCGTCCTGAGCAGACTGCCGATAGAAACATGGATATTAAAAGAGCTGTCAGCAAGGCTCAGATGGAAATGAGAGACACGTTCTTGGTCGCTGGTGGAAAGGGAATCAGCTGAAAGCACTGAATTGGGTTGTGCAGTTATGTGGAAAGTGAAACTTGTAAGTGACGAATTTAGATATTTACCTTAAAAATAAAAAAGATTTTAATTATTTAAGTATCAGAAGGATAGAGAGAGCCAGAGAGCACAAGCAGGGGGAGCAGCAGAGGGAGAAGGAGAAGCGGGGTCCCAGCTGAGCAGGGAGCCCAATGTGGGGCTGGATACCAGGACCCTGAGATCATGACCTGAGCCAAAGGCAGTAGCTTAACCAACTGAGCCGCCCAGGCATCCTGGCATTTAGATCCTTAGCTGAGATTTCCAAGCAGGGGGTTCAACACGTGGCGTGCTTTCTTCTTGCTTCTTATAGTGAGATGTAAGAGGGAAGAGCTAGGTTGAGAAAGGATTAAGCAAAAAGGAACCAGAGCTTGATAATTTGGGCAATTTTCAGCTTACCCAGATTGCAAAAGAAGCTAAAATTAGGAGAGTCACCATCAGGAAACATAGTCTGGGAAGAAATTAAAGGGTGTGGATGGACAACCTGTTGTGAGTGCCTTGGAGGAACCATTGTTCAGACTCCCCAGTCATACGGGGGGCTCCGTGAAGGTGTGTGACTCATGGACCCCTCAGCTACCTCAGCAGAAGCCAGGAATAGCGATGGGAGTATCCAGGAAATTTCGGTAGGGGAGCATCTTGTCTAATGGAGCAAATCCCTGAGATAGACCCAGGAGATCCACAAGGCTCTTGCCAATGGATTTCGGCAGAAATAAAGCCAACTTGGACTGAAAGGTACAGAGAAAGGACAAAATGAAAGAAGACTGCTGGGCACCAACCCCCCCCCCCCAAATTCTAGAGGCGAGAAACAAGTTGATAAAACTACTGGACTGCAAACATGTGCTATTTTTCTTAAAATAAATAAAAGATGACTTCAAGGGGTGGGGCCATAAACGAGAGAGGATTATTCCCAGACCATGGAACCAAATGGAGTTTTTCTGGCTGGATTTTGAAATTGCTTGGGACATGTGACTCTTTTTTTTTTTCTCTTCCATTTTCATCTTCTTTGAACCAAATGTCTATAATTGTTATCTTATGCCTGTCTTTGCATTATACTTTAGGAACAGACAACTTGCTGCTTGGGTTTCATAGGTTCACAGATGGAGGAGAGGAATTGTGTCCAGAGGTACAATTACAAGGTGAGAAATTTGTATGGTATTAGACTACTAAATTTGTGGTCATTTGTTACCTCGAGCAATAAGAAACCAATACTCCAACTTCATTGTCAACAATGAGACTACTGTGTGCAGTTTAAGATTTCTTTGTTGTTCATTTTGCCTTTAGAATATCACTCACTAAGGTCACATGGTCAAAATACTATGTTTCTAAGTCATTGGAAGTATTTATTTTCTGTATGGTTGTTCTGCTAAACTCATATACAATAAGGTCATTTGTTGAAGCTTCTTTTTTACTTTTAGAGATGCTTTTTTTTTCCTTTTTGAATTAACTTACTTTTTTAAGTTTTTTTTTTTTTTTAATCTTTTATTTGAGAGAAAGAGAGAGAGCAAGCAGGGGAAGGGGCAGAGGGAGAGAGAGAAACTCAGACAGACTCCCTGCTGAGCACAGAGCCTGACAGGTAGCTCAATCACATGACCCTGAAATGACCTGAGCTGAAATCAAGAGTTGGAGGCTTAACTGATTGAGCAACTCAGGCACCCCCCCTTTTAAAAAAATTACATGAAACATTTACATGATTCCAAAATTGCATTCCATCTCTCAAATTCTCTCTTTCCCCTTATTGCTAACCACTTTAAAGATTAGTTTTTGGCTTACATTTTGTGACGGATGGAATGTTTGGTTACTCCAAAATTCATAGGTTAACATGAATGCAATGGGATGATAATTGAAGATGGGCCTTTGGGAGGTAACTAGGTCATGAGGTAGGGGCCTAATGATGAGATTAGTGCCCTCATAACAAGAGACAGGAGAGGTCTTGCTTCCTCCTCCTCCCCTCCATGTGAGGACATAGCAAGACGGGAGGTGTCTACAAGCCAGAAAGTAGTTCTCACTATAGGCTGGATCTACTAGCACCTTGACTTTGGACTTTTCCAGCCTCCAGAACTGTGAAGAATAGATGCTTGTTGCTTAAGCCATGTTAGAAGAGCCTGAACTAAGATACCTTCTTTTTGGATAAACACACACACACACACACACACACACACACACACACAACTACCACCAGTGACACTTTCTTTCCTTTCTTACGCACACACAGCAAACAATACACATTATCTTGTACCTTGCTTCTTCTTCTTTTTTTTAACATAAAATATTTCAAAGATCACTTTTTTATCGGAGATGCAGGTCTTCCTTGTTGCTTTTTATAGGGACATAGTACCCCATTGTACAGATAGACTGTAATTCATTTAGCTATGCCCCTATTGTATATTTAGCTTGTTTCTGGTCTTTCACCGTTACAAATAATGCTGCTTTATGACTAGCTTTATTCCTACATCTTGTTATGTTTTTGCTAGCTATATAACATTTTGTTATATTTTTGCTCTATTGGGATAGATTCCTAGCAGTGAGATAACTGCAACAAAGAAGTTAACACATATGTGAATTTTCTTGGGTATTGTCAGGGAAAGAGCTTTTTAAAAAAAATAGATAACTGTCCAAAATTACCTGTGTGATGCCCAGGTCCAGAGTGTGACCTTAGAAATAGTTGGTTGAAGAAGAGTAAGGGAGAGGAAATGTCACCACGAAGAATAGGGTTTTGAGTGAGGATAGACATGTGGATGCTAACTTCACGAGAAATAGACATGAGAGGAAAGCTGTCAATAGGTGTTATGATTATTAGCAAATGAGAGGAATGACTAGGAGGTAGATGGGTGGCGGCAGTGGGGAGCAGGGAGGGGTGACAAAACCATTTGGCCCAGAGTCTCAAAGGATCTGGGGTTTCAACTAGCCAGTGGGGAGAGCAGGGTCAGGAAACACTAGGAGGAGGGTAGTTGTCTTCATCAGTTTGGGCTACAATAACAAATTACCATAGACTGAGTGGCTTAAACAACAAATATTTATTTATCACACTTCTGGAGGCTGCGAAGCCTGAGGTCAAGGTGCTGACAGATCTGGTGTCTGCTGAGAGACCCCTTCCTGGTCTGCAGATGGTCATCTTCTTGTTGTACCCTCCTACTAGAGAGGACAGAGAGGGGGAAAGGAAGCTCCCTCTTGTTTTTTCTCTTAAGGGTGCTAATCCCATTCATGAGGTCTCTACCTTCATCACCTAATTACCACCTCCTAATACCATCGCTTTGAAAATTAGGATTCGAATATAGGAATTTGGGGGTGGGCCACACACATCTTTAGTCCATAGCGATTACCCAATCCTGAGATGCTGGGGGTGTTACAGATGAAGCAGGGAACTACTAGAGAGGGCTTTGGGGAAAGAGTGTTCTAGGGGATGCTAGATTTGTTAAGCAGGAGGGGAGTGGAATGCCCTGAGAGGAGTTTCACAGCACAGGAGTGCTTCTTATGGAGTGGGAGGACACACTGGGTGTGTTTGGAAGGGCCGGGAGAGGTGATTATTTGCATCACCAAAAAGGAGACCCAGGAAGTTGTTGAACTGGGGATGTGGGAGCTGGTGGAAGACAGACGCTAACTGAGATGATCAAGAATGTGAGGTGTAGACATAGTTGACTGCTCACACAACATCCACCCTTCATTGTGCCTCCCTGCCATTCTTCCTTCCTGATAGAGCTTTGTGGTGGTTTAGCTATCTATCTTCAAGCCTTGTGCGTGTTCCTTCCCTAGTCTTAGGAAATGGGTCCTAATTGGTTAAAGCCATCCCGGAAATCCTGTTTTTAGACCCAATGTTTGGTTTAGGCATTGGCAAGGGATGCAATTCTGTTAAATGGGAGCAAGAGGATGTCTTCCGGAATCTTCTGGGAATTATTTTCTAGTTCTTCATAAAAGACACAAGGAAAAGATAACCACTCTTCCGCTTCTAGAAGTTATTGTTTCTGGTACAGTGTTTGGAAATCCTGCAGCCATCCTGGGACCATGAAGACACAGATTAGCAAGGTGAAATGCTGAGGCTCGCACAACAAAATGATGGAAGGAATCTGGGTTCTTTTTTTTTTTTTTTTTAAAGATCTTATTTATTTATTTGACAGACAGAGATCCCAAGTAGGCAGAGAGGTAGGCAAGGAGGGAGAGGGGGAAGCAGGCTCCCCACTGAGCAGAGAGCCCGACGTGGGGCTCGATCCTGAGACCCCGAGATCATGACCTGAGCCGAAGGCAGAGGCTTAATCCACTGAGCCACCCAGGCGCCCCAGGAATCTGGGTTCTTGATGACCGTGTGAGCTGCTGAATCAACTAGCCTGGAAGCTGCCATGCTGTCATTGGAAACTCTTAGTTTCATGCCTTGAACTTATGAGGAAACTGTCAATTTCTTCATAGGCTACTTTGAGTTGGGCTATGTATCTTTTTATCTTCTTCTTCTTTTTTTTTTTTTCACCCATAAATGTCAAAATGTTAACACGAGGCGTGAAGAGGTTGGGAAATGTACTTATTTGTCAAGACATATTACTATTCCCAACAGTATAGGGATTGGCCACTAAAAACGTGTTAAGAAATAGATATGTTGATAGGGGTGTGTGTGTGTGTGTGTGTGTAGATTATTTCTCAAAGGATTCTGTGAAATTGGTAGCAGGGTTTACCTTTGTGGAGAGAAGTGCCTCAGGGGCAAGGTTGGAAGGGAGATACTTTTCACGGTTTGCCTTTTCCTTTTCAATTTTGCATCTTATACATGCATTATTCATTCAAGTAAGACAAGAACTCAATAGCATAAGATATGCACTGAAAGTGGCAAAGAACCTAAATGACATTGCAGAAAATAAAATTAGTGATGGATCAGCAATCTAAAGACAATCTAGAACGCCATGCAACAGGTCAAGAGATGAAATTGATGAGAGAGAAGATGACAACTCTGAAGAGAAAGCATAGAGCCCACCACAAAAAAGGAACAGAGGCAAGAATTAGAGGCAAATAGGATGCTTTTCTGAGACCAGAAATGATGAAGATCAAAAAACCAAATCGCACACCCTTAAATAATAATGTGCAAGAGAAAATAGTTTTCACATAGTGGTAGAAAAAAAAGTAAGAATTTTGTTATTAGAGGTCATCTATCTCCTCATTTCTTTCACTATTATTAAGAATTATGATTAGACAATATCACAAAGTCCAATAAAATATAACTAGACTGAATATAGATGTGTCTTTTTTTTTATCCAACAGACACTTTCAAAGGTGTCAAATATTTGTAAATATTTTCATACAATAAAATAATATGTACCTTTCTGAGAAAAAAAAAAGTTAAGAAAGTTGGAGAATCTTGGGGGCCGGAGACCGTGCAGAGTATGGGATATAAAATCAAATATTCTAATTATTGAATAATTTTCTTAGTGACTCGTAGTTTTGGAAAACAGTTTCTATAAAAATTTAAATAAAGTGAGAAAACTGCAGTGAAAAAGAAGAACTGAATGTATTTCAATAAAAGAATAATAATAAAGAACCTGGTATTTCAGTGTATCCTGGTGAAGATTTCATACTTCGGGATATTAAGAAACGTAATTCAGTCTGGACTCAGATTTCTCCCTGATAAAGACAGTGGAGTAAATGTCAGAAAATAATTTTTTTCTTTTTTTTTATTTTAAAGATTTATTTACTTATTTTAGAGAGTAAGAGAGAGCAGGAGGGGCAGAGGGAGAAGGAGTGAGAATCTTAAGCAGATTCCACGATGAGAGCAGAGCCTGATGCAGGGCTTGATCTCATGACTCTGAGATCAGGACCTGAGCCAAAACCAAGAGATGGAGGCTTAACTGGCTGTGCCACCCAGGTGCCTCTAGGGAACCATTTCTTAAGCAGATGTTATGTCCATCACTGTTGTGGGAGACTGTGATGGGTATGCTCTGAAAGACACATGCTTAAGGAGTGCTATGGACTATATATATACATATATTTTGAAATTTACAAAGCCCATTAATTTAGTAAAAAAAAAAAAAAGAGCTTATCTTTGTTTATCTTTGTTTACCCATATTTCCCAACAGCAAATGTTATGCCTTGGGGCGCCTGGGTGCCTCAGGTTAAGCATCTGCCTTCGGCTCAGGTTCTGATCTCAGGGTCTTGGGATTGAGCCCCCGCATCGGGTTCCTTGTTCAGCAGGGAGCCTGCTTCTCCCTCTCCCTCTGCCCCTCCCCCCTGCCCCTGCTCCTGCTCTCACACTCACATTCTCTCTCTCTCAGTTATGCCTCTGCTAATATCCATAGATAATTCCCACTACAGTACTTTGGGAATTATTTATCAGCAGGGCTCTAGGATTGTGATCCAAAAATTCTTGGCTCCAATAAGTTGTTGTTCATATGTAGAGGTATCAGGAATATATTATTTACAGCCGAGATATGCAAAGTCTTAGAAAATGTATCATTCCACACCCTTCTCCCGTAAAGACACTGCCAACCTGGACTTGGGCTACATTACTGTGCAGAGTTCACTTAGAGATGGGAATGACCATGGTGGTGGGGTGTGATGGAGAGAATATCAGGCCAGGAGTCAGCATATCGGATATTAAATCTAGCCCAAGGTGTGTCAGTTACTCATTATGTAATCTTCAGCTGGTTATGTTAACTTTCAGGATCTTAATCCATCATTTAAAGAGTAATTCCATTTTCTTAGGATTAAATAGGATAAAACTTATGAAATTTAACTTGAAAGGGTGATAATAATATATGCGTAATTTCAATTAGAGTTCCCCCAAAAGTAGACTCTGAGATAAGGATTCATGTACAAGTAATTTATCGGGGAGGTGATCCTGGGAAGCACTTGTTGAGGAAGAGGGAAGTGGGACAGAAAAGGGAAAGCATCCCATAAAGATGAGTTCTCAAGTCAGTCACCGCTGCAGGCACCTGGGGCTCAATCCCTCTGGGAGCTCTGGGATACTGTGAAGAACAAGGACGTCAGAGTTATCCCATCTGTGGGGTGAGGGAGGTGGGGTATCTATACACCTGTTCCCATCAGTCAATGTGGCTGCGGGGCTTGGGGGTTAATTTGCTGTCATTTGTAGCCTGCCCCCTACTCATGCTGCAGCAGCCCATGGGAGCCCCTGGGAAGAGAGTTGCAGGTGCTGGCAGGTGAAGTTCTGGAAATGGATGTTTCCAACAGGATGCAGGTGGAGCTCCAACAGCATCTACTATGTTAGTCATCTTTCAAGTTCCATTTCAAGCAGTATGCTAAAAATGATCGAAATACATATTTGGAAACATTTCCCCAAATCTCTTTCCTAAATATTATCTCAAGACCTACTTTGTGGGGACAGCTCCAGCTTATACTTGCCTCTGGACTCCTACCACCCCCCGGTATGGCCCTTCTTTCTTGTAGGTATCATCCTCCATGACACCCTCCTCTTGTTTCCCTCCTCCGCCCCCCACCTCCGGCCTGTAGCAAGGGAGTGGGAATGCACAGATGCTTGGGAAGGACTTGTTAACTGATGGGAATAAATCCAGGATGCAACTTGGGTCTTAAACTCATATGGATTCTCCTTCCATCCAGAAACTTCATTTTATTTATTTTTTAAAAAGGTTATTTATTGATTTATTCAAGAGAGAAAGAGAGAGAATGAGAGAAAGAGCATGAGAAGGGGGGGAGGGTCAGAGGGAGAAGCAGACTCCCTGATGAGCAGGGAGCCCGATGCAGGGCTCGATCCCGGGCTCCAGGATCATGACCTGAGTCATGCTTAACCAACTCAGTTAACGCTTAACCAACTGAGCCACCCAGGTGTCCCCTAGAAACTTTTAGAAGCAGAAGATACCTTCTGATGAGAATGGGGTCCTTATAGAAAACTCACGGATGATAGCCAAGCTGGATTCCATCTTTTTGTCCCAGTAAAATGCTTAGAGGAACTGCTCACACGGAGCAAAACAGACAGGCTTGAGTTACGTGCCACTCTGAAGCTACCCTCTTGGGACATTCCTGATTTCAAAACACCCTCTTATCTCAGAATCTTCTCTACCCCCAGATGCCAACCACTCCCACTCTTGGTCTCTGTCTCTTGGGTGCCGGCCCCTGTGCTTGGGTCCAGGGCTCCTTCAGCCTTTGCTAGCTTGGCTAACCATCCAGGTACCTCCTTCATTCTTCCTAACCCATGTGGGGAACCTTCCAAAGTCGCTTCTCAGCTGGAGAAGGTGACCTCACCAATCAAAGACAACCCACTGGTATAAGACCTGCTGGGACCAAGGGTGACAAGGGTGACATAAGTCCATCCCTGTGAGAATTTCTGCCTCCCCCCTACCCTGAGCCTGGCGCCTTGAAGCCAACCTCACTCCTGGGAAACAATTGAGGGACTTTTTTTTTTAATCGTCTTTTTTTTTTTTTTTTTGTTCACAGAAGGTGAGAGCCTTAGAAAAACTCAAAAACAGTGCCTAGAACAACCCACTGCACGTCCCCCAAAACACCAATGATGTGCTGGTGGCTTTATTTTTTGATAGCCCGCTCCGGAGACGCCTGCATTTTTTCCCACTCAATTGAGTGACTTTTTGATGGATTTGACTGGTTGTTTTGGCATCGAGGAGGCACAAACTTGAGCCGGGGCTCCACAGAGGCGGTGAAATCAGACATGAATAATAATCATAATAAACCTTCACATTTGAAAATTTCCAAAGAGCTTTCCCGTGCCTTTACCTCGTTCCATCCTGAAGTGCCCCGAGACACAGGCAGGGCTGGGAGTACGGTTCCCATTTTCCTCACGGAGGACATGGAGGCCCAGACATGGGGGCCAGCTTACCCCCCTGACCTGACCAGACCTGGATCCCTTGTCTGGGGCTCTTTCTATGTTGGGGGGAAGAAAGAGAGAGAGAGAGAAAAAAACTGCTTGGCAGGTTCTACATGGCAAGGGGCTGGGCAAGGCCTCTTCAGAACGTTTGCTTGGAGAGTAGGGCTAGTTAGGACTCAGGGAATCAGGTTCCAAGGAGGAAAACACACATCCGGGCACTGGACACCATCTTGGGGCAGGCCCTGAGGAGGTCTGAGCTAGTCCCAGGACTTGCAGGGGACCTAAGACACTGGGCATGTTAACAAGTCCGCAGGGCACTTTGCCTGCTCATCTCCTGGGGTTGGTGCCAGGCACAGCTGTGAGGTGAGCTCACTTGGCCTTCAAGGCTCCCAGCTCTACCGTAAACCTTTCTCATAGCTCCCATTGGCCTCCGCGCACAATTTTTGCTCCTCCTCCCACCCCCTTACTTCCCCTGGCTTCATTTTCTGGCTTCTCCTTTCCCTTGCTCCACTATTTCCAGCCTCCTCAACCTCAGGGGAATTCCCTGCCCCACCTCCCCCTTTCTAGGCTCCAGCTATGTTCGCTCTCGGATATAACAAACTGCTTACGGGAGAACACCTGTGTGGTCCTCTCTCTCCTCAGGTGAAATGCACTTGTTTTTACAGGAGCCTTCTTGGGACAGCACTCCCTCTTCTTGCCTCGGCCCAAGCTAACCAGCTTGGGGATGTCTGCTTCCCGCTGACCTTCCCTTGGGGGTACTAGCCTGTTTGCTGAGGGCATCTCCTTCTTTCTTCCTAACTCATGTGGGGACCTTCCAGTTGCTTCTCAGCTGGAGAAGGTGACCTTGCCAGCAGAAGACAACCCACTGGCCTAAGACTGGCTGTGAGTGAAGGGTCAAGAGTAACCCTGGCCTGTTCCGGGAAGGCTTTCTTGGCTGCTCCCGTCCACTCTGATCCTGGGCAGCTGAGACCCAGGAAGCTGGGTTGATCAGCCCAGGTCCCCCCAAACCCTTCTACTTCTTTGGAGCTCCCCTTCCTCCTCCCCTCCTTCCTGCCCTCCCTCTCCCCATCTTCCCATCCCTGTCATCACACACAGTGGATTTCCTGTGTCTTTGTGATCAGTTTACTGATATCTTCCAGGGACCTGCTATATCCTTCCCCGAGGTTTTTCAGATCTCAAGGTGGCCAAAGGGAGCTCTAATGAAACTCCAGACCTCTGTTGGGGAGGGTTTGGGTGAGGTGGTGAGTTTACCTGGGGACTCCTGAAACTCACCAGAGGGAGGGGGCCCCGAGTTTGTGACTGGCACTGAAGTGACTCCTTTTTCTGTCATTTGCACATATCTTAGGTCTAACTCTTGTCTTGCAGCGGTGAGGAGCCACTCCCCTATCTTGCTGGGTCTTCATGGGATTGTGTAAATGGGATGCTGTCACGTGTGGACATAGGAGAAGGGGGAGAAGGAAGCGGGTGTGGGCAGAGGAGAGGCTGCTGTTCCTGTCTGTGCACGCCGCCCGGGCCTCTGGGTGCCTCACCTGCTTGGGGCCCGTAGCTCCCTCGTGGCCTCCTCTGCTCATGGGCCACAGGCTCTCAGGCTGCAGCCCCCTCCCCTCCCACACACTCAGGGCGCAGGCAGCAGCCCGTGTGAGGTCAGTGCTGGGCGCCCTGCCGGGAAGCGAGGCCCACTATGGCCTGACGGAGGACACAGACTCCAGGGTGTCCCTGGGGACATTTCCTTGCCCCTGGGGACCATGGGGGGTTCTGGGCCCTTCCCACCCCTCCCCACCCCAAATTCCTTCAAAAGGGCCTGACAAAGATGAGGTCTCTCTCCCCCCCAGCCACCCATGCCAAATGTGAATCATATTTCATTTACGGCATTTTCTTTCAGTGAAAAACACATAGTTTGACCAATTAAAGCCTCTGTTGGACTAAGCCCCTGACAGAATTGGGGAGGCAACTGAAAAGGACGTCCTGTTCCTATGGTTTTTCATCTCTCTCTTGTTTTTTTTTTTTTTTTTCCCTTTTGGTCACGGTTCAGATTTAGAGAGAGGCAATGATGGGAATCAACTATGTCCATTCTGGCCTGTTGGCGGCTGTCAGGATCCAGCTCCCAGCTGTGCAGTCCGGGCCAGCAGCGAGGCCTGGCTCGAGAGGCAAGCGTGAACTCTGAGAGGCCCCAGTGGGCCCCTGGAATCTGGGGGGGAGGGAGGGGGGCTGCCTCTGCTGGGGAGGGCCAGGGGGAGGGGAACCCCGCAGTGAGTGTGAAAGGGAGGAACCTACTCCGGGGAGTGGGGAAGGCAGGGTGGAGAGGGCAGTGTGGCCAGAGGGCCTCCCACCAGCTGAACCTGGTAGAGTGAGGGGCTGTGAGTAGACACTAAGGAGCAGGGACATTGCAGCCTGCACGGGGACCCGAAGACTGGCTCCGTGGGTCCGGGAGGTGGGATTGGGGCAAGGGAGGACACACATGGCAGGTGTGAGGCAGTGAAGGTAGTTGATGGGTTAGTTTCTAAGATCCTCTGGGGCCTGTCAGAATCATGGAGCAGGCAAGGTGCGAGTGGGTGTCCTTCATGAGCAGGTGGGGCCAAGCACGGCCTCCCTGCCAAGGGGACTCCATTGGTGTACATGGTGTGGGCTGGGAAGACCAGGGAAAACTGAGCGACAGGAGAGGGGAAGGAAGGATGGAATCTACATTTGCTGGGCAGCTATGTACCTGGCATGGTTATTGGGTAAATCACGCATGCTTCATTTCATTCCAGCAAACCCCACTGATTCATTCACTTATTTATTTAATCATTCAACAAACATTTATTGAGAGCTTTCTGTATGTTAGATACTTTTCTAGGCACCGGAGATGAAAGTCAAATGAAACAGGGCCCCGCCCCTCCCTCAAGAGCTCACAGTCCAGATGGGAGGGGCCTTCCATCAGGCTGGGTAGTCATGGATGGCTTCCTAGAGGGGGTAACATTTGATTTGAGTTTGAAGGTCTTAACCAAAAGAAAAATTAAAGAGCGGTGGTGGGAAGTGGTGGTGGTAGTCCATGTGGAAGTAAGAATGTGTGTGCAGGCACAGAGATTTGAAGCATTAACATGTTCAGGGAAGTATAAATGGTTCCCTGTGACTGAGGCCAAGGCTTGGAGATGGGCTCAGAGGTGTGATGCAGGGATGGAGGGCCTTTTGGAGGTCCAGGGGCTATAATAGGGTCTGAACACAAAAGCTTTGCAATACTTATTTATTATTATTATTTATTGGTGGGTGACATGACAATGCCATTTTATATACTCAATTCTGACACTAGTCCATGGGGTCACGCTGGACATAGGGAGTCCCATTGAGGGGTGTGGCCATGACTGGGGGGGAGCAGTGGAAAAGCTGGGATTAAGATGATGGTTTCAGAGATGGAGAGAAGTGGGTAGTTTGGGGGCTGCTGGGGAAGATGGACAGATGGGACAGGATTGGAAGGGGAGGGTGAGGTGCTGGCCACATCTTTTGGCTCATGCAGTCACTGCTGTGAGAGCCTGCCATCCATATGTGGAATTCAGCAGAGAAAGACACAGACATGGTCCCTCTTTTCATGGGAATGCCAGCCCAGGAAGGAAGACAGTGAACAGGAAGTAAACAGAGTGGTTCATGTAAAGAGGGGCAAAGAAGGGGGTTTGGGCATGTGGCTATGCTCTTGAAAAGTTCTGACTGAAAGTGCAACATCTCTAGGGAGACCAATGAAGCCAGATGGGAGACGGGGGAGATTTGAGACAACAGGGAAAGCAGGACTTGGAGACATTCCTCCTTTCCCAGATGGCAGGGCCACTGAGTGTGTATCACTGATGACTTTACTGAGAACACTGGTGCAGGAGCAGCATTGTGGGTGTGGACAAGCTGAATTTGGGTGCCTATGGGGCCTCCATGAGGTGATGTCTAAGGGGTGGTCCAATAAGGAAGTACGGCATTCATCTGAGAGCCCATGACTGAATAATTGAGGTTCGAGTCCATTCACATATATGTGGCAGTTGAGCCCATGGGATGGGGGGGGGGGTGTCATTCAATGAAAAGAAGGAAGAGAAAAGAATGAGTCATGGAAATAATTGGCTTTTCCTCTTCCCCCTCTCTCTCCTGTTTGATAAAGCAATACAATTTTAATTAACTTTTTGGGAAGATTAAAATCTGCACGTGGTGAACATTCAAACAGTGCAAGAGGGTATACAGTGAATGGGGAGTTCCCCTCTTGATCCCTAACAACCCAGATCCCACCTCTGGAGACATACCAGTTTCTTAATGTATTCTGGAAATATTCTAAGCCTGTAATGCAATTTTATATCAATGTTAGCACATTATATTTACTTTCTATCTTCTTTTTAAAACTTAACTAAATATCTTGGCAATTATTCCTTATCAGCACTAAAAATCTATCTCATTCTTTTGTACAACTGCATACTATTCCACCATGAACCTGTTCCATGATTTAATTAACCAGTGCCTTTTAAATGAGAATTTTCAGGCTGTTGCTCTATAAACAATACAGCAAAAATATCCTTGAACATACAAACATTATTTAGGGATTAAGTTTGGCTGCATGAAGAGTGAACTCAAACAACAGAGATTTAAGCAATGCAAGGACTTATCTTTTTCTCATGTTGTGAGCAATTTGGGGTGGGCAAATGCTGGCATTGGTTTAGTGGTGCAATGATATCACAACAAAGTCTCCATGTTCATTTCCTGTGGTTACAAGGTGGCTGCTCCAGATCCTGCCACCATATCCTCTTTCCAGGCAGGAGGTGGGAAAGAAGACAACAAAGGGGAGTTGGGTGTGTTGTTGGCTAAGTCTGTTATCCTTTTAAGGGAGTTTTCTAGAGGCTTCCAAACATTTTTTTTTTTTTTCTTACATCTCATTGGCCAGACCTGTGTCAAGCAACCATCCCTATCTCAAGGGAGGCTGGGAAATATCTTTTAGTTTGGCTCATTGCTCTGCCAACAAAATCAGGTTCTGCTGTAAAGAAGGAGAGAATGGGCACTGGGTAGATGTCTGGTAAATTTTATCTCTAGTACAAATTCTTATAAATGGAATTGCTAGATTAAATCTTTTTATGCATTTAAATTTTTGATTATGCCAAATTGCCCTCCAAAGGGTTTTTTTTTTTCTTTCTAGTTGCATCTCTACAATGTGCAAGAGTGCCTCTTTCCCTACATCATGGCCCACAGACTGTTGCCAAACTCTTTATGTTTTGCTAATCTGATGGGCGAAAAATGATCTCTCATTGTTTTAATTTGCATTCCTTTTGCTGTGAGTGAGGTAGATCATTGTGTGTGTTAAAAATATTGGCATTGAGAGGAGAAGAAAATCCCATAAGGGAGAATGAGAAGCGTGGACTGAGGAAGAAGAAAAGCAGGAGAAGCTGGTATCACAGAAGCGGAGAGAGGAGCTTGGAGGATGGGAGGAGTGTGGAAGGGACACTACCAGATGTTGCAAAAAGTAAAAATAAGGACAAAAGAATGCCCATTGGGTGTGGCAACATAGGGGTCACTTGGGACCCTAGAAGGGACCCCAGCTGGCTTAGCTGGAGTAGAAACCCAGTGAACCCCTTTTCTGCAAAGTATTTCTTTAAAAATTTTTTTTAGATGAGTAAATGAATTCAGAGGGATTAAATAACTTGCTTAAGGCTTACAGAGTTTGTAAGGTGGGGAGCTGGGATTTGAATCCCTGTTGTTGGACTTCCAGGATCTCTGATTATAACACTCATAGAGGTTGTGGTGAAGGGAGAAGATTTGTTTAGAACTGCTGCCTTAAAGACCTGGAAAGGGCCTTTGAGATTATGGGTCCACTTGCCCCTTTAACTAGTGAGGAAACCGAATACCATTAAAATGAAGAAACATGGCAGAAAATGCGAAGGCTTTGCAAGAACCCAGACCCTGCTGGGTTTCAGGGCATTTTGTGGGATCACTCTTTTCTCCAGCAGGGGCGCTAGTGAGTACCTCGGGTTAAGTAGAACTCCCCAGTCTGTCAGCACCTTAGGCAAAACAACTTCCCTGGGTCCTGCGTGGAGTCCTCAGTCTCCGGGAAGGAAGAGAGATGAATCCACTTTATGATCTCAAAAACAATCAAGATATTGCTAAATATCTTCGGTTCTGTCAGTAACCCTCTGGGAGTGGTCTTGGAGCTTAGAGCAGACCCAGTGCCATTTAGAGAATTACTGTTCCATTCTCTGTCATGGCCCATGCTCTAAATTGCCCCCATCTGACGTCACTAATGTATGTATTACCGTCCATTTTGGCTCTCAATAAAACCAACCAGATAGCCATATATCTAGCTTGTTTGATGATGTAGTTACCTATTCATTGAAAACATTTTTGTAATTAGGCTTAAGATAATTGATTATTATTATAATAAAATATAAATAATATATATATATAAATATAAAATATAATAAAATATTATTACCAAAATAATCCCTGCTCAGGAGTTAATTTAGGGAGGTAATGTGCCCAGCCTCTAAAGACAAATCATGGTCGGCTAAGGCAATCATGGTAACAGGTTCCTTTCTGGCTAGATACTCACTTTCCCAGAAACCCTTGCAACTGGATGGTGGAGGGGTCTCACATGACACCGTTCTGGCCAATGAGTATAAGAGACACACATGAGAAGAGCATTAAATCTACCTCCTTGCTTTAAAAGTGGAGGGTACCTAGAGGAGAGGCAGCCATCTCACAAAAGCAAGTGACAACAACAGATCAGATAGCCAGAGAATGGAGGAGCAGAAAGATTGGTCTTTTATGACTTTGTTACCAACCCTGGACTTCCAACCTTCAGATTTCTTCTTATGTGAGATAATGAACTGTCTTTATTGTTTAAGCCACTGTTACTCATGTTGCCGAGTATTTGTAGCTAAAAACATTCCTGATATACTCTCGGGTTTTTTACTTATACAAAGGCTCACTCATTATTCAGTTAATTGCATTCTTCGCTTAATAGAGCTTGGTGATTTATTTAGATCTACACGCAGGTCTATTTAAGTGTTACCTTTTTTACAAGCATATAATATTCCATTACAATAAATATACTACAATTTATTGCCCGTTGGTTGCTGGATTGCTTCCAGTTTTCGCTTCTTCAGAGCAGAGCTGTAATGAACATCTCGAACATACATATTGGACCCTTTTGTCAGTGTATCCAGAGGTTAAATTGCTGACAGTGGAATTGCTGCATCAAATGCTATGTGAGCTGTGGAATTCAGTGGTGTTTCTAAATCATCCTGAAGAAAGGCTCCATCGACATACACACCCACTAACAGTGCACATGCATGTCTGTTTCCCCAAACTCTCACCAAATACTTGTTGTTCAGTGTTTGCATTCCTGACCCAATCAGTTTTGAAAAGCCATCTTACTATCTCAATTTGCATTTTCTTCTTTATGATTCAGGTGGAGCATTTTTTCTTATGTATCTTGGATATCTGTGTTCCTTCCTTTGTGACCTCCTGTTTTCACCCATTCCTCCATTTTTTCCCTGTGGGGTTGTGAGGCCCTTTCTAATTAATACAAATGTGTTTTTGTGTGACTTCAGAAAACAAGTCTTTGACAAATATGTTGCTAGTTTTATGCCCCCTTCCCTGTTGGCTGTTTATCTTTTGACTTTCTTAATAGCATTTTTCAGCCCTCAAACAATTTTAATTTTTATGTAGTTATATGTATCAATCATTTCCTTAATAGCTTCAGGGTTTTTATCTTACTTAAATAGAAAGGACTTTGCCCTCTAGGATGATAAGTACATTTACTAATTTTTTTCCTCTTAATACTTGTATGGTTTCTTTTCTACACTTAAATATTTGCTTCAACTGGATTTTACTTTGCTCTGAGGAGTAACATAAGGATTTGCTTTATGTTTTTCCAAACAGGCCCTGTGTTGCTAGTTCTGAGGAGCCAGACTTGCATGTGAGGACCTGGGTAAGTCACAGTTACCTTCCTGTTCCCTTCAGATCTAGATGGTCTTCGGTCTTCGGAGGTTTTTTGTTTGTTTGTTTAATCTTAATTCCTGTTAGTTAACATACGGTTGTATTAGTTTCAGGTGTGCAATATAGTGATGCAACACTTCCACACACCACCCCGTGCTCATCACAAGTGTGTTCCTTAATCCCCACCACCTGTTTTATCCCTTCCCCACCCCCTCCCGTCAGTTTGCTCTCTAGCATTAAGAGTCCGTTTCTTGATGGTCTCTCACTCGCTCTTCCCTTTGCTCATATGTTTTTTTGCTTAAATTCCACAGATGAGCGAAGTCATATGGCGTTTGTCTTTCTCCGACTGGACAGTTTTCTGAGGTTTGAAGACACCAGGAAAGAGAACGTTGCAAAGCAGGGGAATGGCACTCTGTGAGAATTTCCAGCACTAGGGCAGGCGAGGAGGGGGAGGAAATTGGGGAGTGGAAGGTCTGTCCCGAATCCATGACCTTCAGGGCAAAGACCGTTTTGAAGGGTCTGCTTCGAGAAGCCTCCTAGTAGTGCCTGGGTGTGAGGGACTCTGAGAATTTCCTCTTCAGAGAAAGCTAGCTGAAACTGTGAGGAAACAATGATCTTGCGGGGGCCCTTTGAAGCTCTTTCTGAGATAGACACACAGCCTTCATTCATTCCCCAGGTGGCCAGAAATAACACTTTCAACTGCATTTTGCTCTTCACTTTCTCTCATTTTCCTGTTCCCCTGGTCAGTTACTCACTGGCCTTAGGCCTCCCCCAGATCCTAGGCTGTGCCAGTCCCACTGGTGACAACCCACTAAAAACCTCAAGACTCCTGAACAGGAGTGGAGTGGAGGCGGAAGACCAGAGTTCTTGGCCCAAAAGAAATCGAGGTTATCCATACATGTGTATGGTCAGTGCTCTCCACAATTCCCAGGAGCCTAGATTTTGCAGATGAACTTGCTCTGAGACCATTTTTAAGATTCTTTGAGGAGGCTAAAATAAAAGGGTGTGATAATGTAAGAGTTGACAAAGGTGTAGAGTGTTTGTGCAACGGGACTGGAAAACCGTCTGGTGGTGTCCATGGAAGGGTCTCATCCCCATACTGTATAAGGCATCAATTAGACTCCTGGGTAGGAGCGCACCAGAAATGAGGATGTATGTTCGCTAAAAGACACGTACTAGAGATGTTGATGGCCGCAATGTTTGCAGTAGTCCCAAACTGGAAATAATTCAAATGTCTATTGATAAGAGAACGAATACATAAGTTGTTGTAGAATCACACAGTGGAGTCCAATTCAGCCACGAAAACTCCTCCAAAACATTCAGTATTATACGTATTATGGGCCAACTTGTGTTCCCCTACCCAAAGTCACACTTTGAAGTCCTATACTCCAGTACTATGGAGTGTGACTATATTTGTGTGGCTATATTTGGAGACAGGGTCTTTAAAGAAGCAGTTAAGTTACAACGAGGTTATAAGGACAGCCCTTCATCCAATATGACTGGTGTCCTTATAAGAAGATGAAATTAGGACACAGACATGCACAGAAGGAAGGTCATGTGAAGACATGGGGAGAAGATGGAGTTTACTAGCCAAGGAGAGAAGTCTCAGATGAAACTGATCCTGCCAACACCTTGCTCTTGGACTTCCAGCCTTCAGAACTGTGAGAAAATACATTTCTGTTGTTTAAGGCCCCCGGTCCTTGGTACTTCATTATGGCTGCCCTAGGAAACTAATAAATAGGTGATCGTATGAGCACATCTTATAGATGTTACGTTGAGTGAATGAAATGAGACGTCAAGCAAACATACAGTATGTTTCCAATTCTATGGGATTTAAGAAGAGGCAAAACCAATTGGTTCACTTCAGGGTGTGAGTATTGACTGGAAAGTGGCAGGAGGGAGCCTTCTGGAAATGTTGGAGCTCTTGACGTGGGCGATGGTTACGTGGTTATACACCTACATAAAAATTCATCAAGCTGGATACGTAAGATTCCTAAGATTTGTGCACTTTATTATTTGTAGCCTATATCTAATAAAAGAGTAAAACAAAAAAGATTCTTCAGAAGAGACATGAGTATTTTGGGGTCGGTATCACCTCCGTGTGGCTTGGTCCATCTGCCTTTACCAACAAAGCATTGGGAATGCGGGCCAAGTGAGCACTGTCCAAGTCAGTTCCTTCCGAATTGGAGACAAAAATAACCATGTCTCAAGTATGTTCTTTCCTTTTTTTCCAAATGGGAAAGGCACAGGCTTTTTTTCACATTCCCAGCCAGAGGGAATCTTTCTCAAACTTTCCATAGAGATTCTCCTTTGGGCAGACACCAAACATGGACATTTTCCACCAGGGGAAAACATACTGTGGAGTTACAGGCTGCTGAAAAGAGAGGGTAGGGAAGGAAATGATGGCAGAGCCCCCTCCCCAGCCCAGCCTCTACCCCGTCCTCTGGGAGCCACTCTGCAGTGGCTGTACATTGTCACCTTTAGGATACCGATCAAAGGGTCTGTGACAATGCTTCCGGAGGACAGGGGTGGGAGAGTGGACTGGGTCAGACAGTGGTCAGGCTCCAGCTCACTCTGAGCATTGGGCCTTTCCTGCCTTGTGGGAAGGTTTTGATTCTCCATCCCCCACACAAATGGAAGGAAGTCACAGATATTAAAAGAGTGTAATGCAACATATAAAATGTGGATGGTGGACGGAGTGTTCCAATTCTGTCTGGCTCTGTCCATCTGTCAGACTGCGGAGAAGGAGGAGCCTGGTTTCCTGGCTGCACTCTCTCTCTGTCCTCCCCAGACTCCTCACCCCTACCATCCCCTCCCTGTCCAGCCAATTCATTTCCCTCCTCACCATCTTAAGTGCCCAGGGGGGGTGGGGACAACTCTTTAGGAATCACCATGTAAGGCAGGCACTGTGATAGCATTGCTAGGAAGGTATTTTTCAGGTGAGGATGCCAAGTTGAGGGAAGGGAAGTGACTTGCGTGAGATCACACACCTAAGAGACATCAGAGCCAGGATTTGAATCCTGACTGGTGGGATCCAATGCTTGGGCTCTGGGCATAAGCCTCAGCGGCCTCAGGTCTCCTTTTCTTGAGAAGGACATTCCTGGAACGTTACATTTGATCCTATCTCTCAAGCTAACATTTTTTTTTTGACAAATAGTATTACTTCATTTACATACACAATCTAAAAACAAAACAAATGAACCAAACAAAATAGAAACAGACTCATAGATAGAGGGAACAACCTGGTGGTTACTGAAATAGGGGAAGAGGACTAAGAGGTACAAACTTCCAGTTGTAAAATAAGTTAAGTGACAGGAATATAACAAAAACAAAACCAAAGTTTGATCTAAGAACGAGTCTTTTCTCGGATCTCTGTTTAGTTCCTGTAGTTGGTTTTGTCCTCTTCCCACAGCAGTATCATTCTGCCTTAATTAATGTGTGACACAGAGCAATTTCCCCCAACCTTCTTCTTTTTTTCTATTAAGATATATGAACCCGTTTTGTGTCCGGTATTATTCAGATGAGGATTCTGTAAATGGGCTTGACATTTAGTCATCTTTTGTCTTAGATTCAGGCTTCAAAGGCATTTTCATTACTTACTTATCAAACTAACACTTTAATGAAATATTTTAAAAAATGAAAACACCAAAATCTATGATGAATAAAATATTAAAACATTAATTAAAGACAGGATCAGCATCACTGATTTTTCCTTTTGCTTTAGGCTTGAATATGGCACTGTTAGGTCAACCTATTCCTGGGGTCCCCATCCCCAAGACCTTCCCCAATACATGATGGTGCTTTCAAAGCCCAGTCTTGGTTGGACCTCTTGCTCTCCTTTGATCTTTGTTCTCTCTTGTCCTTGGAACTCTCAAATGGATGACCTTGTATGCCCTCAATTTTCCTCTCAGTGTGGGGGACTCCAAATTCTTCATGCCCAGCTCTTTATGCCCTATCACTTCCCTCAGGTGTGTGTCTTATGTTTCCATTGACTTGTCAGAATCTCCCGCTGAATGCTGCTGACCTCCTAAAGTCAACTTGTTCTCAACTGAATTCACCCCTTCCCCCATCCTGTCCTCAGCTCTCCTTTTGACTTTCCTGTCAGTCAGCAGCAGTGACCTTCTTGATCACCTGGCTCCTCCCTCATTATCATTTTCTATACTCAATCTGCTATCAAGCCTTGTTGCTGTTTATTCTCAAACACCTCCTATCACTGCCCTTTCTTCTCCAGTAACCCACACAGACCATACCTTGAACTGACTACTTGCCAGAGGTAGGAAGATACAGAAGTGAGGACAGATGAGCACAATGGTTTGTCTGAGGTCCTCAGCTGTAGCAGGGGCTGTAGGGAGGAAGGAGAGGATTCACTTAGAGCTGTGTAGACTGGGAAAGTGGAAGTTGGAAGCAGAACTATGCACCATGTTGTTGAAATGTCTTCTCAATCTTTTACTGTGTACATGAATATTTTGAATCTACTGTATTCCAGGTACTTGCTGGATGTTAGGGAAACAAAGATTGAAAATCAGTTCAGGGTTTGAAAAGCTCACAGCCTGATGGGAAAGACAGACCCACAGATCAACGCCACAGGAATATGCTATTTTGGGGGCAATGAGGAAGGAATAACCAATTGTGACTGAAAGGATGGCTGGGAAAGTTGTCCTGAGGAGGTGACCCTGAGTTGAACTTCAATGTTAAGTGGATAAGGGAGATGACTGATGTCATTGGTGATGATGTTGGTCATTGTAAAGGGGAAAAAGATGGTCAAGCTCACCAAGGTGATAATGATGTATAAGGAGACTCCATCAGGATGGCTGGAGGTAATGGGGCTGTAGGAGACACCTGACCTTGGTGTCTCTGGGGTAATAATTTGGTCACTGATATGCACCATCCCAAACCAGTCCAAGAGCTTCATTGCCTGGTTTCTGGTGTCCTCTCAAGATCATGGCTTATGATTCAAGGTATAGCTTATCTGTGCCTTATTCTTCTTGAATGAAGAAGCATTCAGACCCTGACATCCACTTGGCTTATAAGCAGAACATGAAGATAATCATTTTTTTCTGGCTAATCACTTACAGGGACTTGCCTGGTCCAGGGTCATAGATATTCTTGCAACTGGCCTTGACTTGATTTTAGTCTGAATAAAAAGTCACTAAGAACTGAGGAAAGGGAATTTTTGCCCTAATGACTAGTTGATCAGCTGGCAGTGATGTTGGACATCTGGTCCCCAGCCCGCCTCTCCCTTGCAGAGCCCTCTGATTCAGCATCAAAACTCCATGTGCCTAGGTGCCAAGGGAGTATCTGGGCTGCATCTAGAGAGCTTGTGGAAGATCAAAAATGGAGCTGTAATTCCTACACTATTCCATTCTAGAACCCTGGCCCTGGTGACTGATAATTCCAGAGTGCCTTCCTCACCCCCAAATATCTCTCCCATTAGCCTGTCACATGCCATTACCACATCATTTCCTTTGGCCTAGGTCTTGCCTCTCCAGGCAAGGAGGAACATATCAAGATGTTATCACTCTCAAACATCCCAGTTACAGAGTTTATAGGACACTGTCTCCTGGGCCACTGCATTTTAATGGTGGGGAGGAGGGAAGAACTGTTTAAAATCTGGGCCATTTCTCAATGAACAGGACTGGATGAGGATGTGTAGCAGAAGGGTTGACAGCTTTGGGACCTCTGAGGTCTGAGGGTGAGGTCTGCCAATGATGGGAGGTGGAGGAAATGCCCTAAAGTTGGCTTGGGACTTTGGGTTGAGCAAGGTTTAGAAGTGAATGAAAGCAGTAGGTCTCTGTTTGCTTGAAGGCATCAGTTGGGAGGCCCTGCAGAGGCGAAGATCAGAGATCCAGTACTGGAGTGCCTGCCTTTCACCTGTGCCCTGCTATCACTTTCCAGAGCTAGTGCTTTGGCAGGTGGGGCCAAATCCCATGACATGATTCAGGACAGACATGGCCTGCTAGGGGCAGCCAGTATGGCAGGTGAGCAAGATCTCTCATCCTTGCTCCCTGTAGGGACTTTAAGCTGTCCTGGGTTTGCTCAGGGTCCTCTGGCTCCCTAGCTCCTACCCATAGCTTTTCTTTTCCCAGCATGCTCTTAGTGTGGAGATACCAGGTTGCTTTGCATCTGAGGAGATTGATGCTCAAAAAAAAAAAAAAAAAAAAAAAAACCCCAACTCATTGGAAACCCAGACATTTCTTCGGTTTTTAAAATTTTTAGAAAAGCTTTAGCAAGGCCTACTTTTTTTTTTTTAATTTCTTTTCAGCTTAACAGTATTCATTGTTTTTTCACCACACCCAGTGCTCCATGCAATCCGTGCCCTCCCTAATACCCACCACCTGGTTCCCCCAACCTCCCACCCCCCCGCCCCTTCAAAACCCTCGGGTTGTTTTTCAGAGTCCATAGTCTCTCATGGTTCACCTCCCCTTCCAATTTCCCTCAACTCCCTTCTCCATTTTTGTCACTGCAAGTGTAGTCTAACTTGCCCCCCCCACCCCAATAATCAGCCACATTCTTTAGCTGTGTCTCCACACAAAACACCTTGTCCTGGTCCCCTTTCCAGTGGCAAGAAGCCAGGCCTTGAGACTTCAGAGAACTGAAAATTCTGGGGCTGGATGTTCCCGGGTGCATACCACCTGGCTGAGCCAGCTGTCCTGTTGCAGAGGGTGACATTTATGTTGGAATCTCATAACCATAGGCAATCAGGTTCTAAATTCAGGAAATTCTGAGAACTTACTGGGTAATTCTTAGTTATCTTTTGAAAACATGAAACAGAAATTGGGAACAACATCTCAAGCATTGTGACTCTAAGACTGAGTCTCCTAACTCTTCAGGCACGCCTGTCATTCATTTGCTCACAGATTCATTTCTTGTCCTTCACCCTTCTCTGCTCTAGGTTGCAGAAAACTACATTTCCCAGGCTCCCTGGTGCTGGAGCCCACCTTGCAAGAGTAAGTTGGATATTTATACCCTGGGGGCAGCTCTTAACTAATGACTGACAGATGTGGGGTTATCAATACCCTAGCTCCCCTGTCCCTGATGTAAACTTCTGCAGTACTGATCCAAAGTTACCCTCCTGGCATTTTGGTTGATCTCACACCCTTGCCTGGTCCTATTCCTACTCCCATTTTCTCAGGCCTTACCATTACTCACCCTTCCCCTGCCTTTCACAGCAATTCTCATCACAGGGGAAGACAAAACAGTATCTCTGTCTCATACTCCTTTTTCTAACTTCCCCCAGTTTGAATCAGTTGGGAACTTGGCCCATACCGTCATTTGGGCCATGTCTGAGAGCTTTGCCTTCCTGACTTTAGGATAAGCCCATAGAGGGGCTATTACACTCCTTATCTCCCCCTGAGATGCCCATTAGGCACCAGAACATCTCTAGAATCACCCTTTGTCAGAGATGAAAGGCTGTGGAGGTCACTGAGGCCAGATGAGGAAACAAAGCCCCAGAAAAGCTAAGGGGCATGTTGACTAAATGATACTTTCTCTTTTTCTCCTGACTGAGATGTGAAGGGAGGTATTGTGTCCTCATGATAGTCATTTCTTTGTTTATTGAGTTATTGTTGGTAATGCTTTGTGGTACTGGAGGGGCCCTAGACCTTTGGCACAGGTGGTTGGGAACCTTCCTGAAACCGTTTTGAGAGAGGGAGACACCATGTCCTGTTTCAAGCTATGCTCTCAGCTTACAGAGCTTCGCAGGGAGGTGAGTGTAAATGGGGTGAAGTAAAAGGGGGATCACAATAGGGTTTGAGGCATGTGGGT
Organism: Martes martes; assembly: GCF_963455335.1. Classification (NCBI taxonomy): domain Eukaryota; kingdom Metazoa; phylum Chordata; class Mammalia; order Carnivora; family Mustelidae; genus Martes; species Martes martes. The sequence goes on from NC_137896.1 coordinate 29,487,510, forward strand.
AGAGTCCAGTGGGGTCCTGAGGGTCCTGGGGTCTTTAGCCCAGCCTTACTGAGGAGAGGATCAGAGAACAGTTCCATGATGAATAAGCCTGACCTGAATGTTGAAGGCGAATGGGAGTTTCCAAGGTAGAAGAAGGTAATCCCCCCAAATTCAATATTCAACCAACATTGGATATAAGGATGATACTTTTTTATTTGGAGAGAATTTTGCATAGGGGTATGAGGACAGAGTTTGGGGTCAAGTGGAATTTAAATCCTGGCATCATCATTTCCTTTGTGACCTTGAGCAAGTTCCTTAAACTCTCTGAGCCTCAACATCTTCAGCTGTGAATTGAGATAATAAACCCCACCTCACTGGATGGTCATCCAGTTCAAATGAGATGAACAAGTTCTTGACTTGTACAAAGCAATGGAGAGTTTATAGGTATGACGTTTTTAGCTTTTATCACCATCAAATGAATGTTGACGGTTCTCCTACTGTGTTCAAGCATTGAATGAACCTCATCTTGTCCCACGCACCCTCATTTGAGACGACAGAAGATATTATACCCTGGACTAGAGACTCAGAGGGAAGAGATGACTTGCCCACTCTTACCTTAAGTGGGGTTCCCCAAGAAGCAGTCACCAGGTGAGCATGTGAGTATAAGTACCTTACTTCAGAGGTGATCCCAGGAAACACTGGCCAGGGAGGGGGAAATGAGACAGAGAAGGGAAGTCAGACCATCCGGGAGGCATTTTCAGTATAGTTTCCACCTTGGTCAGAGGGACTCAGTTCCATGGGAAACCCCTGAAAGGCAGTGTAGAGCACATGCCTCAAGGTTACCCCAACCAAAGGGGTTGCTGCAAAGTTATCCACCAACTCCAGCTGTGGCTGAGAGCCCACCCTGGGGCATCTGGCATGCCCAGCCTGTGCTGCAGACAGCACAGCAGACTCTAGTGGCCAGAGAGCAGGTGGGTGCCTGCAGTATGGGATATGGTAGTGGCGGTGTGTGTGTGTGTGTGTGTGTGTGTGTGTGTGCCTTCAACAGGACGTTAGCTGGGTCTCTTTCCATGGTCTTGTGCCAGGGAACCTAGTGACTGCATGAGTGGAGATGGGTGCTAGGGAGCTAGGAAGGGAGACTGAGAACAGACAGAACCGGACAGGTGCTGCATCGCCCTCTGGCATTTACACTCTGCCTCAATGAGCAGTCTGGTTTGGTGTCCTGGACAATTTAAGTGCTCTGTTTAAGATGCTCTTCCCTTAACTTGGTGTTTATGGATAACTCTGAGTTGATTTTACCACTGTTGCTTCATCAAGAAGAGAAAAGAAAATATTGGACTAATCCCCGCAGCTCTCTGCCTTCAACCCTGATTCACCTGCTCTTAAATTTCCCATCAGTCCTCTCAGATCCGGAGAAAGATTATTAAACATTTCTACTCGCAGGCAATTTTCATATGTAAGCACCACATGCATGTTTTCTCTGTCTGGTGCCATGGGTTGTAACCTTAGGAATAATTTGGATCCAAGGGGGTTATTTGGGAGGTAGTCCCAAGAGTCACTCGGAGGAGTGGAGAGGTGAGACAGGGAAGGGAGGAAACACCAGTGGAGGGCACATTAATGGGTTGGTGGGGGCCCTCAGGAAACTCTGTCTTGCTGGGGACCCTTGCTTGAATATTCCACGAGAGAGGGGCGAGAGGTGAGGAAGCTGGAGCACTACCCCCAAATCTCCCCTTCACTGGAGGAAGGCTGCAGTTCCTGCGTGCTCTGTGCTCAGAGGAACCCTGCACAGTCAGATAGTGAGCTCAGGTAGAACTGTAGGCCTGAGCCGCAAGAGGTCAGCAGTGGGAACTCACGGAGGACAGAAGGAGACCCTCTCCGAGGAATACACAGGCGCTGGAAACTGCTTGATTTCCTCCTAGCGGGGGAGTGGCCACCAATGGGAATGACTCTTTCATCACGCCACTTCCCTACTCAACCAGCTTCCAAGGATCCCTGTCACTTACTTCATCCAAGCTAACTTCCCGAATTCTTGCCATTCCAGCGCTGCCTGACAATTCTTTACCTTCCAATCCATAAATAATTATAACCATAACAGAATGCATAATCAATCAAACCTACATTCCTGCTTTCCACACCATGTGTGCGGTGGGAGCTAATGCACATTTGGCTAATGGATTTAATAAATTGTCTTGGGCCTGCCCAGCCAGCACTATACACAGCTAGCTGTACCTTCATTCCCAGCCTTGCCCACCCCCCTCCAAACCTTCTTGGCCTGCCAGCCCACTCCTCTCCTTCTGTCTGCCCAGCTCCTGTGCACGACTCAAGGCCCAGTTATGGTTGTGCCCCTGTCGGGTCTTCTTCTTCCCTTTGCTCCTCACAGTGCATGTTTGGGGGGTCACTCATCAGGCCAGTGGCTATTGGCCATCTGGTTAAGTGTTGGCTCTTGTGGCAGGTGTGAGCTTTGTCTGCCCAAGGATGGGGCTTGAGTCTCTTCTCCATCCCCATGGCACAGCCATGCACGGGGCCAAGTCCATGGGCAGTCTTCCATGAACACTGGAGTGATGGGTGCTGGAGACATGATTATGGAGACTGTAGTGGATGCTCTTGGTACTCTGCCCACATCCTTGCAGCATTCCTTCTGCACGGTGAACACTGCCATTCTGCCCCAGGATTCCTTCTTTTGGCTGGGGAGCTTGTATGGTCTGTGTGTAGGGCAAGAAGAGGCGATGTATATACACACACATGCACAATGAGTTACAGAGCAGGAAGGACACAGCGCCAGTTGGCAACTTCCTCATCCCCAGGTGAGATGACTTTGAAGAGTGTGCTGTGTGCTCCCCCAAGGTTGGACCTACACACAGCTAGCCTCGTTCCCAGCCTTGCTCACAGGAGTAGCCCACAGTGGTGACTTGCTGGGTAACATACTCCCTTTTTGGAGTTGCCTTCTCTTCTTTTTTCAGTTCTCAACTCCCCCATGAGTGCTTCCGGCTGTCACCTCTCCCCAGATTAAACTTGCCCTTGAATTCTTATCTCAATGTGTGCATTCAGGGTCACCCAGACCACGTGGGTGGCCTCAACATGAAAACCAGTGGGTGTAGGGTCCCTGAAGCATACTGAGATTGTTGGGGTTCACTGTGTCTATGATGAGGGCTGGGAGACACTGAGTGTTAGGGGCCAGGTAAAGCTGAGGTGCTGCGCTTGGAGGTAAGTCTGAGGTCAAGGGAAGGGTAAGGTGAGCCTGGGAAGCAGGGTTTCTAAGTGTAAGCTCTTTGTTAAAGAGGAGAAAGGTTGATGAAGTTGGAGTGACCCTGAAGCTTGGTAAACCCTGAGTTATTACCAAAAGATGTGCTCTGAATGTAAAGTTTACTACCAAGTAGTTTGGTTACAGGGAGAAAGTGCCATTTTGGCCAGCCAAAACCCACATCTTCCTTCTGAGTCTGGTGGATGCTTGGGTACCTTTTGCCAGGGCATCTGCTTACCTTTGTCCTGACACAGTACTTGATCTGTTCCCCACTGAGGGAAACCTGAGTTAGTGGTTATGACCTACACTTTGGGATCACAGATGGACCCTCTGATTCCATCTCAGACTTGCTTCTAGTCCTGGCTTTAGAGAACACCTCACACTTGCCATAGACTGATTTCTCCCACCCCTGCCATTAGACTAACCTATGAGTCCAATTTCAAATATTGTTCCAGAAACAGATGCTATCAGCTCAAGGAGACCAGCAGAAAGAGAGTGGGTCCCTGAGTGCTGCCCGCCCCCCCCAAAAGCTGGAGCTCTGAAGGCACAGATCTCCTACAGGGTAGAGGATCTCCTGTGGCCTGAATTCTAGGATATTCTATAATGTGACCTTGGCAAAGAGGGCCAAAGGCCTTCATGACTATGTGAATTTCATTTCTCATGCATCCATCTGTTCATCCTGAATCTGGAACACTTTTACCCATTGAAGGAATTAAACAGGACTTGGAAAGAACTCAGCAAGACCAGCCAAAGACTCAAAGAACATTTGGCTCAAGGAAATTCCAGGAGAGAGAGAGAGATGGTGAAAAAGGAGGCTGGAATCCTGGCAGCTACCTCCCACCCAGAGCAAGGAGGGTAGTACAAGCTGCCAAAGGAAAGATCTAGGCCAGGCTGGGAAGCTGCCTTCATACATGGGTAAGGATAAGAGAGGCAATGAGACTCCATTCTCCAATAAAGTCCAACACAGAAGCAATCAGTTTTGTTGGGGCTGTTTAAAAAGGACCCTGAAGGTATGCTGAAGAATTTGTTTGGCAGAAAACCTTCTGATTGGGAGAGAAAGGCCTTGGTTTTTATTAATTCCAGTTCTTTCATTAACAGGATAGATAATTTTTCATCTTTCATAAAATTAAAAAAAACCTGAACTCTCATTTATTCTGAAAAGTGAATAAAAGTGTTCTGCTTCTTAATGAATTTTCATGAACTGAATTCACCCATCTAACTGGCACTTCGTTAGAGAAATGGAAGATGATTAGCACCTCCCAAATCCCCACCTGGTGCTCTCTTCCCAGCCACTACTTCCTCAAGGGTAGACACTACCCTGACTTTTAATAACATAGATTAATTTTGCCAGTTCTTGAACGTCAGATCAATAGAATTATTCAGTGTATATTCTTTAGTGTCTCTTTTTCCTTTCAGCATTACATATTTGAAATTTATCTACATTGTGTGTAACAACAGACCATTCTTTTTCATTGCTGTACAGCATTTCATTTTATGACTATACCATGGTCTATTCATTTTGCTTTGGATGGATGTATGAATAAAGCTGCTATGGCATTCTTATGTACGTCTTGATAGATATATGTTTCCATTTCCATTGCACATCCCCCAAGGAATGGGATTGCTGGGTCACAGATTAGGCATCTACTTAGCATTTGTAGATACTACAAAGTAGTTTTTCAAAACACTTTCAGCAATCTTGCTTTCACTAGCAATGTATGAGATTTCCAATTGCTCTATATTCTTGCCAATATTTGATACTTTTTGTATTTTTCATCTTCACCATCCTGGTGGTTGTGTAATGATATCACATTATGGTTGTGAAATAATATCACATATGGATGTCACATATGTGTAATGATATCACATTATATTTGCATTTTCCTTATGACTAACCAGGTTGGGCACCTCATACTTATCTGTTTATTGACCATTTGGATATCCTCTCTAGTGAAGTGCCCTTTCAGAACAAGCTTGTTCAAAACTTCTACCCATTTTTCTGTTGGGTGGTCCGTCACGCTCATATTGACTGCCCACAGTGTCTGTGTGATTTTTGAGCAAACCTCTAACCCTCTGTAGACCTTTGATTCCTCACATTATTTTTGTTCTTACTGTGGAGTTAACTCCAACCTCTAAGGCTTTCAGGCAAGCACACAACCGTGGACTTTCAAGTGAGCTTATTTCATCTCCATGCTCCCTCTCAGGTATGGGTATGACTCAGGCTGGTCCAGTGAGACACTGTTGAAGGATTTGGGAAGGCAAAACTCTTTCTTCTGGGATTTCTTGATGTGAGGATGATGTCAGATGATGTTAGGGCTGAAGTTGATCTTGTGGTCTTGTTGCCTTTGATCCATGAAGACATGAAGAGATGCTCAGAGGGAAGCCAACACCAAGGAGAGAAGAGAATGTAAAGAGAGAGAGAATGAGAGAGGGAGAGGGGGAAAAGAGAGAATAGATACAGCAATTCTTTTTAGTTTTTCTGTGAGCCAGCATTTTCTTTATTACTTAAAAGGAAGACAATTAGTTTTGTGATTGCTACTGATGCCCTGCCCATGTTATCCCTTTGGCACTCACTATTCCGTTTCCCACCTAAAGATTTCTGCTACAAGCACTTGAGACTGAGGATGTTTCCTAGTCTTTGGAATCTACTTGTATAGGGCAAGCTGGAATGTTGGGGCTTAGGAGTCTTGAGAGTAATCCTGAACTAATGAGAGATGACAGTTGGTGAATAAACACTCTAGCTTCCTCTCCCTTATGTGGGACACCTTGATGTATTCTATATACTCCCTAAAAATTTGCCAGCAGAAGTGAGCTCTCAGCTTTTCACTCTCAGCTTTTCACTGTAGTGACCTGCTCACTGATGCCCACTTCATGGGCTGCCTTCCCTGACTGGTCTCATTTTCCTACTTTTCTCTTGGGGCTGCCTGAGATCACCTCCTAAATAAACCAGTTGCATGGCAATCCTTGTCTCAGAGTCTGCTTTTGGAAGATTCGAAACGAAGATAATAAGGGAACTGGACTCTAAGCCAGAATTTCCATGAGTATTATGGAATCCAAGTTAATCTAATGCAATCTGGGTCAGTTTGAGGGTTCTGTATAGAGATTGAGTAAGTCTCTGAGAGTCTAAAAAAGTGTAAAATCATCTCTGCCTTCAAGAAACCTACTAGTTTGGTAAGAAGATAAGACTCCCAGATAAAACACTGGAAAAAATATATCTCAGAACTCTGATGTTGGCAGGCTGGGGCCCTGCTCTGGGGGTATATGGCTAAATTTGACTAAAATCCCCAATTTTGTGGCTCCTGAGAGTCCAGTCCAAAGTTCCTACCAATTTTTCCAAGTTCCCAACAATAGCCTGGGCACAAATCCCATAGCCACAGAAATCTGATCACACACAACAGTTTGATAGTTTGGCAATTTTAGGGAAGATTTGGAAAATTATGAAAGTAATCATGTCTCTCACCTTACAGCTATCTTCCATGTGTGGAGGCCATATCTCCTTGAGTACTACCACCATCCAGATGACCCTTCTCATTGGGTGCTGCTCCCAAGTCATCGGCTCAAGCTTGGTCCTGATTATTTCCTCCCTGGTGGAAAGCCTGCTGGGCTGGCCAACCTTCTCCAGGGCTCTTTGGAAACTGGAGTAAATATCTAAAAAACTAAAGTCTAGTTTGATCTTGAAGTTATCTTTGAGCCCCCTCTCTCTCATCCTTGAAATCCAATATGGTGGCAAAACTTATTGGCTTAACTTCCATGATACATCCAAAATCTGAGTACCTCTTACCTTCTCCACTGCCACCAGCCTGTCTTGAGCCACTGTCTTCTCTTTTCTTGATCAGTGTAATACCCTCCCCACATGTCTCATGATTGCCAACCTTGTTTTCCTTACTAGTAGCCAATAATATCTTTCTAAAATTATAGATCACATCAGTATATAAACTCTTAGCTCAAAACCCACCAAAGGCTCCTCATCTCATTCAGAGTAAAATATGGAGTCTTTCCATGATACACAAGGGAGGGGTTGGCCTTCATCACCACTTTGACCTGAACTTCTACTGTACTCTTTGCCCACTCGGATCCAGCCAAACTCCCCTCCTGCTGTTTTCTGAACCTGCCAAGGAAGGTCACAACTCAAGCCTTTTGCATTTGCTGTTCCCTTGGCCTGGAACGTTTTTTATTAGATTTCAGCATGAGTCCTTCCTCATTTATTTGGAATCTTTACTCAGAGCAACCTTCCTTGACCATTCATATAAAATATCACCCCCTATTGGCACCCTCTATTGCCTTATTCTGTTTTATTCATCCACTTGATATAGTAATTATATATAAACTTAAAATTATTGATTTATTTTTTGTCTCTATCAGTATATAAACTTCTTGAGGTAGAGGAATTTGTTGTTGTTGAATACTGTAATCTTGGTGCCAAACACAGAATATTTGTTGATGAATGAATGAATTTCAACCTTGAGAAAGTGTGGAGCTCCAGGGTTGCTCCTGAACTTTGATCTACAGAGATAACACAATAATATAACAGAGATGATGATGGTAAGACTCATTGCTTGGTCTGAGAGCACAAGTAAGACCATGTCTCTTGCATTTAAATTAAGCCTTCATCTTATACCCAGATTAATGGTAATCCAGTATCTTTCTTTGGGTTGAATTACACTATGATATTTACATAGTTCCATGGAAACCCTTCTGCTTCTAGAATCCCTACAGATAGAATTGAGGAATCAGATTCATTTTTCCTGATGCCCTCAACAATTCACTCTTCCTGAAGCAAGACTTCGTTAGACAGACACACTGATGAAGGGGAAAGATCATGATTCTTCCATCAGTGGATAATGGTAATCACATTTTGACTTTCCTTTCTTCTTCAGTGTCAAATGTGGGGCTCTAGCACCTTAGTTCCAGAAGAAGAAGAGTAGGCAATATCTACTGCTGGGACGGGCACTGGAGGGAGCCCAGACCCTGCAGCAGGAATGTGGAAGTTAGCTGTGATGTGTGGGCTGGGAGAAGTGTAGGCTGGACCTCTTGTTTCATGCCTTCTTGATCAGGCAGCAGGTTGGTCAAAGCAGTCAAGGCAGATGGCTGTTGAACTTATTTATAAATATCTGAAGAGCAGAAACTTCCTTGCAAGGATACTTTCTTCTCAGCCTGGGGGATGCTGTGTGAGTTCCAGGAACCTCTGGGCTCATCTTCTATGAGGACATCACACCCATGACTGTGATGTCACTTCCTCCATCTCCCATGACAGCATTCCCCTGTCACAATGGGAACACTTGCTCTGTTGGCCTGCAGTGACCTTCAGATCCTCACGACCTCTCCTGGGGTCCAGCTGCTTGACAGCAAGTGCATGGGTTAAAGATGTGTATTTTTCATCCCAGTGCTCAATTGTAGAATCAACTTCCCAGTCCAGAGTTTGACTAGGCTGGTTGCCAGCGTGGTTACCTCTGAAGGGACTTTTAGCAGTATTTACAAACACTGGGTATGATTTCACCTTACTTTAGAGACCATCCTCTGCATTAGATGTAATCACACTGTGGGCATGGCAGATTTGTAAAACACTGCCCAGCAACTCACTTCCCTGGGAAGATGTGGTTTGTTTGTAATCACTCTGCTGTTGTCACATATGAACCCCCACCCACCCAGGCATGGTTGAAGGGGTTGATTCCTCCCCTACTCCTATACTAGAACTTACTATGATATAATACTTCAGTCAGCCCTTTAACTAATGCCTGGGATCTTCGGGATAAAATTGCTTCCACCCTCAGCCACCCCACCTCTTCTCCCTTAGATAGATTGGGGTGTAGGGGCAAGGGGCTCATGAGCCTTTGTAATCCTGGAGAAGATGAGGATTCTGGGTCTGCATGAGGTCTTTCTATGGCCCTCTGGCTTCTCTGTCCCTGTTTATTTCTTCCCCTGCTGACACTTGGGCTGAGGTTTGTTACAGGACAGCTCAGTCTTGCCTCTGCCTTTCATCCGACTCTGTGTCCTTGGCTAAGGGACTGGACTCAGCGTGGGGACACCCTCATCCCTGCCAAAGCTCAGCTGTGCGGGTTGGGTCCCCAGGCCCTCTCTGCCCAACCCCCACCCCAAGGAAGCCTAAAGGAGTTTGTGGGCCCCCACCCCAAGCTGGTAGAACTCAGAAGCAAGTTCTCTCCATTTTTACTTGGACTTCAGATCTCTACAAATAGACCCAGTGTCTATCACCTCTCAAATTCTTGTACAGGAGTCAGTAATTTGGAGAAAGTATCTTTTTATTTTTCCAACAGCAAGATTTCTTAACCCACCCCCTTCCAGGAGTGCCTTCTTTCCCTGCTATTTTTAGTCTCAGACCTGGATAAAGAGCCAAGGGTACAAGAGCTGAGAGTGGAAGCTTGGGATTCAGGCTGCAGCCCTAAGTCTGAGACCCAGCACGATCACTGGGGTTTCTGTGGCCCTCCAGCTCCTCTGTCCCTGTGCTGGTTGTCACTTACCCTGCTGAGACTTGGGCTGAGGTTTGTTACAATGTGCGGCCATGGGCAAGTCATTCTGCCTCTTCAGGCTTCAGTTTCCTTATCTGTAGAATGGGAATAATCAAATCTGCCTCTCAGTATCATGAAGATTAAATGACACTGAGTGCTCAGCACATGTTTGCTAAACTAAATGGGCGAAATGAACGAGCTAGCTGATGGGCTGGACTTTGCCAGTTCACTTGTGAGCATTGTAATGGTAGGGTAAACACTCCGGCCAGACTTCCCGGTCTCTCCTCTCTAACCACTTTTAAGTAAAAACTGCTGTTTGTCTATAATTGCTTGTCTCTTTGCTGTAGGTTGGTTTATCCTCATAGCAGATGGTGAACTCTCCAAGGGTGGAGACTGGATCTCCTCCTGTCTCTTCCTCAGCTTGGCAGATGCTCAGTAAATGGTCACTAGCCATTGTGTCCTATTTGGCCAAAAGGACTCCTGAATGCTGGCATGGAGAGAGCAGAGGCTAGGCCTGAGATGAACCCTTGGAAGTACCAGTTTCTGCCCTCCCCAGCCACCTGGAAAGCTCACTTTTGTGTCCTTGATATGGAAGTTAATGTCTCAGAGTAGCTGAGACATTAGCTTACATGTGGAGAAAAGACAAGATGGTGCAGGGGCTAGACTTAAGAACCAAAGGCTTGGGGCCTGGAGAGAAACACCAGAGCAAAAGATGTAGATGAAAAGTTTATATCTGGGTGGTTTTAGTAATCAAGTGATGGATGGTTGTGGACAAGACTGTGATTTTGATTTACAGATAAGATGATGATTACCAGAGAGGTAGAGGATGGGGGCTGGGCAAAATGGGTCAAGGGCAGTAGGAGATATGGTCTCCCAGTTATGGAATGAGTAAGTCATGGGAATAAAAGACACAGCCGAAAGAATATAGTCAATGATATTGTAAGAGCAATGTATTGAGACAGGTGGTAGTCACACCTGGTGGTGAGCATAACACAATGCATAAACTTGTGGAATCACTACATTGAACACCTGAAACTAATGTAACATTGCGTTTCAGCTATACTCGGATACAAAAATAATACCAGTAGGCAGTACATTTTGCTGAATTTCCAGAGTACTCAGCAACCCCTCACTCTAGAGGCAGCTAAGTCTCTACCAATCACACACAAAAGTGCTTTTGGGAGAGGCTGTGAATGTATTGACAAATTCAGCTCATCTCTGGGCACAGAGCTCAGATCTCAGGCCGTGGTGGACCACAGTGCTCTCCTGTCTCTTTAAAGTGTGAGAAGAGCGTGTGTGATAACACTTAGGCATTCCACCCCCATGGGCCCTTCTAAGGGAAATTGTATCACCCTTGGTGATAAGGAAGGGGCCCAATACAGAGGCTGGCCATGAGAAAGCCTGGCATGAATGTTCAGCTTAATAGAGTAAAGTGAATAATTAGGACAATCAGATAATCTCTTTATGGAATTTTACCAGGAAGCTATGGAAAGAACCTGCCAATATGTATCAGGGGGAAAAAGAAGATAGGCCCGTGGCCAAGATGCACTGGTGGTGAAACACAAGAGTGATGAACCTCTTTGGGTTGAGAGGAACGCCACACAGCTCAGTCCCTGGGGTTGCCTCGAAGCTTCTCAGTTCCCTTGAATGGAGTTACCTGGGTGGGTCTCTGTTCCTTCGCTGTGGTTGAAAGACCCTGCTTTGCAGCTAGAAGGTGATAACAAAATGGAAGCCCTAGCCAGCTGAAGCAGGAAGACCATGCTGAGGCCAGTGCTTCTTAGACTTTCCCATGCCCATGGGTCACCCGGGCATCTTGTTAAAATTCACATTCCCATTCGTTAAGCTGGGGTGGGATCCGAGATCCTAACTTCCTAAGAGCTGTCTGTTGAGGCTGATGCTGCTGGTTGGGGGATCATGGTTTGAGGACCAAGGGCTTAAGAGACCAAGGACCACACACACACACACAGACACAGACACACACACACACACACACACGTGCATACCCACACACCATCCATCACCAATTACAAAATTTTACCCAGAAGTTATATGAGACCCCTTCAGGTAACCGCTAGTTTTGTTGTCTAAACTTGTCACTTTTCACTTAACTCCACTATAAAGCTGAAGAAAAACTGATGATTTAGAATAAGCAACTACTTTTAATTTATTTTTGGCATGGGAATCCAGGATATGTTAAAAATTAATAATAAATGTTCTTTAACTTAGCATAGGTTTCTTTTGTGTTTTAGGACAAGAAAATTCCATTAAAAAAAACTGTAAGAGTTTATTTAGCCTCCTGAAATTGTACCTTTAAATGTCCCCCTGGGGAGGACTCATAAAACAGTAGGGAAGAAATGGATTATTCAATAAATGGTGCTAGGACAATAGCTTTACAACTTGGGGGAAAAAAATCAATTTAGAGTCTAATCTTACAATACACCAAAATAAATTTCAATGGATTAAAGAACCAAATATAATACAAAAAAGACTATAAAAGCATGAAGGTATTTCTAAGTGGGGAATACTTAATAAGGTTAAAAAAGTTGGAGGAAGTGATAAAAGCTAAAAATTTTATTACATAACATAAAATTTTCTGTCTGTATTTCCTCCTGTTCCCACCCCATCATAATTAAACAAAAATCAAGATAATAGCTGAAGAGTATATGCATCACCAGTATCAAGAGAGAGGGCAGTTCAATTAACTCTGTGCCTTTGTCGAAACTCAGAACTGTACCCCCAACAGAGAAAACCTTTCTCTATGTAAATCAAAACACAAACTGCAAAAGAGATATAAAAGGAAAATAAAAATAGCTGCTGAAAACACACAAACATTAAAATATTGGCAATACACACACCAAGCCAAAGGTTGATTATTTTTTAAAAAGATTTTATTTATTTATTTAACAGAGAGAGTGTGAGAGCACAAGAAGGGGGAGCAGCAGAGGAAGAGGAAGAAACAGGCTCCCCGCTGAGCAGGGAGCTCAACACGGGGCTTGATTCTAGGACTCTGGGACCATGACTTGAGCTGAAGGCAGATGCTTAACTAACTGAGCCACTGAGGTGCCCCTGATGTTCTTAATACGAAAAAATAATTTTGAATTTGGTAAGCATAATATTAATATCTCAATAGGTACATGAGTGAGCAGACAAGTCATGAGAAGAAATTTAAATGGCTAAATTAATAAAATGCAAATTCACTCACCATTGGTATTTTTAATGTCCCACCTATCAAATTAGTCCCAAGTAAAGGAAAAACAGGAATACCCAATGCTGGCGAGAGTGTAGTGTGGTAAGCCGAGTAATGACCTTCAAAGAGATCCATGTCCTAAGCCCTGGAACCTTTGAATGTTATCTTCTAGGGCAAAGTGGGTGTTGCAAATGTGATTAAACTAAGGATTTTGAGATTATCCGGGAGTATCCAGGTTGGCCTTAAGTGTCATCACAGGTGTCCTAATGAGAGGGAGGCAGAGAGAGAGTTGTCTACAAAAGAAGTAGGAGATGTGTGGATGGGGGCAAGGGACTGGAGTAATTTAAGGAAAGGATCATATGCCAAGGAATGTCAGTGGCCTCCCAAAGCTGGAAAAGGGAAAGAAATGGATTTTCCCCAAGAACTTCCAATCTGATTTTGGACTTCTGGCCTCCAGAACTATAAAGGAAGAGATCTGGGTTGCTTTAAGCCCCTAAATGTGTGCTAATTTGTTACTGCAGCAATAGGAACCTAATGCATGCAGCGAAACAGCTTTTCACGTAAATTGTAAACGGGAATGTCAACAGTGGGACCTCTTTTGCAACATTCTCACAATATGTGGGGAAAACTATAAAAATTTTATATCTAATGATTTAGTCATTCCATATCTGGGAATCTATTTTAAAGAGACAATTTGGTAAAACTCTCTTGCATGAAATGCATCTTTATAGTAGCAACAAACTGGAAATAAATCAAATGTTCAACAGAAAGGGAAAGATTGAATGAACTACAGACTATCCGAGGACAGATTATCATTAAACCATAAAATCTTTATAAAGATCCTGTAAAAATATGGGGAATGTTATATTGCATAAGTATTACATAAGAGTAAAAGTCAAGACATAACATTATCTATGCATCATGATTTCAACTGCTTAAAAATACACAGAAATAAGACTGAAAGGATATAGACCAAAATATTTGCTGGGTGTGGATGATTATATTTATTTATTTGGCTGTTCTATTGTTTCATATTTTCTATAATGAGTGGGCAATATTTCCACAATGGAGTAATTAAGATCAGTAAGTGGTCCCTTTAGAAATGGAGGGCAAGAGCCCTGCATCTTGAGGTTGGGGTCATGGCCAAACCTTGAAAGAAATAGATCATTTAGGACAAGGCAGAAAGGAAGGGAGGAAGTATGGAAGAGTTTTAAGGGCTTGGCTCGCAGAAGTGAGGGTAGCTCAACAGTGAAGAGTGATTTCCTGTTAAGGAGAGGAATTTGGCTTTGATTTGGGAGAGAGTTATGGCAACTGATTAGCAAATTTGGGGATTTGGAGTCACTTGATATAAAATCATGTAGACATAAAATTTTTATAGCTTTTCCAGCATATTGTGAAAATGTTGCAAAAGAGTTCACACTATTGACATTCCTGTTTGCAGTTTACACAAAGGCCATCTTACTGCAAAGTTAGGTCTTAACATGCTTGACAAAATAAATCTTTTTCAGAAAAAGGAGTAGTCACAGTTGGTTGTCTACCCAATATCCGCTCCTACTCCCTGGCAGAACACTAGCATTGTGCTGGTGGCCTGCCCCCTACTTCCATTCCCCCAGTCCATGTCAATCAAGAAAGCACATCTCAGGGGCGCCTGGGTGGCTTGGTGGGTTAAAGCCTCTGCCTTCGGCTCAGGTCATGATCCCAGGGTCCTGGGATCGAGCCCCAAGTTGGGCTCTCTCCTCAGCGGTGAGCCTGCTTCCTCCTCTCTCTCTCTCTCTGCCTGCCTCTCTGCCTACTTGTGATCTCTGTCTGTCAAATAAATAAATAAAATCTTAAAAAAAAAAAAGAAGAAAGCACATCTCAGCCCCACTGGAGATGGGAAGAGGGTGGGATGGTTCTTACTGCTCTAAGCCACTTATGGAAGTCCATCCTACCTCTCTCAATATATATTTCCAGAAGACGGATTTAAGCTTCTGTAGTCACAGAAGTTAGAGTAATGCCCTACACTCAACAGATGTTCAATAAATGTTGATGAATGAAACAATCAGCACTTGACCTTCCCCTAGCAATTTTTCTTAGTCTGGTAATAGACACATGACCTAGCTCGGTCAAATGAGGCTGAAGAGAAGGGCTTTTAAGGTTATACAAAAGGTTCTTGGTGTTTTCCACTACTTTGAACAAAGAAGTGCACTGCCCTGTTGCTTGCAGGCACACTTTGCCACCTTGAGAAGCTAGCCTGAGAACAAAGTGCCCACAGAGGAGGGCGGAGCTAAGAGTATCTCTATGAAAAGGAGCCAGAGCTTAATCTATATCTGTACTTCCAGGTATGTGAGTTCAAATGTTTTATTTTTGGACCCTTTGTGTTGGCATTGATAATGTGGGCTATAACAAGAGTCCAAGGATTTTTAAAGTATTTAGAATGTCTAGAATTTCAATTATTGAGGGCTTACCCACAGAAGTGATACAAGTGGTCCATGATCAGGTATGGATTTGTAGTCTGTAAAGGAACTAGCTGTTCACTAGATTGACAAGTGGGACAGACAGTTATCTTTCTGGCCTTAGAAAGGGTAAATGAGTGGCTGTGTAACTGAGGTAAATATATGTCAAGGAGAAACCTACTTGGGTTAGGGCATTCCTCAGTCAGGATGGGGTAGTTATGTTGCCATAACAAACACTCCAACAACAAAGGCTTATTGATTGCTATGTTACATGTTCATGTGTTTTGGGGAGGAGGGAGCTCTGTTCCTCATAGCTGTCAGGAATCCAGCTTGTTGGAGCAGCCTCAGTCTTAAATGTTGCTGGTCTTTTGGAGGAAAAGAAAGATCACTGGAGTGTTTCACGTAGATAATTAAATGCTCCAGGTCACAAGTGGCATGGGAAGCCAGCTTCGTGGGTGTAAACTGTACAAGACTCCGGGCTCAGAATGGTTCTAGGCCTGCTTTGTTTTTATTATTTATTTATTTTTTGAGAGAGAGAGGGGAGAAGAGAGAGTGAGAGAGAAACAGAGCGCATGAGACGTAGTGAGAGGGGCAGAGGGAGATGGAGAGAATCTCCAGCAGACCTCAAGCTGAGTGTGGAGCCTGATGTGGGGCTTGATCTCACAATCCTGAGATCATGACTGGAGCCAAAATTAAGAGTCAGATGCTTAAGGAACTGAGTGACCCAGGCACCCCTCCATGCTTGTTTTAATGCTCCGCTGTGGCCATGTTGAAATTCTTTTTTTTTTTTTTTTAAAGATTTTATTTATTTATTTATTTGACAGAGAGAGAGAGAGCACAAGTAGGGGAGCAGCAGGCACAGGGAAAGGGAGAAACAGACTCTCCACTGAGCAGGGAGCCTAATGTGGGGCTCGATCCCAGGACCTGGGATCATGACCTGGGGCAAAGGCAGCTGCTTAAACAACTGAGCCACCCAGGTGCCCTGTCATGTTGAAATTCTTAGTAATATAAAAATCAGGGCCCTACATTTTTATTTTGCACTGGGCGCTCTAAACTCTGTAGACAGCCCTCGTGATATGTGTTGCTTATATTTACACCTCATTGGCCAGAACTGATCACATGTCACACCTGGAGCACAAAAGGGCAGAGAAATGCAATTCTGTTTTGAACCAGAAAGAGGGAAGACCCAGAACATTTGGTGAACAGCATAGAAGAGGACTACAGAGTACCTGTCCTAAATCTTTTGTGTTACGGAACTGAGGAAAGGCTTCCCTTTGGTATGCAGAGCTCTAGGTTGGTGGAAGAACTTATTTGCATAATGGTCTCGGGATCTTTCTTGAGAAAAAGGACAAAGATTTCAATGTCTGTTCCTGGAGATTCAAAGTTATGGAAATCTGTTGGGGTGGACCAAGCCCAGGGGCTGGGAAGAGCAGTGAGTTTCCAGAATTGAAATTCACTAAGCTGAGGAAGGGACTCAGTGTGAAGACCAAGGGTTTGGTGAGGGAAGATTTGTTCAGCCCAGTGTTTGTGGAGCTGGGATCCCTCTGTCATGGTGATCAGCTCCGGCATCTGGTGAGTAAGCATGGGCTGGAAACTAAGATGGCTCAGCCTTGGATCCCAAACACGAGGCCTTTACTGCATCTGGGCAAGCGAGGTCCACAGCTGTGGACAAGGATGGAAAAGCCCTGTCTCGGACACTGACAAATGACTAGAAATTAAGTCCTAGAAATTGGTGGGACCCCAGTTCTCTCTGGCATTTAGAAGCAAGAATGAACCCTCTTCAAATTGATTCAGGCTCCAAGATCCTTAGAAAATTTGCAAGGAGGAGCCTGCTTGAGACAGACAACAGACTTCTACTAATAGGACCTGAATGATTAAGACAATGTGAAAGGCAATGTTCTAGAGCATATGCTGAATTGGAGAAGTAGCTCACACGGTTACTTTGCAGCTTAGCCAGAAGAGCCATGTTCCTGTAAAACTATCTAAAAGAACACTCTGAAATGGGAAGGGACATCTCTCCCAGTGCTTGCGATAGCCAAGCTGAGTATCTGTGGGACCACAGAGCAACTTCAGTGAACTCTTCTGTGAAGCAGCTGCTGTGCTGGGGGATACAGGTTCCTGGGACCTGGGCTCAGCCAGAGAGTGGAGGATGGGAGAAATTGTGTTCCAGAAGACCTGCTTGGGTTCAGGGCGTACCCACGGCCCTGTGAAAGAGGCCCATGGGACCAGGTCTCTTGAGGCAAACAAGGTTGGGGCTCTTTTAGCTTTTACAGGGAATCTCCTGGAAGACAGATGTCTGGTGAGGAGAAAAGGATCCAGTGCAGTGACCTTGACCAAATGAGCATTTCACCTACACTGCATGCTGTTGGTGTCCTGCCCAGACTCCTTTGCCAGGAAGGGGCATGGTTTTGCCATTGCTGTGGAGCTGTTGTGTTGGCAGCCAGAGGCTCACAAGGGATCCTTCTCCCAAGAACTGCCCTCTGCTGAGTGGGAACTACCTCCTCTTGGAGGTTATATGGCCCCTGCTGGGGAAGGACAACTTTCTGCTGGTACTAAAGACTGGCCCTCTTATCTGAGGGTACGTCCGCTCAGTGGTGCCATTCATGCCCAAAGTCCCCGCTGGATTCTAGCTGAGATCATGTCCTTGCTTAGCTCTGTCATCTGCTGCATTTGCTTCTCTCATTCTCATTCTCCTGAGATCCCTCCTCCACTAGATTGTGTGCACACGATCTCCATTTCAGATGCTTGTGCCCTTGCAGAAGTGTTTGGGGAAGGAAGGACAAAGGCTCCTGGGCAGTGAAAGTCTCCTGGGCAGTGGGATGGGGGATGTGGAGGAGGGAGGCACAGTTCTCTTTCTTCATGGATGGAAATTAGTTTCCCAAAGACTGAGGGTTAAAGTCACTGAAAAGGTCTCTGTGCAAGTCCCAGGGGATTGCAGAAAAACCATTCAGGATTTGAGGGACCAAGGCCAGCTCTGAAGAAGGCTCATGGGGTGGGCTCTGAGCTGGGACTATGTCCCAGTACAAGTCAGCATGGTTTGGGAATACATTGAGTCACAGATTTTTGTTTTTCTTGCCTTCTCTTTGTCCCCCTTCCCTTCTCTCTCTTCCCCAATTCACTCCTCACCTCTAGAACTTTCCATCCATTTTGGATGAGGCAGGGATTCCATGAAGGGACATGTCACTGAGGGTATTCTTGCTTAGTGAAACTGCACTGGGCACTGACTTTGACCCGTAGCCTCTTACTCTGACCCAGGGACATGAGGCGCTAAGAAAGCTGTGCTTGCCGACCCCACCACCTTGGACCAGAGGTGTTCTGCATGGCCTCAGTTCCCCCACGGTGCTGCCCACTCCTCATTCCTGTCCCTCTTCTCTTAGTCTATCTAACTCTGGAATCTCCTGGTCTGGTCTTTTGGATTTCTGGAATTCTGGTTTCTCTTTACAGGGCTTCTGATACCAGGCTTGTTATGCCTCTATTTCTTTTCTGCTTAAAATCTTTCACGGGTGGGGCCCCTGGGTGGCTCAGTTGGTTAAGCATCTGCCTTTGGCTCATGTCATGATCCTGGAGTCCCTGGATGGAGCCCTGTGTCGGGCTCCCTGCTCAGTGGGGAGTCTACTTCTTCCTCTCCCTCTGCTCCTCCTCCTGCTCCTTCTCTCTGCCCCTCTCTTACACTTACTCTGTCTCTCTCAAATAAATAAAATCTTGAAAAAGAAGAAGAAGAAGAAGGAGGAGGAGGAGGGGGAGGACTTTCACTTGTGTCCATGCTTTCTCAAATCTTCTCCATGGCTTGCAACACCTTGCTTGGTCTGCCCTTCTCCACCTCTGAAGCTAGTACCCCACTCCCCTAGCCTGTGTACCTCCTGCCTTGGCCCTGCATACCACATGGCTCTGTTTCTCCAATCCCTACTCATCCATTGAGCCCTTGCTTCTGTTGCTACCTCTCCTTAGATCACCCCTCTTCCTAACTGACCTTCCCAGAGTGATACAAGCTACTTTTCCTCTCTGAGCTATTTCTTGTCATCCTGGAGGCAACTGCCCAGCCCCCTGCCTTGGGCCCTTTCCTGCCTCTCTTCCCCCACATCATTCAATGCCGACTTTTAACTGGGAACAGTCCCATGGTATTGCACTTCTGGGCTGCAGAGTTGGATGATAAGCTTTTCAGGGGCAGGACTATGTCCATTACCTCTTTGAATCTCGGGTGTGTTGCAGGGGGCCCGGCACAAAGCTCCTGGGAGGGTTAGAGTGCCCTGGACTCACCGTCCACATCAACTTCCTTCTAGAACCCTTTTTATATGGAGGGGTTGGAAAATCAAAGTCCAGACTCCCATGAAGCTGGGGTTCTGAACGAGATTGAAACAAGAGGCCAACTTTCTGCTGCTTCCGTGGGTTCTGCTGGACAGCAGGCTTTGGGCATGGAGATGGCTGGGATTTTCGGCAGGGCATTCCAGTGGTGAGTCCCTAATTACACGGGTGTTGAGAGGCAGACCTTGGTGAGGTCTTGTGTTCCTCTGCATGTGGCATGGGAAGCAGTTCCTCTCCTGAGCAGCAACCATGTTGTTTTCACTGTCATGTTTCTCTCAGCCCTCCCAACAGTTCTCTAAGTACCTAGTTTCTTGCAATAAATCCACTTTTGCTTAATTCAGTTCAAGCAGTTTCCATTCTCTGCAACTGCCCCCTAGTTCATATAGTATATTTGCAGAATATTGAGAGATCAAATGGTTCTCATGTAATAAGTTCTTTTTGCTGATGAGGACACCGAGGTGCAGAAAGAAAATTAAAACAAGCCAATGGTACAGCCGGGCCTGGAACCAGGACTCTTGTCTCCTAGTCGAGTGATAGACTAGATAGTCTAGTGACATTTCTACCTTCACTGCCCCTCACCCTTCCCTGTCTCATGCTCTAGAATGAATCTAAGTGGGATATAAAGGCATTGGACCATTGCTTTCAATATTTGTATAGTATATAGATATATTCATATTCAGTGTAAATAATAATAAGCAGAGTTGACTGCTTTCTCTTCCTTTCCCCATGTCACTTCCCCACTCCCCAAACAGCATTTGCTAGAGTCACTTTCCTGTAAAGTACTCACTCTAGAATCCTCTTCCTAGGGTTTGCATCTGAGGGGATCCAAAGGAGAGAGGAATTCTTCCCTGTCAGTAAGATGGCAAGTCTCAGGAAAGACTACAGGCCCTGGAGAGGGTAGACTGGGGAGAAGATTGGTGAGAGGTTTGGAGACAGAGGTCCTTGCCAGAGCTCACTACACTTGTCCCTCGAGGGGGGCCGCAGCTGGACCCCAGGTGCCTTACAGGTGCCGTCCTTCCATGCTGCCTCCCACTGAGATCCTTGTTTTCCACCCCGAGGTAGGCTCCAAAAAGTAGATTAGTTTTGGTAAAGTCTCTAGTGTCAAATAAGATGCTCTTGTTTACATCCCATGAAAGAGGATAAATATCTGGTCCTTTTGTCAAACTATGGATTATTTAGAAAATGGAATAATTACCTTGAATCTACTGTTTTAGTCTATGAACTTTTCAAAGATAAGGTTTGTTTAAAAGAGTCCCTCCTGCATTCAGCCAGTCCTAGAAACCTACCAAAACAAGGCTCAGTGCCTAGGATCTCTCCGTCTTCACAGAGCAATGATGTGTGGGATGACGTCCCTGGGGACACAGAAGGATAATAGGGGCACATAGCCTGGACCTCCTTCAGCACACAGCCCCAGGCGGTTAAAAAAAAAAAATCTCCAGAGAAATGATAAGGAGTTTTAAAAATAAAAGCCGGCAGAGCAGCCCACAACATCCCATATGCTGGCACCTCGTCCTCCCCACCCGTGGCTCTCAGCACATGGCAGGACCCAAGGCTCAGTCCCCAGGGCCCTGCCTTCTCAGCCACCTTGGGCCCAAGGGCTCTGCCCCAAGGTCCAGCCTGGCCAAGAGTAGTCAACAGAGCAGAGAGAATCAGAATGACCAACATACTCAGAGATAAGGCCACAGTGTGTTGATTTAGGGGCTCAGTTATTCTCTAAATAAACTTTCCTTCTTCAAAAATTTCTCTTTCAACCAGAGTTGAGTGTTTCCTTGTTACTTTCCCAGGGGAGAAGCTTGTGTTTTGCTTTTCATAAATTTTTCTAGAAACCGTTCCCACACTCACACCCACCAGATATCAAGCCCCTCTGACCCTTCTTAGATCGGCCATGAAGGGTGGGCACTGAGGCTGTGGTGGAAGTCACACATTCTCTAGGATTCCCCTGGGGTTCAGTGGGGGTGAGGGCCGGGGGAGGAGTTGCCGTCACGAGGACACAAAACCTGGGGGGTTGAGGATGGGCAGTAACCTGGGGCCATGTAAGAACAGGCAACACAACTCTAAGAGGGGCATTTACCCTGTCTCCATTTTAAAGATGAGGAAACTGAGGTTTGGGGTGTGTGTGTGTGTGTGTGTGTGTGTGTGTGTGATGACTCATCCAAGACTGTGGTACAACCAAGAGAGAGATGTATACCTGGTCCAAGGACTGAGTCCCGTGTTTCTCTGCTTCTCTGACTGGCCACACAAGTTCACTATTGTGTCAGTTAGCTCCTGCCATGTGACAAAATGTCCCCAAATTGAGTGGATTAAAACAACTCCATGTACCTAGTTCATGATCTCTAGGAGTTGCTAATTCTGGCCGGGCTCAGCTGGGCCACTCTGTTGCCCTTAACTTACTTGTGAGTCCGCAGTCAGCGAGGGTTGGTGGCCTTGCTCATGTGACTGGTGATTGGCTGGCCACTGGCTGGCATGAGTGCCAGAATCCCTTGGTCTCTTCTCCTCTAGAAGCCTGGCCCAGGCTTGCTCACAGGGCGGTGGCTGTAGTTTTCCTGAGAGCAGCAGGAGGAGCAATCCCACCTCACAGCTCTTTTCAACTCACTGCTCGCATCACCTTTGTCTCATTAGTCAGAGCAAGTCACACGGCCAACTTGGATACCGGGAGTGGAGGAAGACCTCACCTCTCGATGGGAGGAGCACACTTCGTAAGGTTGTAAGTACAGGGAGGGGAGAAATTTCTGTTCATTTCTGCAACTGACCCTGGTTACAAACAACACAGTGGCCCACCGGACCATGTGCTGGAAGGGAATAGAGTCTCAGCATGACCCCCAGTTCAGTGCCCAAGGTCCTGTTACTGCCCTCTGCTGCTGGTCATGCAATGTCTTGCGTTAACCCACCTGCCTATTCACCTTCCGTCCCTGGCAGAGAGTGAAGACCCTTGCGTGGTTGGGAGATGGGACATGGGAGAAGTAAGTGTTGGTGTGCGGGAAGGGAAGAAGCAGAGGCCAGGGTACTGTCCGGGGTCCAGCAGAGCAGCATGGTTGTGGTCTGGGTGTATGTGGTGGAAACTGGGCTGAGAATGTTCCACATTTTATATTCTGCCACAGACACTCGTCCTGGGCCCCACTGTCAGCGTTCCTTCCATTCCTCTTTGATTCCCTCTCAGCTAGTTCCCAGGACCCTCCAGTTGTGAGGATCCTGTTGATCCCACCTTTTAACTTACTTTTTAAATCACTGAACCATCGCATACTAAATATACTGCCCCTCTCAAGGGTATTTGAAATATAAATAAACATGGAGGGGGAAGGCCTTGCAGAAAGAGTGAAACTCTTTGGAATGTTGGGAAATTAGACAACATGGGTGGCCAGTGAGGATGTAGGTAATTTGGGGCAAGTAGGTTGGGGTGGGTGTCATTCTGGGAGACCTCCCATATGGTCACAAAATTTGCATTGCATTTCTTGGTATGCTAACATCTAGGAGAGTAAGAGGTCCTAAAACAGGGTCTTCAACCCAGAAGCATGTAGAACCCTGAATTCTGAGCTTGAGAGTTGGAAGGAAACTTAGAGCACAACCATGAGGCCCTGCCCCTCTTATAGGGTGCTTTAGGCAAGGGGGATGGGGTGGGGAAAGAACTTGGCAAAGGTACCAGAAGAGTGTGTTTGCCGGTATCAGTAATATTGAACATTAGCTCTATTGTACAGCCGATATTAGGATTCTGATTTTGTGACACTATGTGACTGACGTTTATTGAGGGCCATGTGTGTGTGGGCACTGCTGTGCTCATATCAAGCATCTCACGAATTCCTACAACTCTGCAGTGGATATTCCTGGGGCCCAGGCCACAGGACCCACCCCCAAGAGCCGTAGGCATTGGCTACTGAGAGCTCACTCCTGGAATATTCTCTGGGAGACTAGTCTTGGCTGACGGGAGCCGCCCTGTGGAAGATGCACAGGAGAGTGTGACCACACCTGTGGGCATTCTTTGGTCAATGACTTACTGATTTGGGGAGATAACAGCTCAGGCTCCTTGTCTCTGGGAGGGGCAACTCTGTGGTGCTATTCATGCTCCAGAGATCCCCGTGGGGTCAGGCTGAAGCTAAATTCCAGCTGAGACCACAGCCCAGCTCAGCTCCCTCCCCTGCCCTCCCCTGAGTCCCTGACTTCCTCTCACCTGAGAACCCCTCCCTCCACCCAGTAACTGGTATGCACGGTATCCCTGCCTCAGGCTCTGCTTCCGGGAAACCGGACCCAAGATGAATCCTCCATTGCTACAGCTTGAAGTCACACTACTTGAGAGCCTGGTGGTCAGAACTGGACCCTAGATCTTCTGACCTTCAAGTTTACTGCTCTCACCAGTTCAGTCATGCCCCTTCACTCCATCTCTGGGTAAGGGGCCTTGTCAGGGCTGAGTAATATTTCTAGTACTGTGGTTGCTCCAGAGCTCACCATATGGGAAATATTAAATGTCCACCTCTGTAGGGGTGTAGGGGACTCCTTGATTCCTGCTAACCCTCCTGCCTCTCTCACAGGAGCCATGTCTCAGGCCCCCCTGGGTGGGAGTGTTCCCTGCAGAGTTGCTGGCAAGCCCTGTGACTGTAGGGATCCAGGAGACTGGCAGGGCAGAGGGCCACTGGAAGTCAGGTTCCTAGGTAGAGGGCATTGGGTTGGGGTCTGGCCTATTGATATCTGTTCCCCCATCCAGCATCTGTCCTTCCATCCTGGGTGTGAGTACAGCAGGAGAAGCTGGTTCTGAGTTCACAGCTTCTTAAGACCCCCTGATGCTGGTTGGGCTGAACATGTCCTATGATTCATCCTGTTTCATAGGCATATCACTATGCGGATGAGGAACCAGGCTCCGAGAGCGAAGGTGCCTTGGCCAGGGCTGCCCCGTGGGCAGGTGGCTCCACAGAGACTCACATCCTGGGGCTCCTGTGTGAAGCACAGATGCCACCTGCGCAGTCCGCAGTCCGCAGTCAGCAGTCTGTGCAGTCCGCACCATGAGAGACCTTTCTTCCTGGTGCCTTTTCTGGAAGGCCCAGCTGCCCTCCCTCGGGAGGACTGGCTGATTGGGGCAAGCCTCTGACTATCCAATGGGGAGACAGGGCCTCCTGTTCCATTGCTTACTCAGCTTCTGTGTGAGCCCGGGAGCCGCTGGTGCTGCTTGAGGGCCACCTTTTGAGCAGTCTTGCTTTAGAGGACTTTCTCGTTCCTCCCCTGCACTGCGCCAAGGACACCTGCCCACCAGGAGTTCATGACACCCTGTCACCTCCCTTACTTCTGGGTCACACTCAGGGTAAGCAGGACTTTGGAATTCCCTATTTACATGGCCTCCTCCTGCTACTGTGCGGGCATCTTCTCGGGGTCTGTCCTCCCAAGGTTAGCAGGGGCCGTGGGTGAGCTCCCCGGGGGAGGTGGGGTTATGGACAGAGCTTGGCCTCAAAGCCTCAGTTTACCACACAGGACCAGGAACAGCCATGCATGGTGCGGGACTAGTGTGAGAAGGACGTGGGCTCCAATTGGAAGCCTCCCTTTGTCCTCTCGTCTCACCGCCCCACAGATGTCAGGGGACAGACCTGCCTTTAGGCTTATGATGTTTCCTGCCATGTTGTGACTGATGGGAAGCTGAGATGTGGGGGCCAAGCAGCTGGGCTCTTAGTGAGCTGCTCTTTGTGCCCTGGACATGCACCCCTTTTGGCACTGAGCCTATGGATACTGCTAGCCAGCCCTTCCAGGGGTGGTTCCCACTCTCACGTAGCCCCTGGTTGGGACCCTTTGGTGCCCCTGATTGCTGTTCTGTTTGCTGTCTCAGGGGCTGACCCAGTGGTAGTCCAAGGCTGCTGGAGGGCAGGACAGTCTCTCCCACATCCCTCCAGCTCTGGGGCCACATGCACAGACTTGGCCGTGGAAGTTTTTTCATAACCTTGACTCTGGTTCTGAACTAGAATAGTCCCCACAGTGTCCTAGGATCTGAGTGTTTGGTGTGCATCCACTTGCCGCATGGGGCAGATGCTCTCCAAAGTTAGGGACCACAGGCTTCCCTGGGACTTATGGGCCTTGCCAAGGGCTGAGCCCACTACTTTCTTTAGCAGTAATTTCAGCTGGGTTTTCAAGTCTCGGTATGCCTGAAGTTTACCTCAATGGGCATGTGCATGCACACACACACACACACACAAACACCCACACTCACACACCTGCTACATACTTATCCATACACATACACATCCACGTGCTTATGCTTATTCACACTTACAAGTACATACATTTGTGTGCACAGCTGCACACACACACATACACATACACAACCGCAGGTGTGTCATGCTACTCCTTTTTCTGTCCATTTGGCTCAGATGGGGCTCAGGGATGGAGAATCCAGGGCTCCCAGATGCTGTCTTGCCAGCTGAGGGGCTGAAGAGCTGCTGTTACTTCCAGCCCTGTGCCTGGCTTTCTTGATGACATGAGCTCAGTTCATTTCTCAAGGCTGTAAGCCAGACCAGACATCGTGATCTTTCGGGACACAACGACTGAATGAGTGCCAGGTCGTGGGTGGCTGCTCTGTCCTCAGGGCGGCGCTGGCAGCCTGGGCTCTCTTTGGGGTTAGGGGGTGTCTGAGTGCCACAGGGGGCCTCCATGGCTGCCATCTCTGAGTCTCACCCTGAGCTCGCACATGGCCATGGCTGCATGAGCAAGTTCTGCGCGTTAGTGTGGGGGCTATCTTTGGCTGCCCCAGGCAGCAGTAGAGACCAGAACTGAGACTTTTCTCACCTTCTTTCGGAAGGCTCAAACTGATACCGGATGCAGAAGTGCTTTGCAAACTGTAAAGTGCTGTGTGTCATTAGAGGGGTTTTCATTTTAAAACCACAGTGGAGGATTTGTTGTCTTCTCAGGAAGGAGAGAACCTTCATTTAGGGCCTTTCGAGGACCCGGTCAGCCAGGGGCGACTTTTGGGCAGTTAGCAAGATAGTGGGCGCCCAATTCCAAGCTCGGCGGCTTGTGGGGTCTGCAAGGAAAATGAGGGCTGGGGCAGGAGTAGGGGAGGGTTTCCCTGCAGAGTTGCAGGCACAACTGTAGATGCTAGTGGTCAGGTGGGGAAGAAATAGTTCCCTCTTGGGCCAATGAGCCTCCCAAGAACCCTGGGGCAGATCGGCACTCAGAGAACCAGCAGTGATGGCCCTTAGTCATTATAGGTTACGATTATGGTCATAATTGAAGTTGACAGTCAAATTCATGGGATGCAATCAATTGCCTTATGTTACTATGGTTACTGAATATGACGTTCAAATTTTTGTGTTGACTTGGCTGGACCCCGGAGCTCAGATATTTGGTCAAACATTCTGAATGTTTCTGTGAAGGTGTTTTTTTGGATGAGATTAACATTTAAATCAATGGCTTCTGAGAAAAACACATTGCCTTTCATGTGGGTGGGCCTCATCCAATCACTTGAAGGCCTTAATAGGACAAAGACTGACCTCCGCTGAGCAGGAAGGAATTCTGCCAGCAGGCTGCCTTTGGAAGTGAACTGTAACTTTTCCCGGAGTCTCCAGCCTGTCAGCTTCCCCCATCAGATTTTGGACGCATCATGCCTCCACATTCACATGAGCCAATTCCTTCAAATAAATCTCTATTATGTATACACACATCCCGTTGGTTCTGTTTCTCTGGAAAACCCTGACTAATACACTTATTTTCATAGAAGGATTAAGCAACGGAGACATAGGATACCTAAGATCTTCGTATCAGGATGACCAGCAGATCCCTAAGTTCATAGCTCCTTTGGTCTCCTTGGTCACATGGTGGTGGGTATGGCTGCCACAGTGGGAGCCAAGGTGGTTGGGGGTCACCTTGACACAGAACCTGCAGCTTTGGCTCCTCACCAGCTTTTCATATTGTGTGAGTCGGGTAGGCCCAAGGTCTGTAAGCCAACACGTAAAGTTTCATATTTATTCTGCGGTTCCAGGAAACAAGGCGGTGGGAAGAGGGAGGCCGAGGTCACTCTGAAGCGGGCCCACATCTGATGTTAACCCTTCACATGCAAGGATGCAATCCTTGTTGCTGACAGTTCTACTCATCGTGATTCACGGTGAAGGCAGAACCCAGAGGAAGACAAAGGAGTCAGCGTTTAGCTTTCGGTACTCAGTAGGAGCCGTCGAGGAAGCCTCTTCAGTACAAGAATTACAGAAGGTAAGGATTTTGTGCTTGCCAGAGCTGGGCTTTGTTGAGACGTGAAAGGGCTTTCTAAATTTCTCAAAGTTTCCCTTTCATTACTGGGAAGGCTCAGTGTGTCCCACTCGACATGGTGTGGGGCATACGGGTTACGTCCCATGGTGGGGTTGGTAGGGGCAGAACCCTTTCTGGGCTCC
Source organism: Martes martes (assembly GCF_963455335.1). Lineage (NCBI taxonomy): Eukaryota > Metazoa > Chordata > Mammalia > Carnivora > Mustelidae > Martes > Martes martes. The sequence goes on from NC_137896.1 coordinate 29,515,466, forward strand.
GGGAAAGGAGCTATGGGTGGGGGAAGGGACACTGAAGAGTTCAGATCTGCTCCCTGGTTTCCCCCTTGATCAAAATCCTGGGGGTGGGGCTGTATAGACCTGACAGGATAGGTTTGGAAACTCCAAAGAAGATGGGGGCTCGTTGCTGCCCCCTGGGGGAGGGGGAGGGGGCAGAACTCTCCTTGGAGAGTGGTCTGCACCACAGGGAGAGGTCATGATAAAGTTGAAATAACGGTGGGGCTCAGCTATGCTGAAAGGCCCTGAGATATCCCTGCCCGGCCCTGCTCCAGCCTCCCACGGGCCCCTGGAGGGCTTGGAGGAGATCCAGGAACATGCCAGTGGCCCCTGGAGAGTGGCAGGGAGGGGACTGAATGGCAACGTGCCAGTCAGGGCGTCTCCATGATGGTGGACAAGGGGACTCCCTAACATCATCCCGGTTAGGAGCTGAGGAGGGGGAAGCACAGTATCAGGAGCCACGTTGAGGGAAGGGGTAAATGTCTCCCAAGGGTCTGCAGCCCCCAGGACTGCTCAGATGGCCGCTCAGGCCCCCCAGTGGCAGGGCCTGACTCAGCCCGAGAGGGACTAGATTGGGTTAGCGGCTGTGTCCCACTCACTGGTCTGGTATCTCTTACTTGCATCCAGATGACCTCCCCTCAGCACACTCATTTCCAGTTAGTGCCAGTTCCCGGTAATGGAGGATATGGAAAGCAGTCTGAAAGCCTGTCAATTCTTTTCTCAGCACCAAGGCAAGTTAATGGGTTAAACCTGGCCATTCACGGCCCCAGAGCCAGCTGGAGAGTGGGCGGCCCTGGTGCTGTCAGGGGAAGCCCCAGTATCGCTCAGCTTTTCGTCTCTGATCAAAATAACAAATTCTTTCTTCGCTGCCTGAGACTTGGGAGTGGGGAGCACTGCTGAGGCGGTGGACAGGTGACCTGTGGAGTCCCCAAGACTCCAGACTGATGAAGAGAAACAAAGCAATCTCAGCATCATGCCAGGTTAGTAAGAGAAATCTGCTGGCTGCCCCCAGTGGGAGCCCCTCGATATCCACATCCATATTGTCTTCCCTGGAGAATGGTGAAGGGGGCTCCAGGCCCCCAGGGCCCTTTCCCAGTTTTGCATTCCTCCATGGCCGTGGTTGTGGAGGTGGGCCACAGGTCCAGGTACTTTGCCACTGTGGAGCCCCCCATGCCCCTTTCCTCCCCTGGCTAGGTTAACCAGACCAGGAAGGCCACAGTAAAGGGCTGGTGGAGGGGAGAGAAGATCCCAGGGCTCAGTGTCGCACACCTTGAGTGGACGTCTAGGGTCTTTGGTTACACGCTCAAAGGGAAGCATCCCTTGGGTTGGGCTCCCCTGGTAGGAAGGCAGAGTCAAGGACAAGGGTGTGAATAATTTATTTGGGAGGTGAAAGAAACTCTGACAGGAAAAGGAAAACAGCCAATGAAGGGTGTGCCGTTGACTCAGTTCCCAAGTGGGCAACAGGGGCTCCGTCCTTCTGGAGAATTCTGGGAGACAGTGCACTCTGGTGACTTCCCACCTGAGTGATGAGGGAGCTGGGCTATTTGTCCCCCGCTCCTGTCCATCATGGATCGAGGGTTGCTGCTGTTATAAATTAACTTCTGAGCCCTTGAGACCATTCCTGTGTGTGGGCTGAGTGGGCTCCCACAGTCAGAGAAGCCCACAGTTGGTGAGCGGTAGGTGTTCCTGAGGTGCGCCCTTCACTGTGGAGAGGTGACTGTGGAAGAGAGATGAGTAAGGACTGACAGATATCTGCTCCACTGCCCAAGCTCGTTCTTCAGCAAGCTGTCCCTTTCTGTGACTTGCTTTTCCATTTTCTCAGTCTTGCTCCCCTTAGAGACCTTTCCCCTCCCCCACTCCCAGTCACCAGTCACCTTCTCTGGGTTGGTCCTTCCTGGGTGTCACCCACCGACTCCCTAGGTCTCTCCTTTCCAGCTTTAATGGTACAATCTAGACTCAGGAGGCCTGCACCTCAGACCGTAGCCAATCTTCCTTATAAACAAGCTCTTCTGTACCCAGACTGACTGAGACTGCTCCTACACCTTTCATGGCTCCCTATTTTCTTCAGGACAAAACTTACTTCACTTATCCTGGCACCTTCATCTTGACTCTAATTTCCCTCTTCAGATTTACGTTTCAGAGCTCTATGTCCTCTTTCAGTCGGTGCGTCCAGAGCATTGAATTTGTAGTTAACTGTCTCTGTGTTCTGCCACATCCCACAAGGGAAACCTTACCTTCCTTCTCTACTTAAGCAACACTCTGTCCTTCAGAGGCCTATCAAGGTGGAAGCAGAAATCACAGGAGCCCATGCTAAGTCCTCACTTATTATGAGTCACAGGTCAAGGCAGAACCCAAACGAAGGTGGGGTGGAGACAGGGAGAGGGAGAGAGAACACATCAAAGACAAATGAGTCCTTCACTGAGATGCACAGATTTCCCCGGGGACCTGCCAGCCAGCCTTGTCTGGCTGGACACACCGACGTGATAGCAGGGAGCCCAAGCCAGATTAGAAGACAAACTTGTCATCAGAGAGCACCATTCTGGTCGTTGTCCTACAAGTGAAAATAAGGCTGGAAATTAAACGGAGGCCGCAAAGCTGGCAATTCTTGGCAGATGGCCAACCATCCGAATGGACTCCACACTGAAATAAAATGTCAATGCCACTGAATCGTACACTTAAAAAATGCTAAATTTTATGTTAGGCGTATTTTTACTACAATTAAGAAAGGTAAAAAAAGAAAAGAAAAGAAAAGTAAAGAAAGGAAATATCTATGTGTTGAAATCCTCACCTCCAGCGATTTAGAATAACGTACTTAGTGGTTTGAAGAATGGATGGTCGTAGGGGAAAACTTCTGGGTAGGACGTTGATAAATTTTTTTTACAGTTTTTCAAGACCCAGTGTTCTGGCACAAATCTGTAAGCTGGATCAGACAGAAGGCAATTTCTGGAAGAGAGAAATAAGCATCTGGACAATTTTTATAAACACCCCCTTGGCACCAGGATGGTGTGCTTGCTGCTGACGTGTTTTGGCCAGTATATGAACAGTCTAAAGGCAAGCATGCTGGGTATGAAGGCCAGGCTTGTCCTGAGTCTCACTGAGTAGGGGAGGAGGGGAAAACTTCCTTCTTCCTACCAAACCCTGCAGCAAGGGAGCAATCAGTTTGGTTGAGTGAGAAAGACTGGAGGAGGTACAATGTTGCAGAGATGGTCCAAACTTCTCCCCGTGAGAGGAAACAGTCTCAGGTCCTCCTAGCTGGAGTTAGGAAGCACAGCATCCTATCCATAGATGGAAGCCCTGTCTCCCCCACCCCTTAGCCAAACTTTAAGAGCCAACTGGGCACCTACTTTTAGAAAGCCTGGAGTCAGATGGGGAAGAGCTCTTGCTGTCCTCAGGGTCCTCTAGGAAGTAGAAATGTCTTTGGAAATACCATTCGGGGATAGGAGCTTCTGTGGGAAGCCAGAAATTTCTTGCTTTTCCAAAACAGTTTCCAGGCAGCCTCTGTCAGTGGGGGGAAACTATCCTGTCTCCAGCAATCTGGGGGGAAGTAAGATATTGAACCCATTCCTCAGCTAAGGCCTTCCCACTCCTATAGATCAAAATAAACTGGACCCAACCACCTAGTGTGGTGGCCTCTGATTGCCCAAAGCATTCTCTGGGTGATTCCTGTTGACCTTAGAGCACCACCTTCCTTATGGTCCTTCTGGTCCTAATTTCTGCATCCAAACATGAAATCTGTACTGTTTCCATGTTACAACCTGGGCACACTGAGAACCTTTCACAGTCTTCCCCCACATTGCCTCCATATCCATAAGTTTATCACCCTTATGGAAGGTTTGAGGGATCATGTACCATCTTCCACTGATCTTGAAAGTTCTCCTCTGCCTGTGTCTCCTTATCCCCACCCCCTCATTGTAGCCGAGCGCTCTTCTTCCTCCACTCAGGTTTTGGCACCTGTTGACGGTCCTGCTCAGGGCTGCTCTGTTCCACCACAACAGGCTTCTCTAGGCAGACCTTCCAAAGAAACACAATGCTCTCCCCAAGAGAATTTCTGACAAATTCAACATTCTCCATCTCTTTAATTAGAAACGATTTAGTCCAACTGGGAAAGAAATATTTTAGTCCAACTGGGAAAGAAATATTTCAGTTAACCAAATCACTATCTCCTCTGGGATAGGATGAATCGAGACGAGAATATAGATGATTGACCTTGCAAATATTTGAGATGCAGAATTCTCAAATCTCCAGACCAAAGATTATTTTTTCAAAAAACAAAGGGTTAAGATGGAAACCCTATCAAAGCGTGTTTTAAACAAATGCTTCTCAAGCTTCAGTATGCACCCAGGTCCCCTAGGGATCTTGCTAAATGCACATTCCAGTTCGGCAAGTTTGCGGTGGAACCTAGGGTTCTGTATTTTTAATAAGCTCCCAGGTGATGCTGGTGCTGCAGGTCCATGGACCACATTTTGAATAGCAGTCATAGACCAGTGGTTTTCAAAGTTACCACTATTGGAATTATCTGGGGGAGCTTAAAAAATATTAATGCCTGGACTCAACTCCAAGATTCTCAAGTAATTGAGAGTGGCTGAATATTGTTATTAAAAAGAATTCCATCTTCAACATATGGTGTTGGGAAAACTGGACAGCTTCATGCACAGGAATGAAACTGGACCACTTTCTTACACTGTACACAAAAATAAACTCAAAATGAATTAAAGACTTAAATGTGAGAACTGAAACCATAACAAGCCTAGAAGAGAGCACAGGCAGTAACTTCTCTGACATCAGCCGTAACAACTTTTTTTTCTAGAAAAGTCCCCTGAGGGAAAGGAAACAAAAGCAAAGATAAAATATTGGGACTGCATCAAAATAAAAAGCTTCTGCTCAGCTAAGGAAACAATCAACAAAATTAAAAGGCAACTTACTGAAATGGGAGCAGATACTTGCAAATGACATAATCTGATAAAGGGTTAGTATCCAAAAATATATAAAGAACTTATACAACTCAACACCCAAAAAACAATCCAATTAAAAAATGGGCAGAAGACATGAATAGACATTTCCCCAAAGAAGACATCCAGATGGCCCACAGACACATGAAAAGATGTTCAACATCACTCATCATCAGGGAAATGCAAATCAAAACCACAATAAGATATCTTCTCACACCCAAAAGAATGGCTAAAATAAAAAACACAAGAAAAGTATATTGGTGAGGATGCGGAGAAAAAAGAACCCTTGTGCACTGTTGGTGGGAATGCAAATGGGTGCGATCACTATGGTAAATGATCTGGAGCTTCCTCAAAAAATTAGAAATAGAACTACTTTATGATCTAGTAATTGCAGTACTGGGTATTTACCTAAAGAATACAAAAACACTAGTTCGAAGGGATACAGGCACCCTTATGTTTATTGCAGCATTATTTACAATAGCCAAATTATGGAAGCCCAAGTATCCATTGATAGATAATGGACAAAGAAGAGGCGGTATTTATAGCCAATGGGATATTATTCAGCCATGACAAAATGAAATCTTGCCATTTGCAACAACATGTATGGATCTAGAGAGTATAATGCTAAGCGAAATAAGTCAGTCAGAGAGACAAATACCATATGATTTCACTTATATGTGGAATATAAGAAACAAAACAAGTGAACAAAGGGGAAAAAAGAAACAAACCAAGAAACAGACTCTTAACTATAGAAAACAAACTGGTGGGTACCTAAGGGGAGGTGGGTGGGGGGATGGGTAAAATAGGTAAAAGGGATTAAAAGTACACTTATTGTGATGAACACCAAGTGATGTATGGAATTGTTGGATCACTATGTTGTACACCTGAAAAATGTAACACTGTATGTTAGCTATACTGGAATTAAAAAAAGTTCAAGTGATTCTAATGGATAGCTATCTTGAGGACCAGTGCTTCAAAGTAGAGCAGAAGCACATGGATTAATATTTTATTTTTTCTTGATTGCAATACTTCACACGGGCAGGCAGGAAAAAGACACAGTTTTTTCCTAATGGAGAGACCGACTGTCACATTCCCAGGAGTCCTCAAGGGTCGTAAGGAAAATCGTGTAGGAACTCAGCTCTTTGATTGTGATGGTGACAGAAAATGGCCTTGTAATCTGAAGCCAATTTAAAAGGATATGCTAATCAATAAAATGGCAACTTGAGCCAAAATAAAAAAATAAATAAAAGAACAAAGTGGTAAAGCGGTAAAAATAAAAAAAGGTGTAAGTTAATATACAAAAAAGCAAATTTTAAGACAAATTAGATACAATAAGAATAAATGTTTATAATTAAAAATTAAGCTGAGAATTATAGTACTCAGGTTGAGTATATGAAATACCCAATATTTGATCATGTGAAACCTACAACAATAACAAATTCACATGGCTCAAAAATAATATGGTTAAAACCCAGAAGATTTAATGATAAAGCAAATGAGATCAGAGGTTAAGAATCAGCCTCAGAGAGAAATCCCTCTGTGCAGGACAAGAGTGGTGCTTTGGGCTCGGTGCCCACTTGTCTAGTCTAAGCTAGTCTCACTGAGTCCTGGGATCTGGGGTGACAGGGACCTCAGGGAAGCAGGCTCTTGCCATTGGCCTTCTGGTGGTTGGCTGTGTGGCCTGAGACACCTGCTGGAGCGCATCGCTAGATGGCTCTTTAGGTAACAAGTTGTTTGGTCTGGTCCACGGGCAGATAGCCTATTGATTGCCAAAATTCTTACTAGAGACTTGGAGGAGGGTATTGCTGGCAGGCTGGTCAAATTTGCAGATTAAATTTAATTGATTAAACATTTATTAAATTCCTCCTCTGTGCCAAGACTTGTAGAAGATACTGAGGATATGGCAGTAAATAGGAGATCAAAGTGATATATTTAAGGTCTGGTGGGGTTAGGGCCCTGGAATGGGGTGGAGGAGTGCTGCAGGTTGGGGTCACCCAGAAGTCGAGATGAGGTGTTAGCATATGATCTACGGGAGCTCCAGGTATCAAACTCTGTGGAAAGGAAGGAAGCATGATCAGGTACTGGGAGAAGCTGAGTTGCAACGCAGTCTCAACAGGGGCCTCTGCTGACCAATGCAGAGCTCTGAAGCTGGAATGGTCCTTAACAGTTGTCTAATGTCACAAGGAGAGTTCTGAGCCTCTATAGCTCCCCAGTGACCAGTCGTTGCATGTGACTGTCCTCTTGGGTGAGGTAGCTGTCTCCCAGCTAAGGGTGGTTTCCAGGGAGAGAAAACAGTTCAGGGCAATCAGCCAGAAGTGCTCTCAGCAGCTGGGACAGTGAGTTCTGATGGGGAATCTGCTGGGTCCATTACAGGTAGTATCTCAGTTTGTTCAGGCTTCTCTAACAAATTACCACAGCCTGGAAGCCTTAAAAACAACAGAAATGTGTTCCTCGTGGTTCTGGAGGCTGGAAGTCCAAGATCAGGGTGTTAACACAGTAGGGTTCAGGTGAAGACCCACTTGTGGGTTGTGACTGCTGACATCCCACTGTGTCCTCACATGGTGGAAGGGAGTGGGGGATCTTTCTGGGGGCTCTTTTATAAGGGCACTAATCCTATTCATTTGGACTCTACTTTTAGAACCTAATCACCTTCCAAGGGCCCCATCTCTAATACCATCCCCATGGGGTTAAGAATTTAACATATAAAATTTGGGGAAGGAGATACATAAACATCCAGACCATAGCAGGTAGTGATAAAAATATGGCTAGATAGGGACATTCTGGACAAGATCCTAAATGTGAAGTGAATCAATAAATGGTTAGTTGACCAGTAGGATCATCCCTACTGGTCATGAATGAAGCATCTATAAAACAATCCCATCTTTGGCTGCCCAGACACACATGACATATCCTCAGTGAAATGAGCAAAGTCTTGACTTGGGTGGCATGTGGCAGATGCCTGATGGATCACTCTGCCATCTGGTCCCCATCCACCAACAGCAGCCTGTAGAGGGGACAAGGATGAGGAGAGGTCTGGAGACCAAGCAGGTCTTTGCCTTGGCTGAGGAGTCAATGGCTGCTTGGTGTAGAGGAGAAAAGACTTTATGGAGGGGTCATGGAAACTGTCTCATAGTGGATCTGGGGAAGAAGGCAGAACCAACCTCAATGGAAGGAAGACTTTGTATCAGTATCAGGCAAAAGTTTCTAAAGTAAGAATTGGTAGACAAGGGAGTGGGGTGAACTTCACTTCCCTGCCAACAGCTTAAGAGATGTAACATGATCTAGAGGAAAATTTAAAAATTAAATACAGAGGTATTGCTAAGTTAAACTCGTCTTGACCTTGCCTGTGGTTGGGGACTAAAGATGTGATAAAAGAATGATGAAGAAGAGATTTTTACGGGTTTTTTTGGAAACTATAAGAAGAAACTAGAGTGGGGTTGGGAGAGTTTCGGCAGAGGGCAGTCATAGGGATCAAAAGGGGAAGGGTTTGAAATATGGATAAAAGGGATTGAACTGAAGACATATGTCCAAGATATTTTGGGCCACAGCTCCTGCTGTTGCATATAAGTACCTGGTGAACCCATGATGCATCTCCTGAGGGTCTAAAGACATCAGTTATGAAAGGAAACCTTAGGGAGAAATTCTTAATCTTATTTGTTCAGTAGTAGTCTGATGAAGCTAAGACACCTATTTCAGTATAATGTCTTTAGATTCATGAAACAAAATACTTAGATTATAAACACAGTCATCAAAATATAAGAAAAACAAATTTGTGTTGGAGTATGAGATATTTGAGAACCATATCTAGGGGGCCTGGGTGGCTTAGTTGGTTGAACGGCTGCCTTTGGGCTCAGGTCATGATCCCAGGGTCCTGGGATCAAGTCCCGGGTTGGGCTTCCTGATCAGTGGGAAGTCTGTTTCGCCCTCTACCCTTCCTCCCTGCTCGTGATCTCTCTCTCTCTCTCTCAGATAAATAAATAAAATCTTTTAAAAATTAAAAAAAATAAGAACCATATCTAGCAGTGGATTTAATAACTTCTGCATTTTTGAAGTAGTGCTAAACATAAATATCTTTATTTAAAGATATCTACAAAAATATGTACAAGCATCATGTGATAAGAAAAAAACATGTCATTTGGTGACAAAGGCAGAGTTATTGCTAATACTACTGTAGGTTTGAGCCTACATTCAAAACTGAAGGAAGTGCTAAATGTCAGTATGATATTAATTAAATCCTACTACAGTTAAACATTGGTTAACTTTTTTCCAACCAAGTTCAGGGATCCCCAAAATTCTGTACACATTCAGTCTGAGGACCCCAGGTTAAGGAACCCTACAGTGACCACAGTTGGGAGTCAGCAGTCAGCAAGGCTGGTGAACACTTGTTGGGTCAGATGTCAAAGGACCCATACTATAAGTGGGAGTCTGGCTACTCTCTGATATCTCCTACTTCCATAACTCTATGACCATTCTTTCTGGCATTGAAGGTACTTTGTTTTTAATGGAACATGGAACCATCATCTTAATGAGGATGAAGGTAGTATATAAAATTTCTTGATTTAACTTCTCCTGCCATTTACCAGTATTACTGGCCTGGGGAACTCTTCTACTGGGAGGGTTTCCCAGGTGGAAGAGTTAAAAGGTTTGGACAAGGGTGGAGTTAGGACAGAGATCTGGAACATGGTAAGCTTGGGAGAGAGTGTGAACCCAAAGTACATCTTCACCACCTTTACCCAGCATGTGTTGTTCATTCAGAAACAGAGGAATGTTTCCCAGCTTTAGGGACTGTTGAGTTGAGTTCTGGGGATTTCGTGCTTCACTTTCCTTTCTTGTGACAATTTATAGTGTTTAACAGAGTTGTGCTTATATCAAAAATAACCAGATTTCATGTTAGATATTTATCAAACTTAGTGTGGTGGAGTGAATCATCAATCTCAATTCTTCCCTCCCCATTTTGTGCATTCACCCCCTTGCTAGGGCTTCGGGGGGGGGGGGTCAGAGTTACTCCCTGACCACTTGATCATGGGACTTGTTTTGGCCAATGGGATGTTAGCACATAGGGCACAAAGCAGAGTGCCTGTGCAGTTGGACTTTCCTTCTGTGCTCAGTGCCTTTCCTCATGGGAAGAACATTCCCTGGGTAACCACTGGACATGGAAAATATGGAGACACACAGAGCAAATCTGGACCTGGCCTGGAGCTTGGAACCAAGCCCAGCTGAGCCTGCTTTAGATCAGCCAACTTGCAGCTGTGGGGGAATGAGAATTCAATACTTTATGCTGTACACCACTGAATTTGGGAGATGGTTTTTATCGCAGCATGATTCTAGGTAGAGCTAGTAAACCTAGAAAGGCATTCTCAAGGCTTTATGGTTTTAAATAAACTCCCATTTTAATTTACCCATGGCTTTAAATACTATATACAAAGTTTCCCCTAAAAAAAGATGCCTATTGGTTTATTTAAGTTTGATATTTATTTATTTTTCTAGACTCTGGCAGTGGGTCACTCAGGATATTTTTGTGCATTGGATACATATAAGCTGATGTAACTCAGAGGTAAATAGTGGCATGGTAGTGAGGGAAATAGAGTAGAAATTAGATATTAAATCCAGCAAATATTTATAGAATTCCTACCATATGCAGGGTACTTTTCTAGGTACTAGAGATACATAGATAAAAATCCTTGCCTTCATGGAACTTTCCTTCTAGTGGACACTTACTGGATAGAAGAGTTATTTCATTCCGTAGTAGAACAGGGCTCTCAGTATCAAGCCATGGATTATGGGAGGGAAGTAGAATAAGGGAAGTTCACACCCACTGAGACTTTAGTATGTGGAAGGTCCCATACCATGAAAGGAAGAAGTATGGAATGGGTGAAAGCTTGGGAATTAAGTAGCAATCAAAATGGAGGGAGAAGTCCATCTTCCAAGTAAGAAACCTAAAAACATAAAAATAAAGTCAAATCAGAGAGAGGAAGTGGCTTTTTCTTGGCAGAAGTTTACTTCAGGGTCAAGAAGAAGAAGAGACATGGATTCTAAGTTGTTATTAATAGTTATGGCCTCGACCTCCTAGGTAAGGAAATCAGAGACTCTGTTGCTAACCATATGTGTGTTGTCACAGTCCTCTGGTTCTTCCAGGATCTTTTTGTTTGAAGAGTTGTCAAGCTCTCCTAGGCAACCCAAGTGATCTGTCTAAAATATCCACTGCATTGGGCAGTCCTGGTCCTGGTTCTGGCCTTCTTTGCCACTTATTTCTGACACATTTGCAGAAGAAGTAAAAAAGATCATTTGGTGACATAGTCAAACATCTTAATATATGGAAGTTTCTAGAATCAACAATGGCCTGAAGAATGTATAAATTTATTTCTCACTCACATGAAAATGTGGGCAGGCTGCCCACAGTCGGTGTGGTGCTCCAGGCTCTCAGGGACTCTGGCTTCCTCTACTGTTGCTGCTCCTCTTGGGAGCCTCGAAGGCAGCATCTTGTCCAAGATGGCCATATCTACATTCCAGGTAGCAGGTGAAAGAATGGGCTGAAGAAGAAGAGAAAAGGGGATATTACTGCTGCTGCTTTTTTTTTTGTAAGATTTTTAAAAATTTAATTATTTGACAGACAGAGATCACAAGTAGGCAGAGAGAGAGTGGGTGGGGAAGCAAGCTCCCTGCCGAGTAGAGAGCCCGATGCGGGGCTCGATCTCAGCACCCTGGGATCATGACCTGAGCCGAAGGCAGAGGCTTTAACCCACTGAGCCATCCAGGCGCCCCATTACTGCTGCTTCTTAAGGAAGACACAATATGTCCACTTGCATTCCATTGGCTGGATTTTAAACATATTGCTCCTCTCAGCCACCAAGGATGTTGAGAAATATAGTCTTTGTTTCAGGTAGCCACGTGTCCAGCTAAAAAAATTAGGGGATCTGACCCAATAAAAGAACGGATGGATACTGGGGATGGGTTAGTCAGAGTAGGCTAGGCTATGCTGTGGTCCAAACAAACCCTAATACCTTGGTGGCCTGACATGACTAAGTTTTACTTCTCGCTCAGGAGTCTAGGTTGACAGATGCTCTGTCATCACGAATGATTCACCCAGAACCCAGGGCAGCTGTAACTGGGGAAGAGAAGGCTTGGAGGGAGGACCCTGCCTCCAAAATGCTTCAGCTCACTAGTGACAGAGCCCATTTCTGCTCTCAGCGCCTTGGCCAGAACTCGTAACCTGGTCTCCACCTAACTAACAGGGAGGTTGGGAAATGAGGAGAAGCACTGGGTTATTATTGGTGAACAATAAATATCTAGATATCTCTGCCATGGGTTAAACCTGTTGAATTCCATTAAAAACACACACACACACACACACACACACACACACACATATATATATATACACACATACATACATATATTTCTTCTCGGTGGCTTGCATGTGGCTTGGAGTCTCAGTTTCCTTCTAGCCCCGCCTGTCAATTTGTGCTTTTTTTGGGGGGTATCCACAGTCTTGAAGAAAAGCCATGGGAGTTGATGCTAGATTTCCCATCTGACACAGAGACCTCCTTTTAAACAATAATAAATATAGCCTCCATTTATATTGCTGTTCCCCCCTCTCCCCCACTTTGTCTTGCCTATTAAAGAGCCAATTAAACAAAGTGTGTGCTCTTGGCACCTGTTCTGCGCTCATTTTGAGATTTAATCAACCCTTTGAACCTGCAGCATAACTGCCTCATAATGTCAACTTAATATATTGAGATCAGCCCAAACTCACCATTCCCAGGGGTGGTTTTGTTTAAAGGGGAGTTGTAATTGAATTTCTAAACAACTGCCAAGCTTTCAAGATACCAAAATAAATATTATCCAAATAGAAACTTACCTTGGAGTCTTTGGTTAACTTACATATACTTTAAGAAAATAAAGGTTTTTAACAATTTTTTTTAAGAAAAAAGTGAGCTAAACTCTTTGTTGTCCCTCTAAAAATTAATCACCATCTGCCCCCATTTTTGGAAGGCATCTGTAGCTAAATAGTCAGATTTACAAATCAGGTGAATCAGCCACTGATTATTCACGGAGACACAATCGGCTTAATAGGAAGTGGCCTTTCAGCCCCGTGTAGCCCCCAAGCTCTTTCATTGCTCAATGAAATGTCTTCAAGATAAAGTCTAAATTCCTGAGCCCAGAGTCCATCACTCTCTATGATGTGTCTCCAGCGTAATTTTCAAGGTTCATCTCCAGATGTAGCACCCTTTCCCCTTTTAGCTGGGCATGCACCCTACTCTGTAATCCTATCCCCCAGTTCACCTCTTGCAAAGGCATTTGACACTTTTTTGCTCTCCATCCCAAACCTATCTACTAGAATCTCACTCACCCCAGTTAGTAACTAGCCTCTTCTTGTTCCTCTCAGTTGCGTTAAATATCACCTTTGGGCTCCACGGCTCCTGGGGACACATTGATCATATACTTCCCTCATCTTGTCTTGCATCGGAATAATTGATGTCTAGCTTCCATTTGAGATCGTTAAGTTCCGTAAAGCCAGGAAGTACACTATCTGTGTTTTCTCCCTGCTTTGTGTCCATGGATACTTACTGAGTCCCTCCTTAGTGCCTGGTTCTCTGCTAAGAAGCTCTGAGAATTATAAGTCGAGCACCGGTTAGACCCTTAAGAATGCCACGTGAAGACTCGTTGCAATGTTGAAGGAAGAGAAGAAGGGACGTAAAGAACAAGGTTCCACTTGATCTTAGCCAAAAGGCAGAGAAGCAATTAAGAAGGTTAGAGATGGCAATGCAAGAGGTAAAGCACTTAGAGAGTTACAGGATCTGATGGACAGTTACCTGCAGCATGACTGGCATGTGATAGAAAGTGACGGAAGTTTAAAAGAAAGGGATGCTAGGGAGGAACTTCTTGAAGGAGCCTGACTGGACATCTGGACATTCATAGACAAGGAGAAGTGATGTGTAAGGTGAACGGGAACAGCATGGGCAAAGGCAAGGATGTGGGGGATGTTTATGCCACTCAAAGAGGACAGCAGATGGTTTTTAATATAGAATATTTGTGAAGGGAATCATTAGGGACAAATGAAGATAGTTTGGGGGGAGAGAACACCTAGAAAGTCCTGAATTTCCAGAAGAGGGAGTTTGGACTTGACTCACTCAGCATGGGGAGCCACTGAGAGCTGCTGAGCTTTGGTGTGACTGGCGTTCTTCCCAGGGGGTATTAACCTGGCATTGGTGCGGGTGGGTGGGAGAATCTAGAGGTCATCACTAATGCAGGGTCAGGACGGAGGGTCTGAACTCAGGCGGCGGCAGCTGACATGGAGGGGCAGCAAACCATGGGTTAACCTGGGCAGCAGTGAAATCACCTAGACTTACCAATGAGGGAGCTGTAGGAGTCAGAGGTGGTACTGAGATTTTCAGTCTAGAAGCCTGCAGAAATGGCAATGCGGTCGTCAGTGAGGGGCACCTAGGAGGAGGACCAGATTTGAGGGGAATTTGTGAGCATGAGGGGCTGACAGGGAATCCAGGTGGGGAGCTGCAGGCAGGAGGAAATGTGGGCTGGAATTCAGGTAAGGTGCAGGGCTGAATATTTGAAGAAATCTCAAATTCGGAGCATCACTGTAGGTTAGCATTTTACTATTGGAGTGTCTGTGCATTAAATTATTGGAGCGTCTTCATATGAATATGTAAAAACATCTTTAATGAGATCTAATACATACACTAGAGATATCACCCACTCAATGTGTACAATTTAGTGAATTTTAGTTTCTTCACAGGGCTGTGTAACTACGAATACAATGTCAGTTTAGATTGTATTCCTCACCTCAGAAAGATATTCCATACCGGTTAGCAGCCACTCCCCAACTCCCCACACCCTCCTCCCAGCCCAAGGCAACCACTAATTTATTTTCTGGCTCTATAGACTTTCCTATTCTGGACATTTTAAATAAATAGAATCATGTAACGTGTTATTTTGTGACTGGCTTCTTTCACTCAGCGTGTTTTCAAAGTTCATCCGTTTTTTGTGGTATATATCATACTTATTTCTTTTTATTGCTGAGTGACATTCCATTGTTTGGCTAAACTATATTTTGTTTACCCCTCATCTGTCGTTGGGTTCTTTCCACTTTTTGACTCTCATGAATAATGCTGCTGTGAACATTCACATACCATTTTTTGTTTGGGTGTATGTTTTCATTGCTCTTGATTATAAACCTGGAGTGGAATTATTGGGGGATATAGTAACCCTGTGTTCAACATTTTGAGGGACAAACTGTTTCCAGCCTGACTGAAAGATTTAAAATTTCTGCCAACGAGGCACAAGGGTTCCAAATTCTCCACATCTTTGCCAACACTTGTGATTACCTGTCTTTTTGATTGTAGCCATGGTGATGGGCATGAAATGGTGTCTCATAGTTTTGATCCACATTTCTCTAATAACTAATGATGTTGAGCATCTTTTCAAGGGCTTACTGGCCTTTTGTATATCTTCTTTGGAGAAATATATCTTCAAATCCTCCACCCTTCAAATCATGATGAGAGCCGAAGGCAGATGCTTAACAGACTGAGCCACCCGGGAGCCCCTCAAATATATCACATTTCTATACTTCGCAGGTCCAATAATACAATTATAAACATATTATTTTATACAATCACTCTTTCTATCAGCCAAAGACAGGAGAAGAAATATACCATCATGCCATCTTTTATGGTTTATTGGGTTGTGTTTTTGGTATTGAGGTTTTTAAAAATATATTCTCGATGCATTTCTTCTTAATATACGATTTGCTAATATTTTTTTTCCCATTCCATGGATGATATTTTCACTTAGTTGGCACAGCATTTATTTGCAGCACTGAATTGATGTAGTCTGATTTATGTATTTTTTTCAGACATTACTTGTGTTTTGGCATCATATCTATGAAGTCATAACCCAAGATCACAAGGTTTACAGCTATGATTTCTTCTAAGATTTTTACAACTTCAGCTCTTTCATCTAGGTCTATGACCACCTCAATTCGAGTTAATTTTTGTGTAATACATTTTTCTCCAGGTTGATTCCAGTGATCTCAGTACTATTTGTTAGAAAGACTCTTCTTTCCCCATTGTGCAATTACTGTGACAAAGACAAATAGTGTATGATCTCATTTATATGTAAAATCTCAAAAAAAAAAGTTGAAATCAGAAATAGAAAGTAGAAAGGTGGTTACCAGGGGCGAGGGGCTGGGGAAGATGGGGAGATGCTGGTTAAAAGGAATAAGCTTTCGGGGCACCTGGGTGGCTCAGTGGGTTAAAGCCTCTGCCTTCGGCTCAGGTCATGGTCCCAGGGTCCTGGGATCGAGCCCCGCATCAGGCTTTCTGCTCAGCGGGGAGCCTGCTTCCTCCTCTCTCTCTGCCTACCTCTCTGCCTACTTGTGATCTGTCAAATAAATAAATTTTTAAAAAAAGGAATAAGCTTTCTGTTATAAGAGGGATAAACTCTGGAGATCTAATGATGACTTGGGTTAATGATAACTACAGTTAATGATACTGTGTTGTGTGCTTGAAATTTACTTAGAGAAGACCTTAAGGATTCTCACCAACATATAAACAAAACAAAAACCAAAACAAAGCCTAACTATGTTTTAGTGGCTAATGGATGTGTTAATTAACAAGATTATGGTAATAATTTCATAAGGTATACATAATTCAAATTGTCATGTTGTGCATTTTCAATATACACTATTTTATTTGTCCATTATACCTCAATAAAATGGAATAAGTAAATCAATAACTAAGTACCACCCTCCCCCCAAGGAACAGAATATTATTTAGCTGTAAAATGGAGTGCAATTCTGATAATATGCTCCAACATGGATGAATCTTGAAAATATTATGCTTAGTGAAATAAGCCAGACCAAAGGACAAATACTGTACAATTCCCCTTATGTGAGGGACCTGGAGTAGTGAAATCCACAGAGACAAAAAGTAGTGGTGGTTGCGAGGGGTTGGGGAGAGGGAGGAATGGAGAGTCATTATTTAATAGGTTTAGAGTTTGTGTTTGAAATGATGAGAATATTTTGGAGATGGATGGTTGCCCAATCATGTAAATATACTTAATGCCACCGAATTGTACACCAAAAAGTCATTAAAACGACAACATTTTGTTATGTGTATAAAATGTAAACAGAGGCAATTAAAAAAATAAAGTGTGTCTCTTGGAGCCAGTACGCACTTGGATCTGGCTTTTTCCCCCAATCTCTTCCTTTTAATTGGATCACTTACATTTGGTGTTATTACTGACACACTTATATTTACAACGGCAACTGAGCATTTTGTTTTCTATGCCTCATTCTCTTTTGTCCTCCTCTGTTCCTCCTTTACTGTCTTCTTCTGTAGTAAGTGATATTTTCTAGAATAGCATTTTAATTCTTTTAATGACTGTTTAACTCTAATTGCTTCCTCCCTCCCTCCCTTCCTTCCTTTGTTCCTTCCTTCCTTCCTCCTCCTCTCCCTCCCTCCTTTTTTTTTTTTAGAAAGAGAGAGCCTGCAAGGGTAGGGGGAGGGAATGGGGGTGGGGAGGAGCAGAAGGAGAGGGAGAGAGGGAGGATCTTAAGCAGGCTCCACGCCCAGCATGGAGCCCGACCATCACAGGGCTCAATCTCATGACCCTGGGATCATGACCTAGCTGAAATCAAGAGTCAGACACCTGACTGACTGAGTCACCCAGGTGCCTCATGTTCTGTTTTTGAAGTTATTGTCACAGTGATGACTCTAAGACTTACAATATGCAGCTTCCTTATCAGATTTCTTCAGATTTTACTAGCATAATTCCAATGAATGCCAAAACTTTTCTCCTGTATAACTCCATACCCTTCCTCCTTTTATTCTATTATTGCTAAAATATTACATATATATGTTACAAACCCAGAAACACATTGCTATAGTTATTAATTTATGCAACTGCATGCCTTTTATAGAAGCTAAGAGAAGAAAAGAAAATTAATATATATCCAGAGTTCATTATTTTCCATTTCCAGTTTTCTTTATTCATTCCCATGGATGCCAGTTACCATCTAGTTTGATTAATTTCTTTACTTCAGTGTGTCTTTGCTCCCAGCTGCCTTCTTTTTGCTATGACTATCAAATACATTACATTCCTATTTTTTCTAAAGACTTTTTCTTTATCGGGGCGCCTGGGTGGCTCAGTGGGTTAAAGCCTCTGCCTTCGGCTCGGGTCATGATCCCAGGGTTCTGGGATCGAGCCCCGCATGGGGCTCTCTCCTCAGCAGGGAGCCTGCTTCATCCTCTTTCTCTCCCTGCCTGCCTCTCTGCCTACTTGTGATCTCTATCTGTCAAATAAATAAATGAAATCTTTAAAAAAAAAAAAAGACTTTTTGTTTATTTGAGAGAGAGAGAGAGCATGCAGGAGTGGGGGGGGGAGGGGCAGAGGGAAAGTAGGGAGAGGGAGAACAGATTCCCTGTTGAACAGGGACCTGGATGCAGGACTCGATCTCAGGACGTTGGGATCATGATGAGAGCCAAAGGCAGATGCTTAACAGACTGAGCCACCCGGGCGCCTCTCAAATATATCACATTTCTATACTTCACAGTTCCAATAATACAATTATAAACATATTATTTTATACAATCACTCTTTCTATCAGCTAAAGACAAGAGAAGAAATATACCATCATGCCATCTTTTATGGTTTATCTCCACAATTATCTTTACTGGTGCTTTTTATTTTTCAGTATGGATTTGAATTTCGGTTTAGTGTCCCTAGCTTCTGTACATTTTAAGTAATACATTGTAGCAACTCTGGTTACTGACCACCCCACCCCCCCCGCCCCGCCTCCTCCGCAGTTTTTACTGTTGTTGTTTGCTTGATGTTTGTTTGTTTAGTGACTTGGCTGAACTAATTTTGTGAAGTCTATTTCCCTGGCTGTGTGCAGCCATCCATGTCCCTGCTCAGATTTTTTGTTCTGGCTGCCTAGGGGTCACCTTGGAATCCACAGAAGCTATTTAGTGGTCAAAGATTATGCTTAGGGTTCTCTAACCAGTTAGACTGTGTGTGTGTGTGTGTGTGTGTGTGTGTGTGCGTGTGTATGTGTGTAGCTTGGACGTTACTCTCCCAGCTCAGGGACTTTGTGTAGTGGGCCCACCTTCAGCCAGGGGCTAGCTTGGAAGTCCTTCGCCATCACTCCCAAGAGGGTACAGCCTTGTCTTGCACACATTTGTCAAGACTTTCAAGGGATGTGTGTGGTTTTCTTTTGACTCCTGGCTTCCAGGGAGTTCCTCAGGGCTCGAGGAGCTCATTGTTTTGGCCAGGGTTTCATCAGAGGGTGTGCTGGACCTCCTGTGCTGGGAGGCTTCTGCCCTTTGTTGATTAATCTGTGCGTGATGTGAGCTGGTTTGCATGTCTGACCCCATGCCCAGCTTCCATCGCTCCCGAGTATGTGCAGATCCCCACAGGTGCACCACCTGCCTGTTCCCCCCCGCCCCCCGGGTCAGCTGCGACTCTAGGAGTGTTCTTCTTAGCTGTCTTTTACCCTGTTTGTTTTGTTCAACTTTCTGTACCTCTGCCACTTCACTGGCTGCTACCCGTATGATGGAGTCTACTCTCCATCTCCTCTCACCAAGAGCTCCTGGTTTTCAACAACAGCTGTGAGCAAGGAATTCTCCACATTCTCTTCCAAGTAAAGTCAGTCCCTTCCTGGCAGTACCGTGGAGCTCTTCCTCCTTCTGGCCTGTCTCTTTCCCAGGGAAGACAATGGCCCTCTTCTCCTGGATGACACATTCTTGCTCTGTAAGAAGACCACAGAGGGGTGGTAGCTTCTCATCTTCTTATGTTTCCTCGATGAGCATGGAACCCCCACCTAGTGAACAAGCTGAGGCAGGAGAGTTGGGGCCTCAGGGTGTTCTACTTGCCATACCTGGAGGAGAGCTTCCACCCTACAGAGACTGCTGGGGGAAAAGAGGGCTTCAGTTCCTTCCTCTACACCCACCCAGATTAAAGATTATGCAACAGGGGGTTGGAGAACACTGAGCCTTGACCTTCTCAGAGTGAAACTGTAGGCTGGGAACTGAGGGAGAAGGGAGTCCCTGTCTTCTTGGCCATACTCACCTGCAGGAGAGTTTCCATCCACAGAGCTGGGGAAGGAGGAGGGAGCAGGTCATGGCTCAAATACCACACACTCTTGCTGTCCTTCTTGAGATTTAATCGATTTTCTTCTATGAATGTGTCTCCACTTGCTGTATTCCCTTAAGATGATTCTAGAGACTGTAAATTAAAAAAAAATTTTTTTCCCACTCAAATCATTGTTTTTCTGTGAAGAGAGTCAGCCAGGCTCCTCACTCTGCTGTTCCTGAAGTATTTTAATATTACCATTTAATCTCAGTGCAAGGATGACCATGGCATCCTTGCTTCTTCTTTCACGTACCCCAGTTGCCAAGAAATCCTACTGGTTCTACCTTGAGAATTTATCCAGGATTCAACCTCTTCTCCCCTCCTCGACTGCCATCATCCTGGTCCAAGCCATCATCCTCTCTTACCCTGCAAAATCCTCCTCTTCGGGGTCATTTCCACCCCTTCTTATGTGACCCTGCATTATCTCTCTCAGCTCCCCTTTCTTCTGGTCACTCCACTCCAGCCAATCTGCTCCTCACTGAACAGGCCAAGCCTACTTGTACCCCAGGGCCTTTGCAACGACTGTCCCTCTGTACAGGATGCATTTCTTTAATTATCTACATTGTTAATTCCTCATGCCAATTAATTGCTCCATGTTATCTTCCTGAGGAGACCCATGCTGGCTACCTTTAAAATTTTTTTAAATTTAATTCAATTTTAATTCCAGTAGATACCCTGACAACATTTACTACTGTAGCATTCCCCCCCAACCCTACCCCAGCATTCCTGGCCCTCCTTCCCTGCTCTATTTTTTCTTTTTTCCATGATGCTTTCCACCATCAAACAGGTAATAAAGAGGAGGGCACAGAGGGGATAAGAGGTAAGAAGGAGCCAGGAGAGCAGGAGATCCTGATAGGAAAGAAGGTAAGTCAGCGTCCTGGGGGAGGGGCACAGTGGAGTCGAGGTTGTCCATGAGAGCTTGAGTAAAGGATGGACGGACAGGGGAGGCAGGCATCCAGCCAACTGTTAAGGTGAAAAGAGGGACATCTACAGGTTCCTGGTTGGGTGGCCGTGGCATTGGACTTTGCCACCATGCCGAGCATACGATGGGACATCAAGAGAGCATCCGTCAGTGTTTTTTGAAGGGAAAAAGGAAACCTCAGGATATATATTGAGGTTCCCAACTGAGCATTTTGCTTTTACTTCGAACCCCAGCATCCATCATGTGCCTTCACAGGAACAAACCCTGTGGGATAGGGAGGGGACTGAGTCCTCTTATTCCAACTACACAGCTGGGAAATCATGGCCAAGAGGGGGTCAGTGATGATCCCAAGGGCAGCAGGCCAGGAGGCCATTCGCCTCCGAGCCCAAGACCTTCCTCACACAGAGGCTGCTTGAGAAAGGCAGGGACAGAGGGCTGGGTCTTCTGCCTGGGAGAGTTCGCTGTTCGTTTGTGTTGGCTGCCCAGGGACTCCAGTGGTCTTCGTCCACACACTGAAACACAACGTCAGGTTTTCAGAAGAGGCCTCTGATTTGGCAATACCTGGGCCCAAAAGTGAGGGTTGTATTTCTGCACCAGACTGAACTTTCGCTGGAATGCGAGGTGGGGTGGGAGCCAGAGAGAGAGCGGGGTGGAATTTCTGCCAGGGCCTCAGGGAGACCAGAGTTGACAGGAGGCGAGGATGCCAAGGGCAGTCTCTGTGGCCCTTCTCCTTTTCTGGGCACCCCCCCACCCCCGCCTTTTCCCCAAACATCCTCCAACTCTGACTGTTTCCCCAGCTGCCTGAGGCCTGTTCCCAGGGCCAAGGCTCTGGTGCAAGCTCTGATCTCCTTCATTCCCCTTCCCAGGTCCCGAGCAAACTTCTCTGGGCTGTGTCCTACCTCGTCAGGAGCATTTCCTGGAACACCCACCCATGCGGATTCTGCCTTCCTGGCATCCCTGAAGCAGAGCCTGACTCCGCTGGGGTGCAGGTGGCTTATTTGGAGACATTCCCGGGAAGTGGGACCTGGTTAGGCGGGGGTGTGTTAAGGAGGAAAAGTCATACCGAGTTGTGTTATTAAGGTTGCTCTTTTGGTTAATGTCATAAAAATACATCACAAGGACACCCAGTTTGAAGCTTTGATGTAGAGGCATACAAATTTAGAATATTCTTCTCTTCTTGCATTAATGCACACTAAGCCTGTCTATTTCCAGGGCGATTATCTGTATTGAACTCTATTGAGTTTGGTATTAATAAAGCAACGCTAACTTTCTTTAGTTGCTGTTTATCTGGTATCTGCTTCTATCCCTTTCTTTCCGATCTTTCTGTGCCTTACACATTGAGTATAAATAAAAGGTAGCTGGAGTGGAAAAGATTCCAGCTTTATTTTTTAATAAGAACTTTCTACTTTATATTCTTTCATTGTTATTCTTGGTATAACTGCATTTTTTGACTATTTTATTTTGGACATTTCATTTATTCCACTTTTTCTGTGTTTGTTTTTTTTTCTTTTTCTCATTCTCATCAACTTTTGGGTTGGGAGAGGTTTTTATTTCTCCTTGAAATTTTTTCAACTCGGTTTTGAAGTTATATGCTTTATTCCATTATTTTATCTTTGTTTCTGAAATTTTTTAAAAATTTCATTTATTTATTTGGCACAGAGAGAGAGATCACAAGTAAGCAGAGAGGCATGTAGGCAGGGGGCAGGGTGGGGGGAAGCAGGCTCCCTCCTAAGCAGAGAGCCCGATGTGGGGCTTGATCCCAGGACCCTGAGATCATGATCTGAGCTGAAGGCAGAGACTTAATCCACTGAGCCACCCAGGCGCCCCATTAGTTACTGAAATTTTAACATGCACATTTAACTCAACGAATTCCCAATCGAGAATTTTACTCTCCTTCCGGGCCCTCCAGTAAGATTTGAGTGTTTTAATTTTGACACTTACCTCTCTACTTGTGATTTACATCCAGAACTTTAGTTCTGTATTTAGTACTATGGCACACAACTCAGGCATTGATATGATTGTTGTTTTCTGAATCAGTTTCTGCTTAGATTTGCTCACATATTTTTCTTGCTTTCCTTGTACTCCATTCCTTCTTGCATCTCAGACCTTCCTCCAGGGATCATAGTCCTTCTATTGGAAGCTAGTCCTTGAGAACTTCCTTTAAGATGGATCTGTGCATAGTACATGCACTAAGCTTATTTTTATCCAAATGTTTTAATTTTACTTTTTTTTTTTTACTGTAGCATTAGAACTAAAATTTTTCTTTCTTTCTTTTTTTAAAGATTTTATTTATTTATTTGACAGAAGGAGAGAGATCACAAGTAGGCAGAGAGGCAGGCAGAGAGAGGAGGGGGGAAAGCAGGCTCCCCACTGAGCAGAGAGCAGGTGCGGGGCTCGATCCCAGGACCCTGAGATCATGACCCGAGCTGAAGGCAGAGACTTAATCCACTGAGCCACCCAGGCGCCCCAAGAACTAAAATTTTTCTTAGGGGTGCCTGGGTGTGGCAGTCAGTTAAGCATCTGACACTTGGATTTGGCTCAGGTTGTAAGATTGAGCCCTACATCGGGCCCCGGGCTAACCCAGAGTCCGCTTAAGAGTCTCCCTCTCTCTCCCTCTGTGCCTCCTGCTTGTGTTCTCTCTCTCTTTCCAAAATAAATAAAATAAATCTTTAAAAATTTTTTCTTAAATACATTTTGGGATATGTATGACTCCTCCCTCCCCCCCCAGTATATTCGTTACTTTGGCATTTTGCACACATGTTGTTCTTTGCAATGGTTTTGGAACCGGCTTGCTGGGTACTCTAAAAAGGAAATATAATCCTGGGGCCGTGGGTGGGAGTGAACTGAACGTAGCGATCAGTCTGGGAAGGCATTGCCATCGATACTGAGTCTATGTATCTATGAGCCTTGTGGAGAAAAGTGATCACTGCTTTTTTTTTTTTTTTTTTTTGGTTATGTAATACATGGTTGTTTTTTTTTTACCATTATATTTTCTAATTTTCTACTTGGTTTTTGTTCATATAGAAGAAAACTTTTGAATGTCATCTACTGATCCTGTGTCTGATCATTTACTGAACTCTGGTGTTTTTTCTAAACAGTTTTGCTGGATTTATATCTGTTAGATGAACAGCTGTATTGTTGTAAACAAGAACATTTTTCTCACCTTTCTTCCAATATTTATACCTCTTTTTTTTTCTTGTTTTATTTTTTGTCTAGGACCTATTACTGCAAAACATCCTTGAAAGGTAGCATCTCTGTCTTGTTCCTGACTTTTATGTGACCATTTCTAATGTTTTACCATTCGGCTTATTTCAAGTTTCTTGAAAAAAAAAATTTTTTTTTAAATTTTTCCAGATTAAGGAAGCTTTTTATCTGCTATTAGTTGAATGCAGTTTGCAGGCAGTTGTGTGACTATGTGTGGGGAGTTGTGTTTTAGATCAGAGACCAGTGCTGAATTTTACTAACAGCCTTTCCTGCATTGTATCTGTTCACTATTGCCACAATAACACTGTGTAACAATCCGCCCATACTCAGTGAATTAGCACAATAATTAGTACTCACACGCTTGTGGGTTGACTAGGATTTGGCTAACTAGCTTGACTGGCTTGACAACAAGCTTCAGGTCAAACCCAGACTCTTTCAAACGTCTCTAATCCTTCCTGGACCAGTGATCCGCCAGGGAATGTTCTGTGATGGTGGCGGATGTAGAAGAGGGGATGAACAGAAGCAAAGAATACCACAAAGGAGCTAGGCTTGGGACCCTCCCACTTCCACTCCATTCTCATTGGTGAAAACAAGTCACACGGCAAAGCCCCAAAACAGTGAAGGTGGGGGAGGGGGACGTATACTCCGCCTCTGGAGAAAGGAACTCAAAGTCGCGTGGCAGAAAGTGTGGATACAGAGAAGGATGGAAAACTGGGACGAGGAATGCAATCAATCACATGCATTTATTGAGATATTAATAGACTCTGTCTCCCACCCTTGTATGTCACGTAATTATATTAGTAAATTTCAAATGGTTGAACCATCATTGCATGCTTGGAATAAACCCTGCTTGTGACCATCCATTATTACTGTTATAATTAGATGGCTGGTTTTTATTTTCTAAAATTCTTCTTGTGATTAATAGGCTTCCACTGGTGACTGTGTAAAAGGGAAGACAGGACTCACTCCTGGGTGGGTTCTGCTAAAAGATTGTTTCCTGGGAGGGGGGGACTCCCCATCTGTCTGAGGGGTAAGCAACCACCTGTGACTCTGCTTCCTCTGGCTGTCCCATGTGATGTCCTGCTCTGGTGCAAGATATGTGACCAGATGTTGGAGACGGGAGAGGGAAGGAGGGCTCAGCTACTGAGTGGCTCTGACAACACTTCCCTGTTATGGGTTGAATTGTGTCCATCCAGAATTCATATGTTGGAGCTCAAACCTCCAGTACCTCAGAATGGGATCTCACTTGGAAATAGGGTCATTGCAGATGTATTTAGTCACGATGAGGTCATTAGGGTGGGCCCTAATCCAATAGGACTAGTGTCCTTTTTAAAAGGGGACGTTTGGACATGTGCACACATGGAGAACATCAAGATGAAGGCAGAGATCAGGGTGATGTTTCTACAAGTCAATGGACACGATGGCCAGCCAGCTACAAGAAGCTGGGGGCAGAGGCATGGAACAGATTCTGCCTCACAGGGCTCAGAAGGGACTAACCTTGCTGATACTTGGATCTTGAACTTCTAGCCTCCAGATCCAGGAAGCAGAACAAAATTTCTATGGCTTAGTCATCTAATTTGTGGTACTTATAGAAGCCCTAGGAAGCCCAAACACGCTCTTCCCCCAAATAATTACACTGGCAAACTCCTGAGAACTCAAGTTCATTCCTTGAGTCTAAATTCTCTAATACTTCCACTTCTCTGGAGTTTATGCTCTGCCTGTGTTTTTGGTTGATGTTGCTTACAATCTCCTTTCCTTCCCAGATTTGCTACCATTAACTTTCTAGTCAATGTTTTTAGTAATTTTTTAAAATTTAGGTATTTGACAGACAGAGATCACAAGTAGGCAGAGAGGCAGGCAGAGAGAGAGGGGGAGGCAGGCTCCCTGCTGAGCAGAGAGCCCAATGCGGGGCTCAATCCCAGGACCCCAGGACCCCGGGACCATGACCTGAGCTGAAGGCAGAGGTTTTAACCCACTGAGCCACCCAGGCACCCGCTAGTCAATGTTTTTAATCAAGTGACCTCAGTCTCATTTTCCGGGATGTGACAGACTCATTCCCCCATTGTATATATTTTTCTGTCATTCTTGCAGTTTGGGGCCATCTACTTCCTCGAACCAATTCCAGCACAGTTATCATGAACTCTGTTTTATGTATGAAAACAACGGTGCCAGATAAGGTCCTCGTTTCTAGTCATACAACCATTAGATGAAAGTTGCAGCTAGAACACGGGCACCCTATTTCCTAAGTCGACATGTGCCTCACTCCCAGGAACGGCAGGATAATTGTCTGGTGCGATATTCTAACAGATTTTTAGAGTCTTCTTACAGCAAGTTGTGTGCAGCATGGTTCTGGGGCTTCATGTGAGTTCAGCGCTGCGATCAGTTAGAGATAAATCTACCGAGGGTGCAGGAGGGAACAGCGGAAGTGGAGTGTCAGAACCTGTTCCCTCTACCTTAGTTTTTGTTACCCTGCTAAATGTTGGCTCCTGCTCTTGAGATTTCAGTCTGCAAAGAATGCAAAGGAACGGCCAAACGATTCATTTTATGTTGAAAAGATCAGCTCATCTGTCAAGTAGAGTAACATATACTTTAAAAAAAAATCTTGTATGTCAAATAAAAACTTTTTTTTATTTTACTGGAGGTGGCAGTGGTGTAGACTAAAGAGTGAACAGGGTCCAAGCTAAGTGGTTTTAAAACGGAGACATCTTTGCTGCTTACTCCATCCTCTTTTTCTTACAACGTGTAGTGTTTTGGATCAGAGAGAGTGTTTTGAATCTCTTTCATTCCCACATTCCTCCATCAGAGTGTTTTCATTTCTCTAGAAGACTGGCCTCTCCGCTGACCACTGAAGGGAACAAAATAACTGGTAATATTGGCAGCATGTGGTTCAATAATCAGCTCTCTTCAGCTTCACTCAGGATCGGCATTTTAAAGCAGCCTGATGAGAACTGAGAAGACTTTGTCAGCTTCTCACCCGTCTGTTACCCCTCCCCATCGTCTTTCCTTCTCCCTTCTTTCAAGTCTTGCCAGCAGATGTTTAGGTGACCCTGTAGAAAAACAGTACTCTGAGAAGGTTACGTCCCCTGGGTAAGGTTTGGGGCCATGAAACTTCCAATGGGCTGGAAGGTGTCTTGAGGGATAGGAAGAGGGATCAGTTTTGGAACTAGACTCCCCAGGGTCCAAATCCTGATTCTGTCATTCACTCGCTAGGTGAACTTACACAGGTAGTTAAAGATCTTTGATCCCAATTCTTCCTTCTAAACCATGGGGCTGTAACAGGGACAAGCATTCCTATTTGTAGACTTGATATGATGAGTCCACAATGGAGTGGATATAAAGAACAGGAGGCAGAGTATTCATTTATGCACGTACGCATGTACCAACCACGACTCCTTTAGAGCATGTTTATGGAGGGTCTGCTATGTATTAGGCTCTGGGGATTTAAAGATAAATAAGACATGGCTTCTGTTCACGATGTTCTCCACGTCTGGTGGGGGAATCACACATTCCACCGATTCCAAGGATCATGTGCTGAGGTCATGAGCCTAGGGGTACTCAGGAGCTGTTCCACCGGAGGAAAGGGATGGGGGCCGGGGTAACGAGAAACTTCCTTGAGAATAAATCTGGAAAGCTGAAGCTTAAGAGATGAAAGTGGTGTTTTTTGGGACGTGACAGAAGAACGGCCACCAAAGCCAGAGGGCTTTTCCTTTCATGGAGGAGCAGGGCTGTCTCTATGGGAAATGATCTTTTCCGCTCTGCCTCAATTCTGGGGACTTGGAATTTGAGTCACCCTTGAGGGATCTTCTGAGACGCAGACCTTCTTCTGTGTTAAGGACTGATGTTCTCTACCTCTTTTGGCCCCAGGAGTCCTGCAGAGGGAGGGTTGGTCCCCTAGGGGATGTTTCTGGGGAGGGAGGAGGCAGGTGGCCTAAAGGCACAACCCCATCTAGGGAAGGTGGAGAGATACAGCGTGGGCCTCCCTGAAGAAGCCTGCAGTTACCCGTTTATATTTAGCCAATAAAATGAAATGTGCCTGTGGAGGGTGGGTGTAAGTTATTATTTATTGCTTTGCAGAAAACTCCCACACAGGGCTCTCTGGCAAGGGAAACTTTGCAAAGAATTTCTGGCAGCAGCAAGGTATGCCTTTTATTTCCAGTGGGCTAAATGCTCTGCTTCCAATGTTTGTCAACGTGTCACCATTAAGAAGGAAAACAAAATCGAAGGATGCATTTCTGGCCAAACTTGTTCATTAGGTAACGTATGTAACTTGAACACTCCCTCTGTTCTAGAGGCTGGGGGGAGAGTGGTAGCCAAGTCAGGTGACCCTGTTCTGGAGGAGGTGGTAAAGACAGATGATCACAGCCAATAACATTTGGGGTGGGGGTGCAGGAATCACCCCCTTTCTGTTTCGGGTTCTGATGATAGAGGGTCATGACGCCCATGAAAACCAAAGCATCGTCAATGGCTGGGAAATACGACAGTCCACCACATTCAGAACTCTCTGGTATCAAAACAGATTGGAGAAGCTGGATGAGATTTGAAGACAAAGTAGGACCCTCCCACTCCTTTCTCCAAATCTAGGCCTTCGGACCTGTGCCAGAAAAGTCTTCAGCTCTCTCACCCAGCCAGCCTCAGACCTGTGGCCAGAACACTAGAGAAAGGACCACTGTGGGAGACTGGCCGGTGTAGCCTTCCATATCCCACACTCTAGAGCTAATTAGGCAGAAAGTAATTGCTCCGTTGCTCCAAACCAGGCCAGTTTCTCTGGTCACAAAGGCTTACATAGTCTATTCCGTCTGTCTCTGGGTCCTCTCTTTGGGAAACTGCCCCTCCTCCACGCCAGCTGCTCTGGAGAGCCATGTCAGCCAAGGGGTGGGAGCCCGTGCTGAAGCTGGCCAATCAGAACACTATTTGTATCATCCAGCCAATCAGAGATCCTTGCTGGTGATGTGAGTTGTGAGAGACAAAGCATCTCTCCAATCTCTGAGATGCAAGGTGAGGAGGTGGAAGGATCACCTGGAGCTTTCTTTGCCTGCGGGAAGAAAGAATGTAGCTTTAACATGAAGTGACTCCTACCAGGGCTATGAGCACTTGGACATCACTATAAATTCAGAATCCCAGAATAGGATGTGGAATATGCCCCTCAGGCTGGGGATAGAAGAAAAAGAAAAAGAAAAAGATTGATTTTGAGGAATTGGCTTGCCCCATTATGGAAGCTGGCAAGTCCAAAATCTGATGGGGTAGGCAAGCAGATTGGAGGCTCAGGGAATCGTTGCAGTTCAAGTCCCAAGGCAGTCTGCTGGTAGAATTCCTTCCTGCTTGGGGAAAGTCAGTCATTGTTCTAGTAAGTTTCAACTGATTAGATGAGGCCCACCCACATTGTAGAGGGCAATGTGCTTTCCTCAAACTGGGAGTCCACCAATTTAAATGTTAATCTCATCCCTCTCCACCCACCCCCAAACCTCACCTTCATAGAAACACTCAGAATAATGTTTGACCCAATATCTGGGTGTTATGACCCAGCCAAGTCAACTAATAAAATTTACCACCACAGGGATCCAGGCTTTGAAGCCCCGCATTGGTCAGTTCCTAGAAATGGCTGCCCCTGAGAAGGGATGTAACCTTTGGAGAGGTAACCCCTTGGACCTGAGTCCAGATCCCAGGGAAGACAGAGAGTCAACATTCCTGGCAGCTGAGGAAGCAAGTGCCTTAGTCCTAAAGTGTGGCTCTGGACAGCACGTCCCAACCCCGTTGCACCTCCTTGAGGCTGACTCAGGCCCTGTGCCCCTTGCAGTCACCCCCTCTTCACTGGACAGTCATTCTCTCTCCTTACTGGTACCCACTCTCTGGGGCAGGAGCTGAGTCTCCTCACAGCCCGGGCCTGGGACGCTCCAATTTGTTATTTGGTTGTTTGCAGGACTTTCCTAGAAGGATGCTTCCTCTTTCCCAGCTCTCTAGTTAAGATGAAAACATGGTGACTTCTTAAAAACAAGACAACATCCTGCCTTTTCTCTGTCTTGCCAACAGTTCTGATTTTTTTTTTTTTTTAAAGAGGGCTTAAAGTATTTTTGAACATGAAGAACCTAATCTTTCTGGAAGAAGCCACTGGTAGTAACAAGCTTCCCATGAAGAAATGACCCCTGACCTCAGTTGTTTTGTAGAGAGGCCTCAGCCGGCCATCTCCTCCCTGAAGTGAAAGCTGCTAATGAGACGCAGCATTCCAGAAAGGAGCGTGGTGGTGTCTTCTCCCTCCCTGCCTTCCTGCCCCTCCTCCCCCGCCCCACTTCCTCTCTCTTCTCCAATTGCTTGGAATCAAATATATGAGATTCTAGCCAGGGGAGGGCAGAAGAAGGAGGAAAGAGAGAGAGGAGCATGGTGAGTCCACTAAAGAGATAGCCCACGGTTAATGGTAAGCAATGGTCCAAGCCCCCTCTTCCGGGGCTCCTCAGAGGGCAGTCCCTGGACCAGCAGCATCAGTGAGCCCTGTAGAACTTCAAATCATAGATACCACCCCAGTCCTATAGGAATCTATGTTTTCACAAGCCCTCCCAGTGATTTTTGGGCATGCTTATGTTTGAGAAGCACTGTAAAACCTGTTTCCTCCCAACCACACTTTGGAGCTAGTGTAAGTAGAGTGGGCAACTGGTGTTCATTCAGAGAATTTAGGGAGAAGTTAAATAGACTTTTGTTTCCCCTGTTCCCTCCTCAAGGAAAAGCTTTTGAAGAGAATGTTCAGACACATGCAAATGGCCGGGATTCTAGAAACTGGCGTGGTTGGTAACCATGATGGCAGTGCAAGCTACTTTAGGCTCAAGATGTTCAAAACTCAAGGTACTGGTCATAGGTGACAACAGACCTAAGGACTGACCCATTGTCTGACACCTGGCTGCATCGTTCTAGCATCTCTCTAGACTCCAAGGTCACTGGAGTCTATGACTCTGCAATTCATGTTAGTCTGTTTTCTTAATGGTGAGAAAATTAGCTTTTAGAAGCTTTAGAAGCTTGTTGTATCTTCTCCAAAATAAGAGGAAAGCCACTAATTCATATCTAGGTTTCTCTAAGTGTTTTGAGAGCACACAGAGTCTTGTGTACCTAATGGTTTTAACATTAAAAAGTGATGGAGATTGGGAACACATTCCCCGTAGCTTCCTAGTGCCAAGCTCCTTGGACCCTGCTCCTTCCAGCAAAGTGGGGCCCGAGAGTGGGACTCTGAGAACAGCTGTCCTTACCTCGCCCACCAGCATCCAGGTGTAGCCATTGTCCAGAGGGCCCCAATTAATACCCAGCATGGTACTGGCACTTAAAAATGGTAATTTCTAGACTTGTGGTGATTTTTCCCCACATAGCACAAACTGAATAGGAAAATTACTGCCCACCAAGGGAGAATTGAGAAGCTTTGTGTTTCAAGGGCTCCTTCTGAAGAATGTTAGTGGTTTTTTTTTTTTTAAACCAAGGGATGCAAAAACCACTTGAGAAAGCGTGAACTAAGCTTGTCCGAAATAATGCAGCCAGATTAGGCATTTCAAATTCAGAACTGTGAGCCAGGAATTAGGCCTTGAAGATTCTCTTCTTGCCGCCCACCCTCCGTGTCCCTGGGCGATGTCCCTGGTTTCCCTTGGACCAAAACGACAATGATCAGGCAATCTGAGAGATAATTTTGTAATGTTGCTATGAGACCATTTTAACGCTCTGTTTGAAAACTTAGTCTAAATGGTGCTATAGACTGTTATGGGGCAAAAGGATTTGAGTTATTTGAGAAAACAGTTTCTAAAAAAATAATATGGAAAATAATCTGTAAAAGGCAGGATGCTAGAGGTTTGCCAGAGGCTGTCTCAGCTCCACCCAGGTGGGAAGAGGAGGTAGACAGAGGTATATCTCCACTTATGGCTGTGTATTTACACCAAGTCATGATGGAAGGAAGCTTATGTGGTTTTTAAAAAAAAGATGCATTTATTTATTTGAAAGGGAGCATGCACGTGTGCATGCATGCACGGGGGTGGGGAATCCTAAGCAGGCTCCACGTAGAGTCCGACAATGCAGGGCTCCATCTCTCGACCCCGAGATCATGACCTGAGCTGAAATCAAGAGTTGGGTGCTTGACCGACTGAGCCACCCAGGGACCCCAGAAGCTTATGTTCTTATTACTAATGATTTGGAGGAAGTCACTGAAGCAGGCTTCAGCAAATGGAGCAATGAGTTCCAAATATCCTTCTGCTTTTAGAGGCCCCCAGCTCCCTCTTGGAGCTATTCCTGAGCACTTTGCATCATGCAGACAGGACCCCAGCCTCACAGACCCCATGGGCTGGTAGGGAGTGGAGGGGCCATAAAGATCTTCCTGGTAACCTCTTCAGTGGAATATCAGCCTTTTCCCCTCATTCTCGGTTCCCAAGCCTGCTGGGAAAAGAAAGGCAGGAGGACCACAGGGTTAGGTTTCCCTGTTTCTCGAGAGCACCTAGAATGTTCCAAATTGAGTGAGATGGCTTAAGATGGTATATTAGCCAGGGTTTTTTTGAGAAACAGAACCAAAAGGTTATCTACATATCTCTCTATATTTCAGACCAGAATTTACACCGTCAGCTCTCTTGGTTCTCTGACTGCCAATCTAGAAACTTCTCAGCCTCTATAATCATGTGATTCTTGATAATAAATCAAAATTTCTTCTTCGTAATAAATATATATACACTTATATGTCATTACATATACATATAAGTTATATATGTACACATTTACATATTTATTTGTAGGCATCAGATCAGAAAATTATGGAGGCTAAGTGTCAAGACCCAGGAAGAGCTAATGTTTCAGTTCAAATCCAAAGGCAGCAAAATACTGATGTTCAAGCTCAAACCGTCAAGCAAGAGGAGGTCCTGTTACACATGGCTGGGGGGGGCGGTCAGAATTTTGATTATACTCGGGCCTTCGGTTGGTTAGGTGAGGCCCACCCACATGAGGAAGGGCAATCTACTTTATTCAGTTTACCAATTCAAATGTTAAATTCATCCAATAACACCCTCACAGACTCACCCAGAATAATTGATGCTTGAGTGAGTATCTAGGCAGCTGGCAGCCCAGGCAAGTTCACACATAAAATGAACCATCACAGGTGACTTTGAATGTTGATTCCATCTTTTTCATTGGTTTCTGTTTGGAACTCCATTTTCGACAATGACTGAGCTAAAAACTATTTAACCAAAGAAGTTGGAAATTCAATCACTAGTATGTTTTCTATTGCTCAATATATTGCCACACACTGGCCCACTTCCATCAAGGAAAAAATTGTATCTTAGGTAGTATAAAATTTAAAATAAAATTATAAAATTAAAAATTTTAATTGTATAAAATTAAAATTAAAAATGTATGTATTTTTTTTCTGTTTTCAAATAATGAAAATATCTTCATTTTTAGATGTGAGTGTAGGTACCAACTGTCTTT
This sequence comes from Martes martes, assembly GCF_963455335.1. NCBI lineage: Eukaryota > Metazoa > Chordata > Mammalia > Carnivora > Mustelidae > Martes > Martes martes. The sequence continues at coordinate 29,549,132 of NC_137896.1, forward strand.
TCTTGGAAAGAGTTGTCCTTCATTCTGAGGTTAGAGCCTTCCTAATTCTTGGTTTCTTTTATTAAATGATGACAACAGAAGATAACAGACATTTTAGCACCATCTGTTAGTCTCCCAAATGTCTTCAGTTTTCACTAGTACGAAAATAAAAAAATATTGAAAAAACAGAGATGATGAAGGTGTCAATAGTAGAGGCACAAGAAAGATTAAAAAGGCTTGGGTGTAAGGTACACACAGCCATAGATGACAAGGTTGCTGAGCCCCATCCCTAGGTTGAATCCTTTCTACAGATGAACCATTCCACTCATAGGCACATGCCAATAGGAATTCTTTCATATATACAAAAGAAAGTACGTATCAGATGTCTATAATATCATTGTTCATGCAACCAAAGCCTGGTAACAACCCAAATGCCCATCCCTAGGGATTGGACAAACAAACTGTGGCATATTCACACAATAAGGTATCATATAGCTGTCAACATAAAGGTAATATGGCTATAATTTGATGACTGTAGAAATATTAAGCAGAAAAAGCTAACTCCCAAAATATTACATAATATTTGATTCTTTTAGAAAGATAAAAACAAAACATACCTTCAAAATTTTTTGTTCTGTGAAAGCTCATGTGAAGAGGATGAAAAGGGATTGGGAGAAAATATTTGCATACCACCCATGTGACAAAGGAATAGTATGGAGAATATATGGAGGGAAAAAACTAGCAAAACTTAATAGTAAAAAGCCAACAGTTCAATTAGAAAATGGAAAACAAACATGAAAAACAAATTCTCTAAAGAGGATGTTTGGATGGCAAACAAGCACATGAAAAGATGTCCAACATCTTTAGCTGTCAGGGAAATGCAAGTTAAAACCACCACTGCTTTGTACACATCTATCAGAGTGGCTAAAATAAAAAACAGTGCCAAAACCAAACGCTGGTCAGGATGCAAAAAATTCGATCACTCATGCATTGCTGGTGGGAATGCAAAGTGGTTTAGCCACTTCCAAAACCATGTGACAGTTCCTTTATAGAATTATGCATACAGTTACTATACAACTCAGCAATTGCACTCAGGAATGTATCCCTAAGAATGAAAATTTATGTTCTTACAAAATCCACTATACAAGTGTTTGTCACAGCTGTATTTGTAATAGCTAAAAACTGGAATCAGCTCAGTTAACAAATGGACTACTTGCACTCAAGCCTTCTCTCAAGATCTGCTTTTGGAGATAACCAAGCTATGACACATATGAAGAAAACTAACTGTATGAAAACAGAAACCTAGGAAAGCAAACCTAACAGACTCCTGGGGAACAAAGTAATTCAGCCAATGAAACAATGTAAAAGACCATACTGCCCCCCCACAGCACTTAAATTAATATTAATAGATACACTTAATAAGATGTTGCAACTATAAAATGAGAATAAGCTGTTATTTAAATAGAACAAATAGGGGACAACAACAACAAAAAAGGATTTCTGGAAGTTCAATTTGTGATTGGTAAAATACAAACAAACAAAAAAATCTAATAGATGAAACTTGAAGATCATGTCTGGAAATTCCCCAGAAGAGAGAGACAGAAGACATATTGCTTCACCCTTTGATAAAAAAGACAGTTAAGCACCACAGAGAATCAATCCAGGAGTTTCATTGCTCCTCCCCACAGATTTGCTTTCTCCCTCTGTCATTTACTCCTAAATATTGTGTGATTGTCATGGTGGTTTTCTCTCAAGCAATGAGCCATTTAAAACTGTGTCTTCTAGTGTCTAAATATAAAGAATTTTCTTTCTTTCTTTCTTTCTTTCTTTCTTTCTTTCTTTCTTTCTTTCTTTTTTTTTTTGAAGGGTGTGTTGGTTGCTGATTGCTATATTCATTGTATTTTGATCAGATAAATTGATAACGTCTGCTACCCACTCTTTAAAATTGGCTGAGATTCCTGGGCATGTGGGCAATTCTTGCTTCTTAAGCACATGTTCCATGTGTGATTAAAAGGAAGGGGAAAGCACTAAATTTGGATGCAGTGTTCTAAATATGCACTAACCAAGTGTTTTCATTGTGTCGTCTATTTATTTTAAACTCTTTTGGTATGCTTAATCTATCAGTTTTTGAAAACAAAGCATTTGTTAGTGGCATCTCTGAATGTGGGTTTGTCAGTTTTTGTTGTGAAATTCTGTCAACTTTTCTGTTTTTCAAGTCAGTATCCTTAGATATTTGCAGTTGTTATTATACTTCCTTAAAGATTTTATTTATTTATTTACCAGAGAGAGAGAGTGAAAGAGAGAGGGAGAGAGAGAGAGAGAGCATGGAAGAATACAAACAGGGGGGCACGGCAGGCAGAGGGAGAAGCAGGCTCCTTGCTGAGTGGGGTGCTGGATGTGGAACTCGATCCCAGGATCCTGGGATCATGACCCAAGCTGAAGGCAGACTTTCAACCGCTGAGCCACCCAGGTGTCCCTGGAATTTCTTTTATTATCATTATATAATATCCCTATCTATTAATAATTTCCACTACAAATTGTATTTTATTTGATATTGATTATTTTGGCTACTACTTGCTTGGTATAGATTTCTAAATCTCTTTGTGCTTAACTTTTAAGTGCCTTTTTGTTTTGGGTATATCTTTTAGATAGCATATAACAAGATTTTGCTTGCTAAAATTTAGACTAGGATCTTGTATTTTTGGGAAGATGGAACAGATATATTTTTCCTCATTCTCTACCCCTAAGTACAATTAAATCCCTGGACATTATGTATGAAACAAACATAAGAAGACTAAGAAGGCAGACCAAGTAAGGACTGGAGGACCCAGGGAATGACTGGGTGTTGAGTTCTTCATGTTTTCATTTTGCCTAATTATACCCCAGACTGGATAATGGAGAAGCTGGCTCCTGGAAACACCAAGAGGGACCAATAAAGCCCCCAAGAAAAGTTTGCTTTCTCTAGCTTAAGAGGCAGTCTAGAAAGACAGTGACAACCCTACTCCTGCCAAACCCCACAGGAGAAGCTATATCCCCACCTCCACCATTGCCAGAGAAGTCCCTACCCTTGTACCCTTGGAAGGTTGTTATGAGATGCTCCAGCTGTTTTAGTGTCGCTATTGGTCACGTGATTACCATGTAGTTTTGGAGGAGGTCAAATGGGGACCGTAGACTTTAGGTTAGCAACCCCTCCCCTCCACATTGCCAATCAATATCACATGGGGACCCTCTCTACCTGGCAATACTGGGGCACTCCTGCCCCTCCCCACTAGTGTGGTGTCAAGGGAGACATAGTAGGAAGTCAGGACTTTCACCACTGCTTAATAGTAATGAAGATCCTCCTCCCTCCACCAAAGTCTGCAGAGACCATGTGGACAGCCCAGACTACCACCCTCACCATGTATTAATGAGGTATATCTTCCCACCTGGGTGTCATTGGAGGCTGACTGGAAAGCCTGGATTTCTAAACCAAACTGCAAGTAAAGAGATGACACCCCATTCACCCACCATAGCTGTGTTACAAGAGACCAGCTAAAACATGAGATTTAAATAAGATCCAGTCTCAAAAAATAGTATCTGAAATGTCCAGGATCAATCATTAAATAATATATATCATACTAGGAACTGAGAATATCTCAAACTGAATGAGAAAAGTCCATTAACAGATACCAACTGAAATGGCACTGATGCTTAGATAGAATTATCTGATATTTGCCATCTTAAAAATGCTTCATGAGCGATCATGGACATGCTTGAAACAAATGAAAAAAAAAGTAATTTTCAGCAAAGATATAGAAAACAAAGATATAAGAAAAACAAAGTGGAAACTTTATAACTGAAATTTACAATCACTGAAATGAAAAAACTTAGTAGTTGGGCTTAACAGAAGAATGCAAAGACCAGTGGAAAGAATTAATGCAATTAAAGATAGAACAAGAGTAATTACCCAAAATGAACAACAGAGAGTAGACTGACAGTAACGAACAGAGCCTCAAGGAAAAGTGGGACTCTAATAAAAGGTATGATGTCTGTGTTATGGCAGCCCCAGAAGGGAAGAGGCACAGAGTGGGGCTGGAAAAGTATCCAAAGAAATGATGGCTGAAAATCTCCCAATTTGGCAAAAGACATCAACTATTTAACATAGTCCTGGAATTTTAAACCACTGCAATAAAGACAGAAAATAAAGGGCATAAATGTCAGAAAGAAAGATACAACTACTTCTCTTTGCAGATGACATGATGGCCTAAATAAATACTAACCCCACAAAATCTCCAAAGACCTCCAAGAACTAATAAGTAAATTTGGCAGTATTGCAAGATACAAGATCAACACCCCAAAATCAATTTCATTTCTATATCCTCACAATGACTATATGGAAAACAAAAATTTTAAATGTCATTCCATTTGCAATTGCTCAAAATACAGAACAATTAAATTAAGCTTAAATCTGACAAAACATACAGAAGACTGATTTTGAAAACCACAAAACATGAAGGAGATCAAGGAAAATCTAAGTAAGTGGAGAAATATTCCATGTTCATGGATAAGGAGAATCAACATAGTCAAGGCGTAAATTCTTCCCAAATTGATAGATCAGTTTAACACAATCTCTATCAAAATTTCAGCAAGATTTTCTTTTCCTATACACAGACAAGATTATTCTAAAATTTATATGGAAAAGTAAAGGAACTCTTAATTGACATATGTAGCAGCTACTTAATCCATCACGTTTATGTCCAACTTCTCTTGTCTATCTCCATCTGTTTATTTGTGCTGTGTCCTGGATGGTTACTCCCCATGCCTTTTGACCAAGCCCTGTTGGAGTTATAGGTTCTGCACCAGTTTTTGCATTTATTTCCTCTAACAGTTATCAATACCTGGAATTATCTTATTTATTTGTTTATAAGTTTATTTTCTGTCTCCCTCAAGTAGAACATAAGCTGTCCCCAGGGGCAGTGACTCTTTGCTTTCTTCCCTAGAGGGGTTGGAGCTGTGTCTGGCAATTGGCAAAATAAAAAAAATTAAATAAATGAGCTGGGAAGTTAATGTCAAAGATATGTCCCCAAACGGAGAGGAAAAAAGACCTATCTTTTTACTCTTTGATAAAGAGGACAGATAACTATCATAGAGAATCTGTCTAGAAGCTCCAACATCGAATATATGCACTCTCCTTCAATATCATTTATGATGCATTCCATAAATTTTGCCTTCTTTCACACTTATTCATCCTAAATGTTTTATGACTTTCACATTGAATTTTTCTTCAAGCAATGAGTCATTAGAACCGTGTCTTTTAATGGTAAACATTGAATGTTTATTATCCTCCCCCTCCCCCCGCCATGGCCAGGAGCATGGGAATCAGGCCCAAGCTTGGCACAAATCACTGTTCTGGTCACTCGCTAGAGAATATTTCTATTTCATCATATGGCTTGGGAATGATAAGCAGGCAAGGTCTTTCTGTCCTCATTCATGGGATAAATAATTATTTTCCTGGCTCCTTGTGATGCACAGGACCTGCGACTCAAATCCCAAATGCACGTGATCATGAATCCCCATCTTACTCCCTATCCTCGATTCTCGATTCTCAGAGGGAGAGTGTGGATCAAATTTCACTCATTGCTGTGACCATAGGTTCTCTCTTCATTTTTGATACCTGGAAGTTTTCCCATTTTAACCTTTGAGATCAGCAATATATGTTTAAATGTCACACTTTGTCCATAGCATGTCCGTGTATTCAAGTAGTACAGGTGATTCTTGCCTGTAGTCAGTTTGGTATCTTTACTAAAAGGTACACTGGCTCGTTCTCCCAGGTCACTAACGTGCTCTTTGCCTATGACCTTCCTATTCTCCAATTTATTGTTTTTTTACTTAATCATATTTTTCATTTCCAAGATCCCTAATTGGTTCTTTTATCAGAGAGCATGTTTTTGGTGGATACATGTTTCTGATGCCTCTCCTTGCCGCATGAGTTCAGTTTCCCTAGGTGCCAGTTCTTCTTTGTTGAGCTGGGTTCCTTTTGTGAATGGTGGTAAATTTGGTTAAATATGATTCAAATGTCTGATTACTCTTATTTGTATATTTATTTGTTTTTTCCTGTTAGTCTCTTTGTAAAGGGTACATGTGTTATCTGCAGCTTGCCTCTGGTGGGAGTAGGGGTGGATATATTACCAATCATGATGGGCTATTCCCTGGGCTTGGTGGCTCCCTGCTCCTTTTGGGAATCACCAGCTTTGCAAATCAAAGCACTGGGCACTCAATGCCACAATACCATGGAGAGGGAGAGGGACATGAAGAAGATGGAGGTGATCCCCATAGAATTTTCCTCTTGGTGTGTCTTCAATCTGCTCATTTCATGTGTTGACTCTTAGCCTGGATCATCTATAGGGTACTCCTACCTTTTGAAGCAAGTTTCTCTGAACACATTTTGGACTGTGGTTTTCTCTTTCAACCCAATTCCATCTGTCTTTTATACTATTCAGGTATGTCTCATAATTTCTGGTTCACCTAGCACTCCTTGTTCCCTGGTATTTCCATGGATTTATTCTTTCAAAAATATCTTTTTTCTCATTTCTAAAGATTTTTCAAAGGAAGGTGAGGCTAGCGCAATTTCTCAAGCTGTTATCCCCTAAATATTTTCGCTCTTATTGAAACCTTAAAAAACACATACTGTTTTTTAAAAGGAAAAAATACTAGTAAGATATTATTCTGAGAAACTGTTACTAATAGCCACTATATGAGACTAGCCACTTTTTTTTTTTTTAAACTGGTCTCCATGCTCACAACATGGGGCTTGAACTCACAACCCTGAGATCAAGACCTGAGCTGAGATCAAGAGTCAGACACTTAACAGACTGAGCCATTCAGGCACCCGAGAACATCCAATTTTTAAGAGAAAATGGATATAAAGAGATTTGCCCTGTGCGATAGTAAGATATTTTAAAGCCATGTTAATGATAAGAATGTGGTAGGACAAAATAGGTAGATCAATGAAATAGATTAGGACATCCAGACACAGAATTTAGTATATAATAAATGTTGGTATTTTAAATCATTACACAAAATACTGTGTAGACACAAATGGCTGACCATTTAATAATCATTGGGAAGGAAAGAGCTTTTCTAAGCAGTCGCCGCATCCAGAAACCCAAAGTGGAAAACTGGTAAGATTTGATGATTTAAAAATAACATTTTCAGTACAGTAACAAAAATCATAGACTTAAAATATAATTAGTAAACTAGGAATGTTCTCGCAGGAACAGTTGGGTGGCTCAGTCGGTTAAGCAATGGACTCCTGATTTTGGCTCAGGTCATAATCTCCAGGTCATGGGACTGAGTCCTGCGTTGGGCTCCCTGCTCTGTGGAGAGTCAGTTTAGGATTCTCTCTCTCCTTTTTCCTCTGCCCCTCCCACCGCAACTTGCATGTGTGTGTGTGCGTGCGCGCGCGTGCGCGTGCGCACTCTCAAAAAAAGAAATATTCTTTCAGTATGGGTAAAAAACAAAAGGTTAATTAGCATCATTAATATGTAAATATCTACACAAGCACTTTATAAGAAAAATGGGTAAGTTCCATAAACAGTTAGAAAAAGAAGACCTACAAGTAACTAATAACACAGAAATGCTATCCTTTGTATGGAAAATATCTATAGACTATTACTAAATGTTTGGGGTGGCAAATATTAGCAAGAATAAAACACTCAGAGGTGACATGGATGCGTTGCCTGTAGACCTGTAGGTGGGATTATCTATTCAACCCACAAGGAGGGCTGATTGTGTCAGCATATTTCATCCAGATGACTTATTTCTAGGAACATATGCTAAGAAAAAAATCAGACTAATGGACAAAGATGTATATATACCAGGTAGGTTTAGCATTGCATTATTTGGGATAGGGAAATTGTGTAACATACATAGGTATCCATCACTATGGAAAACGGTTAAAGGGGTGATTGTCAAGCCTGGATACGTATGTGCTTTTTTCCCACCCAGGGATGTTTGGTGATGTCTGGAGACATTTTTGATTGATACCCTGGGGGAGAAAGGAGTGCTACTGGCATTGTAGGGGTAGAGGTCCGGGATGATGCTAAACATTCCACGGTGCCTGGGACAAGAGACAGCTCTCCTCCCCAAATATCAACAGGTTTGAGGCTGAGAAGCCTTGGTGTAAATGATGGTAAATTCACAGAATGAAAAACTTTTTATCTATTAAATATGAGGCTGTATTTTTCTGTTTATTGAAAGACAGCCAGAAGATATTATGAAAATAAAAAATAACTGGTTATAAATCAGAGGCAGCAAAACAAAGCTAGACTATGTGGTGGTTGGGACGGTAAAGCTATCTGGTTATATCCGAATATTTATTGTCTCCAGATTTGCTCTAGGTGGTGTATCATCTTTTACAAAGTAATTGGTAGCTACCAAATATTTATATGTAGTTGTCTAAGTAAGGAGACCTTTCTTAATAGCTTCTATTTCTGGAGCACCCAGCTTTTGCTGGGTATTGTGCTAGATGGTTTATTTCACTTTTCTTTTCTTTTTGAAAATAGCCTTTCATTAGTACCAAAGCGGTACAGGTAAATTGTACAAAATCAGAAAATATGGATAAGCGAGCATTTAAAAATGAAGACAGTCTCACCACCAATGGTTCCGTTGCAGCATGCTGGTGCAATCCTTCCAGATTTTTCCTTGTGTATGTGTGCAGATACATAATAAATGAAATAATGGTATTTTTTAATGTCCCTTTTTTGAGGTTACAATCTGCACTTTGTATTATAGTATGTTTTTATATCATCAATATCCAGACCATATTCATACTGTCCCAAATGACCCTATTGTGTCATTGACTGCTGGTTTATCTTCAAAAAAAGAGAACAGAGAAAAAAAATCCCACATTTATCACCATTTGAAATAGCTATTCTGAAAATGGGTAATTAATGGGGAAGAAGTCAGCAGTTGTGCTGCCTTTCCATTAGGAGCCAAACTTGGGAGGTAACTAGAAAGCTCCATTGAGTGAAAGAAAGCACGACTTTACCAGGGTGTCCCTTGAGTCTTAATTCATATCTGATTGTACACACTAGGAGCTCAACGAATAAGAATTGATTAGTAATGAATGTTAACCACTTGGTAGCAAATAACCAGGAAAAACTCTCTTCTGAGTGAGACCCTTGGAAAAACAGACCAGGAATCATGGCAAAGTCAGCCTCTGAAGAACCAAACTGTCCATTTCCTACTTGGCCTACAACTGAGAAACAATTAATGATTTAAGGATCAGATTTGCTCCATTCTCTGACTGTAACATTGGAGAGAATCTGTAAGTCAGAACTGTGGGTTAGAGGCAACAGAAACTGTTTCCCCTTAATTTGTGCCTGAAGTGAGTTCATCCGAAGGGCTTTGGGCAGCTCACCGAAGACACGGGAAGACAAAGAGCCAACAGGAAGAGTCTGCCCGGGAGACCCCAGTTGTTGGACACTTGCTCCCTGCCCCAGTGGACACCCCCACCACAGCCCACATGTTACCATGTCTGGCATCCTCTCTCTTCCACCCAGTCATGTGGAAAAACCTCCAACAGACCCTACCCCTTTGTGTCACTCTCTTCAGATTCAAAATCCTGGGCTTCATTGAAGACCTGATTGGCCATGTTTAGGCCATGAACCCGTATTTCACTGTCAGGAGACCTAGAAAAAGAAACATTTCCCCAATTTCCATAGTAGGAGGTGGGGCTGCCTCCCACCCTTCGTTGGGATGGACTCAGGGCAGGCAAAATGGCAGCTCTGCTTCCAGCTTTGGAGACAAATCCTTCGAAGTAGTTCCCATATGATTAAATGTTCTCATTATGAAGATGAACCCATATTTTTCTCCTCTATTCCTGGCCTTGGTTCCATTGTCTTCACTGTACACATGAGAAAGTTGAGCCTCAAAGGGAGCAGATCCCTCAGCAGTTGGTGAGAGAGGCAACATTTGAACCCAGATCTTCAGAGCTTTCCCCATTACACTGCAGCATGGTAATGGAGGCAAGGAAAGCAAAGAGGAAGACCGGTTGGCCAGAGATCTGTGGTGATCTCCAGCAAAGACTGGGAAGCAGAACCCCCACAGTGAGTTGCCGCACCCCCCCACCACTGTGTATTTGCTCTCCCATTCACAGCACAGCTGGAAATCTTGAACCTTCTGCTTTCTGCACAGCAGGGAGGCTGGACCAGGGCTGAGCTGACCAGGAAGGAGATACTTTGAAAATGAGAGTGTTTAAAGCCACTTCTTCGTGGTCACCACTAGCACGAGCCCCTTTGAAACTGCAAGGATGTTATCATCTTGGAACTTTTGCCCTTTCTTTGTATCTGGCTTTTTCTGAAGTACATTCTTTTATGTTCTTAAAAAATGCAGAACTTGGAAAGTAAATGTGGTAAGGAAAACACATGGTATTTTCAGATCCAATATAATTTATTAGGGTGTCCTGGTAGCGTGGATACAGCTCCAGACCAGGAATTTTCCCTATATAAATTATCTGCAAAGCAATTCTTCAGAAACTACAACACCACTGGTTCACAATGGGAAATGTTATGCTCTCTCAAATAAGTAAAGAATAACGTTATTTTGTGGTAAAATTGTTGCCAGTCCCAGATACCCCTAGAGGGAATCACAATCTTACCCTCATTAATGAGACTCTGCCGGAGACATCGGGGCTCCAGGTGCCTGGTTCCAACGGTGATGTCTACTGGAGTTGCTGTTGGTTGCCACATCCTGGCAGGCTTGGGGTCCAGGAGCATTTCAGGACCAGAAGGCAGATGATGTGGGGACCAGTCTCACCATGGTTACCCAGGAATTGGGAGATCTGAGGTGAGTTCTTTACTTCATGGGGGTTCTGTTTCTCCATCTGTGAAATGGGGATATTTGAGCATTTTTCAATGTATAAAGTCCAGTGGAAGGGATCACCCCTCCACAGTCAGGCCCGCAAATTGCCCCTAGCATGCCCAAACTGAGAAACCATCACACTTTGCAGTAAGATAGGGCAGAAGTTTCTTGGGGGAACGAAAGGGAAATGTAAGGGAATGTTTATGAACTGCCCTGTATGGATGGATAAAACTTGGTAAGCTCTCTTTGAAATGACTCTGAAGAGTTCACTGCATCCCCTTCCCCCGCCCTCAGCCCCACTCACCTCACTCACCTCTCCCCTGACACTCCTCAGGGGGCCCCGCGGTGCTCCAGACGTCCATGGGACTATGCCCTATTTCTCTGGGCATAGCCCTACCCTCTATGGGCTCAGATACAAGCCCTTCTCCATTTCTCTGCTCCTACCTCACGAAGTGCAGATGTGGGGCGTCTATCCCCCTTGCTGGCTTAAAAACGTATTTCAAGACGAAGATAAAAGGCAAACGATGGCAGGAAACACTCCTTCAGGTAATTTTTACAGCTTCTCTTGAATTCTTTTAAGCAGAGACCTTTCTTGTAAAGGGCGTGAGGTCAGAGATGCACCTTGACCGAGCAGAAACGGAGATTTGTTCTATAGCCCAGGTTGCGCTGCACGTGGGGGCTGAGTGGGAGACTCAGGCAACGGCTTGTCTTCCCGAGTCTCAGTTTTCTCATGTGTAAAATGAAGAGAAGCCTAGTACCATCCCCGTGGGCAGGTGGCAGGTTTCATGACCTAGCATTCACATACGAGCCCTTCACAAAAACAAGTGAGTCTGGATTTAACAGAAAGAGAGAGAGAGAGAGAGAGAGAGTTATTTAAAACCAAAACTGACTTTAGCAACTTCTGCCTTTTAAGGGATGGAGCGAGGGGAAGGCAGCGATGACTGTGTCTGTGGGTACATAAATCTCTATACTGCTCCCTTCTTCTTATGGAAGGGACCAGGGGCTGGTGCGGACTGGAATTTCAGAGCCTCTGCCAGGTCTTCTGAGCTGCCCAGGACCCACAGTAGATGTGCTTTGTTTAGCAGACACTGAGTATCTCTATGTAACATATCCCCGGGTCCAAAAAGAGGCCAAATAGAACTACATTATTGTTCATAATAAAGAGTGGGTAGAAGCTAGCAAGAGAGGGGATAGACCCAATGGCAAAGAGCTTCACCTGCAGAGCAAAGCACAGAGAGAACTTCCCAGCGGCTGGATGACCCAAAGACTCAGGAGAACAGGAAAGCCTGATCCCGTTTTAGGTCGTATATGTTCTGTGATGTAATCCTTCTCCCTGTGCAAACCTTCAGCAAAGTCTGTTCTGTATGAAGATGTTTGGTGTTAATGAATTCAGAACAAATCAAGGAAAAGGGAGCTTAAAAAAATTTTTTTTTCTTCATCTCAGAATGGAGCAGGAAGGAGAAAAAAACCACTGCAGGTAACAGAGAAGTGAGGACAAGACTTACTGGAGGGTGTCCTGGTGATGACCCCTGGGAATTCACAGGGTGCTTGCAGCACAATATTGGACTTCCCACAGGAAGAGACATGGAGATTCAGCCATTTATATATTTTTAAATATTTTATTTATCCATTCATTCATTTATTTATTTGAGAATGTGTGAGAGACAGGAGAGAGAGAGAGAGCAAACAGAGAGAGGGAGAGGGAGAGGGACAAGCAGTCTCCCTGCTGAGCATGGAGCTGGATGCCAGGCTTGATCCCACGACCCTGAGATCATGACCTGAGCCAAAATCAAGAGTCAGAGGCTTAACAGACTGAGCCACCCAGGTGCCCACGAGATTTAGTTTAAATCTCAAAGACAAGTGACCCCAGTCAATGTCTGGATTACAAACACATAATTGAGAAGCCATATTATAGGAGTAGTAGACAAAGGGACAATTATGATGATTGTGGCTGGAAGAAGGCTATACTTAATGTTTTAAGACATTAACAGTATCCAGCTAGATGGAGAGAATAGTCATCATCAAGGCTGTTTGCAAATGTTCCTTTTCCTTCCAGACACAGGATAAAATTGCATCTCCCTGCCTGTTTGAAATTAAGCTGGTCATGGACATGCCTTGGTCCATGAAAAGTGAGTGGAATCTTGTCCCTTCCAGGCAGAAGCAGCAAGAACTCGTGTGTGCCTTGCCTGTTCTTTTTCCTCTGCCTCGGTGACTGACAACAATTAGGCACTGACTGCTCTGTCACCCTGGGTCCTCAGTGAGGACATCACCAATAAACCTCAAACTTTTTTGGCTTGTGTTGAAAGCCATTGAAATTTGGCGGGGGAGATGTGATTTCTGCATAACCTAGCCCATCCTGAGAGATATGGACATTCTTGCAATGTCCTGCTTGTTGTTTTGGGGACACGGAAGTTTGGACAGGAGCAGTGACTGCCTTGGAGCACCCAGAGACCTTGCAGGAAATCTGCAGCTGGGACCCAGCTCCTGCTCCCTATCAAGCAGCTATGCAGAGCCTGAATGTTGTACCTGATGGGAGTGTGGGTGGGTGAAGCCTGGCCTACTTTCAGGCACTGATCAGAACAAGCTCCAGACAGAGCACGAGCTGCTCAAGGAAAAATTCCACAGGCTTCTACTCCTGGCCTCTTGTCCTGGAGGGTGTTGCCCTGAAGCATGTCCTCTCCCCTAGCTTCTCCACTCCTAGTGCACTGGTCTGAGCACACACGGGGCTTCTTGATGATGGCATTTGTCAACCCTCTTTGACATCATTCTGCTTTTGCCCTCTGTCCCCGCTGTGTTTCTGATTGCCCTGGGTAATGGTCGAAGCCAGAGGCACCAAAATGCTGGATAACGAAAATCATAAAACCTCAGTGGCATTTCACAGGAAGGGCTTACTGCTCATGCCTCTCTCTCATCCTCTTCCCAGAATTAGGGGTCCAGCCTGGGAATCTTATTCTCTTGGCGATGACAAAGGTACCAGAGAACAAAAAGAAATAGGTAAGGCTGCTGCTGGAGGACTAGACTTGACTCACTCATCTTCCTCCTGGCCAAGGAAGGTGCCCTGGCCAAATCCAAACTCTAGAGCTGGGAAAATGCACTCATTAAGTCACATGGCAAATGACGTGGATACAAGGAAGGGTAAGAATTGGGGCAATTAATGCAAATTGCCACACTCTCCACTCTCTGGCCCCTGAGTTTTCCGTAGTTCCGCAGAACCTCGCTCCCATGAGAGCCTTTGCCAAGACACCAGAGTGGGCCTTGTCCCCTCTAGCCTCGTGCCCGAGTGTTCCCTGGTGTGCAGCATCACTAGTTGAAATCCCAGAGTCTCAGATGGTGTAACCCGGTGCATTTAAACAGCCAAAGACAAGCTGGGTGATTATGCCAGACGACAAGGCCTTCATCAAAGATTTATTGGCTCCTGCAGAAACAGCCTTTAAATCACCCGAGACCTGTAATTACATTGGGCACGCCAAGTAAAGGCATCTATTCCAACACCTGTGAGTTAAGTTCGCCCTTTGCTTCCTGTCGCAGGCAGAGTATCCACTCCCTCATTTACTGACCACCTAATCAGGGTCGCACACAATGCCAGGCCCTGGAGATCCAAGCAGAATACAGACAACATTCTCCCCCTGAAGATCTATGAGGTATGGAGGTGGACAGACATGCACGGTGCGGTTAGCAGTGAGAGCACGGAGGAGGGAGCTCCTAGTGATGTGGTGAGGATTGGGGGTGTGAGGGGAGCTGGAGAATGGACCACACTTTGAAGAAAAGGATGTGGTCAAGATGGAGTGAACATTCAAAGGGAAATCTCATGGTCCCATCCATCGGGACTTTAGCCCTGCTATAATGAAAATGCCAGAGACTGAGCGGCTTAAACAACGAACATTTACTTTTCCGGTTCTGGAGGCTGAGAAGTCCAAGATCAAGGTGCTACCAGATCCAGTGTCAGGTGAGAGCCCGCTTTCTGGCTTGCTGATAGCTGGCTTTTGTTATACCCCTACATGAGAGACCGAGACACAGAGACACAGAGACACAGAAACAGAGAGAGAAAGCTCTTTCCTTTCTTTTTCTCGAAGGGCACTCTTCCCATCATGAGGGCTCCACCCTATCTGTAACCCTACCTCTAACCTTTCCCAAGAACGGGCTGGTCTCTTCACAAGCTTGAGGACACAACCTGGTGCAAAGGCGGGAAAGCGGCGGGATGATGGTGCTCTCTGACATAGCCAAGTTTTGTCCACTGACACTGGGTCTAAACTTACGGTCCCCTATGGATGTGGTCACTCCTCAGGGGAGGAAGTGGGCGGTCAATCAGGGAGCCTTTGAGGCCACAGTCCTGTGGCCACTCCCCAGCACCAGCCGCTATTTTTTCCATCATCCTGAGACCAGGAATAATCGAAGTTGTTTGTTTGTTTGTTTGTGTATGCTGTTCTGAACCAGTCTTGAAGCCCTGGCTGGAGGCTGGTCCGTTCCCCTGTTTTGAGCATCCAATTAAGCCCACACTCCCAACCTCTTCCTTCATCAGGCTTTCACACTCCAGGTGGGATGTTACCAGCCCCAAGTACCCTGGGGCCAGGTCCCAGACTGGGAAGGACAGTGCCTATGTCCTGGAGCCCAGCAAATTATTCAAATTAGCCAACCCACTGAGAGCCCCAGTAATTGAGCAAACCCCCTACACTGCTTGCTGGGCACAGGCTGCCCCCTCCCCTCAGGCTGGCTGTTACCGGGGCTTGAGGGAAGTGTGTGTGCGCGCGCGCGCGCGTGTGTGTGTGTGTGTGTGTGTGTGTGGCTCTGTCTGGCAGCCTTCTTTCATTCAGAGCTGTAAGCAACAAAGAGTTCTGCCTTTAATCCCTCTGAGTGTCATTGTGTTGTGTCCTGACATCAAAAGAATCTTTAAATCTCCTAAAACACAAGGGTGGGCAATTTAGCTCTTTCCCTAAAGGCTCTGAAATGCGTCAGTACAGTACATTAACCAAATCAACTCTAAGACCTACATCCCATGCTGACAGTCTGCTCCCTCTGTGTTCCCAGCTCAGGTGATGCCTCTGTGTACCAAGGGCTCAGCTGAGGTCAGCAAATGAGCTCAAATGATAGATTTTTAAAAGCTCTGTTACTATAATGGAGGTGATAGAAAACTCTCCTAAACTCGAATAATAGGATTCAATTCAAACTTCATTACTCAAACACCTGCTTATAAACAGAAACCTAAGAAATTAGAAATAAAACCTGGGAAGAACTTCACAAACATTAAAATCCCAGATCACCCTTGTCAATGTCAACTCTGTAGCCTCAACTGGAAGGTCTCCCTCATGTGCCTGGGTAGTTTCTAAGTTCCTTTCCTGCCATCGTTTGGATGTCTTTCACTGCAATTCCTTCAGGACATCCAAGCTGATTCATGGATCCCAAAGTCTAGGGCTCACATTTTATGGCAAAGGAAATTAACAGGACACACGGGACCATCATAGCATGAACTCCTACTCATGAGATTCAGAAATACGAGGGGGAAATGCCCCAAATGCAGTTATCACAAGGAGAGCCCATTATTTCCATGAATCCAAATACACATGACCACCTGCTGAAATTTGATTCAGCAATGTCTGAGGGAGGGTAGAGGGGAAAAATTCTTGGTTGGTTCCAGCTTCATCGTGATGCCAGTCCCCGGCTACGCATTGTCTGGTGTTGTGAAAATATCACTCAGCTGGGAGAAATTTTCTAACTTCTTGAGGCTAACTAGAGCACACTATTTTCCAGATGTATTTGGTGCCCCTCCTGCATCCTCTTCCCACTCATGGTGACAGGGATGTGGCTGGCTTCCTCTTGCAAGCCCCTGAGACTCTCTGGCCCAGGGCTTTCTCTGGTTGTGGTAGTGTGCTCAGACCTTGTGTGAGGCTGTCCAGAAATGCTAGTGAGCTGAACCCCCAGAAGTAGTGCTCTTAATGAAATGATGGGTAGTAGGGGTTGACGGGTAAGCACTCCAGCTTCCTCACTGCCTGAGTGGACACGACCAGTATCTCAGAGGGTTCCCAGCAGGACTGAGTCTCAGGTACCCTTAGCAGCACCCCTCTGTTGATTTTCTTCTCTTCCCCACTCCACTTTTTCATCTCTTCCTGGTGTTTCCTGGGATCATCTTCCAAATAAAGTACCTTCACCAAAATCCTTGCCTCAGGCTCTGTTTCTAGGTCACCCAACCTCAGACCAGTGGGGAAAAGTCCATTGTACAGATTCCTTTCACCATCATGGGGTGGCTTTTCAGATGCTTAGATTTTTTAGCAAAAGTTTAAATATATGGAATGGACACAGCTTGTCACCTGGTGTCATTTGAGGTATTCCTCTTAACATCTTGTAGGTAGAGGATGTCTTCATTTCTACATCCCCTCTGAATTTTATAATCCTGACATTTAAAGATGAACTCAGTAAAGACTCTGTTTAGAGACAGAACCTCCACCACCTCTCGTGAGTGGCCATATTAAATTTCTCAAGCCCATGAAATCCATCTCAAGGGACAGATGCCCCCTTGTCCCCATGTTAGCTTCAGCTGGAATAGCTCCCTGTGAGATTCCAGACCTGGAGCTGCAGGAGGTTTTTTGAGTCCTGAGCTTCCAGGGACCAACACTGTCGTCTGATGTTACCCAGAGCCTTGAATGTGTGACACGTGGGTGGCAGCTACAAATCTCTCTCCTGCCACTTGGCTCTTCCCTGTGCTACAACAGTCATGTGATTCTCCAGGATTCATCTCCCTCTGCCTTTTATCAGACAGTCTTGGGAAAGTTTTAGCATTTTGACCTGTTTCTTAACTGGATCCCTGTCCTTCTACTCCACATATAGAGTGAGCAGCGTTTGGCAGACATGAATGCCTTCTTCCTCAATTCTCCCCCTGCTCCTGTCCTTTTCAGTGAGGTTTATCTAAGACTTGCATTGATTCCTAGTCCCCCATATTGGGAGGGAGAAACAGAGTCAGTAATGAATGTCATAGTTATGGGATATATATTTTTTAATATGTCTGCTAGAGTCTAAGGATTGTGAGATTTTGTTTTAAGATGAGCTTGAGGCTCAATCACTTAAACCCCAAATGTTTACTTTTGCACCCATTTCTCAAGGTTCAGACCCATGCACCAATGGGTTAGGGATTTAAGGTAATAGGAAATCATATCCTTCCCCCATATATCCCTGAGTTTGAAACTCATTTGGAGATGACCACAGGGTTCAAACAAAGAGAAATCAAAATATCAATTTAATTATTGCAGTTACACTTGAGGATGAAAATTTGACCCACTGGGTTTCCTAATACTACATTCCCTCCAGAGCTGTATGTCTCCCACTGCCTGGGGCGGAGCTGACTCTTGTAAGTAAACCATGTTTACTTACAAGAGGAGAGGAGAGGAGTCCCAGACACCCATCTCCTGGGTGGGGGTCCAAGAGAGAAAACACTGAGGAGCTGCAGACCTCACAGAGATGCTCTGTTTGCTCATACATCTATCAATCCCACAAGCCACTCCTCCTGGGAATGAAAGGCGGATCGAGGAGAAGCAGTCTTAAGTGCATTTCTCTCCTGGGGAGAAGAGTAGAAATTGCCTCTCTCAGTGGGAACTTGAAGAGTGGAGGAAGAAGTGATTCCATCTACCCATGAACCCGTGTGGAAAACCTGGTCCTTGTCTTGTTGGTGGCTGTGTAGATGGGTGGAATCATCAAGGAAGGAGTCTGGTAGTTAGGACCGAGGATTAGTACACTCTGACCCAGCCATCTCACTCTCAGGGACATATGACAAGTAAATTGTCCCACAATCCTGCGGGAACATGCACAGAGACGTCCATCAGAGCATCTGGAGACAACCTCAAGTCCATCACTGGGAGAATGGAGGGTGCAGAGCAGTGGACACTCATTGAGGAATACTACATAGCTCCCAGAACAATGAGCCAATGCTATAGAACGATGAGAAAGAACAGATCTTTTAAAAAATGTGATAAGTGAAAGAAGAGAAACAGAAGGAGGCCAGTTGCATAATGCCAGTTATGTAAATGAAAAGCACAAATACAAGTAGGGGAACATTTCATATATTACAGATGCATACATACATATTCAAGCATGAATCAGACACATTAGCATGGGAGCCTGTGGGCATCAGAAACTAAAGGGAAATGACAGAGATGGGCCGGGCACAAACTGAAGATGAAAGTGGGTCATGAACCAAAGGCTACGGTCAACTCAACCCTCAGCACCTGAGGATGAGAAATGCCCCTTCCTCAGCCCATGGTCTCCTGCCAACTTCTGCTCTTTCTCCCTCTCCCTTTGACATCCAGGGGTCTGCGCTCTGTGTCTCTGCTTCTTCAACCCATCACCCCCCAGTCCCTCATGTGTCTCTTCTGGCTGCTTTCCAGGTCTGTTGTCCCCACAAACATCTCCTCTGAGAGTCACCACTGACTTCTGCATGGCTAGATTCATAGGGTATTTTTTAAATTAATGTTTCCCTTCACCCCCAAAATTAAGGTTAAATTAATTCACATGTTGAAGTGTACAGCTCAGTTTGGACACATGCACGGAGTCCTGTAACTATCACCACAATAGTCAACATATAAGATGGTTCCACCATCACCCCCAAATTCCTTCATGGTACCCCTTTGTAATCATTCTTTCTCTCAGCCCCTGCGGACAACTGATTTGCTTTCTACACCTATAGTTTGTCTTTTGAAGAATGTCGCATAAATGGAATCATCCAGCACACGGCCTTTGGATCCAGGCTGTTGTGTGTATCCTTAGCCCTTCCCTCTTTAGGACTGAGTAGTGGTCCGTTGTATGGATGGACCTTGATTTGTTCATTCACCCATTGAAAGACATTTGAGTTGCTTCCAGGTTTGGGTGATTACAAAGAAAGCCTCTGTAAGCATTTATATGCAGGTGTCTCAGTGAACATAGGTTTTCATTTCTCTGGGTAGAATGGGGTTGTTTGGTCTTACGGTGGATGTATATTTATTGTATAAGAAACTGAAATGGGTTTTTTTGAGGCCGCATTTTACTAGATGTCTCACAGCGTGCACCACCCTGACCTCTCCCTTCTGCAACGCCATGTTGTCCAGTTTCTTTGTTGGTTCCCTTTCCTCTCCTCGCCCCTTCCCTAAGCCAGGGTGGGACGTTTCCTAGGCTCCGTCTGGGATCTCTGTCTTCCCTTTTTCCCGGTGATCACAGTGAACACTGAGAATATAGTCTCCAGGCCATGGCTCCTAGTTTTGTAACTCTACACCCAATCTGGGCTAAATCCTGGGCTCATGAGTCCAGCTGTGAACCTGCTGTCTTCACAGAGCTTTCTCCTAGGTCCCTTGAATGAGCTACGCTTGATGCTCTGCCCCAACTCACCTGCTTCTCCCAGATTTTCCTCACCAAGGTAAAGACTGCTGCACCCACCCAGGTGCTCAAGACAGAAGCCTAGAGTTATTCTTTATATTCTCCTTTCTTATTGTTGTTTGACAAATTACCATAAATTTAGTCTTTGTTATGCCCATTTAACGGGTCCGTGATTAAAGGAGCGAGACTGATACAAAGCAAAGGTCAAGCAAAGCTTTATTTTGCGCCAAGCATCAAGAATCAGACCGACCGGTCGGGGACACCCCTACAGAGAGGACAACCCCTCCCTGCTTTCCAGACTAACTTTTATGGAGCAAAGGCCATGTGGTTGGGCCTGGCCACACACAGGTAGCTAATTGAATTACAATACACCCCATAGTAGCCATGGAAACTAGCCCATCACCTTGGTAGCTAGGAGACAGTATGCGCCCCCACTGATCAGGTGTCTCCACCTGGCCTGACCCACCCTTGTACCTGGGCTTTCTTACCTGGGACTGGTTTCCAGGACTTGTTTTTAAGTCCCCTGGGGGAAGGGGAGCAAGGACAGTTTAAGGGTTAAACAACAAAGTTATTGTTTAACTTCAGTGGAAGCCTCCGGCTAAAATAAAAATATAAAATAAGTCCTTACAGTCTTAACCCCATTTATCATCTCTCAGTTTCCATGGATCATAAACTAAGCACAGTGGAGCCTAGCCGGTTCCTGTGCTCCAGGTCCCCCAAGACTGAAATCAAGGTGCTGGCAGGGCTGTGTTCCCTTCTGGAGGCTATGGGGGACCATATACCTCCAAGCCCACTTAAGGTGTTGCCTGAGTCCAGTTCCTCATGGTTGTAGGAATGAGGTCCCCATTTCTTCTCTGGTGTCAACCAGGTGCCGTGCTCAGCTCCTGGAAGCTTCTCTTTGCTCCTTGCACGTGGCTCCCTACATCCCAGAACCAGCGATGGCATGTGGAACTCTTCTCAAGCTTGGGATTTCTGTGTCTTCCCCTGGTGCATCTCACTGACTCTGGCATGAGAAAGTTCTCTGCCTGCAAGGGTGCATGTGATTGCATTGAGCCTACCCTGATAATCCAGAATGATCTCCCTATTTTAAGATCAACTCAACAGTAACACTGTTGTGGGTTGAACTGTGTCTCCCCCAAAAGATGTTTTGAAGCTCTAAGCCCAGGTACCTGTGAATATGACCTTATTTGGAATTAGGGTCATGGCAGGTATACTCAAGATGAGGTCAGATGAGGAGTAAAGTGGACCTTTAATCCAATATAACTGGTATCTTAATAAAAAGAGATCCAAAGACAGTGAAACCCAGAGAGGAGAAGGCTGTGTGAACACAGAGGGAAGACAGCCAGGTGTTGACAGAGGCAGAGACCGGAGTGACGGAACTGCGAGCCAAGAGATGCCAAGGACTGCTGGTAACAACCGGAAGCTGGGAAAGAGAGCGCATGGCTCTGCCAACACCTTGATTTAGGTCTTTTCTATTGTCTTAAGTGGCCCAGTTTGTGAGACTTTGTTACACAGCCCTAGGAAGTGGATACAATTAGAATGACATCTGCCAAATCCCTTTGGCCATGCACATAGGGTAACGTAGTCACTGGCGTGGGATCTTAGTATATTCACAGCCCCAGGGATTAGGGTATGGAATCTTCTCAGATTCATCATTCCACCAACCATCCCTCCTTTCCCCAACATGCAGTAATTCTTAAAACACTTTTTCAAAACTACTTATTAAAGTTTATCTTTCTTTACTTAAAAATTTTTTTTGTATTTTACAAATTTCTTTCATCATGTTGGCCATATGTTACATTTATAATCAGAAAACACCATAGAAGTTATTAAAAAGAAAGGAAAAGAGTAGTACTTAATTGTGCTTCTTTCAGTGATGTAATGAGAAGATTCTAAAGAACATCAGAAATCGGAACAAAGCCTGGGCAGCTGGCCAGAACATTCTGGGTAGGAAATAGCTCCTGCTAGGCGCCTCTGTTCTCAGAGCTCCCCAGGGTCTGTTGTTCCCTGCCTGCGGGAGGGTGTCTGACAAGCAGGGGGAGACCAGGGTCAAGAGGAAGGAACAGTCCCTTGGGGACTGGGCTGACCCGGAAGACACATACATAGCAGAGTGAGGCCAGACTTGGGGGGGGGGGGAAATTCAGGCCCCACATCCCGATGGGTGGACCAGGTAGGCAAGCTGGAGCAAGCTGTGAGGTGCGATTGGACATCGTGGCTTGCCTTCCTGGGAAGGAGATTGTCCTCCTGAAGCAAATGGGCCACCTGATTCCTGCCTGCATTTCATAAGCCAAATGTTTCTGTGCTGCCCTCCTCGGATCCCAGAGTTTTGTGGGGATGTCTCTTGGTAGGCAAGGAAGGGCAAAGGGAGAAGCTGGAAGGGCATTCCAACCCCCTGATTTCAATATAGCAGATCCACTATTATCTATAAGAGTCCCTTAGAAGCAAAGGGTTCCATTATTTTACCATCAAAGGGGAAGGTATCAAAATCATTGCAGAGGAGTCTGTGCAGACTTTTGAGGAAGGGAACGACCTGTTCAACACGAGGCTGCCATGTTCACAATGTCCAGTGGGCCAGGTTATAAGACCAAGAGCAGGGAAGAGAGACTGGAGGACAGGAGACTCTGGCAATAGGTGAATGATGTAATGTCTATACTACTAGTAATAATACGCTTAATATTTAAAAATATTATTTCAATGATTTTAATTTCAAATAATATTTTTAAATAATCTTTAATTGTACTTAATTTTATTATTCCTTTTTTTCTTTTAAACTATGCATTTATGGGGTGCCAGTGTGGCTCAGTGCGTTAAAGCCTCTGCCTTCAGCTCAGGTCATGATCTCAGGGTGCTAGGATCGAGCCCCGCATCGGGCTCTCTGCTCAGCAGGGAGCCTGCTTCCCCATCTCTCTCTGCCTGCCTCTCTGCCTGCTTGTGATCTCTGCCTGTCAAATGAATAAATAAAATCTTAAAACAAAAAAACAAAAAAAACCCCAAAACTATGCATTTATGTTTTATGGATTTTCTATATGTGCACTACATTTCATAATAAAGTTGATTTAAAAAAGACCAATACTTTGTTTTCTTCTCAAATAATGCAAGGAATTTAACACACTTTCATTTACCCCCCTTCAATTTACAAATTATCATTGCCATGCATTTAATTCTACATATAAATCTACTATACATTATTAGTATTTTAATTTAGTCAGTGTGCATTTACCTATGTATTTACTGTTTTTGTTCTTTTTTAAAATTTTTTTATTTTTTATTAACATATAATGTATTATTAGCCCCAGGGGTACAGGTCTGTGAATCGCCAGGTTTACACACTTCACAGCACTCACCATAGCACATTATTCCTTTTAATAAGGATTTAATTCAATTTTAAATGATTTTACAATTTGATTTATTATAATTTTAAATAATTTAATAATAATTATTACTATAAAATGGAGTCAGGTCCTGTTGGAAATCCTTTACCTGTATAAACTCATTCATCCCCACAACAACCCTATGAGATAAATACCATCATTGTCTCTATTTTATAGCTGAGGGAACTGAGGCACAGAGATCTTAAACAACGTAGTCAAAGTCACACAGTGAGAAAGAGGAGAAGTCAGCCTGTGAGCCTGGCCAGGCCATCTTAGAGCCTAGGCTCTCCGTCCTTGCCCAGTGAGGGTTGAGGGGAAAAGGTCCATCTGGTTGGAGAGATGGGCATGACCTCCTTCTCAATGCCCACTGTCAACTCATCTCGTTTTATCCATATTGAGTGGATTCAGGTTATTAGTCAGACTACCAAGCTCCCAGGACACGAGGGCAGATGGAATGTGTCAGATGGTATGGGGGAGGGGACCCAAGTCATACTGAAGTGTAGAGTCTGAAACCCCAGGTGGCGCCAGCATCCACAGAGTCAGGTGGAGTGGGAGGAAGTGATGCTGAGTGCTGTGGGGAAAACGCTGAGCCCCATTGGGACACAGAGGTGAGCTCAATGATTAGTAGTAGCATCGATCATTATTTTGGAGCATGCTTCTGGATCTCCTGGGTGCATCAGAATCCCCTGGAAGGTTTATTAAATCCTATATCCCTTGTCTTCTCCCTTGGAGTGTCTGATTTGGTGGGCCTGGGATGGGACCTGAAAATCTGCATTTTTCAACAAGCTCCCAGGTGATGTTGGTACCGCTGGTCCACAAACCACAGTCTCCATTGCAAGGTCCTGAGAAATACACATAAAAACTCATTTCCTGTCATTGCTATTTGATATGCTTTACTTTAGTCATCAAAACTTCTCCGTTGCTGTTGTACATCTATGTCTCGACATAAATTGTTCTCACTGTCTGTTCTGCTTTAGCCTAATCTGCTTCCAAATGTATCCGGTTTCTTTACTTCCTTGAAAATTTCCATTCCTATGAGGCCTCCTCTGACACCCTCCCCCACCCCAGAGTCAGATTGATTGCCCCTAGTCTGTCTTCTCGTGGCACTTTCAACATCTCTCTGCAGAGCACAGAGCCTGGCATAGAGTAAATGCTCAATAAATATCCGATAAATTAAATGAACGAACAAAGCAACCTTTCCATCCTCAGAACAGTCGTAACATTATAATCTCCAAAGATTTATTTATTTGTTTTAGAGAGAGAGAGAAAGTGCATGCAAGGACGGGGGAGGGGCAGAGGGAGGGAATCTTCAAGCAGACTCCCTACTGAGCACCGAGCCCTCTGCAGGCTGGATCCCACAGCCCATGAGATCATGACCTGAGCCAAAACCAAGAGTCAGGTGCTCAACCAACTGAGCTTCCCCCAGGAGCCCCAGCACACCATAATTTCTAGAACAAGGATGGAAAATGTGCTTCATCTCAGATTTGAGCTCTTATCAATTACTGTGCAGAAGGATTTTTTTTTAAAGATTTTATTTATTTATTTGACAGAGATCACAATAAGCAGAGAGGCAGGCAGAGAGAGAAAGGGGGAAGCAGACTCCCCGCTGAGCAGAGATCCCGATGTGGGGCTTGATCCCAGGACCCTGAGATCATAACCTGAGCCGAAGGCAGAGGCTTAACCCACTGAGCCACCCAGACACCCCTTTGCAGAAGGATTTTGAGGACACATCTGGGCTCAGAAGAAAAGGACAAGTGATTGATTAATAGTGTCTGTCATGGGCAAGAATGGGAGTGGGGTAACAGTGCCATATATAGGTAATCCCTACTCTAGAGTGAATTGATTCTCCTCCTAACCTCTCCACTCTAAGGGCGAGGAATTGGGATAAAGGTCTAAGGCCAAGACACAACTGGGGCTGGTACATGTTGCAGGGGTTTAAATGGGAACGCTGTGCGCTGGGATAATCAGGGCGTGTCCTCAGCGAAGGGAGTTCTCAGTCTCTGGGCTAGCCACTCAAGCACCTAAAACTACTCTCTTCAGATGGAAGTCAGGTTGCTGAGGGAATATAGGATGTATGTTTCCAGTGTAAGTGCTCACTGTATAACCCAGTCTCTGTCCTGTTGTTCGGGTTTCTCAGGCAGAGAGCCCAGACTGGGTGTCCAGGCTCCAGGAAGAGCTAAAAGATCTTGGTACCTTTTTGGGCCAGGGACAGTGTCCAAAGAAAGACCTTAATATCCTGATGGGTTATCAATGGAATTAGAGAGTTGGGTTCAACTCACTCTCCTATAGAAATACTACATATAAGAAATGTTCTGGCACCAGAGGGATGGCCCAGGGGCCAGAGCAGGGCCAGGAGAGCAGAGTGGTAGATTGCTACCAGCAAGGCTGCTGGGGTGGACATGGGTGGACTCAGGGAATTTCAATGTCTTCTGCAGGTGTTTCTAACCCAACAAGCTGGCTTTTCATCCCTTTTAGACTTCAGCTAAGTCTAAAAGGCACCTAAGTCCTGGCTAAGTCCTGGCAGGTTAGGATTTTCTACCTCTTACCCTAAGTGGGGTCCCAACTACACTCTCTTCAAAATCCAATAGTCGGGACATTCAAGACCCAGGATGAGATTAAGAAAGGAACCTTCCTTCTAGCTGCTAGACCACATGATATGGGAAATTTCCTCCCATGCTCAACTTTGATGTCATTCTAACTTAGATGTCCCTCAACGGATGTCCTCGAATCCCCCTCCCCCAACACTCTACCCCATGGGGTCTTTGACAGGGGCTTCTCTCATCCTTCACATTCCAGTTTCTGTTCTAGCCTAGATTAGTTCTAGCCAGGAAATAACGCCTAAGTCTAAACACCTAGGACATCTTTGATATACTTTCGTTGTATGAGTTCAAATAAATGTTTGATGTTAAGGAATGTGGGCCTGTAAGGCCATATCACCAAAATCCATACCATTTAAGGGCCGTGGTGGGCCTTTGAGGTAGCACTAAGGAGAGTAATGTTGTGACCTGTTCCTACAGGAAGTATTAATAAAGAGTATTTCATGAATAAGCAAGTGTTCAGCCTATGGAATTTATCAAAGGGGATGGCTACTTGTAGTTAGGGGCATCTCTCAAAGGCTCTGAGATTTCCTATAGGAAGGGACATGTCTGCATTTGAAAAGTTGGCTTGCTTTGTTTTTGTCCGAATTATTTAAGTAGACAAAACATCCTTGAAGCCAAGAATTATGGTTTCGAACCAAAGCACATCAGCATCCAGCCTATATTCAAGATTCTGAGACATTAACCCCTGCTGTCCACAGCTTCCTCGAAGTGCCCAAAACACTCTCCTCTCCCAAATAGGTCCCCGTGTGGGTGAAGTCTTAAGGCCTCATTCCTTGTTCTATCCTGTGCTGGCCTCCTCCAGTGGACATCAGAATGAGTGGTCAGGCTCTGCTTTTTAGGCCTGGGAAGCTTGAAAGAAAAGCTATTTCAAGAAAGAGGCCAGTCAGAATGCCTGAGGAAGATGGGTTACCATGGTGACAAGATAAGACTTTGTCACTTTGAAAACTAATGACATTTTTTTCCCTATAGGAAAACCATTCAGTGGGTAGAGAAGGTGGCCCTGATTGAGGCTTTTGTCAGCTAAAGTCCTTTATCCCTGTGGGTGTTGGCCCACGTGTAGGATGATGCTGAGTGTTCTTTGGACACAGCGGTAAGAGGAATCAAGTAAGCAGGCTGGGGGTTGAAAGACCCAGGACCACTGTGACCCCCATTTAACTCGTGACCTCAAGTATGTCTCACAATTGTCTTCAAGTCTCAGTTTCACCATTAATTAAATGCACAAGCTGAAAATTTAGAGCAGGAGGGGTTTTTATTTTAATAGAAATATAGTTGACACACAATGTCATGTCAGTTCAGGTGTACAACATAGTGATTCCACGAGTCTATCGGTTCTACTGTGCTCACCACAGGCGTAGTTGTTATCAGTCACCATGCAAGGCTGTCACAGTACCAACCACTCTACTCCCTGTGCTTTACCTTTTATCAGCATGACTTACCCATTCCAGAATTGGAAGCCAGTACCGCCCACTCCCCTTCACCCATCTTGCCCATCCCCACACCTTATCCCCTCTGGCACCTTATCAGTTTGTTCTCTATATGTATGGGTCTGTGTCTGCTTTTTATTTGTTTGTTTACTTGTTTTGCTTTTTTAGAGTCTACATCTGAGTGAAATCAGATGGTATTTGAAGCTGGAGTTTTGACATGCTCACAGTAATGCTGCGTCATTTGGTTATAATTTCAGTAGGGTTTTTTTTTTCCCCTTCCAGAAATTCACAAACTGATTCTGAAATGCATGTGGAGATGCAAAGAACCTCAAATATTAAAACAGTCTTGAAAGGGAAGAACAAAGTGGAGAACTTACACTATGTGACTTCAAGACTAACTATGAAGCTCAGTAATCAACCACCATAAGAATCAATTGAGAGATCTATGAAACAGAAGAAAGGGCTCAGAAATAGACCTTCACTTATATAGTCATTTTCTTTTCTTTTTTTTTTAGAGGGAGATAGTGAGCGTGAGGGGGGGAAGGGAGAAAGAGAATCTCAAGCAGTCTCCACACTCAGTGCAGAGTCTGAAACAGGGCTTGATTTCATGACCCTGAGATCATAACCTGAGCTGGAATTAAGAGTCAGATGCTTAACTGATTGAGCCACGGAGGTGCCCCTATAGTCATTTAATTTTCAGCAAAGACATGAAAACAATCCAATGGAAAATGGAAAATCTTCAAGAAATAGTTCTGGAACAATGGGCTCGGTGTATGGGAAAAGAAAAAACCAAAACATTAACTCCTGCCTCCATCATACATAACAATTAATACAAAATGAATCATAGATCAAAAATGTCAAACCTTGGGGCGCCTGGGTGGCTCAGTGGGTTAAAGCCTCTGTCTTCGGCTCAGGTCATGATCTCAGGGTCCTGGGATTGAGCCCCGAATTGGGCTCTCTGCTCAGCAGGGAGCCTGCTTCCCTTCCTCTCTCTTTCTGCCTGCCTCTCTGCCTACTTGTGATCTCTGTCTGCCAAATAAATAAATTAAATCTTTAAAAAAAAGAAAAGAAAAGAAAATGACCCATCCATGTGGAAAATCATTCTGTGCATGGTCACTGAAGAGCTTCCTGGGCCTTGTACCTTTTTCTCTCTCCCTGAGCCCGTCTCCTCCTGTCCTTGACTTGCTCTAGGCGTTCATGAGAGTATCTGTGGGGGTTTATGAAATTGGACAGGTCTACTCTTTGAACCACATCAAAATGTCCCAGTGTGGAAGTGACATTATCCAAATGTTCATTACTCATAAAATGAAGGGGCAGGTCTAATGTGATCTCCTAGGCTCTTTATGGCTCTAAATGTTCCACACCTATAAATTGATGGAGGAAGTGATGACTTCCAGGCACATGCTCAGGTGAGAGAAGCAAAGGACCAAACTCTAGTCTGAGACTGTGTGGGCTTTGAGAGACCATAGGTCTATTCAGATCAGGTGGCTTCGCAGGGTGGGGCAGGGCTTAAAGGGAGGGCTCAGAGGGAGAAGGTGCAGCTCAGCCCCCAAGCAGCCTTGGGCTCTAGCTGGGGTGACCCAGTGCACACTCTGAAAACAGCAAGGAAAACAACTACTCTTGAGAAAGCCTAGGATTCTGTGAAGACACTAACATGGCGGTTCATAGACCCAAGTTCTGACATGGGATCTGTCCTTGTGTGCCTCAGCATCCTCATCCATAAAATGAGCTTCCTCGTCCATAAGATGAGAGACAAATTGATTAATAGGTGTTTTACCTTCCTTTTTAAAACCTGACATCTTGTTCCATGAATTACTTTCTATGAATGCTCCCTTTTCTGTCCCCTCCTCAGGCCTTTGTCCACACCACAGATATCCTTCTCTTATGCTGGGTGTGTATCTTTTGCATAAATGTGTTCTTGCAGGATGCATATTGCTCCTATGTACCAAGAAGTTGAGGAAACCAGCTGCACAGATGTTCACAACAATGATGTTCTGAAATGGAGTAGAATGAGTATCACTTTGGGTATTACATTGGGCTGCAATGTGCAAGGTGAATTTCTCCCACCTGTGGTTTGCATGAGCTGACATTCTCTTTTTCCATTGGGATAAAACCAACAGTGTATTCACAGGGCATAAATCTGCTCCATGAAAAGCACAGCACATCTGTATCTGAGGGAGAGAGTTCTTATCTAAGAGGTCTATAAATTTTTTATAGACAATAGATGTCTCCCATAAACAAGCTGAAGATGAGTTAAATTAACAGGAATTCAAACATATGAATTATATTTCCCTTCAAAGCCTCATGGACTTTCTAAAACAAGTAAGTCAGAGGCTGGGGCAAAATGCAAGCAGGGTTTTTCAAAGCTCATCATTTGAAAAAAAAAAAAAAAAAGGAAAAGAGAAGAAAAACCTGCACAGTTAGGGGAGTTTGACATGCTTCAGTTCAGTTCAGTTCAGTTCAGTTCAGTTAATTTCATGTTCTTCTCAGACCACAATCACCTTCTTTTCTGGAATCCCCGCAACTGATTATGGGAAGAGACGCAGCTCCTAAGAGAATAAAATCTATTGTGTTGGCAAAGAAACAAGAGGAAATGATGTTGAGTCATCATTTAGCCTGAGGGAGGACTCACCAACGGTCCTGGCTGTAGGCGGTGATGTTGGTCTCAGTGAAGACGGTGGGGTTTATTCTTGGGGTTTATACTTGGGCCATCTTTCATGCATAGACTAACCCCTACATGAAAGTTGGGCAATGCGTCTGTCTTCAGTCCTTATGTGCTGTGTTTCTCTGGATCTAGTGAGAAATTTCCCTCAGAATCAGAAGTCCCAACGAGCCTAGGGAGAAGGGTGGGTATGCATTTCCCTCTTATCACTCTTTGCATTTCCTGCCCAGTTATTTTAGGCTACTTTCCAACTGTCCATAAGCTGGCTGAAATCCAACCCATACCCGGCACATGCTTCCAGGTAGCACCTACTGGTGACATGGGTCAGAGCTGACAGGGAACCAATGGGAGAGCTCAGAGATCTTGCCTTTACTTCTTAAAGCCAAAAGAAGGTGATTCCATCTCCCTGGGATCTGTTTTTTCTGATACTCAACTTTCACGCAGCCTCCAGGACTCAGATATTGATTACAAAATGCCGAACCATTAAAAAAAAAAAGTTTATGTAACCATCTGGAAGTTTAAACCACAATGATATACCACTTTACACCAGGTAGAATGGCTAAAATTAACAAGACAGGAAACAATGAATGTTGGTGAGGATGTGGAAAAAGTGGAACCCTCTTACACTGTTGGTGGGAATGAAAGCTGGTGCAGTCAGTCTGGAGAACAGTGTGGAGATTCCTCAAGAAGTTAAAACTAGAGCTACCCTGTGACCCAGCAATTGCACTACTGGACATTACCCTAAAGATACAGATGTGAAACGAAGGGGCACCCACACCCCAATGTTCACAGCAGCAATGTCCACAATAGCCAAACTGTGGAAGGAGCCGAGATGCCCTTCAACAGAAGAATGGATAAAGACGATGTGGTTTATACATACAATGGAATTTTACTTAACTGTCAGAAAGGATGAATACCTACCATTTATATCTACGTGGATGGAACTGGAGGGTATTATGCTGAGTGAAATAAGTCAGTCGGGGAAAGACAATTATCACATGGTTTTACTCATATGTGGAATATAAGAAACAGCACAGAGGACCATAAGAGAAGGGAGGGAAACTGAATGGGAAGAAATCAGAGAGGGAGATAAACCATGAGAGTCTCTTAACTATAGGAAACAACCTGGGGGTTGCTGGAGGGGAGGTGGGGGGGGATGGGGTAACTGGGTGATGGGCATTAAGGAGGGCACATGATGTGATGAGCACTGGGTGTTGTTATACGAAACTAATGAATCACTGAACACTACATCTGAAACTAATAATGTACTATATGTTGGCTAATTGAATTTAAATAAAATTAAGAACAATTGATTAAAAATTTAAAAAAAAATATTAAAATCAGTGGTATAACATGCAGCCTAGGCACAACTCTAATGTGTCCCACTGTCACAGATGCTGTTGTTGCTCTAATTGAATCCCCTCCATGGCTTGTGTTTCAGGTTTGTGCACCATCCCCCAGCTCTCCTGGCTTCATTCCTAATGGACTGAACTCACAACCTTCTTCAACCCCAGGAGCCACTCTGCCCAGATTTGGGGAGAGACTAAAGTGCCCATGGCCAAAGATTGCGGGGGCAGGAATCTGAAAGCCCTTCGCCTTGAGACAGGACCAACTCGGGTATGATTTGCAGTCCAGATCAAGCCAAGGTCAAGATCACATGCTTGGCTTCTTCCCCTTCCCTTTCCTGCTTCCCTCCATTATCTTACCAGTCTTCCCAGGGACTGCTTCCTTAATAAGATGCTTTCTTAAGAATTGCCATCTTAGGAAAACACCTCTGGAGAACCCACACTAGGATACCTGCTCCATGCTAGACACAATGGGAGGAAAAGAAAACCCCTTCCTTCAGTGCAACTATCCTCAGAGGGAGGACCCACACACAAAAACTTAGTATGAAAATATTTCTTAAAATATTCCACAATAAAAATATTGTGGCCCAGTTACACCCCATCTGTATGATTGAGTTGTGTTGGTTGGCGCATGCACAGAGTGCCATTCATGTAATGGGAAGGAAGAGTGAGTAGTAGGAGGAGAGGTAAGGAGAATCACTTCTTGAAGAGGAGGCTTCAGAGGCATGGGTGGAACATGGGTGTTTGGTGTAATGTCGGTAAAAACATAGAGTGTGGACTTGCATTCATTTCTCTTTAGATCTAGAACTCTGCTCAGAAGCAGGTTTGGGAGCTGAGAGGGAGAAACTGCCCTTTTCACAGCTGCCTTATTCAGGATGGGAGCTGCCTGCCAGAGTTCTGCTTCTTGTGAATTATTTGCATCCAGACGAGAGTCCACCTACTTTGATCATCCGTTTTCTTCTCTAGCATCTTGTGATTTAAATTCTCTTTGGGAGATAAGGATGTGGCATGCCCAGGGAAGTGTGGAAAATTTCCTCTAGTTTTCAATTTATGAAGAAATAACCCACCTCACTCTCAATTCCCTGAATCCTGATTGACTGCCTTGTTCATTCATTCAGCAATAATTATTGAGCACCTACTGTGTGCCAGTCGGTGAACTAACATCTAAGAGCTCACCATCTACTAAAGGAACAGACACATAGAATTCTAATTTGGCACAATGAGGACAGTGATAGAGATATGCACAGGGCTCATGGGGATTCAGAGGAGGAAACCCTAACTCAACCCTCAGTCAAGGCCAACCATCTAAGGACATTCTTTGTGTGGCCACACCTTTTCTCCCTGAACACTGACGGCTTCTAGTCTACATCGTGGATTTCAAATAATCTTTTACTACATGCAAAATCTCTTCTCTTACAGCCTGGGTTTTCGGGGTAAAGAGAATGCAATGTTACTTAAACCATCTCACTCATATACAGACGTCATGTGCTTCTTGAGAAGATTTATGCTCTGTGTGTACACCGTCGGTCCATTAGATCCCAACAGAAAATTTCAGCCAGCACACACACAGGTGAGAGAAATTCACCTTTCACATTATATCCCAAAGTGACACTTGATGAAACTTCATTCTACTCCCTTTCTGAGCATCATCTCTGTGAATAACCTTGCAGCTGGTTTTATCAGCTTCTTGGTCATTGTGTGACCTTTTTGCATATCAAGGATGCAATTTTGAATATTGTCTCTATCAGTGTGAAGTTGTCTCTACATTTAGAAAGAAACCATATTAATTTCATTTTGAAAAGCATTATTTTGCACTCTTTCTGGCTGGGGATATGGGACTCATTTAGTTTACTGGGGAGATAACTGTGCTGTACTTGAAAATTTCATAAATGTTTATGTGCCTTGATGCTACTGTTTAGCAGAAGGGATTTGAGGAAGTCCAATGGATAGACTGGGATCAGAGACTAAATGCATAGAGTTGGGAATATTAAGGGCTCAGAGATGAGCCACAGAAGGATGGAAATATCAGAGGAGGAG
Source organism: Martes martes (assembly GCF_963455335.1). Lineage (NCBI taxonomy): Eukaryota > Metazoa > Chordata > Mammalia > Carnivora > Mustelidae > Martes > Martes martes. Next base: position 29,582,723 of record NC_137896.1, read on the forward strand.
GAGGTCTGGAGAATTATCCAGTGGTGTGTGGGTATGGGGAAAAAAGAAGCTGTCACTGAAGGGGGCTGGTTGGAGGCGGGGGGGGGGGGATTGGTGTCCTCAGGGAGTGTTCCTGCAAATGGTTTAGAACCTGTGGGAGTCTGCTGACAATGAAAGGAAAATTCCGGAGAGGCAATATGGATTGGGATGGGGGAATCTATTGAGGGGTTCAGGGGAAGCAAGAAAGTTCAGAGAGAATGAAGGAGCCCAGTCTGGTTCAGGAAGAGAATTGCCTTTGAAGGACTCTAAGCTTTATGGAGATGAGGGACATGATTGGAAGACCCTCAAAAGCTTTGAGTGAGGCACAAGCCAATTCAGTTCTAGTTGTCCCTAAAGGCCCTGACAATGGGTGGGTTAGCCTCAGAAGGGGCATGGGCCTCCCCAGATGCTCAGAGCAGTGGTGGGGATTCCCAACGTCCAGAAAGATCACGGAGGCTCTTACTTGCCTCCTTTGTCCTAGGTTCAAAATATTCTCCCGTGTGTTTCCTCTCACAGTGTTGTGATGCTCACAGCACCTTGGTGGCTTGAAACATTTAGGGATAATGACCACGAGGCCGTGAAATTTCAATGGCTATTTAATGCCCAAGAGGAAGGAAAGAGAGGTCTGGAGCCTTGGAGACAAAGCTGGGTGTACCCATAGCTTTGCTGAGGCTTCACCATGAGCTCACTCAGTCTAGACATCCCAGCACAGCACATAGAACAACACCCCAGGTGGGGTCTGATTTGTCCTTAAACCTGGCTTCACCATCTGGATCCATGGGCAAATTCTTGACTCTTTAAGACTGACTTTTCTCATATCTATAAAATGGGGCTGTTTTTCAAGATAACATAATGCATGAAGAGTTCCTAGAACATAGTCTCTTCCCTCACGCCCTTTCCTTGCTAAACTTGCCCCTGAGTCCCTGAGCAGCCACCTGAATGTTCTCCTAGCTTATTGCCAAAAGGTCTCGGTTCACCTGTCTGCCCACCCAGAAGGAAGGGTCCTAAGAAGAGTCTGCAGCCAATGCCTTCCAACCAAACTATTTCTGGCCTGGGTGTGTCAGGCTCACCAGCCTCACTCAGGCATGGGGGAGATCCATGCAGCTTTAAAGAACAACTGCACTTTACAGAATTGAGCACACACCCTGAATAAGACCTGAATTTCCATGGCGGGGTTTATAGGCTGCAGGTGGTAGGCTGCAAAAGGATTGGCCCGAGCAGGAGATTTATCTAAAACCCTGACTGAGTGAGCGGGTAAAAATAGTCATGGGGGAACCTGTCTGGCTCAGGAAACATTCATCAGTTTGCAGGGGGCCTTGTTCCAGCAATGCCCTGGGGGCGAGGCAGGAGCTGATTCTGGCAGAGCCTTTTAGGATAGGAAGTAATCCGGTGCCAGGGGTTGGAATGGTATTTTCTAGAACTTGGTCTTCTTGTCCCTGGGCAGGCAAAGGAGAAGTGAGGGATTTTCCTTCCATGGAAGCTATTGGCCCAACACAATGCCCAACGCTGAAAGCTCTCTAAGATCCAATGAGGCTGAATGGAGAGTGAAATTTTAAGGTCATAATGGAAAATGGTAGAAAATCTCATGAGAAGAAAAATAGAGCTCATTTATCAAGTCCCAGCAGTTTAGGGACAGGGCTCTGGAGCTGGGAGCAGAATCCAGGAGGCCAGATGCCAGGTCATTTTCTATGCAACATGGAGACCTAGTGGGGAGTTGTCACTCCCTCAGGGAGATCCCAGTCTGGACATGGAAAGAGGAAGTTTGGAGAAAGGCAATATGGGGCCCATGCCTACTTCATGGGTGCCCACAACTTCCCAAACCACACCCTGGGCTGCTCTGGGAGTCAAGAGTGGGATAAGAAGAGATGATGGTTCAGAACCGAGATCCCCCTTGCTGCCTTGTCTGTAGTAGACAGGACAGAAGAGGAGAATATTGTCAGATCTTGGGAGATAAGATCTTAGACAAGCACCCCTGGCCCTATCCCCCAAATGGGTTGAAATAGGCCACCCAGCTCTTCCTCAGAAGAACTTTCAGATAGCCACAAGCAGATGGCTATCCCAGGCATCTCTCCTACCCAGACTAAACAGGGTAGGGTAAGTAGGGCTTTGAGAAATTCTTCCCTTTGGAGTTAAGTGTGGCAAGACCAAAAGGCCTTTTAGGGGAAGTAACTCCACTCAGGACAACTTTGCATGAATAATTGGACAAGTAGTCTCCTTGCGGAGGAAATGGAAGTCAAGATGGCATGAGTTTAAATAGCATGATGAGGTGAGGGCTCTTAGTGGATGTAGAAGTATCGGTAGCCTAGTGCCCGATTTATCATTGACACTCCACGGATGTCGATTGAATATGCATTGCAATTTGTCTAATGAAGGGTTTTCTTTCTTCCTTCCTTTTTTTCTCATCTTCTATTCTTGGTCTATTCACATGAAATATTTAACTTGGATCCCTGGTCTAAAATTAAAAGCTCAGGTTTGAGCAGATTTGCAGAAATGACTCACAGGCACTCACGTAGTTCTTGCTTAGAAAAGTTGACCTCAGGAAGAAATGACCACTCATGAGCACAATTCAAGGTCACGGTTCATGATATTTTGTTTGTTTGTTTCTATCCCAGTCATAACCGCCCTGTTCCTTACTCCTACAGAAAACACTATCTTAGTATTTCCCAATGACTCTAGCTTTGTATTACCCTCCCCGCCCCCCGCCCCCCGCCCGGGTCACATATTTTTGAACCCCAAATCCTAGGTAGCACCAAAGGGCAACATTTTTCATTTCACACTGCACATGGTTTAATAGCCTTATGATTTGTTCCTGAATCAAGCGTTTCCAAGAAGTCTTGGAAGGAGAGAAGTGGGCTGAAGGGGCGGGGGGGGGAGGGGGTGGAGAATGAGGCTGTGACTGGGGAGCCATGTCACACTTAATACATCAACTCTGTTTTCCTTGGTTGTAGGAGTGGGGTCACTGGGGAGGGTCTGTTGCAAACCACATTGGACAGCTGGGATGGTTTATTTTTAGTGGTGAGAGAGAGGAAGAACTTCCAAAGATAGAACCTGTGCCCACACTCAGCTCTGCAAGTTCAGACTTGGGGGTGGCTGGCAAAATGGGCTGGGTGTTCTGAGCCAGAACAAACAAGAGTGCAAGGCCAGCTCAGGTGGAGGGCTGGGGAGGGCAGCTGGTCCCACCAAAATGCACTTGGGTGAGCTTCATGGGGTTTTGGATTTGGTCCTCATCTCTTTTCCAGCGGGACTTATAGCAAGGAAGACCCTTTTCCTTTCTTATCTTTTTTCTCCCTTACTCCTGACCCCTTCTTCCCTCCAATGGCTTAGATAACTTTTCCCTATCCCTCTCACTTCTAATGGTGACCTCTGGTCTTACAGCGTAGGTGGAATGGGTAGAAGAATTGATGTTTGGAACCAGCTACACACGAGCAGAGTAGACAGACCTATGGTGTATGGCTTTAAAATCACAAGAAAGGCTGTGCCTTCCCAAATGTGGCCTTGTACCAGCTGGCGTGCTGCCTGCAATCCGCCACCCCCACCCCCACCACAAGAATGAAGCATTTCCTCAGAAAGTCAGTGTAAATGTGCAGATCAGAGATCTGGAGTTGAGTGTTTTATCAGGGAGCAGTGGTGAGCCCAGACCTAGAGAACTGGTCTTGATGAGTCACAGGCTTACTGAGCTGTGTCCTGTCTGTGGAGGGTCTGAAGCCCCTAGTGGACTGTTTTGTGTGTGTGTGTATTTCTCTTTTCTCTGCTCTCAGAAGAGACTCCCACAAACTCTTTCATCCAGAGGGGACTCTGTAACTCAGCTGGTGTTCTGTGGCATAGGAAATGCTCTCACACGCAGGGTTTCAGGGACATCGAAGGGACAGGGAAAGACTTTTTTTGTGCTGTTGTCCGCAGGGATCCAGCCAGAGGGACCCTGACTTCTTGGCTTAGGGTTAGAGATCGCCTCTTGTGGGGTCTCAGGTAGGGTGGCCTCTGGGAGGCAGACTTCAGCAGGATTCTGTCCAGTGATCTTCGGTTTTGTTTTTAAAGAGGCTTGATTTTTTAGAGCACTTTCAGCTTCAAAGCACCAACTGAGTAGAGAGAACAGAGATTTCCCATATACTTCCTTCCCTCACAGACAGTGTCCACCCACCATCAAAATCCTGTCCCAGAAAGGTGTCTTCATATTACCTACATTGACGATGAACCTCTGTCATTGTCACTCTGTGTCCTTACCTTACATTAGGGTTTACTCTTGGTACTGCATATCCTATGAGTCTTGACAAATGTGTAATGACATGCATCTACTATTAGGACAGCATAGAGTAGTTTCACTGCCTTAAGAATCCTGTGTGCTCTTCCATTCATTGTTCTCTGCCCCCACAATCCCTTGCAACCACTGATCCTTTTACTGTCTCCATCATTTTGCTTTTCCTGGGAAATCATGCAGTTGGAATTATATAGTATGTTCTTTTCAGATAGTCTTCTATCCCTCAATAAGATGCATTTAAGTTCCCCCCATGTCTTTGCATGGCTTGATAACTCCTTTCTTTTTAAGTGCTGAATAATATTCCATTGTTTGGATGTACCTGTTTATTTATCCATTTTCCTACTGAAGGGCATCTTGGTTGCTTCCAAGTTTGGGCAATAGTGAATAAGGCTGTTATAAACACCTGTTTGCAGGTGTTTGTGTGGACTTAATGTTTTCCTTACCTTCTTTGGGTAAATACCAGAGAACACAATGGCTAGATTATGTAGGAAAAATATTTAGTTTTGTAGGAAACTGACAAGCTGTCTTCCATAGTGGCTATACCATTTTGCATTCACACCAGCAGGGAATAAGCCTTGTCGCTCTATATCTTCACCAGGATCTGCTGCTGTTTTTGGATTTTGGCCCCTCTGATTGGTGTGTAATGTTGTCTCATTGTTTTCAATTGCATTTCGCTGATGACCTATGATATGACCCGGAGCATATTTTCATATGCTTATTCACGATCTGTATATCTTCTTAGGTGAAGTGTCTGTTTTAGTTTTGTTTTTTAAGACTTTAAAGGAATCTCTACACCCAACATGGGGCTCAAACTCACAGCCCTGAGATCAAAAGCCACATGGTCCCCCGACTGAGCCAGCCAGGACCCCTAAGGTGAAGTATCTGTTAATGTCTTTGGCCCATTTTTAAATCACATTGCTTGTTTTCATATTGTTGAGTTTTAAAAGTTCTTTGTCTATTTTGGAGAACAGTCTGATCAGATATTAGTTTGCAAATATGTTCTCCTAGCCTGTGGCTTGTCTTCTCATTCTCTCGACAGTGACTTTTGCAGAACAGAAGTTTCTAATTTTAACACAATATTAATTTAACACCATTCACTTTATCAATGTTTTCTTTCATGGATCATGTCTTTGGGGTTGTATCTAAAAAGTCATCACCAGGGTGCCTGGGTGGCTCAGTCATGATCCAAAGGTCCTGGGATCCAGTCTCACATCCAGCTCTCTGCTTGGCAAGGAGTCCGCTTCTCCCTCTGCCCCTCCTCCTGCTCATGCTCTCTCTCTCCCAAAAATAAATAAATAAATAAAAATCTAAAAAAAAAAGTCATCACCAAAGCCAAGGTCATCCAGATTTTCTCCTACATTATTTTCTAAGAGTTGTGGGTTTTGCAGTTTGTGTTTTGGTCTGTGATCTACTTTGAGTTAATTTTTGTAAAGGGTATAAGGTCTGTGCCTAGATTTTGGCATATGGATGTATGCATTTGTTGAAAAGACCATCTTGGCTCTAATGTGTAGCAAAACCTAGACCTCTCTTTGAGCGAGGTTAAATTGTTTACTGTACAGAAATAATCACAATGTCTTAAAGCCATAGCTTTTCCTCACCTGTAAAAAAGAGAGTACAAATTCCCACTGCTCGGTGACATCGTGGTCACTGAAGGAATACATTTGAAAAGCATTTGGCAACTGTCATCATTATTTTCCTTTACAAGTAAGGGAATGGGGTTCAGCTATTTCCTGACAGAACTGGCATCAAACTTAATTGTCATATTTTAAACCTGAATCTTCTGTTTCTGACCTTCCTCTCTCCTCAGCGTCTCTATGTCCTTTGGTCTAGGCATTTGCTGGCAGCATCATGCCATGTCTGTTTTTTTTGTTTTTGTTTGTTTTTAAGATTTTATTTATTTATTGGAGAGAGCAGGGGGAGAGGCAGAGAGAATGGGAAAGGATTCCAAGCAGACTCCTCACTGAGCATGCAGTCTGACACAGAGCTCGATACCAAGACCCTGAGATCATGACTTGAGCAAAACCAAGAGTCGGACGCTTAACTGACTGAGCCACCCAGATGACCTCATGTCTGAGGCCTAGTGCTTTGAACTGTATCTGCCTTTCTGTTTTATTCCCTTGCGTTTGCATATTTTAAAATATGCTTCTAAATGAAATATTCTAAACATTTCATAGAGCAAAAAAAATCATATTGACAATTAGAAGAAAATTTTTTAAAGTTGAACTGAAACAAAAATATATCACATATTAATACTTGTGGTTATACTTGTAGTTAAAGAGGTACACTTAACGAAAGTTAATATTTTAAATGCTTATATTAGAAAAGGAGAAAGCTAGAACTTACTTACTTAGTGTGCAACTTAAGAAGCTATAAAAAGACCAGCAAAATAAATCTGAAGAAGTAGAAAGAAGGAAACAAGATAAAGGCAGAAATTCATTATCTTGGAAATACAATTGAGAACATTCACAAAGCTAAACGTCGGTTCTTTGAATATATTAGTAGTCACACCTCTGGCAAGATTAATCAATAAAGAAAGTAAAAAGCAAAATTAAATATTAGAGAAAAAGGGGCACCTAGGTGGCTCTGTCAGTTGGTTGAGTGTCTGCCTTCGGCTTAGGTCACGATCCCAGAGTCCCGCAGCAGTGGGCTTCTTGCTCAGCGGGGAGTCTGCTTCTCCCTCTGCCTGCTGTTCCTCCTGCTTGTGCACTCTCTATCTGTCAAATAAGTAAATAAAATCTTAGAAAAACTAAAATAAATATTAGAAAAAGGCAAAACTACAGATAAGGAAAAATGAAAAACATAGGAAGTGTTATTAGGAGTAATTTATTAAACAATACATTAGAAACTTATTAAATGGATAAATTCCTTTAAAATACCACTTAATAAAACAGTCTAGAGAGGAAATAAATACTGGTACTCTATAACCAACCTTTAAAGAAATTGAACTAGTACTTAAATTTTCCTTCAAGAATATAGGAGGCACCGTGCACCTGGGTGGCTGAGTCATTAAGCATCTGCCTTTGGCTCAAGTCATGATCCCAGGGTCCTGGGGTCAAGCCCAGTGTTGGACTTCCTGCTCAGTGGGGAGTCTGCTTCTCCCTCTCTCTCTGCCATTCCCCTAGCTTGTGCTCTCTAGCTCTCTCTGTCAAATAAATAAATAAAATCTTTTTTTAAAAAATCAAGAAAAATATAGTAAATACATTCCATTTTTAAAAGAAGTGGAATGCTAAATACTCCAGAGGAAATGCACCAAAAATAGGCAACATCGACATATAAATATATCTACAAAATTTTACCAAGGCATAAAATAAAGGATTTAATAAAGGAAGGGATCTATAAATATAATATTCTGAAATGGGTAGTTAATTTTGTAAGGATTTCCCCCAAAATTAACCTATACATTTAACATTTCTCTAATCAAAAAAATTTGGGGGGATGCCTGGGTGTCTCAGTGGGTCGAACCTCTGCCTTTAGCTCAGGTCATGATCTCAGGGTCCTGGGATCGAGCTCCACATCGGGCTCTCTGCTCAGCAGGGAGCCTGCTTCCCCTCTCTCTTTCTGCCTGACTCTCTGCCTACTTGTGATCTCTCTCTCTGTGAAATAAACAAATAAAATCTTTTAAAAAATTTTCATTAGATCTCAACAAAATTATCTACAAGTCCTTTAAAAGCACATCAGAAAAGAAGAGCCAAGGGGAGTCTGGACAGCTCTGCTGGGTAAGTGACCGACTTGATTTTAGCTCAGGTCATAATCTCAGGGCTATGGGATTGAGCCCCAAGTCTGCCTTTGTGTTGGGTGTGGAACCTGCTTATGATTCTCTCCCTCTGCCCTTCTCTCCAGGTAGTGTTTTCTCTCTCTCTAAAAGAAAAAAGAATAGCCCCCCCCAAAATAAGATTATGAAAATTTCATTTACCCTAAAAATAAAGATAATATAAAAATTTAGTAATTTAAATGCTTTGCTCCTGGTGGAATGATAGACAGTCAATGTAGCAAAACAAAATGATCAAATAAGCTCACCAAAGAGGGTAAAAAGTGCTATCTACAGTTACAGGGGAAAATACATGGTTTGGGGACCCAGATTTATTTTGCAACATTGCTAAAGTCTTATATTACACAATATGTTATTAAGTGCAAAGAAGGTTATGTAATAATCTGTGGGGCATAATCCCATTTTTGTAAGATTAGCTAAAGTTAAATGTGTGCACATGCGCACTAAAATGCTAAAGATAAACACAAATGGTAATACTGGCTTATCTCTGGTCATTGGCTACAGGTGGCTTTTATTTCCTCTTTTTTATCAGTATTTTCTTTTCTTTTCTTTTTTTCTTTCTGAGATGAAACCTTATTTTCAAAACTTGGGCTAGTTATTTTAGGATGCATAAAGTAGAACTAAACTTTTCTGTCATATTTATTGAAAGATATATTTTAAGGCATTCCAAATCTCTGGAATTCTCCCACCCATATTTCTTTTCCACTTTTAAAAAAGATTTATTGGGGCGCCCGGGTGGCTGAGTGGGTTAAAGCCTCTGCCTTCGGCCCAGGTCGTGATCCTGGGGTCCTGGGATCAAGCCCCCCATCGGGCTCTCTGCTCTGCGGGGAGCCTGCTTCATCCTCTCTCTCTGCCTGCCTCTCTGACTACTTGTGATCTCTGTCTGTCAAATAAATAAATAAAATCTTTTTAAAAATTATTTATTTATTTATTTATTTGAGAGGCAAGCGGAATGCCAGGGGGGTGGGGCAGAGGGAGAGAGAGAATCTCAAGCAGACTCCCCTCAGAGCCCAACGTGGGTCTCGATCCCACAACCCTGAGATCATGACCTGACTTGAGATCAAGAGTAGGACCCCTAAGTGACTGAGCCACGCTGGTGCCCCTCTTTTCCTTTTGTATGACAAAGATCTTAAATATGAATTGTGGTCCCACAAATTGTTTAACAGTTCTTTTAAAAATATTGACACTGCACTATTTTAAACAATTAACAGTGAGAAACACCGATGACTTTCCATGCAAAACGATAACAGGTCATGCTTCTGTTATATAAAAATTTATTTATTCAATTATTCAAAAGCATCCATTCTCAATAATTTCAGAGGCGGTGTTACTGCCTCAACATATGTTTTCTTTCCATCACTTTTTCTAAACTGCTCCATGATTTTACAGAGTCATTTATTTTTTCTTTCTTTCTTTTTATTTACTTATTTTTTTGAGCTGAAATTTTCCATGCTTGGTTCTCTACCAAAGGTGATTTCATTTGGGAAAGATTTTAAAAATGTATAGTCCAAAGTGTTCAGTCATTTTTGCCATTATATAAGAATGAATGAAAACACTATTTGAAAACCAATTTAAAAACTTTCTGCTAACAGACAGTAACTCAGAAAGGTTTGTTTTGGGAGGTTTAATATTTGCATCCCACCCATCCCCAGACAGTATTTTTGTCTTTATAAGGAAACTGTTGGAGACACCTGGGTGGCTCAGTTGGTTAAGCATCTCCCTTTGGCTCTGGTCATGATCCCAGGATGCTGGGATCGAGCCCCACATTGGGCTCCCTGCTCAACAGGAAGCCTGCTTCTCCCTTTCCCTTTGCTGCTACCCCTACTGTGCTCTTTCTCTCCATCAAATAAATAAATCCTAATAAATAAACAAACAAACAAACAAATAAACAAAAGGTGCTTCAGTCTCCTTATGATGCTGGCTTGCCCTAAAAAGTCTGTGTTGGCAACATTTGCCTAGATTTTTGACAAACAACAGGGAGAGACCAGTAAAATGAACTTAGGAAAATGGTACAGTGAGAATTACATTAAGAGTTGTTATTAATGGATGGTTCTTCAACTTTTTTGACCCAAGTGCATTTCCACTGAGTGACAGTCCCACTCAGTTGTATATGGTTACATAGGTTGTGGACTGAACAACTCAAAGGGATGCCTTTCACAGACCCCTTGGACAATCTATCCCTCCTCATCCCACTTGTCTGTGGAGAAGAGAACTTTACCAAGCATTAGAGGGGAAAAAACCCTCAAAGTTGCAATTGAAGCTTATATCAGATTTTATGTTATGAAAATATGCTCTAGGCACTTAAAAATAACCCAATGATTGTATTACACATACCTTGAGATGTTGTTGGAATTTAGTCAGATAATATAAGTTCTAATAAAGAGACACTGGGAAAGAAAATTCAATGGAAATTACAATCTATCTTTATAACATATTCTCAATATTATCTATACAATATCTTTATAATATATTCTTTAGCAAAGAAAATGGGTGGTTTTATACAAGCCCAAATGCATATATGTCTTAAGCTCTGATTATGGAAACAGTAAGCCAAAAATACTGTTGATGAAAATATGCACTACTGTCAACTGTAGGGTTAACCAGGCAACCACAAAAACAAACAGATGATTAAATAAAACCAGGGAAAATGTGTAACTGCAAAGCAAGAGGCTCTTAACAGGAAACTATAATCAACTCAAGACAGTAATAAGAAAATGTTTATATAGTGCCCACGGGGTGGCAGACACTTATCCCCAATATATTATATATTTATATGTATATTTCACAATAAAACTCTGTGAAGTATGTTTTGTTTTCTCCATTTTACAGCTAAGACACAGAGAGTTTAAATAATAGTGTGGACGGCTTTACTTAATGGCCACTGTGCATCCACGCGCTTTGCCCTGTGACTGTTTTCTCCACCCATTGTGGATACAGGGTTGGTTCTGTGAATTGCTTTGGCCAATAGGCTAGAGGGGAAGTGAGAAAAAGTCTGGGCTAACCAACTGGTGGATGAAGGAGAGCTGAGGCCTCCCCAGCCAGCAGGCAGCCCAGCTAACTCTGAAGCAGAGCCCCCCCATCTGAGTCACTTTCAACACTGACAACACACAGACAACCAAGATGGTTTCTGCACAGGGCAGAACTCTGCAACTATCAATGTCTGAGCCGTATTTCAGAGAACCTCAGGGAATATCCCTTCCACATCCTCAGGATACTCTTGTCACATGTCAAGTCACCAGTAGGTCGATTACTGGTAATTATCCCTTACAAATACATCAAAATATTTGAAACTGTGCACCATAGCTGCTTAGGATAACAGAAGTGACTTGTCTTTCAGGATATGGAACCTCACCAGCCAAAGACTCCCAGGTCTCTACCCATGGTCAAACAAAGCTGGGTTTATTTAGCTCATTGTAGCACGGGAGAGAACACATGGCAGGACCCCAGGGACGGCTTGGTAAGAGGTCTTTTTGATAGGTTTCAGGCTTGTGATGAGTGATTCCTAGGAGGGTTGAGGGCAGTTAGGAGTTGGGTTTGGATGGGGTATGTCAGGAAGTGGACGCCTGCTCTGGGGGAGCACTTCTGTCAGAAAATGGCTAAGAGAGTAGATCTCAAATGTTCTCGCCACTTATGTGGTGGCTTGGCGATGGCCAATGCTTTGGTGATAATCATTTTGCAATATATGTGGATCAGCTCAATGCCTTAAACTGACACAATGTTATATGTCCATTATATCTCAATAAAGCTGGGAGGAGTGGGTAGAAAGTGCTGGCAATCTGGTGACTGAGTGTACAATAATTTTGATCCAGTAGGTGGGAGGATTGAAGCAGTGTTAAGAGAGTTGTCACTGGTGAAGAAGCAGCAGTCACTCCTATCAGCAAGTAAAGAAAAGAAACATGTTTATTTTTGTGGTTGTAGTATGATCTTGTCTCTGCCTTGTTTCAGGCATGGATTCAGAGTGGCCTTGCCTGATTATTGTTTATGTTCTGTGAAAATTGTTTATGTTCATTTGGGAACACTTTGCTTCAGACTAGCTGTTAGCTGCTAGCTGCCAGCTGTCAGGGCCATTTTTTTTTTTTTTTTTTTTACTTTGTGAGGAATCACTTGGAGACTATTGAGGGGGATTTTCCTGACAAAATGAGGAGGTGCCTGAGAACAGTGCATTCTGGGGCCTGTGGGCTGCATGTAGGTATGGCCTCAGAGGTCCAGAGATGAGAAGGTGGAAGCAGGAGGGTGAGGAGCTGTGGAGAGTGTGGCCTATGGGGTGAGAGGCTCCTGGGGATGGGACCTGGACCAGGTGCCTACATAGCAACCTTACTTCTGGCTGTGATTCTGAGAGGGGTCTTAGCTACCAAAGAATGAGGAGGTAGACACATGTAGACTGCCCTGTGGAAGTGATGGAATCCAGCCAGCTGGGAAAAGGGGAAAGAGAGGACCTATGGAAAAAGTCCAGCAGAAGTAAGCAAAGGGAGCAGCGTATCCAGATGATGCAGAAGACAAGCATGGCTCTGAAAATGATCACTGGCAGTATCCTGAAGAAAATTTCCAGAAACCTCATGGTATTCTCCAAAGCAAGGATAAAGACAGTGCTTCCCAGTGTTGGAGGACAAGAATCACTAAGAGATTACAGGCAATTATGCAAAGCCGCCTGGATGAGAACAGCAGAAACATACAACAAGATTAGGACGGATTTAAATTATTTAAAGGAGTTAAGTAACTACAAATGTTGATCTTAAAATCACAGTTGAAGGTAGTAAAGAGCTTACCCAATGATGCCAGAACACGAGTAAGTGACACACTGAGCAAATCTGAAAATACAGAAGAGACGGGAAAATGACCAGAGGGAATACAACAGAAACAGAATGGAGAATGGGAAATCCAAATGTGGGAAATCCCAGGAAAGGCCAAAACCAGTAGAGCAAAAATCAATCCTTCGCATTTCCTCAGTTATACTCCCTCTCCATTTTGATCTTTCTGAAATTAAAATATATCTTATATCTTATAATTTGCCTGCCATTTCCAACCCCCAAAAGTCATCAGTAGCACCTTTTCAACTGATGTCATCTTAGAATAATAAAAAAAAAAAAGTGCTAATAAAAAAAAAGTCCTTAGCTAAAGAAAGATCCAAGTAATGCAGATGGAAAAGGCTCACTTGAGTTCCAAGGAATATGAACTGAAAATACCCAAAATTAAAGATTTCTTGGCAAAAACTCTTAGAGAAATATATCCTATAAGCTTCCAAGCCTAAATATCAGATTATCTACAAAAGAGCAAATGCCCAAGCTGCTTTATTACTGCTCTGGAACAACAAGGGTTGGAAGCTCCCAGAGGTTGAAAGCTGTGGCCTAGAATTTTTTTATTTGGCCAACTTGTTCATATTTAATAGCTATAAAAAGATATTGCTGGGATATTCAAGGTATATCAGTCAGGGTTCTTTAGTGAAACAGAACTAATAGGACATAGATAAAAAAGTGAGAGAGATTTATTTTAAGAAATTGCCCCAAACAATTGCAGTGCTTAGCAGGCTGCCATGCTGGAAACTCACGTAAGAGTTTTATGTTATAGTTTTGAGGCAGAATTCCTTCCTCTTGAAGAAACTTCAGTTCTTGCTCTTCAGGTGTTCAACTGATTAGACGAGGCCCACCCACATTATGGAGGGTAATCTGCCTTGCCTAACATCAGCGGATTGCAAATATGAATCACATCTACAAAATACCTTCACATTAACATTTAGATTAGTATTTGACCAAACAACTGGGCATCATAGCCTAGTCAAGTTGACATGTAGATTAACCATCACACAAGGATTCTCAATATATGTCAGCCTTCTTTAAAAACAGATGTCTTGGGGCGCCTAGGTGGCTCAGTGGGTTAAGCCTCTGCCTTCGGCTCAGGTCATGATCTCAGGGTCCTGGGATCGAGCCCCGCATCGGGCTCTCTGTTCGGCAGGGAGCCTGCTCCCTCCCCACCCCCCCACCCCCCGCCTGCCTCTCCGCCTACTTGTGACCTCTCTCTGCCAAATAAATAAAATCCTAAAAAAAAAAAAACAAAAAACAAAAAACAAAAACAGATGTCTTGAAGGTATTTTCCAAATACAAACATGAAGGTGAGAAAACCATGGTAAAAAGACACAGAAACCAGTTAAAGTAAAAACCTGAAAACTGTACATCTGTTTCTAGAATTGAAGGGAAAATCCAAAAATATGCTTGAAATATAAAGGCTCTAATGTTAAAAATAGTATAGTAACTATAGTTGAGATATAAAATCTCAGATTACGTGAACAAAGAAAAGGGAGAAAAAATAAAATGAAGATTTTGTCTAAGGTTGACAGAATAAAAAGTTGCTAATTGATATTCTTGACTCAGAGTTGTTGGGAAAATATAATTTAAACAATTATTCCAAAACACTAAGTTAACAGCTAGTAAAAATTTTAAATGATGTCTTAATCTTCTGAAACACTGGTGAAAGTTTAATTTTGCCCTAGTAGCTTGTGGATACCTGGCACTATAATGATCTTTGAGCCCTGTGTTCCTGCATCAGTAATACACACCTGATAACAACTAACCCAGGGTTCTCAACCCCTGGCTGTGTATTAGAATCATCCTGAGTGCTTATACACTTCCTGGTGGCACCCAAGACTTGTTACCCCAGAACCTCTTGGGATGGGGCCCAGTTACCACTAGTTGTTAGAGCTTCCCAAGTAATTCCAAGTTTGTGCAGAGAAGTTGGGAAAACCCCTATCCTAGGCCTTTGCCTTTCTTATGTTTCTTTGGGAATGGCATTCTAATTTAGCCTAGAATTACACAGTGACTTGCCCCTCTACCTTTCCCCTTAGTCACCTTTTCAGTGATCCTTGGTTATTTGGTTATAATCTATAGCTCACTACTCATAGTACAGTCCAAAGACCAGAGGCCTCAACATCCCTTGGGAGATTGTTGGAAACGTCCCTCTTCTATGGCCTTGCCTTCCTAGGTGGCCTTCTTGCATAGTGAGAGGGAAAAAAGAGAGATTTTATTTTAATTTCCCTTCTTTCAACTTCCAACAGAAGGCTTTTTCCAAAACACAAATCTAATTGTGTGGCAACCTCCTCCATAAACGATCAAAGACTCCACATGTTCTCTATACTAAAATCTAAGGTCCTGGAATTCAGGGCTTTCTGAGGATGGTCCTCTTTACCTTGTCCCAGACTTTTTTCTCAGCCCGTCCCACTCTCCCAGCTCCAGGTACCCCAGGCCATGCCATTCACCAAATGGGATAGGCTCTTCCATGCTTCAGTTATTGCACAAGTGTTTTCTTTAGCTGTGAAAGTCTCTTGACCCATTTTCCCACTAATTCTAGTCTTTCTTCAAGGCTTTGTTTAGATGCCACCTCTGCTGGGAAGTCTTCCTCCGATCTCCCAGTTAAAAGTAATTCCTCTTTGTTCTTTTCTTGTAGCACTGGTTTTGATCAGTCTTATGTGCTAACTTGTCTGTTTTTTCCTCCTGGATTATTAATCCTTTGAGGGGAGGATCTATGCCCTTTGGCCCCTGATCTCCAGTGAATGCTTCTAGAACAGATGTCATGGATCACATTCCAAATGCCTGTAGGTGAATTCTTTTAGCAGGGTCAAGCCACCCCACATTCCAAGGGCACTTCAGAGGGCCAGGACCAGTTCACACTTTATTTCAACTGAGTATTTATTGCAAAAAGTATCTGACTTTGGCTTATTAAGCAACTCCTTGATATTTCATGGAATTGTGTTTTCTCACCATCTTCATCTCTTGTTCCACACTGGTAGAGTGCTTCCCCTGTCCTGACATTTTCTACATTTCACTCACATTGATATTTCCTTTCTGAGGGCCCAGTTTGTCCAAGTCAGATTCAGGGAATGAATCAACTTTCTAAGGATGATGACTCAATTTCTTTTAACTCTGGGGACAATATTGGAAGCTCAAACTAAATGTCTAAACAATCACCCAGGAATGTTTGCTTGGGTAGAGGGTGTGGAATTTCCATGTCATCTGATGAGAGCATTCATGCCTTGTGGCCGTTTCCAAAGAGAATAAGGCTGTCTGCCTTCCTGCAGGTACAATCAGAGACAATTAAGGAATTTAACAGAAGAGCAAGGTTATCTCTACTCAGGAATCATACTAATCAAGCAGTCCAGAGTCCTGCAAGAGACTTTGTAGCACAGGGCTCTGACAAGCTTGCCCACAAGCCAAGCAGTCCAACTGTGACTACCAGATGTCTAGTGCTTGGACTAAACACACCAAAAATTGACAGAAAGAGGTGACTCTGGAGGTGACAAAGCCCTAGATAAAACCCTCTTCAAGGACATTATATTTTTCCAGATCTTTTTGCTTTTCTGTATAACTGGATCCAAATATTCTAAACTCATATTTTACTCTCTTCCGCTTGTAGACAAATCTTCTATTATGTGGTATAATGATGTGATTTTATTTGTACAGAACTCCCAGGCCAAGTTCCAAGTACCAGAAGTCAGAGTCTATGCTTGTCTTCTTCAAGCTCCCACCCTGTGCTCTAACAAACTGAAAGAATATACCAAAAATGGAGGAAGAGGTGAGATCTGAGAAACAGAGAATCCAACCCAGGAGAAATACTAAGAGAATTTCAAAATGACAATAAAGAAAAGTCTCAATATCATCAGACCTACCGTGTGACTAACTCAGAGAAATGGAGAATAGAGGTTCCCAGAAAGCATGTATCCAAGAAAAAAATAGAAACTATATATTGCTTGATGTGATTGATCTTTTGGAAAATCATATTGAGAAGCTATTGGAAAATCATATTGAGAAGCTATTGGACAATGAGGAGAGTTATGAAAAGGTAAAAAGAAGTCTAAGCAAGTTAAAAGCAAGGCAATTATTAACTTCAGGAAAAGCAAACAGTAAGAAAAGAGATGTCATTGCAGAATGCTACAATGCTCAGCTATGAATAATGTTTATGTAAGCATAACAATGTAAACACAGAATATTTATTTAGCCCCAAGTAGTAATATTATTTAAGTGAAATACACTAATAATAAGAGATTAATTTGGTGTTCTTTGTCCAAGACCAATTAAGTGAACAAAAATTAACTAAGGATATAAAAACATAACAAGATAACCAGTAAGGCTATCTCTATATCTTATTAAGAGTGAGTACATCTTGGGGATCCTGGGTGGCTCAGTGGGTTATACATCTGCCTTTGGCTTAGATCATGATCTCAGTGTCCTGGGATCAAGTTCCATGTTGGGCTCCTTGCTCAGCAGGGAGTCTTCTTCTCCCTCTGCCTGTCACTCCCCCTGCTTGTGCACTCTCTCTCTGACAAATAAATAAAATCTTAAAAATGTGTCCTTTGGGGCACCTGGGTGGCTCAGTTGTTAAGCGTCTGCCTTCAGCTCAAGTCATGATCCCAGGGTCCTGGGATTGAGCCCCACGTGGGCTCTCTGCTCAGCGAGGAGTCTGCTTTTCCCTCTTCCTCTCCCTCTGTCTGCTGCTCTGCCTGCTCGTGCTTTCTCTCTCTCTCCATCAAATAAATAAAATCTTAAAAAAAAAAGCATGTACATCTTCTTGACAAGTGCATGTGATCATTCATGATAATTGACCTCATATTAGCTACCAAGAAAAGCTCAATAAATTCCAAAAAGCAGAACTAATACAGATAACATTCCCTGATCATATTTTAATAAAACTAAAAAATAATAACATGAGAAAAAACTAACCAGAGAATTTTGAAAAATAACAACAGTCTTATTTTGCATTCTTGGTACTCAAATCATAGTCCATAGACAGAAGCATCTGTTTTCCTCTGGGCTTGTTAGAAATGCAGAATCCCGGGGGCACCTGGGTGGCTCAGTTGGTTAAGCGACTGCTTTGGCTCAGGTCATGATCTCAGAGTCCTGGGATCGAGTCCCACATCGGCTCCCTGCTCAGCAGGGAGTCTGCTTCTCCCTCTTCTACTCTCCCAGCTTGTGTTCCCTCTCTCACCATGTCTTTCTCTGTCAAATAAATAAATAAAAATTAAAAAAAAACAAAACAAAAAAGAAAGAAATGCAAAATTGCAGAATCCCAGACCTACTGAGTCAGCATCTGCATTTTACAAAATACTCAAAGAACCTACAAATGCATTAATGTTTATCTATTGCTATGGACTGAATGTTTGTGTCCCCTCAAAATTTACATTAAAATATAATCCCCAGAGTAATGGTGTTTGGATGTGGAGCCTTTGAGAGGTAATTAGTTCCTGAGGGTGGAACCCTCATGAATGCAATTAGTGCCCTATGAAGAGGCCAGAGAGCTAGCTCACCCTCTTTCTGCCTTGTGAGGATACAAGAAGTCGGCCATCTGCAAACCAGAAGAGGGCTCTCACTAACCCCACTATGTCTGCACAATGATCCGACTTCTTCCCTCCAGAAATGTGAGAAATACATTTCTGTGGTGGACAAGCCACTCAATTTATGATATTTTGTTATAGCAACTGAGCTAAGGCACCCATGGTTTCCAGAAAACAATGATCATTAAAAGAAATGCCAGAACTATGGGTCAAAAACATAGTAGAGATCAGAGAAAATTTTTAGCCTTAAATATTTATACTGAGAAAAGTAAAACAAAGAAAATCAATGCATTACATACCCAACTCAAAAAGTTAGAGGAAAGGAGCCACTGGGTGGCTTAGTTGGTTGAGCACGGGACTCTTGATTCCTACTCAGGTCATGATCTCAGGGTCATGAGATGGAACTTGCAGCAAATATACACATTAAAGTTTTAAGTCTATCAACAGCAATTAGAGCTAAGCAGTTCATTAGGAGAATAGTAGTCTGATCAAGAAGGATTCATTCTAGAAATTCATTCCAGAAGGGTTTAGTGTTAGGAAAGGAATATAATTCAACATATCAATAGAGGGATGCCTGGTTGGCTCAGTTGGTTAAGCATCTGTCTTCAGCTTGGGTCATGATCCTGGGGTCCTGGGATTGAGTCCCACATCGGGCTCCTTGCTCAGCAAGGGGCGCTCCTTGCTCAGCAAGGGGGGCTCCTTGCTCAGCAAGGGAGCCTGCTTCTCAGTCTGCCACTCCTCCTGCTTGTTCTCTCTCTCTCTCTGGCAAATGAATGAATAAGATCTTAAAAAAATATATCAATAGACTTTAGGAGAACATTTTTTTTAATGTATTGATGCTGAAATGTCATCTGACCCATTCCTCAGTTTAAAAGATGTTACTCTTTTAAAAAGACTTTCAAAAGGGAAATTAATAAACACTAACATTAGAAACAATTCGGATGCCCACTTCCATTTAACATTGTAATGGAGGTATCATCCTCTCTGACTGGACAGAAGAAAAGTACTTCAGGTAGAAACATTGGAAAAGAAACGTTTAAATTATCACTCTTTATGGATGGTATGACTTTTATCTGGAAAATCCAGGTGAATTAACTGAAAACTTCTTCAAACAAGAAAGAGAATACAGTAAATAAACAGACTATGAAAACTAATATGTAGAAATCCACAGCTTTTGTATATAACAATGAGTTAAATAATGTAATGACGGATGATTTGGTTTATGGTAGAAAGAGAAAATATAAATACCTCAATACAAATTTAACAAAAAATAAATAAAACTCATATAAGGACAAGTTTAAAATGCTCCTGAAAAGCCCCAAATAGACATGGGTTTTCTATTCTAGGAAACTGCTAGTTTTAATAATGGACAACCTACTGCCCATGTCTAATCATGGTCAACACACTGCCTTGATGGTCATTTTTGGGATGGATGTGTGACCCAATGCTGGCCATTGAGATGTTAGACAGTATGTACTGGTATGGGCAAAAATATCTGAATCTTTAAAAAATCTAGGGAAGACGCAGTCTCTTCCTTTCTCTAGATTTTGTTGTGTCTGGATAGGATGCTTGAAATTGCCACATTACTTTGCAACCATACCAGAGTCAAGCTAAAGTGCAAAACCAGGACAGCCAGGATGCGCGGGTAAGATCTAGTAAGATCTGACTTCTTGGGGCACCTGGGTGGCTCAGTCGGTTAAGCATCTGCCTTCAGCTCAGGTCGTGATCCCAGGTCGTGGGATCAAGTCCCATACCAGGCTCCCTGCTGTGGGGAGCTTGCTTCTCCCTCTGCCCCTCTCCCTTGCTCCTGTGTCCTCTCTCTCCCTCTCTCTAAATAAATAAATAAAATCTTTAAAAAAAAAAAACTGGCTCCTTGATGACGCAAAGCACGGATTATGCTGTGCTTGAAGCCACCACATGTGGACTTCCAGTTATAGAAGGCAATAAATTTCCTTGATATTTTAGTCCATTTGAAGCAGGTTTTCCTCTTCTTTGCTGTCAAAGCTAACGCAGTGTCTATTCCTTCCCCAGGACCAACCTGTCTTATTTGCTATTGCTTTATAATGGTTTAATGTGTAGTTAACCTGTCTGGGGTTCCGAGGATAATTCTTTAACAATTTTCTTCATGTCTTCCTTAAGTGATTTAAGCAGATGATTCCTATTGAGTTCATTAATTCTAACCATCTTAATAAAAATTCCATTTCAATGACTTTCAAATTTATTAGAGATCAAGTATGTATTTTATGATACTAAAAATATTTTAATTTCTATATACATTTTATCTGTTTTTTTTCTTTTTTTCCTTTTGAGTATAGGATTTCCTCTAAGTTAGATTTTCCAGCAGCTGGCCCATTTTACTGTTTCTTTTCAAAGACATTTTTTTGAAATTCATTATCTATTCATATCATCATTTCTCTCTACTGGCTTATTTATTTATTTTTGCTTTTATGACTTTAATTTCTTTCTTTTTGCTTCCTTGGTTACTTTTATCTTTTCATCATTTTTTGGAGTTGGGATAATGTGTTTTCTTGCTTTTGCTTTTAAAAAATATATTTATTACTACAGATTGCTTGAGAACAACTTTATGCATGTCCCATAATTTTTAATATGAATTATCCTGATTCTCATTATTCTTCAATTAGCTGTCTTCATTCCTTTTTCTCCTTAATCCAATAACTACTTAAAAGAGCATGCATAAAATTTGTCTTACCTTTTACTATTTGTTTCTAGTTCTGTTATACGTTCAAGAACATGGTTTGCATATATTCATTTTTCTAACTTATGCCTTTGTTAGTTTCTCGGGACTGACTACTGTAGCTTTTTAAATTAAAAAAAAAATTCTGTGGGCATTTAGGAAGAAGGCACATTTTATAATGCCTATATAATATATTTTAGAAAAGAAATGACAACTTTATAAGACAAAGTTTGAAATGGTCATGAATTCTACTTTACCAATTATACTGTTCCAGTCATTTATGCCATAATGCCATATTTTATGGTGCATATATAACAGTTTGAAGAATTGCTTTTGGGAGACCCTAGGGGAAGGATCCACAGTTAGGCATATCAGTAGTGGAGTGAGTGCCCATGGCCATAGATCTGTTGCCGTGGGAGGCCGCAGGAGGGAGGAGGCCACTGGTGAATGGTGAAAGAACACGAAGCAGTGGAATGTACTGGGTTTGACTGTCCTGTTGGAAGCTCTATTTTGTGCCTGACACAGAGGAACTGCTCAAATTTGTTTCCTCCGTGAAAGAATAGATTTTTCTCCCAGACTGTTAGGTTGAAAATGGGCCATATCAATGGCAGTAAAGTTAGTTAGCTCAAGGACGGGAGGCAGACTGGGTAAGTAAGGATGACCATCTTGAATCCCTCATGAGTTGCTGTATGGTTAGTGGGTCAGTGGGTTAAGCCTCTGCCTTCGGCTCAGGTCATGGTCTCAGGGTCCTGGGATCAAGGTCCGAATCGGACTCTCTGCTCAGCAGGGAGCCTGCTTCTCCCGCCTCTCTCTGCCTGCCTCTCTGTCTGCTTGTGACGACGTCTCTCTCTGTGTATGTTAAATGAATAAATAAAATATTTTTTAAAATGTTCTTGGGGCGCCTGGGTGGCTCAGTGGTTTAAAGCCTCTGCCTTCAGCTCAGGTCATGATCCCAGGGTCCTGGGATGGAGCTCCGCATTGGGCTCTCTGCTTGGCGGGGAGCCTGCCTCCTCCTCTCTCTCTGCCTGCTTCTCTGCCTACTTGTGATCTCCATCTCAAAAAATAAATAAATAAATAAATAAATAAAATAATGTTCTTTATTCTTCAAGGATCTAAAAGGCAGGATGGGTTTTTATTTTTTTTTAAATTTAATTTTATTTTTTCAGTGTTCCAAGATTCATTGCTTATGCACCACACCCAGTGCTCCATGCAATACATGCTCTCCTTAATACCCACCACCAGGTTCACCTAACCCCCCCATCCCCCTCCCCTCCAAAACCCTCAGTTCCACAGTCCCTCATGGTTCATCTCCCCCTCCGATTTCCCCCAACTCACTTCTCCTCTCCTTCTCCCAACGTCTTCTGTTTTATTCCTTATGCTCCACAAGTAAGTGAAACCATATGATAATTGACTCTCTCTGCTTGACTTATTTCACTCAGCATAATCATGAAATTATTCTGTGAGGACTGGTGTCTGTTGGGCAAAGAGCATGAAGAACCAGGAGCAGCACTGAGTGGGTCCCCATCCCTTGGGCTCCCCCACTCAGAGAGCCCCAGCCCATCGTCAGCTGCCAATACTGGCATCCTTCTGAGTGAGGGCTTTCTCCTAGTCCCCTGGGGTTCCTCTGCTCCTTATTGGCTGCCTTCCCTTTCCTGCCTCACTGCTCCACTCCCCTGCTGGTGTTCTCTACACATTCCAAGTTCACTAGTGGCACTTGAAACCTTGTCTTCTTCTGGGAATACCCAAGTTAAGACAAAGAGTAATTTTTATGATTCGTTTAGCCTCATCAATCTTTGTAAGCAAACATTGCTGGAGGAGGGAGGTGAGAAATGTGCAAGCTAAGAAGTCAAACTTGGATGCCTCCAGCAACATTTGAAGATGTATATGAGTCGTTTATCACATTCTGCTTGATCAGGCCAGAGAAATGTGTTTCAGCAAGTCTTTGGAGCGTGGAGGGTATATGGCAGAGTCCAAAAGCCCCGACTTTATCCTCAGCTGATGTACTGAAACCAACAAACAATCTTGCAGTCCCTATTTGCCACATATAATATTGAATTATAACTCCTCTTGCAGCTGTAACTTAGAGATCCTCCACCTGGGCTAACTGGTTGAGAAAACAGGTCCCCTCAGGGCAACTGGTCATGGGTCCCAGTCATGAGCACAAAGGTCTCTTTGTTACAATGACAATCACGGTTTCCATCAGAAAGGTGGAGGCTAGACTTTTGGTAATAATAATAGTAATGATAATGCCCAGAGATTATGCAGTTCACAAAAAAGATCTCAAATTTCCTCTAGGAAACGTTACTTGCAACACCCCCCCACCCCCCCACCCCCCACCAGTCTGGGCTTTGTCCTCTTCTTTTGTGATCTCACAGGGCCCTATATTTCCCACATCCTGGTTCTTAATCCTTTAAATTGTAATTTATTTATCTCTTCCCAAAGACAATCCTTTATACTCCTTAAAAGCAGTGATTTTAACTTCTACTGTTTTATCACTGGCATAGAGCTTGTCTTTGAAAAGGCATGAACAAGTAAATAGAAAACTGTAACAGGTAAAATCAGTGGGGAAAGACCTGCACTTAGACAAAAACTGGCAAATATTTGAATGATAATAAAGAAAAACTCCTTTAAGTCTCATGATTAAAAACAAAGTCATATTATCAATAATGGTTAAAGTTTTTAAATGCCACATTTTATGTTCAGAAAAGTTGTCATTTGTGTGGGAAAGGAAGGGAAAGCCCATCGTAGACCTTGAGAGGTGCAGAAAACACACTGGTCAGAAATCCTTAAGAATTACTTTCAATTGTATGCCAAATAACAGAAAGCTGAAGCAAACGTAATCACAATAAAAGAATGTAATGTCATAGAACGATGAGTAATAAAAATCTGAAAGACAGATGTCTAAATATTTTTGAAGATCTGTTTTATAAAACAACACAGAAGGAGATAAATGGAGTTAGGGTGTTCTAAGTCTTCTGAATCATCCAGGGAATGGTAAAATATTAATGTATATTAGATTCTAAGTAAAGAATAAATGCAATGATTTTGAGGGTAACATTAAAAAATGGAATATAGTATAACTAAAGGAGAAGGAGAAATGGAATAATAAAAATACATAATTGGTCAAAAAAGGGAAAGAGAGGGAAGGAAAAAATGAAACAAGGGGGGGTTGGGGGAGGGGGAGACAAACTGTAAGAGACTCTTCTCACGAAACAAACTGAGGATTCTGGGGGGTGGGAGGGTAGGGATAGCGTGGCTGGGTTAGGGACATTGGGGAGGGTATGTGCTATGGTGAGTGCTGTGAATTGTGTAAGACTGATGATTCACAGACCTGTACCCCCGGGGCAAATAATACATTATATGTTAACAACAACAACAACAAAAAACACTGAGAAAGAAAACAAAAAACTAAAGCAAATATTGAGAGAGCTTAAATGAAATAGACCAATCCATAATTACGGTGGAAATTTCGGCACAATACTGCATTCAACATGGCAGAATGCACGTTCTTTTCAAGTGCACACAGAACATTAATTGGAATTGACTATGTGTTGGGATGTAAAGCAATTTTCAACCAAATTCATAGTACCAATATCTTAAAAGTATGTTCTCTAAGCCTTTTAACCCAGGAGAATTAAGCTGGAAAATGGTAACATTCAGCCACCGGATTGGATCTGGAGTGGAGGGTGGGGAAAAGTCACTAGAACTGCAGTGGGTCAAAAGAATCACTTCAGATTAAAGTGCAGCTTTTGACAGACAAGTGTCCAAGGGCAGCCTGCTGTAGCCTGCAGGGCATCCGGAAGAAAGGAATGCAGCAGAGGACAGGGCAGAAGTCTCTTATGGCAAGCTTCATCAACTTTACAGTTGTGTCTGGTGGGGCAGTCACTACTGAGAAATACTGGATATTGCTGAAATTATCTTTCCATCATGAAGTAAATCTTTGGTCACTTCAAGATCCATTTGTTGAATGGAAAACATTGCCATATTGAATTCCTCTGTTGTCTAAGCCTCTCCCTATTGAACATTCCCAATAGCCAGCAGTATGCAGTCTTTGGGGGCCACTTGATTTTCGGCTACTGAAGACCTTAATGCATCTTTCC
The DNA here is from genome assembly GCF_963455335.1 of Martes martes. Lineage (NCBI taxonomy): Eukaryota > Metazoa > Chordata > Mammalia > Carnivora > Mustelidae > Martes > Martes martes. The sequence continues at coordinate 29,607,875 of NC_137896.1, forward strand.
AAAGTAGTAATAGTCAAGAAGTATCTTAGGACCAAGGAGAAGCTGGGGTGGAATGTAATGTGTTCCATCAGGGCTGCTGAATTTTGGTAACAGGGACTACAGAGGGTGTCATGGTTGGTTTTCGCACGTTTTCATCTTTAGGTGTCAAATTCTGGCTTCTGTTTGATTTGTCAGGCTAAAAAGAAACTTCCACAAATGGGAAGATACCAACCCTGTATTCAGGTTCACTCTGCCTTATATCCCCTGCTACAGAGCTTTGCTGAAATTCTTTTCCCCAAATGCCACACTCCAGACAGAGCAAAGGGTTAAGAAATACTTCCTGCATTGACTGTAAGAATGCAGAACATATTTGCTCATTTCATTCAAGCTTTGGAGGCATCTTACACCCAAAGGAGCTGCTTTGGCTTAGCCACTTGAGCTCCTACCCTGGCTTCACAAAACATTTTTTTGTTTGTTTGAGTTCATGAGAAATTTCAAAATAGGTCTTATAGTGTAATTAGGAGATAATCCCACTCATACATGCATAGAGCTTTCCCTGAATGATCACCTACAACTCTTGGAATTTTTCCTACTTCTATTAAAGGATCTGGATAGTCAAATCACAGTTCATGGCTCCATTGGTTTGCCCTGGTTGTTTATGGAGACATCAGAGATGCAGGAAGGTAGAATTCTACCACATAGCCTGGTGGAAACATGGCAATTAGCAATGCCCAGACTATTTTGGCCTGGTTTAATTCAAGTGTGATTCCTATGGCAAATACCAGCCCTAAGAACATGTGTCCCCCTGGCCCTGAGCTGTCCTGTCCATCTCTAGGGCTCAGGTCCAGCAGTCCGTGTCCAGATTGCGGCCTCTACTACTTTCCTCCCGCAGGGCTCTTCCCTCTAATGGAATCCCACTTCTTCTTTACATTATTACTTCCCAGGCCATATCTGTTCCAGAATGGAACCTTATAAAATGAAAGGGTTTCCAGGGTGACTATGTCTCTACTGCCTCCATCCCACTTCCCACCCCACCATCTCCTCTGTACCATCAAGTGGTCTACTGACTGCTAGGTCTTGTGGTCCACGAGGTTAATCAGTATTATCTGCAGGACCGTCTACACTATTCCCAATTATGTACCTTATCTAGCCCCTCCTTGATGCTATACTGGGGAGACTTGTAACTGGCAGAAGGCGGTCAATTAGGTAAGGGTTGTTTGCCAATAATCACACGGAGAAGGGGGCTTTGTCACGTCCATCAATCCAAGAGCCTTGTAGAATCCTGGACATTTCAGAGTTTGGACTTCCGAACAGTGGGGATTATTTCTCATCCTCCCTCTGGGAATGTTGGGCTTTGCACACAGCTCTTAATCCAATTCCAGATGGGCTGAAGGTTTGCCTAGGGTCCCAGTTTGGTTCACTGTGGAAGGAGTAGGAAAGAGGTGAGGATACAGAGATGCCAAGACCCTGCTCCCGTGTACTAAATCTAGTAAATTCAGCCTAAATAAAGGCTAAAATAAGGTCAACATAATAATTCATGTTTCCACTCCATGAAGCACTGAATTTGTCCAGCAGAGCAGGCAAACCAAAAGGAAAAGACAAGAATATTTAAAAAAATAACAGGAATAGGAGATGATTAGTAACTATAATGTGCGGGGGTAGAAACTGGCTCTCTCTGCCTAATAGAATCATTTTAAAAATTCATATGTGGTTATGCTTGATTTATCTTTATCCAATCCAATTAAAAGCCCAGTTCAAGGGCTTTCCTCCAGAGTGACTTAAGCAGTCAAATCTTCGCATGGCAACCATAATAAATTCAGTAAGCGAAGGGCATAATTAAAACAAGATGTCAGTTAGGGGCCTCGGAGTGGCTTAAAATAAAATCTGACTCCTTGTCCAAAAAAAAAAAAAAAAAAAAAAGGTACACAAAGGTGTAGCATAGCCCAAAGCCGGAAGGGGGATTTTGATCTCTGTCCCATTCTTTGTTATGCATCTAACTGACTCAGGACTGCATGCCAGGCACTACACTCTTTAGGGTGGACTCTGTTATCTCATTTCTGAAAGAAGGACCACCTCTCTCGCCTGCTTCTCACAATATTATAAGGCTCACAGGCGAAAGCATATCTGGGAGTACAGAGCAACAAAACGGCTTTTTTGACACATGGTATTATGGTTATAATATGAATGCTGGTTATTAACGATAATGAGGATGGTGACATTTGGAAAGGTGTTACTGGGAGATCACCGGGGGGCATGGAGAAGAGGGCCGGGCTTGGTATCTATTAAATTCCAGGACAGCACGAAATGTCAATATTTTATTGACAGAGCAAATAGTTGAAGGAACGTAGAGTTGGGAGCAGTCTGAAGCAGTGGGAAAGGTTGGTTTGGTCCCTGTGGGTGTAGCTTTATGACCTTAGCCATGCTGGTGAATCAAGGGGGAGACCAGCCATGAGGGCTTTTGAGATTGCAGAAGTGAGGAGAAAAGGAAGGAAGGGATGTGCTGTGTGACCCTAGCCAGCGTGGAAGACAAGATCTGCGTTCTCATGAGGAGGGCATACGAGAAGCAGCTGAGTGGCCCATTTTTATGTGGGAACAAGCCTGATATAATCAAAGGTTGAACTGTTCATGTCCGGCCACTGTTCCAAACCCATGCTCCTTAACTTTCTAGGATCATGGGTTCTTTTGAGAACCTTATGAAAGCAGAGAACTCTCATCTCTGGGGGACCTGCGCACATGGACAAGTCCATAAGATTCTACAGCTGGAAGCCCGGGCATAGAAAACTGGCCTAGAAACCTGAAGTAGGCTTTCAACTCTGAAGTGTGGCACCCATTCCTAGCTGTCTATCTAGCATTTCTTCAGCCGAAGTTCTGAGCTGTTCATGGAATGACTGAGTTGCCAGAAAGGAAACTATCTCAGGTGTTACATAGTTTGGCTGACAACACTAATTGCATTCGCCAAGGTAAGGCTGGCTTTGAGGGTCATTCATAAAGAGGGCAAGGAGGTTTGTGTGCTAGAACATTCCTGGGCTACAGGCTGCAGGCTTCTGAGCATACCTCCCATAGCCTCAGGTTATGGCCCAGTGACACCACCCCTCTCCTGCAGATTCCTACATTGACTGCACCATTTCCAGACTCCGGCCCCAAAGAACATCCACAAAGGACACTGCTGGGCTGTTCTCCCCATCCTGGTCTCAACCAGGAACCAAGCAAGGTCCAAGAAAAGAAAGTCTCCTGGCCATGACAGACTCGTTCCTACCTCCAGGCCTTTGCAGAGGCTGTTCCTTCCACCTAGAATGCTTGTTTCCCCTTCTGAATGTGAGTATAAGTGGGAATGAATGGGCATCAATATGAAAAAATTGTGTTGAGCATGTGATATATTATACTAAGTGGTCATTCAATATGAATAACACAAAATCATACATCTTTGGGTTGTTCTATTCTTTGGAAGTCGTTCACTCCATCTAACACTAATACTTATACTTCAGGAATTAATAACAATGTCAATTACATCTCAAGAAAAAAGATTTTTAAATAGTGATAATAGTAGTAGTAGATAATAGTAATGCTAGCACTAACACAAGCAATCACATTTCCTTGAATACTGATCTGATCCGTTTACTTTTTTATTTTATTTTTTGCGTAAGAATTATTTCCTATACACACACATTTTGCACATATTTAGACAAAGAAATGTAGTATAAGACTAAAGTTACATACTTTACTTTTACTTAAAAAAATAAAAAATAGTCATTATTTGCTTATACTCCTAGATGACCTTGAAGAGTAGAAAGAAAAGGCTTTCAGATGATTTAGAAATGTATACACACACACACACACACACGGATACCTCATTTTGTTCTGGGAAGGTAGCCAAGACCTTTCAATTTTTGTGCTAATATGGTCGAAGAAGACAGGAGAGGGGTCTTAGCGAAAACATTGTTTTGTAATCAAAAGAATAAAATGAGACCTGCCTTTTACAATGACCTTGCATGTCACAAAAGTCTCTTCTTATCCCTCAAATGTGGAGACTTAATCAAATGCTTGTCTACCTGCCATTTAACAACTTGAATTTTCTTCCCAGAAACCACTCCACCACCACCAGGCTTTTCTAACTCCTCAGGTATTCCCAAAGACAAGGGTTGCCTCCTTCTCTCAACCCAGAAGCCTCCAGAAGACTTCCCTCCAGCTCCATATCCCCTTGGACCCTTCCTGAGATCAAAGGGCACTGAGAGGCACATGCTCCCCAGTGTTCACTCTGAAAACATTTCCCCGCAGGGTTAGGCTCCACCACCAGGATCTTTACTAGGAAACACGGCCCCAAATGGGTGAAGGGCAGTGGGAGATACAGGCTTCCAGTTCTGGAATGGGTAAGTCATAAGGATGAAAAGTACAGCACAGAGAATATACTCAATGGGATTCTAATAGCCTTGTATAGTGACAGATGATAGCTAAGCTTGTGGTGAGCATAGTATAATGTATATTATAGTACCCAATCACTATGCTGTATGTGTACACAGCCACATAAAAGTGAGAGTTTGTTTTTCCAGCTTTTTTTTTTTTTTTTACAGTAGACAAAGTATCTAGAAACAGCTCAGGCATCACATTATTGTCAAAGTTCTTGTGTAAAAGGCCACCACATTCCTCCTCAATGACAATTTATGAAAGACAGCAGAGAATTGTGCTAGATATATGGTGCCTGGATGCATAGTCATGTATAACTGGAGGTTATCTCTGATGATTGAGGGGCATCCTTGTCCCTAAAGGAACAGTCTAGAGCAAAAGGAAAACATTACTAATGTAGTCCATGTGGTGACAGTTTCTCTGTTTGATTGTATTTTACCAGGCGTTTTATTATGTCACTCCCAAGATGTTTCACCCACCCCTTAGCATTTCCAGGTGGTGTCCCACAGCACCGTCTCACCTTCTCTTCCTCGTAGACCTGGAGGCCAGCCCTCCTTCGTGCATTAGGGATGATGTGTCTGAGCACTGTGGCAGACATGGCTGCTGTTTACAGAAATGCATTTCTTCTCCTTGGGCACATGGTTAGACTACACCCGCCAGACTCTCATGAAGTCAGTTGTGGTCATGTGATGGAGTCCTAGCCAGTGGAAGATGAGCTGAGGTGAGGCCACCACTTCTAGTCCTGGCTGGTAAAAACCTCGCACATCTCTCTTCCCTTCCAACTGATGGGAGGATGGATGGTGCCACTGAAGCCACATGGGAAACATCAGTCTCTAAAATTAGTATATGTGGAGCAGAAACACACACACACACAATCTCCCTGCTGATCTGGAATCTTCTGGAACTATTCTGTGAATGGGAAATAAACATCCAAGTGTTAAGCTTGTACCCATTTGAGTCTGTTACCACAGTCTACCCTAGCCAACTTAGCACAAAAATTTGTAACATGAAGTGGGATGTGACCATCTTCAAAAGACTAAAACTGGGGGCACCTGGGTGACTCAGTTGGTTAAGTGTCTGCCTTCGGCTCCAGTCCTGATCCTGGAGTCCCTAGGTTGACTCCCCACATGGGACTCCCTGCTCGGCAAGAGCTTGCTTCTCCCTCTGCCTCTCATCCTGCTCTTATACTCTCTCTCACTCTCTCTCTCAAATAAATAAATAAAATCTTAAAAAAAAAAAAAAAGACCAAAATTGTGCGACATTGGCCAAGTCAGGCAACAGTGGTGGGGTAACATGTGTAAGCAGCAGGGAAGATGGGTGGGTGTGATGTGGTGGCAGACCACATGTTTGCTGAGTCTGTGGCTCCGAAGAACTTACTGGAACAATCCAGAGAGACAGTGTGTATTGTCTGTTGCAGGGCTTAGAAGATATTACAGTGCTATAAAAGAGAGATGAGCTCAAGTGAGTCTGGTTTACAAGCAGAGAGTGAAAGCTATAAAGTTCAGAGATGAAGGGCTTTAAGGTATTAGAAAGACCTACTGCTTCTTGACCCTAAATAGTAAGAGATAAGACCAAAAGACCAAAAAAGGCTCTGCACAGCACAATCTCATTGGGACTTTTCCAGTAAACCAATGGAGCTTAGACCTGTGGCAAAGGTCACATTGAGAATGTTGCCTTCTCAAGCTTGTTGATTCCATGGGTCTCAGTATAGGTCCATTACTTTGAGAAACAGAAAACTATGGGTTTGGAAGCAAAGAAATAAAGCAGACTTGGGGAATATGTTTGGGGAGAGAAAATAGAAGAGGTTGTTTCTGGCATTTGGAACCAACTAGAAGAAAATTGAAGAGAAGCCTGCCATGTTTTGGAAGAAACTGTCAAACAATGATCCTCGCCTATAACCCTGTGATTGGAAAGCTACATGGAGGCCTTGAAGTTACAAGGATAGGGTGAGTTCAGGGTAAGTGAGATCCTCTGCCAAGAGCTACAGCGTCCTCAGTGCCCACTGGAGATGGGGCCTCAGAGAAAGACGGCTGACCAAGGAGTGCTCAACACCTCCAAAGCACAGAGCTTTCACAAGCTCTGTCTATCAGGGGCCTAGCCCTGCTATGGACCGGCCACTCCTGGATGTTTCCCTCCTTTCTGGGAACTTCCAGTTATGTCATTTATGGTGTTCTATAACCAGAATTATGTAGTTATGGTGTTCTATATCTCATATACCGTTGTGTAATGTGAAGGGCTGTTCTTTTCTCAGGTGACTTGTCAATATCCACGTGGAGGAAGCAGGGTGGGTATTTTTATTCCCCCTTTACTAGTGAAGCAACCAGACTGAGAGAGGTTATGACCATGGCTGTCGTTTTGGCCATACCACACCCAAATATCTTGTTGGTTTGGTTACGGGGGCTGGGGGGCTAAAAATAGCCATTATCAACTAGCAACACCAGTGTTCTATGCCAAAAGAGTCTGAATTCAAGCAATGATCCAATCAAACCCCAGCAAAGATGCCAAAACATCCTGGCTGGCTGACTGGCTGGATTTTGGACAGAGTTCACCGCATTGATGCACCACTAGAAGTCTTGGAATCATAACTAAAGATGAGGTTTATCTCCAGAAGCCCCAAGGTAAGGGCCAATTTGCTCAATTCATTCTTCAAATCAATCAGTGTGATGAGAGTAAAGCTGTCTCAAATTAAATTTCATCTCCCATTCCTGTCCATGCCTGGGGAAAGTACTGCTCTCTTCCTTTCTTCTCTGCCCCCAGTGGCTACTTCAAAGGAACCATCCCAACAGATGGAGTCAGAGGAGAGCTGTGAATTCAGTGATGTGTGTTTCCTGTGTCTTTTCACTCTTTCTTGTGCCTGCAGAAGGAGTTACCCTCCTGTCCTTGTATCCCATGGCGGCCTTATAAAGGGATTCAAGTAAATTACATGTCTTTAGCAGACCCATTTTATTCTCATAATTACCTTTTGGGCAAGAAATGGATCCTTTTAGCTGAGTAACTAGTCCCAATGATAATTAAAGTTGACATCAAGCATTTGAGCAGAAATACGGCCTAATACAAAAGGGCAAAAATTCTTCAGAGAGATTTAGTGGAAGGTTAAACTCACTGAGCTTGCAGTGTTAAGTGGTGGGAGAGGCTAGACTATGGGACAGGAGGACAGAAAACAGCGCTCCAGGATACGCTTATCCTTCACCAAGTCGGCCACGAACAAGAGTCAAGTCCAATAAAGGGGCGTCGCCTTACATGGTCCTGGGGAGGGTCCGTTGGACAGTGCCCCCCCCAGCCCCCAGGACATTGAGAGAGTGCACATTCTTTTGCCTTATTTGCAAGTTTTGGATAATTTTTCATAATAGCTCTTAAGCAATCCTTATCCCTTATTGTAAAATAAGGGATTATAATTGTTGTAGGGTGAAATCTGTAGTTACGATGCTAATGATACTAAGTGACTAGCCTCTGAGCTCAGACTAGCCTCTGAGCTCAGATTCTGAAGGAGTGGGGTCTCCTTCAATCTGCAAACCCAGGGCCTGGGTGGGAATTTGTGGGATTTTGTTGGGAGGGGGGGTGGTGCAGGGAGCATCCAATCTTGGCCTCCCTGGGGGCAGGGACATGAGCCTTTCCTGGTCTCTGAACCTTCTGCTGCCTGGAGCCCAGTTCCCTCCCCTCGCTGAGGACTGCTGACTTCCAGCTCAGAGAATGAACCAGCTGACTCATCAGGGGCTGGTCTGAGGTCCCTCCTCCCCCCACCCCACTCACAGGCTATCCATCCCTACACTACTCCTCCCTCCTGTCTTGTTCTTAGTCCTTTCCCCTTATCCCCTTTCCTCTCCCCTCTGCCTCCCCTTCTCCCCCAAACCTTGCACACTTGGTCACGTTCCCTCTTGCTCAGGAAAAAGCACAAACCCCTCCCCATGGTCTCCGTCCCTACGTCCCTACTTGCTGTTTCCTCAGTTGAGACATCATTCATTCCCTCTGATCTCTCTGGGCTGATTCCTATTCTCTACCGGATCTCTGCTCTGTGTGATTTTTTGGACCCGACCACAGGCCGCACCCAGTCTTACCTGGCTGGCCTCTTGCACCTGCTTAGGGGAACGGTGTGTGAGGGGAGCTGCACTCAGGGTCTCAGGCACGTCCCCCCCGCTGCCCCCTCCCCCGTCAGCATGCTCTGTCACATGTTTGCATTCCTAGCACAGACACCTTGGTTCTTTAGTCTCATTATCTGGGCCTTGGGCAGACCTTCTTTGGGAGCCTTGCCGAACCTCCTTGGAGGTGGGGTGGGAGGAGGGGGAGCCCTGAAGACACTGTCCCCACTCTCAGTCCCTAGCACCCTTCTGCTCCCTTCCCTTTCCAGGGTCCATGACAGGTTTTTGCTGGAACCTTCTATCCAGGCCTCTCCTCACCTCTGTGCTGATCCACCTGATGGTCTACCAGCATCCAGTCCAGGAGGGAAAGGAACGTGGGACTTAGCTTTCTCGGGTTAAGACTCTCACACCTTCGCATTCACTCTCATTATGGCTTTTACTTCCACAGGCTTCTCTGAGAGCTGGCAGCTCAGCCTGCTCTCCCCCAGCTCAGCTGAGCCCCTGACATACTCGGGGGTGGGGGATGCCTTTGTTGTGGCCCTGGAAGAGATCCTCCGGTGACCCTGTCCAGCTTTCCACACTCTTGCCATGCTGCTGCCAGGGGCCTGCTTTCCATTCTGTGAGCACCTCGGGGGCCCTCTGCCACAGGGCCTATGCCCAGAGTGCACCTGCTGCCACCCTTCCCCGGTCTGTTTCATCCCTCTTATATTCCAGACCTCAGCTCGCATGCCACCCTGCAAGGAAGCCTTCCTGACTCTTCTATCCTGTGCCCTCACAGCAACCTGTTTCCTTCCTTCTCCACATTCACCTTGGTTTCTAATTACAGACTTATCTGGAAGGTGTCAGGGTTCTCTGGAGTGGCTGGGAGAGAGATGCTGAATGTTGTTAGATCCCCATGCCTGGCACAGTCCTCATCTCCCAGTTCAACTGACTAGTTCCATAAGTATTTGTTGAATGAATGAATGAGTGTTCAATATTAGTCTTTCAAAGCACAAGTTGAAGCCCAATTCCCACAAGTTAAGCTTAGCCACGGAATGCTAAGAACAAAACCACATGACACAAGAAATTAAGGTGATTTATCAGTAGTCGAATTGCTTGGATAGCTTGAGAACAGGGTTTGGGGCAGGATGTCCAACCAGTTATTCAAGCATTGGCCATGATCGTGGAGGACATACGCTAGAGTCACAGCAAATCTGCACAGCAAGGCCAGATGACGTGTGGGAAGAGCAATTCCAGGTCCTCTAGCCCTCCTGGTGACCTTGGGCACCTCACCTCACCTCCCACGTCACCATCTTCCCAACTGGATTCTTCCAAAGACTGTTCTGAAGAACAAGCAAAATCCACATTTAAGGCATTACTAAAGCCGTCCTCATTCAGTAGAAGGTGAGAGTTAATTCATTTGACCTTTGGACCCGAGGACCCACAAGAAGAAACAGGAAGGAGATGACAGCACAAACCCTACCAGATCAGCCAAAGGAAGAAGTGAAGTTTTCCTCATACCCAAGGGTTCTTGTGACAACATGACACAAGATGACTCCTTTGAGTTTCCAAACAAATCAACTGCTTGTTTGGAGTCCACATCAAGCCAGCCCCAGACGTCTATAAATAATATCCAGAGCTCAATTATTGTCTTTTCCCTTCTTGATACCCGTGGTTTGCCAAGTAGTCTCTCCCCTGCCAATGAGTCTTGTGACTGGGCCCCTAGTTGTCAATCCTCAGCTGTGCAGTCCAGCACGATCATCCTTTGCCTAAGAAGAGGTAATGGAAGTCAGGTCCTCATTCTGGCCCCAAGGACACTGGCCCCAAGGGCAAAGTATCTGGATTGGTTAGAATCTATGTAAATTAAGAGTGTGTACCTCTGTGTGTGTGTGTGTGTGTGTGTGTGTGTGTGTGTTCACTCATGCCCGTGAATGCCCCTCTGAGTTAGAGTTTGTTTGTTTTTTAAAAAGAATCTGGGAAAGTGACCAAGAACTCCATATTAAAAAAACAAAACAAAACGAAACAAAAAACCTCTTCCTAAAGGGGCACCTCCAACCCAGTTCTCACAGCATAGGGAAACGCTGCTGCTTTTATCCCCTGATGAGCAAGGCATAAAAAAAATGCCACCTTCTCATCTATTTTCATGGCTGTGGGATTTCCAGTGGAGGAATTTGCCCCCTTTCTCTGCTCCTCTTGGTGTAACAGAAACTACCTTAACTTTTCTCTTATGCCCTTGAATTATCACCTTCCCTGATGCAGATGTTCTGGTTTTGAAAATAAAATGGGGGAGGGGGTGGGAGAGGTTGTCAAGGCCTTGACCCAAGTAAACTTAACCTGAAATGCGGAGGCTGGCAGAGGAAGGAGGGGCCATCGGCTGGAACGCTTGCCTGAAGCTCTATGAGTCACAGGACACTTAACCCTGGGATTGACCAGGGTCAGGACACTGATGCCAAATCTCAAGCGAAGAAAGGAGGGTGGGGACAAAGCAAATGCCCAGAGCAGGGTCAGGAGCACAAGAATCAGGCCTGAAGAGGAAAGGGATTGCAAGCACTGGGTAAGGTCAAGGTGGTTGGGTTTTTTGACTCCGGAGGTAGAGAGTGTAAAAATTAATAAAGGGAAACCTGACTAAAGTGGACTTGGGGGGGGCTAGATGGGAAGATTGGTGGGGGGAGCTGTAGCACTCAATGTCAGTTACAGGAAGAACTGTGAGTGACAGGTCCCAGCAGAAGAATCCCAACAGGAAGGAATCATCAATGACATGGCCCCAACAGGAAAAGATGGGCAGTTCAGCTCCTATAGGAAATTGACCACCTCCCCAACTCAGCCAATGAGAACTCTAGCTTTCTCTCCAAAGGACCGTTGTTCAAAACAACCTCTCCCAACTTCCTCCTTCTTCTCCATAAAATAAGGTTCCTCTCCTTCATTTGTTTGGTTTTACGCTAGCTTGCTTGTCCCGTATTGTAATTCTCTGCTGTTCCCAAATAACTCCACTTTTGCTGGTAAAATAACTGGCTGTTTTATTCTTAAGGTTAACAAGAGAGCAGCCCAGAGGTGGGGGCTCTGAGCGGGGAGGCCCACATGGGCTGGACCAGGGGCGAAGTCTGGGGTCTGAGCAAGGCCATTCCGGCCACATGAGACCTGCATTGGGGATTCAAAGCAAGCATTTATTCAATTTCAATCTGTAAGTGAAAGGGTTGCTTTCAGGCTGCAGGGTGGGGGGCCCCGCTGTGCCCCAGAGTGGAGAGGGAGCTGTTCCTAGCCTGAGGCTTCTGAGAAGACCCCAAGGCCCCCTGAGAGTCAGTTTAGGTGGACTAGTCTTTAGTTCCACTAAAGCCTTGCACCCTCCCCAGCTCAGTGCTGCAGAGACACCGCTTCCCTGAAGGCAGGCTGTCCCTCCCACAGCTGTCCCTCCCACAGCCCTCCTCCCCCTTTCTTATTGTTCTCTGCAGATTCGCAAATGAAAGATGCCAATCGATTCTAGTTAAATGAAGGTAGGTAAACTGGCTAGGTTGTTTTGTTTCGTTAGCTGTATAAATTCACCCTACCCTCAGTGAATTTCATGGGAAGAATACTGTTGTTTTAGCATCGGCTTAATAAAACGGCTTAAAACTTTTTAAAAGATTAGTAGTAATTATTTGTGTATACTTCTCACCCTCAAACTAGGATCACCTGAACCATTTATCCTTTGGGTTTCAGGAGCACAGAGCACTGCATTCTCCAAGCCTGGCATTGAGAACCTGTTTTATGTGATACCAGGTGTGTAACACCCTGTGCCTGTGATGGGGGTGTGTATGTGTGTATGTGTGTGTGTGTTCTCTGCGGTTTCAAGTTACTTTCATTTTCTATTTCACATTTTTTTCTTCACTCTTAATTGCTTTGTAATACGTGTTATTGTCGTCATCAGTATAGAAAACCATAAAGCTATGTTCCTTTTTGAAAAAAAAAATAGATGTCGGTTTCCTGGCCAACAAAGTTATTCTTTATTTTTTGAGAGCTGTGCCTAGAGACAGCTGAAATTTCACATCACCAGGCAGAAGTCTGAGATCCTCCAACTCCTGGCGGCGTCTGAAGCCCCGCCCCCATTCCAGGGTTTTCCCTGTTTCTCAGGCCTGCATCCAGTTTCTCTCTCCACTCAGGCCCCATCCCTCCCACGCTCCCACTCCCTCTGCAAGACATCATAGGCATTTTATAATTTCTAACAAGCTGCCTCTCCTTGGGTGTGGGATGTCACCAAGGAAGAAGACAACCCCCAAAGCCATGGGGCCTAGCTCATAAGCAAAGGTATAGCAAGACAACATTATTCAACTCATTCTAATTTCGTGCCCACCAGATGTGACAACAGCTCTCCAAAGCCTCTAGTCTTTTTTACCCTGTTTTGCATAAACCCATCCGGCTTCTCATTTTACCAGGAGGAAAAAAAAAAAAAAAAAAAAAAACTATCTCCCTGAGTTAAATTTGAAATTGCCTTACTTTTTTTTTCTGAGAAAATAGCAACAATAACCACCACCTTCTTTTGCCTTTTTTTTCCCCCTAAGTATAGCTAGCTGGTTCTTCTGATATTTTCCAGCCTTTCTTCCCTTCTGGTTTGTACCCCACAGCTCCCACAGCTCAGTGCTTCTTTTAAGAAAGCAGATTCTGATTCGGTAGGTCCTGGGTGGCGACTAAGACTCTGTCCAACAAGGACCCAGGTGAGGTCAGCTGCTGGTTCCCAGATGGCCCTGGGAGCAGTGAGGCTGGGGCCACACCCCAGCACGCGGACGGTAACTGGAGGGACCACATTATCCTCAGATCTTCTATTTCTTTTACACCCTGTTAGCTCTTGTAGCCCTATAGCTAGCCAGCTCTAAATGAAGCCGTTAATTAAAGCATCCTGTTATTTTCACAATATTGGGTAAATCAAATGCAAAACTGAAACCGTGGGATTCTCCAACATCTCATCCTGTGACCCAAAACTGGGTTTGCCTTTGGGTGGGGGTTGAGCCAAAAGACACAAGGCAGCCAAAGAATAGGAAAAGAGAGGGCTTTACCGGCAGCAAGTAAAGAACCCCAGGGAACTTTCCCAAAGCAGTGTTGGACCAGTTTTCAGCTAAGGATGCCTGTATGTTTGTGAAGGGGCTTGGGCAGTGGGGAAGGGGGCATGGAATTGGGGCAAAGGGGCTGCTTCAGTCCTCTGGCTCCAGTTGGTCTGGTTTTAGTATTCAAGGGGGTTTAGATCCTATAAAGATAACTCAATGGGCATCAGGTCAATCTTCAATTTTGAACCAGCGTTGGGAATTTTATGGTTCCTGATAGCATTAGACCACCTGCTGGCCTGATGGGAGTTGTCTGTTCTTACATTCTCTCATAAGATGGCCGGGAACTTGCCTCAGATCAAGAAAACTATACCTGTCTTTTTCTAGGGACTTATCACTCTTTCTGCCAACAGTTCCCCTCACCTCCCCCCCCACATTGCCCAATCTCTGGCCTTTCTTGGCATGTATTTTCCTAGGTGTAACTCTCCCAATGTCTACTCTGGGGCCACACACCCCAAATGTCTACTTTGGGGCCACAACTGGAAAGTCTAGTGTGGTCATTTATAGAGGTTTCTCTGGAGCTCCCGTCACTGGATCAAATTCAGGTGTGAAACTTACGGGCTGTGTGACCCTGAGTACATCGCTCTGTTTCCCAGAGCCTCAGCTTGTTCATGAACCAAAGGAGGAGAATAAAACTTACTCTATAACACGATGACCATGTAAAAGAGAGAGAGAGAGAGAAAGAGAAACGAGCCTAAAATGGAGTCATTTATCCCCCACAACAGCAAACCAAGACTTAATTACAGTTTCAACGTATTGTAGGAACATGACCTTTTAAGTCCGCGGCAAATTTTATGATTAGCCTTAGTGAAGTCATCTGTATGATTAGCAAACCTGCAGGTCCCTTTCCCCCAAAAGGAGATGTCCTGGCCTGAGACAATCCTTTCTTTTCTTTTGCTACTAATTTTCTTGCCCCATCCTCCTTCCTACAAAAAGCCTTTCATTTGGTACAACTCCTTGGATCATCTTTCTACTTGCTAGGTGGGATGTTGCCCAATTCATGAATTGCTTAATAAAGCCAATTAGATCTTCAAATGTACTCAATCGAATTTTGTTTTATAATAGCTGTGATATTAGAGTGAGATTCTGGCCCACGCAGATCGCTCCATAAATGACGGCTATTAATGCTAATAAGTCTTGTGGTCCTGCCTTCTTTCTGAAGTCTTAGGCAAGCATGTGGGCATCATTGATGACCCTGTAGCTTCCTCTAGGAAAACTCTGGGCCCCGAAGCCCCTTCTATCTCTAAAATGTCCTCACTGCATTATCTCCACCAACTCTGACCTTGAAATCCACATGTGTCTGCACAACTGATTTTGTGCCACTAGAGAAAGTGAATAGAACACTCACATTCAGAGTCCATTCATTTGTACCCAGTTAGCAATCACAACTCTTAACTATTTTAAACAGAAACAAAAACTATAGCTATTCCTAATGATGGCACATTGGTGTGGATATCCAGTAACCTGGGACAGTGCAGGGCTGGATTTTTTTTTTAATTGGCACATGAAGATAATTATTATTTACTCATTGACAATCCCATTTACAATATCCATTTTAATTGGATGATCTGAATACCTTGAGGCAAGGGATTGCAAATACCTTTCACCAGGTATGCCAGCTCTACTCAACAAATTGGTAATGGCTGTCCAGAGTATGGTGTTGAGAAAGATTGAGACTCTTTCCATGGGCAGGAAGGAATGTCATGATTAATTAGCATGGGAAGGCTGTCTCTGCTTTAAACCATAGGGGTTTCTTTGTGGGGGAAGAGGGGGATGGTGATAGTAGGGACAGGTATATCGTTCCTTTCTTATCTCCCCAACTTAATCTATATTACAAAATATTGGTGGAGATTTCTACCTCCTGGGTCAGTTTTCTAAACATCATGTTCCTGACCTAATTGATTCTAAATTCAGTATAAATCTCAATAGAATGAGAACTAATTTTTACACTCCCATTCAGAATCGATTGTTATTATTTATTCACTGAGCCACACAGGCCCTGCTCTAGGTGCCCTCCTGAGCCATTCTGAGAGTACGGACCTCACAGCTGTTTTTGTGAGTCTCAGTGGGACACGTGTGAATGCAGACAGGACTCTTCATTCTCCCTTGTCAGATGTTTCTCCAATTTTAAACATCAGAACACATTACCTTTCCATAAAAGCATTTAGTAAACCTGATTTCCTTGAAATTACAATGAAAGCTCTCAAGCTTTTCAAGTTCTCCAAGTTTCCAGAATATTTTACGGGGTAAGGAGAAATGTGGCTACCTTTCTGATAATTGTCATAATCCCAGTTTGCACACTTCCCAAGACTGGAGCAGGAGGGTGGGGGGAGGGCAGGCTAATCCTGTGAAGGTCAACTCCCCACAGGTAAAGACGCATGGGTGACTGCTGGCAGACATTGTCCCAGGGGCAAGCCTTGACCCTGAGAAGAGTTGCACATGCTCATCACATTCATTGTCTTGTTTTGTTCAACATATACACTCTGAGGAAAAAATTCCCACCCCCAACAGTGGCCTTGACTGTCCTTAACTCTGAGAATTTCTTCTTTTTCATCAGCACTGTCATCTTTGGGATCCCTAGAGGTCAGTGAAAGGTCCCCCACTAATGGGTCCATGATTAAAGGAGCGAGACTGATACAAAGCGAAGGTCAAGCAAAGTTTTATTTCGCGCCAAGAATCGAGAATCAAACCAACCAGCCGGGGCCG
Organism: Martes martes; assembly: GCF_963455335.1. Lineage (NCBI taxonomy): Eukaryota > Metazoa > Chordata > Mammalia > Carnivora > Mustelidae > Martes > Martes martes. The sequence goes on from NC_137896.1 coordinate 29,624,088, forward strand.
CCCCTTATAAAGAGGCGACCCCTCTCTGCCTTACAGACTAGCTTTTAAGGGCAAAGGTCATGTGGTTGGGCCTGGCCACGCACAGGTGGCCAATGAAATTGTAACACACAGAGAAAGCTGCACAGTCATGCTAGGTCACATATAAGTGACCAATTGAATTACAATTTACCCTAGTAGATGTTTGAACTAGCCTATCACCTTGGTCAGAATTGGCGCCCAAAAAGCAGGACCCACACTCCTTGGTAGATAGGGAGACAGTATGTGCCCCCACTGATTGGATACTTCCACCTGGCCTGACCCACCCTTGTATTTGGGCTTTGTTATCTGGGACTGGTTTCCCGGGCTTGCTTTTAAGTAATTCCCCTGGGGCGGGGGGAGGGGGCAGGGTCAGTTTAAGTTTTACTGCATAAACAACAAAATGACTGTTTAATCCAAGATGGAATCGCTCTGGCTAAGTAGGCCCTTATAGTCAGCTGTCCCATTCCTATTTCCCTGTAGTCTCCTGAGTACATCCAAGGTCTGTGAGGTTCCTCCGTCTTTTTGAGTAGCTGGTCCAATGCCTCATACCCTAGTGGATGGTCTATAACCCTTTCCCTCAGCACTGCCTCCTTTCTTTTCTTAATTCCTTAAGCTAGCCCGAAACTGCTCCTTCCAGTACTTGAAGTCATCCTAAGTAGGACAGCCATCATGCACAGGACACCCAGCCCGGCGACTGTAAACTTCCCTCGCCATGCTCCTGCACACCTACGCTCTGGCCTCTGGATGGGTAGCACTCTTCACCTGGAGTGCTTTTTCCCTTCCACACACTCCTGTCCTCCTAGTTAATTCTTTCTCTTTCTTCAGAGGTCAGTTTGTTGACTTGCTCAAGAAAGCCTTCCCTCACCTCTCTAGATCAAATCCTCCTACCGCACCATCTCATAACACCTACACCCCCCTGTTGTACCATTTTATAGCACAGGTGATTATTTGATCGACCTCTCTCCACCTACCACTGGACTTCGCTCCCCATCGGCAGAGGTGGGAATTGTTTCCAGTTTTGTTCCCAATGGGATTCCCAGCATCTACCACATTTCCTGGCACATGGAGAGTGTGCAATTATTATCTGTTGAGTGTAACCATGAAAAATGGTTAACAAGGTCACTTGGGGCAGTCATGGAGAGATTGACTTGGGAGAACGATGGAGATAATACTAAAATGCAGAAAGAGGGCCGTGCTTCTGCAAGTTCATAAGAAAGTTTATGTCTTAGAAATAGGGTCACATTTACCAAAAACAGGAGCTTGACTTTTTTTTTTTTTTTTTGAGATTTGGACTCTATGATAAGGATGCATTCAGAATTGTATACAGAGACTTATCTGACAAGGGTGCTCACCACAGTGTTATTTATTATATGAAAAAAATTAAAAATATTAAAATCCAGCGATAGGAGATAGAGTGAATAAATTAGGGCATATTCACACAATGAAATAATATGCATCTATTAAAAGTATTGCCACAATTTGCCTGTAGAGGAAAATGTTCCAGTGCCCTATGGAGTGAAAAGGACAAGATTTAACAATCTAGACACACTATGAGAGATAAAATTGTGGGTGACTACTTTTAATATTTTCCTGTGATTTCTACAATGACTTCATTGTTTTTAGAATCAGAAAAATGTCATTGGAAACTCTCTTTAAGCCACTCAGGACCTAACTGAATACAACACACACATCATAATCACAAGTTAGTCTTTTTCATTCATTAAAGTACGTCTGGCAAGACCTTTACTTGGCACGGGCAACTTGGACGTTTTAATTTAAGAGCTCAGTTTATGGCTGAGAACAATAAGACTTCCAGTCTTTCCAAATTTTGCATAAGTTTTCACAAACTGTCTCTCTCCATAATTCATGCAGATTAAAGAATCGCTTCCTGCTGGGATCTCTGGCAGGCGTTGAGGAATGTGTGCCAGCCGAAGGATGGCAGAACATGCCTTCTGCACCCTGCTCCCGTCCATCTCTCTCCTCTCTGGCAGGCTGCTAAGGGTGGTTTCACAATGAGCCCCATCATTCATCGCCTGCTTCTGGCCCTTGGGGAGCTGTAGGGTTCCTCTAGGAATCACTGTCAACATGCTGCTATCTACCTGGTTTAAAAGGCAAGTTCCTGGGGTGCCTGGGTGGTTCCCTCGGATAAGCGTCCCACCCTTGATTTCAGCTCAGGTCGTGATCCCAGCATCACGGAATCCAGCCTCCTCACTGGCTCAGGCTCCGCATGCAGCTGGGAATCCTCTTGTCCCTCTCCCTCTGCTCCTCCCCGACTTAAGCTCACTCTCTCTCTCCCTCTAAAACAAATAAAATCTTTAAAAAATTAAGAAATTAAAAGCAAGCTCCTGTTGATGATAAACTTGAGCTTAATTCTAAGACACAAACTTCCCCCAAAATACAAAGGCAGAGTCCCCTCTCCACATTTTCATATTGTCTTCAGTGTCCTCCCACCCCAGCCTCTCTGGCTGTAACAAGTGACGTGCCTCGTTACCAGAGGCATTTCCTTAGTTGCTGCCATCGTTGTTTAATGGCCTCATTTCTGAACCTGAGCTCTTCCAAACCACTCAGACTCAGGGAGGTAGGTACTCAAGGACACAACCCTGTTATCCCAACTTCAGCTCTCTCTAGACACGTGAGCCTCCTCTCCCCTCTATGATTGAGACCTTCCCCAAAGAGTCATTTTTCTACTGAAGTGGGAACTTCAAAGCTTCCCAACAGTGCAGACAGTCCCTACAGGAAGCACATACCCCCTGAACCAGATGGGGGTCCCCCAAAGCAGCAGGATACCAATGGTAGGTGGTGGGAGTACTATGCTTGGGTATAGTCAGTGAAGGAAGGCATAGTCTACTGGGAATTTCAAATAAGTATTAAAAACGAGTAAAAGTTGCTCTACTTTTTATTATCCGCGAGCTAGCTATTCTAAACCATATGATAAAATTCTTCTTTCCCCAAAAATCTTTTGTTCGATTGCATTCTAAACAATTAGAGTGAGTACTGTGAGGTTTTGACAATGTATATGGAACTTCATATTAATATATGCTCGTTATGTATCCTTCCTGAACACTATATTCTACCTAGAAGGTAATTTGAAGCTCTCCCAGTTGCAGTTAGCCCTGACAGAAGGTCTCCTACAATCATTCGGAAAGTCGGTTTATCACCTTCTGGTGCTGCGTGTTTCCATCACCCGGCTTCTCCACATGCCTGCCCTTAGCCCATAGATTCAAAGTAACAATGGTCACACGGGGAAGACAAAAAAACCTGTGTTAGTTCAATTCTGCCATCTTACGTGACCGTGAGGAGTCATATTTGCACTGAAATTGTGAAATAGTATGCCAACGAGAAGTGTACTATTTTTGATAAGTGCCAATTTTAGTTTACATATGAAATATTTTACCAAAATTCAATAATTCTTTAAAGTTGAAATGTAATCTTTTTTAAATGAATTTTTTAAACTAAATAACAAATCAAGAAAATAATGGTCATCACTGATCAGTACATAATTATTACTGAGAAGAATTTTGTTGCACAGAGGAGAGAGTTTGAAAAATAATCTGTTGAGGTTGTCAAATATTCTCTGTACATAACTGCCCCCAGGACAGGGACTCACGAGCTCCTGGTTTTGTTTTGTTTTGTTTTGTTTTGTTTTTTGCTATTTAGACTGAAAGCCGTTAGCATTCCTTGGTGCAAAGAATCAAAGAAAAAACAGACTCTGATTTTTTTATGCTTAGAAAATTTGGAAATGCTGACCAAATATTCTGTGCCAGATAATCCTAGGCAGGTTAGCTTAACTGACAAGTTGAGGAGGTTAATAATGGCACAGGTTTTGGAGGATAGGCCTGGATGTTAAACCTATTTACTAGTGTTCTGATCTTAGACAAATCACGTACTATCTCTAAACCTCAGCTTTCTCATCTGTGAAAGGAATTTCATTAGTGGTGGTGTCAGGATCAATAACACTCAGCATAGTGCCTGGTTCTATGCTCATTAACATTAGCAAACAATACTACCACTACTACTATTAGTAATAATAATAATAATAATGAGGAGGAAAAGGAGAATACACGCACAAAATTTTTTTAAAAAATAACCAATGTCAATGAAATTAGTCTTAAGTTTCTCCCACTTAGAGAATTTTCTGCTTTCTAATTCTGGACATAAACTATACCGCTAATTAATAACTATAGCAGTTTATTTAAATGGCCATTGTATGATTATGGCTTTATGGATAATAGTGATTCTATGAAATATAATTTACAAATCCTATGCCTCTTGGTTTCCAATATCCCATAGTAGAAACTCAGCATGTATTTTAATGGTATTAAAGCATCGTAGAATTACAAAGTCATCTCCCTGGGCATCCCCTCGTCCCTTGAGGCAAAGATCCATCAGCATACTGATCTAATGAGGGGACGCCAGAGCCCCCCTGACATACAGAGATTGGGAGACTTAAACAGCCTCAGAACAGGCTATGGAACAACATGAGCTTAATTCAAAGACATATCATTTCTCCAAACCTTGCAGAAGCAGGGCTTTCCTCTGCACTTTAATATTATCTTCAATGTCCTCCAAAGTCAATGTGCCCAAGACTATAATCGCCTACACATTGCCATAATAATCAGAGTCATTTCCTTTCCCTGGGTCCCTGGAACTAGCCATTCCCATCGTCCCTCTGGGCCCCTAGCCCGTCTTTTCTCCCTAGCCCGTCATCTCTACAGCTTCATCAATATCTGACATCTGTTATCAAAATCCCATGTACACAGATGTTTATACCCCTATGAGTGGGGTAACCACACACTGCCATTTGCCTGGGACAGTTCCTTCCAAAATAGTTATGAACAGTGCCCCCTTTTCCTCTCAAAAGCAAATCTGTTTGAACAGGAAATTATACATTGACTTATCTCTAGAGGAAAGGAAATCTATGTCCTTAATTTTCATAAAGGATGGCAAATATCCCTATGTAAATATCCTCCAGGAAGTTTAAAAAGAAAAAGAAAGAATTAAGAGACCAGAGAATTCTCTGTCATAAAAATTTCTAAGTTGAGAAAACAAAAAGATCCAAGCAAGAGTGATAAGACCTGGTGGACCATACAATTCCAAAGTACTAATTAGGATACAGACTTCTGATCCAGGCTTTTAGAAGTTAATGGAAACTGACTGGATTTTTTTCCCCAAGATTTTATTTATTTATTTATTTCAGGGGGGGAGAGAGAGAGAGAGAGAGCGAGCATGAGAGGGGAGAGGGTCAGAGGGAGAAGCAGACTGCTCACTGAGCTGGGAGCCCGATATGGGACTCAATCCTGGGACTCTGGGATCATGACCTGAGCTGAAGGCAGTCACCCAACCAACCGAGCCACCCAGGTGCCCCTGACTGGATTTTTGAATCAGCTTCCTGGTGGTGGTAGGAGGGAGCGGAGTTACAGCCTCTTTCCTCCTGGGATGGTCCTCCAGCTTTTGATTTGAGAGAGATGTGAGCTGGATCTACTCCCCAGCAAGCAAAAGCCTCAGCCTTTCTAGAACCATCTTCCGGATTTGACTACATCCATAGAGCCCAAAGACACTGCCAGTTCTGGCTGGAGGGAGGTGTTTCGATGCTCCCAAGTGTCTCCAGACTGAGTTGTGTGTCAACTCTGCCTCTGCCTCTTCCCTCCAGGGCCCGAGTTCTCTCCTGGGTTTGGTGGCTCTGCACAGACCATCAGGTGGGCCCTCTTTGCCCTTGCTGAAATGGAGGGTGTCACACTTCTTCGCTACATCCACGTTCCACAATGTCTCTGGAGAGACTCTGTGATAAAGAAGCCTGAGGTAAATACATTTTAAAATCTTCCCTTTTAGAGACTGACAATAAATAATCACTTGCAAAAATTTCTAAGAACTACAACCAAGAAGTATGTTTAAAGGCTTAGCCAGCATTCCTCATATTTTATGACAATGGACTCCTCCCTTTTTTTCTGTAATATATCCTATCCTCAATATTATTACACGTGGGGAAATTCTGCCCTAATTTCTCTCATTTTAATTAGGTTTAGTTAAAATTGAATCAATATGCAGCTGCTAAGGTGGTTTCTAGCTGCTAATGAAACCGGAGTTCTCTTAATCTTTCCATTCTAAGCTCATATTAATCAGGAGAGCCATGTGGCCTGGCACTGGACACCATCTTTCCCTAAAGTCCATCTACTAGGGTCCCAGTCACTGTCTGCCATGGCCAGACTCCCCATATCTTCATTCTCTGTCCTGAAAAAGTTTGGGTTGATGGTAGGATAAGATCCAAGACAGAAAAAGCACTCCTGCAGAGTGGAGTAGGCCTTTGGGGCCTGGAGGAGACAGAATCCAGTTGTGAAAGAAGAGACTAACTTATAGGGGAGAGGTGGTCCATTGTTGTTGTTTATTACTTACATCCTGGACCTGTAACTACGGCACAGGCAGTATGTGACACTCCCAATTTGGAAAACACAGAACAGGGGCACCTGGGTGGCTCAGTGGGTTAAGCCTCTGCCTTCAGCTCAGGTCATGATCTCAGGGTCTTGGGATTGAGTCCCGCATCGGACTCTCTGCTTGGCGGGGAGCCTGCTTCTTCCTCTCTCTCTGCCTGCTTGTGATCTCTCTCTCTCTCTCTGTCAAATAAATAAATAAATAATCTTTTAAAAAAAAATGGGGGGGGGGTAATTGCTTTATTCTGAATTTCCCTTTCTAAAAGAAAAGAAAACACAGAACAGCAGTAGGGCTCCAGTAACTCAAGGAGTGGAGAACGTGTGGACCCTGAGAACCCAGAAGGTCACAGCTGTATAAATCTCAGAAAAGACCAAGACGTAGTCACCATAAGAAGATGAGAACAGAACTGACCCTGTAGCAAAATTGCTTGAGGTTGAACTTCTGAATCACTGAGCTAGTGCTATAGGGCTCCCTAAGTCCTCCCAGAATGGGAAAAAAAAAAGACTGGCCCCAGGGGATCTGAACAAGACTGGGCTTCAGGTAGAGTCAAAGAGCTCACCTATGAGAATTAAAAACTTAGAGTGACACTAAGATATTACAACTTTAAAGCCTACATGTTTCCCATCACTTCTTGGCCTTTTGGTTAAGATCAAGTGTAAAGCCTACATTGTCTTTCTAGAAAAACTACCCAATTCCCATTTCCCTCTGATTCACTTTATCCCCAATATTAAGAAGGGGTCATCCTTCACTTTACAAGGGGCATCAGTTAAATGTTGCCATAATAATGTTGCCTTAAAAAAACAGCCAGACAACGTCAATGGCTTCCACAGTAAGCTTCTATCACTTCCATGTTTGGGGCCAGCTCGGCATTCTGCTGGTCTGGGCAGGGCTCCCTTGTGGTCTGGGGTTGGCTGACTGTCGGCTGGTAAAGATTGGCCTTGGCTAGGAGATCTGGGCCCAGGATCTCCACCCCGTGCAGGCCTTCTCGAGGTCTAGGCTCAAAATCGTTACACGGTCACTTCGGCAACCCTCTGGTGGCCCAAGCCAGCCACGTGGTTGAGTCCATGGCTAAATGGTGAGGTAATAGACTCCACCTGTTTAGTGAGAGAAACGGAAAAGTTATTGGCAAAAAGTGTAGCCATGGGAGAGAGGTGAAGAATTGGAGCCGTGAATGAATTACATTATTGGGACAATATACCCACTCCCCTTGCCAAATCTTATCCGCCCCCCAACATTTGTTAAAGATTAACCAGAGCCTTCAGTCTATAACTAGAGATAATGGTTAATACGAAAATACGATGTGTGGGCATCGAGAATGCAGAGCTGGGCTTAACCGGGGTAACTGTGAAACAGACACTGTAGGAAGAACATTCTGTTAGGTGTGGGGTTGTCATGTATCCCTCAGACCCATCCTGGGAACAGGAGGGGAAAGAGCAGCGTTTCTCCACAGCACATTCCCACTAAAAGATGTCTGCAATCCAAGAAGTGGGACTCTGTGTGTCTCATTTCAGCATGGCGATTCCACGGGGTGCTGGGGTCCTGAGAGCCTTCTGTATTTCCTCCCGAAGCTGGGAGCGAGTAAGGCAATATGCCCAGACTGCCCAGAAATGACACCTGCTTCTCCAAGCAATTCGCCCTGGGTTCCTCCTGCCTTCTGAGCCACCTCCCTCAGGCTGCACCTGCTGAGCCAGAAGCATCCCAGGCCACCCTATGCCAAGGGCAACTTGAAGATGGCCACGGCCTCCAGCTCAGGCGTTCCCAGGGGGCGATGGCTTCCCTTCCTCCGCCAGTTTGGACAGAGGATCCTCACACAGCAAGGCCATGTCTAGAGGGCCACTGGCTGACATAACAGCTTTAGGAGTTCAATGAACATACAGCAAAAGATTCCTGGTCTCCAGGAGACACTTCTTCTGTTTCTACTTGTTCTTCTGTCAGCTCCTTGGGCAATGGTTATGATAGCTCTGGTGCATTTTTAAGATGCTAGTTGTTGGGGTCCATTATCAAAGGAACGAGACTGAGACAAAGAGAAAGTTATGCAAAGCTTTATTCTATGCCAAGCATTAGAAGTCAGACTGACCGGCCAGGACCACCTCCAAAGAGAGCGACCCTGTCCCAATCTCACAGGCTGGTTTTATAGGGCATAACCACAGACCCAAGGTACGTGGCTTCTATTGTTAAGGCATTTACTCCCGGAACCGATACCAGGAACTACTGGGGCGTTTATTCCCGGAATGAAGTCCGTGGATGTAAACAACAATATGGCTGCCTAGGCAATATGGAGTCGCTCTGGCTAAGCAGGCCCTGATAGTTAAATAGGTTTTAACATTAAATTGGCCCTAACACTAGTAAGACTTCAAAGGGGTGAAAAGCAGGCGTGTGCCCGGCACTGGTGACAGAAGGATGCCGGGAGACACTGTCCTCTGGGAGCAACCGCTCTGAAACCACTCACACCCCAGGGGAGGAGGTCCAAGAAGGGGAACATCTGGGAACCACTGGGCAGCAAAATAAAAATGTCATCACACTATATGAATGGCCTACCAAAAGGGGCAGGATGAGGGATGAGAGACCCGCTAGGGAAGGCTTAGGGTTAGGGGGGGACAGGGACAGCCTGCTGTCGCCACCCACAGATGTTTCTCCTGGCACCGACGGCAAGCATAAAGACATAGACAACAGCCCCTGCTAATAAACAGATTTAGCACTAGAACATTTATCTTCTAAGCCTCCTCTCTATTCATATGGTAATTACCAAATAGGAAAATAAATATGTTCCTTGGAGGAGACAATCTTGACTCTTCCATCACATGTTCATATGTATTTTCATTTAAACCTACTGGATTTTCGATGCTTGCTGCTGATGGTTCTTGTTCCCATTTTAGCAGACCTATGAAGGATCAAAACGTAAATTCCCGCTGGGAATTGTAAATAACGTTTTCTGTCAAACTATGTGACTTGGGCCACATCTGTTCACAGCACGGATAGCCATAGACAGGACAAAACCCTGGGAACATAGGGACAGTGGTGGTTACAAAAAGGAGCCAGTGTTTCCCCAAAATGACCCTGTGGAGGTGAGAGACAGGTCTCCAGGCCAAGCAAGAAGGGCTCATTGGAGAGCAGTACTGTTCCATGGAACTTTCGGCAGTGGCTGGAAATGTTCTTTGCCTGCGCTGCTCAATAGGGCAACTATTAGCCACATGTGGCCATTAAGCACTTTAAATGTGGCTCGTGCCCCTGAGAAAAGAAATGATGATCCTTCTTAAAGTTTCGATTAATTTAAACTTAAATACCCATGTGTGACTAGTGGCTACCACGTCAGACAACATAGTTCCAGAGTCTTGCTCTCTCCACTCAATTGTATTTTGTTCTGTCGCCTTCATCAGGGTTTCCGTGTCCACTTAAGCTGCCTTGGTGTGCTCGGCTGTGTTCCTCTCCCCCTGCGGTAGGGGTTCAGGAATGCAGGGTGTATGAAACAGTCCCTCGGGGGGCAGCCCACCAGAACGGCTAAACCTCAGCACGGGAAAAGCTGGGACCAAGTATGTGGGTGTCTGGAGACCAAGGTAGTTGCACTCCTGGTGCAGAAGGAAGAGAGAAGCTGAAAGAAATGTTTCTAGATTTTTGGAGTCTGTCCTCATTGGCATGTGTCCTTTACAGAAAGAAAAAAGTGTTGGCCTTTTTGAATAAGGAGTTGAAGTCTGTTGTCCCTACAGCCAGAGGAGAGGAAAGGGACGGATGAAGAGCAACGGCAACCAGAGGAGCTAGACAGAGCATTTCAAAACAGGACGGGTCAGAAACACTGTTCTCTCCCATGACTTTCTACTCTAAGAGAAGTGACCCCCCTAGCTTCAGGATGATTCTTGTGCAATTATGCATAATGTGCTTTTGATTAAGTATCAAAACAAAACAATGGAATTGCAGAAAAACTTGGCCACTGCCTGAGGTGAATTCTGGGGTTCCTGGACCTATGTCTCCAATGAAGACATGGCCGGAAGTCCCAAGCAAAGATGCTGTTGGATGGGGGGATGGGGGGACTGTGGAAACAACTCCTGTCACTCAATAAATACCCCAGGAAGGGATACACATGTAGGAGTGGGAGATGAGGAGAGGAAACTGATGCATGGAATGAAATAATGACTCTCAGATGGGACCTCATGTTGTGATGGCTCCATGATGTTATCCAGAGGAGTCAAATTACTACCTTCTGGGAATGCATTTGTGTGAAAGCTGATGACAGTGGTGGGAGCTGTGCAGGAGACTATGGCTACGGCCATGGGCAACAGGGCTTCAGAAAGACACAGGTATGGAAACAGTGTCCCTTGGATCCTTGTTCATTCTTCAGAACAACGCTGATTTCAGCGTGGTCCCAAGAAGTACCCCAAATCCAACTCTAACCAATCTTAACCCAGTCAAAAACTTCCTTAAACAGTTTAGTCTCACGTTTAAACAAATCAATATTTCATTTCTAAACAATGTCCTGAGTTTAGTATGTAATAGAACTCTTCTTCTAAGTTTGAGGTAGGCAGGGTGCCTGGTGGCTCAGTGGGTTAAAGCCTCTGCCTTCGGCTCAGGTCATGATCCCAGGGTCCTGGGATCGAGCCCCACTTCAGGCTCTCTGCTCCGCGGGGAGCCTGCTTCTCCTCTCTCTCTCTGCCTGCCTCTCTGCCTAGCTGTGATCTCTGTCTGTCAAATAAATAAATAAAATATTTTAAAAAAAAGTTTGAGATAGGCAAGAGTAGTTGCTAACATTGGTTGTCCATTTAGAAGAGAGAGAGAGAAGTTCTAGATTCCTGTCTTATCTCACTGCCAGAGTTTAGCCAACTGTAGAGTGAGGGGAAACGTCTTCACAAGATCACCCTCACTTCTGACAGCAGTTGTGGGTGTGGGTGGCTCCCCCAACTGACCTCGCTTTATCATTTGCTGAGAACTCATTGAAAGATATTATACCTATGGTTACAGTTTTTTCCAAGGAATTGAAACAGATTAAAATGAAACAAGGGAAGAAGCCCATAGGTGGGATCTGGGGGTGTAACAAAGGCAGAGTATCTATTGCTCTCATCCCTGGGAGTCAGGATGTATTACTTTCCTGGTATCAATGTGTGACGACATCCACAGACTATGGCCAACCAAGAAAGCTCATTCAAGCCTCGATGCTAGAGTTTTTATTGGGGTAACCTAACATAGGCATGATTAATTGATTGATTGATACCGCATGACCCAGAGCCCTTACCCTAAATCATATTGTTTGTTTTTCTGGCATGACCAGCCCTGGCTCTAAGATTGCTCAGCCCCTACCATAAATCATACAGTAAGACTATCCAGTCTGACATCAGGCTCCCAGGTAAACCCAGACACTCCTATTAGGCATGACATCTCAAGGACTTAGGGATTACTTCCCAGAATCTGAGATTAAAGTCCAGACCCCTTGGGAGGCAAGGTTAAATTCTTTACTACACTCATACACATAACAGCAAATTGCAGGTGGCTTGGAGCTCTAAATACAAAACACATTGAAGACCCAGAGTAAAATAGAAGTGAAAGTTTCACCATCCTGGAGTGGAACAGTTCCGCTCAAACAGAAAACCTCTAAAGACACCACAGAGGCATGACAAGGTAGTCAATTGAATTAGAGAATACGTTCACACTATGTAACAATAACAAATTGACATACACAGACAAATAGTACATTAGAGAAAGGGACATAACCTACAAGGAACAGAAGATGAACAGGAGTAAATATATCCTAAAAGGTGAGCATGGAGATTAGCATAAGCTTTTGGGGTGACCGTTTATTTAGAGCCATTAAAGTGTAAAATTTTAAATGACGTTTTACCTTTAAAAATATGGTTTATATCATGGAATGTTACACTGAAAGCTGATGATGTACCATATGGTGACTAACATAACTTAAAAAAAAAGAAATATGGTTCAGAGAAATGACACACAAGGTCAGAAACATGTATGTACACACACACACAAACACACATATTTGCAATAAAGAGACAGGAAACACTCACCCTTTAACCCACATAAACAAATACTATGCTATGTAGTCAACATAACAATGACATGGAAAGGAGTCCACAAGACATTCATGGAACAGACAAGTTGCAAAAGTATATTTATAGCCTGATTCTGTTTTCTTAATATATAAGAAAAGTAAGTATGTATAATTTGTTCATGTATAACAATGAATGCTCACATATATATTGCATGTATGTGCAGGAAAAACGAAGACTTAGAAGTAATTACCCCAAAATGTAAATGGAAGGAGAACTCCGTTGACTCCCCTACCCAGCAACCCACAGTTCTTCTCCTCTGGTCCTCCTCTGGTTTCTACCAGCAGCCCTGGGCCTTCCTCTGGGATCCGCCCCTGGATGCTACCTCTGGATTCCCCCTCTTGACTACAGTCTCAGAGGTGGTAGCTGCGAGAGGCGGTAGCCTCGTGTAGACTCACCACCTCCCCTTTACAATCCCAATCCCACTCCTGCAGGCACGGTGCTCTCCTGGCTTCCCCAGTCCCTGCAAACTCCAAACTGTCCTCCCACTCCAGTGCTCCAGGAGGGCTGGTGAAAGACTTTTCTCTCATGTTCTAGGTTCCCTTCCTGGACCTTTACCTCCCAAGTTCTTCCCACTTTTTTGTAGGTTTGATTCCTGCATAAATCCCTTATTTCATAACACTCATAGTGGTTCTGCTTCCCTGACAGGATGCTAACTGATGCCACATATCCATATATTATATGTATGTGTAAGTGTATGTGTACATGTAATATGTATACATGCATGTGTGTATGTATGTTTATGTGTGTGTGCATATGTGAATATGTGTACGTGTATATTTGTCATACAGAACACGAGGAGAGTTTTCTGATGGGAAAGTTGAGTTTCAGTTTTCCCCTTGGAGTCTCTCATGTTGTCAGCACGCTGCCCCCAGCACTGGGATGTTCCCCTGTTACAGCCTGGCCCACTTGGGAACAAAAACTCCCCTCCCCCTAGTCCTCTCCTCATGGCTAAGAGAGCCGGAAGCATGAAAAAAATGCTAAATCCTAAGGGAAATTAGCAGAATACTCACAGAATCAAAACAAGAAAATTTCCAAAAACAGCTGGGATTCCACCAGAGCTCACTTGATTTTAGGGAATCTTGGGTTCTGTCACACATCCTGGATTTGGTGGATGTGATCTTTTAATCCCTTTCCTAGAAATTGTTCCTTTGACTTTTAGACCCATTGGAATCCCAATGGGAAAAAAAGTGAAGAAGAGGGAATAAATCTTTCAGTTTTGCCTGCCACGTGTTGGGTGTTTAGCTTGTAGACATCAGCTCACTTAATCCTCACAGCAACCTGTGAGGCAAATATTATCCTCTGTGGTCTAAGAAGAGAAAATTGAGGCCCCAAACTGTTAAGTTAATCTCCCAAAGTCACACAGTTGACCAGTAGTAAACCCAGGACTCAAAGTATTTGAGTGTGATTATTAAACACGCACTCATTCGTGTGTGTGGGCTCTTTGAGATATGCATTCTCTCTGGCTGCCTTCTGAATCACTTAGCCACTGCTGCAGAAGCAAACACTTGGGTCTCAGTGGCTCACAGCAACATCAGTTTCTCACTCACAGGTGTGTGGGTTGGCTTAGGTTGGCTGTGGTCTCCTTGGGCTCAGCTGAGTTTAGATGGCCTCAGGCTTTAGGTCTGATCAAGGTCTTTTATGTGTCTGCATTCTGGCACCGACATGAAGGAACCCTGAACACTTTGGCCAAGTTCTTCTGATGGTGGATGGCGGGTTCTAAAGAGGACAAGTGGAAACTTGCCATGTTGCTTAAAACATAAGCTTGGAATGGGCACAGGGTCACTTCTACCTATCTGCCATTGATCCAGCTGGTCCACAGTCAAGGAGGGGCGGGGAAGAACCCTCCTTCCACAGTGGGCAGGAAAGGCAGCAAATATTTGCTGAACATGCCTCCCTAAAGTTCTGACTCCAGATTTCAAGTCCTCTTCTGAGACACATACTTGTATTTCAGGTGGAGGTCTTCCCTTCAAGCAGAACATCATTCAACCAGCATCAGTGTGGCTTAGTCCTTAGATAACAAAATGGCTGTTGCATCCATGATCTGCTCTTGAGTAATAGTTCACGGCAAAATATAGTGCCTTAAAATAACAACAATCTTTATTTTGCTCGTGAATCTATAATTTGGATGGCGCTCATCTCTGCTCTATGCAGCAGATTGGGATAACTCAGCAGCTGGAGGCTTACAGTCATCTGAAGATTCATTTCACTCACACATCTGACAGTTGACATTGGCAGGGGCCTCACCTGGTGATCAGAACACCTACATGTGTCCTCTCCATAGGGATTCTTGGGCTGGGCTTCAAGTATGAGTGTCCCAAGAAAACAGGCAGTACTGCACAGAGTTTCTGTGATCTATCCTTGGAGGTCACATAGCTTCACTTCTGCTCTCCCGGTTGGGTAGATGGAACAGTCCACTAAGTTTCAAGGGAAGAGATCATGGACCCTTATCGCTTAATTTGACATCATAGAAGTACATATGGGATGAGATATATTATGGAGACCATCTTTGGAAAAGGTGATCTGCTACAACCATGTAGCAGCATTTCAAGCCATCAAATTGGGAGGAGAACATTATTTTTCCTCCAGGTATTAAGAAAGGCCATCATAATTATAATAAGTCTTTCATCTCCCTTTATGGAAACTGAAAACCCTTTCTTCACACTAACCATAGGAGCAGCCATGCTCACACCATGTGGCCTTAAATGTTAAAATTGATTGGACCAGAGCTATACACTTGACTCAAATAAGTCCTATCAGAGTCATTCCCAAATAGACTCTACTTTGGTATAATTGCACTCTTAAACCAAGATGTAAACTTGGGAGCTATTGTCAGCCACCATTTTCTCCCCTGTATCCTGGCAGAGAAAACCAGCCTGTCATGGGAGACAACAGTCAGAGGCCAGGATGTAAGGCTGGTGAAAAGACTTTCTAGCTTACTACAGCATTCCAGCTCCTGGTCATGGCCTTGCCTATGGCCCAACTGTCTCCCTGCCCTTCAGTTCCCACACATCTGTGTGGTCCTGAGATTGAAACCCTGTTTCTGTTATATCTAGATGCAGAGGGTTTCTGTTACTTTCAGCCACAGGAGCCCTAAATACTCAGAAATAAAATTATATTAAGATCTGATAATTATACAATCAAAAATCTATGACATTTGAGATGAAATCTTGCATACGATTTGGGGGCTTTGCTATTTTTTCAAAGCACCCTATTTTTCACAGCACACAGGGTGGCTGTGTGAGTATACATTTGTCAAACACCACTTCCTGAAACCTATCAAAATGAACAAAAACAACCAAAATCAGAAAAGGAATTTCCACATACAAGGAGACCACAGAATAGCCACAGTCCCATTCTACAGATTGTGGGCAACTAATGGATGTAGGGATATCTGGACCCCATCAAAGAGAGATGCTACAGTTGAAAGCACTATTCCCCGAGTCTTAAGAGGGGTGACATATTCACAGGGAAAGGAGAGGTTTCTATAGGGTCCTGTGTGCGGTACTCAACTTGCACAAGTGGGCACTATGGGAATGACTTGGCTTTGGGGACCCATGGTCTTTAATACATGGATTTGGGGGACCATTTATATAAACAAAAGAGCAAGGATGTGGAGGGGATGCTGAAGGATGAACTAGATATTTATCTCCTTAAAAAAAAAAATCCGGACGCCTGGGTGGCTCAGTGGGTTAAGCCTCTGCCTTCGGCTCATGTCAAGATCTCAGCGTCCTGGGATCGAGTCCCACGTTGGACTCTCTGCTTGGCAGGGAGCCTGCTTCCTCTTCTCTCTCTGCCTGCCTCTCTGCCTACTTGTGATCTCTCTCTGTCAAATAAATAAATAAAATCTTAAAAAAAAAAATCTTGCCCTTCCTTTCCATCATGTCGAGGAGTCTGTTAGAGAGAAGACAGGAAGACAGAAGCTTGGGATTCAGCTTTGGATCTCTGAGCAGAGTCCAGACACAGAGATAAAAAGAGCTGGCCCATGACAAAGATCTGTTAACCACCAACCTTGTGCTACTATGACTTCTTGCTATAGCCGCCCACCCATCAAAGTTCAGGGGATGGTGGCTGAAATCTTGGAGGAGCCAACCCCCTCATACCCATACCTCAACACAGACACAAGACATAACTTGCTCTGGAACAGAGGAGTGAACAGATTCCATGGGTGAAGGCTTAGATTCTGTATGTTCACCTGGTTGCTCACTATCCCCATAACAGCACCTCCCACCACCTTCAAATCATCTGCACCAAGATGACATTCTAGCGATAACTACCTTGCTAGCTCCTGGGCTAAGGGGCCTGTACAAGGCTGGCCCTGGGTAAACGTGGAGGGAAATCAGAGTAGAAAACAGGGCCTTCAACTGAGGATTTGGGAAGAGAAAGAACTGCAGGGACAAAAGTTGCAGGCCTTTCTCATTGGGAATTTTTAGAGAATTCTATGCACAACTCCTAACAGTCATTTTAGGGGTAGCATGAAGAAAGAGGACTAGTGTTTGTGAAGACTATATTCCAGGCATTCTGCTATATGCTTTACATTTAATCCTTTGTTTAACCTTCCCTTTTGGGTATGATCCTATGTAGACATTATTATTCCCATTTTATGGATGAGGGAGTAAAGGACAGAGGAATAAAGTATAAAGTATAAATATAATAAATATAAATATAAATATAATAAAGTATAACTTTCTCAAGACCATACATCTAGTAAGTGGCAGAACTAGGACCTGATTTCAAAAAAGAGATGACTGCAACCAACTCTTCAATAGTTTCTGATTTGGAAAAAGCCATTGTCACATCACAGAAGAGAAAAACAAGTCAATCTTAGATATAAACAGATGGTGGGGATTCTAGTTAGGGAGAGGAGCCTCTGCCACCTGAAAATAGGTCTTCTGGAGAATTCTGTTCCAATAGCAGCTTGTCAAATGACTAGTGACCCAGTGCAGTGGGTCACCACAAAACCGGGTGTCACAGCAGTACTGCATCAACCTTTCTATAAATGGTTCCCTGATTCTGCTCATGTTTGGAGGTGAGAAGAGGGAAAGCCCAAGAGAATGTCCCGCATAAAAGATGAGCCTAAATCCAGCTCCTTGTCACTAATGCCAAAATCTTTCAGAAGATGAGAGGGGAAGGTTTTACAAAATCCCAGTACCCTCGGGGCAACACCTCAGATCAATTAAATCAGAATCCTTGAGGTGAAACCTAGGTATCAGTATTTTTTAAAACTCTCCAGGTGATTCCAATTGCAGCCAGGAACGATTGCTCTAATTATAATTAATGCCATAGGAGCCCCAAGGAGCCTTTGTCCAGCAGACAATGCAAGGCTTTCTTAGAAAAGTTCACCTTTGCTCACCTTCCATGGTCCTTCATGCCTTTGCCTTTTATTGGGTTTTTATACTCAGGATGAAAAGGAAGATTCTTGTGCCACTCTGGTTTTTTCTTTTTATAGCACTGATAGAATACCTGATATGACATCCTGGACTTCACCTATACAGGTCTACCTGTTTGTTATCTGTGTTCTCCACTAGAGGGTAAGGTCTATGGATTGGCACCACCATATTGGGAAATCGGGGGGCTACCATTCATGTATAACACAAAGTGAGTGGTACCACCTGGAACTAGGCAACACAGTAGCCTTGCATGGGGAGGCCAACATTTTGTCTTGTTCACTGTTGTGTCCCAAGTGCCTAAAACAGTAGGAGATGCTCAATAAATATCTTCTGAGTGAATGAATAAACAAATGTGATTGTAAAATATAATAAGGCTCCTCTTCATGAGAAAACTTGGTTTTCCTCCAGCCTAGGACCTGGGCTCTGATGCTCATCGTCTTCTTCTCCATTCCCATCATCATTGTTGTGGTCACTGTCACCATCATCCCCAGTGTTATTAGGTCTCCCCCTAAAATTCCCTTTGGACACAGGATTCAATGACTAAAAATAAAAGTTGGAAAACTAATGCCCTATTCAATATAATGTTGGCTTTGCCCAAATCCCTGCCCATCAGCCACCCCAAATGGCTTTGGAACCAACCAAACCAAATAAAACTTTAGATTCTGCCATCATCACTTACTAGCAATGGGGCCCAAGAGAGATTTTATCTTCAGATGATTATTTTAATAACTAACTTACTACACTACTGTAGATTAAGGGAGATTGTATATAAAGAGCTTGTGACCAAAAATTATGGAAACATGCCCTGTCTCACTAGCATGCAGGGAAAGGCAGATTAAAACAAGGTAACAATTTTTACCCATCCGATTGGTGAAAATACTAAAGTGAGATAATATGTTCATAAGGTAATGCTAGCTGCTGTTAATAAATAAACCCCCAAATCTCAACAACTCAATAGACTTTTTTTTTTTTTTTTCAGCTAAAGACTATCAGCAGTGACAGGGAGGGATGATTTGTTCCAACAAGTCATCCATGGATTCAGGCTGTTACCCTCTTGTGAGTGCTTCCCACTATGGGCCTTGGAGTTCTGCAAGATCCTCTGCCTCATTTCAGAGGAAGGATTGTACCAGAGGGTTTTATGGGCAGCTCATCACTTCTACCCAATTTTCTTTGACTAGAACCAATGACATGGCCTCCCCTAAAGGTAAAGACAAGAGCAGCTAGGAAATGCAGTTGTTTGCTGGTTGAATGACTCTTTCTCAGCAACAATTCTGGAGGATAGAATGAGAGCAGGACCCACTAGTGGATGGTTGTTCACCGCTGCCACTAGGCAATGTCAGTGTTGGTGAGAATGGGCTAAGCAGCTTCTCTTACATGCAACTGGCAGAAAGTGAACTGATTGCAGGAGCTCAGAAGACCTCGTGTCTGTAAATTTAAAATTCAACACAAGGTTGTCCTGTGACATAGCTATTGCGCTTCTTGGTACCAATCCAAGAAGTCTGCAGAGGCACACACTAGAATGTTTATTACAACCCTGTTGCAGTCATAAACCCAAACTAAATTTCTGCCAATAAGGAAAAGTTCAAGTAAACCATGTCTATCCATGCTATGGAATTCCAGGCAGGAGTTTTGTAAATGTAGTTAATAAATAGGAAAAATGTCTGGAGGCACATGGACCAAAAAGAAATAATGTCAACTGCAGAGAAAGGTGGGAGGGGCAGGCTGAAGGGAGGGAGGAGGGCTTGGCAGTGACAGGAACATGAAGCTCTTATGGGCGAGCAAGGACAGGCCCAAGCAAGCCCACATGCTTATAAAAAGATGATGTATTAACTCCACTCCTAGGTAGTTATCCAAAAGAACTGAAACGGGGATGTTAATAGCAGCATTATTCACAATAGCCAAAAGGAAAAAAACAACTCCAGTGTCCTCAACAGATGGAAGGATTTAAAAAAAAGAAAAACAAACAAACAAACAAACAAACTACGGTCTATCCGTGCAATAGAATATTATTCAGTCATAAAAGAAACGAAGTTCTAACACCTACTATAACATGGATGAAACCTGAAAACATACTAAGTGAAACAAGCCATACACAGAAGAAAATATGCATGATCCCACCTACAAGCAATATCTAGAATGACAAATTCATAGAGACAGAAAGTAGAGTAGTGGTTACAAGGTGGGGGAGAGGAAATGGGAAATTACCACTTAATGATTACAGTTTCTGCTTAGGATAATGAAAAATCTTGGAAATAGTGGTGATGGTGATTCTCAAAAACATTGACAACATCATTAAGTGAATTATACACTTAAAGTGAATTATACACTTAAAAATGGTTAAAATGACAAATTTTGTTATGTATATTTTATCAAAATGAAAAGATAATCAAATGATCCGCACTTGAACCTAAAAAGAAAAAAAAAGTAATTTAATACATTCTTAACTTTCATTCAGAGAGAGTCAAATAGCCTCCTCTTGAGTCAAGAGAAGTGGAATGAGGATTACAAGGGCCTCTTGGAGAAAGCAGATTTTCCCTCTTCTGCCCCAAGACATGGCTTCCAACATTTAGGTGTCTACTTTTGCTGTACATTGTTTAAAGACAACAGAGTCTTGTATAAGGAGATGGAAGAATGTAATTAAATCTGATGAGGAGTGTGCAATTTAAATCCCTTTAATGGGAAATCACGTGAGCGTAGTCATGTACTATGAGAAGCTGATAATAGAGGTAGAAAATGGGAGGCAAGTTGTTGGAAGTTTGCCTTTGAATCAAGTGGATAGAGACAGCTCTTCCCCCTTGAACTAATTATTGACGTGATTCTCTATGGTGCCTTATGCGTTTTGTGGGGGTGGAGGGAGGCGAGTACATGATTTATGTGTTTAATTTCCCTAGATGCTCAGAAGACTGCAATCTTGCCCTCTGAGCACAGAGAAATTGATTAAAATAACAATTGCCAAGAGCACAACCACCAGCAATCAGTAGGAGGAGCTGTTTTCCTCCCTTAGAATTAGACCTGATTCCTCTCAGCTGCCTGGGGACATCTCCATGGCCATTGGGGGCTCGAATGGAATTTTCAAAGCTAACAAGATTTAACCCTAGCTAACGAGGTCAGTAGAAAAAGTAACAAATTCTCCAGGCTCCAAAGACGGGAACAAAGTTTGTCTCTTCCTGATCTCCGCTCTGCCTCTGCTCTCCAGAGCCTCCAGTTCTTAAATAAATACACTTGTCATCAAATAAAAATTAACAAATATTTATTGAAAGACTGGTGGAGTGTGGGAGGATATGTTTCCTGTGTGGGGCTGGGGGGACGATGTCATAGGGAATGACCAAGGAGGGAGAGAATTTCCCTTTGGAAGGTAATGTACATGGAAGGACACTGGCATGAAGCCAGGAGGCCTTGCCACTTAGTACCTTCTGTGACCTTGAGCAAGTGATTTATCCTCCCTGAGCCCAAGCTTCCTTGTCTGTGCCGTGGGGATGATGGTAGTAATGTCTACTGCGTGGTGGGATGTGCATTTAAGGGAGAGATGTGTAAAGGCCTGGCACAGAGTAAAAGCTTAGTAAGTCGTTGGCATTATCTGTGTTGTTGGCTGCAGATCACAAGAGTGGTGATCACAAGTCCAAACAGAAGAGGACACTTAGGGGTGAGACAAGGGATGGGCATTGGGATGGACACCAAGTCCACTGCAAAGCTAGAAACAGGAAGGGAACTCATGAAAGGGTTATATTTATGATTGCACTTATGTTAAAAATGGGACATAGAGGGCAAGGTCTGGAAGGGTCTTGGATGCAGAGCTTTCCTGCCCACCCCATGTGGAGTCAAGGTGCACAACTCTTCCATCACCAGTTCACCAACAAGGAAGTGTCACCAAGCCTCGGTGTCCAGAGATCCTATTAGGGCTTCATTACAAAGGCACAACTGATTAACTCATTGGCCTTGTGATTGAATTCAATCTCTAGCAGTTCTCCCCTCCCCAGAGGTCAAGAGACTAAAAAGCCCCAACCTTCTAATGGAGGTCTTTCTGGTCACCATCTCCCACCCTGCAACCACTCAGGGACCTAGCTGGATTGCCTCATTAGCATGACAAAGAAATGCCTCTCACTCAGGGGATTCCAAGAGTTTTGGAGGCTTAAGACCAGAGAGATCCCTATAACGCCACAGATTTGGACCTGGGGGAACTGGACTTGAGTCTCACTGGGTTTGACCAGGACCTATCTCGATTTGTGTCTTTCCACCTGGGCTTCAGCATCTTCCTTTGTAAGTGGAAGAATTGCACAGTTACTTTCAGAAGTCTGATGCAGCAAAGCAAAGAATATACATGGAGGAAAAAATACTGAAGGACATAAATCAAAACAATGAATGTTGGTTGACTCTGCAAGGATTTTTTCCTTTTTTGTAATTTCTCTAATATAATGTCCATATATTTCTGTACTTTAAAAATATTTAAGGGGAGCCTGGGTGGCTCAGTGGATTAAGCCTCTGCCTTCGGCTCAGGTCATGATATCAGGGTCCTGGGATTGAGCTCCACATTGGGCTCTCTGCTTGGCCAGGAGACTGCCTGCCTCTCTGCCTACTTGTGATCTCTGTCAAATAGATAAATAAAATCTTAAAAAAATATATTTGAAATGTCCCATGGTTCTACAATACACACCCACACGAAACTCCACAAACTTAAAAGCATTAATGTACATAATTTGTATATTTAAAATGCACAGATGTATACAGCTGGATGAGTTCTGACAAATGTATACACCCCCATAACCAATACCCAAATCTAGATGCAGGATACTTCCATAAAACAAATGTCATGGGGATGTAAGTTACAGCATGGTGACTCTACTTCAGAGTATTACACATTTGTAAGTTGCTAAGAGAGTAGATCTTAAAGGTTTTCATCCCAATAAAACACTTTTTTGGGAACTATTTACGGTGATGAATACTAATAGCTAGACTTACTGGGGTGGTCATTTCATAATATATACAAATATCAAATCATCACACTGTGTATCTGAAACTAATATAATGTGATGTCAATTATACCTCAATTTTAAAAAAAGGCAACCCTTCCCCCGATTTTTTAAAGGTGTAGAACATTTCTGTGACCCCAGAATTTCCCTTTTCAGGTTTCTAGTCTATCCTACCCCAGAGCCAGCTCTATGGTGACCTTTAACACCATTGGTTTTGTATGTTCTTGAATTCCAAATAAGTAGAATCATACGCTATGTACTCTCTTGGGTCAGTTCTTCTCAGCATGATGTTTGGAGATACATCCAGGTGGTGGTAGAAGTTCAGTATTTTTTAGAGCTAGTGATCCACTGAGTGACTGGACCACAGTGTGGTTATCAATGCTCTTGCTGCTGGACCTTTGGGTTGTTTCCAGTTTGCAAGTCTTGAGAATAAAGTTGTTACAATCTTGGACAAGTGTTTTTGTGGATATTCTCCTGGATAGACATGCAGGCACTGAGTTCCTGGATCTTAAATGTATGCTGACCTGTTTATGAAATTGTAAGTAATCTCCAAAGTGGATGAACCATCTAAAATTCTCACCAGCAACGGATGAGGGTTCTAGTGGCTTTGCACCCTCACCAACACTAAGCATTATCAGTTCTTGATTCTAGATATTCTGGTGAGCATGAGGTGGTATTTTTGCTATTAATTTGTATTTTCTTGGTAACTTGTTATGCTTTGTGTCTTTGCACTTGCTTTCTGGGCACTCATATTTTCTTTTCTTTTTTTTTCTTAAGATTTTATTTATTTATTTGGGGGAGAGAGAGAGAGAGCAGGCGGAGGGCCAGAGGGAGAGGGAGAGAGAGAATTCCAAGCAGGCTCTGAGCTGACCACAGAGCCTGATGTGGGGTTTGATCTCACAACCCTGAGATCATGACCTGAGCCAAAACCCAGAGTCGGACGCTTAACCAGCTGAGTCACCCAGATGCCCCATGGGTTTTCATATTATCTTTTGTGAAAGGTTTGTTGAAGTAATTTGCCCTTTTTAAAAAAAAAAAAATAGAAGGGCATCTGAGTGGCTCAGTTGGTTAAGTGTCTGCCTTCAGCTCAGGTCATGATCCCGGGGTCCTGGGAATGAGCTCCACATTGGGCTCCATGCTCCATGGGGACCCTGCTTCTCCCTCTCCCTCTGCCAGCCCCTCCCCCTGCTTGTGCTCTCACTCTGTCTCTCTCTCCCTGTCAAATAAATAAAATCTTTTTTAAAAATTGGAAAATGCTTAACATTTGTGGGTGTTTTCATATCAGTTTTCTCATTTTGTCCTCCCCCAAAGCCTGAGAGGTGGGTGGGACAGCAATCATCCCTTGTCGTAGAGGAGGATGCTGACATTTAAAGGATGTGTCACAGTCAGATGATGGAATGTCTGGAATTACAAGTTGGGTTTTCTCATTTTCATTCTCGCATAGATCCTGCTGTTCTTCTCTATGAAGGGCTATGACGTTGTGATGCTTGGAAGACGTCTGGAAAAGGGGTCTAAATAACAGACTCACAACTTCTACCATGTGTGAGCAAGCATGGGAAGGGATCTGCTTTGTTTCTCTGATCAGACCCTGATGGCTGCCTTTTACCAGCCAACGTGGGAGACCTACCGAGACCACAGTGGGATTCATGGTGCTTTTAGACAGAATACTCTGTACTAGCTTCTTGACTGTCCCTCATGAAATGATGGGTAAACTTTGCTTCTCAGGACAATAAGTACCTCAAACATAGGCTTCAGCACAACCCAAGGACCATGTGGCCACCCGGCGAGACTGATAAGTCCAGGTCAAGCAAGGAGAAATGGTCCTGGCACTCTCCAGAGGGGGTGGCCACTTCCACCACACTCCCCTGGGTGATACTTACATCTGCCATCCTTGGGAAATGTCCAGTTCATTCAAATAAGGGAGCAAATCCCTGAGACGATCCACCTGGTATCATTGCCTCTGGTCACTCACTTTTCCTGCCCACCCCACTACCCACACTCTCTGCCTCCCTGGACATTGCCTGGACTCTAAAGGTGGACCGCTGGTTTTAGTTACCCTTTATTGATCACCTTCTCTAGGTTCAGAATAGCTGTGGGGTGCCTGGGTGGCTCAGTGCGTTAAAGCCTCTGCCTTCGGCTCAAGTCATGATCCTAGGGTCCTGGGATCGAGCCCCACATCGGGCTCTCTGCTCGGCAGGGAGCTTGCTTCCTCCTCTCTCTCTGCCTACTTGTGATCTCTGTCAAATAAATAAATAAATAAAAATATTTTAAAAAATAGCTGTGGTTGCTTCCACTTAGATCATGTCATCGTTTCCTTTTATTTTATTGTTCTTTTTGAAATTCATCTGTTTGCTGTCTCATGCCTTTAAAGAATCTTTACTTCAAAAGTGATAGGAATAACTCATTAGCGAAGTCTGCTTCCCTATGCTAATGTGCTTTGGCTAGAGGAAAAGGCCGTTCTTTTTAGGAAAACATGAGAACTTTGCTGTGGCATCCTGGAGAAGATACCTTGTTCCTCTGGTTTAGCTCAGAGGGATGGTCCTAACCAGGAAAATTCCAGATAACAGCCTTGAAGTCTACTACCTACCTGTGGCCTTGCTTCTGGATTGTGGTATGTCCCAGGTTGAAAATACCCTCATCTGTAAGTGATGGGGGTGGAGGGAGGTGGGTGACAAGAAGGACCAGAGAGGAGCAGACTAGGGTTGATGTGAGCATGAAATGTAAAGCAGAGAGGAAAGAGCTAGGGGAAGGGTCTGTGTTATGCAGTAGCTACCACATCACTTTATCCAGTGTGAGTTCTCCATAGGTATTTGATGAATCAAATACTGTAGAGTTATTTGGTAGTCAGTGCTGTGGCTGGGTGAATGGGACCCTCAAGGATTCCTCAAATGGAACTGTCAGCCCCCTCCCATGGCTGTAGTCACTAGAAGACTAAGTGTGAACCACAATGGGCCAAATTACTTCTGCTCATTCATTTAAAAATTTTTTTAAATGAGGGATAACTTACATATAGTAAGTAAAGCTCACAAATTTTCAATGTACAGTTCAATGATGTTTCTCATGTATACACGCATGTAACCCATCGCCCAACGCAAGACCTAGAACATTTGCAGCATCTCCAGTGATGTTCCATCATATCCTCCCGGTCGATGTCCTACACAGACAACCACTATTGTAACTTTTATAGTCATCAGTTAGTTTTGCCTGCACTTGAACTTCATATAAGTAGAATTGTGCAGCATGCACTCCTCTGTGTCTGGTTTCTTTTGCTAGACATTCATCCATGTTGCTGTCTATAGCAATAATATGGTATTTTTCACTCCATTTGTAGTACGTAGTAGTATGAATAGACCCCTATTTACTTATCTATTCTGTTAATGAATGCTGGGGTTGTTTCTACTTTAGGATGTTATGCATAATGCTGCTGTAGACATTTTTGTAGATGCTTTTGGTGAAAATATGCACTTGTTTCTGTTAGGCACACACCTAGGAATCATGGGGGTAGTTATGTTTAACTCTGTAAGAAACTTTAATACAATTTTTCAAAGTGTTTGCACTGATTTTTACTCCCACCAGAAATAAATGACAATTCCAGTTGCCTCACATCCTTGCCAACCTTTGATATTTTCTGACTTTATTTTAGCCATTCTGCATTCTGGCAGTGTACATTGTGGTTTTTCATTTGCATTTCTTTTTAAGATTTTTAAAAATATTTCTGTTAGCTAAGTTATGACATTCAGAATTAGCATTAAGAACATAATAACTGAATTAATGTTGTTTTAAAATTTTCACTCTCTTGGATTTGTAAAGCAGTGTTTGATGGATTGAATGAGATCATCTATTACTCAGGTTTGCAAAAATATAGCAATTAAAGTAATGGACTCCAGTAGTCATTAGCATTTCCATTACTAAGGGACCCTTTCAAAACCTTCAGTCTCCTCTTCAAATCTGGACCTTAGGAAACCTCATGGGTTTTGTTTTCTACCACTTAGTATGGATAAAGATGCTCACTGCAGGGCTATTTAAAAATACATATTCCTAAAGGGCTCAAAACGGCAAGAAGGATTGAAATCAGAAAGACCCAGTTGGTTTCTGTTGGAATAAATTTCCTAGTAAATCTTTGATTTTGAAATAATCACTTATTTGATTTAAGAATGATCATTTATTTAATGGCTATATGTCCTGTGCAGGGGGGAAAGAATAATCTGTGGTCTTGTATATATGCATACCAGTTATTTACTTATTTTATGAGTTTGTATCTGGTAATTTAAATGATTAAAATTCTTTCTGAGAAGGGACTGTGTTTGGTACACTAGCATACTGACCATTGTAACAACTAGGACAGTGTCTGGCACACAGTAAGTGCTCAATAAAATATTTATTAAATGAATGAGTTAAAACTGTTCCTTTTCATATATATTCAGTGCCTAAAACAAAGCTTTGCAAATGACAGACAACTCAGAAATGTTTGTGGAAGAAAAATAGAAAATCTGGAAAGAGAAAAAATTGAATGAGTCCAAGGGAAGGAAGGAAAATTAATCCTGGCAAGGTTCCCTTTACATAAGCAAGGGCTTTATTATTTTCCTAATATATGCTCTCTACAACATACATCCAGACATCCACTTGGATGTTCCACAGACCACTCAGTTCAACATGTTCAAAATTAAACTCATTGAATTTAACAGTATATAACCACTCTTCAAGACCTCCCCTTTTCATGTATCCACTTAGCTAATACTACCCCCAAGCTAGCACTGTCCGTCATGACAGAAAATTAATGCCAGTAATCTCCCTACTCCTCTCTTCCTCACCAACCTGTTCATTTATAAGTTAGTTCATTCAACAAATGTTTATTAAGAGCCTTTTATAGGGTAGGTGCTATGGTGAGTGCTGTGAAATGTGTAAGCCTGATGATTCACAGAACCGTACCCCTGGGGCAAATAATACATTATATGTTAATTTTTTTAAAAGTTTTATAAAAAAGCTTTTTATGCACTTGATTTTGTTCTTGGTATTGATGACATGTCTTTTGGACCACCTTTTCCTGAGAAGTACTTTGCTTATTCAAGAACCCAACTGCTATCATCTTGATTCCCTAGGCAACACGTCATTTGAGACATGTTCCAGACTTGAGAACAAAGGCTGGAAGCTTCATTGCATGGCTGAATATTCCATTTACAGAGGGTGAGTCAAGGATGACTCAAGACAAATGATAACCATTTCTATTGAATCCGCGTGTCTAGCTGAGAGAAATATTTCCATTCACAAAATTCTTCCTTCCTCTTTCTTACTGCTGCAGTAGACATATCGTACATTTAATCAGATTTCTCAATTGTGTGAGGACTCAACGGCTCAGTTAGAGATGGAGTTTGGTGTGGATCAAGAGGATTTGTGATGGTTGGTGGAAGGTGGTTCATATACGTGCATGAAGTCAGGGAAAACATTGATCCAGCAGGAGGGTGGGAGAATGTACCTCAGACCCCGAAATCTCACTTTCTGGTAAGTCTGTGTCAAACTCTAGATGGTGAGAATAATAATAGGGTGAGATATCACAAAAATATTCAATTTTATAATCATTTGATGAGCAGCTGTTACGGGTAGGCAAATATAGGCATTCCCTGCATTAGAAATATCTGACTCTCCAAAGACTTACACATGTAAAATTCAATTTTGATATAGCTCCCCTTCTCTTGAACCATTCTGAAATTCCCTCCAAACTCTCTCCTCCCCTTCTTCTCTGGCTCCAGGCAGCAGTCAGGAAGGAAGCTAATATAAAGAACTGCCTGATTATTTATTTCTAAATATTCCTTTTTCTGTTGCTTTCTCACCCTCCGTTATCAACTAATTATACACCAAACAATGCGTTTATTATTTGTAAATTCATCTTTGAACGTTCCCTCCTCTTCCTTGTTCTCTCCCCGCCCCCACCTCTTCCCTCATCCATTCTCTGTGGTCTAAATGCCAGCAAAAACAACCTTAATCAAGGTTGAGATGAATAATGCTTGGAATACACTTCAGGAAAAATGGAAATGCTTAATGCTATCTACTGGTGTCCAGAGACTATTAAACTCTTAATCAGCCCTCTTTTCCTCCTCGAATAAGTTTTCTTGTTATCAACCACAAACAGTCAAAGGAAAAAAAAAATAAGCCTTGCTCATAGTCAATGTTAGCATTTGGTGCTCTATTTATGAATTTTGAAGGAATATAGTTTCATATTTTTATTGTGGATGTACAGCATTTCAGCCTCATTGAGTGATATAGGGACGCAAATACCATTAAGAATATTGCTACTGGGGCACCTGGGTGGCTCAGTGCGATAAGCCTCTGCCTTCGGCTCAGGTCATGATCTCAGGGTTCTGGGATCAAGCCCTGCATCGGACTCTGCTTGGCAGGGAGCCTGATTCCCCCCTGCCCCCACCTGCCTCTCTGCCTACTTGTGATCTCTCTCTGTCAAATAAATAAATAAAATCTTAAAAAAAAAAAAAAGAATAGATTGTTAAAAAAAAAAAAAAGAATATTGCTACTAAGAAAAATTCCAATGGGAGTTTCCAACCACTGAACCTGCCATATCTTCCTGAAATCCAGTCCACAAATTGGGACCTCTAGATATGAATGCTTCTTGTTTACTGGGAGTGTCTCTCTGTTTTCTTGTTTACAAGGCTGTGTAGTTTTCATACAGGTTTTGGGAGAGCAGGCATTGACTCCTTTCATACAGAGCAAGTCTATGCAAGCATTTCACCTGCACGTGCATGTGTGTGCGCACACACACATATAAGAGGAAATGAGAGACCTGAGAGAGATTGCTACTTTCTGTACTCCAAACCCATCTCCCTGGCCATTTATAGGAGTGGGTATGTGGGAGACGTCCTCCAGTCTGGTCCAGCAGAGCTCAAAAGGCAGAAGAAGACACAGGAGTCAGGGAGGGAGTCCCTTCTGTCCTAACATTCCCAACAGCATACAAAGCCAATATGAGAACCAAGGAGAAATGCCTCAGGGGGAGAGTTGGGTAGCAGTCAGCTCCACTCAACTTCCAGCTGTACCCATTCCCAGATTCCAACATCCGAGGCTATGTGGCCATTTCAGGACTTGGCTGTCTAGCCTCTGAACCAGGGAGTGTTGGAAATTGGAATCCATGTGCCTCTCACGACCTCCTGGACCTAAGTTTCTATTCTTCTAATACAATCAACTCTTTGTAATCACTCACTTATTTTAATCTTTTCCTAAATTATAGTCAAATCACACCATTTACTTGTAAGAAATTTCTTCCTGTAAACCTATCTAGCCCTTCCTGTTTTCCCTCCTTTCTTTTCCACCTTTTCTAAGACTCTTAAGCACTAGGTAGACACTATATTATCTTTATTTATAGATGAGGAAATCAAAGCTTGAAGAGTTTAAGTAACCAGCCTCTAGTCTCGTGGGCAATAAATATTGGAGAAAGATTTAAACCCAAGTCCTCCAATCCCAGAACCTGAATTCTTAGTCATCATGCCATACAATCTCTCCAACAGGAAAGAGAACAGTGTAACAATAGCATGTTTCTTGTGGGGACAGTGAGAGGATTAAATGATGTGATTTAGGTTTAGTGTTTGGCCCATGGAAAGACGTAACAGATGTTAAGGATGGGAATGATAATGCAGATGATGGTGGTGATAGTGATGAAAAAGGAGGATGAGGAGAAGGAAGAAGGAGGAAGAGAAACATCAAAAGTTTTACTCATTTGCCTCCTTTAATAATGATTCCAACTGCTTATTATGCAAGGTGGGTGATTGTCATGGTGGGAGAGAGAGTTAGGAGGTGGTTGGAGAAGAAGCTATAATTTGGAGAAAAGGATTTGCCTCTGTGCAATTTGAGGAAGGGTTGACATTTCAAGCTAGAGATGTCACATTGCTCACCTCTTTTCTTCCAACAGACCCTCCAAGGGCTAAAGAGTTCCCTAAGACTCTATGAGTCAGACCAATCTTGGATTCATTTCCTCACTCTGGAAATCCAGTGAGACCTTGATTTCAGGGGATGGTGAGATGTGAGAGTGGAGGGGGATGGAAGGGACTGAGGTCAGTGCTCAAACATTGATAACAGATCTTCTGCTAATTCGACTCTAGTTTCAGACATTCCTAAGGCCAATTCGTTATGTTCTAAATGCCACACTGTTAATCCCAAACATTAGTGCATACAGATGGCCTGTCCGTGGAAAGAACAGGGCTAGAGGTTAGGGAAGGAACTACCAGTCAGTCCAGTCATCAGGGCATATCTACTCAAAGTGCTCAGCTCTGCCTTGAGGGTGAGGTTTTTGGATATTAATTACCAGAGACCTCCTAAAGCTATTTTGGAGAATTCAAATCTAAGCCAAAAGCAAACAGCAGTATGTTCATGTGTGTCTGTGATGGCAGGAGATAAAGGCCACTGCAAGGACAGAAGAGAGGACCGGAAATGGAGACCTATGTTTGGGCATGACCTTCAATACCAGGGATTCTGACTCGTAAGTAGGTGTGGTATAATCATGCCTGGCCTGAACAGGCAGATTACCAACTCTGCCTTTGTTAACAGACAGATACGAGTAAGGCGTAGGCAAAACCCAGGTAGAAGTAGAAGCAAAAAGAGGTATTTTCCTTCTGTGCAAGACATACCTCTTGGCATTTTCGATTCCTCATCTATAAAATCTATAAATCTACAAAATGGATATTTTATTTAATAAGAACTTATCTCCCGGGGTGCCTGGGTAGCTCAGTGGGTTAAGCCTCTGCCTTCGGCTCAGGTCATGATCTCAGGGTTCTAGGATCGAGCCTGGTATCAGGCTCTCTGCTCAGCAGGGAGCCTGCTTTCCCCTCTCTCTCTGCCTGCCTCTCTGTCTACTTGTGATCTCTCTCTCTGTCAAATAAATAAATAAAATCTCAAAAAAAAAAAAAAAGAGAACTTATCTCCCTAAAACTCAGCACAGTTTGACATTGCTTAGTAACGTGTTCCTTCCACTCTGACAGCTTTAATTGTTCTGACTAGTACTGTGGACACTTACCACCTGCCCACATTTTCTGCCCAATCTTCCTCCTAACCTGCCAGGTCATGGCCCTACAGGAGCTCAGAGGAGGAAGAGATTTGTGTAGGATGGACATGCCCTCTTGTTCTCCTTTGAAGGGGCTGGGCTTCAGCTAGGTCTTAAAGTATAGGTAAGTTTAAGACAAGTATAAATTCTACAAGAGGTTATTCCTAATTTTGGCAACTGTAAGAAAGAACACAGTTAATGTGATGATAAGCTCAAGGAGAAGGAGGATCCATCTATGGATCTAGAGTGAGAAATCAAAATATGGAGGGAAAGTTTTCATTCAACCTTATAAGCCACCCTGTAGAATATGTGTTATAATTATCCCCACATAACAAGTAGGGAAATAAGCTAAAGGCCATCCAGCTAGCTCAACAGGAAATAACATAGCTGGGAACTAATTGGGATTGTCTGAAGGTAGAGCCTGTGATGACCACATACTTACCATGTGCCAAATCCTTCATTCACTTGGAACCATACAGGCAAGCTCCTCCAAGCACACTCAGGGGTTTTGGATCTACGAGTTAGAAAGTATAAGGGAAAACACAATCTTTTAACTTCAACATTTCTTGTATTGCTTGCATTTTACAATGGTATGCGTTTTATTTTACTTTATTTAAGGAAGAAATACGTACATGAAGCAGAGAGCATGAGCTGGCCAGACTTCAGGTTGGCCCTGTGTTGGCATCCAGGCCCCCATCTGGCACTGGAATGCTTCCATGGGTGGGTAAAGACTTGGTGTAATGTAAGAATCCACAGTTGGGGCCAATGGTGCTCCCTACAGGGCTTGGCCCAAACTGCGAAGGAAGGGTAGGGGGGCTCAGCCTACCAAGTATCTGGCTTTTCCCAGGAGGCTCAGGTTTAGTGGCAATTGAGATGGACAGGGTTTTATTTCACAAGAAATGAGCAGAACATGAAAGTAGTCAACACAAAGCTAAAGTCCATCCACAACCAAGGTCTAATCCATGCTAGTATACAGCTCATGTGCTGCCATGACAGTTGGGGTCAGAGGAAATGGGGCTGGGTGGAGGGAGTGGGGGGTGGGAAGTGAAGGGAAGGAGGGAATGCCCAAGGTCTCTTCTGGGAAGTTTCCAAATCCATTTAAAAGGTAAGTAATGGCTTGAGAGAAAAAGTTCTTTCAGTCATGGAACTTTAGATAGACACTTGCTTCTCTGATTCTCAGATCCACATTTTCAGATGAGAAGCTATTGAGAGGATCAAAATGAGAAAACTTTGTTTACATGATTAGGTCTTATTATTGTCAACAGATAGAACACAGCCCCATTTCTATACCCTGCCTGTTTTCTCATTGACTATAGGGGTAGGCGTGTATGGGCTCTATATAGGCTTAGAGATTCATTACTTTTACTCATATGTCTACAAAGGCTTTATTTCACAGGAAACTGCTGTCTTTTATCTGGGAAAACAGGTATCCTAACTCAGGTGACCCTTAAAACAAGAGCTTAGGGGTGACATCATGGACAAAGATCAGAAACAAGACAAGGATAGAAGCTTCACCCCTGCTTTCCAAAATTGTGCTGGGTCCTAGCCAGAGCGATTAGGCAAGCAAAATAAATAAGAGGCATTCATATTGGAAAAGAAGAAACAAACTATTTTTATTTACAGATGACATGATCCCATATACGGAAGATCCCAAAGAATCTACGAAATGGCTACCAGAGGTGATACATTTAGCAAAGTTGCAAGATACAAGATCAACACATAAAAATATTTGTGTTTCAATATACCAACAATGAACAATCCAAAAAGGAAATTTTAAAAAGTGATTCCATTTACAACACCATCCTAAACAAACAAACAAAAAATACCTAAGAATAAATTTAACTGAGGAGATGAATGGCATATATGCTGAAAACAATAAAACATTGGTGAAAGAAACCAAAGGAGACCTAAATATATGGGAAAACATCTTGTGTTCATGGAGTGGAAGAGTTTGTATTGTTAAGACGTCAGTACCCCTCAAAGATATCTATAGATTCAATCCATTCCCTATCAAAACCTCAATGGCCTTTTTTGAGGCAGTGAAACAGCCAAATATTAAGTTCATATGGAATTGCAGGGGGCTCCAAATAGTCAAAACAATTTTGAAATGGAAGAACTTTTCATAATTCTGGAGACTGCAAATTCCAAGATCAATAATTTTGAGTAAAGACAACTGGGGTCTCCCCAAAAAGAGAATTGCCAAATGACTGCTCAATCTATAACCTTAAAAAAGTAATGTAAAATAAAGAAAGATGGAGGCCATACAAAGAACAATCATGTC
This sequence comes from Martes martes, assembly GCF_963455335.1. Classification (NCBI taxonomy): domain Eukaryota; kingdom Metazoa; phylum Chordata; class Mammalia; order Carnivora; family Mustelidae; genus Martes; species Martes martes. The sequence continues at coordinate 29,658,257 of NC_137896.1, forward strand.
CTGAACTTCCATTTAAAAAAAAAAAAAAAGAAAATATGGGACACTCCAGCATAATTGCACAGTTACCAGACAGTGGAAAATGAGCATGGATTGGATTTTGCTACATGGCTGTATGGTCTGCGCTGCACATAAAACTGCCTATTCTGATGCTTACGAAGGACTCAAGCTCTTCTTTTTTAGTATTGTGTTATGTTAGTCCCCACACAGTACATCATTAGTTTTTGATGTAGTGTTCCATGATTCATTGTTTGCGTATAACACTCAGTGCTCCATATAATCCATACCCTTCTTAATACCCATCACCAGGCTCACCTGTGACCCCAACCCCCTCCCCTTCTAATACCCTCCATTTGTTTCCCGAAGTCCATAGTTTCTCATGGTTCATCTCCCAGCCTGATTTCTCCCCATTCAGTCTTCCCTTCCTTCTCCTAATGTCCTCCATGCTATTCCTTATGTTCCACAAATAAATGAAACCCTGCAATAATTTGCTTTCTCTGTTTGACTTATTTCACTCAACATAATCTCCTCCAGTCCCATTCATGTTGATGCAAAAGTTGGGTAGTCATCTTTTCTGACAGTTGAGTAACATTCCATTGTATATATGGACCACATCTTCTTTATCCATTCATCTGTTGAAGGGCATCTCGGCTCTTTCCACAGTTTGGCTACTGTGGACATTGCTGCTATGAACACTGGGGGCATATGGCTCTTCTTTTCACTACATCTGTATTTTTAGGGTAAATACCCAGTAGTGCAATTTTTTTGTCTTTATTTAAAATTGTTGATCTTGCACTTCTCAACCTCCAGAACTATGAAAAATAAATGTTTTTTTTCTTTAAGCCTTTTAAATGGACTTAGAGACTAAGTAGTCTCATTTCCTTGATACAAATTTATTAGATACTTTAGATATTTTTATTGAAGCCTTTTGATACAAGACCAATCGGGACTTTTTCTGTATGCATGATATCAGCTTTCATATTCTTTGGTGTGTTGACTCCTTTGTGGTATTTTACTGGTAATACACTTACCTTTTGACTTTGTGCAAAAGAAAGAAAGAAAGAAAGAAAGAGAGAGAGAGAGAGAGGGAGGGAGGGAAGAACTTACATTTCCAGAATTTAAAATCTACTATAAAGCTATAGTAATTAAAAAAAACAACAACTATGTGGTACTAGCATAAGAATAAACACATAGACCAATGGATTAGGATAGAGAACTCAGAAATCAACCCTCATATATATGGTCAACCTATTTTAGACAAGAGTGCCAAGACAATCCATGGGAAATGGATAATCTTTCCAGCAAACCTGCTGGGAAAACTGGATATCCACAGAGAGAAGAATGAAGCTGGACCTTTACCTTATACCACTTAAAAAAAATCAAGTCAAAATGGACTAACCTAACATAAGGGCTAAAACTATAAAACTGCTAGAAAAAAGTAGAGGTGTAAATCTTCATGACCTTGGATTTGGCAATGGATTCTTAGACATGACACCAAAACCATGAGCAACAACAACAAATAGATAAGTCAAACCTCTATTAAAATTACAGACACCAAGGGACATTATCAGAAAAGTGAAAAGACAACCTACAGATTGGATAAAATATTTGCAAATTATATACCTGATAAAAGTCTAGTATCCAGAATATATAAAAAATTCTCACAACGAGACAAACAACACAACTTAAAAATGGGCAAAATAGATACTTTTCCCAAGGAAGTTAAACAAATGGCCAAAAGCACATGAAAAGATCCTCAACATCATTAGTTAGAAAAAAGCCAATTAAAACCACAATGTGTGGAGAGGGTGGTTGGGTTAAGGACATTGGGGAGGGTAAGTGAATGGTGAGGGCTGTGAAATGTGCGAGCCTGATGATTCACAGACCTGTACCCCTGGGGCAAATAATACATTATATGTTAATAAAAATAATTAATAAAAAAACCACAATGTGGTACCACTTCACACCCACTCGGGTGGCAATAATCATCAAAAAAACAAAAAGTGTTGGTGAGGTCTTGGAGAAATTGAAAGACTTGTACATTGCTGGTGAGAATGCAAAATAGTTTGGCCTCTAACAGTTTGGCAGTTCCTCAAAACGTTAAACATGAAATTACTGTATGACCCCATAATTTCATTCTGAGGTCTATATATTTTTTTTAAAAATTGAGCAGATCCTGCGCCCAAGGAGACTCACGCAGCCAACATTGTCTCCTTTGCACAACTCTTAATGGCTATCTCTCTCCTGGGCACAATGGCAACTCTTAAGGGAAAACTGATGGCACCAGGTGCAGATGAAGAGGCAACCATCCCAAACAATAAGATCACTGTAGTGGGCATTGGACAAGTTGGTATGGTGTGCGCCATCAGCATTCTAGAAAAGTCTCTGGCTGATGAGCTTGCCCTTATAGATGTTTTGGAAGATAAAGGCAAAATGACGGATCTGCAACATGAGAGCTTATTTCTTCAGACACCTAAAATTGTGGCAGATAAAGATTACTCTGTGATTGCCAATTCTAAGATTATAGTGGTGACTGCAGGAGTCCATCAGCAGGAGAGCAAGAGCTGTCTCAATCTGGTGTAGAGGAATGTTAATGTCTTCAAATTCATTATTCCTCAGATAGCCAAGTACAGTCCTGATTGTATCACAATTGTGGTTTCCAACCCAGTGGATATTCTCACATACGTTACCTGGAAACTAAGTGGGCTACCCAAGCACTGTGTCATTGGAAGTGGGTGTAATCTAGATTCTGCTAGATTTCACTATCTTATCCCTGAAAAACTTGTCATTCATTCCAGCAGCTGCCATGGATGGATTTGGGGAGAACATGGGGACTCAAATGTGGCTGCATGGAGTGGAGTCAATGTGGCAGGCGTTTCTCTCGGGAACTGAATCCAGAAATGCGAACAGGCAGTGACAGTGAAAATTGTAAGGAAGTGGAGAAGATGGTGGTTGAAAGTGCCTATGACGTCATGAAGCTAAAAGGATGTACCAATTGGGGTGTCGGATTAAATGTGGCTGATATCATTGAATCCATGTTGGAAAATCTATCCAGGATTCATCCAGTGTCAGTGACGGTGAAGGGAATACATGGCATGGAGAATGAAATCTTCCTGAGCCTTCCATGTTTCCTGAAGTGTCAGGGATCAATCAGTGTGATCAACCAGAAGCTGAAGGATGATGAGGTTGCTCAGCTGAAGAAAAGTGCACATACCTTGTGGGACATCCAGAAAGACCTAAAAGGCTTGTGACTTCTGGCTGCTAGGCTGTAGACATTTAAACATTACAACGTGATTAACCATGAGCCTTTAGTTTTCAGCATGTACATGGATCACAGTTTGTTTTTATCTTCCTACATATGTGAACCTGGGCTCACAGACTGGAAGCCCATGTTTGGTTTAACACTTGCAGCAGGAGCCCTTGAACAGATCATATTATCATAAATGCTTCTTTAAAAAAAAATTGAAAACAGGTGCTCAAGCAAGTCATTGTACACACATTTGTAGCAGCACTATTCATGATAGCTAAAAGATGGGAAAACAGTGAATGTCCACCAGTGGATGACTAGATAAACTGATTTATACACATATAATGGAATATCATTTCAGCACATAAAGGGATAAAGTACTGGTATATAGTAGGATATGGCCAGCCCTCCAAAACATGACGTTAGGAGAAAGAAGCCAGACACCAAAGATTGTATATTGTATGATTCCATTTATGTGAAATATCCAGAATTGATCAATCCATAGCGATGGAGGGAAGGGGATGGAGGGGGAAAGAGGAGAGATTCCTTAATGGATAAGGATCAGTGACCTACTAAAAACAAAAATGTCAACATTCTCCACAGGACTTAACCATGGCTAGGACTACCCCTGAAACTAATGTAACACAGTGTGTCAAAACACTGGGACTAGAAAGGAGCTTCCCCAGTCTGATTGAAGGGCGTTTAGTCCAACAAAATTCACAAAAGAAATTTGAATAGTTGAACTTACAAATGATGGGGGTTTTTTTTGGAAAGTTTGTAGCATGTATACTTCTCGTGTTTTTAAAGCTTAAAACTCCACTAAGACTTTTGGAGCATCCTGTATGAACCTGACCCCTCTCCTCCTTAGCACTCACCATTGCTCCCCAGACGCCCCCCATTAGTTGCCCTCAGGACAAAGTCCTGCCAAGTCCTGCCACCACCTCTTAACCCAACTCTCTCCCCGCTGCTGCAGGTGCTCATAGACTCTGAGCTGCATGTGGCATCTGGACCTTTGTCAGTACTGTGTGCTCTTTAGTTCCAATGCAAGCCCCCTGTTCCCTCCATCCCCTTCTCTGCAAGGTTCAACTCCCATTTCTCATTTCTCTTCTTTCAGAGGAGCCTTTGCTAGAAACCAATGCTCCCTGCTAACCCTCCCCTCACGCTCCCTCAGGGTCCTGTGCTCACCTCATCCTGGGCTTAACTCACAATGTCACATGCCTGGTAATCTTTTTGTGAGGCAGGTTCTTCCCCACTGTGAGATCTTGAGGGAAGGACTCAGTTGGTAAGAGTGAGGAATGAGCAAAAACATGACCCAAAAGTTCATCAAAGGTCTTACTAGTGACTTGGTTGTTGGATATTTGTGTCTAAAATTGGCTTGACCAATTGGGCATCTTGTCACCATTTTTCCATTTACTAGCTGTGACCTTGGTCAAATCCCTTCACTTCTCAGTGTCTTCCTTGTCTCACAAATGGTGAAATAGAAACAAGCAAATGAAATTGAGGCTCTCAACGTGCTTTTCTCTGGTAAGAGGTTATTACTACAAGTTTCTGAATCACAGTGTAAAAAACACAGATGCTGGAAGCAGAGGGGGCTCAGAGACAACAAAGCTGATTTCCTTCATTTTATTAACAAGGAAATGAGGTCAGAGATTTCACAGTGAGAGGCAGGCTCCGAGCTTGCTCAAACCTGGGGCTCTTGGCTCTTCCCAACACCTCATTCTCCTTGGCACACTCAGATTAATCTTTGGGGAAGAAGATTCTTTTTTCTTAAGCAGAACTTTCAGTTCTTATTCCTTGTTCTCCTCCCTCTCCTCCTCCTCCTCCTTTTTATTTTTTTTCTTTCTCTCCTTCTTCTTCTTCTTCTCCTCCTCCTCTTCCACCTCCTTCTCCTCCTCCTTCCTCACCTTCTTCACCTTCTTTTTCTTCCTCCTCTTCATTTCCAAATCAGAGAATAGACATTTTTAAGGGCCCTGGACCTTGGGTGATGGTGGAAACCTAACTCTGTGCACACCCACACCATGTCCCTGAGTGCCGGGTACTTCTCTGGATGGGTATACACGGTGCAAAGAGGCACATGTCATTGTGGAAAGCCTGTTAAAGTACCTACTCCTACCAGACTCAGAGAAAAGCAAAACTGAATTGTCTTTTAGGGACATTGCCTTTTGGGGATTCAGTTACCATGGCAAGCATGCCTTGACTCACAAACTGTTCCCCTGAGAGCTCTTCCTAGGGCCCAATGTTCCATAAAACTATGCTGTTTAAATTTGAGGGAAAGGGTGGAAAGATTCCACAGAACGAAATGCCAGGGGAAGAAAGGAACCCCAGACGGAGTTTTTCCAGGAGACAAGAGTTAAATCTTCTTGGAATGTGTCCTGTTACTTTTTCATGTCAGGCTGATGGCTCCTGTCACTTTAGGAGGGAGGATGTGTGGCATTTCGTCAGAAGGCAGTTCAAGTGGGGCAACTGAATCAGGAAATTAGGATCAAAGTGTTTCTCTGCCTGCCCAATAGTGTCTGCACTCACAGTTTCAGATCAGACGTGCCCCAGAACTTTAGCCAACCATGGAATTCCCTGGAGCTGAAAATCAGCTGTCAAAATGTCCTTTTGAAACATCTGCTGTATGTAGTCCTGCGTCAAATGATGCCAGCAACATTGTCACCGCGACCCCCTGCATGCTCTCCTGTGCCAGTCATCCTGCTGGGCACTTTGCATACATTTGCTAAGGTTATAATAACCCTTTGAGATAAGTATTATAATTCCCACTCTACAGACAGGGAAGGTTAGCCCACCAAACCAGACAACTTGGAGTCGCACTACGTGAGGTCTTTTGGGATCAGAAACATAGAATTGAATGTCTGGCTTCTTCCACAGGGCACATTTTCAATGTTGTGCTGTGTATCAGGGCTTTAATCCTTCTGTTGCCAAATAATATTCACTTATATCAGATATACTCCCTTTGTTTTGATGCATTCATCAGTTGATGAACTTCTGTGTTCTTTCTGCTTTTTGGCTATTATTAGCAATCCTGCCATCAACCATCATGCGCATGCTTTCATGTGGACATACGTTTTCATTTCTCGTGAGCATAGATCTAGGGCTGGCCTTGCTGGGCCATATGGGCAACTTGATGTTTAACACTTTGAGGAAACTTCAAACTCTTTTCCAAAGGGGCTGCACCAATTTATAACCTCAGCAGCAATGTATGAAGTTTCCCCGTCATCCACATCCTCGCCAACATGTTTTACTGTCTATTTCTATTTTCAAGAGCTGTCCTAGTGGATACAGAGTGGTATCTCATTGTGGCTGTGGTTTGCCTTTCCCGATGGCTAGTGATGTTGAGCATCTTTCCATGTGCTTGTTTGTCATTTGTATATTTACCTTGGAAAAATGTCTGTTCAGATCCTTTATCCATGTTTGACTTATTCATCTTTTTATTGTTAAATTTGGGTATGAGTCTTTTATCGTATAAATGATCAGCAAATATTCTCTCCCATTCTGTAGGCAAATCCACAAAGATAGAAAGGAGACTGGAGATTTCCAGGGGGTAGGACAGAATGAGGAATGATGGCAAACAGGTCCAGGGTTTCTTTTCGTGGCGATGAGAAGAGTCTAGTGGGGAAGTTACACGGGTCTGTGAATATACTAAAAACATTGAATTGTATACTTGAAATGGTGAATTTGGAGGATGACTAGGTGGCTCTGTCGGTTAAGCGTCTGCCTTCAACTCAGGTCATGATCCCATGGTCCTGCTATCAAGTCCCACATCGGGGCTCCTTGCTCAGCAGGGAGCCTGCTTATCCCTTTGCCTGCAGCTCGTCCATCCTGCTTCTGCTCTTTTGCTAGCTCTCTCTCTCTCTCTCTGACAAACAAATAAAATCTTTTAAAAAATTAAATAAATGAAATGGTGAGTTTTGAGGTATGTGAATCATATCTTCATAAACTGTTTTTATTTAAAAAAAAACACATGGGGGTGCCTGGGTGGCTCAGTGGATTAAAGCCTCTGCCTTAACTCAGGTCATAATCCCAGGGTCCTGGGATCGAGCCCGAATCGGGCTCTCTGCTCAGTAGGGAGTCTGCTTCCCCCTCTCTCTCTGCCTGCCTCTCTGCCTACTTGTGATCTCTGTCTGTCAAATAAATAAAATTTTTTAAAAACCCAAAAAACAAAAAACACATAATGATGAGCACACAGACAAGAATAACCAAAGACTTGGCAGAATAATTAACAATGTAAAAGAAGGCAAGAAACTCAGGAAGTAGAAGAACTTGCTTAGCCAATAGCTCCTCTTCCCTTCTCCTTCTCAGTTCCCTACTCTTTTTTTTTTTTGAAGATTTTATTTATTTATTTGACAGACAGAGATCACAAGTAGGCAGAAAGGCAGGCAGGGAGAGAAAGGGGGAAGCAGGCTCCCTGCTGAGCAGAGAGCCTGATGCAGGGCTCGATCCCAGGACCCTGAGATCATGACCTGAGCCGAAGGCAGAGGCTTTAACCCACTGAGCCACCCAGGCACCCTCAGTTCCCTACTCTTATCAGTGCTTCCTGAGGTCACCTCCCAAACAAACCACTTGCACCCACATTCTTATCTTAGCCTTTGCTTCCAGGGGAACCCAAACTGAGACAGGTATTAAATATAAATGTAGAAGCCTTCTCTTAAGAATCTTGCCGTTGAACTGGGAAGATACTCACAAACTTACACACTATTAGAACTCTAAATGAGCTCCATGATGAAACTTTTAATCTTGTCTGGCCCTCCCATTAGCCAATGCCAATAAATCAGTGTAGATGGGTGTATCACAGGCATTTAACTTTTCTTGGCATTTATTCACAATGGCTCATTATTATCCAAAAGCCCATCAAAGTCGCCAAGTCAGCTGCTACCCAATTTCCTCTTCATCCTACAAAGAAATCCCCAGTTGAGAGGTGAGCCAATTGGCAGCTCACCTTCTCTGCCTGCCATGTTACATGACATCCTTTTTCTCCATCCCTTCCGGGCAACAAGAGCATCCTCAATGACTACTGAAGTGGCTTCTCATTAGAGAAGGATGTGAATTCTCCTAAGAGTGATTCAGAAGGATTGATGCCAAATAAGCTTGCTCCTGGTTTCTCCCTCTGTTATCATGTCACTTTCCGTCTTCTGAAGATTTCAGCACTTTGAAATGTAATCAATTCGTGTCATTAGTTAGCTTCATGCCAGTGTTTTCATCTTGCTGTTCTTTAATGAATTTCTCTCCTGCTGAACTTGAAAGACGCAGATAGCCAGCTTTAATTTTTTTTATTGCCCTTAAATTCCCTCTTTCTTCAGAGAAATTAATATAATCTGGGGAAAATATATCTGAAATTACTTAGACATGGGCTCCTATGATTTCTTAAACAGGCAATTTTGACTTTAGCACTCCAGGAACTTTGACCTTTAGTGTGAGTTCGGGTTGTTTGGAAGTAAGTTACTCAAACCAACTCTAATTTAAACAAAAGGAGGGTATACCAGAGGAATGCTTCATAGTTCAAAGAACTTAAGGATGACATGAATAAACCAGCCTCCGGGAGGATGCAACCAGGGCCACTCTAGAGATTTCATAGAAACTCACAGACTTAATCATCATGACATTGCCTTCATATAACTCAGAACCAACCAATTTACACCCCTGTGTATTCTCATTCAGAGATATGTTGCCAAGGGGCGGAATTTCATTGGCCTACTTGGGGATATGCTCATGCCTGTGGTCAGTAGAGCAGGGGTAGGGATTATCTCTGATGAGCTGTTCTACCAGAACAGAATGTTTGGGTCCAAATTCTCCCAGAGAGATACTGGGTACATGGCTGCTATAGATGTCCATGACAGTGTTTCTCCTGGCTGTCCGTTTGTCCATATTCGCATCCACAGAGGTTCACTGATACTCTTATCCAACAGTACACAGCCTTATCACTTACTCAAATGCACTCCTTCCTGAAAGTCTCGGCTGGCTGTTGCACCCAGAAGCAAGGTCTGTGGGCCCTTATTCTCTGAGTGTTGGATCTCGAGTTGTACCTCCTATTGCTGGCATGTATTGTCTCCGCTGATGCTGGCCCTGACTTCCAGCTGCCAGTCCTAGTAACTTTTTGCCTATGGGTTTTCTTTGCCCATTGCAGACCTCTCTGACCATTCTTGGATCAGGCAGAAAGTATCAGAAAGTACCAGAAAACTCTCATTTCTTAGGGAGCATGTTTCATTCTCCTTGTCCCTAATCTTTGGCCAAAAGATTAAATGCTGTTCATTGTTCGGTGTGGATCCTTATGTCTGTCCATCTCTCCTAGGAAGACTGAGAAATAAATTTGTAATCATCGAAGTTCTACCGACAGGAAAATTTCTGATTCTTGATTATCCTTTAAGGCTATCTCTGAGCAAGGCTCTAATACTTCAGAAATCCGTGATATACTGTGCACAGTTACCTGTAAATAAGGTCATTTCTTTCTCCTTAGTTAACTAATCAGGAGGTACTTCCCATGTAGCCGGGTGGTCAGTAGAGCAGGGGTAGGGATTATCTCTGATGAGCTAGGGTGGCAAGAACAGGAGTGCCCAAAGGGGTTCTGAGGCACCAGCTGCTGAAACCAAGCTGCCCCTTCAGGCCCTACCCACTGAGGCCTGGTCCTGCACCTGCCCTTTCCCCCTGGAAATACCTTACTTTATGATGAATTGGATAACGTAGCACCCAGACATGATGGGTTATTCAGAGCTCATGATCACCTGGTCTCCCAAGATCAGAAGTCCTGCAGCAAATGTACCCAAATATCAAGCCTAAAACTGTTACTTAAAGGAAAACTGTCACTTATTGGAGGTCTAATTGCTTTGTTCCAAAAATCTGTGGGCCCGTCCTGTAGTTTTCGTACTGGACTTGCCAAATGTTCTACATAACTTCCCAAAGTGTTACAAAAGTTTTGAGGACTAATGGATCCACCCAATAATATAGGTTAGGTGGGTCCAGCTTCTATTATCTGGAACCCCTGAAGTTATAGCTTTATGTGTCTTGGTAACCCCCAAAGCTAGCCTCTATGTTTGTAAAGAAACTACGTACTCGCTCTCTCTCATTATAATGGTTTTGTCATGTTTGGTATGAAGACTAGTGTGTCCTCATAAAAACTAGAAAGTATGCCCTTTTGTCCATTTCTCTGTAAGAGTTTATGTGAGAATGATATTATTTCTTCCTTGAAAATTTAGAGGAACTTGAAACAGACCAACAAAATAAATAAGGTAGTATTGGATTATAACTCAAAGTATAAAATAAATATCCGTAACTCCATACTGATATGAATAAACGATTAATTTATTAATCATATATAATTATATGATTATAATTATAATTATAGTTTATAATAATTTATATAATATTTATATATTATGTTATATTTATATAATTTATAATAAGTCAATGCAGGGGTGCCTGGGTGGCTCAGTCAGTTAAGTCACTCTGCCTTCAGCTCAGGTCATGATTCCAGGATCCTGGAATCGAGCCCCACATCAGGCTCCCTGCTCAACAGAGAGGCTGCTTCTCTCTCTCCCTCTGCCTGCGCTCTACTTACTTGCACTCTTTTTCTGTCAAATAAACAAATAAAAATCTTAAAAATAAATAAATAAATGATTAAATAAGTCAATGGAAAAAAAACAATTTCAAATAATTTATGTAGATACTCCCCCTTCAAGATAATGGAACACATGCCCCATCCCTTAAAACTGTGAACTTGGCATAATGACTTCTTTCCAAGAATATAGTACAAAAATTGGAAAGAATAACTTTACAGTGAAGAAACCCACCTCAGGTTTATTCTCTAGAGTAAACATTACCTCAGCCATATGATTAAGCTTAACATCTTCAGTCATGTCTTGTTCATAGCTTGTCCCCTTGATATGATGTGATGAGAAGTATACTCTACCTTGGTGGTCTTTGTTTCAAAAGCCCATAACCCCATGTAATCATGAGACAATGTGAAACAAATTCCAACTGAGGAACATTCTGCAAAACACTTGATGAGCACTCCTGAAAACTGTCAGGGAAAATCTAAGAAATTGTCACATTCTAGAGAATCCTATTGTGATATCCTGGGTGGGATTCTAGGATTCCACCTCCCCCCCCGCAAAAAAATCAGGTAAAACTAAGGAAATAAGAATAAAATGGACTTTAGTTAGTAATAATGTTATCAAATACTAATGTAAGTTGTTAGGGGAAACTGGGTATAAGATATACTGTACTATCTTTGCAACTTTTCTCTAAGTCTAAATCTATTTTAAAATTAAAAGTTTATTTTAAAACAACTACAGTAAGTAGCAATTAAATTAAAACATAAACATTATAAGCATTGTCTTAAATGTTATTACCTGCACATGTAGTATGCTCTATGTATAGTTCACAGCTCATGCAAAATACACATTAAGTTAGTATATTAATATCAATATTTGAATAAAACCCTAGTCACTTGGTTATTATATAAATAAGAATTTCTTTACATTAAAAGCACCTGCATGGCTAAGACAAGGCAGTTGAGATCATAAGGCTTTTGATGGTACTAGAATTTAGTAATGGTCCTCTTAATGACAGATTTTTTTTAAATTTTTTTAATTTTTTTAATAAACATATAATGTATTATTAGCCCCAGGGGTACAGGTCTGTGAATCGCCAAGTTTACACACTTCACAACACTCACCATAACACATACCCTCCCCAATGCCGATAACCCCACCACCCTCTCCAAACCCCCCTCCCCCCAGCAACCCTCAGTTTGTTTTGTGAGATTAAGAGTCTCTTATGGTTTGAATGACAGATTTTTTAACAAGAAATAAGAAAATGAACACAAATAGATTCCTTAAATTTAAATGAGCATTTCAACATCTTACGGCATTAGGGAACCGCAGACTGAAACAGCAGTGAGATGTCACCACACGCCTATTACAATAGCCAAAATCCAAAGCACTGACAATACCAAATGCAGGGGAGGACGTGGGTAACAAACTGTCATTCACTGCTGGCAGGACCGCAAAGTGGTACAGCTACTGTGGAAAATGGGACTTTGGCAGTTTCTTACATAACTAACCGTACTCTTGCCATCTGATCCACCAATTGCTTTCTTTGGTATTAACCTACATGAGTTAAAATGTATGTCTACACAAAACCTGCACACAGGTGTTTACAGCCGCTTTATCCATAATCGCCAAAAGTTGGAAGCAACCAAGATGCCCTACAGGAGGTGAGTGGGTACGAAATCTGACCAGATGATGGGATAGTAACGGCACTAAAAAGAAATGAGCAATCAAGCCATGAAAACACACGAAGGAACCTTAAATGCATATGGCCAAGTGAAAGAAGCTAATCTGAAAAGGCTACATGCTGTATGGTTCCAACTACAGCACATCCTGAAAAGGGCAAAACTATGGAGACGATAGAAAGATCAGTGGTCTCCAAGAGGGTGTCGGGGAGTTGAGCAGGCAGAGCACAGAAGATTTTTAGGGTGGGGGAATGACTTTGTATGATGCTGTAATGGTGAATACATGTCATTACACATTTGTCAAAACCCACAGAATGTGCAAGAGTGAACACTCATGTAAATGATGCACCTTGAGTGATAATGATGTCAGTGAAGGTTCATAGGCTGTAATAAAGGTACCACTCAAATAGGAGAGGCTGTGCGTGCACAGGGCTGGGAGGTATATGGTAAATCTATACTTGGGAGTCCATTTTGATGTGAAGCTAAAACTGCTTTAAAAAATAAAGTCTAGGGGCGCCTGGGTGGCTCAGTGGGTTAAAGCCTCTGCCTTCAGCTCAGGTCATGATCCCAGGTCCTGGGATCAAGCCCCGCATCGGGCTCTCTGCTTGGCCGGAAGCCTGCTTCCTCCTCTCTCTCTCTGCCTGCCTGCCTGCTTGTGATCTCTGTCTATCAAATAAATAAATAAAAGTAAAAAAAAAATAAAGTCTATTAAAACATTAGATGAGCATTTTAAATGAGATGAGTAATTCTAAATGTACCTAAAGTAAACATCTCTTTTTCACTGAAGAGTTAATTTACAGACCTGATGGAGGTATTTTCTTACATATGGATATTAAGAGTGTATTTTACTAATCCAATGAAGAGTGGAAAATTCATCTAAATCTATGTAAATTTTCAAAATTCAATTAATTGACTATCCTTAGGTCTCTGTTACAACAGAAATGAAGTTAATAAAGTATTATTTTCATTAATTCTTAATTCACAGCATAGTTTTGCTTTAATGCTTTCTTTTCATCAATATAACTAACACATATAATGGTACTGGAAAATTAAGTAAAAATCATCTCTGAGTATAATTCTGTGGATCTGTTTAAAATTTTTTTAAAGTTTAAAACCTAAATTGGAAGAATGCAAGAGTGAAGTCTTGAGATTTTTAAATTTCTTCTTGTGTTCATAATTTGAGTTTTTTCACAATTTGTCCTTTTCATCAATTTTCACACTTATGAGCACAAATTTGTTTATGATACCCTCCTATTATCTTTGTGTGATGTACTGTAGAGATATACTTGGGGCTGGTTTTAAATGAGCGTGATAAAACATGCAGACCTGAAGACAATCCTGATGAAGGCAGAGGTCTGATTCATAGTGCCTACAGGCAGGAGGCCCAGCATAGCATGCAGGGCTACCGGAAGAAGCATCAAGGTCAGTAAGGAAGCGGAGGGAGGGAGTGCAACATACAGACAAGAGCCCTTATCATGGTTTCCACAGGGAGGAATGGGCAAAGCAGGGTAGGCAGGCAAAGCAGGTGTAGGGTTGGCCAGTTTGAATAATTTTGGTGAGCTCCAGGGTGTAGGGGCTGCCCCCAATTGTCTGACACCTGGCCCTGGGGTGACCAGGGCAGGGAGATAACGATTTGACATGTGAGCTCAGTAGGAAGGTGTTCGGAGTAGGGGCACTGGATTGATTTGTACATGAAACGTGAACTTCCAGCAGAGTCCTTCATCATCTCTAGGAATTGGCTAGTCCTCCCCTAGGCAGTCTCTCCAAAGTCAACAAAGTCCCAGATGTCATAATATCAGAAAAGAAAAAGGCATGATGAATACATGATGTCTGTTAGATCTGTAGTGATATCCTTTTTTAAAATATTTTATTTATTTATTTGATAGAGAGACACATAGCGACAGAGGAAACACAAGCAGAGGGAGTGGGAGAGGGAGAAGCAGCCTTCCCAGTGAGCAGGGAGCCTGATACGGGGCTCAATCCCAGGACCCTGGAATCATGACTTGAGCCAAAGGCAGACACTTAATGACTGAGCCTCCCAGGCGCCCTGTAGTGATATCTTTTTTTCTTATTCCTAATAGTGGTATTTGTGCCATCTCTTTTTCTTTTCTTGATTATTCTTGCTAATAAAAGTTACCAATTTTATTACTCTTCTCAAAGACAAACATTTGTCTGTGCACTAATACATCCCCAGCTGTCTAAAGCATAAGTTCATGACTAAGTTTAAATTCTAGCACCATGAGGAAGATGAGTCACTTACACTGGGATATCACTGCATGCAGAACATTGTTGTTGTTACCCTATGGGCCCTGTGAGCACAGATAACAGTCTCGCCCTCCTTTCCTTTCAGATAAACAAAACCTAAGAAATCCATGCCTAGAACAATATCTTCAAGGAGCAGCTCTTGGTGTACCTTCATCGAAATTACCCGGGGATCCTGTTAAAAATTCTAACTCCCCAGACCTACAAAATCAAACATACAACATATGCACTTTTGAAAAATCCCTTAGTGACTCTTTCTCAGAACAGAAGTTTTAGAACCACTACAAGCTTCAGAATAACTGGTCTGGTAGAAGAGACATAGACCCCAGTGTCTGAGTTGGTCTCATCTAAACAGGAAGGACATGACACAGCCACATAACAGGATCCTCAAAGAAATAAATGAATGAATCAGTGCACGCAGAATTCCCGTTTTCAGGAGCTACACTGTGATTCTCCCGAATCTATCGCCAACCCTGGCTACCTTGCTGACTTCAACACCTCTGTAGCATTCGCTATGAATCTTACTTGTTGAATTCAAGCAATCGAAGCTTTAGAAACTATGCCCTGCAACCAGAAAGTTGAGGTTGCTGGGTTGGCTTCAGGTTCCCCAATCAAGAATCTCATTTAGGGGCACCTGGGTGGCTCAGTGGGTTAAGGCCTCTGCCTTCGGCTCAGGTCATGATCCCAGGGTCCTGGGATCAGCCCCGCATTGGGGTCTCTGCTCAGCAGGGAGCCTGCTTCCCCCTCTCACTCTGCCTGCCTCTCTGCCTATTTGTGATCTCTGCCTGTCAAATAAATAAATAAAATCTTAAAAAAAAAAAAAAGAATCTCATTTTAGAGGCACCTGGGTGGCTCAGTGGCTTAAAGCCTCTGCCTTCAGCTCAGGTCATGATCCCAGGGTCCTGGGACTGAGCCCTGCATCAGGCTCTCTGCTTAGCGGAGTGCTGCTTCCCTTCCACTCTCTCTGCCTGCCTCTCTGCCTACTTGTGATCTCTGTCTATCAAATAAATAAGTAAAATCTTAAAAAAAAAAGAATCTCATTTTAATCCCTGGAAGCAATTGATGACCAAGGAGCCTAACCAGACCTGAGTGGTAGTGGCTTCTATTAATTACCTAAATGGAGAGTGAGATTTCACTTGGACAAGGGCTGGCACCAAATTCTCCTGCAGCCTTTTACAGCTGACCCATAAATCAGAGGCTAAGTCCAAGAAGAAATTTAAAATTGGATGGAGTCATGCATGATTCTATCCAGCAGCAATTTTTATGAAATCCCATCCCTGCTTGGTAATTACTCGGCTATGACAATTAATTTCTTGCTTTGGATTCAAATCCATTCAGTGCTAGATGGATATTTTAGTCTGGCAAGATGAATTGTACTTCATGTTACCTGTGTAGAGCTATCAGCAAAGGGGAAATTAGAAGCTGAACAAAAATGGTTTATTAAAAATAGTTCAAGCACAATTAGTACCTAAGCAGCCTTCAGATTCCTTTTTAAAATGTGTTTTTACTGCCTCATTCAGGGCCGGGGTTCATAAAATCCTCACAAAAGAACAGCTTCATCTGTTTTTCTATATTGAGAACATATAAATAATATTTAATACAGACAAGCCCAGTTTTCAGACAACTTGAAATGCCGAAACCCAGATTTGCAAACCTCGCAAATAAGGGGGTAGTTACTCATTACAAAACCAGGCTGGCTTCTTCCTCAACTCCTGTTCCCCACAGATGCAGTCAAAACGGCACTCCCCTACTAGTTTTTGGAATTGTACATTTGGGAGGATTTTAAGGGTCCCCTTGTGTCTCTCCACATGATCTCCTGCAATCTTCCTCATGCCTCAATTCTAGGAATAACAGTAATAAAAATCTTTATTGAGCACAAAGTCAGTCGTTACCAAGTGGTATTTTAGCTCCCTTTAGGCATTAATTCATTAGATCTCCCCCATGACTCTAGGAGTCTGGTACTGCTACCAGCTGTGTGAAATTCAGGGGAAACTGACAAGCAACCTGGCTTGATAACTTTCCCAGGATCACTGTATTAGTTATCCCCGTGTGACGAAACACCCCAAACCTAGGGGATTAAAACGATTATCATTTAGCTGGCTCATGGTTCTGTGGATCTGTAACTTGGGCAGGGTTCAGCTGGGTGGTTCTGGTCTTGGAGAGGCTCTCTCCAACATCTGTACTCGATTTGCTGGTCTTGACTGGGCTCTTTCGCAGGCCTGGGTCTTCAGGGGGGACAAGTGTCTAACTCAGCTCCTGGAAGCAAGGTGAAGCTTCTTCCCATGGCAGCCAGATGGGACTCCAAGAGAGGACTGGAGGTAGGCATGACCTCTTGAGCTATGGCTTAGAGCAGGCAGAACATCACAAGTCGGCCCCATCCTTCTGCACACAGCATTTCACAAGGCCAGCCCGGATTCAAAGTGTAGAAAAATCGATTCTTCCTCTCAATGGGAAGAGCTGCAAAGATACATTTCAAAGGGAGAGATGATAGGGAGGAGTGGAGAATTGAGGGGTTTTGGTTTTGGTTTTGTTCTGTCATCCATCCATTCAGCGACACAGCTGATCGGGGGTGAGTGATTATTTACACGGGGGTCTTCCGCCTGGCCACTCTGACAAACCCCCTTCATGGCAGTGGCTTACTTTTACCTGTAATTGGGCTTTACTTTTGTTACTTGAACAGAGTCTCCACCTTAGCACCCTTTAATCCAGTTCCTCTAGGTCTTGCCATCTGCCTGATTTGCCCTTCACTCCAATGCTGTTCTCCCTTTGAACCCTGCTATACTCTGTTAAAATACCTCCCCGAAGATGACCGCCTCCCTACAGATGGTTGTGTTCTGTGATGGCTTCACACCCCCACTCTGCTCAGGCTTCTCATCCCCACATATAGCAAACTCCCTCACACACTGCTCTGTCACCTCCTTGCACCTCCACTCTCAGACCCAGAATCTCAGTGTACTTTTCACTTTTCCCCTGGTCCAACCTCGGCCACCATGGCCCAGCATTCGCAGTCTTTCACTTTGAAAAAAGAACAGTAACATTCTTCTAAATGACTAGTACCAACTCTTATTTAAGGGTTCCAGGACACCTGGATGGGTCAGTTGGTTAGGATCCTGGGATCAAGTCCCACATCAGGCTCCTTGCTCAGCGGGGAACCCACTTTTCCCTCTGCCTCTACCTGCCACTCTGCCTGCTTGTGCTCTCTCTCTCTCTGACAAATAAATAAATAAAGGGCCTTAAAAAAATAAATCTTAAATAAATAAATAAAGGGTCTTAAATCTTAAAAAAATAAATAAAATATCAGGATTCCTAAAATCCAGGATGTAACCTGGGCCACATCTCTTGTATCAAGTAAGAACCTTTGTTATCTATAGAATCAACTTTATTTTTCTGTCCTCTTTGGAGCCTGATCGAGGGCTGTGGAGCTGTAAGGGGCCTTATCCAGCTATAGAGGGCCATCTACCCAGTCTCTGACCCAACTTACTCCTTCTTTTACACCACACTGGTGCAGAGGACATGAATAAGCATGTCTCCAAAGAAGACATACAGGTGGCCAACAGACACATAAAAAGATGCTCAATATTACTCATCATCAGGGAAATGCAAATCAAAACTCCAATGCCATATCACCTCACAACTGTCAGAATGGTTAAAATCAACAATTCAAGAAACAGATGTTGGAGGATGAAAGAAACAGAGGATGTGGAGAAAAAGGAATCCTCTTGCACTATTGGTGGGAATGCAAACTGGGCAGCCACTCTGGAAAACAGCACAGAGTTTCTTCAAAAAGTTAAAAATAGAACTACCCTACAGTCCAGCAATTGCACTACTGGGTATTTACCCAAAGAATACAAAAACACTAATTCAAAGGGATACATGCACCCCTATGTTTACAGCAACATTGTTTCCAATACCCAAGATATGGAAGCAGCCCACGTGTCCATTGATGGATAAATGGATAAAGAAGATGTGGCATGTATATACAACGAGATATTATTCAGCCATAAAAAAGAATGAAATCCTGGGGCACCTGGGTGGCTCAGTGGGTAAAGCCTCTGTCTTCAGCTCAGGTGATGATCTCAGGGTCCTGGGATCGAGCCCCACATTGGGCTCTCTGCTCAGCGGGGAGCCTGCTTCCCTCTCTCTGCCTGCCTCTCTGCCTACTTGTGATCTCTGTCTGTCAAATAAATAAATAAAAATTTTTTAAAAAATGAAATCCTGCCATTTTCAAGGACATAGATGGAGCCCCAGAGTATAATGTTAAGTGAAATAAGTCAGAGAAAGACAAATATCATATGATGTCACTCATATGTAGAATTTAAGAAACAAAACAAGTGAGCAAAGGGAAAAACAAGAGAGAGAGACAAACCAAGAAACAGACTCTTAACCATAGAGAACAAACTGATGGTTATCCGAGGGGAGACAGGGGCAGGGATGGGTGAAATAGGTGATGGGGATGAAGGAGGGCCCTTGTCAAAGTGATGAGCACTGGCTGATGTCTGGAATTGTCGAGTCACTATGTCATATACCTGAAACTAATATTACACTGTATGTCAACTAGACTGGAATTAAAATTAAAACTTTAAGAAAAGAATGAGATATATATATACTTCTTGTCTTACGTATACATCTACTCGGGGATGGCTGGAGCATTAGAAACAGGTATGGGGCCTCTGCTGTGGGGTTTTCCCATATTGTAGAGTGGGGAGACGCGTTACAATGATCTCATCACTGGTATTGTCGGACTCTTAGTCAATCCTACAGAAACTGCCAGGAAAACAAAACAAAAAGACTCTAAGTGAGAGTTATTGCAAGTGGAGACATAAGATATCAGCCAGGTGGCAGGCTCAGGAAGGCTCCGTGCTTTCTCCCACCTTTCCTTCTATTTCACACATCAAACTCCGAAGTTAAATGGCTGTCATAGGAATGCATAATAACATGCTTATTTGAATTGAAAAATAAGTCAGAGTCTTTCTGGCAGAAATTAGATCTGACTTGGCTCATTAATTTGACCACGAGCACTGGCTTTGCCAATTTGGATACACAGCAGGCATTTCCCATAAACTGAATGAGGGTAATCCTCAACTCTACAGTTTTGATGAAAGATATTGAAATCACATGGTTAAGAGAAAGGCATTTTACCTTTAAAATGTATTGATAAAAGTGTATTGAAATTATGAATATTTTTTATTCCCCTAAACCTTTCTGAATTATGAGGTTAGATACATTTTTAAAGTGAAAGACAAATGCTATAATTAATGGTCATTTATGGGTTTTCATAAAGCCTTTTTGGTATATTTCCCAGAAACTGAGAAAGTGGGTAAATCTGATGACTAGGCAACAATTCTTTTTCCTCTCTTTTAAAAATGAGGAGGTTTCCTCTTTTTGTTTTAAAAGATTGGAGGACCATTAGAACTTTTCAATGATCATTAAAATAATTTTAAGAACTATCTTTGGAAGGGGTTCAAAGAATTGAATTGTTATAATAAAGGTTTTTATATTCCCATTGATCTGTTGATGTGAATAAGGTTTTTTTTTTACTAGTTACATACATAAGAATGAAAAATGAGAGTATAATTGATGTTGAAACTCTCATTCTAGTAAAAAGTAATATTCATTCATGTGAACATAATCCAAATAGAAAAAATGAGTTTCATCCATCTCATTGAGAACAATGTTTCTATTAGCATCTTACTTTTATGTTTAATAATTAACGTGCAATGCCTTTATACTGTTTTGATTATATACTACTCATAATTATAATAGTTCATAAGGGAATTCCTAAACTTGAGGACTTCTATGACCATAGCAATACAAAAAGAATTAAAATTTCATTTTATAAACTAATTTTTTGGCAAAGAACTGCATTAGGGCTATAATAAAAGATGTTTGATCATAAAATACATTCTATTAAGTTATAATTTATGGTAGATATGAAGCAGAAATACAAATTCAAGAAGAAAATGTAAATATTGTAAAACCTCTGCTGGAGAAGACTGCACTTTTAAAAGTGGATAATTGAGGATAATAAATTACTAGGATAGCTAGATTTCACTGGAAATGTTTAACAGAGTGATGTAATTGTTATATTTTGAAAGCTTAATACAGTATTTACAATATGCTAGAAATTATACCCTTTCACTTTATTTATCCTATTTAAATTTATAATAAAAAACATCTAGATGACATCTAGATGTTTTTTATTACAAAAATGTGCAACTGGGTCCTCTGGTCTTCAAGTCCAGTCAGGTCAGGGGATCAAACCCAGATTCCCATTGCCTTGAAAACATTTTGCCTATAGCTATCTCTGGTACCAATTACTGAATTGATCCGAGTTTGGTTGCATGCAACGACATTAATTTTAGTTGGCAGAAAGGAAAATGATGTAGGGCTTTAAGTGCTTCCAAAATTGTTGGAAAAATAAGGGAAAGGGCTCTAGACTTTCGCATCTGGGAGTTATTCCTGTAGAAACACATAGGCTTATTGTGGCAGTTGATGGATCAGGAAATGCTCCCACTGTCACTTACTGAGTGAACATGCCAGGAAAGCTATCCTCACAGCTGCAGGACCTACTTCAAAATTATGCCACAATCCCCACCAGAAAAAGAGATTCCCAAGATCCAACTCAAAGTTCTGCACAAGTTTGGGATGCCTCAGTGGCTCAGTCAGTTAAGCATCTGCCTTTGGCTCAGATCATGATCCCAGAGTTCTGGGATCGAGTCCTGCCCCGGGCTCTTTGCTCAGTGGGGACCCTGATTCTCCCTCTGCCTGACTCTACCCGTGCTTGTGCTCTCTCTCTCTCTGAAAAATAAATAAATGAAATCTTTATTAAAAAAGTTTTGCACAAACATTGGGATAAGGAAGATGTGCTGCAACAGAATATTATGCAACCATCAAAAATGAAATCTTGGGGTGCCTGCATGGCTCAATGGGTTAAAGCCTCTGCCTTCAGCTCAGGTCATGATCCCAGGGTCTTGGGAAGGAGCCTGCATTGGGCTTTCTGCTCAGTGGGGAGCCTGCTTCCTCCTCTCTCTCTGTTTCTGCCTGCCTCTCTGCCTACCTGTGATCTTTGTCTGTCAAATAAATAAATACAAATCTTAAAAAAAAAAAAAAGAAGTCTTGCCATTTGCAACAACATAGGTGGAACTAGAGAGTGTTATGCTGAGCAAAATAAGTCAATCAGAGAAAGACAATTATCATATGATCTCACTGATATATGGAATTTGAGAAACAAGGCAGAGGATCATAGGGGAAGAGAAGAAAAAATGAAACAAGACAAAATCAGAGAGGGTGACAAACCATAAGACTCTTAATCTCAGGAAACAAACTGAGGGTTGTTGGAGGGTTGTTGGAGGGGTGTAGGGGATGGGGTGGTTTGGGATGGACATCAGGGAAGCTATGTGCTATGGTGAGTGCTGTGTCCTGTGTAAGAGTGGTGAATCACAGACCTGTACCCCTGAAATGAATAATATGTTATATGTTAATAATAATAATAATAATTAATAAATAAACTTTTTTTAAATGTTTGGCACAAGTTTATCTGATTGGTGGAGCCTAACCATAGCTGGGGCTCTAACTCTAAGATAGCGTAGAAATTATAGCTTCTGGCTCTCTGAGCTTTGTATGACAGGAGGGGTTGTAACCGAGGCCAAGCAAGCCACCATAACATTCATCGCAATGTCTTTCTTATGCATGGTAGGAAAGGAGGATGGCTCCCTGTGTGAGGTTATTCAGGGGATACAATGATGCTACAGTAACTCTCTGGTACCCACCATGTAGCCTGTTATTAGAGCATCATTAACGATGCTTCCCCTGAGCTCTTTATTAACATGTAAGGGTCTATGTGCGATTGAAGCTGTGATCTATTATTAACACTGACACAGGTGTCAGTTAACAACTGGTTGAGAGAGAACAAGCAAGACTGGTGTTGGGAAGAGGCAAGAGCGCCAGAAGGTGGTAGGATATCAAAGCAGGGGGCAGAAGGCCACCAAAGGTGAACTCTACACCTACACAAATATGCCCTCAGGACCCTCCTGCCTGGTTTTTAAACAGCAAGGTTAGTTGTGTCGTGATAGAGGTGTACATAACAAAAATGCATGATAACAACCATGATTCAAGTGTCTCCTGTCTTCTGGCAAGTTCTAGCTTTCAACCTCCCTCCC
The DNA here is from genome assembly GCF_963455335.1 of Martes martes. Taxonomy (NCBI): domain Eukaryota; kingdom Metazoa; phylum Chordata; class Mammalia; order Carnivora; family Mustelidae; genus Martes; species Martes martes. Next base: position 29,681,151 of record NC_137896.1, read on the forward strand.
AGAAAATAACTGTGAGGCGGCACTCAGAATACAAATTCCTGATACATCCTTCTCCAAGGGCAAGAGAACTGTAGAGATTCACATATTGATTGGGAGTATGGCAATGCAATGAAAAATTCGAAGACAAGCCAATTTCTCAGTGTTGGCAAGGACTGGCAAGTCTATCACGGTTATTGATGAAGAAATTAAGCAGAATGAAATGCAGCCTCCTCCAGCCTCAGCTCCCTCATCAAAAATCTGGACCAGATGCACGTCTCACATTGCAACAGTGTGTCCTGGTGGATTTTGCTGGAAGGATACTGATTGCATTCTAACGGATGTTGTGGGGACAGAGAATTGGGAAACCTGGGTTCTAGTTCTGCTCTGACTCTAGATTACCGAGCGACCTAGAACAAGTCATTCATCCACTGTGGTTTCCACTTCTTCACTGATAGGGCACAAATACTATTAATCTTGTCTGCCTCCTAGAGAAAATGGTTTTAATTCAAGTGGCTAGAAATCTTTTAGACATTCTTGAAACCCCCTGAATTCCTATGCAAACTTACACATTTACAAGCATATACTTAGGTTATTATTTTTTTCACATAATCCTAAACTAGATAATCATATTCAGGAGGAAAAGGAATCCGTGGGTTAAAAAAAAAAAAAAAAGTTAATAGCCAGTGGCCAAGAGAACCAAATGAAATAAGTTCATCAGTAAGAACTGTCCCCACAAACTCAGGGTAAAAACAAGAACATCGTATTCAATTTTACAATTACAAAATCCCGCTTGCCTTATTAGCACAACATCTACCATCTCCCTCCTGGGTCTTTCTGTCCCTGTTTGTGTGCCAAATCTGCAATTCTTACTTGCTGATTTCTTTTTAGTTCATATATGCAACCACCTCTCAGATCACCAAGGGATTCCAAAAATCAAGACCAGGTTCCCTCGCTTCATAGATCTCGCACATCTCCAAAGACCCATACCACTGGTCAGGCAAGTTTCCTTTTAAAGCTTAATGTCTATTTTCCATTCCTTTCCTTGGATGTTGCAACTAATCACCCAGCTCTCTAAGCAAGACTAACCTTGGATACTACAGCTGGTCTTTGGAGATTAGTCTTGATCCATGGGCGACTTTTCCTTTGCAGTAAGATCTGATGTCATTGAGGATTCTTCCCCATTCTAGGCCATATCACAGTACGATTCCTTTATTTGGAAGGAAATGGAAATTTAGGACACCAAGAAACAGAATAATCAAAAAACCTCACCTGTTTTTCCCTCCCGGTTACTTGCAGTATTTAAGCAGTGTTTGGACGTTGTCCATAATTCTTTCAGCCCTGTCTACACATAGATGTCTTAGTCACAGAGCTTGCATTTCTCCTTTAGTAATTATGGATGGATGGGCACTGATAGCAGAATTGCCCATAACCTTTGGCCAAATTCCTGGGTAAATGCAGCAGCATATGCTTTGACCCTCTTGTATAACTGTTTCTGGGGTAAGACTTTTGGGCTCATGGCAAAATTTATTCAATACCTACTCCTTGACCAAATCCCCATACATCTCTATTCATGCTAAGTCCCATTAAAACAGCCATTTGATTTATTTGAGACACATGGACAAGTCCTGCCTAAATAAATTTTGTTTCCCTTTCAACTAAAGACCCAGAAGTGTTCTTAAATAAAAGGTATGTTCATATATATATATATATATATATATATATATATATATATGTATATATATATATCTCCACTACAAATTTACAGATGTGAGCGAGCTTGGTTAGCTTCTGAAGAGCCTAGGCCATAATTACCCAATCTACCCCCTAACAGTAAGGAAAATAAGTGCAATGAAAGTTCTAGGAAGTTTGATTTCTCCCCAGAAACTCCCCTTAATGCCTTTCTAAGAAACAATTCTAAATGATCCCATGGTGGGGAGTCTGGTTGACTCAGTCAGTTAAGCACCCGACTCCTGATTTGGGCTCAGGCCATGATCTCAGGGTTGTGAAATGGAGCCCTGTATTGACCTTCATAGTGGGTATGGAGCCTGCTTAAAATTCTTTCTCCCCCTCTCCTTCTGCCCTCTTCCCCCACCCCCAGCAAGCGGGTGTGCGCTCTCTCTCTCTTAAAAAAAAAAAAAAATTCCGGGGCGCCTGGGTGGCTCAGCGGGTTGGGACCTCTGCCTTCGGCTCGGGTCGTGATCCCAGGGTCCTGGGATCCAGCCCCGCGTCGGGCTCTCTGCTCAGCGGGGAGCCTGCTTCTCTCCCTCTTACTCTGTGCCTACTTGTGATCTCTGTCTGTCAAATAAATAGATAAAATCTTAAAAAAAAAGAATTCCATGGCACCCACCCTCCTAGGTTGGGAGCTTCTTCAATGAATTTAAGACTTCATGGTACATCTCTTCTTAAAGACTGTAAGTATATAATATACATAAAAATTTTATATGTGTGTGTGTATGTGTATACATCCCTGAAAATAAACAATAAACGTTTTTCTTCTCTTCAAATGCCCATAGAATGTTCATAAAATGACTCTATATCAGCCCAGTTGATTTTAAAAAGCACTATTAGAGGAGATGACATTTTCTAATGCTAATGCAATACCTCTAGAATTTCTAAAGTTTGAATAATTCTTACCTAAAAGAGAAAAAAACCCTCAGAACTGACAGGTATCTAGACAATGAAGACAACTATATATATATGACACGGCTTTTAGCCATGTTCCCTGTGTTATTGCATAACATATGCAATAACATAATATATAATTGCATAATATATGCAATAACACAGGGAACATGGCTAAAAGTCATGCCCAGAGGTAAATTTAGTCTTTAATATTTTAAGAGGTCAAATAAAAATAAATGGATTAAGGGCCAAGGTCAAGAAAACTGAAAAACAGCGAAGTAAACCTAAAGATTTCAGTTTGAGGGATGCCTGGGTGGCTCAGTTGGTTAAGCATCTGCCTTCAGCTCAGGTCATGATCCCAAGGTCCTGGGATTGAGCCCCAAATCCGACTCCTTGCTTAGTGGGGAGACTGCTTCTCCCTCTGCCTACCATTCCCCCTGCTTTTCCTCTCTCTCTCTCTCTCTCTCTGGCAAATAAATAAATAAATAAATAAATAAAATCTTTAAAAAAAAAGAGCTCAGATGGAAAGAAAAAATTAGTATAAAACAGGAGATGGTGAGTTAAAAATATAAAAACAACACATAGAATTAATAAACTAGTCCGTTAACCAATTGTTTTGGAACAACACAAAATTAAATCAAGAGTTACCTGTCTTAGTCCAAAAAGTGGGGAGGGAGGGACACAAATATGGAAAACATACACGGAGGAGGGTGATCACGGTAAAGAGGTTGTCTGATGGACTACAGTTCCCAGAAGTACCCTCTTTGAATCTAGGTGTGGCTAGTTCTTGCCAATGGAATGACTAGTTCTAGCCAAAGGAACAGGAGCACAAGTGATATGAATGTTTAAGGGGACTTGCATCAACAATTCATGGGAAAGGAAATGCAAATGGTTTTAAACAACTGAAATGATCTTTTATCTTACAATAAGATCCATGCTAATTAAAATGACTACAATAAAACATCACTTCTCCCCCACCAGGTTGACCAATATCAAAAAGCTTGGCTGTGGTAACAATCATCACTTGCACACAGATTACTATGCCTGGCACTCTTACGAGCACGTCCATGTAGTAACTCATTTGGTCCTCGCAGTAACCCCGCGAGGTGAGTCCCATTTTTTCCCCATTTTACAGATAAGGAAACTGAAGCATGGAGAGTTAGTGACTTGCCCGTGAGCCTACATTGTGTTGGTAAGTGTGTGGAAAACAGGCACTTTCATGAATTAAAGTGGTAATGTGCACCACAAAGGGCCATTTGGCTGTAACTACCGAAGTTACAAATGCGTTTTGGGAGTTTTGGGGTTTTTTCCTGACCCAGCAATTCCATTTTAGAGAATTCACCTTATAGATCTAGTTACTGATCAGGCAATGATCAGCATATATAATATTAACTGCACTATTATTTTTAGAGGAAAACACTCCAAGCAGTTTACAGAAACTGAGAAATCATACAGCATATGAACCTCTCAGATTGGCTTTTGTCACTAAGCATATTCTCTGGCGACACATTCAGGCTGTTTGGTGTGTCAATTGACATCCTTTTTTTGTTGCTGAATAGTATTTCCACAATATGGATGCACCATGGCTTTTCAAAGTGTCACCTGCTGAAGGACATCGGGGTAGTTTCCGGCAAGGGCAATGACAACTGCTAAGGACATTCACGTACAGCTGTCTGTGTGAATACAAGTTTCCATTTCTCTGGGATAAATGCTCAGGAATGCAATGGCTGGGTTGTATGGTGGTTGCATGTTTAGTGTTTAAGGAAATTGCTAATGTATTTTTTACAGCAGCCGTACAATTTTATATTCCCACCAGTAATGTAGGAGTGATCCAGTTTCTCTGCATCCTGGAGTTGGAAAAATCTGAGCAACAAAAATAAATACGGTCATATTGGATTATAATTCACAGTATGAAATAAATATCACTCTGTACTGGTAAAAATAAATGATAGAGTAAATTTACAAATGGGAGAGAATAAACAAATCTCCCAGGTAGAAATTCAAATAATCTATATATGTACTTACATACCTAAGTATTTTGCTCTTCAGTGAAGTGGAGCATCACTCCTTACCACTCCAGTGTGGGCTGCACATAGTGACTTCCCTTCAAAGAGGACAGTTAGAAATGGAGGTATAGGGGGCACCTGGGTGGTTCAGTGGTTAAGCGTCCACCTTCGGCTCAGGTCCCTGGGGTTCTGGAATCGAGTCCCACATCGGGCTCCCTGCTTGGCAGGAAGCCTGCTTCTCCCTCTCCCTCTGCTTGTGCTCCCTCTCTTGCTGTGTCTCTGTCTGTCAAATAAATAAATAAAATTTTAAAAAGAAAGAAAGAAATGGGGGTAAAGAGTAACTTTACCCTGGAGGAAACTGACACACACAACTCATGGAATCATGTGACTATCACCTGTGATAAACCATGTCAAAAGCCTGTACTCTTGATCTGCAGGGATGAGAATGGCTGCCCATCACTGTGATCCTCTTTTCCAAAACCTGTAACTTCAGTCTTCTCATGAGAAAACATCACTAGCCCCCAACTGAGGGAAACTGCAAAATACCTGATGGTCAAGTTCATCAGAAACAAGGGAAGTCAGAGAAATTGTGAAAAGGAGAAGCCTAAGGAGATATGACAAGTAAATGTAACATGGCATTTGGGATGGAATCCTGGAACAGAAAAGATGTTGGGTAAAAACCAAGGAAGTCTAAATCAACTGTTAACTTAAGTTCTTAATGTATCAATATTGTGTCATCATTTGCAACAAATGTACCATACTAATGTAAGACGTTAACAGTTGGAGGCCCTGCGTGTGGCTTAAATGGAACATTCTGTACTATCTTTGCAACTTCTTTGTAAATATCAAGTATTCTAAAATAAAAAGTTATTTTAAAAAAAGATACTAGAGTTAAAAAGGAATTAGTCTGGCCTGTAACCCATTTTGTTTGAATTACATGAATACTACATATAAGGCTCTTTCCTTTGCATTGTGGGGGGCTCAAGATTTATAAGGATCTTACCACTATTGTTTATATTCCTTTTTTGGGCAGAGAAACTATTGAATTATATTCCCAGGAATGTAAAAGAAAATCACAGGGAAATGAGATGCACCTTGCAGAAATCGAGCCATTTTTACTGGAATTTGCCTATTCTGTAAATGGAGTAACACTTACTCGAACTCACACTTACTTGAACATGTTAGACATTATGCCTGGTTCCATATTCATTTTTTTTAAATTTGTGCTTTGGAATTTTTTATTGCAATAGATAAGGTCAGGCTTTTGTAGTAAAAGAGAAGATTGACTACCTTCAACCAGTAGCTTCAAAGGGGCCTTCTGCTCAGATGTAGATAAGCTGAGGCTCCCCACAGGAGCAGACATTTGTCCTGGAAAGGACTTGTGTCAACGCTTTGTTTTTTTAAAAGAAGGAACCGAGAATCATAGTCTAGGGACATTCATTTTGCCTTATTCACTTATGTTGACATTCCAAAAGTAACACATCAAGCTATTGTTTTTATTGTGCTCATATATGTTACTATTGATTTTAATTATGTTCACATATTATCCAATTTCCTATGAAGCTTAGGGCTTCATCCCATACTTTTCTTTTCTTTTTTAAGATTTTATTTATTTATTTGACAGAGAGACACAGCGAGAGAGGGAACAGAACAAGGGGAATGGGAGAGGGAGAAGCAGGCTTCCCACCAAGGAGGGAGCCTGATGTGGGGCTCAATCCCTGGACCCCGGGATTATGACCTGAGCTGAAGGCAGATGCTTAGTGACTGAGCCACCCAGGCACCCAATCATACTTTTTTCTTAAAAGTTTCCAAGGGACTGGATTATATTGTGAAAAACTTGTGTCCAAATAGCCAGTGAATTTGGTAAACAGAAGTTAAACAAATTGACATCCTAAAGATTCACCAATCCTGGACTGAGTTTCTCAGTTTCTATCCTGCCACTTTGATGCAGGGTACACCTGGATAAGCAATGGATTTCCATGAATTCCAATAAAACATCAGAAGCCTCTCCCGGGGCCAACCCTCCAGATGTAAGCTGGGGGCCCATGGGCAGTGGTCCCTGACTCCTTCTCTCCCTCATCGTCATAGCTGTGCTCTGTGGTCACCAAGCTCTCTCTCCACAGCTCCTCCTGGAACCCCTGCCATTGACTTCTCCCTGGGCCTTGGTCTGCCTGCCTGGAATGCACTCCTTTGCTATTCTCCTACCCAAATCCCAACCACTCCTTAGGGCCCTGGCCTGTTCTTGAAGCCTTCTAGCTAACAAGGTGATCACTCACTTTCCTTACTGCTTATGTCATTTATCATTTTCGATCTTAATTGTGCACATCTGCGCAGTCACCAAAATGCATGAGGCACTGAGCAGAAGACACCAGGGGAATAAATACCTGAGAAACAATCCTGGCCCCCAAGTGGCTTGTATTCTAACAGAAGGTTCCCAGTAAGTGAAATGTAAGACAGTATCATACAAAGCCAGAGCACAGGGGCACCAGGTGGCTCAATTGGTTAGATGACTACCTTCAGCTCAGGTCATGATCCGAGGGTCCTGGGATTGAGCCCCATATCCAGCTCTCTGCTTGGTGGGACATCCTCTTCTCCCTCTCCCTCTGCCTACTGTTCTGCCTACTTGTGTTCTCTCTCTCGCTCTGTGTCGAAGAAATAAATAAATAAATGAAAATCTCCAAAGCCAGAGCACAATGAATGTTCAAATAGAAATAATGGGGCACCTGGGTGGCTCAGTCGGTCAAGCATCTGCCTTCAGCTCAGGTCATGATCTTGGGGTCCTGGGATCCAGCCCCGCATTGGGTTCCCTCCTCAGCGGGGAGTCTGCTTCTTCCTCTCCCTCTGCCCCTTCCCCACCCCCAACCTTACTCCCAGCCCCCTGCTCACGATCTCTCTCTCTCTCAAATAAATAAATAAAATCTTAGAAAGAAAGAAAGAAAGAAAAGAGAAAATAACCACTCCACGTAGCTTTTGATGCTAAGTGACATACTAAGACATTTGTTGTTAGTTTACTAGGTATCTCTCTGACCAGAACATAATCTCCATGAAGTCAGGGACTTTATTGTGTTCTCTGTTGTATCACAAGTGCCTGATATAATGCCTGGCATGTAATGGACACTATCAAATATTTGGTGAATGAATGAAGAATGAATGAGTGAGTGAGGGAGTTCTAGCCAACTCAAAAGGATCAGAAACAAGGCCAGGCTCCATGCTTGGGTAGTTCAGACACCACGAAAATGTCAGGAGCTATCCTAGGTGTACCAGGAATTCTAAGAAAAGCAAAGTCGGTTGCAGCTTTTGACCTTAAAAAGTTACAATTTCATAGAAAGGAAGAGACATAGGCATGAATATAATCCTCTCTGAGGCAGAAAGGAGTCACAGCCACAAGAGGGCCATGAATTCAAAAGTGGGCAGTTAAAGAGACATCATGAAGAAGGCATCAGATGAACAAAACCTTTAAAAAAAATCACTAGAGTCTGTCTTGCTTGTAAAGAAGTAAACATGTTTACTTATGGTTTGCTTACAGAAAAACTTCCTTATCTCTGCATTGCATTTATAGCTGGAAATGCTTTCATATACGTATACATATACACTTGCATTGTCATATTTTATTTGATTATCATTTCATGTATGAAAGGTGTATCAGTCAGGTATTGATGTATAACAAACCACCTGCAATGCAATTCTTATCCTAACTACCTGGCATTAGGTCAAATTTCACAGTGCAGGGCACAGTTCTCCACAAGGTTCTCCTCACTTTAGACACCAGCCACAACCTACAGGGTTCCTGGTTCACCCAAACTTCTGACCAACTCTCTACAAATTCAGGATCACCACTCTCTCCGCTTCAACAATTGGCTAGAAAAATTCATAAAAACTGGGAAAATGCTAAACTTATTATTTTTTAAAGACTTTATTTATTTATTTGAGAGCCAGAGAAAGCATGAGAAGGGGGAGGATCAGAGAGAGAAGCAGACTCCTCGCTGAACAGGGATCCCGATATGGGACTCAAACCTGGGACTCTAGGGTCATGACCTGAGCCAAAGACAGTTGCTTAACCAACTGAGCCACCCAGGCATCCCTAAAATTATTATTATTATTATTTATTATATATATTACATATTATATATAATATTATTGTATATATAATAATATAATATTAATATTATACTATTATAATTATAATAATATATAATATTATAATTATTATATTATAATTATAATATAATTATTATATTATATTATATTATTATTATAATATAATATTATAATTATAATTATATTATATTATAATATTATATTATAATTATAATATATTATAATTATAATAATAATATAATAATATAATAATTATATTATAATATAATTATTATATAATTATATTATAATATAATTATTATATTATTATATTATTATTATAATTATAATAGTATAACTATATATAACTGTATATAACTATATATAACTAGATATAACTATATATATATAGTTATATCTATATATAACTATATATAGATATAACTATATATATATCTATATATATAACTATATAACTATCTATATATATAACTATATATACTATTATTATATATATAATATATAATATATATCTCATATTATATATTATTATATATAAATAATATATATAATATTTATTATAACATATAATATTATATATACTATAGTATATATATAATATATAATAATATAATATTAAATATATTTAATATATATAAATAAATATTATAATATATAATATAATATATAAATAAACATATTTAATATTATATATAATATATAATAATATAATATTATATAATTATAGTTTTATTATAAAGGATATAAATCAGAGTCACCCAAAGTACAGACCCACAGTGGTAAGGTCTGAGAAGATCCCAAATACAGAGCTTCTGTGTCTTCCGGATGTATTACCCTCCTGGCATACTGATGTGCGTCACCAGACAGAGTAGCTCACAAGAGCTTTGTGTCCAGAGTTTTTATTAGAGTTTTGTTATACAGGCATAATTGATTGAATCATCAACCATGTGATTTAACTCAGTCTCTAGCCCTGGTTTTCTCCTGGAAGGTTGAGCTGATATCACAAGGCTCAAAGCTCCAAGATTCTAATCCCACATATGGTCTTTCTGGCATGACCAGCCCCCATCCTGAGTTGTCTCATTAACATAAACTCAGGTGAGGTTCAAGGGGCCCTCCATTAATAACAAAGATTCTCTTATCACTCAGGAAGTTCTGAGGATTTAGAAGCTCCCAGAAATGAAGGGTTGAGGAGGGAATCAGCCAAATTCTCTGTTAATATAACACTACTCCAAAACTCGGTAGTTTAAAGTAGTAATTATATATTCTCATGCATCAGTAGCTCAGCTGATCTAGGGTGAGATTGGTTGGGCCGAGCTCCAAGCTGTGACAAGACCTACGTTAGTCAGCTTCATGTGTCTCTCATCTTCCTTGGACCAGGAGATGAGCCAGGGCACATTCTTTACATGACTAGAGCAGAAACCACAAAGGACAAACCTAAACCTAAAAGCACAGTTTATGCCTCATTGGCATCATGTTCATTAGCAAGTTCTTTGGCCAAACTCAACATCAGTGAGGGACTGGGAGGTATGCTCTGTCTGTAACTGGAGTTGGAAGGAGAGTAAACATTTCCTATTTAACAATATGAACTATCACATAGGAAAACTATCATTTACTCCTTTTATGGACTTTCCATCCCTTTGTGGCAGACCGACCTAGTGAAGATGATTCCTGAATGGCCGGGACCACTCCATTCTCCTAGCAATTTGCTGTTCATAACTTAAATGTTCCCCGTAGAATATTATTTTTTGAACCTGAGGCTTTGATTATGTTAAAATGGGCCATATTTTAGTTTGTTACCAAATCTTCACAAGTGTTTGCTAATTTAATTAGATTCTCTATTTACCAGCATACAAATAGGCACTGAAAGAAAGAACTCTGATCTTAAAGTCTTGGTCCCTGTCTTTTTCCCTTCCTATCTTCACTCTTATTTTCATAGCTTGCCCTTAAAGTCCTTCTGATCTTTTGATCTCCAGACATGAATCATGCTGTGTAATTTGAATAATAATGAGTAATGGTAATAATTGAAAAGACGGAGAATCTAGATTCATTTCTTATCTAGAAAGATACTAAAACTGCTTCCAGGGAACATTCAGAGCCTTTACAGCCCATTCCATAATTTATGAACGTGTGAATGCTTCCCATGAACAGCCTGGTGAGTCAGACATTTTAATTGGGCTGCCTTAAAATTAGAACCAAAAGAATTTCATTTCTACTCCTCTGGACAGGCTCATAAAGGGTATTCTAACCAGAGAGGAGTCAGAATTGGCCCTTCATAATACATAAGTGGGAAGAATCGAGTACAGCTGTGGTAATATCTGTAAAATACAACATCCTAATTTTTCTCTTTGGTTCTGAGGTTGAGAAATTTTTAGAGAAACCTTATCAGGGAAGACTTCTTTCTTATGTAAAACTTGCCTCATTGTATCCTCTCCCAGGCAACAATGCCTTGAATGGGAAAGTCAACTGAGATCCACCTTGCTAAGCATTTCTGGAAAGGGATCTTTAAGGTGGGACTCTATAGAAGAGATAAAAAGAATTGTTGAACAATGACCCAGTCCATGCTCTGTAAAAGAGAAATACAGGCAGCTTACAAATTTGTATTCACGACCTTAAAGTACAACAGGTTCATTGACACCAATTCATTAAACAGTATTTGTAAGAGCATGGCTCTGTGTCTGACACTGTCCTTGGTGCTGATGCTAGAGACAGAAGCCAGAGGAGCTTCTTCCTCATGGACTACAGTCTCATGGAGGAGACAGGTGTTAGTCAAATTAAGTCCAATGGGTATTAAACAGAAGTTTCAACTGAGGCATCACAATACATACTAAAGTGAGTTGCCAGAACAATGTGTGAGTTTTTAAAGTTTCTGTCAAAACCCTTCCCTAAAGGGCACAAATAAAAGAGCCCTCAATGATTGGAGAAAGGAAGAGGATTTCCTATAAATGAGCGTTACATAAGCTTCCCCCTAAAGAAAAGATAGGAGTGTTTCTCTCTACATCCAAGCCAAATAAGGGATTCTTCAATGCAACCACTTGAAAAACTTATTTTTATTTCTGCAATTATGAGGAACAGTAGTGTATTTGATAGGCCTAGGGCTCTAGAGGTAGGCTAAGCTAGCAGAGAAAAGGAGGGGGAAGTAAGATAGGGAAAGTAGGAGAGAATTGTTGCTACTTTTTGAGCTAACTATTCTCCTTCCCAAGCTAGGTCAGAGGTGCAAGAATTTAAGAGACTAAATGTAAATCCCCTGTGTATCAGTTTTCCACTTCATGATAATGCTGCATAACAGACAACCACAAAACCTCAGGGGAATAGAGCAAGAAGTATTTATTTAGCTCACAAGTTAATGGGTCACCTGAGGTCTTCCAGTCTGTGCTGGGCTTGGCTGATCTTGGCTAAGTTTGCTCATGCAGCGACAGTCAGCTAGCTGGTGGGTTTGCTGCAGCCTGAGTAGTCTAGAATGCCCTCAGTTAAACAAGTCATCTGTCTTTAGCATGGCCAAATCCTCTAACACGCTTGTATGGGCTTGTTTATAGGACATAGATCCAGCTTTCAATAAAGAGGATGGAAGTGTGTAGTAGAGAAATCTCAAACCAAGAGCAGGCCAATAGTAGAAATCTTGACTTTCATAGTGTTCATGGTGAAGGCTGAGAAGGAAACAGATGTTATTGGAAATGGGATAAAGGGAGATCCTTGCTATGTTGCAGCAACACGCTTACCAAAACCGTGTCCTGCAGTCATGTGGAAAACGTAACTTGTAAGCAATGAGCTTGGATATTTAGTTAAGGAAATTCCCGAGTCAAGTGTTGGAGATGCTGCCTGGTTTCTTGTTGCTTATGATAAAGTGCCAAAGGAGAGAGATAAATTGAAGGAAGAGCTGTTAAATAAAAAGGAACCAGGATGATTTTGGAACTTCTCAGCCTCTCCAGATGTCAAAACATGTTAAAACTCCAAAACAGCTACTGGAATTGTGACACAGAGAAAAGTCTGAGTGTGTGACTGTCCCACCCTTTGCTAAAACCTCAGATTTCACCTAATTCTCATTAGTTTAAAAGGATGAAATCAAAAGTTTTTGGTGCACTCAATCACACATGAAAATCTCTTCCAAGAGAGAAAGGGTGTTTCTCATATAGATTTTTTTCAATTGAACCAGAAGTCTTCCAGGAAACTTTAAAGCACTGTCCTTCAACCATCTCAGTCTCCTATGGCCAACTGGCCTCTCTCAACAGCTGAGGCAGGACAATTCACCATATGTACCCCTCCTATGCCATAGTGGGAGAGATTTCAACCCTGCAGAAGACAGATAGAGCAGTGGGGTTAACCAGGTGCCAAAAGAGGTACATACTTTAAGCAGAACAAAGGAGAGCTCATGGAGCCTGAAACAATGAGAGATATTCCCACACAAAATGATGTCCCTTGGTAAGGAAATGTTCCAGAGCCAAAAATCCATCCTTACACAGTTGACTAAGGATCATGGGACTACTTTTCTCAACAAGTCAGCTTTGAGTTAATCAAAAGGATGATTATCTGTATGTCCCTCATCTAATCACATGAACACCCTAAAAGGAGAGTGTTTTCTCAAGCTGGTAGCAGAAGAGGAAATCAGATTCAAAATATCAAACTTAAAGCTGGAAGTGGAATATAAGACCCCTCACAGGAGAGAACAGTAACTGGCTGACAGCCAGCAAGGAAATAAAGACCTCAATCCTATAAGCACAATGAACTGAATTTGGCCAACATCCTGAATGAGCTTGGAAGAGAATTCTTCCCAGATGAGCCCAGCTTGTTGACACCTTCATTCTGGCTTTATGAGTTCCACAGCAATGGAACTAGCCAAGCCCACACTTCTGGCCTACAGAAGTCTGAGGAAATAATTGTGTTTTTTTTTTCTTTTTAAGCCACTAAGTGTGTGGTCATTTATTACACAGCGTTAGAAAACTAGTCCAGCCTCTTAAGCCCTAGGCACAGAACTGACACATCATCACATTCACTGTATCTCATTGGCAAAAGCAAGTCCTAAAGCCAAGATAGTTTCAAAGGGTATGGATATAGAAGCCTCCTGAGGAGCATTGCAAAGGGCATGGATATAGATGGGAATGCTGGCCTGGGATCATTTTGAAAAGGAACTTGCCTAATAAGAATATTTCTTCCAGAAAGCAAGGAAACCAGTGGGGTGGAAAACCAGAAGTCAAGGGAGTGTTGGCAATGACCAGTCAAAGGCATTATCAAAAGGTAGCATCAGAAGATCCATCCATGAGAGTCAACTTCAAACATCTCCCAGGCATAGAGAGGGCAAACCCATCTTATACCAGTACCAGTACAAGTAAGAAATTTCTGACCTTGCCCACACTCCACAGTCATACCCAAAGGATTGGACAATTCTTAGGCCAGCTGGGTTCAGGCCCTCATAGGTCCCTAATTAATTTGTTCTTTCTCAGACTGGTCACTGTAACATGGGAGCAATATGACTGTGCTTATGTGATTCTTGTCAATAACCTAGGATGCCCCTATGGCATGATAAAGCATTATACCTCCCCAGTACTTGGAAATTATAATGAGGTGGTCCAGATTGCTAAATGTGGATTTTGCAACCAGCTCAGATAATGAGGTAATTATGCTTGAGTTTCAGGATAATGTGGTTGAAGCATGAGAGGCTTGGTAAGCCCTTCCCCCTTGACTTCAGCTTATTCCATGACCTGAAGGTCCCCTAAACAGGAGGAGGAGACCACTGTACCAACCCAAGTACATTTTACAAAAGGAAATCAGAAGCCGAAATAAACGAACCCTCCCTCACTCTACTGTTTTCTGCTGATAACATAGCCATAGAGAAAACTCTCACTTCTACAATATGTATTTGTCGGAGTGTTACATTTGTCCAGCCTCTAAAACAGTCCTCTGCAGGACAGCCTCAAAGGACCAGAAACAGAACGGGGAAGTGAGATATGTCCCAAACACACACCCTGAATCATACTTGTTTAACCCAACAGTTACATGTGCAACAGTGTAAAGAGCGCTTAGAATAGAAGCATTTTTTCTTTATTTCTCAAACTAGCTTAGAACCAGCTCCCCCAGACTGATTAGGAAGATCAGTATCTCACTCTTGGGCCTGACCCAAGACCCTGACACTGACCCTGACCCAGCTTATTAAAGAAGACCCAGGTGTATGCAATCCAAAATGGCAGAACCACAGATTTCAACTTACAGGTGGGGAGAGCTCTGTTGTCCATTGGACTAATGTAATCTTTTCTGCCATTGTTTTTTGCAGCCATCTTCTCGATCTCCACCATGCATCTAGTGCCACTGCTCAGAGCTCTGGAAACCATATATTTAAAGGGGGACTCTTTGGGAAGCTATACCCATCAACAGTAAGCTCAGCCATAGGTACTCTTCAGTGAGACTCCCAGACACCTGCTACTATTTCTTATCCCTCACAGACAGCCACAGAACCATTCTCCAAAACTATGCCAGGCCAGACACCATAGCTGCATCATAGTGGGGCAACCATCTGCGCTCAAGGAATCTACCTCCAAGTCTTGATTTTAGTTCTGTGTGTACACTTGTAGTTTGGGCTGATTTATTTTCTAACTCTCTAGTTAAGCTGTTGGCCAGGGAAGTGGTCATCTCAAGACTCAACTGGGGCTGCAGGGTCTGTTTCCAACCTCACTCACCTGGTTATTGGCAGGTCTCAGTACCTCATTAGCAGCTGGCTGCAGGCTTCATCATGTGGCTCTCTCCAAAATGATACTCACAATACAGCACTTATTTCTCATAAAATGAGAGATCTAAGAGAGAGGGAAAGCAAAAGAACACCCAAAACAGAACGCGCAGTCTTTTATAACCTAACCCTGAAAATGACATACCATCAATTCTGCCATATACTACTGGTCACCCACATCAACTCCACTACAACCTGGGAGGAAACTACACACAGAGGCGAATGCCAAGAGGTGGAGAATCATTGGGATCCACCTTGGAAGCGGACTGCCACCAATCCTTTTCTTGATCCTACGTCCCTGTCTAGTGACCACCACATTTCTCTGCTCCCTCTGGAGAAAAAAAAAAAAAATTCTTAAAATTTGGCTTTTTTACCTAACTTGTTAAAATTATTTTTTAGAAAATCACAATGTATGATTTTCCTTCCTCCATCCCATTTTTTTTTATTCTGACTGCACCCCCATCCAATCCAATCTTTGTCCCCATCAGTTTACTCTTGTTTGTCAAGGTCACTGGTGACTTCCGCATTGCCAAATCCACTGGTCAATTCTCAGTGCTCATCTTGCTCAACTAGCTACTCGCTAGTAGCATGTAACACAACCGATCACCTCCTTTTCCTTAAAACACCACCTATACTTCATCTCCAGAATATTACACTCTTCTGGTTCATCTTCGGCCTCACTGGCTGCTTAACAGGCATTTCACAGATTTATGAAGACACAGAGGGGGAAATACTCAGCAGTGATAGTGAAAACTAAGCAAACTTTAAAATGAGGCTATTAGGGGTGCCTGAGTGGCTCAGTGGGTTAATCCTCTGCCTTTGGCTCAAGTCATGATCTCAGGGTCCTGGGATCGAGCCCTGCATCGGGCTCTCCACTCAGCGGGGAGCCTGCTTCCCTCTCTCTCTCTCTGCCTGCCTCTCTGCCTACTTGTGATCTTAGCCTGTCAAATAAATAAATAAAATCTTTAAAAAAATAAATAAAATGAGGCTGTTATTAACTTCAGAGGAAAAAAGTTATGCAAGAGAGAAAACATTATCAAGAGTTCATTAGTTGGTTGAACAGTGAACAATAACCAAACAGGCAGATGAATCTCTAAACACTTAGTCAAGTCATTTTTTTTTTTTTTTTGCATAACTATATTGAGAAGATTGAATCAGGGAAATTGGAGGGGAGAGTTCTGAGTGACAGTAGATAATTTCTTAAAATGTTAAAAGCAATATAAACATTATTTGGAAACATGGAAGCTCATACCGGAAGAAACAACAAAAGAGTTGGCAGTGGTAACCTCAGCTGCGTGCTGGGGAGACCGGACAAACCACTGCACTGAGAATAGCTAGAAAAACTGGAAAAAATAACCGATGGAAGGAATCAATGAACTAACAAGTTAGTGAAGATAACTTTCCCTACCGCCATGTCTCCATCTTCCCAGTCTTCAACTCCTATTCCCTGGGATCCTTCTCCCCAAAACAAAAATCTAAGCCTCTGTTTTTTGGGGGACAACAGTCTAAGACTCAAAATAGGAGATGTTAAGATAGCTTCTACGAGAGTGCTGACCTAGTTTGGATGATCAGTGAAGGCTTCCCCCAAAGAAATGACATTAAAACAGATTTGGAAAATAAGTAAGAAGAGACACATAGGTGGTGAAGGGATGGGAGGACACTCCAGACAGAAAAAAAAATGGTATTAGCAAAAATCTTGAGTTGGAAAGGATATTAGAACATTTGAGACTGAAAGGAAGCCAGTGTCACATGCGCCCAAACATAAGGGGAAGGAAGGTGGGAGGGGAGGTGGAGGGAAGCCAGATCCATGCAGACGCTGAGACTGGAACATGACTAAGGCTTTGTTCTAAGAATATTGAGAAAGCCCTGAAACCTTTTAGGCATGTGAATTGACATGGTTGGAGTTGGTTTTTAAAGATTGCTTTTGCTGCTTTGTGGAGAATGGATTGGAGTGAACTGAGGCTGGATGTGGGGATGATGATTAAGGAGTTTGTGCCATGATCCAAGCCAAACATGAAGGTGACCGAGCTCTAGAGTGGTGGTCTTAGAGACAGAAAAGAGTGTACAGATTTGAGAGATGGGGAGAAGTGCATTGGTGCTTGGTGGTGGCTTGCATCTTAGTGGACTGGGAAAGGGAAGGGTCTATATTAATTGACTGAATGCCTCAACCAGAAACTACTAATTCCTCAAAGACTCCTTGGGCTAGAGAGTGTGGAAAAAACGAGAAATACAAGACACAACCTCAATCTTCAGAAAAATAATGATCCAGTTGGAAAGGTAAGACACATGAAACCTATGAAAACCTAGTGCTGGCTTCATGAAAGATTACTCTGTGTGGATAGAAGACAAAGTAAAAGATCCTTAAAGTCAGGGACACAAGCTAGTATGCTCATGTCCTGATGATGATGATGACAATGATGGTGGTGGTGATCATGGTATAAAAGCAAACATTCACCAAATGGTTTCTGTGTGCCAAGTGTGGTGCTAAGGGATAGGGACTTTATCCTTAGAGAAACAAGAAACTTTTGTAATCTTTTAAGAAATGAGTAGCTCAGTCACCCTTGCATTTTTAGACACTCTGAGTTTCTACACAGAGAAGAGATCAGAGGGTCTGAAGGAAAGAACAAGGAGGAGTTGACCAGCCAGCAGGCTACTGCAATAATTCAGAGATGAGATGGAGGTCTATAACAGATGCTGTTAGTAACCCTCCCATAACTATCAGCTCTCATCTTTCCTCACATGCCCAGGGGGTCTGTCTCTTTCTCTTCCCTCAACTACTCAACTACGCTAGGCTCACATGTGGGACAGACTAGAAGTACTAAGGACTTGATGTCCTCAGAAGTAGTCCTCAACAAGCAAGGGGCAGAAGATGGGAGATGAATACTCCAGGTCCTTTGTCTTTTAGGTGAGAGCTTTGAGGAGCTGGCCAGAGACCCGGCATGACTGAGCCCATCCTATATGGCTGCCTTCCCTTCCCTCCCTCCCATCCCCACTCCCCCACCAGAGCTTTCTAAGGTCACCTCCATATAAACCACCTTCACTCAGCTTCTTGTCTCATAGTCTGCATCTGGGGGACCCCATCCTGGGACAAGTCTCTGCCTGGTGTGGTGACAGTATAGGGCTGCAGAGAAGCCTCCAATTCAAGACATATCAGAGGTTAGTCACCTTCCCTATGGGAAGCCATGAAACAGCTGGAACAATGCTTTCCGTGTCTTTGACCAG
The DNA here is from genome assembly GCF_963455335.1 of Martes martes. NCBI lineage: Eukaryota > Metazoa > Chordata > Mammalia > Carnivora > Mustelidae > Martes > Martes martes. The sequence goes on from NC_137896.1 coordinate 29,699,790, forward strand.
CAAAGGGACAACCCAAGATCCATGAGGGAGATGTGGTGAAGAAGAGTCAAGGAAAGTAAGCCTTGTTCGTTATGACTGAACTTTAGCCCCAGACTCCAGGTTGAACTCTCCAACCCTTGTAAGTCACAGGAGTCATGAAAATGCCTCTTGTTTCTTTCCTCAAACACACATGCTAGAGGCATAATGGTTACTGTATTCGTTATCTATTTCTGAGTAACAAATTACCCCAAACTTGGTGGCTTAAAACAACAGTAAGCATGACTATCTTCACAGTTTCTGTGGATCGGAATTTTGAACCAGCTTAGTCGGGAAGTCCCACCTTGGGATCATTCATGAGGTTATACCACACTTCAGCAGGGGGCTTCACTCATCTGAAGGCCTGACTGGGGCTGGAGGATCCATTTCTGGGGTGGCTCACTCACTGCATGGCAAGGGGGTCCTGGGTCTTGGTGGGGAGATTCCATTACTTTTTATGTGGGCCTCTCGTGGGGATACTTGAGCCCCTACAACATGGCAGCCGTTTTCCCTCAGAGCACATGATGAGAGAGAGACAGACAGACAGAGACAGAGAAAACACCAAGTGGAAGCTACCTTTTTGATGGCCTAGCCTTGAAGTCCCATAGCATCATTTCCATCACATTCCATTAGTCAAAGGCAACTCACTAAGTCCAGCCAACATTTGAAGGAGGAGAATTAGGTCCACCTTTTGAAGGCAGAAGTGTCAAAGAATTCGCGGGCATATTTTAAACAACACAGTTGCCTACCTGACCCTTTCCTCTAGATCCTCACCCTAATCTTGGCCCTTATGGTCTTTACAGTTCTGCAACAAGAGGGTGGTTAGAAAAGGCAAACCCAAGGAAATGGGTCTCAGAAAGAAGAGATAAGTCCCTCTCTGGACCTAGAGAAGAGCTGCCCTCCGCAGCTCCTCCAAGCCCTTCTTGCCACCCCTCAGAGCCTAGAGAACTTGTCATAAGTGCCCCCCACCCCAGGGCAATCAGTAGAATGAGCCTGAACCTGGATAATTGAGAAAGACAATGAGTTAAAAGTGACAGGAGAGTTAACAAGAACAAAGAGAAAGATGCAGAACCGGGTTCAGGAAACAGTAGCTACTCCTGAATAGTACAAACTGAGTGATTTTAGTTTTCTTTTTGCTTATTATATGTATTTTCAATAGTGAGCTTGGATGCATGTAACAAGGGGGGAAAAACAATAAAAAGGTTTTTAAAGAAGGGCTCTCAAATTATTAGGTTAGAATAGAAACTCTAATTATATGCTGCTTTCAAGAACAAACCTAAAACAAAATTACACTGAAAAGCTAAAAATAAATATTAAAAAAATAAGAAGAGCCAAAGTGTATCAGGAAAACACAAAGAGAGCAAAGACAGCAAAATTAATTTCGGACTACATAGAATCCAAGGCATTCAACAGAACTGACAGATTCATTTCATACTGAAGAGAAGTGTATTCTACAGCAAAGATGTAAGAGATAAAGTAGGTGTCCCCAGTGGCCACTAAATTTGCTTTGTCTCCACTCTAGGGAGAGAGAGCAGTGTCAGAGAGTCACTGTAGTCCCCTGAAAGGCTGATTCATCACTGAGTCACAGAAGGTGATGGGGGGAAATACAATCAAAGTAAATTTCATAGTCTTTCAGTAAAAAGCAGACACAAGAGAAAAGGCATGTGGGAAAAACCAGACTGAAGAGAGGAGCCGAACAAAATGGAAGCAAACAGAGAGGATTGGCAGCCTGCTCTATGGGCAGGAACTCCAGCTCCCGTGTCCTCATGGTCTGGAAATGGAAAGAACCAGAGGGCTATCCTAATAATGCTGGAGGAGATGGCACCTAAGAGACCCCCAGGGCATATCCGACTGTCTGTGTGGGGACAGTAATAAGGAACTGGGATTGGAATGAATGTGTTCATCCAAGTCTGGGTGTTCGAGAACTTCTAAGCATTCTGCACCAATCTGATGCTTCTCTTGCTCTTCCTGGTCAGACCAGGGATGACATGAGTCACAGCACACCCAGTCAACACTGCCTCCCTCCTTCTCTATCCAGGTGTCACAGAAAACTATTTGCCCTGTCTCCCGTGGACTGGAAAGCAAAAGCGAAAAGAGGCTTTGTTTCCTGCTGTCCTAGAGGAGCCAAGATGGGAAACTCGGATCCTGAGGTCACAACAGCTAGAGGCGCTGAATCTGGGGCCCCCGGGTAGAATTTGGGAGATCTGTGAACTTGCACGGGAAAAACAAAAAACAAAAAACACTACTCTTTTGTTTTCATTATTCTCCACCTGAAATTGAGAATTGCCCTCACTTGTGAATGTTTTTCACAAGCCCCGGGAGTGATAGCAGAATCCAGGACTTTGTCAAGCAAGAAAAAACAGGAGGGTTTCCAATCACACGGCCCCTGAAGCAGATCTTTCAAAATGCCATTTACATTCAGACAGAGGAGCAACATCGTAGACACTTGACCGCTGGATCTGGTTGTTTCCTGTGTTAATAAAGATGTACATTGTCTTATTATGTCATCGATGGGGTCTTTGAAAAGTATTTTGATAACTGGGTTTCCATGTCATTGGCTTCCTGTGCAATTCTAAGTATTTTATTTTTTTAAAGACAGAAATCTGAAAAGGCTCCAAGAAGACTGTCAAGGGGTTCCATGGTCCAAACAAGACCCCAAGACCCCTGATGCCTACGTACCTCCCCTAACCCCAGGAAGGCGTGTAGAGCAGGAAGTCGGACAAGGAGGAACACCCCATCCCAGGGGGAGTAATGGAATCATAGTTTGTTCGTGGTTTTGTGGAATTTATTAATAGTGGTTTTTTTCTTTGTTTTTTGTTCCTCCCCCCTTCCTGCCCCCCACACCCTGCTCCACTCACATCACAGTCCCCTCCAAAGTGACCCATGCTGAGACCACCCACTATGTAACTGGCCACGTTTGTCTCCATGCTCATATTTTTTCATCTACAAACATGAATGGGGTTTTCCAGCCTTTTTCCAAACATAAAGAAATCATCATGAATAAATGGAGAAAAGATGGGTTTTCTGCAATACTATGTATTTGAGACATTTATATTAATACATCACCAAAAAAATGGGACACAAGAAAAGCAGGTCCCTCTACTGTTTAGTTCTCATTGGCATTATACTGTGTTTTCCCTTAGTAAGTTCTATTTAGAACCCTTTCTAATGATTACAATTTCACATAAGAATACAACAAAATATATTTAATCATCCCAGTTTTTCTTCATGAGAAAAATGCTATGACGAGCTTCATTATACGCAGGTCTTTGTGGAAAATTCTGGCTATGATTTAAGGATAAATTCCAGGAAGTGAAATTAATCGATCAGAGAGTCCTAACCTTTGGAAACTCTTGTTACATGGTATCCAGTTTCTCATAGAAAGGTCATACCAATTTCACACTCCCCAGCAGTGGGCGAAAGTGCCTTTCTTTTCTCCTTCAGTAGCAAAAAGACGTTATTTAAAAGAGCTTTGTCAATTTTACAGACTAAATTGTCTCCATTTTGATTCATATTTCTATGATTGGTAATGTGGATGAGCTTTTGAAATATGTTTACCGTCCATGTATATTTCTCTTTTGGGATTTGTGGCTTCCTGTATTTGCCACTATTTATACTGGATTGTTAATATTTTATTCTTAGCGTGCTAAGGACATTAACTGTCAGGTCGGCTTCAAATTGTTTTCCCCCCACCTTTCTGCAAGTTCTGATGGACCAATGCCCCAGTGGGCATTATTATTTGGGGACCTTGATAGAAACTTTCATTTTAGTGTTTTGTTGTTTGGGGTTTTTTTTGGGGGGGGGGTTAAATTATTAATATATCATTTATTATTTGCCCCTGGGATACAAGTCTGTGAATCATCAGGCTTTCACAATTCACAGCACTCAACATAGCACACACCCTCCCCAATGTCCATCACCCAACCACCCTATCACTACCCCCCACGACCCCCAACAACCTTCAGTTTGTTTTGTGAGATTAAGAGTCTCTTATGGGTTGTCTCCCCCCCAATCCCATCTTGAGAAACTTTCGTTTTAATATTTTGTCATTCTGGTATTTCCCATTGCTTTTAGAAGTTGGTTTTGATGATTCTTTGTGTTTGTTTTGTTTTGTTTTGATGATTCTTGATGCACAATTTTATCTTCATGCTGTTCCCTGGTGGTTATTTTATTATTATGTTAAAAAAAAAGTCTTTCTCACTTGAGCTCCATTTATTATTCATCTGTATTTTATCTTAATGTTTTAACACTTTGATTTTTACATTTTACTTTTAACCTAGTTATCACTTGTTTTTGTGGAGTTGTGAAGAAGGGTCTATCTTCATTGCTTTAGTACACAGGAATTATTCCCACGGTCATTTTTAAACAGATCATTTCTTCTCACCAGTTCACATCACCTACTATGAGGTCAAGTGTTGCGGTGAGGAGCTCCGGCTGTGGAGTCAGGCTGCCAGGACCACCAGGCTCCACCATCCACGGGCTCTGTGATCACCTCAAAGTCACTAAACCTCTTTGGGTCTCAGTCTCCTCTTCTATAAAATGAGGATATTAATAGTGCCTATTATGAGATAGTCCTGGCATTACATATTAGGTTGGACCCTATGAGATTGGTGTTTTTATGGGTTAAACCATCGAATATCACTACCTTATGTGAATCAGCTTAATAAATGTTAACTTTATTCCTGGAGTTGCATTTCTCCAGCAGTCCTAATGCAGGTTCGCACTGTTCTATTTACTACAGTTTTTATAAATAGACTTCATTTCTTTTGGTTGTTTTAGGTTTACAGGGGGAAAAAAAGGAGTAGGAAATATAATTATTATAGGTTTTTTTGAAAGATTTATTTATTTATTTTAGAGAGCAAGAGCATGACCAGGGAGAGGGGCAGAGAGAGAGAGAGAGAGAGAGAGAGAGAAGCAAACTCCGGGCTTGATCTCAGGACCCTGAGATCACAACCTGAGCTGAAATCAAGAGTCAGACGCTTAACAGACTGAGCCACCCAGGAGCCCCAATTTATTACAGTTTTGTAATATGTTTTAACCCAGTAGAGCAAGTTTGTCCTCATTTTATTTTTTTTTAAAGATTTTATTTATTTATTTGTCATAGAGAGAGCACAAGCAGGCAGGGTGGCAGGCAGAGGCAGAGAGAGAAGCAGGATCCCCGCTGGACAAGGAGCCTGATGGGGGACTCAATCCCAGGACCCTGGGATCATGTGTCCTCATTTTAAAGAAGATGTTCTTATCTATTTATTCTTCCAGGTAACATAGAAGTTTAAAATCATTAATTTCCCAAGAAGTTCCATTGAGAGTTTTCATTAGAACTATTTTTACATTCCAAGTGACTTAGAAAAGAACCCACATTGTTAGAATTTTTTTCAGGTTTCCCATCCAGGACTATGATTTGATGTTACTTATTAAAGTTTCTTTTTAAGTTTTTCAGTGAACTTTTAATTTATCCCCCACAGAACTCTCACACATTTTCTGTTACTTTTATTTTTAGGCATTTCATACTTTGTTATTTTTGCAAATGGAAATTTTCCTTTTTACTTTCCAGCTCGTAATTATTGGCACACAGAAAAACATTTTTGTAATATATTTCTGTTGTAGCCCATCACCTTATTTACTACCTCATTTTTAACATAGCACTTGCAATAGATTGTTTTTTTAATTTCTGGTATCAAATCATAACATCTTCAAATAATGGCAATGTTTTAAAAAATCTTTCCTTCTTTCCAAGTGTTAAAAAAATCTTGTTTCTGGGGCGCCTGGGTGGTGCAGTTGGTTGAACGACTGACTCTTGGTTTCAGCTCAGGTCGTGATCTCAGGATCATGACTTTAGGGTCATGATCTCAGGGTCGTGGGATCGAGCCCCATGTGGGGCTCCCACATAGAGTCGGCTTAAGATTCTCTCTCCCTAAAAAAAAAACGAGAAAAACAACTTTCTCCCTTTCCCTCTGCTCTCCCCTAAAATAAATAAATCTTTTTAAAAAATATCTTACCTTTAAAAAAAATCTTATTTCTAATTTATTTATTTATTAAAATGTCCAGAACTGGAACGCCTGGGTGATTCAGTCGGTTGAGCATCTGCTTTGGGCTCAGGTCATGTTTCCAGGGTCCTGGGATCAAGCCCCACATCAGTCTCCTTTTTGAGTGAGGAGCCTGCTTCTCCCTCTGCCTGCCCTCCCCCTGCTTGTGCTCTCTCTCTCTCTTTGACGAATAAATAAATAAATAAAACCTTTAAAAAATAATAAATAAAATGTCCAGACCTTTGAGATCATTAAATTAAAAAAAAAAAAGATCCTGCATTCTAGTTTTTACCTATTTCAAATTTTTTTAAGATTTTATTTATTTATTTGACAAAGAGAGAGAGCGCAAGAGAGGAACACAAACACAGGGAATGGGAGAGGGAGAAGCAGGCTTCCCATAGAGCAGGGAGCCTGACGCGGGGCCGATCCCAGGATCCTGAGACCACGACCGGAGCCGAAGGCAGAGGCTCAGCCCACTGAGCCACCCAGGCACCCTGTTTTTACCTATTTTAATGAGAATGCCTTTATTGTTGAAATGGGAAAAAATGGTGTTGACGATTATATTTTTTTAGTCTTGTGGTGTATGAATTATTCTGCTCCTGGTTTGCCTTGAATTTCCTTTCACTAATGATGACTGTATTTTAAATGACTATTCAAGGTCTATTAAGGAGATCATATATTTCTTAAATTTTCCTATAGATTTTAGCATATGAAAGAATCGTTTCTTGGTGCACTTGGTTTCAGCTCAGGCCATGATCTTGTGGTTGTGGGATCGAGCCCCCCGTGAGATTCTGCTGCGCTCTGTGTGGAGTCTGCTTCAGATCTTTCCATCTTCCTCCTGCTCACTCTCTCTCTCTCCCTCTCAAATAAATAAATAAATAAGTAAATCTTGAGAGGAAAAAAAACAACAGTCAGCAACAATTGTTGCTGTCCCATTTCTGCGTGAGAAGACTGAGGTCCTTAAAGTGATTGCCTGGGTGGGCTGGCAGAGGCTGAGGCCAGTCTGTGGGCCAGACCATTGCTCTTCCCATCCCCCACCCTCAGCAGCCGAGGAACTTGCCATTTTACAGACGGGGACACGGACCAGCTCATGGGGCAAACAAGTTGCCCAGAGCAGCTCAGATGCCAGGACTGAACTCTTTGGTCTATTGATCTGATCTATTTGTGTGTATTTGAATTGTGTTGGATTACTTGTGTGATCCTGGCTAGGATAAGCCCCCTTCCTGGTCTCAGTTTCCCCATCTGACCTTATTTCTTTTCTGTGAACCCTCACTCCAGGGGCCAGGAGAGTGCCTGAAAGGGACAATTCTGAATCCCTCTGGCTTTTTTCCTCCCCCCCCCCCTTTTCACCAAACCCTCTGATCTGTTGCTAGCCCTCTACCTCAAAGCCATCCACCTGCAGCCAACCCAGAGCTGAAGGCTGAGACCAAAATGGCTCCAAGAATTCCACGTCAGTGACTGGGTTTGCCTGCCCCAAGTAGGCTCCAACCTACATTTCCAAGTGGAGGAAAGAAGAACTATCCTTTATCTGGAAGCAGTGAGCTTGGGAGGTTGGTTACCTGTGGGGGCAGAGGGACATGGGACAGTGCTCCCTGCGCAAGGGTTTACAGTTTCATGCACAGACAGTCCCTGGCCCCTGCCAGTATATTCCCAGGGCATTGCTCTGGGGAAGAATGAGACCCAATGAGCAGGAGCGACACCCTGACTGTGTGGACATTCAGAGGGTTTCTCCATGGGGGCTTCCTGGAGGAGGTGGCCCTCTGGAGGAACTTGGCTTGGGCAGCAAGGATTCCATGCAGAGGGAACCATCTGTGTGTGAAGACGGTGAGCCACAAAGCTTGCTTCTAATGTATGTGTCTACTTCACCATCCCCCTCTTAAAAATAATTGTACTCAATCCAAAGCAAACAAAAGCACAGCCCAGATTTTAAATTTGAGAGACTGCCTCAGATTTTGTTTACTTGTCCCGATTTACATTCTTTCCCGGCCCCAACAAGACTACTTCCTTGCCCTGGCACTGTCGGACTTTGCACTGAGATTGGGGCGGGAGGGGCGGGGGTTGGGGGGGAGAAGTTAGGGGGTGGAGGGAGGGTGGGGGCGCCCCATATGCAAGGGGAAGAGGCTCCACACTTACTGGGGCAGGGGGCTTTAATGTGAGGCGGAGCCGGTGTGCTCTGAGGAAACGACCCCTAGGGCGTCCCTTCTCAACCGACAGTCTGGAGGCGACTAGTGGGTCGCCCAGTCTCCCCTCCGAGAACGCGGTCCCGTTGGTGTCCGAGGCTGGCGCGCCCTCTCGCGGCCATGTGGGGCACTGCGCCGACCGAGCCTTAGGCGTCCTCGCGGGGCTGTTAGTTCCTGGAGACAGCTGTCCCTTGCAGCATATTTAAGGGCCCTGAGGAACACGACCCACCGTCCCCCGCAGAGAGTGTCCCTACTTCGATGCCTCTGCAGCTCAACTACAGAACGCCCTAGTCAGCCCTACCGACGGCTTCAAATGCTCCTTCCCCTTTTCAAAAATTTCTCTCCTGTCCCCTCCCTACTGTGTTTCCTCTCCCCTTCTGTCCCAGCCTTAGCAAAGCCTCACTGCTGTGTGAATGACTGGTTATTACTCCCTTCACCTGTAGCTTAACGGGATATTTCACATCTTTCTTCCTGGGTCAGATTGCCTGGGTCTGAATGGTGGCTATGACACTTAAAAATCCAAGTTGGGGTCACTGATGAATTACTCTCCTTGTGCCTGGCTTCCTCATCTGTGGAATGGGGATCATTGTAGCACCGATGTCACATTTGGTATAAGATAAATGAGCTATTATACGTGCAGCAGATCTGTGTCCCCCCACATTCCCTGATGCCTCTCCTTTTCCTGGTTCTCCTGTCTACACTCCCCCCAGAGAGCACCTGCTTCTCTTTGTTGCAGGGCTGGATGGGTCTTCTGGACCTGACCACCCCACAAGCAGCAGCCTAGAAGGGCCCCTAGTCAGGGGATCTCTTTGCTGGTGTTAATCAAGGTTCTCCAGAGAAACAGGGCCAATAGTGTGTATCTTTTTAATGTGTATATACACGTACATACACGCACACCAAGGAACTGGATCGTGTGGTTATAGAGGCTGACAAGTAGTCCCAAGATCTACAGTCAGTAAGCTGGAGACCCAGAAGGGCTGCTGATGGTATATTTCTGGCCCAAGTGCAGAGGCCTGAGCCCCAGGAAAGCTGTTGTTCCAGTTCCAGTCTAAACCTAGGAAAAGAAAATGATGTCCGACCTTGAAGGTAGTCAGGGGGGAGGAGTTCCCTCTTACACAAAGGTGGGTTGACCTTTTGTTCTATTCAGGCCTTCAACTGATTGGATAAAGCCCACCCCTGTTGGGAGAGCAATCTGCTTTACTCAGTCTAGGATTTAAATATTAATCTCCTCCAAAAATACTCCCACAGAAATAATTTGCCCAGAATAATGTTTAACCAAATATCTGAACACCCTGTGGCCAGGGGGCACCGATGAACCTTCACTGTCCCCAAGGACTCGAGGCAAGTACCAACAGATCTACAGACCACTGGGGAACAGGAAGACAGACCCTCTAGCCTGCCTCTGTGCTCATGTCTGCTCCCTTCCTGCTCCGTTCCACTTTCTCACTCCCTCACAGGCTTCCCCTGGACTGGCTTCCTCATACATTACTTTCACGTGCTTCTTCACAGGGGTGCTTTGTGGGGCAGGGGCGGGGCAACCCAAGAAAACATGTAAAGCACTTAGACAAATATCAGGTACATAGTGGGCATGCAAATGTTTATGATTAATACTATTATTGTAGCTATTTCAGATGCTTGGAGGCTTTGTCTGCATACCAGGGCTCTACTCTGACCCCTGTCCCCTTCCCAAAGCCTGGTCCTGAACCGGGAGCTCCTCACCATCTCTCCAAGCCCGACATCTAGCCTTTGCATGGACTTGCACAATTTCAGATCAACCAATTCATCCTCCCTCCACCATCCCCCACCCCCACCCCCGCCAGTGCAGGAATTCTCTCTACAACATCCCTGAGTCTCTGTCTTTCCACCTTGGCCACAACACCTCTTATTGCTAGAATAGTCCATTCCTCCCCCCAGGACCCTCAGAATAAACCGTTATTGTGGGGGGGGGGGGAGAAATAAAGCTGGACAGGAGCAATGCCTGCAAATTCACGGTCAAAAAAAATGAATTTCCACGAAAAAGAAAAAATTGCATATTTTGCTGCTCATGTTCTGGGCACACAAGAACACACAATCAGCTTAGTTCACCACACGGCCTTCCCAGAGCACTTCATTGTGTATAACGTGAAAGAGCCTGGCTGATAACAGGATTGTGTGGCCCTAATTAGATAAATAATTATTTGTATGTGGACATGTTTCGTGAGTGGGGCTTGGTGAATAGGAGCCATAAGTACGTATATTAGGAGACCATTCCATTAAAAATGAACTTCAGGCAACCGAAAAGCTTCTGATGGGTTATGAGCCATTTAAAGAGATTTTTGTAGCTAAAGTGTTATTGGCTGGTCCCACCTTTTACTGAAAGCCTTTAAAAATGTAATCAAAACTTCGGAAATTATAATGTAAATCAATGGGGGAAAGGCATTCCGTTCAGAAAGATTCAGTTTTTCTGTAGCTTCTCCTGAACTCAGCTGTGACATGAATTGGTTTATCTTGTGTACATAGATAGAAAATGAGGATCATTATAAAGAAGTATTTTAGTGAATTCAAAGTGCTGTAGGTGCCCATTAAATAAAGGCACTCAGTTATTTGTACCTTTGGAAAATGGGCTGATTTTCCAGAAGAAAATCTGAAATGAACACAAGATACTAGCACTCTCCTGCAACAAACGATCAAATTTCATCAAGTTGAATATCATTCCCTAATTTTTTTTTTTTTCACATATCCACCTGAACTTCGTGTGTCCCCAGCCCTGGCCTGGTAAACCATACGCCCAAAAAAAGGAATATCTAAAGTTTGCTCGTTATTTATGTCATAGACAACCATCCGTTGCCTGAAATGGGTGTCTGGTCCAAGAATCACCCAAGAGCAAGATTCCTGAACTGTGAGGTGTGAGTCTTTAAAATTTTGTTTTAAGGCAGATTTGTTGTATACGCATATATGCATGTGATGTGTGTATGCTTTACACGCGAGTGTGTCTTACACATTTTATACTGTAAAGACATATACCAAACGTAACAGAGATTTTCTTTGGTGTAATCTTTAAAATGTCAATTTTTAAAAATGGTTCAGATGTTCAGAATACTTTCCTATTCACTTAGGAATTACTCTGGGTCTCAGTGAAGTTTCTAACAAGGGATCCTATCTGCTTTTCGTTCTTTATCGTTTTCTAACAAGCTTATTTTAGACTATTTACTTCTAAGAATCAATTTTATTTCACTGCGTCAGTTTTGGCCAATAAAATCGACGTTATTGATTCATTCCAGGTATTTCTGATTTTTCTAGTGCATTTTCCTTGTTAATCCTTGAGTTGCTTCTCATTTTATTTTATTTTTTTCTTTTTCTTTTTTTTTAAAGGCTTTATTTATTTGACAGAGGGAGATCACAAGTAAGCAGAGAGAGAGAGAGAGAGAGAGAGGGAAGCAGGCTCCCTGCTGAGCAGAGAGCCAGATGCGGGACTTGATCCCAGAACCCTGAGATCATGACCTGAGCCAAAGGCAGCAGCTTAACCCACTGAGCCACCCAGGTGCCCTAGTTGCTTCTCATTTTATTCCATTTTGACCAGAAAAATGTAGTCTGTAAATGAATTCTTTAGACTCTAGTAAAATATCCTCTGTAGCCCAATATAAGGTCAAGTTTGGGAAGGGTCCTATCTGGGCTTGAAAAAAAAATCACGTGCTCTCTGCCGCACTGTCTCTGGTATAGAAAGTGCCCTCCTCTCATGCCCACTTCAGTTCATGTGTTCATTCATTTATGCTCATCTGAATTCCAGTTATTACCCTTTCAATCTACTTAATCTGTCTCTCTCATCTGTTCTGAGAGATGTGACAAAAACTCTGATTGTGTGTCTATTTCTGTTTGTAATTGTGTTGTTTATTTACTGCGTTCTACACTTTGGAACATACTGGCTGATATCTTGTATCTTCTTGGTGGACTGTTCCTCCAATCGGTGTGAAATATCCCTCTTGTCTTTTTTACTGCTTTTCTCATAAAATCCTATTTTGTGGGGCACCTGGGTGCCTCAGTGGGTTAAGCCTCTGCCTTCGGCTCAGGTCGTGATCTCAGGGTCCTGGGATCGAGCTCCGCATCGGGCTCTCTGCTCAGCTTCCCCCTCTCTCTGCCTGCCTCTCTGACTACTTGTGATCTCTCTGTCAAATAAACAAATAAAATCTTTTTTAAAAATCCTATTTTGTCTGATATTATACTGCTGTGCCATCTTGTTAGTATTTGCCTGGCTTTTATCCCTTTCATTTTAACCTTCTGGTATTCCTCGATTCATGTAAGTTTCACATAAACAGCATAAAGCTAGACTTTATGTGACTGTTGCTTTTGCTCTCATCTGAAAATCTCTGTGTGTATAGATTAGGTGACTCTTGGGTGACCATCACGTATACATTTTTATTACGATGGCCATTACACTGGATTTATTTTTACCATTTTATTCTGTGCTTTCTATTTACCTGCTTCCTCTTTGCTTATTTTTTTCTCCTTCCCCGACTTCTGTGAGATTGCACATGATTTCTTGACTCCTTTCTTCACCCTACCTATTTGGAGAACACATACTGTCATTCATTTAATAGTTATCTTTATATAGACTTCTCACTTTCTCATATTTATTACTAAAATCCATATCAGGATCTTCTTCTTAAATGAAATAGATAATTTTCAGTTCTTTAAATGTCTTTATTAAGCTTTCTCTTGTCTACCATGTCATTCTTTTTTTTTTAATTTTTAAGCCTTTTTTTTAAGATTTTATTTATTTATTTGACAGAGATCACAAGTAGGCAGAGAGGCAGGCAGAGAGAGAGAGGAAAGCAGGCTCCCCGCTGAGCAGAGAGCCCGATGCGGGGCTCGATCCCAGGACCCAGAGATCATGACCTGAGCTGAAAGCAGAGGCTTAACCCACTGAGCCACTCAGGCGCCCCTACCATGTCATTCTTATCTAAGATTTTAGTTCTGACTTCTCTTAGAACACACGTTATGATCAAGTCAGTTGAGCATCCAGCTCTTGATTTTGACTCAGGTCATGATCTCAGGGTCCTGAGATCGACGTCGGGCTCTGGGCTGAGTGCGGAGCCTGCTTGAGATTCTCTCTCTTCCTCTCCCTTTACCCATCCCCACTGCATGCATGCTCATGCTCTCTCTCTCTCTCTCAAATAAATAAATAAATCTGTAAAGAAAAAGCACAAATTATTATCTTATACAAATCACCATTATGACTGTGCTTTTTATTATACCATGGTAATTATTGTTATTTAGAGAGACTATTTACCGCATTTCATCAATTACACATAAGACACACGGCCATGAACATCGGTTGCTCAAAGGATCCTGGATGATGTGAATTTTCCTGTCTCAGAACATTGTCTGCCTTTCCATTGGTCCCAGTCTTCTTTATACAACTCAGAAGCATCATGCGGTCTTGTTTCTAGAGTTCTCTCATCTTCAACTTAAGTCTATATCTTTCATCTTTTTCATTGATGAAAGGGCCCCTTCTCCTATATGTTCCCATTGCTATTGAAAGGTTATTTTATTCTGTATGTTAATTTTCTATCTGCCACTTTAGTGATTTCCCTGCTTCTATGATATTCTTTCATTTGATTTTCTTGGGTTTTCTGGGTATGCAATGGTATATCATCTCAAAGATAAGGATGATTTTACCTACTCCTTTCTAATTCTTAAATTCCTGAAATCATTCTCTTATATAATTGCATTGACCTCCAAAAGAACATTAAATAATATGACACTGGGAGAAAAGTTTTCTCCTCATGATGTAGAAAGGATGCTTCTAGTGTTTTCCCATGAAGCCTGATGCTCACGTCTGGGCTGAGATGGATGTGTTTTATCCTATTAAAGATGTGCCCAGCTATTTGTTTTTTTACTCAATATTAAGTAGCAGGTTGATTCTTGATTTAAAATACATACTTTCGGGGCGCCTGGGTGGCTCAGTGAATTAAGCCTCTGCCTTCAGCTCGGGTCATGACCTCAGGGTCCTGGGATTGAGCCCCATATCCGGCTCTCTGCTTCTTCCCCCCTGCTTCTCCCCTCCTCCCCCACCTGTCTCTGTCTACTTGTGATTTTTCTCTCTGTGTCAAATAAATAAATAAAATCTTTAAAATACATACTTTCTATGTGGTTGGAAAAGAACCCATCATGCCTGTTTCATCAGAACTTTGGCTTTGGGACTTGTTAAACCTTAGCTCAATATCCATCTACCAGCTGTAAGATCTTGATAATCTTACGAATCTCAGGTAACTCTTTGATAATCCTTCCCTCATAAAATTCCGAGAAGTTTAATTGAGAATGAGTATGAAACTAGCACAGTGTCTGACACACAGTAAATGCTCAGTAAGTGGTGATTGCTTCAATTCTCGTGATCAAGGCAGACCCCTCTGAGGTTTCTTCTTAAGGTGATCGTGATAATTTCCTTGTCTAAGACATAAACTCTATTTAGTTAAAAACATATTACATAAATAATTAATACATATGATAACTATTAATAATTAATAAAATAGATTTTTATTTCTATGGTTCCAAGTTTGAGCAGTTTTTTAGGTCGGTCTCACCCAGGTTAGATTCGGAAATTTAAAACACATTTACATCAACATTTACAGTGTTGATTTCCGGGGGAGGGGGTGCGGAGGGAGGGTAGGTGGGGAGCCATGAGCTCTTGATGGATTCCAGACCACCTTGGAATATGTTGACCCTGCACTGCTTTTACTCAGCACAAGGGGGCAGCATTGCAAAAGAAACCTGAGCAAGGCTTCCCGGCAGCACCGGGAATGTTCAGGACTTAAAAGCCTTGGGCGTTACACGCAAACAATGAATCATGGAACACTCCATCAAAAACTAATGATGTACTGTATGGTGACTAACATAACATATTAAAAAAAAAAACCTACTAATTTTAGAATTACTCTCTACCATTCCAGTCTTTTTCAGAAACCTGTTTACAAAATGGGTGGGTATATAAAAATCACATAGTAAACCCTCCATAAATGGTAAGCCCCTCACCTCATCCATGTCTTTACTCAAGAATTGCTCTGCACCCCCTCCCCCACCTCCACCCCCTGCACTCAACCTTCCTTACCATGGCTTCTTGCCGGTACCCCTGAAAAGTCCAACATATTCGATTATTTACTGATTTATTGTGTTTGTGATTTACTGGATTCTCCCCAGTGCCCCCGTCTAGAACGTAAGCTCTACAGGGATACAGTCTGTTTTGTTCCAAGTGCCTAGAACAGTGTCTGGCCCAAAGTCGACGCCCAGTAAGTGTTTGTTGGTTGAGTGATGGCTGGATGGTGCTGATATTGGTGATCGGGATGCTGCTGGTGCTGACGGGGATAGGTGTGGTGAGGATGATGGTGAGAGTGGTGGCCGGGGAGAGGGATTGGAAGCGGTGAGGGGATGGTGCTGGGGTGGCAATGATGGTGGGAGGGGCACTGGAGGTGGGGGGAGGCAGGTGACCGTGGTTGAGGTGGTGATGGTGTAGCAGTCGTCATGATGGTTACCGTGTTGCGATTGGTCAGAGTCTCCTGAGAAGTTAGAATCTAAGCCTGAGGCGGGATGAGGATTTCCAGAGTCTGTCACATGAAAATGTTTTGTCTCTTGGTGTATAATACACGCTGCAAAATTGGGTTGGCCTTCCAGAACTCCACAGCAGAACACAGAGAAGTCTCCACTTGGCTCTCTTCCCCCATCCAAACTTGGAGGGGCCCCTCATGTGTATGCTCCTGGAGAGCCCGATCCTCATGCTGGACCTCTAGCGACACCCTCCCCAGAAAGCTGACCCTTGGCACACGCCCCCCACAGGGCTGTCAGTGGGGCAGTGCAGCGCCCCCTGGGAGGGCAAGCCCGGAAGGCGTGCTTAGGGCTTCCCGGTTGGGACTCCCTGCATCCCGGTACCCAGAAGGTGGGTAGAAGCAAGAACACAAGCTCTGACAGATGCCATCTGCCAGATGAACTCCAGCTCTGGGGCAGGGCGTGGCTGGGGAGGGCAGAGAAGAGCCTCCAAAGCTCACAGCCTGGGGTCAGGGACCCTCTTCTCCTGGCTTCCCTTGGAACCATTGTTCCGCGGGACTCACAAAATGCATCTCTGTTCAAAGAAAGTCTGAAGAATGAAGTCACAGTGCGATCCAGTACAGCTGGTGGGTGGAGAAGGACGGACCGTTGGCATGAGCTGACAGAGCCATCCCAAACATCTGGGGAAATCCAATCCACGCACTCCCCAACCCACACATGCGCGCACACACACTCACGCACACATACACACGAACTTTCTCCAGCTGGCACCAAGGGAAGGAACGCCTGGCCTCCATGGAGACCTCCTTTGTCCTTGTCTCCTGCCCCGACACATTTTCTCATAAATGCAAAGCGCTCTGCTTGGGGTCCCCTTCCTTCTCTCCCTCTCCCTCAGCAATCCCTTCACATTCAAACCTGAACTGTCCCCGGTCACCACATCTGCTTCTCTCCCCGGTTCCCAGCCTAAACTTCCCACCGTGCCCACCAGGTCATTGGAGACCTACTTTTCATCCCAGTGAGCTCAACCCCTTTCTCCCCAAACACCAGGTCCTGGCCTGCCCAGAAGGGCCGAGGCCCATGGCTCTACCCCATCCCTTTTCTTAGGTTCAGAACTCCTTCTAGATGGAAGCGATGGCTACACAATACTGTGAATGTACTGAGTACCCCTGAAATGTACAAATGGTTCTGTTATGTGAATTTCATCTTAATAAAAATAAATAATTTTTTTTTTTTGTTTTGCTTCTGCGGCCTCCCTGCTGCCAGAAAGGCATGGAGGGGAATGCCTTGACCTTGGCTGGAGCCTGAGGGGCCGGAGCCATGGCCCTGGATGAACTCTGTCTGTCCGGCCCTCATGAAGCTCCCACGGCAAGCTCTTTTGACAGTGGGTACCCATGCCGGTGAGGGTGGATCTCTTGCAAAATGCATTCAGGGACTTCTCCCAGCACCACCACCACCCCCCACACACACACACACAAGCCCAGACGGCCCTCTCGGGATGGTGTGGCCCTCCTCCACTGGCTATAAATCTGGTCTCTGAACCTTCATAAGCAGGCGTGTGCCCCTTGCTTTAAATGAGCAGTGCTCACGGGACCTGAAGTCTTATGTCTTGTCCCATGCAAACTCCCTCCAACTTTCTCAACATCTCCAGCCCCTGGACACAGAGAAGCTGCCAAAGATTTCTTCTCGAGACACGGAGGCGTGAACTCAGTGTCTTTATTATCAGACCTTGCCGTTCTTCCGGGCATACGCTGCCACGGAGCGAGGGAGGTCTTGAGCACGGGGCGCTCCTTGGGTGCTCCTCCCAAAAGCAACGTGAACTTGGATTACATCACCCCGCTGAGCTGACTTTCCCAGGGCCGTGCCAGTGGTCACTGTTGCCCTGTTGTTCTTTCTGGCCCTCTCAGCCATGCAAGGAGACCGTATCTCAGCTCTGACTCTCTGAGATAAAGGTAGAATGGACACCTTATCTCCATCTCACTCCCTCCCTCGCTGTCCTTCTGGGAACAGGCCCGCAGGGAGCACAATCGATTCACTTGCCTGCCTGACACATTGCAAAAACCATCTCTGTGTGTGTGTGTGTAGACATACAGTGTCGGTGAGGTAGCATGATGCTGTGCTCTGAGACTCTGTCCTCTCTATCACTGGGCTCAGAAGTCGCCCATCACAGGGCCCATGGCTTGAAGAATGATGATAAAACCAGGTCCATGTCCAAGGACCACATTTGACTGAGAGGGCCTGGCCCTCCTTCTGCCACGTTCTGGGTCTTCGAAGCTTTGTCTAATTCAACCAGTGGATGCTGGTGTTTTGTTTTGTTTTGTTTTGTTTTGTTTTGTTTTGTTTTAGTTCTGAGTAATGGTTCCCATAACATCCGTAATGCCAGCCCAAGGCTCCTGGAACTTCAACCAGGGCAAAAGAATCACCTGGAAGGCTTGTTAAAACAGATTCCTGGGCTCCACCCCCAGAAATTCAGATACAGTTGGCCTAGGACCGGACTTCGGAGTGTCCATTGCTAGAGCTCCCAGGCGATGAGGAGGCCAGGCTGAGCAACATGGCACTAGAACAAGCAGAGACACTAGGCTTCACCCATCCCCAAGCCCCTGCACTGTAATGGACATGAGCTATGCACTTATGACTGGGATGGCCCATCTCATACATGACTTGTCCAAGGCTCCAAAGCTAGGAAGTGGTGGAATTGGGGAGAAATCCTTGTCTTCCTGAACTAGCACCTGTCACCACCATCACCAATCCCAGGTATGACCGGCCCTTCCACACACTCGTGAGATGCTGGCAAGCACCCTTCGGTGATCTCTTTTGCCCGAGCCTCCCCAATTCCATGCAACCTGCAGTCAAGACAACATTCTCTCTTTCTCTTAACTGCAGTAAAACCTACCTAAAATGTTTGTAATATAAAATTTGTAATGCCAGATGTACTCTCTTAAACCATATTTAAGTGTAGGTCCAGGAGCTTAAGGGACATGGGCAGGGCTGTGCGGTTACCAACACCGCCCAGCTCCAAAACTCTGTCTGTCTTGCAAAACTGAAACTGTGCCCACTGAACCGTCACACCCCCATTCCCCGCTGCCCCCAGCCGTTGGCACCCACCATTCTGCTTTCCGTCACCCACTCTCAGCCCCTCATCTAAGTGGAATCACATTGTACGTGCCCTTCTGTGACTGGTTTATGTCACTTAGCATCATATCTTCGAGGGTCACCCATGTTGTAGCAGGAGTCAGAGTTTCCTTCCTTTTTAACACTGACTGATATGCCATTGTACGTATATACGTATATTTGTTTATCTGTTCAGCCGTCGGGAGACATTCGGATAGCTTCTACCTTGAGTAATTGTGAATAACGCTTCTATGAACAGGGGTATACGAATGTCTCTTGAAGTCCCAGCCTTCGATGATTTGGGGTGTATACCCAGAGATGGAATTATTACTGGATCATATTGTAATTCCATTTCTCATTTTTTGAGACCCACCCTGCCGTTTCCCACAGAGACTCTACCATTTCGTGTTCCCAGCAGCAGTGCAAAGGGCCCAATCTGCCCACCTCCTCAACAATGCCTCTTATTTTCTGGTTTTTTTTTTTGTTTTTTTTTTTTAGTAAAAGCCATCCTAATGGGTGCAGAGTCGTCCAGGATAGCATTCTTAAATTCTGGTTAGTCATTTGCTGCTCGGGTTCCAGTGTGTGGACAGCCCAGGGCAGGGGCAGAGGGCATGCACAGACAACCTAGGCCAGCTGCTGCATGGCAGAACCTACTATCAGAGCTGAGGCAGCAACAGAAGCAGCTGTAATGTGGAGGAGCGTGTGTCTGGGGCCATAGGCCGAGGCTCGGGAAGAGATGGTGAGGGCAGAGGAGGGAAGGTTGCTCCTGCCTGGGAGGAACATCAGAGAAGTCTCAGGCAGGCTTCAAAGGGTGAGCAGGGCTGGGCTGGGACAGTGGGACGATGGGCACCCTGGGCACAGAGCCGGTGTTAACAAAGGCTAAAAGTGGATGACTCTCAAGGAAGGATGTGGAGGGTGGCCAGGAGGCATCTTGATCAAAACACTGGAAGCAGCAGGGTTGGTAGGAGGAGCTGATGCCGGATGGCCAAATTGAGACCAGCACATAGAGGCCCCTGAGGCAGTGTGTGCTGTGCTTCATGGGCACCGGGGAGCCATCGAGTGTTCTGGAGCAAGACCGTGCACTGTAGTGGCTGTGCATGTCACTGCCTGGATTCAAACCCTAGCCCTGCCGCCGTGAGCTGTGTAATTGAGGACAAGTTGCCACGCCTCTCAGAGCCTACTCCCCTGGGTGCAGAGTGGGGTGATGACCGTCCGATCCCTGGGGAGTTGCTGTGGGAACTGATCTGCTGAAGCCCTCACCACGGGGTCTGGCGTCGAGTGTTAAGTAAGAGACAGCTTTCATTGATTCAGTTTGAGCCCTGGCTTATGAAAAATAGTTTGGCACCACTATGTGAGTTTAGATGGAATTGAGAAAATGGAAGGCTCTAAACCCTGAAAGCCAGGAGTGATGGACACCAGTGGGGACAGTGACTGATTCAGCCACTGGAGCTGAGACCAGAGGGAAGAGAGGTGAGGGAGGAGGCACAGGCTCAGTCTGAAGTTTGGGCTGGGCAGAGGTTTGAGTGGGGGTGGGGCAAGGGAAAGAGGGGTCTTGAGTCTAGTGACTAGAGGGCGAGTGGCACTGGGTGGGTAATTCAGGATGATGGTGCTGGCGGCTTGGGGCAGGCTGTGTGCTCTCTGGGGCCCTGTAAGAAAGGGTCATCAGGAAGCTATAAATGTGAGGGTGCACTTGGAGCTCAAGAAGAAGGTGGGGGCTGAAGGTTGGGCTTCGGGGAGATATCACTCAGGCAAGAAAACGAAAGCTCCAAGGTCCAGGACAGTTTTCAAAGGGGGGAAGATTGCAAGTGGACAGGGGAGAGGAGGGGAGAGGAGAGGAGAAGGGAGGAAAGGCCAGGAACAGTTTCCAGGGCAGTGATGAAAATCAGTGGCTGCAGCATCAGACCCGAGTTCGAGTCCTGCTCTGCCATGAACTACCTGTGTGACTTTGGATAGGTTACTGAATGTCTCTGGGCCTCAGTTCCTCAGTCTGTAAGTGGGGAATGACAGTAGAACCTCCGGTACCGGGAGTTAAGAGAATTAAATGAGATAAAGCCTCTAAGACATGGACTGCAATGCCCAGCACCAGGGCAGAGCTCAAGCAATGGTGGCTAATATTGTGATTTCTACGAAATCCGAGTTAAATGGACAGGAGAGGGAAGAGGAGCTAGAGACAGAGGCGGAGGGAGCGCAACTGCTTAGAAAAAGCCAGAAGGCAGTGCGGGAGTGGGAGGTGAGACAGGGGATAGGTGGACAAGCAGGGCTGGTGGGCACACACCTGGTGCCAAACAGTGTGGAGACTTCTAGGAAGGCGGGAACGTGGACAGTTCTTCGGGATCTGGCAATGAACTCATCTCTAGTAATTTCAGAGAAATCAAGGTGATTTTTAAAACAAAAAATAAGTGGGAAAGACAGTTGGAAAGGCAGTTTAGGGTCTCCTCTGGGGAAGGGGGTGGGAGGAAGCAGGTGAGCTTGGCTGCCTGGATGGACGACCTGTATTTCATGTTTGCACAGAGGCACAGCCTGGAGGCCTCCCTGGAGGCAGCGTCCAGGGCTAGCTGGGACAGATGCTTCCCGTGGGCAGAGCAAGGGGAGGGCTGTGGCATCTTGGGCCAGAGCGCCACACCCTGTCAGCTCAGGATTAGTCTGATTGCCAAGGGTCTAAAATTTCCATGTTGAGATCGCTGCAGGGACTAATTCTGGTTGACGTCTGTCTCACAAAACAAACAAAGCAGATACAAACCAACAAACAAAAACCTGACCTATAATAAACAGAATAATATTATGCAAAACCTCAGGATCTTACACTTCTACAAATGAGTGGGGGACAGAGGAGAGACATGGGGAGAAGGTACAGTAGGGTAGGACCAGGCCCAGGCAGGTGGAAGGTGCAGCTGTTGGGATTTTCCAGAAACACGCCACTCCGGCTGCTCCCCCGCCAAGAATTTGGGGACCTATAAATAGTAACTGTTATTTGAGAACCAGCAGAGCCGCTCTGGCTATGACAGCCACTGGAGGGAGCTTGCTGAGCATTTAATCTCAGAAGATGACCTCACCGGAGCCCGCTTATGGAGTCTTAACATGATGCTTCGAATCATCAGGCAGTGCCAATCAGAGCCAACCGGGGATGACACACGAGCAGCCTGACTCATTATTAAGTTCCCGGACCAGGAGATCAGGTCACGGGGACTGATAACGCAACATTCGGGGGGCTCATTAAGAAACTGGTGTCGCTTAATCACAACCAAGGAACCAAAGCCAGGCTTCCATCGTGACTGGCAGGGTGGTCTCAAGGCATCTGTCCTGAGTCTGACAACATCAGAAGATGCCCCAGAAGATGCCCGTTCCCACTTCTCCAACCTCTCTTCTCAACTCAAATTTCCCTGAGGCTGGTCAGGCTGGGTGGGGCTGGGGGCGGGGTTGTTGTTCAAGATGTAGCTTGTAGGCTTAATTTCTGGCAGGAAGAGCCTGTGTTGAATACAATGAAACTCTGTCTGGAGAACCAGCCCCTCAGGGGCCGATGCCGCTCTCCAGACTGGCAGGGCCAGAGAACTCCTTACATGGGATGAAAGGGTCTAAACAGAGCCAAGATTTTATTCCTGCCTACAAGACCTCTGGAGTCACTGTATTTCCAAAGAAAGGGCTCATTTCATCAGACTCCAAGGAAGTGGGCTCCAGGTTTCTAATAAGAGGCGGAAATATCATGTATTTTTAAAATTGTGTTTGGATCATTGCAGTCTAACTCAATATTTTTCATTTGAAATGACTCTTGCATCTTTCTGCTACTATAGGCTAACAGCTGTGATTTCAGTAAAATGCACCCAGCGTGAAGCCTGGAACTCAGTAGGTGCTCATTAAATGCTTTCTTCCGTTTGCCCCAGGTGGCCCTGAGAATGGTCAAATCAGATCCAAGTTGTACAGAAAGGTTTACATCAAAGTAAGGGCTGTGGTCTTGCATTCCACTCCCCAAATTGGGCCCCAGAATACCCTAATTCTGTACCAACATAAAGAATATCTGTGATGCCTTCAGCTGAATATTTTTAATTGGGAAAAGTAATAAAATTGTGAGAGATCCCCCACCTTTCAGCAGGCAGTGGCCCCGAAAGGTCAGCCAGCTTCTGGGCATATTGGTTTTTAAAGTGAGGATTCAAAGTGAAAGCGTTTTTGGAAAAAGAATGTAAAGGGTGATATAAAGATATGTGTTCTTATTCTTGATGGTGGTTAGGGGAGATATTTTTTTCTGCCCCATTTCTTCATTCGAAGCTATTTTCCAAAAGAGGAAGGCCAAAATTGGTCCATGTGAATCATCTTTAACTAACGAGATAGCCGCCTTATGCCACAACCCCACACTGAGGTACACGTAATGCCGCATGGTGAAAAATTCCATCCCAGCCATTTGGCAGGAAGGACCACGTGACTTTGGGTGTTGTACAAGAATCTACGGGCACGGGGCATCTGGGTGACTCTGTCAGTTGAGTGTACAACTCTTGATTTCCGCTCAGGTCATGATCTCATGGTTCCCCATGTTTCTCAGCCCTCCGTGCTGAGCTCAGAGCCTGCTTAACATTCTCTGTCTCCCTCTGCACCTCTCCCGCCCCTGCTCACAGGCACATGCTCACTCTTTCTCTTTCTCTTAAAAAAATAAATAAATAAATAAAATAAAAAGTTAATGAATCTTAAAAAAAAAAAATCCATTTGCCTGGCAAACAGAGGGGGTGTCTCTTCTTAGTCTATCTTAATTATGGGGAGATGCTCATTGTCATGAGGTTCATTCAAAGGTAGGCAGTGGAGACTAGGCACCCAGGTGCCTGCAGTGTAGCCTCCGTGGAGGGCCACAGACCAGCAACCATAACTTTCTGAATCTTGGTCTTAATTCCCTGTCCCACTGTAAGAATATTTGCCTAGACAATGCATCCTGATTTTATGATTCACAGTGCCCACGTTTCTGTCTCTCTAGATCCCCAGCACATGCTAGCTAGTTCCCCAGCTGCCTTGATTTCCTAAGGTTGCTGTAACAGAGGAATCCCGAACTGGGTGGCTTAAAACCACAGAAATGTGTTCTGTCATAGTTCTAGAAGCCAGATGTTCACAATGAAGGTGTCAGTGAAGTTAGTCCTTATGAGGACTCTGAGAGAAAATCGGTTTCATGCCTCTGATGACAGCCAGAAATCCTTGCTGTCCCATGGCTTATAGAAACCTCATTCCGACCTCTGTCTCTGTATTTCTACCAATAGTCCCCTCACCTGGCTGTCTTCCCTCTGTATCTGTGCCCAAATTTCCCTCTTTTTATAAGGACACCAGTCATTTGGGATTAGAGGCCCATTCTACACTAGTATGACCTTATCATATTTCATTACATCTTCAATGACCCTATTTCCATATAAGGTCCCATTCTGAGGTACTGGGGTTAGGACGGCAACATATGTTGGGGAGTTAGGGTATGCACGGTGATTTGATCCATGACATCAGTTTACTGTTTCCCTCTCTTGGGCTCTATGTTTTGAAGGATTGTATTTACCAAGTAAAATACATTTAGTGTTTATTCATTTAGTGGATTTTTAAAAATACATCGTGGTCCCCCACGTCGACTTCTAGTTCCAAACGAAGATGGCATAGAATCACTTTTCCCTGCTTCTCCCCTCTAAATACAACTACATAGCCTGGGAATTATTCAACAGACAACAAGAAAAGGACTCTGGAAGGTGGGAGGAGGACGGTAGACTGGCTGGAAGCCTCAAGGTAAAGGACACACACGGTGGAGCGGGAGCCCCAGGAACACCAGAAGAATAGAGATGAAAATATCATTCTAAGGGCTCAGAAAATGAAACTATCCTCAATCTAAGTGGCCACAAACGTAGACCAGAATCTATGCACCAAACCCACAGGGGCCGACAGCTCAAGACTGTTCGCTCAAAGAAAAGACTTAGGATCCAGAGCCTCCTAAAAAGAATCATAATGTCCAGGAGACAATAAAAAAACCTTACCCATCACACCAAGAACCAGGAAAACTGCAGTTGGAGTGAGAAAAGACAACCAATGCTGATACTGAGGTGAATCAGATAGGAGTTCCGAGATTTTAAAGTAGTCTCCACAGAAACACTTCAGCAACAAATTACAGATCCTCCTGAAATAAGTGAAAGCATAGAAAGTATCAACAAAGAAATAGAAGGTGTTTTTAAAAGCCAAATGGAAATGATAGAGCTCAGAAACACAAAAACCAAAATTTGAAAATAAATAAAAATGAATACAAAACACCTCACAGGGTGGGCTACATGGTAGATTAGAGACAACAAGAGCAGAATCAGTGAAACTGAGGACAGATCAATAGACTATACTCAATCTGAACAATGAAGAGTAAAAGAACCTTCAGGAGCTGTGGGACAATAACAAGATCCATCGTTTATATCACTTAAGTCCCAGGAGAGGAGAAAGAACACGGGAGCAAAAACGTGAAAGAAAAATTTCCCAAATTTGGCACCAGACATAAAACCGCAGATCCAGAAAGCTGAGCAAACACCCAACAGGGGGAACCAAATCAAATTCACACCAAGACACATTATAATTAAGCTCCTGAAATCTAAAGACAAAGAAAGAAAAATCTTAGGAACAGCAGCAAAGAGTTGCCCATAAAGGAACATGGATTTGAACAAAAGCAGGTTTCTCATCAGAAACCATGGAGTTCAGAAGGAGTGGCACATTTTTCCAGCACGGAAAGAAGGACCTGTCAACCACAAACCCTATAGAGGCTGAAACTATTCTTTAGAAATAAAGGGGAAATAAAGACTGTAGCTGCACCCAAATAAAGAATAAAAACTATTCTTTAGAAATAAAGGGGAAATAAAGACATTCTCAGGCCAAGGGAAACAAAGAGAATCTGTTGCTAGCAGACCTACTCCTATAGACTAGCTAATGGAATCCCTTAAAACACAAAAGAAAAGTTATAATAGAAAGCTAGGATTTCCCAAGAGGAAAAAAGAACAGCAGAATGGGTAAAGGCAGAAATAAACATAACAGACCATCCTTCATCTCATGAATTTCTTTTTTTTTTTTTTTTTTGAAGATTTGATTTATTTGACAGACATTGCAAGTAGGCAGAGAGGCAGGCAGAGAGAGGAGGAAGCAGGCTCCCCGCTGAGCAGAGCCCAATGCGGGGCTCAATCCTAGGACCCTGGGATCATGACCTGAGCCGAAGGCAGAGGCTTTAACCCACTGAGCCACCCAGGTGCCCCATCATCTCATGAATTTCTTAATCATATTTTAAGGTTGAAGCAAAAGTACCACCACCTGATGTATATATACAGAGGAAACATTTAAGACACTTGAATTTTTTTTTTAAAGATTCTATTTATTTATTTGTCAGAGAGAGAGAGAGAGAGAGTGAGTGAGCACAGGCAGACAGAGTGGCAGAGGGAGAAGCAGGCTCCCTGCAGAGCAAGGAGCCTGATGTGGGACTCGATCCCAGGATGCTGGGATCATGACCTGAGCCGAAGGCAGCCGCTTAACCAACTGAGCCACCCAGGCCTCCCGACACTTGGATTTTTTAAGTGTGATGGGTGAAAGAATCAAAAGAAAATAAGGCTTCTACCTGTCACCTGAAGCCATGAAACACTGACACCAGTCAACAGTGATAAATTCCATATGTATACAGGAAGTTATAGCAACAACGAAGAACACTATATGAAATGAGGTACTAAATATATATGTATTTATAATTATATATATACTACATATATATCAGAATGGAACTCTAAAAAAATGTTCAAATAATCCACAAGAAGACAAGAGAAAGAAAACAGTGTAACAATAAACAAGGAAACAAGAGATAAACAAATTGAACCCTAATGTCAATAATTAGTTTAATGTAGGTGGTCTAAATACATGAATTAAAAAACAAATGGGCAGAGTGGGTTTACCAAAACAAAACAAAACAAAACAAAAAAAACGACCCAACTTTATGCTGTCTATAAAACAAAACAAAACTCCCTTCGAACATAATGACCTAGGGAAGTTGAAAGTAAAAGGGTAGAAAAAAGATACATCATGTAAGCATTCATTTTTTTTTTTTCAAAAAGATTTGCGACTATAATAATATCAAAGAAGAAGAGTTCAAAGCAAAGAAAATTACCAGGGACAGAGAGAGACATTATAGTATGATGAAAGATCAATAAACAAACGAGAGATAATAATCCTGAGTGTGTAACACACACAACATACAGATATTCAAAATACATGAAGCCAACCTGAAGGCTCTGAAAGGAGAAATGGACAAATTTACTGCTATCGTTGGAGAGGTCAACTGTCACCTCCAGTAACTGATAGAACTACTAGAGAGAAAAGACCTGAGCAACACCATCAACCAACAGGATTAAATTGACATTTGTAGAATACTCTACTCCCAAAATAGCAGACTACATGTGATTTTCAAGTGCCGTACATTCAGCAAAACAGACCACATCCCGGGCTATAAACTAACTTTAACAAGTGCAAAAGAAATGCAATCAGACAGAGTATGTTCTCTGATAATAAATTTTTAAAAAATGATAAAACTGGAAATCAATAGCAGAAAGCTAAAATGAAAATTTCCAAACACTTGGGTATATATGCAACATACTAAGTAACCCATGAATCAGAAAGGAAATCTTAAAGATAAGATAAAATATTCTTAAAGACTATTTCTTTCAAAAATCTTCAAGAAAAAAATGAGACTGTGTTTAATGAACATGAAATCACAACTTACCAAACTGTGGGGTGCAGCTACAGTGCTGAGAAGGAAATTTATATCATGAAATGCTTATGTAAGAAAAGAGTAAAAGTCTTACTGCAGTAATCTAAATACTTACCTCAAGAAAATCAGAAAAAGAAGAGCAAAATAAGCCCAAAGCAAGTAGGAGGAAGGAAAAAATAAAGAACAGAAATTGATGCAACTGAAAAAAGGAAGAGAATAGAGAAAATAAAAGGGGGGGAGGCGGTGAGCTGGTTCTTTGAAAAGATAAATTGCTAATAATCATTAACATCAGGAATGAAATAAAGAATATCATAACAGATTCTGTAACTAGAATACTATGAACTTTACACTATAAGTTTGACAACTTAGAAGAACTAGATCAAAATGCCCCACAAACCACACATTAAGCTAAGCCAAGATGAAACAGGTAATCTGACTAGCCTTATAACTAGTAAAGATATTGAGTCTATAATTTTAAATCTCCCAAAAAAGAAATCCTAGGCCAAGATGGTTTCACTAGAGAGTTTTACCAGTCAAAGAAGAATTAATACCACTTTTACACAGTATCTTCTACAAAGTAGAAGAAGATGCTTTCCAATCCATTTGATGGGCCCACTACTACCACTATTAACTAAGACAGTGCCATAAAAAAGGAAAGAAAACTAGAAAACCAATATTACTCATACACTTACACAAAGTCCTCAACAAAATCTTAGCAGATTGAACCCAACAAAGTATAAGAAGGACAATATACCTCGATAAAATTTATTTCAGGTATGCAAGGCTGGTTTAATACCTGAAATTAAAACTATGTAATCCAATATATTAACAGCTTAAAGAGGAAAATTCATATGCTCATTTCAATTGCTGCAGAAAAAGCATTGAAACAAATTCAACACCCATTCATGTTAAAAAAAAAAAAATCATCAGCCAACTAGAATGGGGGGAAAGTCCTCAACCTCATAAAATGCATTACAAAAAATCTACAGCTAGCATCATACTTGATAATGAAAAACTGAATGCTTTTCCACAAAGACTGGGAATGAGATGAGGATGTCCACTCTCCCCAGTCTTACTCACTGCAATACTGGATCTAAGTGCTGGAGTAAGGTAAGAAAAAAAAGCACACAGATTTAAAAGAAGAAATAAAGTTGTCCCTATCTCAGATAAATGTGTAAAATGTCAATAAATCTACAACTAAAACTAATAAGTGAGTTCAGGAAGGTTACAGTTTACAAAATCAATATACAGAAATCATTGTATTTCTTTTTTTTTATATTTTATTTATTTATTTTAGAAAGAGAAGAAACGGGGAGAGAGGCAGAGGGAGAGAGAGAATCTCAAGCAGACTCTTTGCTGAGCACAGAGCCCGAGGCAGGGCTCGATCTCACAACCCTGAGATCATGACCTGAGCCAAAATCAAGAATCAGACACTTAACCAACTGAGTCACCCATGTGTCCCTCCCAAAATCATTGTATTTCTGTATATTAACAACAAATAATTGGAAATCAAAAATTAAAATTCAATACCGTTTATTACCACTCCAAAGAAAATAAAAGAATTATAAATCGGACAAAAGCATGTACAGTATAGATATAATGATAGTGATAAAATGTTGAATCAAAGACCTAAACACTTTAAGAACATACTATATTCATGGATTGAAAGACTCAATATATAGAGATGTCAGTTCCCTCAATTCATCCCCAGGTTTAATATATTCCTATCAATCTCAGCAAAGTGTTTGGTATATAAGCACACTTATTCTGAAATTAAATGGAAAGGAGAAAGCCCTAGACTAGCCGAAACAATTTTGAGAAAGAAGAATAAAATGAAAGGTATCACTGTTCCCAATGTCGAGGCTTACTATCTAACTACAGTAATCAAAATGATATGGTTTTGATGGAGAGATAGAAACATAGTTCAATGGATCAGAATAGAGACCCAGAAATAAATCCACATAAATATGCTTAATTAATTTAACAAAGTAGCAAAAGCAATCCAAAGAAGGAGGGCTAGTCTTTTCTATAAGTGATGTAGGACGAATTGAGCATCCACTGGCAAGAAATGAACCTCCACTTAAACTTCACACCTTATATAAAAATTACCTCAAAATGGATCATGGACTTAAATAAAATATAAAGATATAAAGGTTCTAGGGAAAAAAAAAAAAAAAACAGTAGGAAGTCTTTGGGATCTGAGACCAGGCAAAGAGTTCTTGGACTTGACACATAGAAGGAAAAATTGATACACTGGCTTATAAAAATTAAAAACTTCTGTTCTGCAAAAGACTCTGTGAAAAAGATGAAAAGAGAGTAAAATACTTGCAAACTACATAGCTGACAAAGAAATAGTATCCAGAATATATTTTTTTAAACTCTCAAAAATCAACTGTAAAAAAAAAATCAGCTGTAAAAAAAAGCAAGCAATCAAATTAGAAAATGGGCAAATGACATGAACAAACATTTCACTAAAGAAGATACTCAGCAAGTAAATACATGAAAACATGTTCCACAGCATAAGGCACTAGAAAAATACCAATTAAAACCACAATGTGGGATGCCTGCATGGCTCAGTGTGTTAAAGCCTCTGCCTTCGGCTCAGGTCATGATCCCAGGGTCCTGGGATTGAGTCCCGCATCGGGCTCTCTGCTCAGCAGGGAGCCTGCTTCCCCTCCTCTCTCCCTCTGCCTGCCTCACTGCCTGCTTGCGATCTCTGTCTGTCAAATTAAAAAAAAAAAAAAATCTTAAAAAAAAAAACCATAATGTGCTATCATTACCTCTATACCACTCTATTGGATCGGCTAAAATGAAAAATAGTGATAACAGCAAGTATCAGGGAGGATGCAGGAAAAAATGAATCACTCATACATTGCTGGTAATACTGTGAAATGGTATAGTCACTCTGGAAAATACTTTGGAACTTCCTTTTAAAACTGCAAAGTGGGTTCACCTTAGGACCAGCGGCTATACTCTGAGACATGTATCCCGGAGAAATGAAAATATATTTTCACGCAGAAACTTGCACACCAATGTTTGTAGCAGTTTTATTCGTAATATCCCAAAACTGGAAACCACTCTGATATCCTTCAAAGGGTGAATGGTTTAACAAACTTTGGTACATTCGTACCATGGAATCCCACTCAGCAATAAAAAAGAATAAACTATTGATACACACAAGAACTTGGATGAGCCTCAAGGAAATTTTGCTGAACAATGAAAGCAGATATTAAAAGGATATATACTGCATGGTTCCATTTAGATAACATTTGAGAAATAACATAATTGTAGAAACAGAGAACAGATTAGAGGTTGTGTGGGGGTGTTAGAAATGGGGATTAGGAAAATGGGTGGGTATGGCGACAGAGGGGTACCCTGGAAGAGTCTTGTAGTGATGGCACAGTCGAGTATCTTGAGGCCACACGTGTGATCAAATTGCATAGAGCTACACACATACACACTCCCATCAAGGGCATGCATAACTGGTGAAGTCTGAATAAATTCTCTGGTTTACACTAATGTCGATTTCTGGGTTTTGATATTTTACTATAATTATGTAAGCTGTTAATATCAGAGGAGGTTGGTGAAGAGTGCACGGGATCTCCCTGTAAGTTTCTTTTAACCTTGAATCTATAAATTATTTCCCCAAAAATGTTTACAAAAAAAAAAATATCATCAGATATGACTTCTGGTCTACCTCTTGAACACACTAACTGAAACAATTCTTATCCAAGTAAAAAAACTCGACAATTTAGGAAATCTTACTGCTTTTGGCTTTTCAGAACCTTAGGTCTTAAAGACCCAATATACTGTTTCAGCGGCTCTCAAAATGTGCCTCTTAGGTACATCGGCATCACCTGGGAACTTAGTAGAAATGCAAATTTTCATTCCCCACTCCAGTTCTACTGAATCTGAAACTCAACACTGGGGACCAGCCCTCCCAGTTTTAAAAAGCCCCCTAGGGGATGCTGATGCATACTCAGGTTTGAAAATCACCATTCCACTGGGTCCTTCACAGATGCTGGCGACACACTTCGTATCTGAATCACTTTTCCTGGAGGAGACCCTCTGGCAGGACTATAGCCCAGGCCATCTCCTCCTTGCTGTCTCTTTTCCAGGCTGCTTGTGACTTTCACCTGTCCGTTCTTCATATATAAACCTTCAGCAGGGGGCGCCTGTGTGGCTCAGCCGTTAAGGGGCTGCCTTCAGCTCAGATTATGATCCCAGGGTCCTGGGATCAAGCCCTGCATCAGGCTCCCTGCTCAGCGGGATGCCCGCTTCTTCCTCTCCCACTCCGCCTGCTTGTGGTCTCTCTCTCTGTGTTAAATAAATAAAATCTTTTTTAAAATTATAAAAATAAATAAATAAATAAATAAATAAATAAATAAACCTTCAGCAGGGAAGAGTGATGGAAATCTTTCAAAAACCATCTAGGTCACTGAAGTCTACAAGCTTCTGCTAACGACATAATTTCCCATAAAAGCCAAGCTGCAAAAGAGATACACGTTCCCATCGGACCTGGCTTAATGAGTACTCTAACTGGGAGAAAGGTGATGATTTCCAGAACTGCCTAAAGCCTTCCTCCTCTGCCCAGAAGGGATGCTAGGTGAAAGGAAATTACATAAAAATTAAGCACTTTACAAAAGAGGTTCCAAATGTTAGTTATGTTAAGTATAAATAATAATATAATAACATAAATAATAACATCTCACTCATCTTGTCTTTATCTCTGGGCCTAGGAGGATCAAAGCCATCTGATAAACGCAGCTTCAAACATGTCTGGGAATGGGCGTGCTCCAACAGGCCTCCCCATCCTCCGTTCCCACATTTCACAGCCCTCAGAGGCTCCCAATCACCTCTGCTGGTTGTTAGAGGCTTTCTGAGCAAGATACCTCTTTTATAAAATCAATGGTACCAATTCCAATAGTGGATTTAGCAGGAAAGAAAAACAAAAACCTTGTTCAGTGCAATGTGTCTCATTCTCGTGTGGTTTTCCTCCATCCCTAGAAATGCCTTAATGGACCCCTTTTATAAATGTAATTGACTTCCAACAAATTCTGCTTTGAGTATCTTCTCCTATCAAGACAACACTCGAAATAACTGGATACTATGAGAGAGGTCCTAATGATGTAGGAAAGACGTTAGGGTTTGAAGCTGACGGCCGAGAAAGAATTCTTGAGACATCTTTGGTGCAAAAAGGTGGTTTTATTAAAGTAAAGCACGGGGACAGGGCCTGTGGGCAGAAAGAGCCACACCAGCATCATGAGGAGTGGCCCATTATATACTTTCAAGTTGGGAGGGGGTTAGGGATAGCCCAAGTCTCGAAGGAATTCGGAAGCAAGGTTTCTAGGACCTTGAAGGGGTTAGCTATAGTTGGAAAAGGGGTCATTGATTACTGTATCAAAAAACCTGAGTCCTGAGACCCTTCAGATGTGTATCAGTGGGTCATACGCTTGTGGGATGATTGCCAACGTGTATCTTGGGCAGTAGAGATAAAGGAAGTTTCCAAAAGAATCATTATGTTAAAGTAGACTTACAGGAACCCGGGGTTTGGGCTAAGATTGCCTTTTGCCCTTAGCAAAGTATGAACATCCAGGCAGCTGAGTCCCTAGAGGAAGGTCATTCTGCCTGTTTCAAGGACTTGTCGATGGGCTGTGGATAGTAAGGAAATTTAGTAATTTCTATTCTGCTTCTGTTTTCCACATCAGTAAGGCAAAGATATGGAAAAAAGGGAGCTGGTGGTAAAGCAGAGTTGGCAGCCCCATCTCAGGATTTGGTTGGACCTCCTTATGCAGTAACAGGAGTGGGGAGAGTCTGGGGTCTGAGAGCAGGGTTACCCTCAAGGACTAGATGGGCTTTGGAGTTGCTGCCCTGGGGAGGGGCCAGAGGACTGCAAAAGTGGTTCGGCAGTCAGGCCAGCAGGAAGGTGGACCCCTCAGGGAGGATCCGGGTGGGCTGCCAGTGGAAGTCTGGGCCAGTGCTGGTCAGCATGACCAGGATTGGTCCAGCTGTTCAGGGATAGGACTCTGGGCCCAAGGGGAAGACAGGAAATTGAGATGGACCCATGCTCTGAGTTTGGGGGGAGGGAGGGAACTGAGAAGCAGGGTCCAAGGTGTACTGCAGCCCGCAGGGGAATGGCGGGGCCGTTTCACCCCTGGGGGCACACTGGAATTGCAGAAGCTCACCAATCTTTTCAAAGAACTTGCTTTGGTTTTATTGATTTTTCTCTGTTGGTTGCCTGCTCCTAATGTATCAATTTCTGCCCCACTTATTTGTTTTCTTCCGCTTACTTTGGATTTAATATGCAATTCCTTTTCGTTTCATAAGGTGAAAACTTAGGTCATCGATTTTGGATCTTTCTTTTCTAACGTATGCATTCAGTGCTATAAATTCTCCTTCAAAGCCCTGCTTTTGTTGCATTCCACAAGTTTTGATGTTGTGTTTTCTGTTTTGTTTAGTTCAAAATATGTTTAAATTTCGGTTGAGATTTCTTCTTTGACCTGTGTGTTATTCAGAAGTGTGTGGGTTTTTTGCTTTGGGGCTCTTTGATTTTGTTTTTTCTTTCTTTTCTTTCCTTTTCTTTTTCTTTCTTTTTTTTTTTTTTAGAAAGAGAGAGAGACTCTTAAGCAGGCTCCACACCCAGCACTGAGCCATGCAGGGCACAATCTCACAATCCTGAGATCATGATCTGAGCCAAAATCAAGAGTCAGATGCCTCACCAATTAAGCCACCCAGGCGCCCTCGGGAAGTGTGTTGTTTAATCTTCATGTACTCCGAGATTTTCCGGTTTTCTTTCTATTATTGATTTCTAGTTTATCGTGGGTTTGAGAGAAGACACTGCAGGATTTCTGATTTTTTTAACAATTTGTTACGGTGCATGTTATGGCCCAAAATGTAGTCTTGAGAAAAGTTTCATGTGATTTTGAAAAAAGAATGTACGTTCTGTTGTTTTGGATGAAGTTATCTACAGATGTTCATTAAATACAGTCGTCTGTAGAGGTTCATTAAATCCAGTGTGCTTGAGCTCTCCTCGGTCCTTACGGACTTTCTGCCTGCCGAACCTGTCCATTTCTGAGCAGGGTCTCCAACGACGATAGCGAATTCCCCTATTTCTCCTTGCAGTTCTGTTTGTGCCTTGGATAGTTTGACACTCTGTTGTTAGGCACATACCTGTTAAGGATTGTTTTATCTTCTTGGAGAACTAATCCATTTATTAAGGTATAATGCCCTTCTTTATCCCAGATAACTCTCCTTACTTTGAAGTCAGCACTGCCTGAAATTCACATAGTTTCTCCCACTTTCTTTGACCAGTATTAACATGGTATATTTTCCTCCATCTACTTACCTCTAATCTATACTATTCTTTATATTTAAAGTGGTCCTAGGGAGCTTTAAAAAAATGCTAATGCCTGGGCCCTGGTCTGATGCAACTGATCTGGGGCATGGTTTTGGCAATGGGAGTTTTAAAAGCTCCCCAGAAGAGACCAGAATGCAGTCCAGACTAAGAACCATCAGTTTATGGGCAGGCCACCAACTCCAGCCTCAGTGCAAGCAGCTGCGATGGGGGGGTAGGCTCAAGGTAGTATAGGGTGTGGGGGTCCACTGACCGCCCAACCCTGCTATACCCTGACTTAGCAACTAAGTAGGACACAATGGGAGCAGGATGGGGAGGAGAAGAGAGAGTCCATCCCCCGAAGCCAGGCTGAGATGGAGAGAGAGAGATCATTTGAGGGCCAGGTCACCTGGGCAACCAACATCTTGCCTTCAGTGGAGTAGGGCTGGGGGACAGCAAAGGTCTGCAGAAGGGAAGCTGCTGGGCATGAAGGATATGGGCAGGAGGTACACCTTGAGAGTCACCCTGCAAACCCCCGTCCGTGGTCACAGCTCATCCAGAAGCTGGATGTTTCTAACAAACCCCCAGGAGATGCCCCGGCTCCTCAGACTCATACAGTGAAGGAAGGATGAAGCAAGCCACAGGGAGCAGCCCCACACCCCTGAGAGGCTGTCGGTGGAGAAACTGATTTCCTAACATCTAGCACAAATGTGTTGCTCTAAGCAATGGGGGAAGGCCTGGATGGGGGACAAATGTTGAATTTTCTCTGAGCCCTGTGCTCCTGGAAAACAGCAATGGGTAAGAAATCCTCCCCCTCTTTTGTGCTCCTGAAAAGGGCTTACTGCAAAGAACTACCCTACCCCATTGGACTTAGACAAGACTCAGGATGCTCCCCCCTTATTTACCTCGAAGCCAGACACAGACTCTCCAGATTCCCTTTCTTTGCTTCATCAATGGTTTGTTGAACTGTTGTCTCCATGATCAACAGGAACAAAATGTTTGTGCACCAAAGTTCGGTTAAGCTTCTCTCCTTCACCCAGGTCCCTGAACTATGGCCCACCCTTGACCTGAGCGAGCACAGAGCCCGACCTCAACAGTCCCCTCCTGAGAAGAGGCTGGCCCCAGGGTATAATAGTCTCTGATTTACTGTCCACATGAAGGCCACACCCCTTCATTCGGTGTTCCCAAACTCAGTTCCTTGTAGCATACTCCCTATAAAAGATGAACTCTTCTCCTAACCCTTGAGACACCCAGACTTTATGCGCAGAGTGGTTTCCTTATTACCGGAATCCCAGCTGCCCCAACCCACTTCCCTGGCAATAGCGACTTCCACTCCCTTCAAAAACCATTTCGAGTAAAATCCTTCCTTATAGGGTGCAAATTTATTTTCTTATTGGACTGGGGAAAGTTTGGAAAAGTCATCTTGAGGGCAGCCTGAAGAGACTGTGTCTGGGGAGGAGGGGGGGTGGCAGACAGGGTGCAGGATGGGAGGAGTAGGCTCCCAAGGACGAGGATGGGGAGGGGGGTGGGGGGTGCTGACCTTTTGCCAGGGTCAGCATGGGAGAGAGGATCCAAGAGGATGTGGAAGGTGAGGTCTCCGCCTCATGGTTAGGCCAGGATGCTGTGTTACATGCTCCCACCCCTTCCTCCCGGCTCTTCCCAACCCTAGCCCGAGACCCAGATGTGGGTGGGCCCAATGC
Source organism: Martes martes (assembly GCF_963455335.1). Classification (NCBI taxonomy): domain Eukaryota; kingdom Metazoa; phylum Chordata; class Mammalia; order Carnivora; family Mustelidae; genus Martes; species Martes martes. The sequence continues at coordinate 29,736,386 of NC_137896.1, forward strand.
TGGCCAAATAATGGAGACTGTGGTCTGCCTCTTACCTGCTCCCACCTGTGCTGACTTCCTCTAGCAATTAATCCCCCTCCTTCCCACATCCTTGGCCTCTCCCCAAAAACCAGCTCCTTACCCACATTCAAACAGGTCCACCACCTCTGTGTCCCCCTTGACTCCCAGTCCAGAGGCTGCCCTTTCTTTCCACAAATATCCAAGATTATTTTTTTAAGATTTTATTTATTTATTTGACAGAGTGAGAGACTTCACAAGCAGGCAGAGAGGCAGGCAGAGAGGTGGGGGGAAGCAGGCTCCCCGCTGAGCAGAGAGCCCGATGCGGGGCTCGATCCCAGGACCCTGAGATCATGACCTGAGCCAAAGGCAGAGGCTTAAGCCACTGAGCCACCCAGGCGCCCCATCCAAGATTATTTAGATGCCTTGCTGCGTCCCTGCGTCCCCTCAAGCCTGGCTTCACCCCTGGAGAGCTGCCGGTGGCTCTCACCTCTCCGCAGCGCCCCTTGTGGCCGCATCCCCAGGCCCGATGGTCACCTGACCGCTTCCTCCCAGCCCAACCACCCTCCTCCCTGAAGCAACGCTAGGGTTCATTGCTGCGACAACTTTGTGCTATTCCTCCCTCTGTGGTTTCTCCCTCAGAATCTGCTGGTTGCCCCTCGTCTGCCTGGGCCTTGGCCCTGGTCTCACTTTGCCTTCCTATCTGTCCATTCTCCCTGAGTGACGAGTAGCCACTGCAGGCAGACCACTACGAGACTTAACTGTCCAGCACAGCCCATCCCGAGCTCTGAACACACCCTCCCAGCGGCCTGCCCCACATCTGCCCTTCCAAAAATGGCACCTTGTCCACAAGGGAGGGGGAGCTTCAGGCCTACTGTTCCCTCACCAGCCCCCCGCCCCCTCCTTCGGCTCATCTCCCCTGAGCCGCCAGAGGGATCATGTCCCTTCCTTGATCCAAGCCTTTGGTGGATTCCCACTGAGCTTCTGGGATAATCCTCAGCCCCAAACAAAACCTGGGAGGCCCAGCACCCTATGCTGTGGCCCCTTCTCCCCCTGGCTCGCTGTACTCGGGCCACACTGACCTTTGTTCCATTCCCTGAACCCACAGAGCTCCTTTCTCCCTCTGCGTGGAGCCCCTGCCCTCCCATTCTGTGCTCGTTAGGGCTGAATCAGCTCTAGCCCTAAACTCCTCCCCGGCAGGAATCCCGCCTTGCGCTGGGATCCTGGGATCGGCCTCCTCCGGGCGGCTCCTTCTCACCCTGCTCGCATTTGGATGCCAGCTGTCCCTGTAGACGAGTGGTTGTTTAGTATCAATTTTCTCCCCCAAACTGCAACCCTGAGGGGAGCCATCCGGTCTGTTTCCATCACAACTCCAGCCCCCTCGCTCTTAGAATAGCCCAAGATAGAGACTAGGGGTTCAGGGGATGTTGTCTGAACGAGCACTGATCATGTTATAAGAATCACTAGCCACATGCGGACATTTATTAAACGCGTCCTGGAGGTTGCCTTTTGCAGCCGGTGGCGTCCCACTCGGCTCTTTCACCTTTCTGGGGTGCCCAGTCCTCTCCCCGCACTGTGAGTATTGGCTACTGTGTTGCCCGGCTGCCTCATTTCTTTGGAGAATGGCCCTCGGCTAAGGAGAGCGGCCTCAAGGGCATCCCCCAACCCGGCATATGCACACAGCAGGCCTGCTTCCTTGGCTCAGCCATTCATGCCCTAGAGTCCCCCCACACCCCCCACTCTGTGGGATGTGGCTGGAGCAAGCTGTCCCTGGAACCCTTGTCTTCCCATTCCCCTGCCCTGCTTGCCTGGCCAGTATTTCCTAAGAGCTCTCCGGTAATAAATGACTGAACAAGAATCTGTCTCCAGCTCTGCTTCTAGGAAGTCCAATCAGAAACATCTAGAACAGGGAGGGAAATGGGTGTGGAGTGAGGGATGAGAGAGTAAAAGGAAACAGGAGAGAGGTCTTGTATGGACTAGTAAATGCCCCAAGCATCGAGGTAGAGGAATCAATCCTCTGCATCTTTGGTCCCTCCCCAAACTGTCAAATGAATGGATGAGGAGGAAGGGAAGGGGAGCAGCAGAGAGGAGAGGGGAGCCGTGGGGAGGGGAACGGAACCCTGCTTGTTCCCCGACCTCCGGCTTATACTCTTCACCCATCTCAGCCTCCCTGTCTGACATCACCTGTGCCCCCCACTGTGCTAGAAATGCAAGTTCTCACTCTCCCATTCCTTTGGGTTTCTCTTTTGTGCCCCTGGGAGGTTATTATATGTCCCCTGAGGCCAGAAGGGATCTGCCGGTCCTCGATTCTTTAATGAATCTCAGTCCCTTCTAAAGGAGGAGAACTGGACACCAGGTCACTAAGCCTTCTTTGCCTGGGAGCCGACCAGCCTGCCTTGTGTGTTCTACAGCATAATCCTTTATTAATCACTAGCTAGGGCACTGGGTAAAGTCGTTTCTCAAATCCTGGCCCCCTGGGCTCATAGCGTTTGAGATACATAAGTATGTTGCCATAGTGACACGGTGACAGATTAATTTACAAATCCTCCTGGAACAAAGCTGCTTTAACAAGGTGAGAGTGCATGAGAAGGACCAGGGGAAACTGCACTGCTCTCTCAGGACCAAGTTGGAGCCAGTGGATCCAAGAGGGAATGGACAGGTAGAGTCCATCTCTGGCTGACTTCTCCTGGGGCTCTGGGTTTCCCAAGGCATTCCTGCCTCTAGGAATGCAGCAACTAAGCCCAACCCCGGTCTGAAAGTTACCTTGGATCCTTCTCGTGTCAGGGGCTTTGCTAGTTACTGTTGCTGCTGACAGCTGTCTGCATAATTAATGAGCTAATCCTCACAGCCACACCCCCACCCCAAGAAGCATCACCACCAAACTATTCTTAGCAGAAGATCCTCCAAAGCCACTCGTGAGCAGCAGTCTGCCTCAAACGGTGTACAGTGATTAGCGTGTGATTCCTCAAAGGGAGAGAGTAGGCAAACGCTCAGGTCCAATGCTACTGATGCAAATCTGAGCCGGGAACCTGAAATGGCATCTGGCTCTCAGTTTTCAGTAGACAAGATTGGAAGGTTAGGTGATTCTCACAAATAAACCTGTGCCTTCTAATCCCTGGTACAAATCCAGGTGGGCTTTCCAGTTAACCTCCGTGGCTGTCCCTTCTCCCAGATGAATATGGTCCATCAGCTCAGATGAAGGTGCATTTCAGAAATCCAGAGGGGCTGGATGTGTTGTGTAACTGTCCCTTGGAACAATGTATTACTTAAAATATAACCCATGAGAAATTCTACTAGTTACCAAGCATGTTTAGATATAGCCTTAAGAAAAACACATGCTGGGGCACCTGGGTAGCTCAGTGGGTTAAAGCCTCTGCCTTCAGCTCAGGTCATGATCTCAGGGTCCTGGGATCGAGCCCCACATTGGGCTCTCTGCTCAGCAGGGAGCCTGCTTCCCCTTCTCTCTCTGCCTGCCTCTCTGCTTACTTGTGATCTCTCTCTGTCAAAATAAATAAATTTAAAAAAAAAGAAAAGAAAAAGAAAAACACATGCTGGCAACAGGCCGCTGCGGGGAGAGGATAATACATGGCCTTAAAGCCGAGCAGCTGGGGATTCCCGGCTCACTCAGGGCAGCATGGAAGCTGAGCAGCTGGGAACGCCCAGCCGGCTCAGGGCGGAACGCCTCCTGCTTCATTTTTCCGTTATCTCCCCTTCCCCCCTGAGAGCACCTATGGCTAATTAGATAAGTCCTTTGAATGTGCTTGCTCAACTATAAACTTTATACTGCTTGACCAGACATATTTTGCCTTCCATCTTGTTTATCTACAAGGCATATGATTAATGTTTAACCTTCTTTGGCTCCTCTGTTGATTATTGTCTATATCTAATAAAAATGGGACTAAGGAGTTGTTCAGGGCAACAGTCTTTTCTACTGTTGTCCCCTGCTCCCTTTTTCTTGCAGCTGTCTTGTTTGTGCCTCATTCTCCTCTGTGCACTGTCAGGAAACGACAATGTTGTCCTGCAGGCAGCCCCTGTTGACCTGTGTCCTCACTGCTCCAAGTATGGTCCAAGGACCAGTGGCAATCAGCATCACATGAGAGCTTGTTAGAAATAGACTCCTGGGCTCCACTCCAGACCTACCAGACAAGAATTTGTAAGGGACCAAAAAAAAAAAAAACCCAACACTTTTTTTTTCCCTCTGCCCTTTTAAATTCTATCTGATGCCCTGGAAATTCAACCAACAAAAGACGGGCTAAGAGTGAGATAGTGTTTATGAATGTAGGCAGCATAAGAGCAGGAGAAATGCAGTGATGAGTAACTCAAAGTGGTGGTTAGAACTTGGGGCTTATATAGCACCCTAACAGAGAACACTAAATTTATAGAGAAGTGACAAGACAAAGGACAGGCAGTTTGGGCTTTTAGGGGTGGTCAGCTGTGGGAAGGTAAATATAGTGGGGGGAACTAATGGAAGATGAGAGCTGTTTAGTGAAGTTTGTTATGTGGATTTCCATCAGGCTTGTCTCCCGGCTGGTGAGTCTACAGTTGTCTTCCTCTTCCTGCTCCGAGCTAAGGAGACACCTGGACAAATGGAAATTTACATCCTGCTCTTAGGCAAATAGAGGAGGAAGGCCCAGTGCTTGTTTGGTATATGCTGTTTCTCTACTGTGTTCAGCTCAGAATAATCCTAGTGCCAAGGTGGCATATTTGAAGGTGACATATTCTGATTTCCTACACATTTTTACCAGATTCACAGGCAATTCTGATGCATGGTAAAGCTTGAGTGGGCCTTCTGCCCTTAGGGCTTCTGGAGGACATGTTCACGACTACAGGTGCTGATGGCCTGTCAAGTGGCAAGGTGGGCCAGGTCTACCTCCCAGCCCACCACCGACTTATCTCGGTGCTGTAGGAGGAGTGAGCTTGTTTCCAAGGATGATGCAGATGCTAATCTCCTGATATGACACAAAATAAAATTGGGGCCAAGAATTGAAGTTACAAGCAATCAAAACAAATTTTAAAAATACACTGAACTTTAGTGAGGCTGGTCCTTGACCCAGACAGTGCTTTCAAGCCTATGCAATAATTTATCTACATGCTCAGGTTTCTGCAGATAATATTGAAGGCATCTTAACATGGTACATAAAATCAACAAGAGGGACCGTTAAGAGTAGGAGTCAAGAGTCTGTACTTTCTAAGTTCTTTTCATCTTCTCTCTTAACTCGAGCAAAAGATCTCGTGGGCCAAGCATCCCATAATAGGGAACCGAGAAACCATCCCCTCAAGCAATCAGAATTGCCTTGAGTCAGCAAGACCCCATGTGATTAAGCCCAAGACAATGATCAACCTGACCTTTACTGCCCATCTGCTCATACCCACCGACCTTTGTCCCACATTTTCCTTCTACAAAAACTAGAAGTATTTTCAGCCCTTTGGAAGCTGTCTTTGAGATGCTAGTCTGCTGTCTTCCTGGTGTTAGCCTCACTGAACTAAATTCCTTTCTGTTTCTGTTTCACCAAAAAAAAAAAAAAAAAAAGGAGTCAAAATAGAATGAAAAATAAGTGTAGGGACATAAAATTGAGCCAGGGTGTAAGAATCCTAAATTCTTGTTCTAAGTGGGTCACAAACTGAGTGCTGGTTTCTAGTAACAAAACATAAAAACAAGGCCCAGTCAGTTACACTGATTCATTTTCACATGCTAACAAAGAGGCCGGTTGCTAGGAAAGAACCCAACATTCTTATCCTCTTCACAGTAGAACTTCTTGGAGATTCATTTACACACACTCTCCCCACATCCTCGCCTCTCATTCCCTCTTTGACCCACTCCCCTCTGGCTTCTTGCCTCACCAGCCCACAGAAGGTACTCTTGACAAGCTCACTGTGGCCTCCATGTTACCAAATATAATCACAATGGTCCCTTCCCTGTGCCCATCTCATGTGGCTTCCCAGCACCCCTCCTCCTGGCTGACCACTCGTTAGCGGGACACCATCCTCTCTGGCGTCTGTAGTGTCATTCAGTTTTCCTCCTGGCCTGCTGGCTGCTCCTTGCTCCCACATGCTGTGGTTTCTGCAGGCCACCATATCCTGGGACCTCTTCCCTTCTGTGTCCCCACTTTTCCTAAGTGATCTCATGCTTCCCATGACTTTGCGTGCCATCTGTGCGTACGTCTCTCAAATGTTCTTCTTGGGAGCCACCCCCTTCTCTGGGCTCTAGATGCAGAGACAGCTGCCTCCTGAATGCTTCCACTGAGATATCCCAAATGGCATTAAACATGGTGTTCAAACAGGATTCTTTATTTTATCCTCAAACCAGGTCCTTCCCTAATCAGTTCAAGAGAGAGCATCATCTAGCCCAGTTGCTAAGGCCAGAAGCTGGTGGAAGTCCTTCTGGCTCCTTCCTTCCCCTACCCCCCCACATCTAACCCAACCCTAAGTCCTGTCAATTATACCCCAAATCGATCCCATCTCGACCCCCACCAAGCCTCTCTGTACAGAGCGGTCAAAAGGACTGTAAAATTCATACATCAATCTCGGCAGTGGTCATTTAAAAAAAGACAAGAAAAAGAGAAAGAGACAACTGGAATTAGGCCCTCCCAGTGAGAGTACATACTACTGCCCATGAGACTGCGTTTCCAAAAATATAAAACCTCTATTTAATCAGGTCTCTATATCTAGATACAAATTCATAGAAAAAAAACAGAGAAGATTTCTTGAACAGTTTTTGAAAGGCATCATTGGAGTCGCATGATGGGAAGTGTAGCAACAGCCTTCCCAGAGGCGTGCAGCGAGTCGGCCCAGGAGCACAGCTCTTGGACCTAATCAGAGAGGAACTGGAGGCACAACCAGCCCTAGATCCTCTGGCCAGCCCGTCCTCAACTCTCATCTCAGTCAGGCTTTTGATCAATTCTGGAAAGCATAGCCTGGGTAACATGGCTCCCACCTGAGGCAGATCAACTGGGAGCTTGGGGGCCTCAAAGGACAGTTGGGGCAAAAGAACATCCTGCTGAGAACATGCTGGGGAAGGAGCAGGATTCCTTGACACATGTGACCCTGGTGACTTCCCTACATTCCTACTGAGTTCCCTTATAACAGATCTGATGGAAACTAACACCTCTTTTCTGCCTGCCCAACACTGCCGGAAGCCCTTCCTCCACTCCATCCACTCACCTCACTGGGAAACTCAATATGGAGCCATGTGGTATGTGTCACATTCAAAGGTGAAACCATCTACTATGAAACCCAATAAAATGTTTTTCGTTTTTTTCTTCAGCCCATCGCAGTGGGGTGAATGGGACGGGATTTCTGATCAGACTAGACACCCAGGCTCGAATGGGTCAAGCCATGGCTAAGTCCACAGCTCACCCTTCTCTCCAGATACACAGGACAGCTGTTCCCCAGGGGAAGACAGTGGAGTCACTGACACCAGAGTACACGCAAGTGGATGGAGAGAAAACACCACCAGCCTGCAGCTTTCATCAGACACATCTCTAGAAGCTTGTTCACCAATAACATGGAATTGATACGTGGGAAGGAGGCAGGCCCCACTTCCCCTGACTTGGGCTGAATGGCCGTAGGCAAGTCGAGAAAAGATTTTGATATTTGATTTTGCTTTCCTTCACAAGATGATAATAGTTCTGACCTCAATGGATTTGATATGAATTTAAATTTAAGGGAGGATAAGAAGTAACTAGAAAAGTGTCTGCACCCAGCAGGCACTCAGTAGCTAACGGAGCCTCCTTCCCCGAAGAAATTAGCCTAACTTGGAGTCCATATTGTTAGCAGTTCAAGTCCCCACCATGAACAAATAGCTTTCCTGACCCTCGCTGCTAGTAATAAGTCACGAAAAACATCGGAAATTTCTCCAGACTGACTATCTACTCCCCAGTCCTCTCTTCTCTCCTTCCCCAAAACTCAAATCCACTCCAACTTTGTATTAACCTACTTCCTCCAAAAAGAACAGGACAGCTGAGCACTTAAAATCAGAAACAGAGGGATGCCTGGGTGCCTCAGTCAGTTAGGCCTCTGCCTTCATCTCAGGTCATGATCCCAGGGTCCTGGGATCAAGACCCTCATCAGGTTCTCTGCCCGGCAGGGAGTCTTCCTCTCCCTCTCTAATTGCCTCTCCCACAGCTCATGCACTCTCCTCTCAAATAAATAATCTTCTTAAAAACTCAGAAACAGGTATTCAACCCCTGAGTTCTAGGCCCAGCATCTCTCTGATGACCACTCTTCCCACAAGCTCCCATCCAGAGAGGGACCCCTGACATCTTGATGTCAATAGGTTCGCTTATGATGTGTAGCAGCCAAAGAAAAATAATGCAAAATAGGAGTGGAAAGTAAACTAATAGGAAATTTTAAATCAAGACAGGGAAGAAAGAAAATGTTAAGCTAGTGGTATCTTAGGATTCATCTTCTACCAGGAAAACCAACAATTAGCTGAGGAAAAAATAAATAAACAAGATACTTAAGGACAATATTAGCAGAGACTTTATAATATTGAAAGGCCTTATCTGCCCCTCAACTTTCTTCTCTCCCACACCACCATGCCCACTACTACTCACATGCACACACACACATACACACATGCACACACACGCATACACACACACACACACACACACACACACAGAGGCACACATGCACATCTCTAACCACAACAACTTTGCCAGGATTCAGAGTGGTCTAAGCGTGTGGACAGACCTGCTTTTCCAAACGCCTAGCTTAGTACCTAGCTCCATCACTTATTACCTGTGTGTCTTAGGGCAAACTAGGTGACCCGCAAGGGCTCAGATTTTTATCTGTAATAGATCATTCGTGGCTCACAGATGTATGAGATCATGGATCTCATGATCTAAGTGCCAAGCCCAGTGCCTGACCCACACAAAGCACTTAATAAAGAAAGTGTCAGCCCCGCAGAGAAGATTACCAAGTCGTTTTCTAAGTTTTCAGAAACCCTCATCTCTGTGGCCCAATGTCTCCCTGCTTTGCTCATCCGTAGGAAGAACATTCCAAACCTGAACAGCTACAGAGTTTAGGTTTTCACAGCAGATGACAATAAACAGAAGTGACTATGACTACACTTGAGTGCAAACAGTCCTCAGTTTCCCCAAAAGCCACAACCTGCAGATAAGCTTGACTCAAAGTGGGGAGGGGAATAAGAAATGAAAGGAAATATTTACGAGCCTTGGAAAGGCGTTCAAAAAGCTTTTGAGCCCATCTGACAACCAGCTCTGTGTTTTGTCTCCTTGCTGTAATATTTAAATATAATTTTGGTGTCTGCCAGATTAAATTACTCACTTGACCAATTTATGCCCTTCAGATTAAATGCTATAATTATCCTTAATAAGCATAATGATCAACCTGTTTTTGCTTAATGGTTATAAAGTTTTATGCCTTTTAATAATCCTCCTACGGGTGGAACGTACGTTTTTTTTCGGAGAGCTGATGTCTTGCTCTGTGTAACATGTCAAACCAAATCAGATTCTTTCTTTTGTTCACCAGAACAACATGAGCCTGAAAATGTGGGGTTGGAAGAAGAAACACACACTCCAAAATGTTCTCTCCAGAGAGCTGACAGATCAAGGAAATCCCACAAAGATTTTGCAACAATAAAACTCATCTCTGAGAACACTTTGTCTCTTACATATACAGTCCAAGTGCAATAGAGAAAAAAAATTATTTTCTGTAGATTTAAGTTTATGTAGAATGGATACTCTTTTTATTCTGTGTGCTTTATAATCTTTCCTGGGGATGGATGGATGGATGGAGATATATATATATATATATATAATTTTTAAATTGTGTTTATTTATTTGTCAGAGAGAGGGAGACCTAGGGCACAAGAAGCAGGGAGAACAGCAGGCAGAGGGAGAAGCCGACTCCCCACTGAACAAGGAGCCCAATGCAGGACTCGATCCCAGGACCCCGCAATCATGACCTGAGCCACAGGCAGATGTTTAACCGACTGAGCCACCCAGGCACTCCTCCTGGGGATATTTAGAATCTGGTTTTTGGAGAGGCTGCCGTGTTCTCTTTAGCTTGCAACATGGCACTATTCATACCACTTCCCCCACCTCCCCAGCTTATGGTGTTCTGCTATTAGGTCCATCCTTGGAGGTCTTTGGTTTTCAATTAAATGTTGGTTCAGGAACTTCTTTTTATGGGTGGTGGTTCATACTGACTCCCATCCTTTTATAGAGGAGAATCGGGACATTTTTCTTATGTTTTGTTTTCTTTCATATTTATATAGTGTCAAGTAAAAAAAATGTAATTAGTAAGGAGAAACTTTACTCAATAGGATTATTGCAAAGGAAAGGGAAGGAGCTCTTGCCTTAGGGGTTACTTTTGACCATAAGATCTGTAAGTGTCTCAAGGCTGAGGCAATGAGGAGTTTCCTTTTATAAGCAAGAGGAAACAATGTTAGAAAGAACCTGGTGTTGGGACATAGGATGAAGGGAAGTGGCTTGATTGGACAATAAATCAGAGAATATTATACCCTGGAACCAGCCTCTTCTCAGAAGGGGACTGTCGAGGCCAGGGTGTGTGCTGGCTCAGGCTGAGGATGGGCCAAAGTTCAGGGACCTGGGTGAAGGGGAGAAACTTAACCAAAGTTTGGTCAACAAGCACGTTGTTTCGATTGATCAGTGGAGACAAACAGTTCAGCCAATCACTGATGAAGCAAAGAAGGGGAATCTGGAGGGTCTGTGTCTAGCCTTTAGGTATACAAGGGGGGCATCCCTGACTCTTGTCTAAGTCCGATGGAAAAGGGTGGCTCTTTGCAGTAAGCACCCTTTGTTTCCTGAACACCAAAGGATGGAAGAGTTTAGATGAAGTTCAACATTGTCAATGGCCAGACTCAAGGCCAGGCTCCCAAACGCCTGAACACACCACGTGATGCTTTGCTAGAAGCAGAGAGGAGCATCTGTGTTGGCCCAAGGAGCAGGCAGGGTTGTCCCATCTGGGACATCACTTGGCTTTACCAGTAGCTCCTTCTGCCCCCTCCCCAGTTCCATCCCATTTGGGAGCAGGCGTGAGCCCCCTTGGAGTAGGAGAACACTGAAAGTCTGGATAATTCTTTTAGTTCTGTAGCCTACTTTCTATACCCTTATTAGTTTAGAACACAATGATCTCATTTGAGAATTTGAACTCACTCCCGTTAGTCACTGCTTTCAGAAATGACATTTTACCTGGCTATAAAAAATACCATATGTTCATCATTGAAAGTACAGAGAATGTGTAAACATTTTTTTTTAAATCACTCAACATTCTGCAAACTGGAAGGTAACCATAGTTAATGTTTAGCTGTATTTCCTTCTAGAACTTTTAAAAATGTGTAAATCTGTGCATGTGCTTTTTTGCACTGTATTTTCTTTCCCAGTTGTCAGTGGCTAGAGGAAGTTATTGTTGTTACTACTGTCCCTGTTTTATGTGTGATTTCTCACCCGTCAGTGTCCTCCAGCCGAAGACCTCCAAGAATATGCATGCAGTTGAACAAACTGGGCTTACTATTCATTGAAATGAGGGAAAACACACAGCAAGGGGAGCCCTGGGTGTCTCAGCAAGAGTGTGTTATAAAGATGTCCAGGATTGGGGGATGGCTCCAGGAAGCAGGGTTTTGCTCCAGATGACATGCCCGCAGGAAAGGTAGTTCTGTGATCAGGTACCTGATGCCTTCCTTTCTAGAAGCTGGTAGGACTAAAGTGAGGTAAAGAAACAGAGTCATGGCTCCCTGGACAGGGGCTGTTTGGTCATTTCTGTATCTTGGACAATCTCCATGTTTCTGTCTGGATTCAAACATGATTATGGAGAGACGCAGGCTTTGTCTTGACCCATCAGGGTCTGATGACAGTGATCTCCTTGCATGTTTTTGTTCAGATGGAGAACACAGCAGTCTTGGTTGTGATGCCCATCCCGGGCTGCTGGCAACTGCTTTACCTTTCTCACACATCAAGGAGGGTATTAGCCAGAGTTCTTCCGAGAAACAGAACCAACGTGATACATAAAGGATATAGAAGAGAGTTATTACAGGACTCAGTTCATGCAGCTATGAAGGCCTGGAAGTCCCTGATCCCCTGTCAGCTGGAGAACCAGGAAAGCCAGTGATGTAATTGAGTCCAACATCAAAGACCTAAGAACTAGGGGGCCTCCAGTGTAAGATTTAGGGGCCACAGGCTTGAGAACCAGGAACTCTGACGTCCAAGAGGAGAAGTGGTACGTCCAAGTGCAAGAATAGAGAAAGAATTTGGTCTTTCTCCATCTTTTAGTTCCATTTGGGCCCCTGACAGACTAGATCGCGCCCATCCACATTGATGAAGTCAGATCTCTTAGTCTACTGAATTAAAAACTAATCTCTTCCAGGGCTGCCTTGGTGGCTCAGTCGGTTAAATGTCTGACTCTTGATTTTGGCTCAGGTCATGGTCTCAGGGTCCTGATGTCAGGCTCCATGCCCAGCTTCAGATTTTCTCTCTCTCCTTCTGCCCCTCCTCCTGGCATCCCGAGCTCTCATAACAAACAAACAAACAAAAAACCAACTAATCTCTTCCAGAAACACTCACCCAGACACACCCAAAAATCTTGTTTTACCAGCTATCTAGGCAACACTTAGCTGGGTCAAACTGACAAAATTAACCATCACACTGAACTCTTAATAATTTATAGTTGAGGGCGCCTGGGTGGCTCAGTGGGTTGAGGCCTCTGCCTTCAGCTAGGGTCGTGATCCCAGGGTCCTGGGATCGAGTCCCACATCGGGCTCTCTGCTCAGCAGCGAGCCTGCTTCCCTTCCTCTCTCTCTGCCTGCCTCTCTGCCTACCTGTGATCTCTGTCTGTCAAATTAAATAAAATCTTTAAAAAAAATTTATAATTGATTCTCTTGGACTTTTCTAGGTAAAGATCCACGCTGTCCTTAAAAATTATGATAAAATTCTCTCTTCCTTTCCTTTATTTGTACCTTTATTTGTACTCTTGCTCTATTATTATAGATTGAAACTTCTAGAGCAATATTACATTATAATGATAACAAGCTTGGTCTTGTCTTATTCTTCAAGTTAATTGAAATGCCTGGGCTCATTAAATATGAGTTGGACTGTTTGCAAGAGGTGTGAGATGATGTTAATATCTAAGAAGGTTATACTTCAGCATAGTAAATAAAATCCCATCTTGTCTCAGCTTATTCAGGAATGACTTTAATTTTATCAAACACTTATTTGACATTTATGAAGACAATTATGGTTTTATCCTTTTCTTTAGTGATGTGTTAAATTGTATTAATGGATTTCCTATTATTAAAATATTCTTGCACTTCCACACTGCCAATTGACATTGCATTAGTTCTGAATGAGTGTCCAGATTTGAAGCACCAGAGCTTTATTCAGAATGTTTGCATCTATTCATATACAAGATTGGTTTCTAACTTCTAAGAGGTCATCTTGGCTGTGTTTTGGCATCAAAGTTATTACGGTTGCTCATGATAAATTGGGATACTCACAGCCTTTTTACATGCCTGGAAACAAGCTACACCAGATAAAAATGATCTACTCCTTTAGAGCAATACCGGCCCATAAAACTTTTTGCAGTGCCGGAAATGTTCTAGATCAGCATTATCCAATATGGCAGTCACTAGACACATTTGGTGGTTGAGCACTTGAAAAGTAACTATTGCCCCTGAGAAACAGAATGTTAAATTTTATTTAGTTTTTAATTCACTGAACTGTAAATAACTACACATGACTTGTCACTTCTTATAGTAACAACAGAACTGTAGAGTTTGAACAAAAATTGCCTACAGATGTGTCCAAAACCTCTATTTATTTATTTTGGGAGGGGGAAGCAATGGGTGAGGGAAAGAGAGAATCGTAAGCAGGCTCCATGCCCAGCACGAGCCCAATGTGGGTTTAATCACACAACCCTGAGATCACGACCTGAGTCAAAATCAAGAGTCAGACTCTTAACCAACTGAGCCACCCAGGTGCCCCAATCTTTCTTAATATATTACTCAGACAGTTGTTTCCATTTGTCCCATGGTTATTATCCTGACTTTCCTATTCTGTGAAACAATTCTGGCAATTGATAATTACTAATTGTCTTAGAAAAAAAAAATCACATCTGAATTGTCAAATTCGTCAGCTTAGAGTTGAATATCATTTTCCTTACAGTGGTTTTACTCTCATCTGCATCTTCTATAATATGTCCTTTCTTGTTACCAATGTTACGTATTTGCATTTTCCCAATTAAGCTTGTCAAAGTTTTCCTCTCTTGTGGGATCTCAAATTCAGATGTCTGAGTGGGCAGACGAATGAGCATTTGAGTGAGACCCTTAAAAAGTGCCCCTTCTGCTATTGATGGCTAACTCCTACCCTGTCCCCTGCAACCCACCCCATTCGCCTTTTTAGGAACCTCATGCTATAACACAACCCTTTCTCCATCCCCAACCTTTCTTCTTTTCTATTGAATTCTCTCACTAACATTTAAACATATTCTGATCTCTTGGATTTTCTCTCTTTCCAACTATCACCTGATTTCTCTTCTATCTCCCTCACTTAGTGGCTATATTAGTTATCTATTTCTGCATAGCAAATTACCCCCAAATTTAGCAGCTTACAAAAATGAACATTTATTATCTCTCCAGAAAGAGCTTAGCTGGATGGGTCTGGTTTAGGGCTTCTCAGGAGGTTGCAGTCCAGATGTTGGCTGGGGCTGTGGTCAGTGAAGGTTTGCTGGGGAAGGACAATCCTCACATGGCTGTTGGTACAAGGGCCTCAGTTCCTCCCTTCATGGACCTCTCCATAAGGCTGCTTATGACATGACAGCTTTATTCCTCGAGAGAGAATGATCCGAGGGAGAGAGAACAACGAAGACAAAACTATAGATCTTTGTAAGCTAACCGCAGAAGTGAAAGTCATTCTACCATATTCCATTGGGCACAGAGATCTACCCTGACACAATGTCAGCAGGCAGGGTCTTTACAGCCATCTTGGAGGGTGGACACATTTTTTCTAATTACTCTTTCTTGATACTAAGTTTTTTTCCCTCAGATCAAGAAAGTTTTCTCCTATTTTATGTTCTGGTATCACAGCATTGCCTCTAACCTTCTTCGTGATCACCAAGTATCTGATTTGGGACTTCTTTCCTTCCTCCTCAATATCTACTACTTTTTTGGTCCTCTTTTTTATCGTATACTTCTTCCTCCACATTCTGGGAAACTTTCTCAAGTTCTCTCCCCACACCACTGATTTGATTTTATGCAGGTTTAGTAAAGCAGTAAAGATTCTGCTTCATTAATTTTTTGAAGATTTAAATTCTGTAACCAAATTCTTTCTTATTTTTTAACCCCCATTTATGACTGTTCATCACCCACCTGTCTCATCATCTTGGCTGTGTCATCTCCCACCAATTATCTTTTACTTCAAGTCCATACATCAGTCATACTGAGAACACACTGCAGGTGCTTTCTAGAACTTGCTCTTCCTTCTTGAATTGTATATTTTCCCTCTGTATCCCAACCCCATCTTCAAGCTATAAAGTATTTCTTATCTGCCATTTCAGTTTTTTGGGAGTTTGTTTGGTTTTGTTTTACTAACTTTTGAATGAATAAAAGGTAGTCTAATTCTGGCATTTGAACTGTAGATAAAGAAAATATTTTTCCTCACTCTGATCTCTTTAATAGCTCTCTCTCAGTTCTTAAGCTAGAGACCCAGGTGAAACAAACTTGTGTTTCCTTCCTTACAATCCAGCCACCTGGCAAGAGAGAGAAGGAAAGTAGACCCATGTTCTCCTACCAAGAAATGTTATCTGTGCTCTTCTCTGTGTGGGATAAAACTGCCATCCCATGAGCTAACTCTTTGTTTCTAATTTGCAATGTATGCAGCTGTGTGCTAAAGAATTTGGTCTTGCACAAAATGAGGTCTGGCTTTTGCCTCAGCTTCTGGTATATAATCTGTGCCATATTTGATAGAAGTGCCTTTCTTTAAGGCAGGGACTGGTTGTGCTGGATCTTAAAGTGGGGCTTGGCATATTCAACAGTCTTTTTTTTTTTTTTTAGATTTTATTTATTGGGGCGCCTGGGTGGCTCAGTGGGTTAAAGCCACTGCCTTCGGCTCAGGTCATGATCCCAGCATCCTGGGATCTAGCCCCGCATTGGGCTCTCTGCTCAGCAGGGAGCTTGCTTCCTGCTTTCTCCCTTCTCTCTCTGCCTGTCTCTCTGCCTACTTGTGATCTGTCTGATCTCTGACTGTCAAATAAATAAATAAAATCTTTAAAAAAAAAAAAAGAAATGAGAGTGGTCTTGTGTGGAGACTGTGTCTTCAAACTTTGTTGTTCGGTTAACTCCAGGTAGTGAGCAATGCCAGGTTCCAGCTAGGGCTGTACCCTACTCTTTCCTGAGGTCACTGCTTTATGTTGGCTGAAGCCAACTCTATAAATGCTGAACAAAAGACAGTCCAGGTGTTAAAAGCCTCTGATTTGTCCCTGACATCCTTGCTTCTAAGCTTTATCACTTGAGTTAGAAGGTTCCCTTTGGGTCTCATCCATTTACCAGAAAATGGACCAGAGAGCCTATTCTTGGTCTCTTCAGGGTTGCCCTATATGTGCCACATGTAGCACATATTCCTTGAATTCTCTGGCATGGAATTCTATTCCCCTTATTGTTGAGATTAACTATCCATACTGCCAGCTTTTCATACTTAAACAGTTGTTTGTTTTTTTTTTTAAGATTTTACATATTTATCTGAGAGAGCAAAAGAGCAAGAGCAGGATGAGGGGCAGAGGGAGAAGAAGACTCCCCACTGAGCAGGGAACCCGATGTGAGGCTTTATGCCAAGACTCCTGGCTCATGACCCAAGCCAAAGGCAGACACCCAACCAACTGAGCCACCCAGGAGCCCCTAAACTGTCATTTTAGACACACAACAGATTGTAGGGTGGTGAGGAAGGAGTCACATGGTGAAGGGAACTATACTAAGTCTTAACAAGAATCAATGGAATACATATAAAAAAAGATTTAAATTAATTTAAAATGTAATATTTATTGGGAGAGGGAAGCCATTGGAAAGCCACACATTTATTTTTAGTCTTTTCCCCATCTATCTGTCCTCCCCATACCTGCCCTCCCCCTTCACTGAAAAATGAAGTGGGTCACATCCAATCCCCTCTCTTGCCTTTGTAAGGTTCTAGCTCTACGTGTGAGCTCACCATAGAGACCAGAGTTACCAACAATAGAAAATACCGTGTCCATGACAACCAGAAAACCCAAACCAGTGGCTGATTTTAACCATCTGGTTCAACCCTTGTTCTTTAAATTCCTCTTTTCCTCAAGGGCTTTCCTAACTGCTTTATGATAAGAGGCAGACACACTGCTACACAGACAGGCTGACAGGAAAATAACCATGCTGTCTGCTGGAAAAGGTGAG
Source organism: Martes martes (assembly GCF_963455335.1). Classification (NCBI taxonomy): domain Eukaryota; kingdom Metazoa; phylum Chordata; class Mammalia; order Carnivora; family Mustelidae; genus Martes; species Martes martes. The sequence goes on from NC_137896.1 coordinate 29,753,778, forward strand.
ACAAGTATCTGTGTGTGATGGACCCCATGTGAACCATTGAGAGGAGAGGGGACAAATTCCTAGGAAAGAGATCAGGAGGGCTTCCTGGAGTCCTACTTTGAACTCAGCCTTCAGAATGGAGAGAGAGTTTTGTTGGGGGAGGTCTCTCAGGTAGGCATTCCAGGGAGATTATTATCAGCAAGCAAAGTTGAGGAGGAGAGAGAATGACAATAGACTCACACTGGATTTGTTTAGGGGAGTGGAAGAGGTAAGACCAAAAAGTGGCTTAGCATCCCAATTGTGAAGGCTTTTGAACAGTCAACTAAAGAGTCCAGACTCATTTCAGAATCAGCTGAGGTACTCTATCTCCTTGAGTTACATGCCTGCTTTCCCTGGACAGCACAAATGGCCTTTTTTTTGTGTGTGTCACATCATCTAACACAGTGCCTCGCCTAGTAATGGTCCTCAAATAGTTATTGATTCCTATTGAAAGTATTAAATAAATAATGAGAAGGCATTAAAAGATCTTGAGCAGAAAAATAACTGCATAAGGGAAACCAGAACCTACAACAGGTTCTATGGCCTTTCATCATTCCTCACTCCTCTACTTACCAAGCTTGGATTTTAAGATTCACCATTATAATCACTCCCTTTCACATACCATCAACCCTCTGCCCCTCTCATTTGGCAAAACCCCAGCCCTGGTTTAAACCAACTCTCACCTGCTGATTAACATTTCAATGCTTACCTGAGAGAAGGAAGAAGACAGAGTTGGTGGCTGAACAAACTGGGGTTGGGGCCTGGCTACTAACTCACTCACGACACACTGGGGTTTAGCCTGAGGAGCATACACACAAAGTTCTTCAGTCTTATAGTGAACAATTATTCATCTATTCAAGCACCTTTAAGGGAAAACAAATGCCAAACACCATCATGTAAAGAGCTTGGAAGTCATCATACCATCTGTCCAAGAAAAAGCTGGACAAATGGAGGTTAATTGACTCTTCTTGGAACCATCTGAAAGCTGAGGTCACAAGGCAAACCATTATGCTGGACTCTAGAGGACAGATACATCTAGAAATGTAGCTCTGAGATTAAGTTATCTGGAATAGAAGGCACTGGAATCAATAAGATGGAAGGAGCAATTAAGCCGTTATTTAGATAAGAGCAGGAATCTGAGTGCAGACTTGTATGAGAGTAAAACATTGATGGGCACCTACAGTCATGGGGGGACACTATGCTTATATGGGCTGTCACTCCAGGAACCCCACCAGGTTCCCACTGGAATAATTAGAGAAAGATCCCCACCTAGTCTGGAGTCAAGAAGAGAAGAGTAAACATCTTTAACCACTACCTATCCCCCCAAGACTCTTATCCCTAACAAGATCCTAGTCCCAGGGGGAAAGAACACTTTACCTATAAAAGAACAAAAATGACAGCAGACTTCTCATTAGAAACCACACGAGCAAAAAGAATGTGGAGTGAAACCTTCAAGGTGCTGAAAGAAATTGCCAATCTAGAATTTTATATCCAGAGAAATTACCCGCAATGGTGAAGGAGAAGTAAGTATCTCCTCAGACAAACAAAAACTGGGCAATTCGTTGCAACAAGAAATGGGAAAGAAGTTCTTGAGGCAGAAAATAATTTAGATCAGAAATGTGAACCTACACTAAAAAATAAATAAATAAAGACCAAAAAAGAGCAGCAGAGAAGGAATAAAAGATAAAATATTATATTATTAAAATATTACATATTTTATATTAAAATATTTATTATTATAATATATTACTATGCTAATATAATATATAATACTTATGTATAAATATTCTATATTTTATATTATGTCATTAAAATAGTACATATTTTTTATTTTTAATTGCTCTAAAAGACAACTGTTTAAAACAATAACAATGTAGTGTGTGCTCACAAAGAAGTGAAACAGACGACATCAGTAGCACAGGGTTGGGAGAATGAAATTGGGAATTACTGTGTTATGAGGAGCCTGAACTACATGGGGCACTAGAAGGAGAAGCAGAGGTGTTTGTACTCTGGGGAACCAGCCCTTTCAGTGTTATTAGCATCTCAGTAACACGGTTGGTCTCAGCAGATCCTCTGAATCACTTTTCCACATGGCCTCCCTTCCCAGGAGGCAGATGCCACCCACCCCAGGAGGAAGATGGGCCCTCAGAAAACTCCTGGTGCCCTGCAAAAGGACACTCATGTTGGCCTGTCCCCCCACATTACACTGACAGGTGAAACTCATGATTTGATCTCACATGACAGTTCCCTAAACATGGCACATTACCTGAATTTTTTTTTTAAAGATTTCATTTATTTTGGAGAGAGAGAGCATGAGCAGGAGGTAGGGGCAGAGGGAGAAGCAGACTCCCCGCTGAGTAGAGAGCGTGACATGGGACTCGATCCAAGGACCCCGGGATCATGACCTGAGCCTACGGCAGACACTTAACTGACTGACCCACCCAGGTGTCCCGGAATTCTTGAATACCATTAAAGTCCCCTCACTTATGTTACATCCTGAGTTGGGTTCTGTTCCAAATCTGTTTCTCATTCCCCTTCTAATCAGGTGTGAAGTTGTCATCATCCTATTTTCAGAACGGGATTGGTCTCCTTTAGGTACTCACATGGAGGATAAGTGTGCAAAGCTCCCTAGAATAAAGAGAAAAACAATAAAAAGATGAAAAATGGAGAAAAGATGACAGATATAAAAATACAGAGACCTGAGATCAAAACCTGAGCCTAGAGGGTATTCCCCAGTGAGAAGTGGGAACAGTTAGATTGGACCTAATGAGGAGAGGCAAAGCTGAGGGAAATTGTCCCAAGATGGAACAAAATAAATCTGAATGTTCAGGTTAAAATAACTCTGTGCCACAGGAATTCCAAACCTAGGACACCCTAGCAGAATTTTATTTACCTCATAAAAAAGAAGAGTAAGTTTTCATTATGGAAAGAGTAAAGAATATTTGAATGCATTCTTGGAAATGAAGATTAGCAAAAGGAAGAGAGTAAAAATCATCTGTTGTACCACTATCCAGAGAAAAACTGTTCACATTTTGGTACATTTCTTTACAGTTGTAATTAATGTGCATTTACTTAATTGTGATTTATATGGCATACACAGGTTTATATTTTCTATCCTCTTAAAATACTTTTTAAAAAAATTAATAAATAGATATTAATTACAAAGATCAAAAACTGGAGGGAAAATATAAAGAAGGAAAAAGTTACACAGAGTCTATGCAGACTTAACCACAATTAATGTTGGGATGCTTGTCCTCACAGCCTTTTTATCTACACCTTTTTACATAGTGGTATTCACACTGTTCCACTGAATTTAATTCTTAAACACAGTTAACACAGACCATTTCAGAGATTCCAGATGGTAAATGAGATAGAGGCTTACAGATGGAATAAAAGATTTGCCACAAGATGATTTAGTCTTCTTTCCTAATCAAAAAATCCCAAATACTCAGATCATTCAGGGTGAGTTTGAGAGTGACAAAAGCCCACTGGGGAAAATGTAATGACTCTTATTCATTCTTGAGGTTTATTAGACAATTTGGCCACCACAAATGACTCAGGATTTTAATAGCGCACACTTCTGTTTTGAGTTCCATACAACAGCAGGAGCTTGGGTAACAGACACATTTTCTAGTTCTGGGAAAGCCACAAAAAGTAGGAGAAGAGGAATCTGGAAGGGCGCCAGGTTTTATAACCAGAACAGACCCCACATCATCCAACAAGTATTCGGACTGGGGTCCAGGCTGAAGAAGTTCGTGTCCTGCAGCATCCTTGGCTGGGGACAGGGTGAGGGGCAGAGCGGAGACGGGCTCAGGGGCAAAGTCACAGCCTTATATGCTCCCACTATGAAATGAGAGCAATGGGAAAATTACCCAGGCCCTCAGCACAACCACATCAAGTGAACTGAAATGAGACATGAATAAGTATAAAAATACTAACTCATGGATACGATGAAAAATCTTCTATCCCAAGAGCTGGTTTCCGGCTCTGATTCCATTCACCAAAAACCAGTTCCCTGAGACTGAAGTGCTGCCTCTGCATTTGAGCTTAGGGTGGTGTCTCCCACTTCCGGGGGAAAGTAGAAGCAATGCAAGGATCCTTCTGCAGGCTGCCACTCCATATCCACACCCCCGCATTTCCTTGGGCTTGTGTTCTACCTCCTCCGCTATTACTTGGGATCAACTGTCCACAATCCCAGCAAAGACCCGTGTCCTCATCTGTATACTCCAGTCTATCCACTCTGAGTTCCTCCAGGACATCCCTCTGTCTCCTGCATCATCGTTATTTCCAGCAGTGCACACACATGCTGATGAAGAAATCTTCCTGAGACTCCACATCTGTCCCCTTCCCCAGCCACTGCCCCCTCCTCTGCTCTTCACTACAAGGAAACTCCTTGGAAGACAGCCAGCCTGCTGTCTCCAGCTCATCTCCTCCTCTCCTCTCCTGAACCTGCTGTTGCAGTTGGATCCTACCTCTCCTTTCAAACAGCTGTTATCTGGGCTTATCCAGGTCTCCTGTGGTCAAGGTCTTGTTTCAAAGCTGATTCTCCACCATCTCTCAGACCTCATTCACTCTACTTCTCAGTGACCTTTGTCACAGTTGACCCTTCCCTGTGTCCCTTCCCTTTTTGCCCTTGGCGTTGGGACATCTCTCTTTGTTTTTTCCTCCTCTTCATCTCCTTGACCCCAATCTTCTCCAAGACTCAATCCCCAGATGCTCACTCCCTTGGTGGCCTCATTTAGTCTCCTATCTACAAATACTGTCTATTGTGCTGAGGACTTCCGTGTAGATACTGAGACTGGATATCTTCTCCGAACTCCAGACATGGACCTCTACCTCCCCACCAGACACTTCTGTCTGGTTGTCTAATGAGTGTTTCTTTCTTTCTTCCTTCCTTTCTTTCTTTTTAGATTATTTATTTGAGAGAGAGGAGGCGCAGAGAGGGAGTAAATCTCAAGCAGACTTCCCACTGAACATGAAACCGAATGCAGGTCTCAGTCTCACAACCCTGCGGTCATGACCTGAGTCGATATCACAAGTCTAGATGCTTAACCGACTGAGCCACACAGGTGCCCCTTTAAGGGGCATTTCTAGCATAACAAATCCAAACCTGAACTCCCAAATCATCACCCCTACTGCCCCTAAGCCTGCTTCTCCCTCGGTGTTTCCATCTTAGAAAACGGCAGCAATGTTCTTCCACAAGAAGAACCCTTGTGGTCACCCCAACTCACTTTTTTCTTTAACACTTAATCTACTGCCTCTGCAACTCTTGTTGGTTCTACTTTAAAGTTACACCCAGGATCCTACAACTTCTATCTTCCTCTACTACCCCAGTTCTGGCTTCCATCTTTTCTCACCTTGTCCCTCTAGCCTGTTCACCACACAGCAGTCATAAAACACAAGTCATATCATGTGGCTCTTCTGCTCAAAATCCTCTAATAGCTTCAATCTCCTTCAGAGTGAAAGCCAAAATCCTTGTAAAGAGTCTGCATGCTCTGGTTCCTGTACCCCTTCCCAACCCTCTCCCCCAACCCTTATCTTTGACCTCATCTTTGACTCTCCACCTTGACTCATTGACCTCTGTGTTATTCCTCAAACGTATAAGGCAGGTTGCTACCTCAGGGCCTTTGTACCTGCTGTTCTTTCTGCTAGAATACTCTTCCCTTATGTTCCTCAAATTTCTCCAGTGAATCCCTCCCTATCAACACCTAGAAAGTAGCAACCCCTACCCTACCTCAATGTTTCCTTTCCCCACCTCCCCCATCTCCTAACATCTCCCCGTGGCTTCTGCACTTCAGCCATATAGGCATCCTGTTTCTCCTCCAGCCTAGAACAGGGCTCTTTCTCTTTCCTGGACCTGGTACGCTCTTCCCCTAGATAACCATATTGCCCCTTCTCACATGTTTAGCACCATGGTAATCATATTAATAAATTCTTTAAATAACTATTACTTCTTAGAGATGAATAATTTAGGGGATGACAATGACTTGTTTAATCACCTCAAAAAAGTAGTTCAATATTCCATGTCCTAAAATCACTCAAAGGGTTTTTCTGAAATTTTATAGTATTTTAAAATTGATATGATTTAAAAAGAAAAAACAACTTAAGGTGTGTAGGTGATTTTATAGTATGGGTTGCAGATGGATATTTAGGGATTTATTTCAAGACTCTTAGATGAAGAAAATTATTAAATTATTAAATTATTAAAACACTGTGATCTGGGTCTTTCACAACAGACTATAATGGTTATTTATATTATATCTTAAGACAGAACTCACCCTACAGAGAAGAATCCCTCCCACTGTTTTAATTCTAGAATGCAATCTCCAAAGGACAGGAACTTTTATCTGTTTCGTTCATGGCTAGATCCTTAGAGCAAAGAATAGTGATCAATAAATATTATTGAATACAAATGATCTAATGAATACAGAAAAAGTAGAATATATTTCTACTCACCAAATGTATTTTAAAAGAATATGTCTCTTAGAACAAGATTTTACTAAATAGATACTTAGGCTTCTATAACAACATATCATAGATTGGGGGGCTTTAATAACAGATTTTTTTTTTTTTTTTTTTTTTTACAGTCCTGGAGACTGGAATTCAGCAATCAGGGCACCAACATGACTGGGTTCTGGTGAGAGCACTCTTTGTGGGTTGCAGATGGCTGCTTTATCACTGAATGGTCACATGGGCTTTTCTTGATGGCTGCTCTCAGAGAAAGAGAGATCTTCTCTCCTCCTCTGGGGGACACTAAGCCCACCATGAGGTCCCACTCTCAAGATGGCATCTGAACTACCTCCCAAAGGCCTTGCCTCTAACTACCATCACATTAGAGGTTAAGGCTTCAACATACATGAATTTGTGGGACATGAACATTCCATCTATAGCAGGTTTTTCCCCCATTTTGTGTATTTATTTTTAAATTTAAATTTAATTAACATATAGTGTAGTATTAGTTTCAGAGGTAGAGTTCAGTGGTTCGTCAGTCTCATATAATACCCAATGCTCATTACATCACATGCCCTCCTCAATGTCCATCACCCAGTAATCCCCTTCCTCATACCCCTCCCCTCCAGCAACCCTCAGTTTCTTTCTTATAATTAAAAGTCTCTTATGATTTGTCTTACTGTCTGATTTTGTTTTGTTTCATTTTTCCTTTCCTTCCTCTATGATCTTGTTTTGTTTCTTAAATTCCACATATGAGTGAGATCTTATGATAATTGTCATTCTCTGATTGACTTATTTCACTTAGCATAATACCCAATAGTTCCATCCACGTCATTGCAAATGGCAAGGTTTCATTTTTGATGGCTGCATAATATTCCATTGTATGCATATGTGTGTGTGTGTGTGTGTATCACATCTTCTTTATCCATTCATCCATCCATGGACATCTGGGTTCTTTCCATAGTTTGGCTATTGTGGACATTGCTGCTATAAACATTGGGGTGCAGGTGCTTCTTCGGATCACTACATTTGTATCTTTGGGGTAAATACCTAGTAGTGCAATTGCTGGATCATAGGGCGGCTCTATTTTGAGGAAACTCTATACTGTTTTTCCAGAGTGGTTGCACCAGCTTGCATTCCCACCAACAGTGGACACAGTCTTTCTTTGCATCCTTGCCAACATCTGTCATTTCCTGACTCATTAATCTTAATCATTCTGACTGGTATGAGTGATATCTCATTGTGATTTTGATTTCTATTTCTCTGATGCCAAGTGATGTTGAGCATTTTTTCATGTGTCTGGTGGCCATTGGTATGTCTCCTTTGGAGAAATGTCTGTTCATGTCTTCTGCTCTTTTCTTGATTGGATTACTTGTTTTGGGGGGAGGGGGTTGAGTTTGATAAGTTCTTTATAGATTTTGGATACTAGGCCTTTATCTGATAATATATTTGCAAATATCTTCTCCCATTCTGTCAGTTGTCTTTTGGTTTTGTCAACTGTTTCCTTTGTTGTGCAAAAGCTTTTTATCTTGATGAAGTCCCAATAGTTCATTTTTGCCTTTGTTTTCCTTGTCTTTGGAGACATTTCTAGCAAGAGGTTTCTGTGGCTGAGGTCATAGAGGTTGCTGCCTGTGTTCTTCTCTGGGATTTTGATGTATTCCTGTCTCACATTTAGGTCTTTCATCCATTTTGAGTCTATTTTTTGCAAGTATTTTTTAAAAGACTGAGTTTATCATTTGATGAAATGATCCTTTAGTAAATGAATTGGCTTTCAACAAATTGGCTGCTCCCTGTTCTTGGGGATGGAGGACACAAAGGCAAATTCTAGGCTCTCCTGTTAAAGTAAAATATGAAATCAGAAATTTAAAAATGGGATATAATGATAGCAGCTAAAAAATAGAAAAAAGAGGGAGAGAGAACTTCCAGAAAGACAGTGGTCAGGATGTACACCTACTTCCCTTTTTTGAAACCCAAGAAAATTCACAAAGAGAATGAAGAGTGGAGAAGGAAACCCCATCTAAGGAGAAACCAAGGCATAGTCATAATTCAACCCTAGGGGTCATGTAGAATGAATGTTTGCATGGTGAAGACTTGTAGGCCCCCCTCTCCAGTCTACCCAGTGAGTGATCACGTTCCAAAGGGGAAGAAAAGGCAGACAATACATTCATCTAAAAGATGACCAGTAAACATTCCTAAGGCTTTTCATGGGAGGCAGTCACTGACATGGGACCTCATTTAGAGCGAGTAGCTCATGGACAGGTGACTTTCCTCCTCCTTTTTTTCCCTAACAAACACATTCTTGCATACACTAATAAGGAACAAGTGGGAACTGTGCTACCCCAATGGTCTATTTCCTCTTTCTCCTTATCAGTGTTACTTTTGGTGAGATCTTCTGGGGACTCTGGCCCCAAACTGACTAATTAAGATCCTGGGTTCAGAGAATGGAAGGGAGTAAGATACACCCAAGAATCCCATACCCAGCTGAAGATTCTGTTTGCAGTAAAAGCAGCAGAATGGCATCTTTAAATACAGAAGAATTAGATATACTATCATGCCAAACATTTCCCTGAAAGCTTTACTTAAAGATATAATATATGTGCTGCCGAAGCGAGCACTTTACTTAAAGATATAATAATGATGAACCACATAACTCACTAAAGGAAAATGTCCAGCTGTCAAACATAAAAGTGTCTTAAAATCTCTTCTGTGTTTCTTCTCTGGAAACAAGTGAACTGTTACAATTCCACAATAAGTCAAAATAAGTAGTTGATAATAATAATTCACTACTGAAATCCAATAATATGACAGCAAGAAAGTAAGATTGGGGCACTTGGGTGGCTCAGTCAGTTGAGCATCTGACTCCTGATTTTGTCTCAGGTCATGATCTCAGGGTTCTGGGATTGAGCCCTGCATCAGGCTCCACCCTCAGCAGGGAGTCTGCTTGACGATTCTCTGTCTTCTTCTCCTTATGCCCCTCCCCCCACTTGCATTGTCTCTCTCAAGTAAGAAAATGATTTTTTTTTAATAAAAGTAAGGGGGAGGTGTCAAGGGGAATGTGGATAAGATTGTGCCTGTCATTATTTGTCACAGAAGGCATCAACATACATTCTTTTATTTCTAACGTAAGGGCAGGTAAAATGTCCTTCTTTCCTTCTAGAAGGTTCTTTGACTGGTCTAATAATTAAATTGACATAGAACATAAATTAACAGGAGAAAGACAAATCTAATTTCATATGTACAAGAGACCCAACAAAAACATGAGACTCAAAGGTAGTCAGGCATTAGAGGCTTAGGAATGGGACGGGGGGTTAAGGGCTTCAAAGGGGTGAAGGGCAGTTCACAGGAAGATGGGAAAAGCACATGTTGGTAAGTCTTTCAGGTCAAAAAGTTCTCTTGTAACAGTTCTCCTTTAGGTATAGGGCTCCTATCTCAATTCTTGCAGGCTGTTAAGCAAGAGGTAACAAGATTTCCTGAGTCTGACTCTTGAATGCCTTCAACTCAACCCCAGGGGCACAAAGTAGGGTAGCATATTCTGCTCTCCTTCACTAAGCTTGACAAACTAAAAGTTTATCAAGTTGATAAACTAAAAGAGGTTTAAGATATTTTAAAACAAAGATATTTAAAAATATATAAACAACCATTAGTGGCAGTAAAACCAGGCTTACATTCTTCAAAATAACAAGGAGAGAGAAGACAAAAGATAAAACAAAGAAAGTACAGACCACAGAGCAAAGTGTAGAGGAAAACAAACACACACCCAAACACTGAGCCATGTGTTGTTTTCACCGGTACTACCAGTCCTCACCCCACACCCATTTCAAAGCTAGACTCAGTACTTTGTTGACTCATCAAGAAGCAAATGCTCTCTGCAGAGCTTTGGCAAGTAATAGATCATAGGGAAGACTTTGGGGGAAGACAGAAGGGAGTTTGCATTACACCCCACACAGTAAAGAACCCAATGCAATTTCTGTAGTGTAAGACATTTCCTTTCACATTCACAATCCCTCTTGGGCTTCCAACTCCCAGATTTTGTGCCTTCTCAGCACTGCTTAGCAAAAAAGGAATGAAATATTAACATAGTTACATGGATAAATCTCAAAGACAGTATGGTAAGTGAAAAGAGTCAGAAACAAAAAAGTAGCTGCTATGTGATTCCAATCCCATGAAAGTCTAGGAATGTCAAAAGTGTAGTGATAGGTCAGGGTTACCAGGGTTCGGAGAGGAAGAGAATCTAGGGGAAAGTGCAACAGGGAAATCTATTAGGGTTACAGACTCTTCTGTATCTTGGCGGAAGTGGCAGTTTACAGATGACGTGCAAAGTTCACTGTAACTGCAATTAAAATCAGTGAGTCATGAAGTATGTGAGTAAGAAACACCTCAGTAAAGAAAATAGAGGAAAAACTTATCATTCTCATATTACCTAGGAAATAAAACTGTGACATACCAAAATCTGCAGACTATACCTAAGGCTTTTGTTTCTAACAGAAAGCATAAAAATAAATTAGGCATCCATGTAAGATCCTGACGCCCCCAAAAAAAAGAAAGAAAAAAAAAAGTCCAAAGAAAGTCAGTAAAATGGTAAAAGGTAGAAATAAATTTGAGAAATCAACCCTAAGTAAATCTAGTGAGTTACCACACATACACAAATTTTCTGGTTAAGAATCATCAATAAAATGAAATGAAATGAAATAAGATAAAATATAAAATAAAATAAATAAAATAAAATAATGGAAGCACAAACATACAAAATAAGAACCAGTGATTGAAAACAGACCAAAAACTAAGAAAGAAGTGTGGAAAGTTGTCCAAGACACAAAGAAATGCCAGCTCTGTTGGCTCCAGGAGTGAACTTATTCCTTTCTCTTGCTAATTAGTTTCTTGCAGCAAAACCCCTACCCTGAAACCTGCCAAGGCCAGTACAGAAAAAGAAATCTGCACCCCAGGCACTCAGAGGAATACTGAAACACAATTCCAATGGTTAAATGTTAGCAAATGAAATCCAGTGGTCATTCAAACAATAGTATGTTATTTGTTCCATATTTGGAAATTTATCATAAGTCCCATGTTGATAAATAAAAGAACAACAAAATAGTATTTTATGAAATCCAATATTCACTCCTTTTTTTTAATCTTTAGTAAAATGGTAAAAGATGGGTATTTTCCCCAAAATGACCCATTGCACCATGCTTAATGATGCCCTCCCACAAGCCGCCCTAATTAGATGTAGGAAAAAGCAAGGATGGCCATTGTCACTTTATTCACCATGATTCTAAAGGCCTGACTCAATCCAATTAGAAGAGAGAACAAAATGAGAAACACAGTCCACAGAGAAGGAGACCCTAGTATCATAATTTGTGGTTGCTATGATTGTATTCTAAAAATTTGAAAGCATCCACTGAAACATTTTTTAGAAACGACTGAGAACTTAGTAAGGTGACAGTTTATGAAATTAACATACAAAAACCAAAGGCTTGGGAGGCCTGGGTGACTCAGTCTGTTAAGTTTCTGCCTTAGCCTCAGGTCATGATCCCGGGGTCCTGGGACCCAGCTCCCACTATGGGCTCCCTGCTCAGTGGAGAATCTGCTTTTCCCTCTCCCGCTTCCCCTCCTCTCCCTGCTCATACCTGCCTCAAATAAATAAATACAATCTTAAAAAAAAAAAAGTCTTTTGTAATTAAAGGGAAACCAGTTAAAAATAAAATGGACAGGGGCACCTGGGTGGCTCAGTGGGTTAAAGCCTCTGCCTTCAGTTCGGGTCATGATCCCAGTGTCCTGGGATCGAGCCCCACATCGGGCTCTCTGCTCGGCAGGGAGCCTGCTTCCCTTCCTCTCTCTCTGCCTGCCTCTCTGCCTACTTGTGATCTCTGTCTGTCAAATAAATAAATAAAATCTTTAAAAAAAAAATGGACATATTCTTTTTTTAAGTATAGTTGACATACAATGTTATATTAGTTTCAAACGTACAGCGTAGTGATTTGACAATTCTACACATTACATACAGGGTAACTCTTCACAGTAAGTGTAGTTACCATAAACCCATACTTATGTAGTCAATCTATGACAAAAGAGGCAAGAAAATACAATGAGGAAAAGACAGTTCTTTTTAATAAACAGTGTTGGGAAAAACTGGACAGTTACATGCAAAAGAATGAAACTGGACCACTTTCTTATACCATACACAAAAATAAATTCAAAGGGACTAAGGACCTAAATGTGAGACCTGAAACCATAAAACTCTTAAAAGAAAATCTAGGCACTAATCTTTTGGACATGGTCCTTGGCAACGTTTTTTGGATCTGTCTCCTGAGGAAAGGAAAACAAAAGCAAAAATGAACTCTTGGGACTACATCAAACCAAAAAACTTTTGCACTGTGAAAGAAACCAAAAAAAAAAACAAAAAACAAAAAAAAAAAAACCACACAACAAAAATGCAACCTATTGAATGAGAGAAGGTATTTGCAAAGGATATATATGGACATATTCTTGATTAGAAATGTACATGATCCATATAAAGTAACTATAAAACATCAGAGAAGCACAAACAATGTAGATAAATAATAACATCAGTAATAACAATAGCCAACACTTTGAAATTATAGTGTAGGTCCTTACAAGGCTCTGTTGGCCGTTGTCTCTGGCAATCCTCCCATTAACCGGATAAAGCAGGTACTGTTATTACTTCTGCTCATGGTGGGAAGATGTAACATGGTAAAAAAAATTGATCCTTCCTAATACAAACTATCTAAAATGCAATCAAAATAGCAAGATAATGATTCTGAGTTTCATTCTGAAAACACAGGCAAGTTACTCACTAGCTCGGTGCCTGTTTCCTCACGTGCAAAATGAAAACAGTAAAAGTTCTTATAATAAACATAAGATTAATTAACACATACAAAGTGTGTAAATATCAGCTTTATTATTATTATTATTGCTTATAAGAATGCACAGGAGAAGAGCCAAGGAAGTCCTTGGCCCAGAGGTGGGCCAGCCCTCCTGATAGTAAAAGACACAGCAAAGCTACAGTAATAATTATTTAGAAGAAAATGGCATGGAACTGGCAGACAGATAAATGGAATTAAAAAGTGCAGAAATAAACTCGAGTACATATGAGAACTCAGTACATTATTTAAAGGTGGCATTTCCAAGCAATGAGGAAAATCTGTTACATGAGAAAATCTGTAAGGATAATCTGTTAACCATTTGGAGAAAACAGAGTGAATTCTTAACTCTATTTTCTTTTAACCCAAATTTATTTTACATGAAGCAAAGATTTCAATTTTTTAAAATGCAGACAAAAAGCACTGTTTTCATCATTGCATGTTTTTCACAAACTAGGAACAGAGAAAGCTTTCCTAAACATCAAAATGAAACCTAGAAGTCACAAAGAACATGACCGATAAATATGACTACATAACAGTTTTACATTTCTAAACATTACTGTACAGGTGTATGTGTGTGTGTGCCTTCAATGAAATCAAAACGAGATATCTGCCACACATAAAAAAGAGGCCAAAAATAACTTCCCCATAGACAAAACATAGGGACAAATCAATAATAGGGAAAATTCATCATTAAAAAATGAAGAAAGTACCAGAACATATTATAGGGAAAAAGTACAAATGACCACTAAATATGAAAAACTCAACTCACCAATAATGTAAATTTAAATCACTAAATATAATTTTTGTGGGTTTCCAGATGCCAGAATTGAAGATTGTTAGATAATATTGGCAAAAGGGTAGAGAATATGCATTCTCGATGCTGTTAGCAGGAACACACATGGGTGAACTTTTTTGTTTGGGAAATTTGGCAATCTCTGAAATGTGCCCACTTAGAAGAATTTGTCCAGGAGAAACACTAGCACAAATAGACATGTACGGGGAGGGTTACCACATAGAAGCATAATTCAGGTGCTGGAGGGGAAACTGAGGAGTGTCTGGTCCAAACTTTGAGGCCCGTCCTAATGCAGGCTGCCCAGCCCCACCTCTCTGACGCTCTGTTTGTGGGTTGCTTGGATCTCCACAGTCAGGGTCCGTATGATGTAGGAACATATAGACCCTACCACACTCTGAGTAGAACAAGTACTCAACCACACTTCACTTGGAAGAATTCGGACAGTGTTTCTCAAACTTCAGTGTGTCCACAAACCACCCGAAGATCTAGCTAAAATGGACTGTTGATTTGGCCTGAATGGGCCTGAGATTCCTCTGCATTTCTAACCAGCAGCTCCCAGGTGATGCTGATGCTGCTGGTCCACGGACCACAGTTTGAGTAGCAAGACATAAGCTACGCTCCTTTGGTCTGGTTCTTTGCAGACATGGCTTTTCCACTGAACCTGTAGACATCATTCCCTTGATGCCCATTTCCTACAGGCAGGCCCCATGGCTTTGAGTCGAATAGATCCTTCCCTGGCCCCAGATTTCATTGTTTTCACCATCTGGTCTCCCACAGTGCAGACCCATAGGAGGAGGCTGCTGCTGCTACAGGTCCCCCGCTAACTTCTCAGCCCAAACTTAGGAAACTTGGAGCTTTGGTGACAGAAGGAGTCTCGGATTACAATTCAGGTGTGACAAATGTGTCTTTCTTTCATCTAGAGACCTAATGTCTCTGACCCTGTCTAATTATGCCCAGGAAAATTATCCCTTAATTCCCAAGGGATTTCCACTTTCATTTCCTTCTTCCCACCATCATCCCCTTGGTCACTCATAATAAATCTGTGCCTTAAAAGTTTCCTTTGGCAAAGCGGAGATAATTCTACATCAAAACTAGGTAGCTCTGTTGGGTTTGAACACGTAAACTCGAGTTCTTAAGTATTTCCTTTGTGGCAGATGGCTGTGCTCCAAGACCGCTTAAGGACCAAGCAGAAAAGGTGGGAGTGAGAGATTGTGTGAGAGAGCTGGGGAGCCCCCGGATGAGGAGGCAAACCCCATACCTCCTCAGAATTCCCAGGGGGAGAGGAGGAGGCAGGGGAGCCTCCTGGAATTCAGAAGCAGCCAGGATGCACAGAGCTGTTCTTTTGGGCAGTTTAAGTCAACTGGGAATTGTGTGCTGTGACGTAAACCAGGCGAGAGACTCTAACAGGCCTACGGGTGGGGCGTCCCTGGCAATGGCAGTCCAAAGGTCTCCCATGACAAGAGACTGAGTTGCAACCCTGTGGAGGATGGAGAAAGGAGCCTTAGACAATGAGCATCTTCAAGCCTCTCTTCTTGCACAATAATTTTATGAGCGCTCACATGTCAGGGAGAAATATGTCACTCTCGGGCCACCTCCTGTGCCCCATCTGTGCCTGCATGGAAAGTGTTCACAGGTGAAGGCACCTTTCCTCTGCAAGCCACAGCCCTGTGGCGTCTAGAGAGGAACCGTGGCCCTGAGGAAAAGGAAAGGAGAAAGTGCCTTGGTTGCTCTCCCTCCACAGAGCAGCCTGCTCATTCCTGCTCGTCCCAGCCCCAAGTCCCTGCCTGAAGGATCACTTTCTAACACTGAAAGACACCTTCATTGCCTCCCCCTCTCCCATCACCCCAGAAGTGGAACTCTCACCGGACACATACTTCAAATCCACACCTAAATTTATTTATGACACGATTGCATCTCTCCAACCATGGGATTTTACAAATGTGTCTCTTGTCACAAAGGGTGTCAAAGATATTCTGCCTTATAAGCTGTCTTGTTGTGTCCTTGTGTCGGGTATACAGCGTAATCTCTGCAGCTGGGAAATTGAGGAGGTTCAAGGCTAATGTAACCCCATAGTTTATGGTATTCTATTTATGACTATAAACATCGGGACTTAAAATGTTTGCCCCCTCCATCTATTTGCCACTCCACAGTCACGGTGTCACCCAGAAACTGACACCAAACTGTCCATCCTCCCTGCCAAGGGCCGCTTTAGCTGCGGCTCCATACATGAAACAGACCTCACCTCCAGCACCAGCACCTGCTGTTCGTGAGCTCGGAACATGCCTTTCCCAGGTGCCTGGGGGGCTTATCTCTCATTTCCTTCTAGTATCTACTCAAACAGGAAAAAGCCAGGCCTGGAGATGTGAATGTGGGTGTCACCAGCAAAGAGATATTGTTTAAAACCATGAGTCTAGATGAAATGACTAGGAGCAGAGACTTGGGCTATAGTCCTGGGGCACCTGTCCCCATCCCCTGACAGCAGGGAGGCAGAGGCAGTAAGAGAGGGAGAGGGACTAGGAATGTGGCCCTCCAGAAGCCAAGGGAAGTGCATGGGGAGGACAGAGTGATCGTGATCGGGCGTGTCCAGGTGAAAACAGCAGCTTAAAAGTATAGATAGGCAAATACAGGGAGAATGGGAGAGAAGACCCCAGAACGACATTTTGGAAATTAGCAAGCAGATGAATGAATGGGGAATAAATAATGTCTTTGATCCAAGGAAGTCAGGTCCCAAGCTTGCAGTGGGGAAAACAGCAAGCCTGCCCTACTGGTGCTTTTGAATCCCCAAAAGTGTGAGAAACTCATGAGTTTCTGGAAGTGGTGATGAAGAAGAAGCCTAACACAGAAAGGATTAGCCAAAATGCTGTTTAGCAAGTGATCAGATCCCCAGGTCACCCCAATTCTGTTCAGTGAGAGTCTTTAAAAGAAAAAAAGATGCATCTGAATTCATTGAGAGATTTGGAACACTGGAGAAGAGTTTGGGGCTGGATTCATGGTAATACAAGAAATATAAGCAAACAATATGCAATTGTAAACTCTAGGAAAACAAATGATTGAACAGGAAGGGAAAATAATCATAGTTTGCGACATGGCTCCATTATGTGTAAAATTTTCAAATCATGGCAATTTAAGAAATTGATCTATGTGAAATTACAACATATCTTTACTGGAATGATGGGCTGAGGGGACAGGTAGAGTAAGGTCGAATGTGGGAGGTTGGAAAGGCAAAGAGATAGAAATTTTCATTATCTATAATGGGATGTCAGAGGTAATATTTACAATTGAAAAATCAAGGAGTAGCAACGGAGACATGTTATTAGGAATATAGAGATAATACCAAAAATAATATGTAAAGGAGATGAAAGTATTTGCTCCTAGGAAAAAGGAAGCTGGAGGCCCGCTCATTTCCTTGAAAATACTGTGGAACTATTTGATTCTGTAAACTCGTTTGCATAACTTTGGTAAAAATGAGAAGTCAAATTATAAGCAAAATACCTTCAAATTTATTAAGCTGGCAAACATAGTCCCAAGGATCGAAGAGGAATAAAATATGATCTTTATCCTCACTGGAGTACAGAATGAAAAAGAAAAAAGTTATATGCCGTACTAGAAGTAAAAAAAAAAAAAAAAAAAAGTTCACTAGGTATATGAAGACACTGGCTACATTTTGTTTGTATCTCATTATCCTGGGTGGTGCTTGGCAGGCAGGGGTATGTTAGTGACAGGTGACCACATGAAGATACATACACACACATGTTGCACTAAAAACAGAAAACAGAGTATTTTCCTATATTTATATGGTAGAGGAAAACAAATCCAGGACGATTTTACAGCAGATGTGATATTTGAACGTGGAACTGGAAGTCCACCAGGATTTCTACAGGTGGACAAAGATGGGGAGAATGTTCAAAGCAGGGACAACAATTTATACAAAAAAAGGTAAGCGAGTAGCGCGATATCAGTTAGCATATCCACAATCATGCTGTGTAACAAACCACCCAAATCTCAGTGGCACACAACACAAAATATCAATTTTTCACTCATACAGCTGCAGGTCCACTGGGATTGGACCGACAGAGTGGGTTTAACAGGTTTGGATGTTAACTTCAGGTTAAGTCCGAAAGTGTTTCATCTCCTTTGGACCAAGATCTACCATTCGAGAAAGGCTCTTCTCACGATGGAGATAGGAAAGCAAGAAGGCGAGCGTAGTTCAAGTCTCTGGACATGTTGTGTCCACGAACATATCATTGGCTGCAATAAGATTCATGAAAAAACCCAACATCAGTGTTTGGGGATGCGCATTCCTTCCCCACTGGAATTCTGCTAAGAGTTATTCCTGGACAAAAGTCTACACTCACAAGTGTTTGGGCAATTGCATAAATGCATTTAACTTCCGGAGACTTTCTATTTGCAGTTCCCTCACAAGAGTCAAAGTTACTCAACCAGGATGAGCCACATGGAGCCACTGAGCACGTACATTGTGCGGCAGGTGTGACAGAGAAACTGAATTTGGGTTTAATTTGTACTAATTTAAATGTCATGTGGCTTATAGCTACCAGATGGAATATGCAGCGGTGAACACCACAGTTTATGCTGATATTTTGATCTGAGGATTTCTTTCATGAAGTCAGGTCTGAAATTGTCATCTTCTACATACATATTCATGTTCTGTCATGAATTTTAGGATTCATTTTGATGGTGTGCTTTGTGACAACTGAGAAAGGCCTTGAGGGCTACGTGGGCCAGATTAATTCAATTTCTGGGCAAAAACTGCCTCCCTGATCACCCAGGACCCCCTTGCCAATGTGTGTCTCTGGGACAAGAAAAGCTAGGAGATGATGTGAACTGATTAAAATAAATCCAGCAACATCATTAGAAAAATAATTCGAAAGAAAGAAAGAAAATTCCAAGTGGATCCCTCTTATAATGGTCATTAGAGTGTCACACAGGAAATTATTTCCTATCTGAATAGTCTTGTGTTTTTGTCACATACAAGTTACATTTACAAATTCCACAAATATTATTCATTCCTGGGAAGGAATAGAACAATGCTGGCCAATAAACAGAAAAGCAGTGTGCATAAATACCATTGTTTCAGGACCAAAGTTTAAGAATTCCCTTTTCTTTCCAATTTCTTAGTTTCTATTCTTTAAAGGAAAAAGAAATAGAGCAGGAGTCAAGAAAATGGTGCAACGGGATTGCCATACCGGACACACACACAGTTTCTTACAAATAAAGACCATATCGAAAGAGGAAATGTCATACAGGTAAAACATATTTCATAAAAAGGAAAAGGAATTTCAGAGAGAAAGAAGACAGTCTCTCACAGAGGTCTGATCAGGAAAAAAAAATTCTTGACTTTCTATAGTTTCTATTCTTCTTTCTATCATAATTCCACATATCTCTCTGGCTCATTGAGAAGGGAAAATGTTTAGACCATTCCAGGCTGAACACAACATTCATAAGGATTACAAGAAACACAGGATGTAAAATCAATAATGGGAGTGGCTGGCTTCCTCATAACAAGTAAGAAGAAAAGAGACCGAGAAACCAATAGGCAGTGACTTAGGCATTTGTTAGGAAATGTGTCCTCTTCCCTTTGTCCCTTGAGGCTCTTTGTAAAAGCCAGATTTCACATCGTAATGTCACAGCAATCAACAAGCTTTAATCATTCATTAAAATAATTGAATGCCATTTTCACTTATCAAATTGGCAATCATTGGGGGAAAAAATGTAATACCGTGCTGGGAAGTTCAGAACCCACTTTTGTGGGCGTGTGAATTGGTACAACCTCTCCGGCTGCACGTTCCAGAAGCTTCAGAATGTGCTCGTCCTTTGTGCTCATTCTACCCCTGGCAACTTGTTTAGCTGCAAGGACGTTCTTCCCCGAGACATAATAGAGTGCTGTATTAAAAATGTATGTATGTATGTGCTGTATGTAAAAATGGTATTGCATAATATATTGGGGGTTTTTTAGTTTGTGTCTTTTAAAGATTTTATTTATTTATTTGAGAGAGAGAGAACACACAAGCTGGAGGGAGAGGGAGAGAGAATCTGAAGTTGACTCCACACTGAGCTTGATGCTGGGCTTGATCTCACCACCGCAAGATCATGACCTGAGCGGAAACAGAGTCTGCCGCTTAGCCAACGGAGCCACCCAGTAGCCCCGCATAACACAGTGTTACCGTATAGTATAGTTGGATAAGCTTAGATCGTGATCCTGGGGTCATGGGATTGAGCCCTGCATGGGGCTCAGTGGAGACCCTGCTTTCTCCCTCTCCCTCTACTGCTCCCCCAGCTTGCACGCTTTCTGTCAAAAAATCTCAAAAAATACATATATATATATTTTTATATGGAGTGGTGGGGAGGGGTAGTAACTAGTAAAAGTTACGATTGTACTTTGGTAAGTAAAAATACGTACACATAAAAGTAATTTGAAAGGGCTGAAATTATTAATAGTTTTACTTTCTGTATACTTGTGTTTTCTATACAAAATTCTAATTCCTGTATCGATGACATATAGAGAACATGGCTTTTGCAAGAAAAAATTTTAATTCATACTTATGATCATAAAAAAGGAAAAGGGAGGTACTGATTCATTTAGAAGATCTAATTGTCTTTATTAAAAGATTCATCAATGGAATAGTGTCCCATCTGGCAAGCAGAGGGTAGCCCCTGGGGAGTAACGATTTTGTTTTGTTTTTTAAAGATCTTTAATTTATTTATTTGACAAAGAGAGTGAGGGAGAGAGAGAGACTGAGAGCAAGCACAAGCAGGGGAACAGCAGGTAGGGGAGAAGCAGGCTCCCTGCTCAGCAAGGAGCCCAATGTGGGGCTTAATTCCAGAACCCTGGGATCATGACCTGAGCCTAAGGCAGACGCTTAGCCAACTGAGCCACCTAGGTGCCAGGCAGCAGCTGCTTTAAATTCTGCTGCACGAGGCCCAGCTGCCCCCAGTGTAGCTGTTTCCACCTCCTGTTTCCTTACAGCAGTCCACCTCTGCGGGAGCCATGCTGAATGGGCTGCTCCTCCTTGTTCTCTAAGACTTGGTATCACCTGGAGGTCCCAGCCACAGAATAAAGCCATTGTGTGGATTTGTAGTGTTCCAACACCATCCCCTCCACTGGCAAAGGCTCTAAGACTTGTGGAAATAAACTCTCAGCATCTGGAATGGTCGAGACCCAGGAAGATTAAGTAGGGGCCTCCTGTCGTCTCAGACAGACCCTTGCCAAGAAGGCGGAGGTTCAGGATTGGGTTTGAGCCACAGGGATGACAGTAGTCTCCTGCCCATGTCTTTACTTCCCCAAGATATGATTTAAATAGGTCTGGAGACCTAACTGTATTTAACACACAGGAGAGTTTCCGACCTGCCTCCCTCACCTTTGGACCTCTGGGCCCTGACCACCCTAGGGTTCACATTCCTCTTTTCTGCCTCAAGGTGCTTCTCCCTACCAGAAAAATCAGAAGCAAAGCAGGAACAAGTATAAACCAGGGTTGTTGGAGTAATTCTTCCGATGGTTTCAAATGACAGCACTGCCAATCCTGGTTGGTCTCTTTCAACTTAGTCAATAGAAAAAAAAGAACAAACCTGACTCAGTATGAGTTTTGACATAACCTCCAACCATTTTAACCTTCAAATTGTTCATTTTGCACTTCAATTTTTCCTTCCACCACATGCCATGAACTGCTTTTTTTGTGTGGGTTGTTTTGTTTTGTTTCGTTTTTCCCAAATGTCACTGCTTAAAAATTTTTCCGGCATTTTCCAGTGCTGCCCCAGGCAAGCAATTATGTTACCAAGAGTGAGATGGAAAAGGAAAGAAGTCCTGTTTCTTTTCACTGACACAGTAAAGAATTACAGGACAGCAAAAGGAAAGTGTAGTGAGCGGTTTTATCGAAGTACACTCCAGAGGAGCAGTGGGCCAGTCAAGAGACACAAAGGCCCCAGAAATTCCCAGGTGTGGGCTTATCTCAAATTTTTCTTTTAGGTGGGTCCTATGGTTGCAACATTTGAGTGACAGGCCTGGATTATAGAACAATTAGCCAACTTCACATATCCTTTCCCAAGATGTATTCAAAATACCTCAACATTATTTCTATTCTAGAGACATAGGTCAAATAAGGACAAGGGGCTTCTTTCTACACCATTGCAACAAGCACAGAGAACATCATGCTTCCTCTGCCGGAATGTCATCGCCACAGACTGACTGCTAGTGGGTAGAATGGTGGTCCCTCAGGTGGAGCTCCCTGTCAGGACATCTAAGGTCCAAACTCCAGTCACTCCTGCCTAGCTTTCTGCCTCATAAGCCAGCCCTGGTCTCCGTTCTGTCTTGGCCCAAAGTACTGCTCAAAAAAATAACCGTCCATCAGAAGATTAAAACAGTTCAAAAATCTGTATGTGCCTCTCAAGAGAATCCCACAGGACAAGTACATGAAGTTTTTGAAAACAAGAGAGAGAATGTAATTCGGGAGAGGGTCCACGGGCGCAGACTTACAATATTAATGTATGGGGCACCAACAGGAAGTCACGCCGTGGGTCCTGAGGAAAAGAAGAAAAAAAAAAGAAAAAAGAAAAAAACATGGTCAGAGCAGCTGACCTGGAAGCTGACCCAGGCTGGAAATACTCAAAGCAAAACAAGAAGTTCCAGTCCAGGAAGAAGGCACAGAGGTGGCTACTGAGTCCTGGCAAAAGAGTACATGACGTGAAGGGTGCTTGAAGATGTGCCTTGCAAGCCAACATCTGAGAATGTGGATCTCCGAATATATGAAGGAGGGACTTGCCTTACAAAATGAGTGTTTGAAAAGTTAATACCTCTGACATATTTTATTTATTTATTTATTTTTTTTAAAGATTTTATTTGTTTACTTGACAGACAGAGATCACAAGTAGGCAGAGAAGCAGGCACAGAGGAGGAAGCAGGCTCCCCGATGAGCAGAGAGCCCGACGCGGGGCTCAATCCCAGGACCCTGGGATCATGACCTGAGCCGAAGGCAGAGGCTTTAACCCACTGAGCCACCCAGGGGCCCCATCTTCTGACATATTTTAACACTTGTGTTCCAAACATAATCTCAAATGACATGCAAATGTTCAGGAACCCATCAAAAGCAAGGTCCTTTCACAACGTAGTTGAGAATAACCTCAACAGTAGTTACACCACAAACAAATTATATTTGTGTTAGCAGAGGCAGGGGAAGAGAACCCCAAGGGAAATTCACTTCCTTTATAAATGCTTCTCTTTTTTTCACCTTTTCACCCGTCTTCCTCATCCTCCCCTCTGGTAACCATCAGTTTGTTCTCTGTAGTTAAGAGTCTGTTTCTTGGTTTGTCTCCTTTTCCCTCCTCTGATCATTTGCTTCTTAAATTCCACATATGAGTGAAATCATATGGTACTTGCTTTTCCTTGACTGACTTATGTCACTTAACGTTATACTCTCTAGCTCCATCCATGTTGTTGCAAATGACAAGATTTCATTCTCTCTCTCTTTTTTTAAGATTTTATTTATTTATTTGACAGGCAGAGATCACAAGCAGGCAGAGAGGCAGGCAGAGATACCTTTTTTTTTCTTTTTTTAATGGCTGAACAATATACGGCTGAACAATATTCCATTGTACATACACATCACATCTTCTTCATTCATCAATCGATGGACTCTTAGGCTGCTTCTGTATCTTGGCTGTTGTAGATAATGCTGCTATAAACCTAAGGGTACATGTATCCCTCTCAACTAGTGTTTTTGTATTCTTTGAGTAAATACCCAGTAGTGCGATTACTGGATCCTACGGCACTTCTATTTTTTTTTTTAAGATTTTATTATTTATTTGACAGACAGAGATCGCTAGTAGGCAGAGAGGCAGGCAGAGAGAGAGAGAGAAGGAGAAGCAGGCTCCCTGCCAAGCAGGGAGCCCGATGTGGGGCTCGATCCCAGGACCCTGGGATCATGACCTGAGCCGAAGGCAGAGGCTTTAACCCACTGAGCCACCCAGGCGCCGGGGCACTTCTATTTTTAACCTCTTTGAGGAACCTCCACACTGTTTACACAGTGGCTGCACCAGTTTGCCTTCCCACCAGCAGTGCATGAGGGCTCCTATTTCTCCATATCTTTGCCAACATGTGATCGTATAGTTCTTTTTTTTTTTTAAGATTTTATTTATTTATTTGACAGACAGAGATCATGAGTCGGCAGAGAGGCAGGCGGTGGGACAGGGGGTGGGGGGCAGGGAGCAGGCTCCCTGCTGAGCAGAGAGCCCAATGCGGGGCTCCATCCCAGGACCCTGAGATCATGACCCGAGCTGCGTCACCCAGGTGCCCCGATTGTATAGTTCTTCTTTTTTTCTCTTACTGATGTGATGTATCATGTTAGTTGATTTGCAAATATTGAACCACCCTTACAACCCAGGAATAAATCCACCTTGATCATGGTGAATGACTTATTTTAATGTATTGTCAGATTCTGTTTGCTAGTACTTGGTAGAGGATTTTTTCGTCTATGTTCATCAGAGATATTGGTTTATAGTTCTCTTTTTTGTGGTGTATTTATCTGGTTTGGGATCAGGATAAGGTTGGCTTCATAGAATAAAACTGGAAGTTTTCCTTCCTTCTCTATTTTTTGGAATAGTTTGAGAAGAATAGGAATTAAATCTTCCCTAAACGTTTTCACCTGTGAAGTCATATGGTCCTGGACTTCTGTTTTTTGAGAGGTTTTTTTTTTTCTTTTTTTGTTATTGATTCAATTTCTTGGCTGATAATTGGTCTGTTCAAATTTTATATTTCTTCCTGTTTCAGTTTTCATACGTTTTATGCTTCTAGAAACATATCCATTTCTTCTAGGTTGTCCAATTTGCTGGCATATAGTTTTTCATAATATTCTCATATTTATTTGTATTTTGTAGTGTTGATTGTTATTTCTCCTCTCTCAATTGTGATTTTATTTATTGGGGTCCTTTCTCTTTTCTTCTTGATGAGTCTTGCTAGAGGTGTATCAATTTTATTGATTTTTTCAAAGAATCAGATCCTGGTTTCATTGATCTGTTCTACTGGTTTTTACTTTTTGTTCTGTATTATTTATTTCTGCTCTAATCTTTATGATTTCCTTCCTTCTGCTCAGTTTAGGTTTTGTTTGTTGTTCTTTTTCTAGTTCCTTTAGGTGTAAGGTTAGTTAGTTATTCGAGATTTTTCTTGCTTCTTAAGGTAGGCCTGTATTGCTATAAACTCCCCTCTTAGAACAGTTTTGCTGTATCCAAAGATTTTGTACCGTTATGTTTTCATTTTTATTTGTTTTCATGTACTTTTTAACTTCCTGTTTAATTTCTTCATTAACCTATTCATTGTTTAGTAGCACTTTATTTAACCTCTATGTATGTGTGGTCTTTCCAGATTTTTTCTTATGGTTGACCTCTATCCTCCAGGTCACTAATACGCTCCTCCACTCCCTGGAATCTGCTATTTATTCCATCTAGTGTATTTTTAATTTCATTTATTGGGTTCTTCATTTCTGATATGTTATTTTTTATCTCTTTGTTAAGGGTCTCGCTGATGTCCTCCCCTCTTTTCTCAAGTCCAGTGAGTATCTTTATGATCATTACTTTCAATTCTCTATCAGACATATTACTTATTTTCATTTCATTTAGATCTCTTGCTGTGATTTTATCTTGTTCTTTCATCTGGGACATATTTCTCTCTTTCCTCATTTTGTCTGCCTCTCTGTGTCTGTTTCTCTGTGTTAGGAAAGTCAGCTATGTCTTCTGCTCTTGAACGTAGTGACTTGATGAAGAAGGGGTACTAGAGGGTGCTGCAATGCAGTGGTCCCTGTTCACCAGAACCTGGCCCTTCAGAAGAGTATCCTATTAGGGTGGGTCTGAGTCACTTTTTCTTCCAGTGCCATTGCCTGCACTGACTCTCTGCCTGTTGTAGGCTGTGCCTGCTCCCTGGTGTTAGTGGGACCCAGGCAGGCCAGCTCTGGGAAGGTGTGCTAACAGAGAAAATTGGGGGCAGGGTAGTGCTATTAGCAAAATTTTAATTGGGACACTAGTCCCAGGCAGGATCCTACAAACCATTGTGCAGCTGGGGCCTAGGCACCAAGGTGTCTGGGGGCCACAGCTGGACATGGCATGCACAGCATGGCGGTGGCTGGGCACCCAGGGGCTGGGCAGGGTGCATGTGGCTTTAACATAATTTGCCCTGAGCCCAGCGCCAGAGGCTAGCACACTTGGAGTGGGCAAGTCCTCAGGAGAACTTGTGGGCAATGCACACTGCTAGCAGGTTAGGTAGCAAGTGTCTATGCAGCCTGCCTCCTACAGGTGTGTCTGGGCTTTTGCAGGGAGAAGGGGGCGAAAAATGCTGCCTGCCAGCTCCCTTGTTTTCAGGAAAGTCCCCCAACACTCAGAGTCCCCCAACACTCTGAAATCAGTATGAACAGATCTGTCTCCTGTTTGTGATCCCTGCCGTTTTCACGTTGCCTCTCCACGAAAGCTGCTATCTCCTTAAGGGTGGCAACCAAGAAATCACTTGCCCTCCCTGCTCGCCCAGGGCCAAGTCAGCTGACTTTTAAAGCTCCAGCCTTGAAGTCCCACTGGTCATACAAACAAACAGAATTCAGCCCCTCTGGTTTCCAAAGCGAAATATTATGGAGATCAGTCTTCCCTGCGTGGGCTTCCTGGTGTGAGGACCCATTCCTCTGCCCTCTGCATGGGTGCAGCTCCCTCCCTTTCACTGGCTTTCTGCCCTTCCTAACCTTTCAGGTGCAGCTTCTTCTCTATATTTGGTTGTGGAATTTGTTCTGCTAGTATTTAAATCACTCTCCAGTTTATCGACTGGGATGCAAATGATACCTAGTTATATACATGGGATGGGGTGAGCTTAGAATCCTGCTCTACTGTCTTTCCAAGCTCCCACCACACCTTCTTTTTTTTTTTTTCAAAGATTTTATTTATTTATTTGACAGACAGAGATCACAAGTGTGCAGAGAGGCAGGCAGAGAGAGGGGAGGAAGCAGGCTCCCTGCTGAGCAGAGAACCCGCTGCAGGGCTGGATCCCATGACCCTGGGATCATAACCCAAGCCGAAGGCAGTAGCTTTAACCCACTGAGCCACCCAGGCGCCCCCCAACCACACCTTCTTAATCCATTTATCTAGCAATGGATGCTTGGGATGCTTCCACAGTTTCACTTTTGTTAATAATGCTGCAATAAACATAGGGCTGCCCGTATGAATTAGTGTTTTTGTGTCTTGGGGGTAAATACCCAGTATGGCATATAACTGCTTCCTTATGTTCATTGCCCCCACTTAGACAAGTAAAGAGCTGAAGGTATTGAATGTAAGCAAAAATTTAGAACACTCAAGATATATTTGGAAACCATCTGGCTTCCTTGCCTAATGCAGGACCTTGTTCCCTGCTAAGCACCTTCTGCCGAACCAGGGATTTCAGGAATACAGGAGGTGTATTATTGTGTACATTCGATGATCAGGCACCTTTCCCAGGCTTGGGGACTGCAGAAGCCGGGCCCTCCTCCAGTGATGGCCAGTCACCACCGCTGAGGTTCTAGAAGTCTCTGGACTCAGAATTTCATCCACCGGGGCAGAACCAAGGCAGACAAAGGACGATTGTCTTTGTACTAGACCAAACTTTGCTTGTCGACTTACCAGACGAACCTTCTCCCTGGGGGCTCCTGACAGGCACAGCCCAGCAGGGTATTAGGCCCCTGACTGGACTGTGCTCCAGGGCAGCTCAGGCTTAAGCTGAGACCCCCGTCCCCAGGGCTTACCTCCCACATCTGTCCCTCCCCCAGCGCAACAGCGAAACAGAAATTAAAGCTACAGTAATGAGGACCCATTGAACCCCAAAAGGGGCAGGCACTGGTCAAAGGGCTAACTCCCTGAGCTGCACGTGGGGAGACAATATTGCTCTCAGAGTAGAAGACTGACATCAGCCCAAGAATATGTTTTAAAGACAAGGCAAGGGCTTCTTTGGCAAAGAGGGTACCCAAAGAAGCAAATTTGAAACAGAAAATGCTGGACTCCCTGCTATGTACCATTTCCTAAAGCAGCCTCAGGAAAGGAAAAAGACATTCAAATCCTCTTCGCCTTGTCATGGGTTCACCAGCCTCATTCTGATCTTTGGGTACTTTCCACCAGAGTGACTTGAGCAATCAGCACCAGAAGCTCTCACACAACCCACAAGGCCTCTTTCGGGGCCCCTGATAACCACCTTACCCCACGGGAGACCTCACCCTAGGGTAGGCCAGGGATGACACCATTGATCTAGCCACAACTCCACTCCTTTCCCTAGAAATTGTTTGGCAACAGCTATCTTGCACCTGCAAAGCCCATCTTGAGGACGATGCAATCACATCAAAAAACCTTTCAGCGGCTCTTGTGGTCTTAGAAGTAAATCCTTCTGTCTTGCATCCAGAGTGGGGTTCTGGGGCCACATGCTCCTATTTAATGTGGCCTTCCACATACCTACCATGTCGTGGACATCCACAGCGTCATTTCTGTCTATGACTACATGCTATAGTTACCTTTCTCCTTTAATTATGATTTGAATATTTCCCGGAAAATGCTCCAATGACTCTCTCCCTTAATAGCGCTTGCTCTCACATTATTCAGAGTTATAGCCTTCCTTCCTTCCCTCTACAAGTGTCAGACACTCATGAGGCAGAAATAAAGACAAAAAAAAATTATGGGGGGGGAAGCAGTTCAATATTTTATCCTGCTTCTCATTTTAGTTGTGCAATGTTTTGGGAGGGTTTGGTGATGCTTTATTTTTATTAGTAAATTGTTTATGCAAATGTTAACTGTATCCTTTCCAGAAATACAACGAGTCTTCTCTCGTTGGACGGTCTCAGTAGCCAAACTTCCCATTGTATGTACCCTGTGGAGGCAACACGGGCATTCAGACTAGGAACTCTCAATAAGAGATGTGCGGAAACTACAAAAGTGTATCTTAGTTTGGGGTCCACCAAAAATCAACACCGAGACCTGGGTGGTTTTCTTGGGAAGTGACTCCAGGAAGCAAAGTGAGGAAGTGGGCAACATGAGATAGAGAAGGGACAAAAGCCAGGAAAAGTGGGCAATTACCATTGTGGGCAATGGGGCTTCAACCCCTAGGGGACCATTTGGTGATGGTGGGAACACACCTCAGGTCATCCACCTGCAGGATGGGGAAGATGGAGCATCAATCCACCAAATCACATCTCCCATTAGTGAGGATTGTCCCAAATCCCTGGCTCCCCGCACTTTGGGGTGCTCTATGGGGGGGCGGGGCAGGCTGCCAGATCACTGCAGTTTGGTTTATGTTAATGAGGTGACTTCTGGAAAGCACCCAAGGACGGGAGGGGAAGCAACCATGAAACCAACCTGATTTCTGGGGAGAAGAGAAGGCTGGGAGCTTGAATCAGAGGCTGTGCCAGAGAAAGACCTTTAGCAGAAAAGAGGGATGCAGGCCATGCGGTGGGAAATTACCAGCATTCTGGAAGCCTGGTAAAGGTGAACTCAAGGGTGCCAAAGGGACATGGGGTGAGGAATCAACTGCGTCTGCCACAATTCTCTAATGAGTCCCACAAAGCCACCTGAGTAAACACACTCATGTTATTTTCCTGGATTGGGGAGCAAGCATTTTACATAACGTCCTAGTGCGCTGTGGCCGTTATATGCTATAGACTGAGTGGCTTCAACAACAGAATTTATTTCTCACAGTTCTGGAGGCTGAGAAGTTCACGATCGGAGCCCCAGCCAATCCAGTACCTGGTGAGGACTTTTCCTGATTTACAGATGGCTGCCTGATTGCCGTGTCCTTGCTTGGCTGAGAGAACGATCTTCTCCCTCATTTCTCTTCTCATGAGAGCCCTAAACCCATTCGTGAGGCTCCAGCCTCGTGACCTGATCACCTCCCAAAGGCCCCACCTCCTCAAACCAGCACGCTGGGGATTAGGGCTCTAACACAATAATTCTGCGGGATGCAAATGTTAAGATGTCAATCCTTCACACATTTATTCATAAACCCAATGCCATTCCAATTAAAAATCCCAAGCACAAGTTTCTTGGAATTCAACAAAATTATAAGATCAATCTGAAAGGAGACATGAGTAATACCAGAGACATTCTGAAGCAAAGAGAGGATAAATGGACAGTAGTGGTCCTACCAGGTGTTGAGGCGTATTGTAAAGCTTTTACCTGCCTCGAGTAAGAGTATCCCTTTGGGTTTGATTCTGAGAGGAAACTCTCTCCCCAGGTAGCGCCCCCTCCCCCTGGTTGTATCAACTGGCTATGAAAATGCTTTAGGCAGATTCGACGTAAAAAGGACTCTCCACTAGTGAAACATTGTGACTTAAGAGAAATATGTATTTGGTCTTCGTTCACAGTTCTTGGCTCACAGCTCCCCCAAACCCTTAAAATTTCCTGAGTGATAAGAGCAATGGGAGCATCTTTTGTAAAAATATTTGGTCTCTTGTCCTCCACTCCTGAGATCACTTTGGAGTCATAGATGTAAAGTTGGGTGTCTCACTTTTCAGAACCAGCCAGATCACCACAATTTGGTTTATGATAATGAGGTGACTTCTGGAAAGCACCCAAGGATGGGAGGGGAAGCAACCATGAAACCAACTTGATTTCTGGGAAGAGGAGAAGGCTGGGAGGCTGAATCAAATACCAACAGCCAGCGATTTAATCAGTCATTCCTACATAATGAAGCCTCCATAAAAACCCAAAAGGATTGGGTTCAGAGAGCTTCTGGGTTGATGAACTCATGAAGATGTGGGGAGAGTGGTGCATGGAAGTGTGGGAGAGTCCACCACCATCCCCATATCTTGTCCTATGCATCTCTTCCATCTGGCTGATCCTGATTTGTATCCTTTCATAATAAACTGTGATCTCATAAGTAAAATGTTACTGTGAGTTCTGTGAACCACTCTTGTAAATTAACAGAACCCAGGGAGGAGATTATTGAGTCTCATGGTCTGTAGCAGACAGTCAGAAGCTCAGGGGACAACTGGACTTAGACTGGCTTCTGAAGTAGGGGTGAGGGGGTCATTCCTACAGGACTGAGTCATGAACCTGTGGGATCTGATGTGATCTCCAGGAAGACTATCAAAATGCAGTTGAACTATAGGACACCCAGGGAGTATTAGACAATTGCTTTGTGGTGGGAGGAAACCAGCCCCCCCTTAACACAACACAACACACACACACACACTGGAATTGGATATTAGAATCATTTTCACCAGTGATGAGAAAGATTACCAATGGAGAAGGAACTGCCAGTAGAAACACAGGAAAGCTCCAGTTTCCAGAACAATGGAACAAGTCAGAAGCCGGGCTTGGGGTGGGAGACAAAGAAATGCTGACAAAATCAGACAGTGAGTTCTGTCAGATCTGTGACACAGAAAAAAACAAGTGAAGGACCCAAGTGTGGCAAAGATTCTAGGTGACACTAAACATTGGCTTGGGAAGCTGGGTTACCTTAGGCATAGCTGGACAGAAAGATGCAAAAATTCTGTTGGAGCCAAAGGGAAATGGGAACCAGAGTGATCGGAGCAACTGGGAGAAGGTAACACTCAGTCAGGATAATGTTTAACTGATTTCCCTTCTTCAAGGTCCTGAGGTTCTCCTCCCAAGATTTTTACAACCTTGCTAAAAACCAACAGATAAATACTAGGACAGATCAAAACAGGGCTGGATACCGGTAGGCAGCTGAGCATGAGGGAGGGAGGGGCGCGGAGAGAAGATGTAGGAACATTTCCCAGGGGACAACCCCTCTAAGCTTGAACTTCCCAGCAGAGGGTGGTGAAGGAATTCGGGGCTGAGGGAACTGCCTGAGTAGAGTTCCCACAGGGCAGTGACCCCGCAGGACCACAGCCCCAGGGGGACGCAGGGAGAGGCGCCATCAGAACGCGGGAAGGGCCTTTTATAAACCCTAAGCCCTAGAATCTAGCAGTCAAGGAAACAAGTAATATGTTGCAAGAGTGGAGAAACATGAGCCACTCTGTCCTGTGGCAGCAGCATGATGTTTCCTCTTCAAATTCGTGATCCATCATCTTGAGAGAAAATGCTCTTCACTCCCAAGAGGAGAGAAGACCACATAAACAGGCCTTCATTCTCCTCTGCTTCTGGTGACTTCTCACGCAATGCCTCAAATTGCTGTTGCCCTGTGACTCCAGCCTGGGGAGGGCAGAAGCGAGAGAGAGAAGGAGCGAGGTTTTTGAGGACTCGAGACGAGTCCTGGAGAGGACCCTCATGGTTACAGAGGAGTTTGAAATACCCACTTTATGCTCACCGTCTTCTCTAGCTACTCCCCTTTGCTCGGTTCCCCTCATGGTAAAAGTTCTCTGAAAAGTTGTCTGTCTCTATCACCTCACCTTTAGTTAAAAAAAAATTTTTTTTTAATTGAAGCAGAGTTGACATACATTACATTAGTCTCAAGTGTACAACAGCCTGATTGTCAAGTCTGTACATTCTGCTGTGCCACCCACGAGCATAGCCATCATCTGTCACCAACACCGCCATCACGACACCATTGACTATATTCTCTGTGCTGTGCCTTTCATCCCTGTGACTTAGTCCCTCTCTAATTTCTTTCTGTCCCCACCTCTCCCTTGAAACTTTTCCCATCAAGCCCCCAATAACAAGTTCCATGTCACCAGATTCAGTGACACTTTGCGGTCACCACTCTGTCTGGTGTCAGGAGCTGACTCCTGCCTTCTTGAAACACTCTCCGCTCTCCGCTTCTGGGACCTTCCTGGTTTGCCTCGCACCTTCTCAGTCTATCTTGCCCGCTGCTCTTCCTTCAATTCAAAGTGTGACTCAGCAGCAGCATCTGGGAACCACCCCATCCCAGATCTACTCCTCAGAATCTTTGGGGTGGGGCCCAGGTGACTCACACGGAAGCCACGGAGAACTGCTGATGGAAAACCACAAGGGTTGCTGGCCGTTCACAGCTGATGCCTCTTCTCTCTGGCTACACTTTCTCCCTTGATGTTATCATCCAAGCCCATGACTTTGAACATGATCTATATACTGGTAACTTCCAAATGCACATCTTTGGCACCAACCCACCCAAGCTCCAGAATCTCCAGGTGTACCTCTCTGGGGGTGACACGGGCATCTCAAATTCAGTGCATCCCAAATGGGAGGAACTTCTCTAAAACCTGTTGCCTGTGAAACTGGGTCTTCTGCGGTTTCGTTCCCATTTCAGGTAGAAGTATCTCCTCTGCTACCACACTAGATCCAGCACCATTTTCTCTCCCCTGGACCATGGCAAAAGCCACCTGCCAGGACCCATTTCCACTTTTGCCCTATCAGGCCCCACGCAACAACCGCAGTGGCCTTTTTGGAACTTAAATCAGGTCATGTCATTTCCCTGCTCCATCTCCAAGGGCTTCTATCACATTTGATTAAAATCTAAACACCTTGTCATGGGCTCTTTGGCCCTGCATGACCTGGTCACTTTCTATGTGACTTCCTGAATTCCCTCTGGTGTCTGAGGTCAAAGACTCACACTATATAATTCACACTACACATTCTATAAAGTATTTGTTGAATAAAATAATTCTCCTTTGCATATAAGTAAACTGAGACTTTGACTTCCTTAACTTCTCTGTATTTGCTGAGAAGGATCTATGTGACATTGACTAATACCTTCTAGCCAGGACACAGGAGATGGGTGCAAAGGGAGATTCTCAAAGCACTTCACGGTGCTGTGAACTTCAGCACAGCAGGTGCCCAAGAGGTCACAAGAGGAAGCCCCAGAGAACAACCCTTAAACTCCATTCCCCACCAGTCCAGAGAAGGACCTTCCCTGTTCATAATGGGGCATGATAGCTGCCGTGATGGGGGAGGCAATCCTGAATGAGGCTGGGATAGGAATGATGTCGGGCCATTTGCAAAAGCTTCTTCCTGTGGGCTCCCTACCCCCAGTGCTGTTCATGAGGTCAATGAAAGAATCTGTAAGCCAGACCACCAACCTCATTATGGCAGTTTTAAAAAATGGCCCCAAATTCTTGGACAATCTTTCCATTGAGAAGGGGGGTCTATGTCCCCCACCCTTGAATCTGGTTGGATATATGACTACTTTGGTCAATAGCACACAGTGGAAGTGATGTTTGTGACTTGGAAGGCTAGGTGGGAAGTAGCTAGGCAGCTTCCATGCTGTTGCTGGAACTCTCACATCCTAAGAAGCCACGTGAGAAGTCCTTCAAACCTGAGACCAGCAGGCTAGGGGAAAGCCGGGCCACGTGGTGAAGCCACATGTAGGCATTCCAATAGGCACACGTGATCTTCAAGCCTTCTCTGCTCAGGTGCCAGGAATGCAAGTGAAAGACCCTTCCAGGGATTCCAACCTCCATCAGATTCTGAGTCTTCCCAACAGCGGCCCCAGAAATCATAGGAGAAACCATGTCCCTGCTGTGCCCGTCCACGTCCCTGGCCTGCACATCCATGGGCATTAGTAAATGGCGATGGTTATAAATCACTAAGTTTTAGGGGTAGTTGCTACATAGCAACAACAGTCAGATTAGGACATAAGACAATCGCTTTGGCTCCCTAATCCCTCCAAGAAATGCTGTGGCTTTGAGTTCTCCTGCTGGGAGAACATTTGGTCAGTAGACACAGGATCTTTTTGAGGGGGAAAAAAAAAAAAAAGGCTGAGTTTCAGGGTCTTCTAACCAAGCTTTATAGAGTCCCTCCTGCCAGGGGGAAGCCTGCCCTTTTCCCCATCTGATCTGGTCACCAACTCTTGGCTCAGGTCCAGCTTAAGACTCAGGGAGATGCTTCCCTGCCTCCCCCTCCCCCAGTTCACCTGGCAATAAGCCATCTCCAAGGAAAGAAGTTAAGGCTTGAAAAGTACTGTCAACCTAATCATTATGTAAGACTGAATGGATAGAAAACAGCCACAGTATTGTTGCCTAACGTTCCTTTCTAACTGGCCCAAATCCAGCGGTCTCTTACTGAATCACCCCATGGGCTAGCCATCCATGTTTTCCAGACCTATCATTTCCCCTTCCCAGCTGACCTTTCAAGTGCCCACCCACATTCACATAAACATCACCCTGCACTGTTTCACATTCTCTCTCTTCTCTGGCTTTCCCCTTCCCGCCCACTGGTCCCCTCCCACTTGAGTGAGCCACCTGGGAATATAGGTGTGTAATCCAAATCCCGTTTCCAACAGGTGTCTCAATATTTTTAAACCTCTTTTCTTACAAGCTTAGTGGACCCCCTTGCTCATAACAAGGGGACTAGATGTCCCATTTTTCCCAGGACAATCTTGGTTTATGCCCACTTAATTCATACTGGTGCCCCTTTCACTTTACAAGTGCCCTGATTTGGGTAATAATTTAGACAGCTCCCCAAACCCCAGTTCCCATCCCTCTATCACTTCATCCCAGGCCATCCTTTATAAACCCCTACCTAATTTCTAAGCAGGAATAACGGGCCAGAGCACACCATTCTGTTTTATACAAGGTACCTCAGGTAACGTGAGCGGACATTAAATGGAGGACATTTTCCTCATTTGTGAGGTCTAGTCTAAATAATCTCTTTTGCACAAAATAAGGAGCAGAAACTGAGTCAATGAAAGAACCGTGATGGCCAATGTCCTTCCTAGGCCTCCACTTGTAAGAACTTATGTGAAAATTCATGAACCCTGGGCTCAATCCAAGGTAGAAAAAATATTTTTCCTCTTCAGAAATTTCTGGCTACCAAAGTTCCAGAAATTGCCTTCTCATTCCCTAACGTCTCATTTTCTCCATTATGTAACGGGAGAGTTGGGGCTTCGGGCCGAATTTCTTTTTAAAGATGATTTTACAGTCAATGAGCAACGTCAGGGAGTGATGACACCAGGAGGCGGTATCAGCCGGTGCGAGTGTTGAAGCGAATCCCGACACGTTTCCACTGGCCGACTCAGACGCCCGGGCACGCTTGGGAGGAGTGCACCTTTCCGCGTGGGCCTGCGTCCGCAGGAGCTTGCGAGCCGAGCCCGCGCGGTCATTGGTCCGCGCGCAGACCTCCGCCGCGAGCGCCGCCACCTCCCTGCCCCGCCCGCGGCCCACCCCCTGGGCGGGGCTTGTCGCTCGCCTCCGCGCCAGTCGCTGACAGCTCGGGCGCGGCGAGCTGCTTCTCTCCTAGGAAGGCAGGTAAACAGCCCGGTGGCCTTTTCAACTCCCAGCGCAGGGCGCGGGCGGGGGTCCGGAGCTCTGGGCGGCGGCGGGGGCGTCGCGGAGCCCTAGGGCCCGAGCCGGGGGCCCTGGGGCCGGGCGCCGACCTTGGGGGTGAGGAGGGGAGGGGGCTTCCCTACGGGCGCGTGGCGCGTCCGGCCTGCCCCAGGGTGCGCGTCGGTTTAGGGGGGACGCCGCTTGGTTTAGCTTTTTTGGTTGGGCCTGGGGGCGGGGGGAGCGGCTGGCCCGGCCCGTGGGGAGGGATGGCCGTGTCCCGCGAGGTCTGATCCTCCCCCACGCGGGTCCGCTGCCGGAGGGGCCGAAGGTCGGGGGAAGTAGGGGGCGATCGCCTCCCGCGAACGCGTCTGGGGAACCAAGGAGGGCCGCGAGCGGCGCCCGGGAGACGAGCCGTGGAGTCGCGGGGCTCCCGTCCGCCCGCGCGTTGGCCGCCCTCCCAGCCAGCAGGCAGAGGACGGGGACGCCCCGAGGGTGCCGGAGTGGGGGTGGGAGAGCGGCCGCCCGCCCGGGGCCAGGACCGCGGCGGGAAAGGAGTCCGCGGCGCGTGGGGGCCCACTCTGCCGGGGAACTCCTCCCGAGAGGCGGCCGCACCCGTCTAGCCCTCGGCGGAGCAGCCCCGGAGCAGGCGGGCGTGGGCGGGGCCTCGGGCCTCTGCGGACTGGGGCCTGGAGCCGCCGCCTTCTCCCTCTTGGGGGCCGGTCAGTGCCTGGCCCCCGGGGACACATGTCTCCTGCCCCAATCATGATTATCTTCATGGCTGCGTATTTTTCTTTCACATAGAGCATCACGGCTTAATAAGCAGTTCCCCACATGCCAAGCATTTGAGGTGCTTCCCTTTTCCTTGCGATAAACTGCGGGTGGACTAGGAGTAAAGATTTTTACAAATTACCAGAAAAAAATAGGAACAGAAAGTTGAATACAGAAGATCAGACTGCTGGAAAAATGAACAACTCTCTCAGACGTTAAGAAGAAAAACAAAAATCACGGGTGAAAATGAACAGTTTAACCTATGTGGCCACCGAGGAGCTCTTAAAATGAAAAAGAACTTAGCTGGAAAGGGAAAAAAGCAGAGAGCTAGGATGCGATTTGTATCTTTTTGTATTTGACACAAATTTTTCGTACATGTGAAAGGAAAGTATCGAGATTATAATAGATAAATGGTATAATAGATAAATGGTGAAATGATGAACCATTTGCAGAATAGAATGCAAATGGAAGCAAGCCGATTATCATTTCACATCTCTTAAATGAACAAAAACGATCTCAGTAGTAGTAACAACCCCTATGAGACAGTTGCCATGAAACTTGCATATTCGGTTATCTGGGGGTGCTGTGGGGGGTTGGGGTCAGAAAGATGGAGCTGCTCTTGATTTTGTGACTTCCCGCAGGTCACCTATTTCCTAATCCTGCTCATGTCCACTCATAAAATAGAGGAAGTGAAACCTACTTCCCAGTGTGTTGCCAAGATTAACTTTTGGTGAAACTGACCATTGGTGTGTAGCCCTTTATTCTTTTCCTGTTCACAACCCACGGGGGATATTGTGAAGTACCATGCACTTTTTTGTGAAGCAATCTGGCAATGCACTAAGAAGTTAGAAGTGGTGACCCAGAAAACCCAACCCCTGGGGATTTACCTGCAATGGAAGAAACATTTACCTGCGATGGAAGCAAACAAACCAACAAAAAGCCATAAGCAGGCACACATTGGTGCAGAATGATCTAAAATTAGAACCAACTGGGAAGCAACCTAAATGTACAACAGCAGGGCAGTAGCTCAGAAAATCATGGCCCAGTAACTGGTAGGAGCAGTATGTGACCATTAAGAGTCATGATTTTGGAGCCTCTGATATCTGGGGAAAACTGACAAGTCAGAATGCACTTTTCTAAACTATTTACTCAAATGTGAATGCATGTGTGGATAATCTAAATTTTTGGAAAAGCACCCCAAAATGGGCATTTTAATAGAAGTGAGAGGTGATTTTCACGTTCCTTTTTTTTTCTTGGTATGTTGCTTTTACTAAATAATGCAATTTTTAAAACAGGTCACATATCTCAATTTTTTAAATGATACGGACCCACCATTTTCTCTATTTCCTGTTTGCTGTTTTTTTATATGACCTAATTTTTTTCAAATATTGTCTCATTTTCTTCTTGAACAGATTTATTAGTGGTTTCGTAATGTATATATTAGGTTTTTCTTTTAAGGAATCAGTTCTTAGATTTATTTATTCATTCTAGTTTTTTTCTTTTTTTGTGGCTGTTTTTAAGGATTCCTGAGTATATTCAGAAACAGAGCTGTTTCAGCCACACTGAAGCAGTCTGTCTTCTCAGAGACACAACTCCAGCTCAGCGGAGCCACGACAGATGTACGTACCCTGTGGAATCTCTTTGGCCTTCTGATGGTTGAATAGTCTCCAACTGCCACAGAAAATAAGACTCTGGAAAGGCCGCAATCACAGGCCCCTGCTTGGGAGGCCGCTGGGGTCTATGCATGTAGCTCCTAGCCATTCCATTATCCTTGCAAAATCACCTTGATTTTGCCAGGAAATGGTCACAGCTTTCCCTACAATCAGGCTGAATTACGTAAGGAAGCAGCCATTTAAAAAATAAAATAATAATAATCACGTAACGTTTCTGTGCCAGATTAACGCCGAAGGTGACCGTTTACCAGCTGACAAAAGGTTTTAGGAGATGAAAGGTTTTTGAAGCTGTAGTTTTATCTTACCTGTTCTAGTCTGCCTTTAGGATCTTATTTCCTCTCCCAAGGCAACTGTATCAGCTGTGCACGGCTGTGTATTAAGCATTCACATCGCACTGGCATCTGACCCAGGGATGGTGCTGTATATTGTAGAATAATCCTGGAGTGAATCCCGTGCTTGCCAGCGTTTACAGTGGGGAGCATTTGTTTTTCTCCCTTCAGTTTGTTAATCCTTTTTCTTTAGCTGTGTTCTACTTACTACTGCTGAACTATCGTGTGATCACTTCCAGGGAAGTGTGCTCTTTCATGAGAAGCATTGTAAATGTGGTTCAGTGTTGCGTTCCTGAGGCCCTAGTTCTGAAGCCTGGTTAGGAGTGTGATCCCCTAGGAAGCTTTTAT
The DNA here is from genome assembly GCF_963455335.1 of Martes martes. NCBI lineage: Eukaryota > Metazoa > Chordata > Mammalia > Carnivora > Mustelidae > Martes > Martes martes. Next base: position 29,793,171 of record NC_137896.1, read on the forward strand.
CGATCCCCAGATGCCATTGCTGGACACTCACAGGCCGTTGGCCCAGGATAGGCTTCAGCAATGTTGCTTTTGAAAAAGCTTTTCTGGTCATTCTGATGACAGACCAGGTTGGCGGTCCTTTGCCCTGTTCAATCCAGGGCCTCAGGGTACCAGTGCGACCCCACACCCCAAATGTTCTGCAAAATGTTGTATAGCTTGCATTCTTTAAGGGGCAGTGTCCTCAAAAAGATTAAAACATGACAAGGTTCTACCTAGCCCTGGAAAGGCGGAATTTTCCTGGGGTCTATGGGCGGTGGGAGAAGCTGGTGCCGGTTCCCAATTTAACCAGTTAAGTTTCAAGTTATAACGTGTCCTAAGTATTAGAAGTTCAGCCCTTGGCACTCCACCATTAAGCTAGTTCCTGCCAGCTCATGTATAAATGGGAATAGGATGAACAGGGTGATAATCTGTAGATCTTTCTGGTACCTTCTGTCAAGTTCCATTGCTCTGCCATTGATCATACACCAATGCCATGTGATCCTTACAATGCCTCATGTAGCTTTCCAGTGTATCCTGTTAGCTGACAGGCCGAGCATGCCCTAGGTTTTCTTCCTGTTCAGTGATTTTTTTTCCTGACTTCTTAATTTTGAGTATCATTTCATCATGTCCTTTAAAATCCCCTTTGAATTCTGACTGAAAGTGTGTTGACTTGATGGATAATTTGAAGATAAATTGCTATCTTTCAGTATTGGTTTTCCCAAACAAAAACATTGGATGGCTTGGTTTGTTTTGGCTTTTTGTTTGTTTGTTTGTTTGTTTTCTAGTCTTCCTTTTTATGTCTCTCGTAAAATTCCTTAGCTTTCCTCTTACAAGTCCTATTTCTTTTTAGGTTAAATCCTAGATCCTATAAAAAAATTTTTATTGCCATTATAGATGGAATGATAATATGGAACATTATGGATGGAATGTTTGCATCTGTGCTAAATCTTCTCACTAATTATAATTAATTTGGGGACTTGCTGGGTTTTTATATATGGATTGCAAAAACTGCCACCCTAATGAGCTCACTTATTTATTCTAAGACATTTTGGGCCAATTTTCCAAATAGGAGATGTAATTGGCTGAAACTTCTGTAACAATCAAAAATAACAGCACCTACTTACATTTTTGTCTTGTTCATTACACTAATGGGATGCCTTTCCTTCTTCCATTAAGATAGGATATAGGCCGTGCATTTGCGGTGGCAATTCTTGATGGAAAGGGACTGCCTGCTAGTTCTAGAGAAATGTTAATAGCTTAAGCTTAAAAAATCAAGAATGGAGGTTGATTTTAATTGAAAATTTTTCAGTATCTCCACAGAATCTTAGCATTTTGTCATCTTAACCTATTCGTGGATTTCCAATTGAGGCATCTTCGCATTCCTAAAATAATCCTTATTGGTCACAGTGTATCCTTCTTTTACTAAACTGTTAAAATCAGTTTGGCGGTATTTTCTTTTGGATTTTGGCATCCTTACTGGTGGAGGCTGGGTGACTAAGGACGCAATTGCTGGGGTTTCAATCTCGGCCCTTGGCCCCTTGGCTATAGACACTGCTTCTCAGGGAAGGATGCCCTCACATTCATCTCTGCTGAGTTCCAGACTCTTAAAACAATTGCCTAAGTTGATACTCCTACTTGAACATCTCCTAGGTGTAGCCAAGTTAACGTGTCCAAACCACAGCCCCAGGTCTTCTCTCCAAACGGGGCCTTCACCAGTCTCTGTCATTTCAGGAGATGGCATCATCCCCCAAGCTAAATATCTTCCTCACCATTGTGTCCCCAGCACCGTAGCATACTAGCATAATGCTAGAACTTTAGAGGACACTTAATTATTTGTTGAATGAATCAATACTCTATTGTACTATAAATATTACACTGTAATATGTAATTTAGGACAACTTTTTCCTCCATTTCTTTTATGGTTATTGGTCAGTTCAAGTTTTCTATTTATTTAAAAACTGGCATATACTGGTTATTCCATAAATACTTGTTGACTGAATTAATTCTAAAGTCAATATTTATGACGTGTATTTTAACAGAAAAGCAACCCATCCCACACAGATTTTTTTTTTTAAGATTTTATTTATTTATTTGACAGGGAGAGATCACAAGTAGGCAGAGAGAGAAGGGGTAGCAGGCTCCCCGCTGAGCAGAAAGCCAATGTGGGGCTTGATCCCAGAACCCTGAGATCATGACCTGAGCCAAAGGCAGGGGCCCAACCCATTGAGCCACACAGGCGCCCCTCCCACACAGATTTTTAATTCATAAAACACATTTGCATTTGGAAGGTTGTTACCTTTTAAAGTCTTCTCTTTCTAAGGTTATTTGGCCTTTCCCATTCCCCACGTGGAGCTTAGCAGTGGACGGTGTTTGTGTGTTGCCTTTTCAAGTCACTTGATTTTACTTAGAAATCCCTCGTTTTTCTGGGTTTTATTTAAGTTCTACTTTCATCCCTATATTTCTTTATAATAATGATGCTTTATTTTGAAATTTTCTTTCTGTTTCTTCTTTTTTGAGTTGAATAATCATTCAATTTATATTCATTCTTTCTGTTCAATTATACCACCCACACTCCTTTGATAGTCACGTGGGTTCCTTTATTTCCACACCCTGCCTTCTTGGCATCATCCAGCTCTCTTCTGGTTTTGGTTTGGTTATTTTTTTCTTTTTGACTAGACTGATAAGTGTAAGTGAAACGTCTTCCTTTTTTGGTCCCATTTTATCTGATTCTTAGTGATTTTTAATATATTCTCAAGCCCTTTTGGCTTTTCCTCTTCTATCAATTATCAGTTTTTGTATCTTTTGGCCCTTTTGTTTATTTTTGTCTATTACTGTTTCTTACTGCTTCTAAGATTTCCTTGTACATTCTGGAAATGAATTTTCTGTTGGCCATAAATACTAGAAATATTTTTTAATATTTTATTTATTTATTTGAGAGAGAGAATGAGAGAGAAAGCATGAGAGGGGAGAAGTCAGAGGGAGGAGCAGACTCCCCACCGAGCAGGGAGACCGATGTGGGACTCAATCCAGGGACTCTGGGATCATGACCTGAGCCAAAGGCAGTCGCTTAACCAACTGAGCCACCCAGGCACCCCAATACTAGAAATATTTTTACCATTATGTACTCCTCTTAATTTTGTCCACAATATCCTTCATAACATTAAATAAGAATCCTTATCTTTTACGTCATTAAACTTTTATTTGCCTCTTGGTCTGTACCCTTTGTTTAAAAATCCGCACCACCACCCCCCGCCCCCACCAGTCGTCTCCAGGTCACACAGGCATTCACCTGTGGCTGCTTCTTCTAACAACGTGCTTTTCCCTTTCTCAGGTTGGTCTGTATTCCATCTAGAGTGCACTCTTGCACGTGGTGTTTGGGATCTAGTTTTATTTTTCTTTGGTTTCCTGGAAGCATCTGCTCAACAGCCTTCCTTTCTCCATTGATTAGTGGTGGCTGCTTTATCATATATCAAGTCCCCTACTAACGTGTGTGTGTGTGTATCTCTGAATGTGCCTTTCTGCTCTCCTTGGCCGGTTGGCCTGTTCCTAGACTTTGACCGTGTGGTCTTTATTGCTCTGGCTTTGTAGTAGGATTTAAGGTCTGATCCAGTAGATTCCCTTCTCTATTCTATTTCTTTTTAAAGCTGAGTTTACTATTCATGGACATTCCTCTCACCTTGTAAGTTTATTGAACTCCTCAAAAAAACCCAGGTGGACTTGGGATTGGCATTTGATTGAAATTACAGGTTCATTGGTTGAAGGGGTGGGGTAATTGACAGACATCTTTCTAACACCAAGTCATACCAGTCAAAGCCATGGAGTATCTTTCCATTTGTTCAGATCATCTTCAGTGTTCTTTACTGGAGTTTTTTATTTAGTTGACAGAGACACAGCAAGAGAAGGAACACAAGCAGGGGGAGTAGGAGAGGGAGAAGCAGGCTCCCCGCTGAGCAGGGAGCCCGATGTGGGACTCGATCCCAGGACCCTGGGATCATGACCTGAGCTGAAGGCAGACGCTTAACGACTGAGCCACCCGGGCATCCCTACTGGAGTTATTTTTGCTCAAGTCTTATTTCTTCTCAGTTATGTCAAGTCCTAGATACCTTACAGTTTGGTTTGCTGCTGTGATTATCTTCTTTCTTGATTTTTTTTTCTATTTAACTATTGCCGGTGTAGAGAAATGCTGTTGGTTTTTGTAGGCCAGTCTTCTATCCCACAGCCTTGCTGAACTCTGTACTGGGGTCTCTTGTCGTCTCTGACAAATCTGTTGGGTTTTCTGTGTATGGTCACTTTAATTGCGAACAATGATGGCCAGCTCTTTCCTTGCGGCTCCGGCCCTGGTTATTTCTTTGTCTCTGCCTATGACATTGGACAGGATCTCCAGTCCTGTGGCGATGAACATCCTTATCTTATTTCTTTTTTTTTTAAGATTGTATTTATTAATTTGACAGAGAGATCACAAGTAGGCAGAGAGGCAGGCAGAGAGAGTGGGGGAAGCAGGCTCCTTGCCGAGCAGAGAGCCTGATGCAGGGCTCGATCCCAGGACCCTGAGATCATGACCTGAGCTGAAGGCAGAGGCTTAACCCACTGAGCACCCAGGTGCCCCCATCCTTGTCTTATTTCTGGTCTTAAAGCATTCAGAGGTTATCCACTAAGGATGTTTGTTGGTTTTGTTATATAACCATTATCAAGTTAGGGGAGTTTCCTCCTATTGCTAGTCTGCTAAGAGGGGTGTTTCTTTCTTTGTTTGTTTGAGGGGGGGCTTTTTAGTGTTAAATAGGTATTGAGCTTTGTCAAATACTTAATCTCTTTTTTGTTTGTTTTGTTTTTTGCTATTTATTTTTTTATTTATGTCATGGTGGGTGTGGGAGCTTGAAATCTGGAGCTGATGGGTCTTCCCTTTCTCACCCCCTTGACAAGCACAGCTGAGATCAGCCCCAGAAACCTCTGAACTAGGGCCATTCAGACGGGCAGAGCCCCTATGCCTGTCTCCTGGCAGCCGGGCCTCCCACACAGGGCAGGGAGGGAGGGCTCCCGGACACCTGCTCAGGGCCTGACTCAAGTACTGTAGCTTGCACTGGACCACCTGTGCCCCTCACGGGTCCCACAGCCCCTACCTTGCCAAGATTTGGGGGTAGTAGGGGGAACAGTGGCCCCTGCAGGCTAATAAAGCCATTTAGCTTAACTGTGGCTGTGACTGGGCCCAGCATTTGAGGGATGGGTCTAAGGTGTGTCTTGAGGTAAGGTGCTGGGGCAAGCTTGTTACGGAGGCCTCAACATCCACATGTGTGGGATAGGAAGACTTCTTTGCCCACAGCAGACATGGTGTCTATATAGTGCATGAGGGAGAGGCATCCAGGGGCTTGACTGGAGGCGAGGAACCCCAGGGCCCCTGCCTACTCCCTGGAGCTCAGGGGCTGCTCTTGGGACCCTGTTGCTTCCTCCGTTGCCTGCCTCAGCTGGCAGAAGGACAGCTGTTTGGGGTTGAGGCCAAAGGCCTGTAGTCTCTGGTGAGTAACTCATGTCTACCAGCTGTCACCTTTGAGCCCAGGAGTTGTGCCTACTTGCCCTGCCTCCACCCCTGGGGGACTGGCTTCTGGTGGAGGTGGGACACAGAGCCTTCCCTTTCTGTGCTGGGCTGTTCTGTGCCAACAGCTGCCCTGTGGGCTGGCTTCATCTCTCTGTGGCTTCCCTGTGGCTTCCGTGAGTGTCTCTGTCTCCTCTGGGCAGAGTGACTTGAAGACCTGCCTCTTCTTCCACGAGTTCTGGGCCTTCCCCCTCTGGTGTCTCATCCCGCAGCCACTCTGGCTCTGACCTTGTATGTGTAAGTTTCCTTCAGGGAACGCCACCCGCCTCCCCCGGCTCTGGATTGTTCCTCCAGGTGGGCCAGTTCTCTCGGGTGTCAGGGCTGTGACTGTCCTTCTACCCCTTCAGCGTCTCCAGCAAGTCCGCATCCCCCCGGGCCTTCTCCGCCTGGTGTTCACATGTGTCTGCTGCCACCCCAGAGCCACTGCGGGGCACTGTCCTTGCCCTCACCGCCCTCCACCCTGCAGCAGGGCCCCAAGCTTTCCTTGAGTGGTTTCCGTTCTTCTCCGTAACTTTTGACGAGATCTGCTGGAATCTCCGACCGGAGGTCTCCACCATGTCCAAGTTTGCCTTCTTTCCAAGACAGCCTTCCTTCCACTTCCACGGCCCTTCAGGTACATAGGCCGCATCTTCTTTTGCTTCTCTTTGGCCACGGCTGCTTCCTCGCTCTCCGAGGATGGCGCTGTTCTCTGACAGAAGGCGGCAGCTTTCTGATAAATATGGGGGTCCTTCTTCAACGAGGGGAGAGTTCTGTAGAAATCACACTCCCACTGGGGGTCAGATTCCACACGCTTGTCGCTGTAGAGTCAGACTCAGAGCTGGAGGTGCCACCACGGTCCAGGTCTCAGTCCCTGAAGCCATCGGGAAGCTGCCACTCCTGGCACCTCTGGCGGGGGCCATACCGAATGGCCAAGGCCACATTAACCTAAAGGGGCGACGACCCGCACGGTTCTGCCTGGCGGCTCTGCCCTTCAGGTCTCAAAATGTGCCAGAGGATCGGGGACAAGCCGACCACGCACAGAGAGTATCTTACAGGAGCTCAGGAGCCCTGTTTCCGTCCCCAGCAACTGCACCCACCAGCACTGTCATCCTAGGTGTGTCACTTACCATCTCTGAATCTCAGTAGCCAAACTCGCAGAGTGACAGGTTTGCAATCGATGATGCCAGATCTTCCTCATTTCCTCGCAAACAGAGAGAGATTCTCCAAGGTCCCCTGTTAAGTTTTGAGTCCTTCTTACGTTTAGAAATGATTCTCTACTTCAAAATGTAGTTGCTGGGTTTAATAGTTTCCGTAACTAAATGTTGCTTTTGTTGTTCTCAACCGATTCTAAAATGATGCTGTCTTCATCCGTTCTGTGGTGAGCCAACCTTCTCCAGTATTTGGCTTTACTGAAGTATGGAGCAGCAGCGCGTGCCCACGGCTCTGACGCCCTCTTGCCTCCTGGTCTCTCTTGTCTCACATACATAGCTTGATGAGAGTGAGGAGGGAGAGCCAAGCCCTTCATTTATCTCCCTCCAGGCCTCCTCCTCTGTTCTGTGTCCGTCCATGCAGCTGCCCAGTCCCGAAATCCAGGTGCCACCCTGATTCTTCAGACACCAAGCCCTCCAGAGGCTACCTTCCAATCAGACCGTCCATGACCGTCCTTCCCTGACAGGGGCACCATCTCTAGCTTAGTTACTGCAGGAGCCTGGGAGCTAGTTTCCCCACTCACGTACACACACACACACACACACACCACACACAGGCCCCAGTCCACCCTCCACAACATTCTTTCTCAGAGAGAACCCAGAACTCTTCAGTGGTTTCCTAGTACTTTGATAATCAAGTCCAGGTGACTTAACATGCCTTAGCATTGGGCTACTTATAGTAACCCATGGGGACACTCCTGAGACCAAAAAGGGCATTATTAATATTAGCACCAGGCACAACAGGTGTAAACTGTCCCAGGGAAGACAGGATGTCTGCTCACCTTGCTGATGAGGCCCTTTACTGCCTGGCCCCGCCTCCCGATCCACTGCGCACTGAGGCTCCTCTTCCAGGAAGCCCCCTGTGATCCCCCCCCCACCTGCTGGCATTCTCTCTCACCCGCTGTCTCCACTCCAAATGCCCCATGGCCCCCTCCACCTCCTGCGCCCAGCTTCCCAGGGACCAAGGCCCTCTTCTGTGCCTCCTTTCCTAAATGATGTCAACATCTGCTCACATGTCTCCAGAACTTACAGAGCCGCAGCACTTATAGCCTTGGAGCAGGTGTGTTCAAAGCCAGCTTCCACTTTCCTCCCCTTGCAACAGGGTCTCCCTCCTGCCCCGACAGGGTCAGCTCTCCTCTCCAGCCAGCCAGAGACTCCTGTGGCAGGTGGCACATGAGCTCAGGGTTCCTATAACCGGACTGGAGATGTCGGACAGCGGGCCAGTGCAGAGAAGAGGGCTTTGAAAATTCGTAAAGAGTGGTTCACTTTTGTAACAGTTTAATTTTTAGTTTGGTTATTATGATTTATTACAGATGTTTCCACACTCATCCATTCATTCAGCATTTAATTGTATCAGGCTGTGGGCCAGGCACTCCATTTAGGCACTAAGGGCACTGCAGTGAACAAAGAGAAACTCCCGCCCCAGGGGGAGCCCACACTCCCGTGGAGATGGCAAACAGTAAGCAAATAGTAAAATATAGGTGTCAGGTAGGCATCCTCACTCTGAAGGAAAATGAAGCAGGATAAGGGGATAGGATACAGGCTGCTGACTCCGGTAGAGTGACATGGGCAGCCCCACAGAGCTGACATCAGAGCAGACTGGAGCCAAATGAGTAACTGGAGGAGGAGCCTTCCAGGCCCCCGGGGCAGCAAGTGCAAAGGCCCTAAGATGGGAAAGTGCTTCTCAAGTGTGGGGACCAGGAGGAGGCCAGAGAGAGGTGGGCAGCTGGAGGCAGGTCACGTGGCATGGTCAGGACTTGGGGTCTTACCCTGAGCACAAAGGAGGGCCACCTGAGGGGGAAGAGAAGAGACATGGTGTGACCTACTCAAAAAAAGGTTGTCTGAGCCTCTGGGCTGCTGAGGAGAGAACACGCAGTGGGGGCTGGGGAATAGTAGGGAGGCGGGTTGGAGGCTGTTAAAAGACCCCCATGAGAAGCAACAGAGGCTTCACCCAGGATAGGAAGTGTGTTGGGAAATGTGACTAGTTTCAGGTTTGAGGATTTATTTTCAAGGTAGAGCTGATAACATTTGCTGGTAGATTCATTGTGTGCTGTGAGAAAGAGGAAATTCAAGAATAACTCTGGAGTGAGGGTTGGAGGGGTGCACCTGGGTGGCTCGGTTGGTGGAACATGTGGCTCTCTATCTTGAGGTCGTGAGTTGGAGCCCCACATGGGGCATGGAGTTTACTTTAAATAAATAAATAAACAAACAAACTCAAAAAAAAAAAAAAAAAAGAATAGGGTGTTGGCTGGGTTTGGCTCATTGGGGTGAATGAAGTAGTTGTTGACGTGAAACCCCAGTAGACTGGGGTGGCACTCTCCCAGTCCAGTTCCCTGCGGTGTATGGGTGGAAATGTGGGCAGCAGGCAGGTGGAGAGCTGGAACCCCTGAGCACGTGACAAGGGCCTGCCGGAAACCAGTACCAGGGGCTGGAGAGGAAGGATCAGGCCAAACGGCCCATCTTAGGACCCTGTCCCTCCGACCCGACCCAGGGGACCCTCCGGAAATCCCGACTGATTGGCGCACTCTGAGCAGTTGAACCTGCTTTCGTACCTTTCAAATATATATCTATTTACCTATGGCCACCCGGATTTTTCAGTAAGGATAGAAGCATAAATGGGAGGAGAATCATTCACTTATTTCGTCATTCTTCTTCCCCTGAATGTCTGTGTGTCTTTGATCAGGGCCCTGAGAACTGAGCAACAGGGTAGATGAGGTGTTTCATCTGAAAGGAGATTTTTCATTGGACAAGTGTACATTCTGCGAAGGATCATTAATTATTATCCGGGGCAACTTAATTTGTCCATGAATTCCCGAACTGTGCCAGCCCTTTTCTATAAGACCTGTGTTTCTTTTGTACCAAATATTAGGAAAAAATAAGTCCCTCATAAGCTGTTAACTGCTGAACCAAAGCTCATTCAGTGACTTGTGAACACAGGCATTTTTATCCCTCTTTAAGCAGCTCTTTTTATAGAAGATGAATTTACAAGAGGGCTTGCAAAATCCGGCTGTTTCCTGTTTCCAAAAAATCCTGTATTGAGAATTACTTTGAGGAAATTCTTGCAGGCACTTACATGTTCAGAGGGCGTTCATCCCGTCGCTTAACAAGTAACTGTTGTGTGCCCGCCGGGCCAGGCACCGCCCTAGCCCCTGAGAAGTGAGCAGCAGACCAGATGGCCCCCCTACTGGCATTCATTCCCACAGATGAAGGAAGACAGGAGCCAGCAATTTTCTTTCTTTTCTTTTTTTTAAGATTTTTAAATTATTTGACAGACAGAGAGATCACAAGCACAAGGAGGCAGAAAGGCAGGCAGAGAGAGAAGGGGAAGCAGGCTCCCTGACCCTGAGATCATGACCCGAGCTGAAGGCAGAGGCTTAACCCAGTGAGCCACCCAGGCGCCCCAGCAATTTTCAAAGTTAATTCCTGCAGAGCTCAACTGGGGGACTTCCTAACTCCCAGATTTCCATAGGCCCCCCGACCAAGTCCTCAGAAGGTTCCAGAAAAAAAAAAAAAGAAGGTTCCAGAAGGGGCTACACCAAGATCCTCATAGCAGTCCACCCAGCAGCCACCAGGGAATTGTTTCCACTCCGAGCCCCCACACGTAGCTGCTCAGGTACAAGGGAATGGGACCCATATTGACGATAAAGTGTTCCCCTGGGTGTAGAGTCCCCAGGCCCCACAGGAGCAAGTGTCCCTTTTGACAGCCCCTTGGGCACAGCTTCCAGGGTCCCCACAAGGGCATACCTGGTTACAGTAACCACTGCCCCAAGATGCGCAAAGCTCTGGCAAACCCACCAGATGTTTTCGGTTTCACCCAGCCCAGACGCAGTTCATCAATCAAGTTATTTTTACCATAAGCAACATTGCTGACATTCCATCTCTTATCAGGTTTCTAGGAAGTAGAGCCAGAAATGATCTTAAGGTCACCTTTGTCCCTAGAGGGGAAAGAGCTGGCTTAATGCTTTCTTTGAAATTACTTTTGTCCTAAGTGCCGCAAAGGAGAAGTAGGAGCGGGGAGCCTTGGTGACCAATGTGCAGATGCCCTTGCTGGGCGTTCATTCTTTATGCCTCAAACATAGGATGCTGACGGCCTCCTCGTTTTGTTTTTGTTTTTGTTTTTGTTTTTTGCAGATAAGCCATCATGGTGAAAAGCCACATAGGCAGCTGGCTCCTGGTTCTCTTTGTGGCCACATGGAGTGACGTCGGCTTCTGCAAGAAGCGGCCGAAGCCTGGAGGAGGCTGGAACACCGGGGGGAGCCGATACCCAGGGCAGGGCAGTCCTGGAGGCAACCGCTACCCACCCCAGGGCGGTGGTGGCTGGGGCCAGCCCCACGGGGGTGGCTGGGGACAGCCCCATGGGGGTGGCTGGGGTCAGCCCCACGGGGGCGGCTGGGGACAGCCGCATGGTGGTGGTGGCTGGGGTCAAGGTGGTGGCAGCCACGGTCAGTGGGGCAAGCCCAGTAAGCCCAAAACCAACATGAAGCATGTGGCGGGAGCCGCGGCAGCCGGGGCGGTTGTGGGGGGCCTGGGCGGCTACATGCTGGGGAGCGCCATGAGCAGGCCCCTCATTCATTTTGGCAACGACTATGAGGACCGCTACTACCGTGAGAACATGCACCGCTACCCCGACCAAGTGTACTACAAGCCGGTGGATCAGTACAGCAACCAGAACAACTTCGTGCACGACTGCGTCAACATCACGGTCAAGCAGCACACGGTGACCACCACCACCAAGGGCGAGAACTTCACGGAGACCGACATGAAGATCATGGAGCGCGTGGTGGAGCAGATGTGTGTCACCCAGTACCAGCGAGAGTCTGAGGCTTACTACCAGAGGGGGGCGAGCGCCGTCCTCTTCTCGCCCCCTCCCGTGATCCTCCTCATCTCGCTGCTCATTCTCCTGATAGTGGGATGAGGATGGCCTTCCCGTTCTCTCCATCGTCTTCATCTTTTACAGGTTGGGGGAGGGGGTGTCTACCTACAGCCCTGTAGTGGTGGTGTCTCATTCCTGCTTCTCTTTATCACCCCATAGGCTAATCCCCTTGGCCCTGATGGCTCTGGAGCAGACCCAGGATGCTATTTATTCGAGCCCCCATGTGTTGGAGTCCTTCAGGGGCCAATGCTAGTGCAGGGCTGGGAATAACAGCAAATCATCATTGGTTGACTTAGGGCTGCTTTTTTTTTTTTTTTTTTTTTTTTTTTAGTCTAGTGCAGCTGATCGAGGCTAAAACAATTCTCAAAACAGTCTTCAAATACATTTGCCTGGAAACCTCTGGCTCCTGCCCCAGCTAGAGCTCAGTACACTATTGTCCCATCTTAGCCGTGACTTCATAGCAACTTGGGGAAGTTTTTCTCACCCATTCTAAAAGAACGCGATTGCACTTCCCTGTGCAAAGAGCATTTCTGCCAAATTTGAAAGGAGGCCACATGACACTCATTCAAAAAGCAAAACTAGAAACCCTTTGCTCTTGGACGCAAGCCCGGCCTGCCAGGGAGCACTGAACTGGGGCGATGGTTTGCATTCTGGGACGTGGGCTATGCAGCAGCCGTGGTGTCCAGCGTAAATATCAGTGCGACACTAGACCTCGGCAGAGGATGTTTGTACAGGGAATGAACATAACCAACAGTGCGAAAATGCTACAAAAAATTTCCACACTTGGGAGCAGTGTCCTTGGAGGCAAGTTTCCTTCCTTTTGGGACATTTAAAGCCCCTACATGTGGCATTCCTTTCTTTCATAACCTAAACTATAGATAATTAAGGCAGTTAAAAATTGAACTGCCTTCCAGGCCCCAAGAGCAAATCTTTGTTCACTTACCTGGAAACCAGAATGATTTTGACACACAGGAGGGTGCAGCTGTTAAAATAACCCCCATCCTGGAAGATTGCATCATGGAGAAAATTATCAGTAGACAAAGAAAAATGATCACATTTCTTCATTGCTGTCTCGTAATTGTCAGAAACCAGAATTATGTCAAGTCCTAGTTTCTATAATCAGCTTTTGAATCAAAGAATGGAAGGTCATCCAAAAAAAAAAAACCTTAGGTCACCCGTAACAGAAATACCCATTCAGGTTGGAAAAAAGGAATTCTGTTAACTGTTATTTAAGTAAGGTGAAATTATTGTCTGGATTGTTTGATATCATCAGCTAGCAGATAAATTAGTGTTCTGCAATGTTCCCGGCTTGCACTGTGCGGGTATTTGATGTTAAAAAAAATTATTATATATATTGTGTATGACAAACTTAGAAGTTTTGGCTAGAGGAGTTAACATCTGATATATCTAATGCACCACCGGTTTTGGAAGGTACTAAATACTTAATATGTAGAAACCCTTTTGCGTGGTCCTCAGGCTTACACGTGCACTGAATAGTTTTGTATGATAGAGCCCATGTGGTCTTCGAAATATGCATGTACTTTATATTTTCTATATTTGTAACTTGGCATGTACTTGTATAAAAAATGTATAAACATTCGAAATCTTGACTAGAATTAAACAGGAACTGAGTGTGTCCCATGGTGTTTGCAGTGACATTCACCGCCGCATCCTGTGTTGGCAAGGCCATGGGGAGGGGAGTGACAGGAGCAAGGCGCCACTCGCAGTCCCCAAGCTCCTGCAGTGGCCCGCAGCCCATGCACCCGCTCCCCGTCCTGCCTTTAGCAGGCTCCCAGTCACACACCAGCTGCTCCCTGCTGCCTTTTCATTTTTCCCACAAATATCTTACATGTGCTGGGCACTGGGTAAATGGCAGAGGCACTTAATTGCAGAGAGGAAGACAGTCAGTCCTTCCGCCCTAGAAGCTCTTTTTCTGCCCTAGATTTTGAAAAAGAGGATTTTCTTTTCTTTTCTTTTTTTAAGATTTTATTTATTTATTTGACAGAGAGAGAGAGCAAGAGAGGGAACACAAGCAGGGGGAGTGGGAGAGGAAGAAGCAGGTTTCCTGCCAATCAGAGAGCCCGATGCAGGGCTCTATCCCAGGACCCTGGGATTATGACCTGAGCTGAAGGCTCAGGTCTGAGTCACCCAGGCACCCCTGAAATAGATGGTTTTCTTAACTAAATGCAAGTTAACGAGCTTTCCAGTACCAACTCGATTGCCCCCTGCCCCACTCCAATATCAGGCTATAAACTCTCCCAGACCCTGGGAGCCCCAGGGACAGTCACTCCCTTTGGACTGAAATTCAACACTTTAGATCTAAAAGACCCCTCATTTGTCAGAGTCCTTCAACTCCTGCTTCACTTGTTTCCTGCTTCTTTGAGAGTGTCAGGCACCAGCCCTAGGGGCGCTCGTGATTTTCCTTGGCGGGTTTTCTTCTGCAGCTGAAATTTACCAACAGCAGGAAGTAGTCACAGAAGAGACAGTGGTTGAAATCATACTTATTTGTTAATACCTCAGGAAATACCAATATTCTGCAGCGATCAGAGCATCAACTCTGTGCTAAAAATGGGAAGACGGAGGTCAACCTGTTGAAACCCCATCATTCACCGAACTGCTAGAACAAACGGCCACCAAAGTGTCCGAAGTATTCCTTATCCATAAGTGAACCTCAGACTTCATCCTTAACATAAAAATTTCCAGAACGATTTTCATTTGGGGCCATTTATCTAATTATTTAAAAATAAGCTTCATTAGCTGACCATCGTAATTTCTCAAGAGTAGCCCACTGAGAAGACTTCAAATGTTCAAAGTGTAAGTACTCAGAGGCCAAAGTGAGTGATACCACCAAGCCCCACCGTTTCTTCCAACTCGTGTGAATTGTGCTAGAAGAATTTTCTCTTTTGAAAAAGAAAGGACCCTCTCCCTGCTTGCGTGCATGCTCTCTCTCTAAAATAAATAAATCTTTTTAAAAAACCTCTTTTACTGACGGTTGATATGAAAAATATTATTTTGAAGAACACATTTGGATCTCGTGCAAAATAGCAATTGATAGTCTTTATCATCTTACATAATGTTACTCATATCGCAATCAATCCAATCATTTTCTCAAGAATTTACCACTTGGGAAGAGTACCAAAGAGTCTTGCCTTGCCTGTCTAGAAACTCAGAAATGTGCTGTCACCAAGTGTGGAAGGCAATATGACATCCTAGTTTTAGCACACAGGTTCTAAGCGAGACTATCTGAAATCAAATCCCAGTTCTGCCACTTATTAGCACTGTGACTTCAGGCACATTATTAATCTCGCTGTGCTATAGCTCTCTCATCAGTAAATGGCAATAACAAAAATATCCACGTAATAATGCTGTGATAAGTATACGAGTCAATATATTACTAAAACTCTTAGTAATCAAAACAGTATCAATGGGCACAAAAAAAGACATGCAGGTCAAGAGAATAGAATAAAGGGGTGCCTGAATGGCTCAATGGATTAAAGCCTCTGCCTTCGGCTCAGGTCATGATCTCAGGGTCGGGCTCTCTGCTTAGCAGGGAGCCTGCTTCCTCCGCCTCTCTCTGCCTGCCTCTACTTGTGATCTCTGTCAAATAAATAAAAAAAAATCTTAAAAAAAGAGAGAGAAAGAGAGAATAGAATAGAGAGCCCAGAAATAAACCGCACTTATATGGCCAGTCTACAATAAAGGAGGCAAGAAAATACAATGACAAAAAGATAGTCTATTGATTAAATGGTGCTGGGACAACTGGACAGCTTCAGTGCACAAGAATGAAACTGGACCACTGCCTTACACGATACACAAACTAAACTCAAAGTGGATTAAAGACCTAAATGTGAGACCTGAAACCATAAACTCCTTGAAGAAAACACAGGCAATAATTTCTTTGATACCGGCCATAGAAACATTTTTCTGAATGTGTTTCCTCAGGCAAGAGAAGCAAGAGCAAAAATATTTTGGGAGGGACCACACCAAAATAAACAGCTTTCACATAACAAAGGAAACCGTCAAAACGAAACAAGGCAGCCTACTAAATGGGAGAAGACATTTGCAAATGTTATATCCAATAAAGGATTAATATCCAAAATATATAGAGAACTCATACATGTGAATACCAAAAAACCCCAAATAATCTGATTAAAAATGGGCCAAGGACCTGAATAGACATTTTTCCAAAGAAGACATACAAATGTCTAGCAGGCACATGAAAAGATGCTCGACATCACTCATCATCAGGGAAATGCAAATCAAAACCACAATGAGTTAGCACTTTAACACTTGTCAGAATGGGTAGAATCAAAAAGACAACAAATAACAAGTGTTGGAGAGGATGTGGAGAAAATGGAACGCTGGTACACTGTTGGTGGGAATGCATTTTGGGGCAGCCACTGTGGAAAACAGTACAAAGATTTCTCAAAAAATTAAAAATAGAGTTACCCTATGATCCAGTAATCCCATGACTGGGTATTTACCAAAAGAAAACAAAAACACTAATTTGAAAATATATATAAACCCCTATACTTACTGAAGCATTATTTACAACAGCCAAGATACAGAACCTAAGTGTCCATCAATAGGTAGATGGATAAAGAAGATGTGGCATATGTAATATACAATGGACTATTACTCGGCTGTAAAAAAGAATGAACCTTACCATTTGCAACAACATGGATGGACCTAGAAGGTATAATGCTAAGTGAAATAAGTCAGACCAAGAAAGACAAATACCATATGATTTCATTCAGATATGGAATTTAAGGAACAAAGCAAACAAAAAAGAGACAAACAAAAAACAAGACTCTTAAATACAGAGAACAAACTGATGGTTGCCAGAGGGCAGGCGGTGGGGGGGGGGGGAATGGGTGAAATAGGTAAAGAGGATTGAGTGTACACTTATCACAATGAGCACTGAGCTGTGTAAGAATTGTTGAATTATTATATTGTACACCTGAAACTAATGTAACACTGTATGTTAATTATATGTAAATAAAAAAGAAAATTATTAAAAAATTAAAAAATAAAAATAAATAAAGCAAGAAAGGAAAAGAGTGCCTGGGTTAAGCATCTGCCTCCAGCTCAGGTCATGATTCCAGAGTCCTGCAGTGAGTCCCAAGTCAGGTTCCCTGCTCCACAGGGAGTCTGTTTCTCCCTCTCCTTCTGACCCTCCTTCTGGCTTTTGTTCTCTCTCTAAACTAATCTTTAAAAAAAAAAAAAAAAGGAAAGGAAAAATCAATTTTAAAATGATTGACGTAAAGTAACTGAGTTGAACTCCAGGAGAGGTTTCTGGAGAAGCGTCAGGTGTCAGGTTCTGTTTCCCCAGCCCTCCCTCTGGGGCTGAGACTGAGGAAGTGTCCTCTGCCTTTGGACGGGAATCTGGGTCCATGTCACTTTCTACCCTTGTGGGAGCCTTCATCCCAGCCAGAACTGAGCTTCCCCAGACTCAGGCCTTGCCAAACGGGGCAGGGAGTAAGGCCTCTGAGGGCCCAACGTTGTCCCACGCACGCCCCAGGCCACCCGAGACACCGGCTTCTCAGAGCCCTCAGACTGGAGCTGTGGGGCCCCTGTCCTCACCTGTACTTTAAAGGGTCCCCGTGTAGGCCTTCACTCAGAGTTCACCTCCTACTCTAGGTCCCAAGGACTGAGGGTATTGGAACTCTCTGCCAAATATTTGGCCCCAAGCCAACCCCTGGGGCTCATACAACCTCATCTGCGCCACCTTCCACAGGTGGCTCCCAGGTGTGCACACCTCCGCATCACAGAGGTAGCCAGGTGGGGGGCGGGAGCTCGGCAAGAACTGGGACTCACGCACCAGGGGGCCCACACCCGTGAACCTGAGGCCCTCACAGGTGCTGGCTGGGTCCCAGTGGGGAGAGAAGAGGGAAGCTGTGGGCTGAAGGCTTCCCTTGTGGACTCTTGATTCCTCCAGGGCCTGTGAATGTGGGGGACAGTCCTGCCCTTGAGCTTCTAGGAAAAGGCACTGAAGGATTTTGCAAGGAAGTCATTAGTTTTTACAAATGTCCCTACGCCGTGCAGGTGTTTTGAAGTTCTCAGTCCTGCCAGGACTGGTCCTGCGACGTTCCGAGTTCCCCCGAAAAGGACAACCAGGAACTTTATTTCTGGTGCCTCTAGCCAAGTTACCCCCCCCCCCACCCCGGGGCAACTGCTCCTCATCTTCTTCCCAGGTCCCCACATACAAGTGGTCCAGGTACACCCAGGCTCCCACACCCCTTTCTGATGAGCCTCTAGAAGGTGACAAGTGCCACCAAAATGTCCTGTTAACATGTACTCGAGTGTGTAGGACCCCACCAGTCAAATGACAGCAGTCTTTTTGCCTCTACCAGGGAATTTGCCAGCACTTGCTTCCAAGATCTGAACTGTAGAACCAACGATAGCCCATCAATTCGATTAAAAAATAATAGTGAGCCAGAGTTAATTTTTTTTTTTTTACATGGCAGTGCTTCTGTGCGGTAGAAGGCTGCCCCCAGCTCTTGTCCTTCAGAAGAACTGTGCCTTACGTGAGCATGTAGAATGCAATTTTAGGTGAAAATTGGAGTACAAACCTCTAAGGGCAGTGTCTCCATTTTTTATAAAACAAAGAAATAAAGTATAGAAATAAACCAAAAAATACCTGAAATACACAACCCTCAATGTTAAACTGCTTATCACTGGGTGGTAGATGACAGGGGATTCTTTGTTTTTCTCTGTGTTGTTCTTGTATTTTCCAGAAAATTTACAGTGATCAAATATTTCTTTTTTTTTTTTAAAGATATTATTTATTTCTTTGACACAGAGAAAGAGAGAGAAGAGCAGAGGGAGAGGGAGAAGCAGGCTCCCCGCTGAGCCAAGAGCCCGAAGTGGGACTCGATCCCGGGACCCCGGGGATCACACCCTGAGGTGAAGACAGACACTTAACCAACTGAGCCACCCAGGTGCCCCCAAATATTGCTTTTATAACAAGAAAGAGGTCTGCAACTGTTACTTTTAATTCCTCTCTTGGCACGTACCAGCCTGGGGGCGGTGCGCCCTCAGGGAACTTGTCTGAAGCTCCAGCTTCAGGGCACTTAGCTGACTCCAAGCAGAACCTGGAAAAAGGGTCAGCAATCCGAAAAGCAAGCCAGGTCTAAAATGCCTCGTCCCAAGGGGCACCTGGGTGGCTCAATGGGTTAAAGCCTTTGTCTTCGGCTCAGGTCATGATCCCAGGGTCCTGGGATCGAGTCCTCCATCGCGCTCTCTGCTCGGCAGGGAGCCTGTTTCCCCTCGCTTCTCTCTCTGCCTGCCTCTCTGCCTACTTGTGATCTCTCTCTGTCAAGTAAATAAACAAGATCTTTTTTTAAATAAATAAATAAATAAATAAATAATGAAAAAAAATAAAATGCCTCGTCCCTGAAACATACCCTCTATTGCTGACTATCCCGTATGTGCATTATTTCAGAGGGGCCAGACCCAAAGGTTGTGCACAGATGGTGTCCCCCTCCAATTAAACCATGGTCCCCTAGAGGCCTAGAGCGTAGGTCCCCCAAAGCCAGAGGCCACCAGCGTGTGTTGATGGGCTGGGAGGCTTTTTCTCCTTAACTTTTTCTCCTAAAAAATCTGCCCCTTTCCTCCCTCCATCTGTCTCTAAAAACAAACAACAGACAAATAAACAAAAACGAGTTCATTATCTTAACTTTTGTACTGGACAAAGATACCAATTTTCAGTACCTACATCCCTTAGCACCCTCAAATGACCCAATTACCCTCAGACCCCATTCTCATCGCCTTTCTTGCTGGTTATACCAGCGTTATTAGTTTGTTAGAGCTGCCGTAACAAATTAGCACAGACTGGGTGACTTAAAAAAAAAATTTTTTTCCTCAGAGTTCTGGAGGCCAGGAGTCTGAGGTCCAGGTGTCAGAGGTGTTGGTCTCTCCTGACTCTCCTCGGCTTACACACGGCCGTCTTCTCCTTGTGTCCTCATGTGGTCCTCCCTCTGTGTGTCTGCGTCCTGATCTCTTTCCATAAGGACACCAGTCGTGGTGGATTAGAGTCTACCCTAATGGCCTTGTTTTAATTTAACTTTAAATTAACTCTGTAAAGGCCCTACCTCCAAATACAGTCATTCTGAGGTTTGAGGGACTAGGACCTCAACCTATAAATTTTGTGAGGACACAATTCAGCCCTTAATGCCATCTTTCACAGCCGTGTGTCCACGTCACCGTCAACATGGTCCAAAGGCATTCCCGGGACTGTGAGGGTCTTTTGAGGGCCCCACATTCACGTGCTCACTTCTCATAATGGAAATACCATCGCCTGTATGTCCTCAACAGACTGGGCCACTCAGGACTGCCAAGGTGCCCACCCCACAGTGCCCATTGCCAGGCACCTCAGAAATGCTTCTGTTCCAGAGACAGCCCCTGAAAGCCAGCCACTACACCCCCGGGACTGGCACAGAATGAAGACTTTCATGGTCACCCAAATTTGTTTATTTGGCTCCTACTTAAGGAAGATCTAAAACTCTAAGCCCAGTAATGTTCCTCCCACACACCAGTGCACTGTGAACACACCTGGCTTCGGGTTATGCTGATTACGAGTTAATTAACTGAGACTGATACCTGGGATAGCTGGCAAGAGTTATCCCCTTGTGCCGCCAAATTCAGAATGTGAGGCATGCCCATCGCCCTGCTCACAATGGCTGCCCACACATGGAATGCATCCGTTCAGGTTTGGCCCAAGTTCATCCTCCCAGGGCCCTAACACAAGAGAATGCCACAGATTCCAGGCCCTCCCAGTTGAGTCCTGGTTGGCCTTGCGTTGCTGGACTCACAGACCAGAGAACCCAGTGAGGAAGGAGACTGTATTTCCTTTTTCTAGCCAATGTCACATTTCCCCCATTCCCCTGCATGTCTCTGGATCTCCTTTTATTTCAGCCCTCTGAGGAGGCCCTTCCTCTCCAGTCACTCTGCAGACCCGTTTCTCTACATTGCTTCCAGGAGGCAAATCTCTCTCTCTCTCTCTCTCTCTCTCTCTCTCTCACACACACACACACACACTGGGTTTGTTATCTCCACAGTGTCACGCAGACACTGAGGCTGTTGTAGAATGGCCCAGAAGGAGGGTTTGTGCTTCCCGTTAGGGCCATTAGGCAGGGCTAATATTTCTTCAAGAAACATCTCTGGACCTTTGAAGAATGAAGAAAATAATGAATGAGTGAATGATTACAGGAGCAGTAAAGCCCAGATTTGTCCCCATAAAGTCTGTCAGAGACCCTTCTTGCCTTTGAGAATTTTAGGAGGAAGATCTTGCCCTGCCACCCGTGGAAGAAGTCCACTGTGGTTCTGCTAAACACCTGATTTCCACCAGATCAGACTGCCACATTCCCCACAGTCCACCAGGAGATGAACTCGTGGAATACACCAGGATGGGCTGTTGGGTCTGTCTGGGCAACTTATGGGAAAAGCTTAGTGAAAGCTGCCATCTTGTTTTTGACATACTCACCTGAAGAGTAACTGGACAACAGAAACACTGTTTTATCCCACACCTCCTAGTCTGCCCTAGTAAAACCACACTATCATATGGGAAAGCATTTGTATCCTACAGGGTGAAGGGTATAGAACCTACCATATTATTCACCATAAAAAGGCTACATGAAGTGCTGATCCATGCTGCCATGTGGATGAACTTTGAAAACATGATGTCAAGGGAAAGATGATGATTCCCTTTCTGTCTCTTTATTGTATGATTCTGGAATAGGCAAATCTATAGGGACAGAAAGTAGATTATTGGTTGCCGGGGGTTGGAGAGAGCTGGGGAATTGAGAAGGGAGAGCTGATGGGTACGGGTTTTCTCTCTGGTTTGATAAAAATATTCTAGAATTAGAGAGAGGTACTTGATGAACAGCTCTGTGCTGAATATCACTGAATTTACACTGTGAAATGACGAATTATATGGTATGTGAATTACATCTCAATGAAGCTGTTTTTCTTTAGGTTTGTTTTTTAAGCACAAATGACTTGCCTAAGAAGTGGTTTGGGCAACCCTCTCTAGTCTCCTCCCTCTTTGGGAGCTTTGTACTATTGCTCAATAAATTTTACTACCACAAACACACACACACACACACACACACACACACACACACAATAAAAAACGCAGTGAGAGGGTAGGGGGCAGGTTAGGCACTTTTTTGAGATTTAATCTAATAACATTTCAGCCCACTCATTTTTCTCACAGGTGTTCCGGAAAACAGTCTGTACAGAAGCACTACTGGCCTTGGGTCCACCATGCTTATAAATACTTGGCCTGAAGCCTTTTCTGGCTATAAAATCAAAGCCTTCATCATCGAAAGCTGAAAAATGTCATATGATCTTCTTGGCCTTCACCAAGGTGAGCACAGAGGCCAGTGTTCTGCATACAGCTTTGCTACCAGTGGCCTGAAAACAACCTTGGGGTGTTTTGTTTGGGAATTATTTGGCCAAGACCTTTTGAACAGTAGTGTCCTAATGAAGTACCAAACAGTGTTCACGGAAGAAGGAGCTTTTTTATTTAAAAAAAAAAAAAAAAGTGAACCCAGCAATATTTAGCCAGAGTGCTTGAGTTTATAACCTGTTTTCCTCTCCTTGATATATTACCCTAAAAGACCTGCTGACACTGTGCATGGACAAAAATCAACTCAAACCCTCTACTTAGTGGTAAATACTAAATTTTCCTCAAGAAAAAGCTATGGATCTTTGATGAACGAATGAATGAATCAGTCAGTCAATGAGTAAGGGACCTGGGGAATGGCTTCACGCACCGGTTTTTGCAATGAGCCTAGTGACTGCCTTTTCTACCAGATTACAGATGACTCCCCATACAGACTATTTCAAAACCTTGCTTCCACCAAATGGAAACTTTTCTCCTCACTTTTGCATCTGCCCAGTGGAGATAGCCCCCACTAATCCTTCTCCACTACAAAGGGAAGTCATGTAGATGAGTAAGGACGTGCCTTTCCATGCTGTGTGCTAACTCTTTGGCAAGACTAGGTTTTGAGAAATGAAAGCCCTCATGTGAACCTTAGCTTCTGAATGTCCACATTACATCCCTGTCTTACTTACATTGACCTGCTTGGTCCGTTCAAAGGCCTCACTAGAGCCTTTATGAACCAGATAATCCATCTGGATCACACACGTGATGTTTTGGTTTTCCCTCCATTGGCTCCCCTTCCATTTGGTTTTCCCTCCCACATGTCTACCAGATTCTTCTCTTCTGTGAGACATTGCACACCTATGTGTCACTTCCACTTGGGGTCAGGAAATCAGAAAAGATGGAAGAGGAACATTGGTTTGTGTCCATTTGGAAAATCTGAAATCCTTCCCTATGGCAGCTAAAGTGAAGGGACAAGAGGCCCCAGCCATCCCTTGACATCAAGGATGTCCATGCATCGTTCAGGAAGTATTAGCCCTTCCTCTGAACCATAAAGCTGAGTCACGTGGGAAAACCTGCAGGGAAGAAAGGGTTTTGAAAGAAATCCAACAGAACACCAGAGATGTCAACTGTCCCCCTTGATCCCTTCTCCCATCCCAGCCCTCTTGATGGCAAGCCAGTCTTCCATTTGCATACCTGTAATAGGATGCTACCTCCAGCCATCTTCGTGTCCCTTCAAGAACTGGGTTCATCTCTTCCTCCCAGGAAGTCACCTCTACAGACTTCCAGCTCAAGATCGCTACCTCCTCTATATTCTGATAACCCCTGCCTCGTACATACCACTGCAAACACTGAGCCAACAGACTGTTTCATGATCACAAACACCAGCAATCACGACTTACAACTATCATTTCCCCAAGCCTGATTTTACAAGGCGTATTCATATGCAGCACAAATCCTTGCCATATTGTCCCCTTTTCTCATGCTGCTCCCTCCACCTAGAATGTCTTCCCTTCCCTCTCTCCACTCTTCACACAAATTCTTATTTACACATTAAGACCCAACTGAAACCTTTATCCCTCCCATGGATCCTTCTGTGAGTCTGACAAAATCTATGGACCCTGCACGAAATAATGTTTTTAAATACATAAAGTAAAACTACAGAGGTCACAGAGGAAACCAATGATGCTGAAATATAATCCTGATTAAATTAAAAGGGTTTTTTTCAGACTTGCTAAATAAAATCTACTGGTGGACCTCATAACGACCAAAATTTCATGATGGTAAGTGTAAGGGATATTTCAAGATCTGCTATCCCAACACATCTGAAGGAAGGTGACCACTTTGTCCTGGCTCAGAACATACTGCCGCAGTTAGCACTGAAAAATCCTATGCCCTGGGAGCCCCTTAGTCCTTGGCAAATTGAGACAGCTGGTCACCCAACTGTCGTCACAGTTTATTTAAAAATTAAAAGAAGTGTCCAATAGAAGGGCCACCATACAGCAGGTGTCTGGGGAACACCAGAGCCCTCTTCCACAGCTGAATCTACGTTGGTTGAACAACTCTGGGGAACTGCCAGTTTCTGCTAAAACTGAGCAGACACCTAGCCCATAGCATAGCATCTCCACTCCTGAGCATCTGCCCAACAGAAATGAGAGCTTATGCTCACCACCAGAGGTACAGGCGAATTTTTAGAGCAACTGCATTCATAATAGTCTCAAACAGAGAGTACCCCAGTGTCCATCGAGAGGTAAATAGGTAAATAAATTATGGTCTATTTATAACAACCATCTATCATGCAGGAATGAGAAGTGAAAACTAACACCTCCAGACAACAGTACTGAGAAATCTCACAAATACAATGGTGAATGAAAGAAGTCAGCTACAAACAACCACACACGGCATGATTTCATTTGTATAAAATACAAAAGTGGGTGAAACCAGCCTGGTCATTAGAAGTCAAGACAAGTCAAGACGCCCCCTTCAGGCAGGGGGAGCCATGAGGGTTTGGAATATCCTGCTGGTTACATAACATTGTTCAGTTTGTGAACATTTATTGAGTTGTGCACTTTTCTACATGCATGTTATACTCCGATAATAGCGTTTTTAAAAAAATGTTAGCTCCTGCATTCCTATTTTCTGCCAGATCTATAGCCATTGGTACCAAGAAGTGACTTCAGCCTACATCTTCCAGTTTGGTTGGCTCCATGGCTCAGACACTCCTTTTCTCCATCCAGTGCAACCTACTTGACAGTGCTCCAGTCCTTCCCCTTCCTCTGTCACAGACCCAGGCTCTGGCATGAACCTCTTCAGCCCCTGCTAGTGACCTTCACAATAGTAAATGCTTCATTAGTATTTCTGGCAGGCCGGTAGCAAACATGTTAACACACGCCCAGATGTCAACAAAGCTTTTAGATCTTAGCTTACTGCCCTTTATACTATTTCAGGGCAAAGGATTTTTTATTGGATTCTGTGCTTCCAACACTGGCAAGCAACGTGTGATAAGCGTCAACAGTGGTGGTGATGGGGAGGCGTGATACCTCTTACACATACTTGGAAACATGGAAACCCATTCTCAGCTGAACTTCTGCCTGCCCGAACCCTGTCTGCTAAATACACCATTTATCCTCTAAGACAGAGGGCAGCTTACGTGACAGCAGACTCCATGCAGAACACAGAGCCCGACTCAGGGCTCGATTCCACCACCCTGAGATCAAGACCTGAACCAAAACCAAGAGTCAGACACTCAGCCGACTCTGCCACCCAGGCGCCCCCACAATAGCTAACCCCTTTCACCTGGGGCAGGCCTTTCTCGTTTTGGACACTTTCTTGCGTATTGTGGAGAGAGGACAAATGGCACATCATATTATCCGGTTAATTATTCTTCTAAAAAACCGCCAGAGACAAGTGAGAAAAGTGGTGGGCAGCCAAGTGAGGAACTTCAACATGGTGGCCAAGGCTGGCACTCTCTGCCATCCTTGCGGTCTCCAGGCTGGAGTTTCTCCCCCTTCCTTGGGTGCCCCTTTCTGGACCACCTTAAACCACAGACCTCACCCTATTCCCTGTGCCCTAAAGCTTTGGTGGCACTCTCTCTTCTCACTTACAAACATCCTACTCCACGAACATTTGGGGACACAAGATGAATAACCCCCTTCAGTGGTCCCCAGTATGCCACGAGATTCCCCACCTCCCAACCCTTACGCATCCCTTCCCATCACATCTCCCTCCCCAGCATCAGCTCCACACAACCCAGCACCTGGCACCTGCTGTGGTGTGAGCAGGAAAGGGCAGCAAACTGCAGGGGAAATGACCCTTTGATAAGAGAAGCATTTGCTTCCTCTGGGACCTCCTGTTCCCTTCTAGACAATTATACCCCAGCGGACTTTCAGTTACCATCATGATAGGTCTTCACGTGCTGCCCTTGATTTTTTAAAAGCGAATTCTAAAACTGTTGCCTTTATGCCTAATAGGTTTCCTCTTGCTTCCTCTATATATCATGACCTGCTGTGACTTGGAGGGTTGGACCTGCCACCTGGCATGCAGCCCACCCCAGCAGCTGTGATCCTTGCGCAACCAAGTCTCAGATAAGAAGGGATAAAGGGAATTCAGTTCCTTCTAGATTCTAGGCACCATGCTATGTGTGGGGCAAGTGGAACATGGTCCTTTGACTTCTGTGAGCTCAAATGAACACATGAACAGCAAGGGTGCCCTGTGCAACTATTCCGCTACATGTCCAGTGCTCTGGGACCCCCAAAGGAAGAGCCCCCCACTGCGCTTAAGAAAATAGTGGGCAAGCTATAGAGGAAGGTGCTATTTAAAATTTGTTCAAAGCCATAATCCAAATTCTAAGAATATAAAAGCTGAACATAGTCTATGACCCAGCAAGCCCCCCCGAGAGTGTACAGCCAACAGAAAAGTGATCACATTCCACCAAGAGGCACATGTCTGAATGTTCACAGCAACCCAAACCAGAAAACCCCCAAACTGGAAACCACCCACACTCCTACCACGAGGGGAACCAAGAAGAAGATCATGGAGTTGTCTCATGATGGAATGAGCCATTGACAGCTCCGCACAATGTGGGTGAATCTACACGACCCGATTTGGACAGGACAGACACAAAAGACTATGTTCTCCATAATTCTGTTTCTATGAAATGCCAACAGGCAAAGGTAAGCGAGGGTGTCCTGAGTCAGGCGAGAGGGCAGTGATGCAATGGGGAGACAGAGAGGCTTTGAGCATGCTGTCATTGATCGACTTCTCATTCTGTTGCAGGTTACACGGGTGCGTCCAGCTTTTAAAAATGCATAATGCTGTACCATCAGGATACCGCTTCCTGTGAACAGAAGGCTTCACTAAACAACTGAGTACAGCTCTTTAGACTGCTACGCAACTATCTTGTTAGTATTATTTTCCAAAACACAGTTCAATTATTTCTCTAAGCTAAGGCAAGCCGTGAGCTGCCTTCGTTGCCTTCCCCAAGCTTATGCTGTCCCTCCTTTGACACAGCATGGTCCAAACACATGACTGACACTTGATAAATCTTCAGGAAGCCAAGAAACGGTGGGGGATCTTCCTACACACTAGCCCTTCTGGGAACAGTTCAGCCTGGCATCTTGTCTCTTAATGCCCACTGTATTTATAGATGCTATCCAAAGTTTCCAGATCTAATTAAAGTAAGAACTGATAGAACAATGACCCACTCAGGCATGCTAGACCTCAGCTTTTCCTGGCCAATTTTTTTTTTATTTTTTAATTCACATAATTTTCTACCACTCATTCATTCTAGAAAAATCCTCCGGAGTCCCTTCCCTTGCATCACGGAGCACCCAGCCCAGTGGGATCCGTCTCGGTCTCTCTGTTTGATCAAGGATGATCCACACTCAGTGATATTCCTCGAGTAACGGTCGACGCCAGAAGACACGATTCACCGGGCCCTGGTGTCTCAGCTCCTGGAAAGACTGGGGCTCTCTCACTGATTCCTTGGCTGTTTGTTTGTTCATGTTTGTAGGCAGGGAGACGGTGCCCAGCAGAATTGGGGAGTTCTGGACTCTCTGCAGCTGGGTAGCCGTTTTCTTGCCTTGTTTGCAGCTTTCAGAGTTCCTCCCATCTTCTTAAACATTTCCATCGTCTTCTATGCTTCTCTGTGCCTCTTTGTTCGCTGCCAAGAGGAATCTGCAGTCTCATCAGCTCTGCACCAACCTCCCACCGCCTTCTGCGCCAAGTCCTCCTCGGCAAGAGAACAGAAAGAAGAAGGATGAAGGGGCCTGGTGGTGCTCACACCAGATGTGGACGGGCAGGGTGGACAGTACACAGAGTTCAGGACAGGGCAATGGGCCTGTACTGGTGGGGGTGGGGGAGGACGGGCAGCACAGCCCGCCTGGTGGGGTGACCTTGAGCCTATCTGGCCCCATGACCTCATGGTGTGAAGGAGTTCCTAGAGGATTCCAAGCCCTTTCCAGCTCTTAAACAGCCCCAAGCCTAATTAAGAACCTTGTACTGATGCTTGTCTCTGGATAGTGAAATAGGAAGGTGATTTTGTTTTTTGTTTTTGTTTAAGATTTTATTTATTTATTTGACAGAAAGAGAGATCACAAGTAGGCAGAGAGGCAGGCAGAGAGAGAGGGAAGCAGGCTCCCTGCTGAGCAGAGAGCCCAATGTGGGGCTCCATCCCAGGACCCTGAGATCATGACCTGAGCCGAAGGCAGAGGTTTTAACCCACTGAGCCACCCAGGCGCCCCAGTTTTTGTTTTTTGTTTTGTTTCTTTTCTTCTGCATTTTGCAAATAGTTTATAGGGAGCTTGCACTGCTGAAGTGTGTGTGTGTTACGTGTTCACAGGACCAAAAGACTCTGATTCTAGAAGAAAATGAAACTTAAAAAAAAAAAAAGGGAAATACGTTTTAAAAGTAAAGGCAGAAGAGACAGAAAGGCCCAACTGGAGGCCCTAAATTCCTGCAGGGGTTAGCGGTGGGGGTGGAGGGGGGAAGTGCCCACCTCCAGGGTGAGAGGTCTTTGTGTACCCGTGGCGCCATCTGCTGGTCATTATGGGAGAGGACACTTCAGCTTGGTTCGCAAAAGGGCCTTGAAGCGAATCCAGCCAACATCGAAGGTTCACAATCAGGATAAAGATCACATTCCATTTACATGCTAATCTCACTCCGTACTTTCCTCCAGAATTCACTTTTGATTTCGCATTGCAGTAACAACTGAAACAGAGACATCTGAGTAGGTCCGTTCTGTACAAGGAGTAATTATGCACAGCCCCTCCTGCCAGGAGAGGCTGGTTCTCCAGCTGCCTCCCCCACCCCAACACCCCATCCCCAGACCCTCCACCCCTGCACCCCCACCTGTCCGAGGAACCTCGCTCCCAGTCCCCACCATGTTTGAACCAGGTCAGTTTCATCTCCATCTGCGTCTGTCCTGTGGGTGTCCATAGATCTTAACTTCCTGAACTTGGACTAATTCAGCATCTCAAGCATTCCTGCATGACCCAACAGCCTAAAGTGCCAGCCAAGCCTGTCCCTCTAGACAACATGTGTCCCTCTAGACAACATGAACCTGCTTTTCCACCTCCCCAAAGAAGGTGGGGTACCTTGCTCTCTGAGGGTCCCTGCTGGGAGGGGACCCCCCTACATGGCTCAGCTGCTGTCTCACCCTATTCTGGACCAAACCCTTCCCACAGAGGCTGCCTGGCCAAAGCCCCTTTGCTGGTGGAGGCTGGTCTGTGGGTGCCAGACGGCACACATACCAGCAACACCCTCTGTTGCGGATACGGATGGGAAAGCGTTTTCCTTCAAACACTGCTCATTTCCATTCTACAAGGCACCTCTCAAAACACCAGTCTTTAAAACAGACTTAACCAGACTCTGGACAGATGCCTCCATCCATGTGTCCAGCTGTGACATTGTGGTATAATAACGTCCCCAGTGTCCGGCACAGAGATTCTAAAACCTTGCAAATTCCTGAGTGTTAGGGGTGATAGGAGTATCTTTGGTTAGAGTATTTGGTTCTTGTCCCCAGTTTCTGGCAACAGAGGGGTCCGGAGAGCTTCCAGGCTGGTGAACTCATGAGCAATGGGGCAGGTTGTGACCCCAGACTCCCTGAGCACTCCTGCAGCTGGACCCCTCCAGACCTTGCCCTAATGTACTTCTTCATCTGGCTGTTCCTTTGTTTCCTTTGTCATGTCCTTTGTGATAAACTAGTCAGTAGGAAGTAAATAAGTAAATGCACACGTCCATACATAAAAGAAAAAAAGTGAAATCAAAGGCAACTCTCTGAACTTCGTCAAGATCTCCACACAGTGTTTATTTGTGAAGAGGGATGAGGTCTCTCCACAAGGCAGAGGAGTGCCTGGGAACCCGTGATTGGTCCTGCCCAGCGGGGAGGGCTGCCCTATTTGGAGAGCAGCAGGAAAGCCCCCTCCCCCGCAGCTCCTACATAGGTGGGAGGGCAGTGCTGGCGGACAGTGCTGCTGAAGCTCCAGAGGCAAGCTTCCAGAGAGAGCCCAAGGTACGTGGGGAGGCCGAGTTCGTGCTGGATTCCTTTTCTGTGGTCAGGGTCGTTCATTTCTAATCAGGCTGCAAACCGTGCAGCGGTTTCCTGTCTCCCATCTCCTGGAGTGGGTCCCGAGTCAGGGGACACATGAGCCTGGTGTTGCACCACTGGCTTTGGTGCTTGCAATAAGATGCTACTTTAGGGTTAGCTGGTTGGGATTTTCTTTTTGCTTTCAAGCCCTTGACTATGAAGACGACTTTCCAAGATCACTATGCTTTTATGTTTTTCTTTTAACTTGACACACCTGTAATTTGTGTTATTATTCTTATTTAACATTTCCCCTACTAAAAGAGTATGGGTTGATGGCATGGAGAGGTGGCCCCCTATTTAAGAGACAAATGAACATTGGCTTCATGCTTGGATCTCTTTGGCGAAAGCTGGTCTGAGGTCACTGAGGGGGGGGGTGTAAGGTGGGTGCTCAGGGTGCTGCCGGACACACTCATGGCCTCCCTGAGTGAGAGACTAGACCATGCCTGCAGGTAAAGAAAGGTCAACAGAAGCCGCTTTGTAGACATCCAGAGGTCACTGGACATGCACGGAGGTTGTGTTTTGCTTTTTTTCCAACATAAGGACCAGAGTCACACCGCAATTGAACATATTAACAGAGGTGGACCCATCACTTTGGGAATTCTGCAGGGAAGGGATGTTAGGGACTAAGCAAGCCGACTTTTGAACCCCCTTCAGCCCTGGCACTGATGGGCTCACAGTGGAACTTCATCTAGGACAGAGCCTGACTGTGGTACTGGGGTTTCTCATCCATGCCGACCAAGCTCCAGGTGCCGGAATGCCCTGAACAGTTGACCTTGGGAAATGTATTTCCACAATAGCTATTGTGGTTTCAGGAGACAGATGTGACAAACAACCAGACTGGGGGGTTGGGGGAAGGGGGGATATCCCTGATGTCATCAGCAGCCCTTCGAGTGCCCAGGCACCACCTTGACCCAGGAGGCTCTGTGCTCCCCCAGACCCTCCGGTCTTCCCCAGCCTCCCATCTCCTCTGAAATTCCTCATGGAGCCTGTTCTTTGCTTAGCTTAGGGCCCATTGGTGCTGCCCTTCATGCCCAGAGAGTAAAAAGCACAAAACTCGGGCACCATCCCCTCCTGAAGAACAGAAGGGCCTTGGGATATGGCGAGTAGGCATATGGGAACAAGTCAGACAGACTGGTTGCAACTTTGCCAGCCGCTATTTTGCAGCCTTGGGCAAAGCTCTTCCCCATTCTGAATCCCAGGACACCTTTTTTTTTTTTTTTAAGATTTTATTTATTTTTTGAGAGTGAGCAGGGAGGAGGGGCAGAGGGAGAAGCAGATCCTCGCTGAGCAAGCATCTCTATGCGGGACTCTATGCCAGGACCCTGGGATCTTGACCTGAGCCGAAGGCAGAAGCTTAACCAACTGAGCCACCCAGGCACCGCCCCCCCAGGACAACTTTCATCCCAGAGAAATAATAACGTACCACCCCATGTGAGAATTAAGGCAGTCAATGTCAGTGGCTGGTCATAGTAAGTGCTGGGTGATGGAGACGGTGGGGTCACTCTGTCCCCAGGGTGAGACTGGGAGTCACCTCTCTAGCACATCTTGACCCCTGACACAGAAGGAGGCAGGGGTCTCCTGACCATGTTTCCATCTCTCTTCATCATTACCCTAAAGCCCCTAGGGGCTTTCTTAGAATGGATTGCAGAATGTGCCAGAGTCAGAGCTAGCTTAGAGCTACAGAATAAAGAGGGAAGATTAACAATACAGTCTGTGCTCAGAAGCCTGTGGTTTCAACTCTTCTGTGTATTTTCCTCCAGAGATCCTCTGATTGGAAAGACTTGGGTGCACCAAAGAAAACCTATATGTATTATGTCATTACTCCCTCATTTTCCCATGCATATTCAAAGGCTTTGTAATTGCCAGCTGGAGCATCTTATCTGTCAGAGAAAATCAAATCTCCACCCTGAATGCATGTAATTCCAGGCAAAAGCAAGAACCTGGGTATTGACGTAGCCTATGCAACGTGAGCACAGTGAAACTATTCCACTTTTGGAAACACGTGAATGGTGCAAGGATGCATTCCTTGCTTAAAATCGCCTGCACGGGAGAGGGAGGCAGGGGAGCCCTCAAACCCTCCCCACCAACCTCCACCCCCTGGGGGAAGGTAACCACCTGGGTTTTTGCTCCTGCAGATCCTGGCACAATGAGGAAGCATCTGGGCGGATGCTGGTGGGCCATTGTCTGTGTCCTGCTGTTCAGCCAGCTCTCAGCAGTCAAGGCCAGAGGCATCAAGCACCGAATCAAGTGGAACCGGAAGGCCGTGCCCAGTACCTCGCAGGTCACCGAGGCGCGCAAGGCGGAGACCCGCCCCGGAGCCTTCATCAAGCAAGGCCGGAAGCTGGATGTCGACCTGGGAGCAGAGGGCAACAGGTACTACGAGGCCAACTACTGGCAGTTCCCCGACGGGATCCACTACAACGGCTGCTCAGAGGCCAACGTGACCAGGGAGAAGTTCGTGAGTGGCTGCATCAACGCCACCCAGGTGGCGAACCAGGAGGAGCTGTCCCGAGAGAAACAGGACAACAAACTTTACCAGCGGGTCCTGTGGCGGCTGATCAGGGAGCTCTGCTCCATCAAGCACTGCGATTTTTGGTTGGAGAGGGGAGCGGGACTTCGGGTCAGCGTGGACCAGCCTGTGCTGCTCTGCCTGCTGGTTTTCATTTGGCTTATTGTGAAATAAGCTTGCAGGTGGGCCGGCTGGCCACGGGGATGAGAGGGGGAGCCATCGGCTGGGGTATCCCAGTTCTCCTCTAAGCCCCAAACCCCGTGTGTCCCAAAGGTACCCAAGAGCTGTGATTCTTCAGTCCCTCAAGGCACACTGGCAAGTCTCCCCTGGGGAATCTGTCTGTATCGGGTAAATGTGTGTGTACCGAGCCCCTGTGGGCTCTCCCGAGGGCGACCTGGCAGTGCCTGCCTCCTCGGCTCCCCAGGGAGTGTCTGGTACATCGCATTCTGCAGTAGAAAAATGTTCGCTGAACAGAGAAGAGAACGTGCCAGGGACGGGGCCATACACTTCCCAGCATCCCCAACCCCTCCTAGAGACAGGGGTTCTTCCCACTGTGTAGACAAGGAAACTGAGGCTCCAAAAGTTGAAGAGGCTAGAAAGTAGCAGAGCCAGAATGCGATCCTGGTTTGTCCAACCCCAGATCTTCCACTCAGTGCAATCCCAGAGCTGCCCTGTGATTCCTTTAGGGCTCACCCAACCCGAACCCAAACCCAGATTTCCACCTGAGATGATGGCCATGGATCCTGCTACCTGGCTCCAGGCAGGTTGTATTTAATTCTTCTAATTAAACTAAGACACAGTAAAGGGATAAGACGAACATAGAGGTAAAGCGAGAGAGAAAGGCCAGAAATCATGGCGTAAGGCGATCTTGCCTGGCTAAATTCCCAGAGCAGATCATTTCCACAGCGGGATGTGTCTACTCAAAGATTTCTTTCACAAGAAGGATAAGTGTTTGCTGTTCCTCTCTCTGAAATAGCACCTGGATTTGAGAAAATATTTTTAAAGGACACATTTGCTTTGTAACGTTCCCCTAGCGCTAGGTGCCTCTTTTTCTGTACCTGCGTGGGAGAATCCTTAACTCTACTCCCTTCACACGGTCCGCTGGCCAATCACCAGCTGTTCTTTTAACAGCTGTTGGGGGTAGGGCGGTCATTTCTATGAGCCACTTGTCACTATAAAAAAAATAATTCCTTGCCAAAAAGTTTCAAGAGAAACTGTATCTTTAGGGAGACCTAGCAAAGAATTCACTCTTACCATCAGCAAGAGATGTGGTCCTTGGTATCTACCTCTTATTAGTTAAATATATAGTGCAAAATATATATGGCTTAAATACAAAAAATGAATCTAATGCTCTAAGATGTCCCCACAGGCCCTCTGGGGTGCTCTTGGGGACCCCCAGGAATTGTTGAACCATATTTGGACTCACCGGTTACCAACTATTATCAATTCTCCTTTAAAGAGAGTCTAAAAAAATAAAAACAAAAATAAATTTTAAAAAATTAAAAAATAAAGAGAGTCTGCAGAGGGGGCAGGGATGTGCATTCTCAGTGTATCCTAAGTATTTTAAAGCATGAATGTTGATAATGGTACCTCTCACTCTGAGCCTCCACTGCTATCAGTGTTCTTCTCAAGGATACTTGTGGAAGGTTTTAACAGAGAAAGTCAGTGGAGAACTTGGGGGCAGGGCAGCCCAGGATAGCAAGTGGCCTTACCCGAGGGGCCTGGGGGATCAGTGCTGGAGGAGGGTGGGATGGAGGATGCCAGAGGGCTTTAGTCCTCCAGCTGCCAGCACTGCCCTCACCATCCACTTCCACAGTCCTGCTGAATTCTTGAGCAGAGCACAGGATAAAAGTACAGACTATGTACAGGCTATTTCTTGCATGTCAGTTTTTTATTTTTAATTCTTAAACAATAACAATAGCAAGAAAGACAGGGGGGAAAGAAAGAGAGAGAGAGAGAGAGAAAGAAAGGAAGGAAGGGAGGAAGGGAGGGAGGGAGAGTGAGGAAGAAAAGAAAGAAAAGCGACTTACTAGTAAGCTGGTGTTGAAATTTTCAGTCCAGCTCTGCTGAGTTTAACCAAAAGAGCACACAGAGCCACAGAAGCAAAATGACTTCATTTCTTAGGCAAACACAGGCCGAGATATAATACATGTTCTGTAATTGCTGTCTTTTCTCATTTCATTAACATTTCCAGAAACCAGATTTAAATGGGGTGTGAAGGGCATTTGTGTATGATGATTCAAATGCCAAGTTTATTCATGAAGCTTTTAACTGAGGCTACACGTGCTTGAACATCCTGGCTGCTGTTTACGAACGATGAGGTCCAGGGAAGGCTTTTCAAGTCTGGTTTTTCACTTTAGCCAAAGGTTGTTGGGTGCCTGCCACGTGTAAGACATTGTGAGGGACGCCTGAATTATTCTAGATACGGTCGTTTTAAAGGTGAATACTTCACCAACTACTGCTTTCTTGTCCCCTCCAAGTGCTGACTTTTGAAAATGTAATTGTTGTAAAAGTGACATTCAAATTATAATAGAAATCCAGAACACCACATTCCCCCCACAACCCAGTATCTGATCAAGTCAGTGTTTTCAATCTGCCCTCTTACCTCCTAGGCCTTCTCCATTTGCATATATAGATGTACATATCAGCAATGATACTATAGATCTGCTTTTATATTTCAAATATTCTCTTTATTTTACAGAACTTTATTCGATGCTTTCATTTTTCTATGATGTTTTAATTCTTGCCTCCCCCAACCCACCTCCTCCTTCCTGCCTGATCTGTAGTCTCCATGTTTTCACTGTGCTTAGGTATATAAGGGAGGGTTGGTGGTTGTTTTTTTTTTTTTTTTTAATTTGATTACTTCTTTTAAAAATACCTTAATTGTTGTTGTACATATCACATTTATCCCTCAGCAATTTGCTTCTGTGGCTTAATGCTGCATCATGAAACTCTTTCCAGCTCAACAGCTAGCTGGTTAGCAAACTTGTCCTTTTAGATTGCTGTATAATTAATACTCCGTAGTCCAGACAGACACTGGTTGATTTCATCACTCTCTGTTGATGCACCTTCAGGTGCCTCAGTTTTTCACCACTGCAAACAATAAACATCCGCATACATACAGCCTTGCAATGTGTGTCTTTTGTTTCTGTGGACTGGTTTAAATTTAAATAATTTAAATTTTTCTGGATGGGACTATATTACGTTTCCGCATCGCTGGAGCCATGCTCATTCCCACCTGCCATGGAGGGTGCTAACCTATAAGGGGTTTTATTATGTCTTTTGAGTGTAAGAAGTCACCACTTCTGTAAATGCTGCTCGAACACCTTCTCACACAGCACACCCAAATCCTCCCCAGTAATTTCTGACCACAGGACCATTTGAAAAATCCCCAAACTGTTGGTAATTCCCATCCTAAACCTGGCTTGGGGTCCCAGAAGATCCAGCTGAGAAGCCTGGAAAGTGGGCCGTGTATGTTGGGGCTTCGGAGGGTGGGTATGTGCACAACTCCGCACTTCCTGAGAGTCAGGGAGGCGTGGGGTGAGGTACGGTTCCTCTCCTTTTTATCCGTTTTCATCAAGCCGTAGTAAATGCCCCGTATTCCACTGCGCATGCGCTCCAGGAGGGCACGCCCCAGAGCAGGGGCGTCAGGTGCAGTGTTCAAGTAGCCCCCGGCTCTTCCCTTCAGGGTTCCGGCAGCCAGCCAGCCTCTCCCCGGAGCCTTCACACCCCTTCTTGCTTAGGATGCACTTGGCAACATTTAGAACCCCACCTTGTGGTCCTAGCGACGTTCGTCCCGGGGCGTGGCCCTGAGCTTGTCTTGAACCACTTACACTCTCTACCTCACGCTTCCCGATAACAAGTGATGGGCTTGGGGCGCTGGCCCACAGGGTCAGGCGCCCCCCGGAACCACTTCCTACCTTGCGGTTTGGTCACATCTTGCATTTCCACCATGTTTTCTTCATGTGTTGTGTATGGCTGGTCAGGGACACCCTAAGGTGTCTGACAAGTTCCAGCCGCCCTAGCTGGAAGCTCAGACAGTGCTCCGTTGACGAGCAGAAGCCCCTGGGAGACCCAGCTGGGTGCCAGTGGCAGGGTGTCTCTCATTCTGCCTCGAGACCATGCCCTCGCACCCAGCACATGACTCCTTCTTCTCCTATCCTCAGGCTGGCAGCAGACCCCTTACAGCTGGTCACCCAGCTTCCCCAGTGTAAGGGAAGGGAACCAACCTCACATGTGGCTGGGAATGACAGACACCTGCACAATGAGAATAAATCTAACATTGCCAGCAAAATGGGAATAAGGTACTCTGTTTGGGGGACATTTCTAAGCCCATCCCAGACCACTCAAAGCCAACTCAACAGACTCAGCGGTCTCCCTTGGCAAGTGGGAGGCTCCAGACGGAAAGATATCCCCTGTACGTGACCATTCTCCTTTTAAAGGGACCTTCCTGGTGACTGCGCCCAGTCCAGAGCTGACCACCGCCCCCCCATCACCACCACAAAGAGCTTGTCTTTGAATGCTTAAGTGTCACTGCCTCCTCAAGATGCTTCCCCTACTCTGGTCTGAATTTCTTATCTCCACCCCCACCTGGACAGCCCTTGGAATTTCCAGATCTTATTTGAATGGAAACCTTTTTGTGGGAAAGCACTCCTTTCTTAAACAATACATATTGCTTTAACTCCAGAGGGCTTAGCTTTCAAGAGTGGAAGGAAGTTGACAAAAAGCCAGAGAGGAACTTGAGGAAGTTAGAAACAAGTCAGACCTAACACAGCTGGTTTCCCGGGATGGAGGGAAGGGGCGGGGGAGGAGGTTAGGCGGGAGAGGGCAGGGGCCTGGGAGAGAGAATTACACACGGGTTCATCGGAGATGCCATCAGCATTCAACAGGGTGAGGCGTTTTCCCCAGACCTCCAGGCTCAAGAAACAACCTTCAAATAAAAAAAGAGAAAAAAGAAAAAAGAAACAACCTTCAACACCAAAGGGAGTGAGTGTCAAGGACTAAGCAGAGGGAAGGGTCCAGGATAGGGTCCTGGTTAGCCAATTCCCCTATCAGCTGTTGTACTTGAATTTTCAAATCCATAAATAGGATTTCTAATTGTTTTAACGGGTGTTTTGACTCAGGGCCACTTAGCAGACAAGAACAAAATGACAGAGTTACAGCATCCACAACATGGTGATTTATAAGAAATACGTATTTAGACATCTAGATGAGCAAAATACATTTCTTTTATGTGTTTGATCTTCATCTGTGGTTCTTAGCTCACGACTCCGCAAACTCTGGAATTTGCTGAGCAATAAAACGAGCAGTAGCGTCTTTTGTCCTCACACTCAGATCTCTTGTCCTCAGTTCCTGAAATCGGTTCACAGCCATAAAGGTGAAATGGGTGTCTTGTTATTCATCACCAGTCCCTTCATGAGTTTATGTTAATGAGGTGGCCTGGAGCACACCTAAGGATGGGGGCTGGTTGCTGGGGGAACCAACCAAGACCAGAGGGTTGGAGCTTTCAGCACTGCCTCCCCCGATTTCTGGGGAGAGGAGAGGGACTAGAAGCTGAACTAATTACCAATGGCCAATGAGTCATCAGTTGCACCCAGGTAATGAAGCCTCCATAAAAAAACAAAAAAAGCTTCTGGAAGCTTCCAGATTGGTGAACACGTGGAGATTCGGGGAGAGTTGTGCATTCCAAGAGGATGGAGGCTCCGTGTCCTTTTCCCATACCTTGTCCTATGCATCTTTTCTCTCTGTCTGTTCCTGAATTATGTTCTTTTATGATAAACCAACAATCTATTAAATAAAATGTTTCTGTGATT
Source organism: Martes martes (assembly GCF_963455335.1). Classification (NCBI taxonomy): domain Eukaryota; kingdom Metazoa; phylum Chordata; class Mammalia; order Carnivora; family Mustelidae; genus Martes; species Martes martes. The sequence goes on from NC_137896.1 coordinate 29,831,631, forward strand.
TTTGTGAGCTACTCTAATAAATTAATCGAGCCCAAGAAGGGGTTACTGGAACCTCCTGTCTATAGCTAGCCAGTCAGAAACACAGGTGACACCCTAGACTTGGAATGGGTGTCTGAGTGGGGGTGGGGGGGAGTCTCAGAGGACTGAGCCCTTAGCCTGTGGGGTCTGACATTACTAGTATCAGAACTGAGTTGAATTATAGGACATCCAGAATTTAAATAAAAACTTGGGAAAAAAGAGAATTATAGGACACCCAGCTGGTGTTGGAGAATTGCTTGGACGTGCGGGGAAAACACACACACACACACACACACAGACTCACATTGGAATTGTGTCCACAACCCTTTTAGCATCTCTTAAATGTCTTTTATCTCTCCCTGTGCCTAAGCAAAACCCCACCATCAACTCTGCTCCCCTGGGGGAAAAAAAAACAAAGGGGAGCAGGAGGCAAAGGGTTGGTGGGTTTTCCTCAGAACTTTACCCACATGGCATAGCCAAAGGGTGGAAGGACCTCCACCCACCCAAAGTTAAAGGATTTTGGGCACCTGGGTGGCTCGGTGGGTCCTCCTGTCAAGCTCGGTGGCTTGACCGGTCAAGAGGCAGAGGCAGGAACAAGGGAGAGCCTAGGTCAGAAGTCTTGCCTGCAGTTTCCTCAAGAAAGGCAAGGCAGAGTGAAGCTAGAGTGAATCGTTTCACTGGGCTTTGGGCTATCGTGGTGGTGTCTAGTCTCTGGTATCTGGACTGGCAGGTAAAAGTAGAGGAGAACTGTCTCCAGGAGTGCCTGGACAGAGGAGCATGGCTCTGGATGGAGTACCTCGCATCTTGATGACAAGCTCCCAGCTGAGTCCTTTGCTGTATCTAAGAATTGGCAGGCCCTGGGACTCCAGTCTCTCCCCCATCAGAAAGGTTTTTTTGGTTTTTTGTTTGTTGGTTTGTTTTTGTTTTCAAATATCAAAACATCACGATATCCAGAAAATAAACATGATTAACGCACCTTGCTAATTCTGAGCAGCTTGTGCAGCATAGTTGCTGCCAGAAGTGGAAGACATGTGGGCAGTCGCTTCTGGGGAGCCTGTGTGACTGACTCCCCACACAGCAAACTCAGTTGTTTCCCGTGTCCCTTTACACGATTCATTCATCCCCCCGACAGTGTTGATAGACCTACCAAATCACAGCTAAGATCATTTCAAGTGGCAGGGGGAGGGGGCTCTAGATAGGTTGAAGATTGCCCTCCAGATCTCTCTCCCCACCTGTGGCCCCTGGAGCAGCCGCTGGAGTTCAGGATCATGTGGCAGTAAATCATCACTGACATGCTATCACGTGTGTGTGACCATGCACGCGACTCTGCAGGGACATAATGAGTGAATGAGCCACTGTCGTTCCTTCAGGTTGCTGATCCTGCCGGGTGCGATGAAGGAGTGCCGGCAAGACAGTTTTCCAGAAAGGGCTAGTCTGAAAGGATGGTTATGGGTCCCCAGGGGAGAAGAGTGGGAAGGGGCAATGTTAGGGAAGGGGGGAAGACTTTGGCATATTCCAGGGGCTGCAAGGCATTCAGTCTGCAGGGATGTGGGGTGTGGGGGGAGTGATGCCAGGCTGGAGACCGTCAGGGGAAAGATCAGTAGCAGTTCCTCCTTGTGTCTTGTGTCCTGTCTTGTGTCCTATAGAACAGCATGTCTCAAGCGGGCACATGAGTTCCTCAGAGATCTTGGGCAAGTGCAGATGTTTCTTCAGCAGTTTTGGGGTGGCCAGAGATGGTGCCATTGAAACGAGCTCACAGGTGATGCCGGCACTGCTCGCTGGTGGAGCACTCTTAAGGGGCGAGGGTGAAGGTGAGAGAGAGCTCCGACTGACTGAAGGGTGTTGGGAAGGTGACTGCCACAGCGGGCCAGTCTTTAGAAAGCCGGCTGTAGCTGCGGGGTGGGGAGCGGGCACCAACAGCCAGAGCTGCGGGAACCCCCCGGAGCACGAAGAGGTTAATTCTGGCGCGGAGTGAGTTTGAGGTAACCCATACAGATCTTGCTTCATGTCTGGCTCCCTGGCCCTCACCCCCTGCCTCACCCACTTCTCCTCCCCGGGGGCGGGGGGGGCGGTGCTGAAACCCCCAGAATGTCTTCCACTCCAGCAAACGTTGTGGCTCTGGGGTGCCTGTGGGTGTCTCTCCGTCGTAAAGACTCAAGCCCATGGAGGCCTAATGTCACTCGCCTATTACACAGTAGAATCGTTTAGTTTAAGGGCAGAATTTATTTCAGTAGCTGTCCCCAGAGTATATAAAGGGTGTTCTATTCCTCCTATTCATGTGTTCTAACAAAACTTTACTGAATGCTATGAGGGAAATCTGTACAATAATGAAATTTGTCAAAACCTTAGTATCTATCACTTTGGGGTATACACCATCCACAATGATGGGGAAGCATCAGAGGCTAGAAGGGGTCTGTGAGGCTGCTATGGGAGCTTGCAAGAGGGACAATTAGCTGTTCCCAGGGACTCTGGAGATGACACTTACGCAGAATCAATAAAAAGTGAGAGAAGGAGGCCAGGAAGAAGAAACCCAAAAGCCTCGAGGTCTAGAAAGAAGTGGCCAGTGTGGGCACTGCACACAGCCCCAGGTAACATTAGACTAGACTGTGAGTAGCGCAACAGCGGTGAGGAATGAAACAGAGTGATCCCCAGAGAACAGGACACAGCAAACCCTCCAATCGGAGCACAGCTGAGCTCCCAGGCCGCCAGGCTCCACCCACTGGCCTGTCTGCTAGGGAACCCACTTACCCAGTGGCTTCTGTGTGCGGGGTATCTGTGCCAGGCCTCGGAATGTGGTGATGGGACCCACAATAGAGGAGCTTTGAACAGGTCAATGGTGGAGACAGCCTTGAACTAGGAGTATGATTCTCTAATTAATCTCATATGTGGGGCCCCTGGGTAGCTCAGTCGGTTAAGTGTCTGACTCTTAGTTTTAGTTCAGGTCAAGATCTCATGGGTTGGGAGATCGAGCCCCACATCGGGCTCTGTGCTCAACAGAGTCTGCTAGAGATTCTTTCCCTCTGCCCCTTCCCCCACTCACACACTCTCTCTCTCTCTGTCTCTCTCTCTCTAAAATAAATAAATAAATCTTTTTAAAAAAATTTCACATGTGATGATCTGCATGCATGAGTAAAGGGGATCTGGGTATTAAAATTGGGAGTTGATGTTTGAGACCTAAAAACCAAATGGGGTTGAGGCACATCCAAACCCTCTTCTAGGGGTTCCTGGGTGGCTCAGTTAGTTAAGCATCTCTTAGTTTTGGGTCAGGTCATGATCTCACAAATTACTGGAACACAGAGCAACATGGATGATCTCGCAGACATTACATTATTAAGGGAAAGAAGCCAAATGCAAAAGAGCGCACACCACTGTATAATTCTATTTATAGGAGGTTCAAAAACAGACAATACTAGTTTATGGCAATAAAGGACAAAATAGTGATTCTCTTTAGAGTAGGGAGGACTGTGAATTGGGAAGGAAGGAAGAGGGAACTTTGTCAGTCATGGAAGTTTCTGTATTTCATTCTTGGTAGTAGTTATGTGGGCACACATACCCATGTACCTTTTTTCACATATTACACTTAATATTAAATACTTCGTTGTATATAAATTAAACCAGTTTTCTAGAAATCTCTACAAGCCCAACATTCACTAAAGCGGGTAGACTAACCATTCTGAGTTCTCACTCTATTCTGCAGTTGGCTCCTCCCACTTGTCCCCACCAAGGCTGCCCAGAGCCACCAGGATTCCAGTCACATGTAAGCAGGATGAGTTAGGCCACTGGTCCCTGAGGGCAGGGAGTGCTTCTCATGGTTACACATGTGACACCTGTGGCCACTGGCCAGGCTGGGCACCACCTGGGTGTCTCAGGGCTGCTGACCAAGCCAGGGGACAAAAGATGGACAAGTCCCTGTCTCTGGGCCCCTGGGAAGGCCCAGGCTCTTTGTTGGCTCTGACCGGACACGAGTGGCAGAACAGAGTCTCTGCCTTCGTTCCAAGGTATTGTTAGAATCCGTTTGATGTGGGGCATGAGGGGGACTGCCCCTGAGAGAAGGGTGTGGAAGATCTCTGAGCACCAGCCAGGACAGCAAGGCAAACAGCTCTCTAGGCCTTCAGCTGACCTGCAGGGCTGGTAGTGGGGTGCAAGGGCCCCTGGACAGCAGAGTTGCAAAGGTCAAAGGAAGCATGCAAGAAGCATACATCTGAGCTGCTTGGGGTCTGCTAGACCCATGTGAGCAGATAGAGCAGGTGTGGGAGCGCAGAGCGCTCAGGCTGAAACCATCTTTGAGTCTCACTCTGCCGTGATGAGCTCTAGACCAACAGCACTTAACCCAGGTCTTGGCACACAGATGGTGCTGAATTAATGCCTTTAAAAAAAAAAACAAAAAACAAAAAACAACAACAACCAAGCACATCTTCTCAAGTCTCAGGTCCTCCTTCTGCTGTCTCCAAAGTATGGCTACAGAATTTCCTGAGATTCACAGCCCTGCCCTGCCCTGCCTGGAGAGGGCGGCATTGGGGGTGGCGGTTAATCCAGGTAAATTAATCAGGTAAATTAATCTTACCTGAAAAAAATCCAACACTTGAGAGCAAAGATTCCGGAACCAGAGACCCTGGGTTCAAAATCTAGCCCTTCCACATCAGCTGTGTGACCTCGGGGAAACACATTAACCTCTCAGATCCTCAGGTCTTCTTTTTTTAGTCTGTGAAATGGGAACAATTTCTGCCTCACAGGTTTGTTATGAATATGTTTAGCTATAAGATAATACATGTAGAATGCTTAGCAAGGTGGCTGACACGTAGGAAATACTTTATAAATGTTCGCTCTTGTCTCAGGTCAGTTTCCCAGGAAGTGGAAAGTGAGAAGGAAATTTTAGCACATGTGATTTATTGGGAAAAGCTTCTTAAGAGAAACTGGAAAGGGAGTAAGGGAAGGAAGGAAACAATAGGGAAGAGATGATGCCAAGCAAAGATATGGGCTCAGCTGGAGTCAGTCCTCAGCCCGATCCTGCAGGAGGCTCTGGAGTATGAACTTGCAAGCCTTCCTAGAATGAAGGAGAGTGTGACCGGAGAGGCCATGAATGCTGCCCAGGGCTGGTTTTCTGTAGAACACTGCAGATAGGTGGGAGACACTGGCAACAGCCAGTCAAAGGGAGTCACAGGGATCTGGCCTGGGGATCTGCTACAGCTATTGAACCACAAGTAATCCTGTGTGTTACTTCTTGACTTCCCCTGTGTTCCCACGTAGAAGGAAGGTCAAGTATGCCACAATCCTTTCGAAGATCTACCTTCGCCTGGGTCTAGACCCAGCTTCGTGCCCTGAGGGTCTTGATGGCTGCCATTTGCCCACACTCCTCCCCCCTGCCAGGGCAGTACCACCAAAGTGTCTCAGTCCTTCCCAGCCCCAAGACAAGGGGAGAAAGAAGAGGTCAAGACTCTGGGCTGCTTTCCTGGGGGTTCTCCAGAGTGAACTGGAGCCCATCTTGGTCATTGTGTTGCTGTGCTTGAGAAGAAATACAGTTTCTCAATAAGATGAATTTTCTCCATCTCAATGGCCAACTGAGCTCCACTCTGGTGGGTTCTTTGCTAGCCCAAGAAGGGCTCGGGATGACGTGAAGATCCTCAGGGCACTTCTGCAAAATGAAGAAGTTGGAGAAGAAGGAGACCTGAGCTCCCGCACTGTGCCATGCTTGGGGTGTTTGGGCAAATCATTTCGCCTCTTTGAAGAGTCCATAATGTCCATAGTCCATAATGGTGGGCAGAATACCACCTACCTCATGAAAGTCAAATAAGAGGATGCATTTGGAAATAACTGGCACAAAATGAAGGTCAATGGCCTCAGAATTCATGAATGTATCATTGTGACAAGACAAAAAGGTAAGATCTAAAATCGAGATTGTAAATACACTTGATCAAGTCCAGGGAGAGCCGGCTTCTTTCATTCCCCTTACATTTAGAAAACTGTGTTGCTCTGTAAGTTAATTGCTGTCTTGGGCTGGGTTCCCCCAGAAGTTGGTCCCGAGACAAGGATCCATATACAACTATTATATCAGGGAAGTGAACCCCCAAACACTGGAAGTGAGGAAGTAGAGGGGGCCTTAGCAAATTCACTCTGTGGGCAACTGGAATTCATTCTGCTCAGACGCTCTGGGAGGTGACATAGAAAATGTGCTCAGAGAGGCACTTGGGAGACTCAGTCATTTAAGCATCTGCCTTCTGCTCAGATCATGATCCCAGGATCATGGAATCAAGCCTGCTTCAGGCTCCTTGCTCAGTGGAGAGCCTGCTTCTCCCTCTTCCTTTGCCCCACCCCTAGTCATTCTCTCCCTCTCCCTCTCTCTCTCCATCTCTCTCTCTCACAAATAAATAAATAAAAATCTTTAGGGGCGCCTGGGTGGCTCAGTGGGTTAAAGCCTCTGCCTTCAGCTTAGGTCATGATCCCAGGGTCCTGGGATCTAGCTCCGCATCGGGCTCTCTGCTCAGCAGGGAGTCTGCTTCCCTTCCTCTCTCTCTCTGCCTGCCTCTTTGTCTATTTGTGATCTCTGTCTATCTATTCTATAAATAAAATCTTTAAAATAAATAAATAAATAAATATCTTTTTTAAAAAATCAAAGAAAGAAAATGTGCTCAGCGTTACCCCATCTGAGGGCAGGGGAGCTGGGGAATTTATACACCAACACTCTCATCATTGGTTGAGGACCACTCCCAAAAGGCATTGATTCCTAATATTTCCAGCCTGCCATTTGCATGGTTTGAGTGGGCTTCAGACAACGCCGGCTCTGTCTCCTAGTGGTGAGAGTTGAAGGCAGGAGAAGAAAGAAACACAAGACAAAGACACTTTAGCACTGAGAAAATGAGTCCAATCCAACTTTCAAATTTCTGGGTGCCCACCCATCCCTACTAAGCACCATAGGCCATTCCACCTGCTTTTATAGGGACAGACCATTCTGCAAAGCCAAGCCTGACAAGTAGCTCACCTTAACCTGTGAATCCCAAGTGCTGGTGGCCTTCCCACTGCCAGTCAAAACCGGGAAATAAAGACATGCCTCTAAACTTGCTTTAGGTATTCATTTTTTCTAATTGTAAATAGCACACCACAGCTTAGTTGGAAGGTCTGGTAAAGAATATGCTAGAAAACTAGGGCAACAGTTTAAAAAAAAAGAAGTGCTCTTGTTTAGCCAAAGAGTATGCATCTGAGCATCAAAAGATGAGATGAGAGTAGCTTTGACTTATAATTATAGCGATCTTTCAGGAAAAATGTGCTTTATCAGCTCATCTTGAGCGAGTGTTAAAGATAATGAAGACACAGCTAGCTATTAGCTTCAGAAACTACTGTCTCAGATATACAGCCCAAATTGACAAGGCCTGAGGATCCTGGAGGTAGGAAATGACATGTGCTGGAGTCTGAATGTTTGTGTCTTCCCAAAATTCCTCTGCTGAAATCCTCACCCGCAATGCAACAGTATTAGGAGGAGGGGCTTCTGGGAGATGATTAGGTCATGAGGGCGGAGGTTTCATGAATGGAATTAGTGCCCTTATAAGAGAGACCCCAGAGAGCTCCCTCGCCTCTTCTGCCCTATGAGAACACGAAGAGCCAACGGTTTTAGTTAGTGTGGTAGCTGACACTACCACACCCCGAATCTGCCAGCCCCTTCTCTTGGACTTTCAGACTCCAGAACTCTGAAAAATAAATGTCTGTTGTTTATAAACCACCCAGGGGATAGTACTTTGTTAGAGCAGCTCAGGCTGAGACAAGATGCAACAGATCTCTGATGCTTGTTCTGCAAATCCTACACTAGCAAAGGTTCTCTGTCCAAGGTCTCAGGGTTCCTGGATTTGGGGTGCTTATCCTGCAAGCGTCCATAGAGGACCATCCACCTGCCCTTGACACCACCTCAGGATCCCTGATTCCACAAAGATCTCCTGTATCCCGTTGTAATGGCTTTAACACCTGCCCATAGATCACACTGGACTATCTTCCTTGGCTGCCATAACCTCCTTCCATGGATTCCCAAGCAGAATATAGATTCCTTAGTGATAAGAGCTGGGATTTCCGCCTCTTTTGTGTGGCACATGGTGCCTAGTGCAGAACTGAGTGCATCAGCCCAAGGAATGACTGAATGAATGAATGAATGTCACTATCTTGCCCTTGGAAACCCAGTTTACTCCTTCCGAACTACTCCTACTCCCACCTGGGAGACTCTGTCATGTCTTAGCAGAACTTAATATATCTTCATCACTGTCATAGCAACATTAAATAAGTGGCTCATTGTGATCTGGGATGACTTTCTTCATCTTCCCTCTTGTACAAAAGCCCAAGTACTCCGGAATTTACCTGCACCATAAAAAAGGCGAAGTACAAAATCACTGAAAAGAGATCGGGCAGGTTTATGAGAACATCCTTCAGATGTATCAGAAACAACGCAGGTTGGAAACATGTCTGATTCTCCAAAGAAAGCAGAATGAAGTGATCTCTACCGTTTGTTTGGATCTACAGTTCCTCATTTATGAGGGCCCTCCAGATCTATTTAAAATCCTCTAAAGATGTTCCACCTTGTCCAGAAGAAGTTCACGGCACCTCTGCCAAATGCATGAGGTCCTTCATAAGCTGGTCCTGCCTGGGTCTCCAGGCTCACCTTCCATAATCCCAGCACATGTCTACAGTCCCACCATATCACCAAACCTTCTCAAGTACTTCCCCCTCCTCACTCCCCCCTGCAGAATTCCTACCCTGCAATTCTGACTCCCCTGCTGTGAGCAGGTCAGACATGACCTCCAGGAGACCTAAGATTCTAGGCGAGATAACTGGCCCCTCGTCACTCTGTGACGCAATTATTCATGTGCTCGTGTATCTCCCATAGTGCACCGTGTCTCCAAATCCAACCATGCAGTTTAGTCACCTGGCGTTCCTTTACACAGCTGCTGTCCCCATCCTGCCAGACGGCCTGCAAGGACGAGAGCCCACAGGTGGGGTCTTCAATCTCTCTCTACCTGCTTGAATCCCACTGCCATTGAGCCTCTTTCCTTCCACTAAGATGTTATCCTTCTGTCTTGGAAACACCAGCACTTACTCTGATATGCTCGGGGGAAGTGGTTCTCCTGCTGCTCTTCACGCCCGCTTTCCAGGCTTGGTCTTCCCTGATGTAGGGTCAGCTCAGCACTTGCTCTGAGGAGACCCTGAGGTCTTCCTAGAGACCAGCCGCCGGAGGAATTACTGTTCCACGATCAGCCAGCAGGGGGCAGTGCAGAAACACACGAACTAAGCCGTTTCGTTTTAGGGTCATCTTTCCTGACAGAGCCCATCTCTGGTCTGTGAAGATAGCTTGAGCCACTCCTCAGGTTCCGTGTTTACTTAGATTTTTCTCTGACCCCTAATTTCTATTAAACTATAAAATCTCAAATGACTTTCTGGGTTGCTTGAAAAGGCAGCAAGCCCTTACCAGTCCGTTCCAGATACATGAATTAAATGTGGGCTAGAAATTGTGGAGCCTGGTACTATGTTATCAGATCTGAGTCAGCAAGACTTTTTTTTTTTTTTTTTTTGCCTATTACATGCAAAAGTAGGAACGCTAAATAGTTTAAGCTGGGACATAAAGACAAGCGGGTTACTCCCCACCCAGCCCCAGCTTTATCGAGGTATAACAGACATATAAAATTGTAAATTATTTAAAGCATGTACAGTAGTGATTTGATATACATATTCACTGGGAAAGGACCTTCTGCATCTAGTTAACTAACATATCCATCACCTCACGTATCTATCTTTTTTTGGTGAGAAGACTTAAGTTCTACTCTCTTAATTACACAATACGGTGTCCTCAGCTATTGTCACCATGTTTTACATTATAGTCTCAGACCCTATTCATCTGACAGGTGAAAGTTTGTACCTTTTCCCAACTTCTCCCTCTTTCCCAACCTCCCTAGTCCCAGAAACGGGTGGGTTTCTAATCCTCTCTGATGCCTTGAGTTCTAGAAAGTACCTGTTTGTATTCTGTTGGAGTGTCTGGATGTGTCCTTTATGTCTTATTTCTTTTAAGATTTTATTTATCTATTGGAGAGAAAGAGCATAAGCGGGGAGGGGGAAGGGGCAGAGGCAGAGGGAGAAGCAGACTCCCCCCCTGAGCAAAGAGCCCTACATGAGGCTGGATCTCAGGACCCCAAGATCATGAGCAGAGCCAAAGGCACACATTCACCCGACTAAGCCACTCAGGCCCCCTGGATGTATTTTTTAAATATGCTTTTAAATGTACTGTAGATTTCTTTCTCTGACGAATTATCTTTTTCTGAAAAGAATGATCTAGCATTGGGAAAACATCAAATCCTCCACGTTTAACCATTTGCACCAAAAGACAGGTGTCTTAAGGTATGCTGTCATTGATCTCCCAGAATTTTAAATCATGTCATTTTGACCCTGAAGTTGCAACTTCAAGCTCTTCTGGCTACTGAGTGTGTGGCCAAGATCATCTCAGCAAACTCTCTGAAGCACATTCCCTACTGCATTATCAGCACCATGAAAAAATGTTTCTATCTCATCCTTTGTTTCAAAAACACACGCAAGCACATTCTTCTTCTTTTTTTTTTTTTAAGATTTTGTTTATTTATTTGACACAGAGAGAGAGAGATCACAAGCAGGCAGAGAGGCAGGCAGAGAGAGAGGAGGAAGCAGGCTCCCTGCTAGGGGGAGAGCCCGATGTGGGGCTCGATCCCAGGATCCCGGGATCATGACCCCAGCCGAAGGCAGAGGCTTTAACCCACTGAGCCACCCAGGCGCCCCAAGCACATTCTTCTTGATACCTGCGGGATACCCTGGTCTTGGGAGCCATGGCAAAGGCTGACTGGGGGGTCTTTTATACCTACTGGTCACATAGTTAAAGTCATGCTGGATAGTCAATGAAAACCAAACGCAAACCATCGCTATCTGCCTTTTAAAGTAATAATGTAGACATGCCAGTACAGGAGGGCTTCAAGGGAGTTTTGGACTTTAAAAAGCACTTTGTAAATCACCAGTAAGAATGATTAATCTGCATCTTGGTCAAGGGTATTCAGTAGTCTCTCAGACACGTCTGGAGTTGAGCACCCCATCTCCGGGGACAGCTGCAAGTTAACCCCATCCTTCCTTAAACACCAAGGATTCCTCTGTCATATACATTGGGCATTTTACTCTGGCTGATACAATTGTCTCCCACAGGGATGTGGGTTAGCAGTTCTGATACAAATACACTGGAATTGAATAATTAGCTAAATGGATAGTGCAGAGCATGTTTCAGGCTTCTCACTGTTTGGAGTGGGAATTCGCAGAGAAGCAAGAGAAGGAGGCTAGAATGACCCATGAGGTAATGGAACAGAGTTAGAGACATTGGTATGAACTCATGTGTAGCTCAATGTGGACATAGAAGTTTACATGCAGAAACATTTATAAATACGTGTCTATGCTCCAATTAGTGTACACACATGTATTTTTCTTTCTCTGTCAGCTAAGAAGGCCTGAAAGAAACAAAACTCCAGTACTAAAATGGACCTAGCACCCAGGGCTTGGTTTCTTTCTTTCTTTTTTTTTTTTTTTAAGATTTTATTTATTTATTTGACGGGCAGAGATCACAAGTAGGCAGAGAGGCAGGCAGAGAGAGGGGGGGGGAAGTAGGCTCCCTGATGAGCAGAGAGCCCAATGTGGGGCTCGATCCCAGGACCCTAGAATCATGACCTGAGCTGAAGGCAGAGGCTTTAACCCACTGAGCCACCCAGGCGCGCCAGGCATTTGATACCATTTTCCAATGAGAGGAATCAGGGCTCCTTGGAGAAAGGGCTGATTGTATGACAGGAACAGAAATATACAAGAAGGGCCTGGCACTTTGTAGTGCCAGAAAAGAAGGAAGGGCTACAAAACAAACAAAAAACAAGCAAACCCCCAACCATGGGGCTATATCAAAGGGATACAGGAGCACTGGAAGAGCTCCCAGTGGTGAAAACGGTGACAATTTGAGCAACGAAATAAAGTCGTATTGGATTATAATCCGAATAAAATAAAATAAATACCCATGAGGCCATGCTGCTCTAAACAAATGATTGAATAAATAATAGACGGGGGAGAAGAGGTAAATCTCCTGGGTAGAAGAATTCCAAATAATTTCTGTAGATATTCTGCCCTCAAAGGGGCGGGGCCTACTCCCTTCTCCTTCTGTGTGGCTGTGCATAGAGACCTCCTTCCAAGGAGAGCAGTGTGGGAAGGGGGGCAAAGCCTACTTTTACAGTGGAGGAGCTAGGTGATCAAAGTCAACAGCAACAGTGATAAATCATGTTGAGAGTGTGAACTACTGATACCAAGTGAGGAAAATGGTACTTTACCATTGTGGTCTTTTCCTCCCCAAAACTCATAAATCAAAATTAATCATGAGAAAACCTTCAGACAAATCCAGCAAAGGGACGGTCTACAGACTACAGTCTGCCCAGTCCTCCTTAAACCTGTCAAGGCCATCAAAAGCAAGAAAAGTCTCAGAAATTGTCACAGCCAAGAGCAGCCTAAGGAGGCATGACCAAAAAATAGTGTACAATCATTAACTGTAACAAAAGAACCATACTAATGTAAGGTGTTAATAATCGAGGACATGGGGTATGGGGCCTATGGGAACATTCTGTACCGTCTTCTCAATTTTTCTGTAAATCTAAAACTGTTCTAAACAATAAGGTCTTGTTTAAGAACACAAGAAGCAGAAAAAGAGAAAGTATTTGTGGTATGTAACAGATAACAGATTATTACACAGACTATATAAATAACTTCTATTATCAATGAGGGAAAGATAAACAAGCCAACAGCAAAAACAATGACAAAGAATATGAGAAGGCAACACCCAGAAGAAATGCAAGTGACCGGAAGCATAAGGGAAAAAAATGCTTGATCTCACTAACAATCACAGTAATGCACATTACATTAAAATATCATTCGGACTGTTTTCCCTTATCAACTCAAAAGACTGGTGATTTGCAGTCTGAGCAAGGGGATGAAAAATAAACAATACTAACATGTTTGAATAAAACTTATGTATTTAAATATAAGTTGACATAATGCATTTTTTTCAAAAAACTCAGAGTTAAGGAAAGGCATTATCCCTTTGCCAGACTCTCGGAGTAATTTTGACTCAAAATGATGGGTATGAGAATGCAGGTCTCGGTCAGCCTCAGACAAATGCAAATGGGAACTCCCATGAAACACTACTACACACAGAGTAGCCAACCTTGGGAAATGCTGATGAGGATGCAGACCAATCAGACCTTCGAACCCATCAGGTGGGACTGGCTCCGCCCACTTTGAAAAATTCACCTGGGCAGGATCCACTCAGGCTAACCACGCACCTGCTGTTAAGTCCCAGCAAATCCACCTCTCAGCAAATACCCCACAAACGTGAGCGCTTCTGGCCACCAAATGACACACGCCAAAGTGTTCATAATGTTTTAGCCATGAGAGCTAGACACTGGAAACAACCCAAATGTCTGTGCATGGTAGAAGGGCTAAAGGGTGGGACAGCCACACCCTGGAATTCGGCCCTGTAACCAAAGAGGACCGACTGTTGCCACGAACGAGAGGAACGGGTCTCACAGACATTGCTGCGCAGGAGAAGTCAGGCGCAAAAAAACGAAACGAAACAAAATAAAACAAAAAACACATATGGTATGGCTCCATTTTTTTGAAGTTCAAGGATAGGCTAAGTTAATCTGAGGTGATAGAAATGAAAACAGCGGTTTCCTTTTGGGGGGAATTGGGTGGCATTGAGATAGCCTGATGGGAGAATGGAATGTTCTCTACCTGCGGCAGATGACAGGTTATGCAGGTAGAGATGCAGGTAAGGTGTGTGCACTTTCTTACATATTAGTAAATACATAAGGGAAAAGGAAGAGACAGATGAGTCTTTGAAAATGGGGTAATTTACTGCCAAATGAGAATCACTTGGCTGTACCTGCTGTACGGTGTGGAGGTCAGGTTTCAAAAGGACTCCTTAAAACAGAGGAATGATAAATACAATGTGGTCCATCCATATAAGGGAATATTATTCAGCCATAAGGCGACATGAAGAAGGGGTGAATCTTGAAAACATGCTGCTGAGTGAAACAAACCAGACACCAAAGACCACATGCTGTAGGATTCCATTTAGATGAAATGTCCAGAAGAGGCAATTCCGTGAAGACAGGACGTAGATTCGTGGTTACAGGGAGGGAGGAATGGGGAGTGACTCTTACAGACATGGGGGTTCTTTTCGGAGTGATGAAAATGTTCTGGAGTTAGATAGTGGTTGTACTTGGACATCTTTGTCAATGTACTAAAAACCACGGAACCGTACACTATAAAAGGGTGAATTTGACAGTATGGGAATCATATCTCCAAGAAAACCGCAGGGCAGAGGCGGGTGTCTGTCCTGATAGGGGAGACACATAAGGACTCTGTCTGGGCCGAAGCCCTTGGATCCTGGGACATGGGCTCCCGTGGCCGCCTTTCCACTCCCGGGGCAGCCAAGGACCCCAAATGGAGGAACCAAAGAAGTTGTTTTGGTCTCTGTGCGGCCTCAGGGGCACAGCTGGAATCTGCTGGGGGTAGGGGAAGAGAAGGAGTTCCAGTATGGAAGGAGGAGGGGTGGCAGGGAGTCACCCCCAAACCTGGGGCTCTCATCGTGGAACATCCATGCCTCTATCAGGTGTTACAGAGGGGGTGCCAGCAGCAGCAAGCCAGGGAACCCCGATGAACCCCACGTCCCTCCAACTGCAAGATCTATGAAGACAGAAGTACTGAGGGGCTGAGATGGAGATGCTAATTAACTCCTTCTGATGAGTTTCAAGTCAGCAATCAAACCCCGGGGGGCTCTCCAGGGCCTCAGCAGCTCTGGACAGCTCCTTTGTGACGCGTGTCTCCTTCTTGGGTAATGCTGTAGAGGCCAATGAGGGTAAGGCAGCAGGATCCAGAAGAAAGGATGGCTCCCCAAAGCGCCCAAACAGTCTGCTGTTTCTCAAGGGCAAGGACAGGGTCTGGCATGTGGTTCCAGCCTGGTCCACATGGGAGCTTAAGGAGGAGACATACAGGAGACTATTTTTTTGTTTCACGTTTTAATTCAATTACACAATCTCTTTCGTATCCACCCATTCTCTTATGCACTTTACTTGCTTCTGCTGATCTACGGGGATTTTAATTAAAAGCTTAAAATGGAAAATGAAAACTCATACAAATAAAATTATTTAACCACTAGAGATGCTGACTATTATTTTCCAAGCTTCAAAAATGCCAGGTAGCATTTCTTGAGTGCTCAGTACTCGCTGAGCCCTGTTCTGAGAAGTCACTGCGGCTTGCTTAACCTGCATCGGGCAGGCACTCTAATTATTCTCATTTCACAAAGGGAAGACTGAGGCTCAGGGATTAGGCAGGATTGGTAGTAAGCAGGTGACCCAGGCTTCAAAGGCCACACTTTAATCTCCATACCTTGTTGCCTCCTTTTAACAAACTTTTCTAGGGGTGCCTGGGTGGCTCAGTGGGTTAAAGCCTCTGCCTTCGGCTCAGGTCATGATCCCAGGGTCCTGGGATAGAGCCCCACATCAGGCTCTCTGCTCAGCAGGGATCCTGCTTCCCTTCCTCTCTCCACCTGCCTCTCTGCCTACTTGTGATCTCTGTCTGTCGGGTGAATAAATAAAATCTTTACAATAAATAAATAAACTTATCTAATTTTCATCAATAAAGTTGGAAGTTCATCTCTCGTTGCTGGGGTCTTCAGCTGAAGGTCGTGGCCCTCGTGCAGGGGCAGCGAGGAGTAGATAGATGCCTCCACCCACTCTACATTGTCCCACTCCCCACTCGCAGCAAGACCACGTAGGTCGGCATTCCTGGTCCCAGGTGCCCTGCCAGAGGTTTGGAAAGCCTGGGATCCACAATCCTCCTTTCAGCTTGCAGGTCACATAGGCAGTCCCTGCTCGGTCCTCACTGTTTTCTCGTCTATTTCCATTTCCTGCATCCTCGCAGGGAAGAATGGCCAGAGCACCCGCCTCTTTCACAAAGGCACTTGGGGTTCACATGAGACCTGGGCCAAGTGGCTGAGAGGTGGACTGGGCCATCTCTCCGTGAAGGGCTTGCTGCGGCTCCGACAGGGGCTCCTGCCGAAGTCCGAGCCTATGCACCCAAGGCCAATTCACTCTCTGCCCACCTGTGGCATGGCTGATCAAGCCTGCAGATTTGGCAGACACTAATTTACCAGTACTTTTTTTTTTTTTTTTTGAGATTTTTGATGATTTGACAGGGAGAGCACACAAGCCAGGCGAGTGGCAGACAGAGAAGGAGAGGGAGAAACAGACTCTCACTGAGGAGGGATCCCAATGCAGGGCTCGATCCCAGGACCCCAGGATCATGACCTGAGCCGTAGGCAGATGCTTCACCGATGGAACCCCCCAGGCACCCCTCTAATTTACCAGTCCTCAGAGACGGATTGTCTGTTCTAGTTCCAGCTACAGACCTAAGAGAAAGGAGTGTCAGGTCCACCAAAAGACAAACCAGAATGTCCATGGCCTCCTAAGGCACAACCTCCAACAGGCGACGATCCACGAGGCTGAAGCAGGCCCGCCGATAAGGATGAAGACGAACCAGAGGGAGCAGCCCCAAAGGCCCGCCTGACCCATGAGGTCTCCTTTGTTCTCCGCAAGGCTAGGACGCGTCCAAGCAGTGAAGGCCAGCTAAAGGAAGCCTTGGCTCCGTGTTTCGTCATCTCTTCCTGCTGAGGGAAGAATGGAGCTGGCAGGAAGGGAAACCGGACAAAGAGCCAGAGAAAAAAAATCAGAGGTTCCCTGGGGAGACGTGACAGCTGGCCCAGGTGCTCATTGTGAGCAGGGGAGGGCGGGGGGGGGGGGCACCTGTGTGAGAACAAGCTGCTGCCCAGGAATCTGCCTCAAGCCCTAGGAGAGGCGCATGCCCTCCACAACCAAACTAGGGTCCAGCCCCCCAATCTGACTTTCAGGATCTCAAAAGGGACCTAAAACTGGCTTTGAAAAACTTGACTTTTTCCATATACATTTAAAACAGAACTCCCGTTAAAAAGCAAACGTTAACTCTGGGGAGCCACGTATGGTCACTTTATTGGCCAAGAAGAAGCTTCTCGGATCAATTAGCCACCATCCAGGGATGGGCGCAAAGCTGGCTTTGCAGCTCGGGTCAAAGGTGGGTAGACAAAAGGATCCAGAGAGGTTTCTGCCGCGAAACAACATGTGAGAGGTGCTCAGGCGCCCAGCCCTGGTGCCTCAGAGTTGGGAGGCATTGCTCAGATCTGAAGGGGGGACCTCTGACAAGCCTCACAAAGGCAAGCCCCACACAGAGATTGTGGAGAACCCCAGATCACTCTGCTCCTCGTACCAGCCGTATGTGGCTGACCTTGAGCAGGTTCCCCATCCGCCTGGGCTGTCGCCATCTCCTCATTCGCAAGGGGACAATAACAACCTACCTCTTGGGGTCAGTGTGAGACCCTTGAGTGCTTTGCGTTGGGTCTAGAACATAGGAAGCGCTCAACAAATCCGAGTAAGCACCCTGCCGTGTGCCTTCTGCCCTCTCAGTCACATGCCACACGCGCACCCACCGTCTACCCACCCTCCGTTCCCTCTGCCTTTCCAGGAATGGTTCTGGGGAAGGGGAATCGGTAGCTGGGGGTAGTTTTCCATCACACCCCAAACCGGAAGCCGTGGTCTACTCTGGAATACGTTATTAATGCACTGGCTTCCCCACAAGGCCATGGTCACCGCCTGGTGTGACTCCCCTTGCCTCCTCTGTACATGGTGCTCTGCAGTGGCCTCCTAAGTGACATTCTTGCTCCCTCTCACACGGGAACAAGGAAGGCCTATTAAAAACAGAAAACCTCGTTTCTCTCTGTCTCTCTGTCGCTCTCTCCTTAAGACCTTTTAAAAGCTTCCCACTATGTGGCACCTGGGTGGCTCAGTGGGTTAAAGCCTCTGCCTTTGGCTCAGGCCCTAATCTCAGGGTCCCGGGATCAAGGCCCACATCAGGCTCTCTGCTCAGCAGGGAGCCTGCTTTTTCCTCTCTCTCTCTGCCTGCCTTTCTACTTGTTCTGTCAAATAAATAAATAAAATCTTAAAAAAAAAAAAAAAAAAGCTTCCCACTGTGTTGAGAATAAAGTCCAAACTCCTTACACTGGCTTCAAAAGCTCTGTGGCTCTCTCTCACTGCCTCGTGGGCCCTTTTCCCTCTCTAACTCTGCTTCAGCCCCCCAGGCCTTCTGTCAGGTCCTGAAACTCAAGTTCTTTCCAGCCTCAGGACGTTGTCTGTTGTTTCTCCACTTCATTCCCTGTGTGGAAAAGTCCTTCTTAACCTTCAGGCCTCAGCCTAAGCAGCAGGCCCTCACCAGACCTTCCCAGGCCATCCCGCCAGGAGCAGCTTCCTTTTGCTGTATCCTCAACTATCTCAGCTCCTTATTTCCTTCAAAGCACCTGTATCAGCCAGCTACTGCTGCAAAACAAGCTGCCTCTAAACTCCGTGGCTTCAAGGCAGGCTCCTGCCGGTTGGCCGGGGTTCAACCGTGAGCCTGGGCTCAGCTGGACAGCTGTGCTCCTCCCAGGAGGACTGTGAGTTAGCTGGTGGGGGCGACTGCTCATGTCTCTCATCCTCCCACCGGGACTAGACTGGGCACATTTTCTCGTGGCAGCAGCATGGGGACAACAGAGCAAGGAGAAAGGTGGGGCATCTCTTCAGACCTCAACTCAAGACGGACACGCTGTCACTTCTACCCACATTCCATGGGGCAGAGAAAGTCTTGTGATTAATCCCAATGTCAAGGAGTGGAGACGTGTCCTCCACCCATAAGGCAGCCAAGCAGGCACACAGATGCAGGGAGGGATGAGAAATTGGGCCATGCAGTCAACTGTTACCATCTGGGATTTGTGATTGGTATCCTTGTTCCTCCCTTCTCTACTGGAGTAAGTGGAGTAAGTAAGCTCTGTAAGCTCAGAGCAAGCAAGGAACTTGTCTATCTCATGTATCTTTACCTGGTCTCTATAACACCTGGAACAGTGTTTGGCATGTGACAGATGGTCAACCAGTCCTTTATTAGCTAGCATCTGAGTAAGCCCCGAACCACAAGTCCATGCTGAAGTCCATTCTGCAAAGGCATCCTGACAGGTGAATTTCCAGAAATGGCTTCTGTGGGAGATTGACTTGAACACAGACACATTTTTTGCTTAACAACAGAGGCTTTTATTAATCACATGCAGTTTCATACCTAATTGTTAGCAATTGTTTTGGACATGGCCTGAGAATTACAACAGCCATTATGGTCCAGAATGGCAGAAACAGCCCAAGAGAATGGCCTTGATCAAGGCAAAAACTGTGCAAGGCCTTCTCTGCCCTGGACAGGGCAGAACTGAAAAGTTCAGTGCAGGACCCAGACCCAAACCCTTCTGACCTCAAACCTGCCTATCCTTCAGAGAAGGGAGTGGGCAGAAGGTAGCCAGAGAGTAAGTAACAAAGGTTGACGGTGCTCCCCTTGTGCCTAGAAGGAGAGTGGGGCAGACAAGTAGTTAAACTGTTGTGGAAAGCACCTAGGAGCATGAAGACCAGTAGCCTTGGCCATGAGGAGGCCCAGCTCAGCCAGTGAGCACAGTGAGTAACTCTGGCTTCAGGGTCTGGAGTGCCTACTGTTACACCATCAAACCACCAAATACCACATAACTCCGAACAGGGCTGCTAAGCAAATGGAGGGAGACGTGTGGGGCAAAACCCACACCTCTGTGGGGCGTCTCTCATCCATGTTTGCAAGCAGTGGTAGCCAAGCTTTTCACAGGGGACACCCCCCAGGGAGCATTCAAAATATGCTTAATACTCTTATTTATAAAGTATATCCATACACTTTTAAGTATCTTTCATTCTAATGACCCATCTTCTGGACTTCCTGCATTTACATTCTTCATATTATCTTTTTAAAAAAGATTTATTTATTGGAGCACCTGGGTGGCTCAGTGGGTTAAGTGTCTGCCTTTGGCTCAGGTCGTGATCCCAGGGTCCTGGGATGGAGGCCTGCGTCTGTCTCCCTGCTCGGCGGGGAGTCTGCTTCTCCCCCTCTTCCCAGCTGGTGCTCTCTCTCCCTTGCTATCTCTCTCTCAAATAAATAAATAAATTTAAAATTTTGTTGTTTATTTATTTTAGAGAGGCAGCGGGGGGAGGGCAGAGGGAGAGGGAAAGAGAATCTCAAGCAGACTCCACCCCGAGCACAGAGACAACACAGGGCTCCATCCCACGACCCTGAGATCTTGACTTGAGCCAAAACCAAGAGTCGGACACTCAACCACTGAGCCACCCCAGCAACTCATTGACATTATCTTTGATCTACATTTTTTGCCCCTTAGGATTTTTTGAGCACTTTAGTCTAAGAAAAATTAAAAAGTTGTAGTTATTGCCACTTGTAAGTCCCCACCGAGGCGTTCCATCCCCACAGCCGCCCCATTAAACAGATGAAGAAATGGTGGTGCACAGAGAGCAGTCAAGGGCTTACCACGGTAGGACAAGGGTTTGAACCAGAGCCACCTGGTGCAGAAAGCGTCATAATGCACCAGGCATGTGTCCAAATCTTTATGTCCCAGACACTGAGCCCGGGGAGGGCTCACCAGCCGCCTTCTGAGGTGTGGGGGCTCTCCTGTGCCCACAGGGTATCCCTTCCTCTTTTATTTTATGCAACGGGATGCAGGGCGGACACTCAAGCTACGGAAGGGCGCCAAGGTTAAAATGTTGCTATTTGTAAGATTTTAAAAATGCAATTATTGCCGTTAAAATAGAGGTTGTAGTCTTTTCTTTCCCGGCCCCACTTTGGCCGCCCCTGCTCGGAAACGGTGAGAGAGGGAGCGTAGTGCAGCATCTAGACCACCAGGGGGCGCTCCAAAACCACTGACCCCGATGGGCGCGGTGGACCTCGCCGGCAGCGCAGGCAACCTGAGGAGGGAGGCTTTCTGCAGAGTTCACTTTCCACATGCTCATCAGCCCTCAGGCCCACCCAGTCTAACAAATGGGCGGGCTGTTCTTAGCCCCAGATCCTTCGCAGGGCTGAGCTCAGGAGAGGGACTTGGGCCGCGACACTGCTAATAACCAGATGGGGCAATGACCATGAAATTCTCAGGGAGTTGCAGAGCCAGGAGGTACCCCCTGGAGATGCCGCCCTTCTCTTCTGCGGCCACGTGTTTGTTGTTTGTTGTTGTTGTTTTTTTTTTACCACGTCCTGAGACAGGTTTTTGAAGACCTTCTTCCTGATTTTAGGGGGAAGCTCCAGCAGGACATTCTCCCTAAACAGAAATGGATTTTGAAGGGCGCCTCTCACTAGGCGAACTCTTACTCACTCACTCATGTGTCATCCAAATGTTCCAAGGTTAACATGACAGGACTCTGTCTCATTGACCTGACCATGACGTTCCAAGATGGCGCTCTCAGACCGGGCAGGTGTGGGATGTGGAAATGGTGAGGCAGAGCACAGGGGAGAAGAAAGAGTTCACACCCACAAGCCCAGGAACTGCATCTTGAATTCAGTTCCAACAAGGGAAGGGCAATGCCCAACCCCACAGAATACCGGAGTCTACAACATTAGGAGCCAGGGGTTATCTGCTCATACAAAAGGCAAAGACCATTCATTTGTTCAGTGCAAGCCAGAAGGATGTCTTGAACCTGGGGAATACAGCAGTGAACCAACCGGATGGATGAGACCTGTTTCTGGGAGTTTCCTTTGTAGGGGTGGAAACAGATAAATAAGCGAGACAATGTCCTACACCAGCTGAGTGAAGTAATGAAACAAGGCAACATGGTAACTAGGCCCTGGGGAGAGTTGGTATCTTGGGTGGGATATTGATACACAGATGTAAACAACTGTCAAAACTCTCCAAACTCTACACTCAAGATAAACTAGGTTCATCTCATTGTAGGTAGATTTTATCTCAATTAAAAACTTTTAGGGAACCTGGGTGGCTCAGTGGGTTAAAGCCTCTGCTTTCGGCTCAGGTCATGATCCCAGGGTCCTGGGATCGAGTCCCGCATCCGGCCATCTGCTCAGCGGGGAGCCTGCTTCCTCCTCTCTCTCTGCCTGTCTCTCTGTCTACTTGTGATCTCTGTCTGTCAAATAAATAAATAAAAAATCTTTAAAAAAAAAAAACTTTTAGAAATAATGAAAAGAGTGATGGGAAGGAAGACATTAGCTAGAGCGATCAAGATATCCTCTATGCAAGATGGACATTGGAGCTGCGACTTGAACACTAGGAACAAGCTAGAGTTAAGTTTGCCATGCCAACATCTGGTGTCTCTTCCTGCCAAGAGGCTTCAAGAAGAGGAGCCTGTGCATTCAAAGGGCCCAGGTAGAGAATTGTGGAAGGCACGGGAGGCAGGTGTGAGCAAAGGAAGCAAAATGGCAAGTGTGTGAGATGAGGTTGAGGGGAGCTGGTGATGAGGGCCATGAAGATTGTGTAGGAGTTCATTCTAACTGCAGTTGGAAGCCCTTGGGGGATCAGATAGAGAAAAGATAGAATTTCCCAATCTGATCGGCCCAAGGCAGAGCATAAGGAAGGGCAGGAGAAAGCAGCCAAGTTGAGCAGTTACCCGAGGACCAGTGGTTGGCATGACCTGGGCAGCAGGTGGGCAACTGGACACCAAGATGTCCAGCGAGGGCATTATGGCCACAGGTGGAAGGCACAGCAGGGAGTGGACAGGACCTAGAAGACTCAGGAAGATCTAGGGACACTTGGGAGAACCCCAAGGCCTGGGGTGATCCACAAGTGGACACCAACGTATGCTCCCAAAATAAGGCCAAGAAAGTGAGTCAGAAGAAAAGGGACAAGGCCGAATGCCATCAGCAGGAAGGACACTCCCCAGCTACTGGCCTGAGCTCCATGAATACCCCATTATAGGAGCGCACAGGCCAACCTCTGGTCACAGCCCAAGGAAGATGGTTGTTCCAGGAAACAGATGCCTGGTTGGCTCACGCGGTGTATTTATCCCTGAGTCTGTAGGGCAAAGGGTTTCTGTAATGTGGGCAGGTGGCTGGAAACTCAGCAGAATGTCCCCCGAAGACCCTCAGTCACTATTTCTGTCAGGCAGATACCTTTGTCTTGACAGCTGTGAGCTCTGAGGTGAATGAAGGAAACGAGCTTGAAGTTGTTCTTAAAATACCCAGTGGCCTAGACTTCTTAGGGAAGGAAAAGCCAAGCTGAACATCTGAGATGGGGCCATCTGCTGTCACCTGAGAATGGAGACAACCTCACCCAAGGTGAGACAAGTTGGAGCAAATCCCTAGGGCAGGGAGCAAGGTAACAGAGGGGCAATTTCAGCACGTCATTAAGGCTGACACAGAGGAGGGCTTGGCCTTCTGGATTACCAGCAGCCCCTCCCCAGGAAGGGCGGTCTGTTGAGAGATGAAAACGCCCTCTTTCTTGGCTCTCTGTGTCATAATGGGATCTTAATGGTTTCCAGTGTTCAGTGAACAACAGGGGGAAAGAACCAAAGCTTCCCAAGATCACTCAGTGCTTTGGGAATTTCCCATAAGTATGTGGCAGTCTTGAGGTGGCTTACAAAAAGAGAGGGATCCCCGAGAAGCAGGGTGTTAGGGGCTGGGGGACTGGGGTCAGCCCTGCCTTGGCCCCGTTTCACTTATCTTTGTTTTTCACGCCTGGACGATGTTCCAGGCTTCCACTGGTATGTATTCTCTTGTCTCCTAAACAGGGTCATCCAAGGACTGCAGGCACTCCTTTCTGTCTAACTTCATTTTTCCCGAACTAATTCCAGTTTTCCATAGTAGGAGTAGGCTGGAAAATGGCCCCTAAAGATACCAAGAACCTGTAAATGTTACCTGATATGGAAAGGGGCTCTTTGCCAATGTGATTAACTTAAGGCTCTTGAGAAAGGGAAATTATCGTGGATTATTTAGGTAGGCCATAAATAAATTTCTGGAGTGTCACCTGGGGCAGAGGAGAGAAGCCTTTCTTTTGGGGGGATCCAGAAAACGGTAAGCTGAAGAAATGCAGAAGCAAGTTTACAAAAGTGTGGAATAGTTTAAATATCCACATCTAACACATAGCTGCTTTTAACACATATGGATACACCAAGTTCATGTAGCAGACCTTGTCCATATCCACTTGCCGTTTCTGTGCACATACACTTGACCTCTAAAGGCCAGCCCTTGTGTCCCTTGGCCTGTGGACTTTTCTTTGGCCACGATAGCTTCCTCTTTCTGTTGACCCTGAAAGCCAGAGATGCCAGAGAATTAATGCCTCCCCCAGCCTCCAAGGGCAGCCCTCTCCCTGCCACTGATGCCTGATGGAAGTTGGTGTGTAAATACCCCGGCGCTCTCACCCCTCAGTGGGAGGACTCTGAACTATGCTCTACCCTGGCTTTCAGAAGTCTCAGGTGGGATGGAACTCCAGTTACCCAGAGAAGCAACTTAATTTATATGCAAAATCTCTGTGTGTGTGTTCATGGGATACACAAGGATCAGGATGGGATACCATCCTGTCTCTGTCTCTTACCAGCTAGCTGTTCTCACCAACTCTCTGTTTTGGCATCTACTTTCAGATAGTGAAATTGATCTTGTGGTACATCTCTAGACTTTAACATACTTTCTCTACAAATTCTGAATAAGGAAAGTACTACACACAGTGAAACACAAACTCATCGCCTGGACGTAAAGCTCTTTTATGTAGTTCATTGAAACCAAATTGTTATCTTTCAGTATGTCCCCCAAGAAAGACAGTATTACAGATCTTGATCTCAGGGGGGGTACATTTTTGAAGCATCTTCCTTTTGGGGGTGAAAGTAGGTTAAGTCATGACCACTCAGCAGGGTCCTTTTATAATATCCTGTATGGAATCTTTGGGTGGCTTATCCTTTAAGTGGGGGCTCCTGAGATTTTGGGTTTTCCCCTCACCATACCGAATGTCACATTGGCTTTGAAAAGCAAATTCATGACTTTAAGCTCAGCTTAAAGTTAGTATTATAAAGCCTAAAATCTGCACTACTTTCATCTTAACTCAGGGTAAATTTCAGTGATTACATTGAGAAGAACATGGTTGTATGATCCCCAGAGGGATTTTTGGGTCCTAGCTCAAAAGCTGGATGAACTTCTAAAAAGTATTATTTCATCTTTTTTAACTAGATCCTTAGGTGATGGGTGTGCACATGGCACTCAGGGTAAGGAGTGTTATGGGGAGAGCCTGTGACCTTCCAGATCAGGAAAATCAGCTGGTGTTGCAGGCTATCTTAATACTGCTTTCTCATTTTTCAGTGTTTAGGGCTTAAGGCCAGTGTTATTAGGGTTTAGGGTTCTGGATACCAAAGGCAAAGTCACGTTTAGGTCCAGGTAAGCCTCAGGGTAACCTCTGTCACAATTCTCATATTATTTGAATTATTAGGATGAAGGCATAGCATCATTAGGGGGAAGAGTGTAAGGTTAAGGTTGAGGTCAGGATATACGAGGGTCTGCTCTAGTCTGCTTTCCAGAGTTGACAGTTTAGGGTTGTTAGTTTAGGGTAATCAGACATTTGGGTTAGGTCAGGGGAGTCCGAGTCAACCATACATCAATCCTCTGTCATTTGGAACTCAGAGTCTTCGGGTTCAGCATGAATGGCCTCCCCAGGTCAGGGTTAAAAGTAGGTATATAGGGGCGCCTGGGTGGCTCAGTGGGTTAAGCCGCTGCCTTCGGCTCAGGTCATGGTCCCGGGGTCCTGGGATCGAGTCCCGCGTCGGGCTCTCTGCTCAGCAGGGAGTCTGCTTCCCTCTCTCTCTCTGCCTGCCTCTCTGCCTACTTGTGATCTCTCTGTCAAATAAATAAATAAAATCTTTAAAAAAAAAAAAAAAGTAGGTATATAAACAGAACCCTGCTCTTTAGAGCATGGATGCTGAGTCAGTGGGGTGTGGGTAATCGGGGTCAGGACAGATCATCAACAGAGTATCTGCGCCATTGCCTCTTGGGGTTTTTAGATCACTGCGTCATCAATGTCAAGTTCATTGAAGTTGTTAGCACTAATGTCGCTGACAGTGGGAAAGTCAGGCTCATTAGCACTAATCTCCATTTAAACGATTTAAGGTCAATTTGGGTTTAGGAAAATTTTGGATCAATTAGAACTGTTTCAAGAGTCTGGGATTTTAGGTGTAATTAGGCTCTCTTGGGTCTTTTAGGATCTTTTGGACTGTTGGGTTTTAGAATCATTTAAATGTGAATTTTTAAGGCATTTGAGGGGAGGGGTGCAAGGTTTAAGATCCTTTAGAGTCCATTGTGAACCTTAGGTACATTCAGAGTTGCCCGAGTTAGTATAGGATCATGTGGGATACTTTGGGGCATAGGGTTTTTAGCATCATTTGAGAAATTTTAGGGTGTTTAGGGTTATTTAAGATTTAGGGTTATTTAAGATTTAGGGTTTCATTTTGTTGAGGATCTTTGAGGACATTTTAGAATGTAGAGTAGTTCTAGCTGTTTTAGGATCCTTTTGAGGCATTTAGGGTTATGTAACTTACAGCCTTGTTATACAGAGTGTGGCCTATGGACCAGCAGCCCCCACAATCCCCAGGAGAGTGACAGTAAGGCAGGATCTCCTGCCACCCCCACACATCTGCTGAAACCAAATCAACATTTTAATAAGACTGCCGCCCTCCCACCACCACCACCATCAAGAGTCCCTCTGTTCTAAGATCCTTTAGAGCCATTTGGGACCATTTCCAATCGTTAGAGCTTTGGGGTTGTTAGACACACTAGCCATGGAGCCTTTGAAATGACTGGGTCTTTTAGGGCTGGAACGAAGACCATTTTCTTCATTTAGGATATTTTATGCATTTAGAGTTAGAGTCATCTAGGGTTCAAAAATACTGAAGATCCTTTAGAGATTTCGAAGTTTCAGGTTCTTTCTGGATCGCTTGGAGCTTTTTAAGCTTTAAGTGTTTGAAGTCTTAGGCCATTTTGGGTCGCTTAGGATACCAAAAGGTTCAGGAGCATTTGGAGTGATTTAAGGCCCATTAGAGAGTCTGGGATGTCCAAGGTCATTTTCGCAGGGATTCCAGGGGTTACAATTGTTAAGAAACTTGGGCCAAGACCATAAAGCTGTAATTAGCACGGGCGTTCTTGGCATCTTAACGTGTTTGTGTTCAGGGTACCGCTGGATATTGACTGGTACATTCCACAGATGTTATCAAGGTGCCCACCCAGGGTCAGGCAGTACTCCAGGGGTTGGGGTTACCCTCACGAGGTTTGGGTTCTACTGGAGGAGATAAATCAACAAACCAAACCAGGTCATGATCCCAGGGTCCTAGGATCTAGTCCCACATCCAGCTCCCTACTCGGCAGGAGAGCCTGCTTGTCCCTCTGCCTGCCACTCTGCCTACTTGTGCTCTCTCTATCTCTCTGTCAAATAAATAAATAAAACCTTACAAAAAAAAAAAAAAGTCCCCCTGGTGATTACAATACATTCAAAACTGCTGGCACCGAGTTTACAAGAATCTTCAGGACCCTTGAAGCTTTTATTAGGGTGGGGGCTTCTAAGGGCATTTTAGGGTCCCTTACTATCATTTGAGTTCGTTTAGGGTTCTTCACGGTTGGCTTAGTGCATTTATCTTTGTAGGGTACGAGTGGACATGTGAGGTAATTATTTTTAAAATAGATTAATTGGATAATTCCCTGAATCCAAAAGTAATCTTTGCTGCCACCATGCCTGGACCTCTCCTCCCCTAAAACCCTTTGGAGAAGGAGAGCCCCTGCTCTTTGGGGATGTTGGTCAGAGCAGCTCCCGAGATCAGAGACCCTCTGGTGTGTGAGGTAAGACAGAGGAACAGGGACTGTCCCCTGTGCCAGGGTGGGGCAAAGCATACATTTTCCAGAATCTACCACACGAGGCCTCAGTTAGCTAATCAGGGCAGTGCCTCTGGTACCCAGTTCTTAATAAAGAGAACTTCAGAATTTCAGAACCCAAGTTCAACAGTCTGACAGCATATTCTGGATGACCTCAGGTTTCCAGAATTTATAATAGGGTTGTTGGTTTTTTTTCCTCCGTTTGAAAGCTGTTGCTTTTCTAATTCCTGAAAGAAGCATTGAGCGTATGATTAGAAAGCGGGTTTGGTGTCCAGGGTGACTGAGCCCAAAGACAAGGCATTCCCCAGTTCCTCGCGCAGAGATCCTATCCCTCCGGCTCCTACTGGTTTTCTCACAGGCTCTGGGACTATGGATGTGAGCCTTGCTTTCTGGTGTGTGTGTGTGTGTGTGTGTGTGTGTGTGTGTTGTGTGTTGTTACATCAGTGTGTATGCATGTGATGTGTGCTACATGCACACACACAGGGACTGCATTTCAATTGCATGGACAACGAGGACTTAAGTCTTGCCCTCAGAGAAGATGGACCCCAGCAGGGGGATGAAAGCCTTGCTGGCTTTCATTTTCTGGCTACTGTTTGTGTTTTGTGTGTGTTTCTTATACATATATGTGCTTTTGGACCCTCAACATTTTGGGACATACTAGCAGGAAATTTTAACCTAAAAGCCAATGTAATAGAAACATAAAGAAAACATAATCCTAGCATTCCAATGCAACTTTTTGCATTGGCTTTTTTTTTTTTTAAGATTTTATTTATTTATTTGACAGAGAAATCACAAGTAGGCGGAGAGGCAGGCAGAGAGAGAGAAGCAGGCTCCCCACTGAGCAGAGAGCTGA
Source organism: Martes martes (assembly GCF_963455335.1). Classification (NCBI taxonomy): domain Eukaryota; kingdom Metazoa; phylum Chordata; class Mammalia; order Carnivora; family Mustelidae; genus Martes; species Martes martes. The sequence continues at coordinate 29,860,318 of NC_137896.1, forward strand.
TGTGGGGTTCGATCCCAGGACCCTGAGATCATAACCTGAGCCAAAGGCAGAGGCTTAACCCAATGAGTCACCCAGGGGCCCCTGCATTGGCTTTAAATAGAAGCCTGCCATCCTCTTGAATATGCTATGTTATTCACAGTATGTAACAATATCTTCCATGTTTCTACAAAAGCTTCATCATTATACCTTTAATGGCTGACTAATATTCGTGATTATGGTTTCTATTTTATCTGCAGCATTATCACGGAAGGAAGAAAGGAAGAAAAAGTCTTGGCTTTTTTTTTTTAAATTGAAGTATATTACTTGGCTTTTCATCGGGATTGTTTAGATCAATTTAGGGAGAGCTGCTGTCTTTCCAATCCATAAATGAGTTATACTTTTCCATTTTTAGGTTTTATTTTCTAATCTCTTATTGCCGATACATAGAAAAAAAATAAATTTGTATATATTCACGTCATTTTGGCAACCCTGCAAAATTCATTTGGTACTTCAAAATAATTTCTAGATTATTATGACCATTTTAAATTCAGCTTTCCCTTGTTGGTTTCTTTTAATGGGTCATGGATGTTATCATTTGTTCTTTTTGCTTAGGTAACTCAAGAGCTTTAGAGCAAACTACCCAAATGTATTTTTGTGACTTGTGTTATAGACAAAATTTGGCTAAGGAACTTTAACAATTTAAGTTGAACAACATATCACATTTCTGTAAATATATACCTTACCTTTAGAATCTTTCCTTGGGATCATTTTGGACTCAAGGTTTTTCATAGTCCTAGACATTCAATATTTGCTATGTGTGGGAGTTCTCGTCAGCAGTTTGTTCCCGAAATTATACCCCAGACATCTCTGAGACATAATTACTTTCCATTAGCAAGCCATACCCACGCTGTCTTCTGCCCCAGTCTTTAACACCATCTACCCTCCTGGGAGCCCAGATTTCTCTCTGTGGAAGATATTTTAAGAGACCCAAAATCTGGGGGTTGCCCACCCCTTAGATGGCTTGGCAGCTGTGGGCAGAGTTCAACCACAAGTTAATGCTAATGTGTCCGGTTCAAAAACTCCTTTAGGAAAAAAGGATCTCACTGGAACACAAGAACGTTTAAATCAGTGTTCTCAAAATATTGATATGTAAAATATCTGTATCGCAGCGCCCAGGTGGCTCAGTCAGTTAAGCGTCCCACTCTTGATCTCAGCTCAGGGCATGATTTCAGGGTCCTGAGATGGAGCCGTACCCCCCATCTCTGCTCAACAGGGAATCTGCTAAGGATTCACCCTCTTCCTCTGCCCCTCCTCCGCTCCCCCCTCAGCATGCTCTCTCTAAAAATAAATAAATAAATCTTTAAAAATAAAATATCCATATTATATCTTGCTTTTCACCAAAACATGTGGTTAGATTTCAGTCCTGTCATAAAATGTAAATTTGAGTTCCGGCTTACGGCTGCATCTTGACAACCTCACACGTTATAATTATGGCGCGCTGTTTCTCTAGCCCATACGCAGAGTGACCATATTAACTAGCCACACTGGGACATTCTGAGAGAAATAGGAGCTGCTTTTGATAATTACAACGGAACGACAGGTATAACCTGAGACTGTCCTGAGCAAACCAGACCTTGTGGTCCGTACCAAGGCGCCCGTGGTTTTAAAGCTTCTAAAGTTAACTAAAGTATCTACTTAAGTCATAAGTAATCATTTTTTTTTAAAGTAGGCTTCATGCCTGGCGTGGAGCCCAACACGGGGCTCAAACTCAGCACCCTGAGATCAGGACCTGAGCTGAGATCAAGAGTTAGACACTTGGGGCGCCTGAGTGGCTCAGTCATAAGCATCTGCCTTCAGCTCAGGTCCTGATCCTGGGGTCCTGATCCCAGGGTCCTGGGATTGAGTCCTGCATGGGCTCCCTGCTGGGCAGGAAGCCTGCTTCTTTCTTTTCCACTCCCCCTGCTTGTGTTCTCTCTCTCGCTGTGCCTCTCTCTGTCAAATAGATAAATAAAATCCTTTAAAAAAAAGTCTCTGGGGCGCCTGGGTGGCTCAGTGTTAAGCCTCTGCCTTCAGCTTGGGTCATGATCTCAGAGTCCTGGGATCGAACCCGGAGGAGTCAGTCTCTCTGCTCAGCAGGAAGCCTGCTTCTCCCCCCACCCCCTCTGCCTGCCTCTCTGCCTACTTGTGATCTGTCTGTCAAATAAATAAATAAAATATTTTTTTAAAAAAAGAGCGCTTAACCAACTGAGTCCCCCAGGTGCCCCTTAAATCATAAGTAATCATCTTTATTTTGTGTGGTTTTAAAATGAAAAGAGCAATGTCGATTTTACCCAAGTTCAGTTTTCAGTAGGTTTCCTTGCATCTAAGCACCTCAGCAAAACCTCTTCAGATGTATTCAACACTTTACAGCTTGGTCTGTGCTCACAGCAAACTCCATTCAGTACTAGTTTCATTACCTAAAATAGACAAAACCAAATTATTTCATAAAATCTGTTTCCATAAGGAAAGCCAAGAACTGCTGGCTCCTTGGGGAGAAGGTTATTGGTATTTGCTGGGTAATTTTCTGCACTCTAACTTCGGTAAGGCTTACAGCCTGATTTGGGGTGTTGGTGGGACCCCAGACAGACTGTTTATCTTTTGTCTTTGTCACCTACATGCACCATCTGAACCGTACAAAATCCACACTGCCTTGGAAGTGTTTTAACTGTCTGCTCGTCTGTTTCACTCAATTCAGCAACCAAAAAGCTACTGCTCAGAGTAGAAACTCTAAATATAAAAAATCAAGCCCGCACTTAAGACGAGCATTGATCCATCCGAATTTTTTTCTTCTTTTCTTTTTTTAAAAGATTTATTTTAGAGAGCATGAGTTGGGGGGAGGGGCAGAGGAAGAGGGGGAGAGAGAATGCCAAGGAGACTCCCCGCTGAGCATGGAGCCCAATGTGGGGCTCAGCATGGGGGTTGTTGAGTCCAGGACCCTGAGATCATGACTTGAGCTGAAATCAAGAGTTGGACACTTAAGCAACAGAGCTACCCAGGCGTCCCTTTCTCTCTCTTTTAAAAGAAACATATAGGGGTGTCTGGGTGGCTCAATTGGTTAAGCATCTGCCTTCAGCTCAGGTCATGATCCCAGGGTCCTGGGATTGAGCCCTGCGGCAGACTCCCTGCTCCTCAGAGAATTTGCTTCTCCCTACCGCACCCCTCCCCGCTGCTCTCACTTGCTGTCTCTGTCTTTCTCAAATGAATTTAAAAAAATCTTTTTAAAAGTTTAAAAAAATAAAAGAAACATATAAGTATCATTTGGGGGCATTGTTAAAAATCCTATCTTGGAATAAAAAAATAAAAAATTATTTTAAAAAATCTTATCTTGGTTGTTAGTTTTTTTTAGAGCCCAAATTATGTTGGCCACTATTTATGCTCTTAGGAAGAGCTCTTATCAATCTCATATTCAAATGTTGTGAGCCAACCATATAACCCCTCTGTGTTAAAGCTCTCCAGAAAAACAGAACCAACAGGACGTGGCAGTCTGGAGACCCGAGGAAGAAAGAGCTAATGTTGCAGCTCAAGTCCAAAGGCAGTCTGGAGGTAGAAATTCTTTCTCCATCACAGGAGGTACTATTTTTTTTTAAGGCCTTCAACGGATTGGATGAGGCCCCCCCCCCCCGCCCCCGCCCCTGCCCTGGCACATTGTGGAAGGTCATCTGCTTTATTCAAAGTCTACTGATATAAATGTTAATCTCATCTAAAAAAACACTTCAGAGCAACATCTAGACTGGGGTTTGGCCAAATACCTGGGCACTGTGGCCTAGCCAGGTTGACACAGAATGAACCAACATTGGCCCCACACCGTAGGGTAGAACTTGGGCCCTCATCTGGGGTCTTACATTTGGCAACCCCTGGGGAGCTACCTCCAACAGAGACAACTCCAGAGGCAACTCCTGAGGCAAGCCCTGGTCCCCACTCCCATACAGGGTGGCTCAGCCATTTTAGAGATGGGGAAGGACTAAGGACTAAAATGACCAAGGACTAGCCAAAAGTTCCGTGATTTGGGCCCAGGATCAAAACAGGCCTGGGGTAGAGTCGGGGCAAAATCCAGCATCAATGCTATTCCCACCCAGCTCTTTCCGCTACAACTCTTGGCTCCAGCAGGACCTGAACTCGAGACTCCTAAGGGACGTTCTCATTTCACTTCCTATTTGGAATATTACAGCCAAGCCTGAGCCTGTTCAAACCATAAACTCTTAGGGAAGAAAATCAACTTATTCCCTGGATATACCTTCACACCCCCATGCCCGGCCCTCCCACAAGGCAGGGGTCCCCACCCAGCAGCCACACATGGACTCATCCACAGAGCGACTTCTCTTTGAAAAGTGCTTTATTTCAACAAGATCTAAGTTAGGTGCATGAAAACATATCAAAATTGTTACAGACATTTATGGCTCCCTCTGAGGCCTCGTCAAATTATGTTAGGATACCCAGATGCATCGGTTTCTAAGTTCAGAACCAAACATTGAACCGGGTCATGTACCATTGTTGAAGGCAAATTATGATAAAGAAACGAATACCTCGCGAAGCTAGCATAAGTGGGGGAAACCCTGAAGAAACACTAGCACTAACACACCAAAAACCATCAGCCGGGGAAGCAGGGCCGCAATCTGCTGAGAAGGCTCCGAAGGGCAAACTGGGCTTTCCCTTCCCGGCTTGTCCACGTCTTGTGCTTGGTTCAAACACAGGGGGGCGCTATAACCTCCCATGGCAGGGGAAACGCTTTCAGTTCCCCTGAAAGAAGGGCTGCCGCGTTCCTCTGTATTTCTGCCTCTCTCGGAGATTCTTGTCTCACCTGACTCAAGCAGGGCTTTGTGTAAAACAACTTGAGCAGCAACTCGGAATTGTGCGCTACGGCCTCGAGGATGCTGGGGACCTCCCCTGCTTGCTATCTCAGCTCCCACATCATGGTTTGGCCACGAGACCCTGAAATTCCCCTGCTCATAGAAAATTTCTCTCTTGGCTATTTATCTATGACGCCATAGTCTCTGTGCTGTGGAGCTTGGCATTTTTCGAGGCGGGAGAAGGGGGAGGAGAGTTTCTCTTAGAGAGTTTCTTGCCCTACTGGGAGCCATCGCACCTCTTTGCTCCTGACACCAAAATAACCACCCAACCCTGCAGAAAAGAACATGTGCCAAGAATCCAAGAGCAGATTTGCATGTGTGTATCATTATATTTCAAAGTCTTATTATCTACAATGGTGATAAAATGTCTATATGGGGATCTCCAGGAGAGTGTATTGTTTTCCTTCTGCTAGGGAGAAGGGAAGGGTGTGAATATTTCTCCTTGAAGTCTCAGACCAAAACCTCAGCTCTTGGTCCTAGCATGGGACCTAGTGGGTGGATGGCTAATCTGATCTCCTCTCTCTTAAACCTCACGTAGAATTCAAGTCCATCAGCCTGGAGCCCGGCACACACATTCCTCACCAGCCCGCACAGGCAAGCCTGCTGCTTGTGCTTGTCAGTCCCTCCCCAAGATTCCCCCGGCCCCCCTACACCCCCCTTCAACTCATCACCTGCCCACTCAGGTGATCACTGAAAATGTGACCTTGTGCTTAATTCCACCAACACCTGGCAGAACGGACCCCCGCCCCCACCTTCCCAGCCAGATGAGACTCAGGCTTTTCCTTCATTTGATCACCTTGTAACACAAGCCCCCAGGAAAAGAAAGCCAGATGTGGCTAGCCTGCTTTTCACAAGTTAGGAAAAAAACCCTATAAATTGGCCTTTTGTTCCTCACCCGATTTCAGGTTCATTGCACGCAATTACATAAAACCACACAAATCAGTAGAGGAAATCAAAGCTGCAAAGCCATATGATACCAGTGAGAAAATCCGGCTCCACACCGTGGAGAAGTGTCTCTGTTTCAGCCGCTGCTATTTCAAAAGACCTTTCCAAAATTCCTGATGGAGTTATTAGGATGTGAGAAATGATCTCCAAACAGGGTGGGCCAAAACGGAAAAGTACAGCCCGTGGCAAGGGGAATGTATCCTGTAAGATGCGATTTCCCCTTTCACCTTTACACCCACCTCCCCAACCCCATCTTTAAGAGGCCAGGTCTACCTTATGTTTTGCAACATTTCCCTATTGAAGCGACTGTAGTGCTAGTGCAAATCAAAGAGAACTTTTATAAGCCCGAAGTCGCCGTCTAACAAAAGTTAGAGGTTAGTCAACTGCTCTGTGGAAATTTTTCTGCCTAACCCACCAAGGAGAGTTATGGGACCGACACAGGCTTGAACATTCAAAATAAAAGTAACTGGAAGAGAATTTCTTAGGTCATTTTCGCAAATGCAAAACTCAGGAAGTCTGTTTGCATTCAACAGCCGGCTCTTTCCCAGCTGTAACAAAGGAAGCCTCGCCCCCTGCCCCCGGGGTTTTCTGTGCATTTTGTGGAGGCCCACCAAGGGGTATGATGGAGACTAAAGCCTCCGGATTTCCAGTCCACGCCCCACAGGGCTGGTGGCACTGTCCCCAAAGAGGAGGTTGCCTTGCTAAGAGACCCCCGGCAAGATGCCAGGTGGCAGCATGCCATCTTTGCGAAAGTCAACAAGACCACAGCTGTGAGCCATCTAAAGAGGCTACGGAAGCCACAGAGGGGAGCAGGGGGCAGGAGGGGGCAGGAACGGCTCTGCTACAAGCATCCACTTCTTTGCAGACACGGATCAGTGGCTCTTCTTCCGCCAACTGCCCGGTTCCCCAAACCTTTCTTGGAGAGAAGAGATGGGGACACCCTCCCCCAACAAGGCTGAGACACCTGCTGCTAGGAGCTCCTACCCTTGTCTAGTCGATCCCCTGCTCCCAGCATCTGTCTGTCCCTCTTCAAACTGTACCAGCCACATTGATGCCCAGCTACCCAGTGGTCTTCCTGAGAGGAGACACATGGGACAGACTGTCCTACTATTTCTCCCCCATTTGGGGTCTGTTCCAAAGATCACCCAGGTGGCTGCTCAGAGAAGCTCCACCCTCCACGTGCACCTGCATAGGGCAGCCCAAAGAGCTTCCCTGAGCCCCACACTCAGTCAGTAGCAGGGTCCTCCTCATGCTTGGAGTCCATCTCCATGCATAAGGTGAGGGCAACTTGCAAGAATCCTGTGGTTGGAAAGAAGAAACCCTTGGCCTTGACCTCAAACACCTGGCCTCAGCTCCAGGTGCAGGGAGAGCCCTTGATGATGGGAAATGGGCTGGCATCCCAGGCATCTGTCACTTCTGCAAGGAGCTTCTATGATTCCCTAAAGAGGGAAACTCTGGTCACCACCCAAGGACAAGTCCAGGTCCGGGCCATACTAGCCATTTGGCCATGGAAAAACCCATGAGACATTTCCTTCGACTCAAGGAGGCGCCAAAGAGTTGGGGTTGGCCTCCATGGCATGGCGTTGGCATGCTGAGTGAGACATCAGTCTCTTCTCTTCTCCTAGGCATGGCCACAGAGGTGAGGACAGAGGCAGAATCCACACAGATCACATACGTCTTTGTTATTTTAAACAAAGTTTCCAGTGTAAAAACTTGTGGGTTTATTGCATCTACCCCACAGATGATTTATCTTTCTCTTTCCATCCAACCGTCCCCAAGGGCATGGGGTGTCTATTTTGTTAATTTCCAACGCCCAGTCTTTCTAGACATACAGGGAGTATCTCCACCAATATATAAATATCCCAAACGGTGAGTTTGCGGAAACCCCTTCCCTTCCAAACATGAGTGGCTGCTCCCTGGCCTTTGAGGGAAGACATCAATGTCAACCCCCCAGGTGGGTGCTGGTGGCTCGGAATTCGGTTCCGTGTAAATATCAGGTAGGCACGTGGATATGTACCATGTGTGCACACGCGCTTACTAGTGCATGCGTGTGCTCAAGTGCATACACACACACACACATACACGTTGGGTCCTTATAACAAAATTCAAAAGTCCTGTGAGTGAGAGAGAGGCGAGGAGCGTGGGGATCCGAGGATGGGGAGCTGTCTGCTGGCTTCTCCATCCTGCTGTAGGCAACAGATGGTGGCTCCGCAGGAGCTGGAGGGGTCTGTAGCTACACATTTCCATGGAAGGAAGGTTCCCAGCTTCCTGTGCGTCTTCTTGTGCCAGTGGCGGCCCCTGTGGCGTCTGGATCCCCTCCCTCGTGTGGCTCAGATGGTTGCTGGGGTCTCGGCCATCTCTTCCAGCCTCTGCCGGATCATGAGCCGGAGCACAGTATACCTGGGGACAGGAACAGCTACAATGGGCAGCAGAAAGCAACACATGCTCCCTCTTGATCTTCCCCCACAGCCCGGGTTCCCGGGAGCCCCCGTCAGTCCCTTCACTTCTATCACTGGCCCAGCCACCAGCCACCCCGTGTGGCTTGTGTTCAATTCCGCACCCAGAGGAGAGGAACTGAGCAGACCCAATCCAAACTACACAATCGGACTACAGTAGCCTTCAATAAATGTTAACTGCTTTCACACGATCATCATTGTTAGAGCAAATAGAGCACTGGCGCTATTCTCCAGGGGCAGAAATCAATCAATTGTTCTGCCATATCCATGAAAAGCAGTCCACTTTACGAATAAATATGGCAAAAAAAAATTTTTTTTAAATCGTAAAATTCTCCCCAGAGAAATAGGGTGAAACAGGTGAAGGGGATTGGGAGGTACGAACTTCCAGTTATAAAATAAAAAGTCACAAAGATGAAAAGTGGAGCGTCGGGAATACAGTCAATAAAGTGTCAAAACGTTGGATGGTGACAGATGGGGACTTCGCTTATCATGGTGAGCACTGAATAATGTATGGAACCGTTGCATCGCTACACCAGACGCCTGAAGCAAATATAACACTGTATGTCAATGACACTACGATCACAAAATTTAAAAAAAAAAAAAATCCTCTCCACAGAGAAGCTTTACTGGACTTTTCAAGCCAAATGTAATTTCCAGAAGAGAAGTGTTGAGAAGGAAGAAGGGTAGGAGGGAAGGATTTCAGGGGTAGGTAGCTTAGGCTACTTTCCACTGCTAAGACAGCCTTCCTGAAATCCCCAGAACATTTTTCTGTCCCACAGCAAAATGAGAAGCTGACCCAGGAAGCAGAGAGACCAACACACTTAAGCTTTGTGTCCCCATCTGAGATCCACATGTGTCACAGAGAGCCCCCCGGAAGAAGGTCCCCAGGACCCAGGCCCACACAGCCACTCGGCACAGTCCCCGGAAGGCACCGATCAGAGAGCCAGCTCCCGGAGGCCCCGGGGAGAAGCCCAAGCAGCTGCCCCGGGACCGGCCACACGTACTTGCGCATCAGTTTCTTGACTTCTCGATCTTCTTCCTCTTGCAGCTTCTGAATGAAGCTTTTTAGGACAGGCATCTCAAACTTTATGTACTGGGCCACCTGGGGAGGAAGATATCCGTCTAGGGTGCGTGCACACACCCTCCCAAACTTATTCCAATTCCTTTTGTTGTCTGTCTCATGCAAGGTGCAACGGGGAGGGAAACCTATTTCTGCACGGATCCAAGATCTCTTTAAAGGCTACAGTAGCCAACCCACGTTCTTCTCGCGGCTGGCACAGAGTTTGTGGTGACGATCACTCCCTATCCATGACACAGATCTTGGAACTTCTCATCTCTCTTCCCATGTATCCAATGCATGACAAGTTGCTATCCAACATGCAAAGCACTCTCTCTTGAGGCAGTGTTGCCGAGAACACCTGAACCTCCAAGTCAATAAACCTGTATGTTCTGCCCTATCGGGATTCAGGGACCCATGGCTCAGGATGATAATTTGCATTTGGAGTCTCAACTGGGCATCCAAATGGGAACTTGCTCCAGAGAGGCCGTGGGGGTGAGGGTGCCCCCAGGTGAGCTGAAGTTAAAGCAGCCGTCCCCTCTCCTCCATAAGAATCCCCACCCTACTCGATCAACTCTTTTCTATGGGAAAATCCTGTTCATGTCGAGCTGCTCTAAGACTCGTGACTTGCTTTGGTCGATGGAACGTGTGTGGACACGATATAAGGTCCATATGAGTGGAGGTTTCAGAGGAGCTTATGAGGTTTGGTCTGGTATCTTGACCTCCAGGCACCTGCCCTGGGAAGTGTATCCCAGGAAGCCACTACACCTCACGCCTGGGTCTCGGACTGAGACATGCCATGCACACCTGAATTCAAACCCAGGCTGGGAGCAGAGTGGGCAGCTACCAGCCTACGTCGTCCTGAGGCGTCCTGAGCAAGAAAATGAACGTTGGCTGTGGCAAGCAGCTAGGGTTTGGAGAAGTTTGTTACTGTAGCAAAAGCTGACTAACACACAAGATAAGGGAAGATCCCTGCCAACAGTTTCAAGTTGCTGAGAGAGGTCTGCAGAAACTTCTCTGCCCTTTACAGTATCCTAGGAAGGTTGAAGACATTTATTCTTTCTGTGTAAACCACTTTGTGCCAGAACATTCCCTCGACAGCTCCCCCTGGGGCACGCCCTCCGCCCAGCCTTTGTGTTCATTCTCTTGGCCTCATGACCATTCCTGCTTCAAGAAAACCTGGTATTAAAAGTAATAATAATAAAAGAAAAAGAAAGAAAAAGTTAAAAATTAAAAAAAAATTTAATCATAATAAAATATTTTATTAAAAATAAAATAAATACAATTTAAAAATAAATTTTAAAATTCAAAAAATAAAATAAATGAATTAGAATAAATAAAAATATTTAAATGTTAAAAATCAAAAATTTGAAAATGTTTTAAAGATGGAAAAATGTAATAAAAAATAAAAAATAAGTTAAATTTTAAGAAAGAAAGAAAAGAAAAGAAAATCTGGTATTGAGGAACGGCAGGAAAATGGGACTTGGTCCTTGGCCAGAAAGTCAAGCTGCATGTAACCCAAGCAAATCTCCGTCCTCCTGAGGACAGACCGCCCACCGGAAGGGGACTCACGTCGTAGGTGATCTCCTGCACCTGGTCCTTCTCCATAAGAAACACTTTGGAGACTTGCTCACACGGTCCCTGGAGGATTCGGGCAACCAGAGGGTAGTCGGTGTTCTTCAGCTTCTGTTTCTCTGGAACCACACACACAGCCAGGAACAGCCCTGAGTTTCGCCTGAGGCCTTTCTCACTGTAAGAAGCGGCCAACTCGGGGGCCTGGATGGCCCAGGCCCCTTAGAAGATGTGGCCAGGAATGTCAGGGGACTGAATTGTGAATGAACAATTCTGGTTCAAAGCAACCATTCCCTCCCCGCTCTCCCTGACAAAACTACCAGGTTCCAACCCCGCTGTATGACGCTACATGGGAGGAATCGGTTTCATCTACCTCTCGAAAAAATCTGGTTGCCTTTCAAATAAGCAGTTAGGTTTTAGACCACCTACGGCCTTCCCCAGTGGACTCAGACAGTGACCCCACCACCCTCGGGAGCAAACAACATTTGGAACTTTCCAAAGGCCAAACAACAAGCAAATGAGGCCGATTTGAGTGATGTAAACATTTTCAAGTACACTGTGTTTTTCAGACTTACCACCGCTGGTATGGACCACATACAAAGCAAACTCCTCTGCGGAATTCTCGATCTGAATCAGAAACAAGAGATGCTTGAAGAGAGTGCATATTTACATATCCTAACTCTGAGCCATTCCTTCTGGAACGTTGCAAAGCTAAATGGATTTTCGGTGCTTCTGAGGGGGAGCTGTTTCTCTCCAGCTCTCAGAAGGAATGAGGAGAGGGGGCGATCACAGTCGATAAGAAGGGCTCACCTTTCTGGCACCCTGCCAAGCACTGGGCGACACACTTGGCACGTGTTAACTCATCTCATGTTCCCGACAGGCCCTCAGCGGGGTCCCGTGAACCCTCATTTTACAGAAGACGAAGGAGAAGCACAGGGAGCTTAAGTCACTATCTTGGCTCCTCCAATCAGCAGGTGATGGCTGGGGATTTGAACCCAGAGACCACCAGCTGACAGTGGCCTCAGGGAAAATCGGGGATCCCTGTCTCCAAAAGGTTTCTTGTAGAGGGATCATGTAAAACCTGCAGAGTAACGGGACTTTACAGACTCATGCACTAGAACTTGCATGTGTACTTAAGTTCATTTTTCAGAATAGGTTTCCCTAATGTGTTTCAGAAGCCAGTCTGTGCCTGGGCTCTGGGGTCTGTGCCTGGGGCCTGGGGTCTGTGCCTGGGCTCTGGGCTGCTTCTCAGAATTCAGCGGACCAATCTACTGCCATTTGCCAAACAGGTTCCCTGGTCCTTGGGCTTCGGATTCAGTGGGTCTGCTTCAGGGCTGGGGACTGGGAAGCTGCTTGGCTAACAATCTCCCTTGGGATACTGATGCCACTGGATCGGAAAACCCCAGGCCCCCTCGCCCAGTGCCCCCCCCCCCCCGCTTACTGCACACTCTCCACGGTCCCCCTTCCCACCTCAGGGGCGCCGCAGGCCCCTGCGCCACCCCTCCAAGGCCAGCCCGCGGAGGGAACTTGCCTTGAATTTGTTGAGCAGCAGCTTCAGGACCTGGGGGGTGGTCATGGTGCTGTTGATGCGGACGTTGGTGACGGACCCGTAGGCTGGCGTGAACACCGATGTCTGTCAATAGAGGGGGCCAGCTCAGGGTGGCAGTGGGGACAAGAGGGGACAAGAACTGGGCCCTAAAGCCCAGGTGTCCCGGCCCCGTGACCTGAGGTAAAGGGCACAGTGACAAGGGCACTCACCCCGTGCACCCTGAGAGCCCCCTCCTCCCCCACCCCACCCCAGAGAGCTGTGCCTAACTCTGGCTGTCTCCTCCCCACTGTCCCCACAGGAAGCTGGAAGGGTCTGAGCTCGGCAAGGAGGGGGAACAGACCCAGGTAAGGAAGGCCCCCTCGCCAAAGAAAACACGCACAAGGCCCCTTCCACTGTGACTTCAACGCAAGGGGTCTCTGACCCCGCCCGTGAGGCACTCGCTTCTGGGGCTGGATTCAGACCAGGCAGTGGGAGGAAAGGAGGATCAGCTAGCATTGGCCGGGGCGGGGGGTCGGGTAGTGCATGGACACCCCCTGATTTGAGTCCTGCAGCCCTGCCTCAGTGGGTAGCACACAGCTCACAGAAAAGTGAGACCACCCGGCAGCCGAGAGGCCCACGGTATAGGAAGGGGGTACGTGTGGATTTTCCAGGTAAAATCTGATGTTTGTGGGGTCATCTCACCCACCACCCTATGGGGGGGTTTGATCTGGGGTCCCTCATCCCTCCCAGAGCCCGCAGAGCCTGCAGCCCACCCATGACCCAAGACAGAGTAGCAAACACTTGGCTTCCCACTTGTCTGTAGCCTTGAGGTGGCCGCTGCCCAAGAAGAGGCCTTATTCCCTTGGGGCTACCCCCAGCCCCCACCCCCCCCCATCCTCTCTACCTTGTGGTTGTAGAAATGGCCATTGATGGAGAAGCGGTGGCGTCTGATTCGCCTCTGGTCACCGGGTGTCCTCACATTGCCACGGCGACGCACCCCAACATCACTGCGTGTGCGCATTAGCTGTGGGGTGTCTTCCTGCAGGGGCTTGAGGCCCCTGGAGTCTAAGAGGGAAGAGAGAGATGAGCTCCGTCTGCCCAGCCCAGTCGGTACCAGCCACGGCCTCCCCCTGAAATACGTTTCATCAAAACAGTATTTCTTGCCGGGGCAAAAACCTATGGTATAATTTATGGAGAAGCAATACAGTGACAAGATTCGGAGGAGAGACTCGAGAGCCAGATTCCCAGGGCTAAATCCCAGCTCTACCATTGCCATGTTTCACTAACCCCTCCACGCCTCAGTTCCCTCATCTATAAAATGGGCATACTAATAGCACCCCCATCACGGGGTTGTCGTGAGGGTTTCCTGAATTAATTCACGCAAAGCACTGAAAATAGCGTTTGGCACAGGAGAAGCATGACATAAGGACCTGACAGTATTTATCAAAATTACAAATGCTCATAGCCTCAGACCTAGACACTCCACTTGAACGAATCCTACAGACATGACAAATGTGTGAAATGACACGTGTCCAGGGCCACTAACTGCCATTTGTCACAGCAAAAGACTGGAATGACTTCAACGTCCATCAGCAAGGAGCGATTCAGCTTTCGTTTTATCCACACAGTGGAACACAGCTGGATAAGAAGGCCGAAGTTCTTTAGGGATTTGTGTGGAACAGTCCTCAAAACAAACCAACAGAAACAGGGATGTGCAGAAACAGAAGAGGGGAAGAAAAGAAATGACCTCCAACCATAAAGGCATGTTGCTGTGTATTTGCTTTTCCCTGTCTAGAATACCTCAGAAAGAATACCTTCGAGGATTTTCTAGGGAGGGAACCACTTATGGTAGGGAGAAGAAATGGGGGAACTTCCGACTGCCTCCTTTGAACACTCGTTGAATCTCGAACCACGTGACTTTTATTAATTCCATTTACAGCATCTAGATCACATCAGTCCTCCCAAAGGTGAGCCCAAAGCGGGACCCTTCCCGCCGCACCTGTACCTGGGGGGCTCGGTGTCTGCTCGCCCTCGGGCGGGGCATCCGCTTCTGAGATCTGAATGTTGGGCATGGTGAGGGGCTTCAGGATGGTGCTGGGGTGAAAGAACACAAAACAGAGACTGGTTCAGCTCCTGCAGGGGGACCCTCCCTCTCCTGCAAGAGCACTTGGCCTGGGCCGGGGCTGGGGACCAGCATAGCCCCGTGCGGGCAGCCCGTGAAGCTGGCCCCGCTCCAGGGCTGAGCACTGGGAGGGGAGGGAGTGTTCTGGAGAAGATGCTCTTTCCTAGCATCCACTCCAACACAAGCCCCCAGTTCATCAAGCCCGGGACGGAGAACACCAAAGAACAAAATCCAGGTGTTGTCTGCACTATTTCTGAGCATGTACAGGTTCTACAGCACATTTGGAAAACCCTGTAACAATGAGCATTTGCTTCTCCAGACAAGATTCCAGTTCAGATCCTTTTCTGTTGGAGGAGTAACTCAGAAATTGCTTCTGGCATCTTTAAGGAGGAGAAGCAATACGTTGGCTGCCCCACGAGGGTCAGAGCAGCACTGGAAGGGCCACTGATGATAGTGTCCTTGGGGTTGCCGGACGGGATGCTCAGCCAAGCTGGACCTCACACAGCCAGCCTGAGCAGAGGCCCGGATAACTGGCAAATGACCCCCTTATAAGCCAAAAAGAATAACGACTGCAACTCAGAGATGCATACCCCAAATCAACAGGAGATTTGAGCAGAGAGGAGAACCGTATTTAACCCATTAGGACCATCCCATAGTGAGAAGAGCATGGACTCCCTGAGACCCAGTAGAGATGGGACTTAGGATCCAGGGATGACAGTTTTAAAGGAAGACAATAAAAACTGAAAATCTGGAAGAACTCCCCAGTGGTCTAACTCTGGACTTCTGACCGCAGACTGGAGCTGGGGAGGGCTGCTCCCACCGCCCACTCCCTCCCCGCAGCAGAAACTGGTCTCAGCCCCCTTCTTAGCCCAGTGGCCCAGGCATTCGCTTGATTCTAGCCAGCATCGGGGATGACATTCGTTACCGTTCCTGACAACCCGCTCAAAAGCCCTGGCAGGTTTCAAGAACCAGCCAAGCCCAGCTTGATGTTGCAGGGAAGGGAGGAAAAATGAGTGTGCGGAGTGGAGGACCCTCCGGCAGGTTCAGCCAAAAATCACGCAGTCAAACGGCGTTCTCAAAATCCCCTCGTGGAGGGGACGGAATGGAACACAGCCTGGGCGTCGTCCGGCTGCGGCCGTGGAAAGGGTTTGGCCCGGAGGAAATCCAAGAAGGCAAAAGGGCTAAAATCAAAGTAGAGCGTGAAACCAGCCAAGGAGATGAAGCCAGAGAACCTTGACCAGACATCCCAGCAGCTGATGGGACGGGCAACTTCGCTCCTAAAATTCCCTGGGAAAGAAAGCACATCAGCTCCAGGGCTTGGCCACCGTGTAGGCGTCTCTCAACTTTAGAGAAAGATGGATTTGGCTGTGGAGTTGAGAAGAATTCCAGTGTGTCCAACAGAGACGGCTTAGGTCCAGTTGAAAACAGAAAACACGTCACCGTGGTTTTGGCTGGGAGGTCAGCACACATCCCCCACACTCTGGCCTCAGGGCAGCACCAGCCAGTTTGGGGACGGAACACGGCCGGTCACTGATACCCAAAACCGAAGTCCCTGAAGGAAGTCCCAGCGGAGAAGGCAGGCCTCAAAACGTGGCACTTGGCTACTCAGCTGGCAGTAGAGGGAGGGGACGACCAGTCTTGGGCTTTGCAGACCTTGCAGTGGGAATCCAGAGGAGGGAGCCTCCCAGACTACTGACTGTCACACTGTCACCCAGCTCCGGGTGTGACCTGAAGGAAGCAGCCCCCTGGCTGGCCTCGCAGGAGCGGTTTGGACAAGGTGTGAGGTTCCTTTTCTTCTTCCAGGTTCCTCCACCCCAAGTCATGGAAAGCTTTGGAGACAAGGTTCAAGCCCTTGCTGTTTCCAGAGCAGGGTCATTCTATAAGGAGTGGTCCCCATGGGGAGATGCCGGGGCCAGCTGTCCATCAGAAATCTGCAGGCAAGGCCCAACTCACCATGAGCTACACCCCCTCAGAGACTCAGAAATTCTCTGTGAGGGAGGATGCACTGCAACCAGGCCTTATGTGGTGACAGGCACAGTGGCCTGATCACACCAACACCTGCTCCTTCCTCCTCCTCCTAAGCCCAGAAGAGGTGCGTAGTGCAGGTGGGGAGAATGGGGGCCAGGGCCAAGGCTTGCTGGAAGAAGGTGGCATTTCTCTGCTCAAGGACATTTAAGAACAGAACCCCCAGTCACCCCCGGTTCCCTGTCTCTTCACTCACCCCTGTGCCCCCAAGTTACAGCCAGAGTGCCAGG
This sequence comes from Martes martes, assembly GCF_963455335.1. Taxonomy (NCBI): domain Eukaryota; kingdom Metazoa; phylum Chordata; class Mammalia; order Carnivora; family Mustelidae; genus Martes; species Martes martes. Next base: position 29,877,118 of record NC_137896.1, read on the forward strand.
AGGAAGAGGACGGCGGGGGGCGAATGCGCTCATTGTCATCCTGCATCTGTAGACGGATGGGCCGTCGCAGCCCCCAGGAGATGTTCAGCAGCCCCTCCACGATGAACTCGTCTTCCTCCTGCCCACAAAGCAATTGGCACCGTGAGCCAGCCCTGAAAACCCCGCAGAAGCCAGCAGCACGTCGGGGGACAATGGACAGCACCCCTGACGCGTCCTGGCTGGGCGCGCCCAAGTTACACCCGCAGACCAGCTCTGGGACACACCCCACCGCAAACGACCCCTGATGCCCTGAAGATGACCTCAAGGTCAACACAAAAGTTCCCTCAAAATCAAGCACACGTGTGTCAATGATAAAAATGGTTTCTGGTTTTTTTTAATACTTTAAAGAAAGAAGAAGACATCTCTTAGAGTGAGATGAGCCTTGATAACAGAAGCCAGAGCCAGATTCTCAAATTAGCTGCTTTCCCCTCCCCTACCATGGGAAGATATGTCTTTAGCTAGAACATATGCTTACCAATCTGACCTGCTGGTTGAAAGAGATTTGCAGTAACATTTCCCCAAGTTTGTTCTATCGAATACTAGCTCCTCTCACAGATCAACCGTTCCCTTAAATAGGGTGTCAGGCGATCATGAGCTGGGAGAGGATATGTTAATCAGATTTCTTACCAGCATAACATCCCAGAGCCTTTAATTATCTAATGTGCTACATTATGGCTCTCCAAGAGGTGAATAAATCCTCTAAGAATTCCAAATTTATACTCAAGGGTGGTTGACTGCTAACAAGTTAAACATCAGACCCTTCTAAGGGCATCGGTGTGTTTTGTCTCAAAGAACTGAATCTCATTTATTATAATGAGTATTTAATCATAGAGCATTCTGAGAATTTATTCATTAAGACACACTGCTGAAAAGCTATCCAAGGACCAAAATCTTACAAATGGCTGAGCCACTCACTACAAGAAGCTTTAAGGGTAGTGCCTTAAAGGGTCAGGCCTTTTAGAGGGTCTCAGAAAAACCTACAGCTGTCAGACCTGGGCCACAGCTACATCTTCAGGATGAGCCACATGGATGAAGAGGACACCCGTCCAACAAACAACTGACCCAGATCCCAGGATCATCGACAGAGAGGAGGGAAGAGCCAAAGATGATAGGAGAGGAGGAGAACAACTTTCAGGCTGGTAGGAGTCTTGAGGGAAAAGGCTTTATATAAGAGCAGGCCGTATCGAGGGCCTTCTAGCTGGTAAAGCCTGAGGCTGGCATGCCTACTGTTACATAGTATGATTTTAGGACAGGATTTAACCCACAGTAGGACTTTGCCTACATGGACTGGTTTGAGGGACACAGAAAAGGCCACTGCATCTCACATACTCTCCCCAACGAGCCTGCCTTTGTAGCTGAAATTCTACCATCTGATATCTATATCTGTGGATTGAATCGCCACGGCTTGATGAGCTGAAAATGTGTTTAGAAGGTATTACACACATCTTATCAGTCTAGAACCCTTGAGTATAAATTACTCCACCTGGCTCCTCCATAACTCACCATCTACCAGATAACAGGCTTTAACGGAAATGGATACGGGATGAGTAAGCTTAGATTCAGGCTGGGGGCTGGGAGAAGCCGATGGAGAGCAAAGGGCATCCCAGGAAGGCACCCGAGGAAGACCACTGCAGTCATACAGAAGGACCAATTATTTCCATGCCGAGCTGACTGATGTGGGCCCAGGTGTGTAAACACAGAGGACTGGGTAAGATTCCTGAATTGCCCAAGAATAAAGAGCCTGCTTGAGAGCCATGGGAAAGTCTCATTTCATGAACGCCCTCTTTGAAAGACCCCCTCTGAAGCAGAGGCTAGCCCAGGCTCTCATCCCCAGGAATATCTCTGGAACAGAAAAGCTCATCCTCATTAGAACAAAACGAGCCTGGGGTCTCCTTCCAAAGAACTCCAGGGGCTCCCGCTAACATCCTCAATGAGAGGCCACCCCTGGGTGGGGGTAGGAGAGGCAGGGGCCCCGAGACCCTGGAGACATGGAGACAGACTGGGCTGGCCCACAGGCTTTCCCCGCGGTCTCCTTACCTCACGGTGTCGGAGCTGCAAATTCTGGCCTTCATAGTACAAATTGTAGGTCTTCAGATGAAGGAGAAGTTCGTTCCTTAGGGCAAGATACAAAAGGTGTGACATTCTCAGCTGAAGCCATTTGTAATTCACCTGTTCCCTCTTTTCTCACCTCCAACCTAGCCTTCGGCTGCCCCAGTCTGGGTGTCTGTCCACACAGGTGTACACACACACACACACACACACACACACACAGCCACCACCCCCATCCCCATTTTCCCCAGGATCAAGGTCAAGAACAGATCCCACCTAGAACAGACTGAGTACAAGGAACACCTCCAGCAAACCCAGGCTTGCAGCTCTGACAACACTCCCCAAACCAAACTCCACACACAGTCCTTGGTGAGGCGAGATTCACAGAGGCAAACACACGACTAAGTCCACGTACAAGGTGCTGAGGCCCCACTGTCTTTTCTCCCTCACCCCTGCTGTGAGGACAGGGCAATCAATACAGGCTTTCAGGAGACTCAGGAACTTCTAGACTTTGCAGCAAGTTAAAAGGGACGGTCTGGACCCACTGACTAACGCTTCAGAGACATGACCTTACAGTGTGTTTAAAAACTCAGAAATTCCCATCAACAGCGCAGAGGATGAATAAAGGAAGCTGTAGTCACATGGTGGAATGTTACATAGTAACAAGAATATGAATAAGCCACAGCCCCCACGGATGGATCTCAGAGATGTTATGTTGAGGAAAAGATGCCTGGACTCCAAAGGCCACGTATTGTATGATCCCATGTATATAGAGTTCAAAATGGGTGTTAGAATTCCGGATAGCAGTTCACCTTGGGGAGCAGTGACCACAAGGGGGCAGGAGGGGATTCTGGGCCCTGGCAATATTCTGTTCTACAAGCTTTTATCTTTTTATTCTATTCTAAGTGCTTTCAAGTTTATTAAAAAAAAAAAAAAAAAATTGGGGTCGGGGCTTGGCTGGCTCCGTGGGAGAGAGGGGTGTGTGACTCTTGATTTCAGGGTGATGAGTTCAAGCCCCATGTTGGGTATAGGGATTATTTAAATAAATAAACTTTAAAAAATTTTTTTCTTAACTTGCAAATCTCCCTCTGAAACCCTGTATTGGCCTCCTTTGCTGTTAAATCCTGGTTTTCAGGTTGCCCCCTGGAAACATGGCTCTACTGAACGAGAGAGAACAAGGACTTCCCACCTTTGTGATTTGGATGAGCCCTCATCCAACCTGAGAACAATTTACTCCAGTTTTTGTTTTGTTTTGTTTTTTTAAAAGATTTTATTTATTTATTTGACAGAGAGAGACAGCACAGTAGGCATAAAGGCAGGCAGAGAAAGAGGGGGAAGCAGGCTCCCCATTGAGCAGAGAGCCCAATGCAGGGCTCGATCCCAGGACCCTGAGATCATGACCTGAGGCGAAGGCAGAGGCTCAACCCACTGAGCCACCCAGGCGCCCCAATCTACTCCAGTTTTATCTGAAGGTGCGTGCTAGTGCCTGAGGGCCGGGAAGCCAGGGGCTTGAAGACATCGCCCTGTGCTTTTGCCTGCTCTCAGGCAAAAGTTTGGACTCTGTGAATGCCGCCATTCAGTGGAGCGATTTGGGGCTACAGCAGAGGTCAGAGCTGGCTTGAAATTCCAAGAAGCTCCTGACAAGTTAAACCTAGAAAAATCGGAGTCATTCTATGCAAGCCTACATGAATTAGCTGAAAAATGTGACTCCAAATAACCTAACGCAAAAGCTGCTTGGGACTTTGGAGCACAGAGATGGAAAATGACTGGCCAGTCAGTCGAGGGCCCTGGAGAAATCCCTCAGTGAAGCAATAAGAACAAGCCACAGTTCACACAACTGCCTGTGTGCATGTGGCCAAATATGTGTAAAGGAATTAAAACAATTTGGCCTCGGATGAGTTAAACATTTAGTTCAGATAAAGAGCGTTCAGAATGAGCGAATCCCTGTGCTGGATAGAAAAATCTATTCTCAATCTTATCATTTGAAAAGGTCCATTTTGGCTCCCATTGGCAAAAAAATCTGAGCTCAAGAGATTTGAGTGCCTATAAAGCCATAAGACTGTCTCTTTCTGTTCAGGGGTCACCTGTGTCCATTCCGGTCAGACCCCCAGCTGCACAGGGATATGACCCAGCAGGGACTGCCTCAGGGGACACCACAGACAGCACAAGGGGCAACCACCATTAATTCCTCCTTCCAGGACACCATCTGTGTCTTGAAGGTCCCCTTTGCTTTGCTGTCCATGGCCAGCCCCAGGGCTGTGTTTTAATCTAGAGCACCAACCTTGCTGTGCTCCCTACTTCCCACACACGGGAGCCCCTTCCACCCATGGGCAGAAGAGGCTCTCCTGCCAGGGGCTTCCATCCACGCGGGACTGACCTCTGGGGGCACAACACTAAAGCCAAAAATCTTACTTGGAGATGTATTTATCTTGTCCGCATGGGACGAGGGAGGTTTGGTGACTGTAGTCCATTCTTCTGTTCTCTTTTCATCAGAAGGGGAGACCTATGTTTGAAAAAAGACAGAGGTCAAAGTCAAGTTGGGTCCTTAGGGACGCAGCAGAACTTGGGCCAGGGGAGGGGGTACATGGCTTTCTGTTCCCACCCCAGATCCACAGCTTGGGCAACCCAATGCTGACCCAGGGCTAGTGAAATACCACACTGCTGGCTGCTGCCTCTGCTTGGCACAGCCTCTGGGGGGGGGGGGGGAACACCCAAAGGGGAGACTGACAACCCTTGGAGGGCCCCAGAACAAATGCTCCGGTCACTAAGAATGTTGATGCCCAAGGTGGTCCCAAGGGTGACCAACAAATCTTCCCTGAAGAGAACTTCACCACACAGAATAGAGATGGGTCTGTCAGGGAAGACTCAAACTCCACTAAGGTACACTGGAGACTGGCCAGCCACCTGAAAATGCCCAGAGCTGGGCGCAATGAATCTAGCATAGATACCTATAATCGTCATTAAAATAGGATAAGGTTAAAGGCAGTTAATTATCTGGGAAAATGACAACATGTTATGGAAACAAAGGTTACAAAACCATGAGTTCAATTTTGTTTAAAATATATGTAAGCCTAAAATGTGTGTGTGTGTGTGTGTGTGTGTGTGTGTATATATATGTATGTATATGTATATACACATTAATATGAATGGGTATAAATATTCAGATATTCAGATATATATGTCAGGGTTTCTCAGCCCCAGCACTGTCGACATTTGGGCTCAAACATTCTTTGTTGTGCGGACTGTCCTCTGCATCGGAGGGCACTGTTAGCAGCATCCCGCGCCTCTACCCACTGGATGCTGGCAGCACCATCCAGTCATAAAGATAAAAAATTACCCAGTGTCCCCTGGGGGCTAAACTTCCCCCAGTTAAGAATCCCTGGCATGTGTCTATCTGTATATAAAGGAATGAAGGATTGCCTCTTTCTGGGGAATGGTATTACCCCCAAAGTTTTTTCCAACATTTTATTATGAGAATTTTCAAACATAAAGATGAAGACAATGAACAGCCATGAATATATGCTTATTCTACCCTTAACATTTGCTGGGGTGCCTGGGTGGCTCAGTCAGTTAAGTGTCTGCCTTTGCCTCAGATCATGATCCCAGGCTCCCAGGATCAAGCGAGCCCCACATTGGGCTCCCTGCTCAGCGGATGGTCTGCTTCTCCCGCTCCCTCTGTCCCTCCCCCACACTCGTGTTCACTCTCCCATGCTCTTCTCTCTCTCTCAAATAGATAATCTTTAGGGTGCCTGGGTGGCTCAGTGGGTTAAAGCCTCTGCCTTCAGCTCAGGTCATGATCCCAGGGTCCTGGGATCGAGCCCCACATCGGGCTCTCTGCTCAGCAGGGAGCCTGCTTCCTCCTCTCTCTCTGCCTGCCTCTCTGCATACTTGTGATCTCTCTCTGTCAAATAAATAAATAAAATATTTTAAATAAATAAATAAATAATAGTCTTTAAGAAAAACTACTATCCTTATCACACAGCTGTCCAGCTACACATTCCTTTATCTATACAACAATCCATCTTATTTTTATGCATTTCAAAGTAAATTACAAACAAAACAAGTTTCATAACTTAAGAAGATTGAGATCATACCAAGTATCTTCTCCAACCACGGTGGTATGAAACTAGAAATCAATAGGAGGAGGAAAACTGGAAAATTCATGAATATGTGGAAATTGAACAACACGCTCCTGAACAACCAATGGGTCAAAGAGGAAATAAAAATGGAGGTCAAAAATATCTGGAAACAAACAAAAATGGAAATAGAGCATACCAAAAGTTATGGGATACAACAAAAGCGGTTCTAAGAGGGAACTTTATAGCAATAAACACCTACATTAAGAAAAGAGAAAGATCCCAAATAAACAACCTTAAGGAACTAGAAAAAGAATAAACTAAGCCCCAAATTAGAAGAAGGAAGGAAATAACAAAGATCAGAGCAGAAATAAACGAGAGACCAGAAAAAACAATAGAAAAGTTAAGTGAAACTAAGCTGGTTTTTAGAAAAGATAAACAAAATTGACAAACCCTTTGCTGGACTAAGAGAAAAAACTCAAATAAGCCAAATTAGACATGAAAAGGAGACATTACAACTGACACCAGAGAAATGCAAATCATCTTAAGAGACTACTATGAACAATTATATGCCAATAAATTGGATAACCTAGAAGAAATGGATACATTCCTAGAAACATATAACGTACCAAGATTGAATCATGAAGAAAAAGAAAATGTGAATAGACCAATAATGAGTAAGATTGAATTAGGAATCAAAAACTTCCCAGGTTTTGAAGAGAAAAGCAAAGCCTGGGACCAGATGGTCTCACTGGTGAATTCTACCAAATATTTAAAGAAGAATCAATACCCAATCCTTCTCAAACTCTCCCAGAGAACCGAAGAGGAGGGAACACTCCCAAACTCATTTTATGAGGCCAGAGTCACCCTGATACCCTTACAGCCAGGTAAACATACCACCAGAAAAAGAAAACTACAGGCTGATATACTTAAAGAGTGAGTGTAAATGTAAAGATTCTCAACAACTAGCAAAGCAAATTCAACAATACATGAAAAAGATCATACAACATGATCAAGTTGGATTTACCCCTGGGATACAAGAATAGTTCCACACATGGAAATCATATATGATTACCTCAACAAATGCAAAAAAGCACTTGACAAAATTCAACATCCTTTCATGACAAAAACTCCAACCAATTAGGTATAGAAGGAATAGACCTCAACACAATAGAAGACAGACATGACAAGCCCACATCATACTCAACAGTGAAAAACTGAAAGCTTTTCTTCTGCAACCAGGAGTAAGACAAGGGTGTCCACTTTCACCACTCCTATTCAACACAGTACTGAAAATCCTTGCCAGAGTCTTCAAGCAATAAAAATAAATAAAAGGCATTCAAGTTAAAAAGGAAGAAGTAAAACTGTCTCTGTTTGCATAATATGATCTTATACATAGAATATCCTAAGGACACCATGGGGGCCCTGGGTGGCTCAGTCAGTCAAGTGTCAACTATTGATTTTGGCTCAGGTCATGATCTCAGGGTTGTGAGACTGAGCCCTGCGTTGGGCTCCACACTCAGTGGGGAGTCTGCTTCTCTTGCTCTCCCTCTGTCTCTCCCCTGACTCATACACACTATCTCTCTCTCTAAAATAAATCTTTTTTAAAGAATCTTAAGGATTCTACCAAAAAAACTGTTAGACTTAATCAATGAATTCAGTAAAGTTGCAGCATACAAAATCAGCATACAAAAATAGTTGTGTTTCGGGGCACCTGGGTGGCTCAGTGGGTTAAAGCCTCTGCCTTCGGCTCAGGTCATGATCCCAGGGTCCTGAGATAGAGCCCCACATCAGGCTCTCTGCTCGGCAGGGAGCCTGCTTCCCTCTCTCTCTCTGCCTACTTGTGATCTCTGTCAAATAAATATATTTAAAAAAATAGTTGTATTTCTATACACTAACAGCAAACTATCTGAAAAAGAGATTTTAAAAAATCCCATTTACAATAGCATCAAAAAATATAATTCTTAGGGATAAATTAACCAAGTCTGTGATAGATCTTCACACAAAAAGTTGAATGATACTGATGAAAGAAATTGAAAAAAAAAAAAAACAAAAAAACAAAACAAAAAAAACAAATAAATGGAAAGATATCCCATGTTCATGGATCAGAAGAATATTGTTAAAATGTCCATACTACTCAAAGCCACCTCTTGATCAACAGAATCCTCATCAAAATTCCAATGGCATTTTTCACAGAAACAGAAAAAATAATCCTGAAATCTACAGGGAACAACAAAAGAACTCAAATAGCCAAAGCAATCCTTAGAAAGAACAAAGCTGGAAGCATCACGCTTCCTGAATTCAAACTGTACTACAAAGCTATAGCAATCAAAACAGCATGATGCTGGCACATAGACCAGTGGAACAGAATTAAGATCCCAGAAATAAACCCATGCACATGGAATTAATATTTGACAAGGGAGCCAGGAATATTCAATGAGGGAAGAATAGTGTCTTCAATGAATGTTGGAAAAATTGGAAACTCACATGCAGAAGAATGACATTAGACCCCTATCTTATACCAATTACACAAATTAACTTGGGGGGCACCTGGCTGGCTCAGCCAGTACAGCATGCAACTCTTGAGGTTGTAAGTTCAAGCCCCATGTTGGGAGTGGAGGCTACTTTAAAAAAAATTAACTTGAAATGAGTTAGACTAAATGTAAGACCTGAAACTATAAAACTCTAAAGAAGAAAACAGAAATAAAGTTCCTTGGCACTGGTCTTGGCAACAATTTTTTGGATATGACACCCAAATCATGAACAACAAAAGTAGAAATAAGTAAGTGAAACTACATAAAACTAAAAGCTTCTGTACAGCAAAGGAAACAAAGAGCAAGATGGAAAGGCCACCTTTAGAATGAAAGAAAATATTTGCAAACCATGAATCTGGTAAAGGGTTACTATCCAAAATATATAAGGAATACAGAGAACTCAATAGCAAAAGAAACCCCATAATCCAATTAATAAATGGGTAGGGGACCTGAATAGACATTTTCCCAAAGAAGACATACAAGTGAGCAACAGCACATGAGAAGATGCTCAATAGCTGTTTGTTAGGGAAAAGCAAGTCAAAAATCACAGTATCACCTCATTTGTGTTAGAATGGCTAGGTATCAAAAAGACATGAGATAACAAGTGTCGAGGATGTGGAAGGATAGGGCATCTTGTGCGCCACTGGTGGCAATGCAACATGGTGCAGCCAATGTAAACAGTACAGCAGTTCCTCAAAGAGTTAAAAATAGAATTACCATATGATCCAGCAATTCCACCTCCGGGTGTATACCCAAAAGAACTGAAAGCAGGATCTGGAAGAGATATTTATACATCCACGTCTATAGCAGCATTAAACACAACAGCTAAAAGACGGAGCACTCAAGTGTCCATCAACATATGAATGGATTAGCAATTCATGTTAGACACACACCATGGAATATTCTGCAGCCTTAAAAAAGAAGGGGATTCTGACACGTGCTACAACATGGAAGAACCTTGAGGACATTCAGCCAAGTGAAATAAGCCAGCAACCAAAAGATAAATACTGTGTCATGCCATTAATAGGAAGTCTCCAAAGTAGTCAACATCATAGAAACGTAAGGCAGAAACTTGGTTGCCAAGGCTGGGGAGGAGCGGAATGAGTGTCTAAAGAATAGAGTTTTAGTTTTGCAACATTAAGCATTGCGTGGATGGACCATGGTGTTGCTAGGGCAACAATGGGAATGTCCTTAATGCCACTGAACTATGCACTTAAAAATGAAGAAGTTGATACATTTCATGTGTATTTCACCATGATATAAAAGAGAATGGAAGAGGGAGGCATAAAAGCCAGTGTGATGGTGATACAATGTGAAAAGGACACAATCTGTCGTTGCTGACTTTGAAGCTAGAGGAAGAGGGCCACAAATCCAAAGAACATGGAGGCCTCTAGAAGCTGAGGATGAGCAAATGAATTTTTCCCTAGGTCCTCTAGAACACAGCCTTGCTGATACCTTGATTTTAGCCCAGTGAGACCCTGTAGGTACTGACCTAAAAAACCGTAAGATCAGAAATTTGTGTCGTTGTAAGCTGTTTTATGTTGGCACTTTGTTACAGGAGTTGCAGGAGACAAATACAAGAGGCCACCTAATAAAGGGGGCATCGGTACAGGGAGGGGAGTTGAAGGGCTGAGTTTCATTCAGAAAACTCAATTCTCAACTGTGTACCCAAAAGTGGTATCCTAAGGACACAGTCATTCTCTCTAAATTCTAAATTTTGATTTCTTGATTTTTCCTAAGAGGAAAAAAAAATCATAAAAATGAGTTCAGGGGTGCCTGGGTGGCTCCATGGGTTAAATGTTCAACTCTTGATCTCAGCTCAGGTTTTGTTTTTGTTTCTGTTTTTAAGACTTATTTACGGAGGCAGCAAGAGAGAGCTCACACAAGCAGGAAAGAAAGGCAAAGGGAGAGGAAGAGAAAGCTTCAAGCAGACTCCACACTGATGAGGGAGCCCGACACGGGGCTCGATCCCCAAACCCTGAGATCATGACTGGAGCCGAAACCAAGAGTCAGAAACCAAGAGTCAGACGCCTAACCGACTGTGCCCCCCAGGCACCCCCTCAGCTCAGGTCTTGATCTCAGGGTCGTGAGTTCAAGCCCTGCACTGGGCTCTATACTACTTAAAAAAAAAAAAATCAGAATACATATGTACTGTGAAGAAGAAGAAGGAGGAGGAAGAGGAAGAGAAGGAAGGAAGGAAGGAAGGAAAAAGAAAGGTGAAAGAGAATCAGACTGGTGAGAAAGTTTTGTGTTTTTTGTTTTTTGGTTTTTTTTAAAGATTTTATTTGTTTATTTGACAGGCAGAGATCACAAGTAGGCAGAGAGGCAGGCGGAGAGAGAGGAAGGGAAGCAGGCTCCCCGCTGAGTAGAGAGCCTGATGCGGGGCTCGATCCCAGGACCCCGGGATCATGACCTGAGCCGAAAGCAGAGGCTTTAACCCACCGAGCCACCCAGGCGCCCCCAGTTTTGTGTTTTTTTAAGTGATAACGACCCATAACTAGTCAGTGCCCATTTTTTAAAAAAGTATCCTTTCTAAGAGAAAAACAGAGCAGGAGGCAAACCAAAAGAGACTCTTAACTAGGAAACAAACTGAGGGTTGTTAGGGGTGGGGGATGGGGTGAGGGGGTGATGGGCATTAAGGAGGGTACTTGCCGTAATGAGCACCAGGTATTAAACGCAACTGATGAATCACTGAATTCTACTTCCGAAACCAGTAATACAGTATACGTTAATTAAATTGAATTTAAATTTAAAAAATGGAAAAAAAGTCCCCTTCCTATGAAGGTTTATTTATTTACTTATTTATTTATTTTTTATTTGACAGAGAGAGAGAGAGACCGCAAGCAGGGGAAGCAGCAGGCAGAAGCAGAGGGAGAAGCAGGCTTCCTGCTGAGCAGGGAGCCCAACGCGGGACTCAATCCCCAGACCCTGGGATCATGACCTGAGCAGAAGGCAGCTGCTTAATCCACTGAGCCACTCAGGCGCCCCTATGCAGATTTAAATGTACACATTTCACAATCACTTCTCCTGTGCCTGACGTGTATGTGCCTTTTGCCCTTACTGATGGTGATTCAACAGCAAAGAGAACAAGCACAGCCCTGTCCTCAAGATACAGTAACAGATGGATAACAGGAGACTGTTCTAGCAAGGGAAGCAGGTGCTAGGGCAGCACACAGAAGGGCACCTAATCTGGACGTGAGTGGGGTCCCAGGAGCTGTCTGAAGGAAGCGATATCTAGGCTGAGGCCTTGGGGATGAGAAGGAACTGGCAGAAGTTTAGGGCAGAGTGGTCCAGATGGAAGCCACACGCACCCCAGAGCTGTGCAAGATAGGGGAGGGGGGTGCATCTGGGACCTTGACCATGTCAAGGAGTTCGAGGTGCTGTGGGAGGTGTGGTAGGCTGAATAATGGACCCAAAGGTACCCATGTCCTAATCTAGGGAGCCTGTGAGTGTTACCTTGTACAGTACAGGGAACCCCCCAGGTGTGATTAAATTAAGGTTCTTGGAATGGGGAGACCATCCTAGGTTATCTGGGTGGACCCTGAACGTAGTTACACATGTCCTTATAAGAGAGGCAGAGGGAGCTTCTGGAACACCAACCCCAGCAGAGAGACAGAGAGACGGGAAGGTACTAAGCTGGATGAGGATGGAGAAAGGGGCTGCGAGCTAAGGCACACGGCTCTCCAAGTCAGAACAGGCAAGCAAATGATTTCCCCGCCCCCCGCCCCCCGCCCCCCAGAGCCCTCCTGACATCTGTGTTTGGGCCCGATGAAACCCATTTCAGACCTCTGGGCTCCAGAATGTGAGAGAGTAAATTTGTTGTTTTCAACCACCCCATCTAGGATGGTGTTTACAGCCACCCTCAGGAGACCAGGGGAGGGTGTGGTTGGACTTGAATGTTGGAATAGCTGCCCCACGCAGCCTACTTTGAGAAAGGATTGTGGCAGAGAACAGAGGCAGGGGGACCCCTGGAGGGGCCTGACCCGGGGAAGGGGACGATGGGGGCAGGTTCACTGCGTCTATAGGATTTAAAGAGGCAGCGGGAAAAGTAGTGATACACCAGTAAAAAGATTTGGAAAAGGGTCCAAGGCCAGAGTCACCGTGGGGATAAAGGCAGAGTCCAGGATGATGCAGGGCTGGGGGTGGTGTCACATTCGCACGCGGCAAGCTGAGGAACAAGGGCTGACTTTGAGAGAGGCCCACGGAACCCTTTGGGGCAGACGACAACAAGCATAGCCAGGTCTATGGCCCGGGAAGGCAACTGATTGGAGCTCCCAGTGAGGGAGGTCTGGGACGCACAGAGGGCTCGGATGCACCCAGTAGGTCAGCTATGGGCAGAGAAAAAGGAGTCTAAGAAAAGGAGGGAGACATGTTGCCCCGGAAGACAAGAGAATAAGATGCCTTGCAAAGGAGGCTGGTCGGCAGAGCCAGAAGCTGGTGGTAGAAGCCCAAAAAAAGAAAGCCCAGATCAGCCTCGGGGCAGTCATGGGGGACCTCAACCAGAGCCCATTCTGCAGCCTTCCTGGTGTAGAAATCGGATTAGCAGTGCCTAGCCATCCACAGAAATTCTCACCCTGAGTGTTCGAGTCTTCCTCCAACCAGGGAAATGTTGTTCTAGTCTTCCTTCGTTCTCTTCTCTTCCTTCCATTCTTGGTTCGGCAACATCTCTAGCCGCTCTCTCGAGCACTGTTCAACTGTCCATCCATCCATCCACCCAATCATCCATCCCTGCCCCTATCTCCCCCAAGTACCATCTCATTTACTCATTACCTTCCATCTCCTTCTTCTCCTTAGAATTCTGCAGCTTATCTTCTAACTCATGGATTGGGTTTTGCGCAGGACTCTTTTTTTGTTCATTGCCTCTATCATAAGCTATAATTTAGTAATTTCATTCTGCATCTGAAAGCAGTCTGTCCTGTTCTCAAGACAATTCCCTTTGATAGCATGCCCTCTTAAATCTACGGACCACACACCAATTAGGGAATTTAAGTCTTCTCTATAGTTACTAAAACTACTTGGTACTTGAGAAAAAATAGGCAGATCAATGAAACAATACAGCATACAGAAATAGACCCAAATATATTTGGGAACATAGAATGTGGAGAGCATCTCTAAATAGCCAGGGAAAGATAGATTAATTTTTAAAATGTTGTTGGAGAATTGACTGACCTTTGGAAAGGGGAGGTTGGGGAAGCTAAATCCCTACCTTACTCCTTCCACCAAAAGAAATCATAGATGAATAAAAAATTTAAACATTAAAACATAAAATACTGAAAGGAAACATAAGATATATATCAACATGAAGTGGGAAAAACTCTGCTGTGAAAGACCCCAAATCTAGAAGGCACAATTGAAAAAAAAATAAGGAAATGAAACCAATCTGTAAAAATTTCTGACTTCTCTTCAGAAAGAAAAAAAAAAGTTTACCCTATCCAAAGTCAAAAGTCAATGACAAACTGAGAGAAAACATTTACAATACAATAGACAAAGGGTTAATGTCATTAATTTGTAAAATTAGTAAATCCATAAGAAAAAGGTCCTATACCTAATACAAAATTGGGCAAAGAACACAGTTAATTCACAGTTAATAAATAAATACAAATAGTTAATCGATTTATGAAAAGATGTTCAACCTCCCTAATCACTATTTTTTTACTTGCCAGACTGTTATAAATCAAGTAGTGTGATGGCCCAAATGTAGGGATTCTCCAAGATTCCATCACTACCTGTTGGGGGATCTCAGCTAGGCCATCGCTGTGTATCAGACCCCCGGGCTCATGTTGCCCAATCTTTGTCTCCAACCTGAACTTCTCCCCACCTTTTTTCTTACCTTTACAAATCTTGAGTTTGGGGTGTTAGGAAAACACTTAATAGCCTACCACATTGTTGAATTAAACTTACAGGTCACTGATTCCAGGACCTGACCCCTTCTTTGTCTGTCTCAAGGACAGCAATGTCTACATCTCTCTTCAGAAACTTTCCAACCATCACCACAAATCGCTGGCCACCTCCAACCGGTTGGGGGGCCTTCAGGGGGCAACGTTGAGGGGACAAGGTCAGCTAAATTAACATTCACTTTAAGGCAAACACAGCAGCAAAGCTAACAAAGGGCCGGAAATTTAGAGTTCAGTCTGATATTCCTCAAACAGAGTATTGTTCCTCACACAAGGAAGGGTCGAGGAAGATGGTTGATGGGGCTGGAATGTGGATTCAATGGGACACTTCCTCCAAGGTCACTTGCCTAAATCTGCAGCCTTGGGCAGAGGGACTGGTTCAGCTGGCTTGCTGCAACTCTTTGGCCTTGTCTGTTATTATCAAGAATTTATGGGGCTCTCCGGGACTCCAAAATGCCTCGTAAGAATCATTTGCCTGCAATGCTTCCATGATGCCTTGAGAACGGCAAAGGGGCAAGTGGCCATCACCATCTTTTTGAGGAAGAGAGAGCATGATGGAGAGGAAGGTGGGTCTTCCCCTGTGGGTCAGCATCTCAGACACAGAACTGAAACAGCTCGCGGTGCCCACCCAGAAAAAGAAGGGGAGAGAAATGAACGCAAATGAAAGGACGACTTAGACACAACACATAAATTTTATAGAAAAGCAACTTTCAAAAAAAACTATTCATAAAAAAGTCATTAACGCAGAGTTGCTCTTTGGAAGTCTAAATCATATTAAAACCGACTGACCTCCTTCTAGGAACATCATTGTTCACACCTCAAGAATTCTAAATCGGTACAACTTCCCTGTAGAAAGACTTTCAGAGGGAAAATGTGTATTGAAGCACATCTGCTAAAAGGTCTGGAGGTGTGTGTATCATTGGGCCTGCCACACTGGGACAGGAGCCTCCCAGGGCTCAGTCACATTGGAGACCCATTGGGGCCACCAAGTAATCAGTCCTTCCTTCTGACCCGGACTTCACGCCCTGGCAGAATGTTCTAGGTTCTCTTCAGCTCCATCAAATGCCTGGGCAGTACCATGAACCTTGCTAGTGGTGGATGGGAAGACCCATCCATTACTTCCTGCTTGTACAACCTTCCCTAAGATCCAAGAGAATGTTTTGACAACTGGAAGTTTCCTCAGCCATTGGAGGTGATGACATCCCAGCCACAGAGAACTTTCTAGGCCTGCTCTTCAAGCTCCGTGAGTGTGTCCATCCATGCTCCACTATAGACCCAAGCAAACTCACGTGGTCCCTAGACCCTGCTCCAAAACTTAGCTCCCCCTTCAAAGTACCTTCCCTGCCCCTGGGCAGTGTTGGGGGATAGGCGCTCACACCTCAGCCAGCTCCTCACAGCACTTGCCACCACACAGAAATCATCCATCTGGTGTTTCTTTCCCCTCCTGGGCCTGGAGCTTCCCCTTTCTGGAACCCAGCCCCCAGCCTATGATTCTCTCCTGTGAATCTTCCCATGATCATTATTTTTTCAAGGGAGGGAGTAGATTCCTGCTGTCCTAGGTAAGAGGATTTCCAGAAGCAGGGCCCCACACAAGGATTTTTGGACACATGAGTTAATGAGGACGTGTTCTCAAGAGAGCCCGGTCAGCAAGTGAGGGAAGCAGGACCAGGCCAGGGAAGGAGCCGGGTGACCAGATTCATTCAGCTGGAGCCCAGCCACAGCCTGATCCCGTGGGAGCTCCGGGGTGTGAAGAGCTCCACGGACTTGGACAGGCAGGCTAGCCTCTGTACCCCTGTGCTAGTCCATCGTCAGCTGAGAGCCGCCCTGGGAGGAGGGGTGAGCTCCCACACACGGCCCTGCAAGAACCCATCTGAGGACCAGGGAGCCACTAAGACTCAGCAGGAATCCCCTTTCTCCCACCTGCCGTCGAGCAGGGAGGAAGCAGCTGCCCACCCCACACCCCTCAAGCTGGCCAGGTGCACTATGAGGCTGAGGTGCAGGGATGGGGACAGACACTTGCCAGAGCTCTGGACCAATCACAGCCCTGCAGCTGGGGCACAAAGGGGCCCTTCCTCTTCCTCTTCACAGACCTGCCCTTGCACAGGTGTCTCCAGCTTCCCCAAGAATAAATAAGGGGCCATGCAAGCCGTTGAAAGTCACCAGCTCGGCTTCCTATGAGAAAGGCAAACATCGAGCCTTCAACTTGCTCCAGGAGGGAGAGAAGGCATCCAAAGCTCTCTTCAAGGAGAGGAAAATCTGTGTTCTTAGCTCTTGGTTCCTCCAAAGCCCAGGGCCCTCACTCCCGTTCTGCCGGGCGCCTGGAAAACACGCTGAGGTTCATCTGGCCTCAGAGCCTCCCTGGGACGCTGGCTAAGCCCTGCAGTTTCTGTTCCAGCCTAGGGACCACGTGTCTCTCATCTTCTTGATCCACTGGAAGGTCCCCAGAGGGAGAAGGGCAAAGGCAGAACAGAAAGGCCGGCAACCCAGGCCTTGGCAGGAGAGCCCGGAAGAGACGAAGAATCCACTTCATTTCCTACACCGTCTTCCTGGTGGCACAGCGGGAGCCAGCCTTGACATCAGAAACTGGGGCAGGACGGGGGTGGGGGGGGAGTGGCCACTGCCCATGAACAGGACCCAGGCAGTCCCAGTCTCCAAGACAGGACAGCGAGGAGAGTGAGACAGGCTCGGGGATGGGAGGGCTTTCCACGGAGAATTCCCAGAGGGCAAACCCCAGAGAGCCCCCATCTAACCCACGAGAGGGACGTGCCACCTGCGAGGCCACAGGGGAAACCAAAGCAAGGAGAAGCAGCTGGTCCTGAGACACACAGCAGCTCAGAGGTTCTGATCGTAGGTGCTCATGAGACTCTCCCTGAGGACAGCAAGGTCGGGGGAGAGGGGGTACACGGGGTTGATTTAAAATTCCCCATGTCCAGGCTGCCCCTCATCCCAATGACATCAAACCCACTGAAAGGGGCCCAGGAATGAGCATTTTTACAGCCTTCCCCAGGGGGTGCCGATGTACAACCAGAGCTGAGAATGACCTAGAAATCTGATAGAGATAGAGCTGAGTAGACTGAGGACACCACTCAATGCGTCTCAAAACAGCCTTTCAGGAATGGAAGGAATAGAATTTTCTGAAAGCCAACTGAGTCGGGTCTTCAGCACCCCCCTCCCCATTACTAATATCTCAGTAGGGGGGAGAGGGCAGCATAGAGCATCCCAAAGGGTGGGAGTAGGCAGGGACAGAGTGAGTTGATGCAAAGGGCCCTGTGACACGCAAACCAGGGCACCAGAGCAGAGAGGGCAGGAAGTCAGCCCTGGGCCCCAGAAACAAAGGAAATGCTCACTGGAGGCCCACAGCTTCCCCTTTTGGGGCCTGTCCCCACCTCTTCTCTGAGTCCTGCCCTGCCCCCCTCCCCGGGGAGATGATCTAGAGCTCCTGGGCTGGAGTAGAAAATTCTCCTACACAGTGCTTCATATTATAGTGTTAAAGACAGTCTCGTCGGGTCTCCTGAGGGACTCTGCTTTGTAACCAAGCGGGGGTTACAGAGGAGATCAGGCTGACCCCTGTGGACTTCAGCCCCTTGGTAGAGGGGCAGGAAGACGTATCGATGGCAAACAGGAAACCCCAGCCCTATTGCGCCACCCGAGGAAGGAGACTAGAGTTGTGGCCTGGGACCCTGCCAAGTTCTAGAGATTACCAGAGATTCCACCACCTGGTTCCTGAACCTGAACCTGCCCCAGACATGGGCAAAATTCTGGCTGCCCGGAAAGCAAACAGCTCACCTTGCCTTCTACCTTCATTCAATAAAAGGCCACTTACTGGCCAGGCCTGGGTCCTCTCTGGGGCCTGTTCACCTTACTGATCCTCCCTTCCCTGAATGTACCACCTCTGCCCCCTTTTCCAGGCCTAGAGGCCCCCGGTGACCTACCCACACGGCTCTCCCAGTCACTCCGCTCAGGAAAGAGTCTGGCCCAAATGCCACCAAAGCGGGAGCTAAGGTCAAATGTCTTGAGTGTACGGACGGCACTCTCTCAGCTTTCCATCTGACTGTGAATAAAGGCTTTCATTCAGTCCCCACCCCAAAAGCATGCTAAGAATCATGAAAGGGGAAGTGGAAGATATTTGGTAAGAGGTGGGCAGGTGGAAAAGGGCTTAGCTCAGGATAACTAGAAGACTGGTCTCGGGAGGCACCTTGACGCCTGTTTCCCCCATCAGTCAAGAATAGAACAATCACACTATTATTATTAGGCTAATAACAAGACACCAGATGTGAATCATAGTCAGCCACCATAAACGAGAGTTCACTGTGGGCCACCTAGTATCTGCTTTGGCTCGTTTCATCCCCACAACAACCCCATGGAGAAACCTCAATATCCCCATTTTGCAGATGAAGCAAATGAGGCACAAAGAAGCAAAGTCACTGGTCCCCAAGTACACAGCCAGGAGGGGGTTGGGGGTCAAACATGGAACTGTGTGAGTTCTGGCAAAGCAGAACCCTCTTGAGGTAAGGGGAAAAAAGAGTTTTCAGCTAAAACTCGACTGAGCCAGCAGTACCCTAGAGGAGGGGTTCTCACACTGGAGTGTGGACCAGAAGGCTCTGGAGGGCTCGTTCAGTACAGATTCCTTTCCCCCACCCCCACCCCAGCGACTGATTCAGTCCTTCTGGATGGGGTCTGAGGACATGCATTCCTAACGAGCCAACTCCTCAGTGATGCCAGTCTTGCCGGTAACAAGGCTCTAGAAGCTTTATCTTCTTCCTTACAAGAAAGAACCCACCGGGAAGGCTTTATTTTCACCATTTACAGATGAGGAAACAGAAGGTCCTAGAGGTTAGGAAACTCGTTCCAGGTCACAGAGCGGACATGAAGCTCAGGGCTCCTTCTGTGGTGCCCCGGCTAAGCGCTGGGTATGGGCGGCTTCCGCTGCCAGCCACAGCAGGCCCAGGGGGCCCGGGGAAGGTGGGGGCAGTGAGTAAATAGCTGGACGGACAGGATGTAGGTAGAGACCCTGCAGGGGCCAAGGATAGAGACCTCAGCCAGGGACCGGGGCACCTGCCACAGACCCTAAGTCACATCTACCCTCTCTCCAAAGAATAGCTACCCCTCACCCTCATGGATCCCACAAACCACCAGCTCCCCCAGCCCAGAAAAGGCTGGGGGCCCTGACTGAGGACAGGTATGAGGTCCCTGCGGACGGGAAACACGGCTCCCATCCCCGGAGGCAGCCCCTGCCTGGCCCACGCTCTCCGGTGAGGAGCTGAGATTCCAGCCACGCTGGGCTCCCCGCCAGCAGCCTGACCTATGAAGCCCCTGCTCTTTCCGCCGCCAAATGGGACCCCAGCCCGCTCTGCTCAGGCCTTCTGTGCACAAGGCTGAGTCCCCAGGGCGGATGGGGCGGATCTGAGGAAACGGTCCTGGGATTCCTGCCAGAAGGGCCTGCCTCCCCTTCCACACCAGCGGGCGGGTGGCCAGGTGAGCGACCTGGAAGGTCACCACTGCGACTCACCCAAACAATCACCTCAGAGGCCCGGATGAACAACTATTTGCTTATAGGAAACTCCCACCAGTGTCTGCAAGATTTTGACCTTCTGATGTTTAGGAGGAAACCCAAAGTCCCTTAATCTTGTATCAGAGAACCAGGGTGTTGGAGCAGGACGAAAAAAAAAAAGGCATTAAGGAAGTAAAAACTCCAGACAGAAAATGCTGTGTGTGTGTGTATGTGTGTGTGCACGCACGCGTGAGTAGAATTTAGACTCTGGCTTGGAGGAACCAGAGATCTAGAAAGCCAACCCTCCAATTCGACAGACCCTCCTGCTTCCCTAAAGCAGCCCCTTCATCACCACCCACCAGAGGGGTCTTACCAAGATCAGCCCCTCACAGGCTAGGATTCAGCAACGTGCCAACTTCTGTGTAGCTGAGGTAGCCTGAGGAAAAAGTGGGAAGTCAGCAGAGGCCACACTGGCCCTAATAAGGGAAGGAAGATGAAACATTCCTTGACCTGCATCTCTCAAAACCAAGGTCTATTTTATAGGATAATTTCATGTGCTACCTCGGGAAGGGCAAATTAAGCTTTCCTCCACCTGATAATTATGGGATTTAGGTGGAGCCCGTCCCACAGGGAGGGCCTGAGGCCTGGAGCCCCCGCTCGCTGTCCGTGGTTAGTCGCTCAGCTATGCCGGAATGTGCCAACCTATCGGGGCAGGTGAGGACGGGTGGCCTCCAGCTCCCCATTTCCTACAAGCACAGGTTTCTTTCTGGCCATTCTTCCTGTTTACTGAGCGATTTCTCTGAGACTCATCTCTGACCTCACTTCCCCTTCCTCAGGGAACCCCAGCAGCTCTTCCTTTTTTGGTGCTAGAAGCTAAGGCTGAGCTTTGTGTGCAGAAATCTTGGGGTTTCTGCTCCTCGCTACCTAGGGCCAGGATTGGGCACCCGAGAGCCAGGATTGTGGGCTTCCTCCATGCCCCCCACCACCTCTCCCCCCACCCCTGCCAAGATGGGCAGGTTCCTGGCATTTCAGAAACAGTAAAGAAGGGAGAGCAAAGAAAGAATCTTGTGGGCACTGAGCCCTCCCCTGGGGCAGCTACTGGAGGGGGACCTCCTTTCGCCTCCTTAACACCCCGTGTGTGGAAAAATTCACCCTCACACAACAGATCTCAGATCCTTCCTAGTACCAGGAAAGGCGGCTCATCTGGGGGTTTCCAGAGCACTTCCAGGAGGCTGACGGGGGGAGTTTTCCACAAAACCACGTTCCTACCCTCCTCTGCCTGCTCTGCCACCAGCCAACTAACCCTGAAGAAAAATCAGCACCGTGCAACACAGAACCTCTCCTCAAGATGGGCTTCAAAGGCCGTCTCTGTAAAATCTTTACACTCCCCCAACTGCCCAGGATTCAAAGAGCAGCTTCCCACTGGGCACAGAAAAGACAGGCAGAGCCAGGTAAAGAAACTTCCAGAGTTCAGTGGGCAAGTCTGTCCCTCCCACACCTAAATCCTCTCACTGACTCTCTGGAGAGCCCGACAGGCCTTCTGGGAGCTCACTTACCAAGGAACTTAAAGCTTTTCACACAGAACAAGGTGTCCCATTGAAAAGCCACTTGATCCACTCCCATGACGCCTAAACAGGGCCACACGACCTGGCTTCCCAGTTCTGGGTCCTGAAGCTTCCTGACCCCTTTCACCTCAGAGTCGACACACCATCTTGCCTGCTCCCCACTCCACTGCACCACATCCCTGACTACCTTGTCACATGCACAAGAGAGCCATCCTTGTCCCAAAGGTCTCTGTGGTCAACTGTAAGCTTCCATATGGAGCTTCAGGAAGAGGGCTCCGCCTACCTAAGGCCACCACCCATCTCTCCGGAGCACTTGGGGCCTCATAGACCCCACCAGCTAATGCCCCTGCTGTACGCCAGCCTGCCCACCCCGCCTGCTGACAGAACATTCGACAGCTATACCCCCTAGCCACCATGGTGGCAATTTAACAGGTCATGGTGGGGAGTTGGCAGGTCAAGTTCAGCCCCGGGATCTGGGGCTGAAATTGAGGATGCTTGAAATTGAAATGATGAGGCTGTTGTTCTCAGCCTTCAAGAAGGATGGTCCCAATAACCCACCTCTACCAGGTTTGGACCTTTCTCACTGCAAGACGGCTCTGAGGTTCAAGGCACACCCAAGCACACCCACTCAAACCCACCACAGAAGCCGCTGTCTGGGGCCTGAGGCCCAGCTGCCAGCAACCAGCAAGCCACACCTGCAGTCAGCTCCAAGGCCAGGGGCGCTGCATTCGTCAGTGCCTGGCCACCTGCCCTTGGCTCCCCCAGGCCGACAGGGAGGTCAGAGCCTGCCCCCCACCCCGGGGGAAGATGGCAGGGTTGGGACGGATGGCCAGGACCAGGACCTCATGGCCCTGCCTGAAACGAAACCCCCAGGGACAAAACACCCCCACTCTCTCACAGGGCTCTTTTATTCCTTGTTATATAAAACATTTCTATTTCTTTGACAAATATAGGGAAGCACAAAGATTATTGAATGATTCTAATTCTATGCCATCCCTAGGACAGGCAAATTCACAAAGGCAGTATGTGGAACTGAGGTTGCCAGGGTCTCTCAGGTCAGGAATGGGAAGTTGACAGCTGATGGGTACAGGGTCTCTGGGACAACGGAAGAGCTCTGGAGAGGGAGTCTGGTGATGGTCGTACAACACTGGGAGTACACATAATGTCACTGTTGTCGTTGGAACATTTGGGTCCCACCAAATTCTTACGTTGAAATCTTAACCCAGAATGGGCTGGATTAGGAAGCAGGGTCATGACTCATGGGGATGACTAATCCCCAAAGGGGATTAGTGTCCTTCTCAGAGACCCCATGGAGCTCCCCCATCCTTCCTGCCACATGAAGGTATAACGAGAAGTCTGAGATCTAGAACAGCCTCTCGCCCACCTCTGCGGGCACCCTAATCGACACTTCCAGCCTCCAGAACTTCGAGAAAGTCATCTCTGGGGTTTTCAACTCATTCAGTCTGTGGCATCCTCTGACAAGAGACTACACAACCCCTGAATTCCACACTTAAAATGCTGAAAAGGACAAATTTTCTATTACATATATTTTACCATCACTAAAAACAGAAATATTTAACTTAAAAAAGACTAAGATCAGTATCTCCCCAAAATTCCACCACGCAGAGACAATCACTGCGAACATTTGCCTGCACATCCTTCCAGAGACAAATATAAAATGGAGGGGAGGATATATTTTGGAAAGACCACAGTTGGGTAACCTGCTTTTGAGAAATACCATATTTTTCCACGGTAATAGATGCACATCGCTCCCCTGTATTTTTTGCAGCCCCATGGTATTCTAGTATGTACATATGGAGGTGTTCCCTGCCACCCAAAAGCAGAGAGCTCCTATGAACCTTTTCGTGAGCCAAAGCGACCTAAAGCAAAGAATCAATTACCATTAATCTATATGGGAAAATGTGTTAGTGTTCCCAGACCCAAACATAATCTCGTTTAGGTTTTTCTGATACCTTGGGACACATCTTGCTAACAGATGACACAAAATAAATCAAGACAAAGCACAGATGCTCACAGACACAGTTCAAAGCTCCGGCGTTGGCTTGATGCTGAGACGGTGAGATGCTGAGAGTTGGTCCCAGGGAAGGAGCTCGGCGGGGCCACTCTCAGCGCGGGGGGCGGGGGGTGGGTACAGCCTCCATAAGGGCTCACTGCAGAACAAATGCTGAGTGCTACTTATGCTTTTTGCCTTTTTTTCATAAAAACAAAAATCCTGGGATGCCTGGGTGGCTCAGTCGGCTAAGCATCTGCTTTCAGCTCAGGTCATGATCCCAGGATCCTGGGATCCAGTAGTGCATCAGATTAGGCTCCCTGCTTAGTGGGGAGCCTGCTTCTCCCTCTCCTTCTGCCATTCCCTCTGCTTGTGTGCTCTCTCTCTCTCTCTCTCTCTGATAAATAAATTTAAGAAAATGAAAATTCTCTTTGGATTTCTTTCTGTTAACAAAACAGGTACTAATGTAGATCCTTCTCAAAAACCAAGCAGCCGGGGTACCTGGGTGGCTCAGTGGGTTAAAGCCTCTGCCTTTGGCTGAGGTCGTGATCTCAAGGTCCTGGAATCAAGCCCTACATCAGGCTCTCTGCTTGGTGGGGAGCATGCTTCCCCCTCTCTCTCTGCCTGCCCCTCTGCCTACTTGTGATTTCTCTCTGTGTCAAATAAATAAATAAAATCTTTAAAACAAAAAACAACCAAGCAGCCTAAGGCAAACAACTTTGGAAAAGCCAGGGCTACCTGGACCAGAATTAACACGTTTGCTTTTGTTGGGGTTTACTCTCCATTTCGGTGGTTATTATTACAAAGAATGCTGCAAGGGACATCCCTGTGCACATATTTTTCTGCACTTGTCTAATTATATCCCTAGGATAAGATTTCCCACCAGGGCCACCACGGAGTCCGGGACTCCCTCGGCAGGACTGTCAACAGAGCTTTGGGGATAAAAATCACAGCAGGGATGTCGAATTCTGCCACACAAAGGTCTTTTTCGCCATGTAGAATTTTCTGGGCTCTCACTTGGGTGTCTGTGGCATGGCATAGCAGTTCAGGAAAGTAGGGACTGTCCTTTCCATAAGAAACCAGTCCCCTCCTCAGGGGACACAACACGCCTGTGTCATGAAGAGAAACTGTTATGCCAGGAAGGCAGAAGGTGGCCGGGCTGAATTCCCCTTGGCAACAGGAAAGACCACAGCAGAACTCCAGGATGGCCCAGTGCCACCCAAGCGGCTGTTCAGTATCTATCACCGGTCACAGCCTAAATGTGACAGCCATGAGCAGGTGCACTCAGCTTTCTCACCTAGCCGAAGGATAGCCTCTCTCCACCAAGGCATTATAACTGGCCATTCATGAGCCATCATAATGCCTGCTCCCAGATCCTCCATGGCCCCTTCCATCTTGATCAATGAGCGGCCCATGGCTGCCTGAATGTTTGCTGTGTGCCAGGCTCTCCTCTGAATGGGCATCACAGTATGACCAGGAGACAGTTATAACTGCCATCTTACAGCTGGGGAAACTGAGGCTGAGAGGCTTTACATGACTGTTTAACTGCAGCCTGAAACCCATCCTCGGTTGCTTTCCCCCAGAAGTTGACCCTAAAACAAGGATCCGGGTGCAAGTGGAAGGGAGCTGGAAAGGGGAACAGGGAAGGGACAGCAGCCAGTGAAGGGGACCAGTTACTAGGTGACTCTGAGACACAGCATAGCACGTGCCCCCATGCCACCCCAGCAGAGAAGTGAGGGAGCTTTCATCAGTCACTGGCTGAGGCCAAGGGAACACCGGAAGGATGCTGAGAGCATCTAATATATTGCCCAATATCATCGAACTGGAAGTGATCAAATGCCATTCAAACCCCAAATCCAACACTGCATTCCTCTTTTAGAAATGAGCAGTTAACCAAACATTGAACTGCATGCCAGCCACGGGGAGAGCGCCATGCTGGTGAAATAAACCTACTTTGCCAAATCCCTTTGGGTTGGGATGTCCAAGGGAGCAAGGGTATCTTTTTGTCAAGTTTTATCAATGGGATGACCAGGGGAAAGCCCTTCTATGTCACTTTGCTCATCCCATGGGAATTAGCCAAGACCCTTTCACTGCCCCCTTCTTCGGCATAAGGTTTCCCTCTCGGAATCAGCCACAGCTGGCCTGGGCAGAGTCTTACAGCCTCAAACTGTCATCCCAAGCAGCTTCATCAGGCGATTATAGGCTCCAGAGTCCATCTGCCATCCCAGGGATGATCCCAAATGACCCACTAGATGCCCTACCAGCCAAGTCTGGAGGATGTCCCCATTTACTGTGCCCCGCTTCCCCTGTGCCTCCTGCCCTACCCTCTCCCTCCAACCTCACATACACATGCCCTCCACGGGAACCCACAAGTAAGCCAAAGAAATGAAACCAGCAATCACAGGTCTGCAGGAGCTGATCCCATCTTAAGGACTCACTTAACATTCTTCTGGAGATGCAGGAAGGTGTTTAAATAGGACGGTGTGTCATGAGGGTAGATCACTGGACCATACTGTAAGGAGCGGTGGGAGAAACAAGGAGGTGGCAGAAGGGGACCACTGCCCTAGTTTTAGAAACCCAGTGGCAGCAGCTCTCAGCAGCTCTGTCTTGAACACAGAGACTGGCTGTCCTGTTCTGTTCCAGGCACACTGCTGAGACCTGCCCAGTTTCTCACCCTGGGGGAGAGAAGGAGACCCTGGCAAGTCCCAGTCCCTTTCCTGGCCCCCCAGCAGGATTCTCTGGCCCTCAGTTCCTGCCTGTAAACCCCCTCCCAGTGAGGACACTTCCGGCCCAAGTATCCTAGGGAGAACCGAAGGCAATCATCAGGCCAGCGTTCTTTTGTGCTGTGGGACAGTCATGGGCACACCATCAGAAGCGCAGTCCTGGGCGCCTCTCCAGCCAAGTGTCCTGGTCATTCCTAAGCAGCTCACGCACAGAAGGCAGACACGAAGCTTGGCTCTGGGACTCCAGGAAATAGACCAAGAAATCAAAGCAAAACCAGTGGGTGACTGAAAGTTCCCGGGTAGGACAGCGCAGCTGAGAAACGGAAGGCTTGAGGGAGGGAAAACAGGTGTGGGGCATCTATCCCTGTTAAGTGACCTCTAAGGGAACATGAAGAACAGAAGCTCTGTAGAAATTCAGAGAGAGGGGGTTCCAGAGCCCTGGGGGTGGGATGGGACTCCCCATCCCCAGCTCATGAAGGTGGGGATGCTGCCACCCAAGGCACAGGGATGCATGCTCTGGTCTGCGCATTTGGGGGCAAGGGGCACCCCTTCCCACCCATTCCCCGGGGCATCCCCTGGAAGGGGGCATGCCTGGGGGCCCCAGGTCACCTGGCCTCCTTTCAGCCAGGCTCCCTGAAGATGTGCCTCCTTCCAGCTGGATTTCAAAAGTACAAAACTGAGGGCAAGGAGGCTGGGATACATCTCGGCTGCAACCCAGCCAGATTATCCTGTCGCCATATACGCCACCCCTGCTCTTCCGTCTTCTGAAGGGGGGTCAGGACTCATAGCCCAGCCTCCCCAGCCCAGCCCAGCCCACGCTCTGAGGTTCCCCAGGGGGGCAGCCTCTCTGACTCCCTGTCCTTCCAGACAGGGCAAGAACCACCTACCCTCTTTCCCAAACTACCCCACCTCTCCCAGCCCATCCACCATGTGGCTGTTAGCCTGTCAGGGCCCAGAGGACTGCAGTGGCTCCCAGGCTGCCTGGTTCAGAGGAGAAAGCACAGCTCAGGATCCCACTGCAGGGTCTCTGATCCCAAGTGGGAGCCTCCCAGGCTGATCCACACTTAATCCCTGGGACACCACATGTAGACACAAGTTAAAACACACACAACAACAACAACAACAAATAACCCACCTCTCCTCAAAAAACCCAATATATCTTAGCCATGAGAAGTTTCTTTAATTCCAAAGACCACTCCAGAAAAAGTTCCCAGTAAATAAGTGTGGACTGATAAGTAGAATAAATCCAACCCAGATTCCTCCCCCAGATGCTCTGGAAAGCAGGCCCCTGGCTCTGAATCCCAGCTGTTTAAAAGAATCATTGTTTCTAATTCTTTCCTCCCATTGTACCAAGATCAGCTGTGACAGGAACAGAGTCCCACTCCAGGATGAATTGTTACTTGGCAGCTCCCTGGGTCTAATTTTCATTCATCCCATTAAGGTACTTACTAGAAACCTGGCCCACGCTAGTTAGTCGGCCTCTGTCCTCTGGGAGAACCCGGATTCCGGACACCTGGGAATAAAGTATGGGCAGCATTGAGAAGCGCAGCGCTCAGCTCCTGCTGTCACTCAGTGGCGTGGGGGTGGGGGGGGGGGTGAACAAGCGAGGGCCCACAGAGAGCCCCACAGTAAGAGGAAGCCCTCCGTGGCCCTGTCGGGCACTGCGCCGCTCCGCGCTGTCCCCAGGGTTCTCCCAGTTTAAGAGCTGAATGCAAAGCAGGCGCCCGAAATGCAGAAGTGGCGGGGTCGCCCAAGGAAACTGCCCCTCTCCGGAGAGAGGACGCAAAGCTGAGGTCCCCTGCGACCTCAGCGCTAGCTCGGTAGGCGGGCGGGGAGACCGCAACGGGAAGTGCCACGAGGACCGAGGGTCCCCGAGGCCCCGCGCCCTCGACAAGTGGCCTCGGGAGCGCCGCCTGTCCTCGCCGGGTGCTGGACCCCCCTCTGGGGAACCGTCCGTTGGGCTGGGAAGATGGGGACCCGGTTGGGGTCAGACGCTCCCCAGCGCTGTCCGGGCCTCCCATCCCGGCACCTGCTGCCCGGCCCCAGCTTGCCAGGGAGTCCCGAGAAACCCGGGGTTGGGGCGGGTGCGCCGGAGGGAAGAAGGAGCCCCAAGGTTCGCAGAGGGAAGGCAAGCTTGGAGCCACAACTTTCTCCGGCCAGAAGCTGGGTGCTCAGGGGCTGGCTCCTATGCGGCCCCCGGGGGTTCCGCACTCCCGGGAACCCCCGGCGGCCCCGGGAGGAGAGGAGACCAGGGCAGGGGAATACGGAGGCGCTGACCTGGACCAGGCTGGGAACACCGCGGGAAAACTTTCGGCGGGGCTGAAGGGAGGCAGGGGAGAGAGGACCGGCCCGTGCCCGGCACCTTGCGCCCCGCATCCCGCGCCCGGTGCCCCCGCGCCCCGAACCTTGCCTGCGTCCTGAGTTGGCTGCATCGCCCGCGGAGTTGGAAAGTGGGGGTGCCTCTGCGCGGGGGTGGGGGGGCGTTGCTCCAGCCCGCGCCTGGGTCTGCTAGCCGCGGGCCCGGCTCAAATCCAGCCGGGCGGCTCAGGCGGCGGCCGCGCGATTGGGGGTCGGGCGCCCCGCCCTCCTCGCCTCCCCTCCGCCCCTCCCGCCCCCTAGCCCGCCCCCATGCCTTTATCCGTCCCTACCGCGTCCGATCGGCCTCTCTCCCGGTCTTTCTCTAGCTCTCCATCTCTCCCCCGCCCCTCTTCCCTCGCCTTTCTTCCTCCCCGCATCTCCCGCCCTCCGTCCCCTATCCCCCTCCTCCCCTCCCCTCCTCCTGGGGGGCGGAGCTTCTCCCCTCCCTCCCAGACAATGCTGGGGTTGCGCGTCCCCTCCTTCCCCTCCTGCGAGTCAGGGCTCAGGCTGCCAGCGCTTCTTCCGGGCTGGCGGGGGGGTGGCGGGGCGGGGGTAGAAGTGCTGGGGTGGAGAAGATGGACTGGCTCCCCTCACCCTATTCGCCGCTGCCCTCTTAAGCCGGATGGAGTCTTGGCCCAAGCCCCTTGGCTCGCCCCAAGCTGTGACAGCCACTCCCAGGGAATGGTCACGCCGCCCTGCAGAGCCCACCTCGAGCGCCCCGGACTCCCCAGGCAGAGGATGTGGGATTCATTTTCTAACACCCCGCCTTATTCCAAAAAGGGTTTGAGCTGAGAAGGGGCTAAGCAAGCCCCCTTCGACAGGCGGGCGGGCAGACGTGCCCGTGAGTGAAGGAAGCCAAGTTTCTTTGTCCACCTCTCACCTCCCTCACTCATCCATCCCTGGACTACGGGGACGCTCAGTGCGGAGGAAGGCTTGGAGAACCCCAACTGCGGGGCCCCTTATCTATTTCCTTCCTCTTATCATAAACCCCTCCTCCCATACATGCCCCAGCCCTGCAGGGTGAGTCTCCTTGTCTAAAGGGAAGGGAAGCTAATGGTTAATGCATAGCCAGCCCCCAGGATACAGCCGGCTCTGCTCATCCCTCCTAAAAGCCAAACATTCTTTACTAAATTCATTGTTTGGATCTTGGAATGTGTCTCCCTTAGAAACAATGTTATAAATGGTGATGTGCTTCCCAGCCCAGCCACAAAAGCCTTTGAACCCAAAGCGCAGCTGTAGGGTGGTGCCCAAGACTGTGTCAGCTACCCTGGAACAAGGAGGCCACTGATCAGCATTTTCTGTAGGGAAAAAAGAAAAAAAAAAAAAATCTATTTGTACTTTCCCCTTGACCTATAAACACAAAGCTCTCGCATTAATATTCTCCCCTACCCCTTAGCCACTACTCTGTATTGGTAAGCTGCTTTCCTTTGCAGGTAACATGAACACCATCCGGGGAATATATTTGGAGGACAGCATGTTTTCTCTATGACCTCGAGGTCAGAGCTGCACGAGAGGCACAACCAGAGCCTGGAGGGCTTCCAGGAACTCAGAAAGTCTTCTCTGAGATGCCAGCTCTTCCCTTGCCTCCCAGATGGGCCTTCCCTATGCCCCAGACACATGGCAAAGGGTGGCCCTCATTTACACCACTGGGGCTTGGAGCTCCCCTTTTAAAGACGGCAGCCAAGTGGAGCTGGAATCCCTTCGCCTTTAGTCAATCCCCCAAGAGAGCAACTCTTTGGCCCAGCTTGAGTCAGGTAACCATGCTATGACCAATCAGCTGGGGTGGGGGACTCTTGTACAAACTGGGCTGCCAGGGACCCTGCCCTTAGGCCCTGTTTAAAACAGTCCAGTCCTTGGGGTCCCTGGTTGGCTGGTTGGTTAAGCAACAGACTCTTGGTCTTGGCTGAGTTCGTAATCTCAGGGTCCTGGGATCAAGCTCTGGTTGGGTTCTGTATTCACTGGGGAGTGTGCTAGAGACTCCCTCTCTCCCTCTCCCTCGGCCTTGCTGCCCCCACACTCTCTCTCTCTTTTTCTGTCTAAAATAAATGTTTAAAAAAAAAAAGAAAAAAAGAATCCATTCCCCTCTACTTCTATTTCCATGCTGGTGAATAAATTGATTAATTCAAGATACCAGAAAACATCTTTTCATCAATTTCCCCATACAGAAGCTACAGAAGAGAAAGGAAGATTTCTTATCCTTCCAGTGGGTATAGGGACAATACATCTGTAACAGATTTAATACTTCACAAATATTAAACAGCTACATGAGCGCCCACCCTCAAAACCTTCTTTTCTTGCCACCATCCACCCCTGGGGACTGGCCCTGGATGCACATGGCTCCAGGGAAGCAGCAGATAGCACTGTCTAGAACACAGGCTGGTCAACGGAAATACAGTGCAAGCCACAGGCGCAATTAAAACTTTCTAGCTACATTGAAAATAGGTAAAAAAAAAAAAAAAAAAAAAAACACACACACACAAGTGAAATTAATTTTCATGATATATTTTATTTAACCCAATGTATTCAAAATATTACCGTTTCACCATGTAAACAATATAAAGACATGACTCATGAGGTATTTTGCATCCTGTTCATGTACTAAGGCTGCAATCGGGTGTGTATTTCCACTTCAGCACGTCTCAATTCGGACGTTAGACTTTCATTAAAAAATACTTGATCGGAGTTTAGGCTTTATAAAATCTCTATCTGAAAAAGTAGATTCACGTGCTCAAGTTGTTTCAGATATATTCTAAAGTTAGCCGATAACTGAACTGAGTATATCAGTTTTTACATTTAAATTTTAATTAAGATTAAATGAACTTGAAATCTAGTTCTTCAGTAGTACCAGCTGTGTTTCAGTGCTCCGTAGCCACATGTGGCTCATGGCTACCCTATTGGGACAGCGCAAGGTTAGAGAGTGAGGAAGCCACTGACTGACTCAGAGTCTCAAAGCTGACTTCCCTCATCTCTTTAGCGAAGCAGGGGCAGAAATGTCAAGCGTGGCCAGAGAGAAAACGATTTTCCAAATTCCTCATGTCTCCACAGAACATCGAAAGAAGCAGGCTTTGCCAGTAGATCAGAGCTCTACCACACGCCTGGGGAGAAGGAAGGTCTGCAGAGCAGAGATGGAGGCCCAAAGCCCACTCTTGAGTTCCCAGTAGATTCTGGGAGAAGAGAGGAAGAAGCAGGAGACAGTCTGAAGGAAAGGTCGCATCTTCCACGATTGTGACCTTTGACCAGAGTGAGGAGGTATGTCAATGGGTTAAGGGAGGTTCTGAGGAGATAACCACATGGGCTGCCTACCTCCTCCTCCCCTGTCCTCAGGCACTGGGCTAGGAGAGGGGGCGGCCTCTTTAAAGTCAGCTTAGTGAATCACCATGGTTATACAGAGCTAGGGCCTGGCCTGGATTTAGTTTCTGGAGTCACCTGTAAGTCCTCGGTGGTCCAGACATGATGAAGAAGTTCCTTCCTGCTCCCCAGGACCAGGGGCCTCAGAAGGAAGTTAACTTATAAGTCTCAGGCTTTCCGCAGGGCCTGTCTTAGTTTGAGTTCTCTCAAAAACAGAATCTGAGGTAAGGACTTAGGTACAGGTCACTTATCTGGAGTTGATCCAGAAAGCAGGGAAGTAAGACAGGGCAGGAGGAGACGCTAATAAAGGGTGTACAACTGGGTCTCCATTCTTCTGGGGTCCCTCTAAGGAACTGTATAAAATGTGCCTCAGAATGGTCCTCTCTGAAGTTCAGGGGGCTGGGGGCATTTATCTCATCTCCCACCAGTTGAGGATGTCTCCCTACTTCTTCTTACTTCTGGTTGTGTTTCAAGGAAACATCTGGGACAGAAAAGCAGAGCCACTGCCTTTGTCACTAGAGGCGGGATGAATCATTGTGCATGAAGCTGTCCCCCACAGTTCTGCTGGGGTCAGAGGTGGACCGAGGGGTTGTGACACAGAACACACGAATCATCTGCTCTGAGGCCCAGCATGGAGAGGGACAAGTAGACACTGGAGGCTTGGTCAGGGACTGATGGGAGGACATGATGAGGTCTCAGAGGAAATATTGGTGAAGGAACATTGGTTAATGTCGTTGGGGAAGTCAGGGATCACTGCAGAGCTCTGAAGGAGCATGGAGCACCCAATCTATGAGGTACACAAGCCGCAGGCTTCCACAGCCAAACACTGAGGAGTAGGACCGTCACCCCTCAGCGTTCTGCTTTCAAGAGATGATCTGGAGCAGACTTTCTGCGGGGAGGCCTAGTGGAGACCCAGAGGCACCACCTTGCTTGCCACCACAGGAAGAACTTGGGAAGTCTCTAAGGAGACCAGAGAGACCATTTGAATTATTGCCTCGGACTCCATTTTTTTCCCTCTGCTATCCAGGAAGAGAGACTCTGCAAAAGAAAATCTAATGAGTTATAGAGAATTAAAGAAGACTCAGCGAGGTCTGCCACTGGGACCCAAATATATCTGGACACGTCTGGCACACTAGCATGGTGGGCTGGCTGGAAATCTATTTGCTTGGAAGGTGAAAAAAGTCCTCCTGGGAGATTATTTTCATTCTAAGGAAAGAAGAAACCATGTTTGGTTTGGTCCGGTAACAAAGTTTTAGTGCCAGAAGGAAGATGGAATTGTCACTCAACTCTGCCCCCGACTTGGCCCTCTGGACACACCAGGGATCCTAGGAAGATAGAAACTCTCTATGTTACAACTCTGAGAACTATTTCATAAACTGCAGAGAGACTCTGGGGCCCAAGCAGCTATGCGTTGGGAACCCTCCTGCTAAGCAACACTTGAGAGACTTACACTTCACTCCGCTTCTCCATTTCAAGGGCTTGGTATGTTGACATTACCCAGAAAGTCGTAGATGAATTGCCAAAAACAGTCACAGTTACTCCCCTCCCGGCAAACACTTCACAGTTCCTCCCACAAAAAAGGGGGAACCTACTTGCCCACCTTGAATCTGGGTTGATACTGTTGCTTTGGCCAACAGAATGTAGTAGAAGTCACACTGTACCTTTTCAGACCCTGACCTCAAGAAGCCTTGCAGTCTTCTGCCCTCTCCACTGTCATGTGAGTAAGCCAGAGTTAGCCTGCTGGAGGGCGAGAGATCTCTGGACCCAGAGCCAAGGCAACCCAGCTGGCACAACCAAGGGCCCCCAGACATGTGAAAGACCCAACCAAGATCTGTAAAGCCCTCTTCCCAATCCCGAGTTGACCGCTGATGCAGGAAGGAATCCAGTTGAATCTAGCCCAGATAGCCAACCAGTACAAGCCCGAGCTAAGTAGGCGGTTGTGTCTTAAGTCACTCAGGTCTGGGTTGTTCCTTATACAGCAGTGACTGTTAAAGAACTTGACAGGATGAAAAATGGTAACTCTGGCCAGTGATGGATGTGTTATCTAACCTTATTGGTGTAATTGTTTTGCAATATACACATATATCAAATCATCATGCTGTACAGCTTCCATTTACCTAATGTTGTATGTCAATTATATCTCAATAAAGCCAGAGGGGAAAACACA
The DNA here is from genome assembly GCF_963455335.1 of Martes martes. NCBI lineage: Eukaryota > Metazoa > Chordata > Mammalia > Carnivora > Mustelidae > Martes > Martes martes. Next base: position 29,911,373 of record NC_137896.1, read on the forward strand.
AAAAAATAAAAGCCTGGGGGCGCCTGGGTGGCACAGTGGGTTAAGCCCCTGCCTTCGGTTCAGGTCATGATCTCAGGGTCCTGGGATCGAGCCCCACATCGGGCTCTCTTCTCAGCAGGGAGCCTGCTTCCCCACCTCCCCGCCTGCCTCTCTGCCTACTTGTGATCTCTGTCTGTCAAATAAATAAATAAAATCTTTTAAATAAATAAATAAATAAATAAATACAATCCTATAATACAAAGGAAGAAAAAGAACTTAGTAAGATGAAGTGGACATGGCCAACACAACCAGGATATCAGTGAACACAAGTCTGGAGCCTCCTGGATTTGCTTATGAGCTTGCAAGGGAGGCCTCTGGAAATTCTCCCCCCACAGGCACCCCCACCTCCAAAACCAGTATGGAAGTATGGATGGCCGAAGTCTCAGTGAGCTGATGAAATTTCTATTTGTGACTGCTGATGGGACCATTTGTTCTCATAAAGTGGAGAGACGTAGGGAAATTTGAGTAGTAACAAAGACTTTGTCACTGAACCCCACAGCTTTATCTGTCATGGAGAAGGGCTTTCTTAATTAAAAGCATCCACTTTATCCACCACTAAGAAATTTCCATAGCATCTTAAATATTTATACAGTACAGTGTCTGGACTCATCCTTGGAGATGGGAGGGCAGATTAAAGCTCTCATACAGTTGGCACCTAAGAAGACTCAGGTGTGCCAGTCTCCGGCCCCAGAGACGAGACCTGTCTTTCCTGGATTTTTCCCTCCTCCACTTCAAGTGCAGATGGGGGATGGTGAGAGGGGGAAAAAGGAAAGTGAAGGACTCAAAGTATATAGCTTAGAGTCAGTTAATTCCTTGCAAATATGCAACTTTTCCCAATAAGTATTGGTAGAGAGGCATAAGTCAAAAATTCTCTGGACAGCTATCCCCCTAAACAAAGTGCTTATAAACAGAATTTGGTGGGGTGCTTGGGTGGCTCAGTCAGTTAAGTGTCTGTCTTCAGCTCAGGTCATGGTCTCAGGGTCCTGGGATCGAGCCCCACATCGAGCCCCACATCCGGCTCGTTGCTCAGTGGGAAAATCTGCTTCTCCCTCTGCTCCTCCCCCAGCTTTTGCTCATGCTCTCTCTCTAGCTTGCTCTCTCTCAAATAAATAAATACAATCTTAAAAAAATAAAAATAAATAAACAGAATTTGGTAACTGAACTGTGTTTCAGATTAGATAGGAAATTTCATATAATTTTTCTAGCCATCTATTCAAGTTTCTTTGACCCCACGGTTACATTTCATCAAAGCTCCCCCTCCATTCTTGGATGTATTGAAATACTAATTACTTGGTGTGAAAATGTTATCCTGTCATAATGCAATACACATTCAAAATTATGTTGATAGATATTTATTAGACATCTGTGGTGTGCAAGGGACCATGTTAGGCATGGTGAAATAAAAGAAATATCAAAATCGAGGAGCTAAAAAAAAAAAAGAAAAAAAAACATTAAACAACATCTCGTCCAATAATGCATTTGGTGGGCTCAGAAATCGAGACTTAAGAGAAACCAACTTACCGTACCCTTTGGTTACAAGAAACAGAAGCCCTCTGAGCCAGCCTAAGTAAAGAGAGACTGATTTTAAGGAATAAAATTCCTTGTAGAACTCATGGGAAGGAAGTGAGCCAGCATCAAGAGGGCTAGACTGTGACCTACAATCTCCTCTCATTCTTGCCCCCCCACCTCTCTGTCTCCCTCTCTCCCTCCCTTTCTTCTTCCCTGCTTCTTGTATTGCCTTCTCTCTTCATATCTGCTCTAACTTCTCCCCAGATGGCAGTCTTGATCCCTAAGTCTACATGCACTTAGAGATCCTGTGCCCACCATCAGCTCATACAGTCTCTGGGCATCATCTGCTGTGGCTTGCAGCAGGGTAAAGTGGGCAGGTAAAATGGGTTAGTGATCTCAGAAAAGGAAGAAATGGGCAAAGGTGGAAAGTGCTTGCTTGGAGTCTCTATCTGAGTGGTCACGTAGTCTGTTCATCTCCCACCTGTTGGCCCTTTTATCTCTGTCAGCTCAGGTCCATGGTCAGGCGGGATGGTCCCTGTCCATGGAACCCTGGCCCCTGGGCATTCTTGAGAGATCCTGGGTGGTGTGTTCCCTGAACGTGCCATGCCTTCTCACACCTCCATTAACTGGCTCAAGCATTCCCTTTCTCCTGGATACTCTTTCCTCCTCCTCTCTGCTGGACTCTTCCTCTCATTACCCTTGATGTAATGTCCATCAGTGCCCTCCACCCTACATCTTCCCAACTGAAACATGCAATCCAAGTAAAAGATCAGTCAATCATAGCACCTGCTGCATCCCCTAAGTTCCATAATCCAATTAGAACTCTACTTAAAGCCCTTCCCATATTCTGGACCTACTCTTGATGACTGCTCATTCTCCAAAACTTGGCTCCAGTGCCCCTTCTTTCAGGAAGCTCTCCCTGAAGAGACTTTCCTCATCCACTCCGTCACTTCTTCAGTGATCTCACAGCAACATTTCAAAATGTATCTACAGTGAGTACCTCCTCAGGTCAACCAGCCCAACAGCCAAGATGGCATCTTATTTATCAGTTAATCAGTTCTTCTCCAACAGCCATATTGAGAGTGCTCGACACATATCTGTGAATGAAGGAAATGAAAAAATTAATCCTATCACGTTATTTGCCACAATACTTGCCACAAGCTTTAGCTCATTTAATTCTCACATAGCCCTGGTAGGTGGTATTATTATTATCTTCATTCTTACAGAAAAGGAAACTGAGGCAAAGAGTGGTTGGGTAACTTGCCCAAGATCATAGCAACAAGAGTCAGAGCTAGGATATGAACCTAGGCAGTCTGTCCAAAGTGTCTCTCAGCCTTTGTGCTTTCTGCCTCCTCAGCAGCCCAGACCAGGTGGAGAATGACAACTACTGGGTCGTCCTCACTCTGCTAGCCTCACTTAAAAACTGAAACCAAATGAGGAAACTGAGGTTGGTATACATCCTGGGCTAAGAGTAGAGAAAGTCAGGTTACTGCTTCTTTGTAATCTCTAAGGGCTGGGCATTGGAAGCAACAGAAGCATCACCTCAGAATTCTTGGGGTGAGAACACAATGCCCACCCACTCTTGGAAAAATTGTGAAGTCAGCAGAAGTTGGTCTTACGCCCTGCCCTCACTCCCCTGTCTTCCCTTCCTACCCCACACTCCCATTTTCTCCTTCATTGTGATATAGAAGCCTCTGTCGGTCACTGATTCATTCAACAAACATTCAATAAATAGGAACAATGACAGAAGTGCTTTCAACACTCAGGAGACAAAAGCCTGTCAAGTTACTATAGTGTAATGCAAGAAGTAAATATGTATTACTATTAATACTACTGTTAGTATATATTACTGTTAGTATTCTGTATTGTTGTCTAGAGCTTTCCAAAGAGCCAGAGAGACCCCTTACTCTCACTTGAGAAAGACTTTGTCTTGGATAGGTAAGTTGTGATGAAGATTTTCTCATAAATTCAATAACTTAATGAAAAAAATCACCTACAAACAATAATTCAAAGAAAAGTTATAAGCACACAAGAAAAAATTTTAAGACAAAGGGAAGAGGAGAAATATAAGCTGCCAGGACTTAGGGAAAAAAGTGGAAGAGAAAAATAAAATCATCACAGAAATGAAGGGTGCAGAGAAGCACTAAAAAAAATAGGAAAAATTCAGCTTCAAACATCAGAGATGAATTCCAGAAAAATGAGCACCATAACATGGACAATAACAATGAATTTTGGGGGCACCTGGGTGGCTCAACTGGTGAAGTGTCCAACTCTTCATTTCGGCTCAGGTCATGATCTCAGGGTCGTGAGATTGAGCCCCGTGTCGGGCTCCACGCTGGGCACGGAGCCTGCTTAAGATTCTCTCTCCCTCTGCACCCCCCTGAAAGATAAAAAAATATTTTAGAACCCAAAACAGTGAATTTTAAAAGGAATAGAATAATAAATATGGAACAAAAACAAAGGATTCCAACACATGTATACTGGCATTCAAATATATGAATTGAAAAAACCTCCCTAAACAAAAAACTTGAGTTTATGGATTTAAAGGGCATACTATGTTCTAAGAAAATGGGTAGAGTTTTCTTTCCTAAGTTTTGCACCAAAATGAAAGTTTCATGAAGTGTAGGGACAGGGGTTCTTGTCCTTTTTGTTCACTGCTGTGTCCCCCACGTTTCAAATCATGCCGGGCATGTGAAAGTCCCAATAAACATTGATTGAATGAATTGCTAAAGGAATAGAGCAACCAACACCAACACGTCCTAATAACGTTACCGTACTTCAAAGATAAAGATTCCTTTAGTTACCCAACAGTAAAGTCAAATCACCCATTTGAAAAAAAAAAAGAAAAATCAGGGCACCTGGGTGGCTCAGTGGGTTACGGGTCTGCCTTCAGCTCAGGTCATGATCCCAGGGTCCCGGCATTGAGTCCCACATCTGGCTCCCTGCTCAGCAGGGGCTGTTTCTCCCTCCCCCTCTGCTGCTCCCCCTGCTTGTGCTCTCTCATAAATAAATAAATAAATAACCAATCGATCGATCAATCAATCAATCTTTGGGGGAAGAAAGGTCAAGCTGGCTACAAACAACAGCACAGCAACATTCCAAGCTAGAAAACAATGAAGCAGTCGGGTACCTCTGACAACACCATAGCGTCCACAGAGAAAGATAACCTGACCCAAGAATTTACATCAACCCAAACTGTAATCCAAATATAAAACACACCAATATTTCACAACTTCAGCCATCTCGAAGAAAATACTTGAAGAAAGACAAAGTCTGGTAAGCAAATGGATCAAGAAACAGAGGAAAAAGCATCCAAAGGGATCGTTGAATGTACTAATGTTTGGGATTAAAGTTAAGACAACTTTTGGGATTATGGTTCCAAAAAAACCACATAAATGTTATACCCCCTTATGATACAGAAACCATAAAACCAAGGGAGGTAAGCGGTTGTTAAGTATCCTGATTTCTTCATTTTTTTATAGCAAGGGAATGAAAAGAAATGTTGTAAGCAGACAGCCAGCCCAGGTAATAGAGTTATGGGGAGGGGTGTCCAAGGGTCCACTGAAGGCAGGTTTCAGCCAGGGGCGGTGTCTGCATCTTTGGTGGTCCCAGAGCTTCAGCAGCACTCACGCCTTCCTGTGGGTTGGGATCAAAGCTTAGGAGCAAGTGCAAAGTGCTCGCCTGTCTTACACAAAGAAGATCTGTCTCCCAGAAACACATTAATTCATCCCCACGGAGAAATAAAGCCCTAGAACCAATAGTAACAATCAACCGGAACTGAGAAGAGGAGAGGAGAGGAGAGGGGAGGAGAGGGGAGGAGAGGGGAGAGGGTAGGGGAGGGGTGGGGAGGGGAGAATGAAAGGAGGGAAGAGGAGAGGAGGGGAAGGGAGGGGAGGGGAGGGGAGGGGAGAGGAAGGGAGGGGAGGAGATGAGGCAGAGTGGAGGCATGGGGGATTTGCCGTCACTGTGGTAGAGACTTGAACAACATTGTCTTAGATTAAAAAAAGTAAACAAATTGTATAACAATTTGAGTGCTTTTGTGCTATGTGAATTACTTGTTTAATATGCATATATTAAGTAGTAAAAAAATTACAAAGTAAACGTAGCCCTATGGGAGGCAGGGAGGTGGGAGGGAGGGTGAGCAGGCCATGAAGCAAGTCAGGTAGTAGCTGGTGGGGATTTCTGAGGAGTCCACAGGCTGCCTCCTCTCTAGGGTTAGATCCAGAAAGATGGGGGAGTGGACAAGAAGGCCCTCAGATTTCTGGATCAGTTTGGGACCTGAAAGTGGGAAGGAACTCTGCCAGGCGCCTGCAGTAAGCTGGTACCCGTGACCTGGGGTCTGCCTAGGTCAAAGGAGGGACCTAGGCAGGTACAGAAAGCTTCTGGCGGCCGTTGGAGGGGGGTGTGGGAGGCAACTGACATTCTCCTTACCCCAGAGAAGGGCATGGAAGCCATATGGGAAAAGCTGAGGGACCTGAGGGTAGCTCAGGACAAGGGGACTCACAAAAAGGCGGTGGTCTGGGCCATGCCGAGGACCATATGGGAGCTCAGACATCTTGGGGGAACCAGAGTGGAAGGGTGCTCAACCCACAACCAGAACATCCACCCAGCGTCAGATGCCTCCCCCAGCCCCCAGCTGCCAAGACACCACACAACCCCCCCCCCCCCACCCACCACCACTGGCAGCAGCAGCATTTGCAGCAAAACTGAGATGAGACCCTAGAGAGAAGGAGAGGGGGGTGGCAGGCAGACACAAAGGAAAATTTTAGAATTAACCATTAATTTTAGAATTAATTTAACCTGGAATGAGCAAGTTTACCAGAAATTAACCAGCATGTTTTCTGCTACTAGCTGAATGGGAGTTCAAAGGAGAGGGTAAGTTGTATTTTTTTTAAATCGTTTCACGTGTGGCCTGTCAGACAAGCGAGAGAATGAAATAAATGCTTTAAATCTTTGCTTCCTGGACTGTGGCCCAGGGACCAGCAGCACTGACCTCAGGAGTTGGCTGTAAGTACAGAACCAGGCCTCGGGCCAGGTTCAGTTTTAATAAGGGGGTCAGGTGCTCCAAAGGAACCCTAATAGTAGAGGCCCCTGGTCTGATAGTTTCAGGTGCTCCGTGGAAGCACCTAGAAAGACAGGACTGGGTATATAGGAAGGGGGGAACTTCAGGAAGGAGGTAACATCTGGATTGAGCCTTAAAGGGCAACCAGAAGTTCCTTGGGTAGCAAAGGCCATTCCGGGCAGAGCTGTGGTAGGCTCAAAGCCACAAAAAGCCTGCCCGTGTCAGAGGGCCGTGTGTGGTCTGGGGTGGCTGGAACAGAAGGTGGAAGGTGAGACGTGTTTTACGTTCCATTCGTGCAGCCAAGAAACAAAGTTCAGGACGAGTTGAGATCCCTGGCTCCTGTGGCGTCTCAGGAACACAGCTCCCCCGGGCCTCGGCCTGAACACTGTTCAAACTGCAGGGCCGGACGGAGAGCCAACGCCACCTCTCTCGAGGAGAGGCCGACCAGCCGAGAGGAGCCAGCTGGGGGGAGTTTCTTGGAGGACCAGCATGCTTCCCAGGCCAAGAAACGTCTGGAAGGAGCCAAGGAGGGGAGGGCAGGACGGCTCAGCCAGCAGGAGCCGTCCATGGGCCTCTCCCGGCCTGTGTGAGATGCTGACCCTCCACCCAGAGCTGGCCAAGTCTCCACAGCCACAAAGCCAACTCTCAGGGCTTTACCACTTTGAGGCCTTGACCGCCCCACCCTCCGCCGTGCACAGAGACGAACCTTCAGCATGTTCTCTCCCTCACTCCACCTAATCGCTCTGCTGTGGAGACTTACCAGGACTCAGCCAGCAGCCCCACGCCTTCCTGCTGGGCCCTGATTAAGAACAGGCCTGGGCTGTCCAGGCCTTCCAACAACCTTAACCGCTTCCTCCCCAGACCCACGCCACAGGGAAGGGAGGGCAAGGAGGATCTGAAAGCCACTGAGTGGCCAGGCAAGAGAAGGGTCCAGCGTCCTGCCGGCTGGCTTTGGTCATGAGGGAATGGCGAAAGTAGTGTGTGGAGGAGCGGGGAGAGGGCGCGCAGAGATGGGCACAGGTGAGGCGCAGGTCAGGTCTCAGGTCAGGTCAGGTCACAGTGAGGAGCTTGGGTTTTACCCATGTTGGCAGTGAGAACCTTAAATCATGAATTTCGTAGCGCCATGGACCTCACCTCCCTAGTGGGAGATGGTGAGGTAACATCTGAAAGAAAATTGCTGAGAGATCAGAAAACTCACGAGTTGAAGCCATAAAACAGGGAACATGGCAGAGAACTCGAGGACAGGCTGGCGCGTCTGTGTTCAGGCTACCGTTGGGAGAATGGATTAGCAAGGGGTAAGGTTAGAACCTGGAAACCAGCCGAGAGGTTATTACGTCAGTGAAGGAACAAAATTGTGATGGCTTACACCACAGAGGGGTGTCAGTCGTCTAGGGCCACATACCTCAGTGCAACACACAGCCCTAAAACTCAGGGTTGAAAACACTTACCTTTTGTGGGGGGCCGTTGGGACAGCTCTGCTTTCTGCTGCAGCCCTCAAGCTCTGCTCGGCGTTCTCTCCTCTTCCAGAGACCAGTGTGCTCACCACGGTATGTTCTCCTCATTGTGATGGTCGAGGCACAAGAGAGCTCATCTCTCCCCACCAGCACATTTCAAGTCTTTAAAACATCACGTTGGCCAAAGTGGGTCACATGGCCAAGGCCAAAGCCAAAGCATGGGAAGAACACTGCACCGCTAGCGAGAAAAACCACAGTCGTGTGTCAAAGGTTGTGGATTCTGGGCAGACTCAGATGCAACCACGTTGCAGGGTTACCAGTGGTAACACCACAGAGCCCTAATTGTGTGATGGGGTAACGGCAGGGGTGCGGAGGAGACGATCGATTCAGGAGGTGGTGGCGGGGCAGGACTCACAGGGGTTGGTGACAGCCTGGGTCCAGGAGATCAGAGAGTAGAGGAAACACAAGCTGGAAGAGAAGCGTCTTTGGTGGAGATGGACAGGGATGTCTCTGGTTTGAGGCACATCCTGTGGTTATGTCAAGTAAGCAGTTGGTTCTAGGGTCAGGAACTTGGAGACGAGGTCTGGGTGAAGGTTTAGAATGGCCAGTCATCGGCTTACCAAAGCCTATCAGAGGATTTTTGCTTGTGGCCACAATCTGTGATGCCATGGGAGATCTGTTCTCCTCTCCCCAATCCCACACCCTGACACAGACCCCTGAAGACATGAGACCCCAGGTGACTAAGTGGAAAGGACACCAAGCTGCCACATGAGAGGACAAGTCTCTGTCAGGCTCACAGAAGCTGAAAGAAGAGAAATTCTGCATGGGGCTGGGAAGAGGATTTTTGTTCTAGTTTTTTTTTTTTTTTTAAGATTTTATTTATTTATTTGGCAGACAGAGATCACAACTAGGCAGAGAGGCAGGGAAGCAGGCTCCCTGCTGAGCAGAGAGCCCAACTCAGGGCTTGATCCCAGGACCCTGGGATCATGACCTGAGCCGAAGGCAGAGGCTTTAACCCACTGAGCCACCCAGGCGCCCTTCTAGTTTGGTTTTTGAGAAAGTTATTTGTAGAAGCTTCAGAGCACTATACAACCTCCCCCTTTCCCTACTTCCAGGATGAGGCACCTGTGAAGTTCAGTGATAACCTCGGGTGGGTGTCAGAATTTGGGTCCCCTCCAATGTAGGTCCTAAGACACAGATGCCAGTGCAGGTTGCCTGGGTGGGAGGTGGGGAGTGGGGCAGTGAAGGACACCAACCTGGGGCCTGTGGAGCCCGGTACCACTGTGGGCAACTGGGACTCAGTCTTGCTGGGGATTCTGGGAGAGAATGTGGAGCATACCTCAGCCATCCACCCGTGGATGAGGCAGCTGGTCACTAATTCCCTTCAGCCATTGGCTGAGAGCTTCTCCTGTGGGTGTTGTCCCCAGGCACCTCCCGTTTACTTGAAAGCTTCCCAGAGACTGGCACTGGTCGAGTGAGTGTCTGTGCCTAGAGGACGTGGGTGGACACTGACAGCCTCTCCCATGGCAGGGAAGGCCATCGTTCTGTCCATCACATGGGGCACACAGAAAGGCCGCCTTCCTCCCCGCAACATGTCTACAGGTGTTGGCAGGAGGGACAGGCTACTTTCACGGTGTCTGGGAACCATGGACGCCACCTGGGATGGCAAGGTGAGCGTGGCCACCTCAGGAGACCGTTTCAGGAACTCGTGTCCCAGGTCACCTAGAGTGGAAAGGGGTGGGGATGTGTGACACGGCTTCCGTTCTGGGGGAAGCCTCCCACTCAAGGACGCAGAGTCTTCAGACCTATCGTACGAGGGAGGTGGTTTCAGGGCTCTGGGGTACAGAGAATAGAGCACCCGGACGTCAGCAGCGGAGAAGCAGAAGCAGCCGGGAGTCTGCAAACACGGTCAGACAGGGTCCCGGACCCTCAGGCACCACACCGTGGCCCTGCACTCTGGAGCTGGTACGGGGGCAGAAGCTGGGGGTGGGGGTGCAGACTACAGAGGAGCTGGGCCAAACAGATCTTGGTTGGAATAAAGTCACCCCCTGGCCTGCCTGGACCAGAGAGGACCCAGAAAAATCGTAATGGCTCTCAGAGTCAAGAGAACAGTCAGAAAGGTTTCCTTTTGGCAGAGATCCAATTTGCGCATGCCATGTTGGAAGATAATGTAAGCCGTGACAGTGGGTGAGAGTGAGTGTCCTGAAGAGAGAAAAGACCCAAGTTGGTATCTGCTCGTTGGAGCTGGGGGGTTCCCCCTTAAAATCCTTTTGCAACTTCCTACACCTTGAGGATTAGGTCCTGAAGCCTCCTATGTCTTACCCCAAAGCAGAATCTGTATTTTAATGAACTATTGTCATATAACGAATTACCCCCCCAAAGTTAGCTTAAAGCAGTAATAAATGCTGGTTATTTCCTACATTTACTGTGGGTCAGGGATTTGGGAGTGGATTAGCTAAACGATTCTGCCTCAAGATCTCTCACAGAGGCTACAGTCTATCTGAAGGCTTGACTGGGGTCAGAGAACCCATTTCCAAGATGGCTCATGCACGCAGGTGTTGTCAAGAGGCCTCAGGTCTGCCCCACAGCCTGGACCTCTCAATAGGACAGCTCACATGTCCTCACAGCATGGCCAGTAGCTTCCCCCAGAGCAAAGGATCCAGGAGAACCAAGTAGAAGTTGTCCTATCTTGTGTGAGCTAGACTTGAAGACATACCTTGTGATTACTACGACATTCTATTCAGTAGACATAGTGATGAAAGCCACTGCCCTCAAGGGGAGGGAAATTAGCTCCCCCTTTGGAAGGAAGGCATGTCAAAGAATTTGTGAATCTCTCGTGAAATCACCACATACTTTTTTGGGGAAGTAATTCTAGGAAGCACCAGGGAGGGAGGGAGGAAGCCATCTGTCGCTGTGGCAAATGGGACTCCAGTCCCTGAGTTCTCTGGAACACTACACAGAATGTGCCTTAGAGTCGTCCCACCGGAGGACGTAAGTCTGGGGCCTGACCCACCGTGACCAGTCCGGTACTGGAAGAGGAGAAATCCCTGCATCTTCCACTTCTGGTCCCCCTGCCTTCACCTGAGCAAACTGCTGTGATGCCCAAGCTTGAAGTGGAGAAAAAGTGAAACGTACATACGCTTGAGGTAGGAAGCTGTCCCTGGGCTTCCTCTGCCCCTGCCGATGAACTCAGGTAGCCCTGGGGGATAGGAAATGAAGGGTCAATGTCACTGACTCCAGCCTGCAAGGCTGTCCTTTACCTAAGGTGCCGTCTTCATGACTGACTTCTCTCTGGCTCACACCTTATGCTCCAGCAACACCCAAGTGTTTATCTTTCCCCAAAACGCTCTCCGGGGTCACTCTTCCTGGACTTGGCTCAGTTAGCCATCACACCCCAGCAGGAGCTAAAAATTAATAACACTGCCCAGCAAGATGTAAGAACAACACAAAAAATGAGGAACTAAAATATTATTGAGGCTGAAAATGAACACTTACACATAGAAAGTACCGTGAATTCCCACACACCCGTCACCAGATTCAGCAAGTAGAAAGATTTTGCCACAGGCAAAATCTATCTCCTTTTCTTCCCTACTAAGTATTTTAAAGCCCATTCCAGACACCAAGTCCTATCACCTTCATACTTCAGGATCCAGCTCAAAAAAATACATACTTGCTCTCTTCTAACCCAAATTTAACCCTTGCTTTATCTACTTTTCTACTTTTCAAAAGTAATTTAAATCCAGTTCTCTAAAACATATGGGTATTGTACCATCTAATCACAATGATAAAAATGTGATTTTTATTTATTTATTTTTTAAATTTTGTTTATTTGCCAGAGAGAGAGAGTGGGAGAGAGCACACGCAGGGGGAGCAGCAGGCAGAGGGAGAAGCAGGCTCCCCGCTGGGCAGGGAGCCCGATGCAGGACTCAATCCCAGGATCCTGGGATCATGACCTGAGCTGAAGGCAGACACTTAACAGACTGAGCCACCCAGGTGTCCTTATAAAAGTGTGATTTTTTTTTAAAATTAAAATGTTCAGCAAATGAACTGAAGGAAAGGATGGCTGATGCTGAGATTTGAAAGAAAACACAGGAAAAAAAAAACTGAAAAAAAAAAAAGAAAGAAAGAACCAGGTAGTTATACATGAAAAATAATCAAACTGGCATCAGACTTTTAATCTGCAACACAGGAATCTAATGGACAGTGGGATAACATATACTGATCAAAAATTAAAAAGCAAAAAAACCCTACCAAACCAAAAATCATCTACTCAACCAAGATTCATTAACATGTTAGCGTAAAAGGAAGATATTTGTGGATATGATAAGAATCAGAATGTACTGTCCCTTAGGGAAATTCTCAAGAAAGAACCTTGTCCAAAAACAAATGACTCAGAACAGAGATTTCAAGTTGAGAGAGAGTAAAGAAAAGAGGAAATGGTGTTGACCAGTGGACCTTTAAAAGGGCACACCGTTAAATAAGACACAGTGTGAAATTGTGTGGTATAAACACTTAGCAAAGGTTTATGCATAGAAGAGAAGTACCGTAAGAGAAATTCAAGTAATCAGCTGGGATGAAGTCTATTAAGCTATCTCTAAAAATTAAGGAGTAATAGGGTGACAGGCGGGGTTTGAGAAGTAGCAGCTTTCTAAATGTCATCTGAAAAGATGAAGAAATGCAAGTATTAAGCTTGCTTCAACTTATTGAGGGGAAAGGATGGGAATAGGGAGAGGAATGGCTGGTGTCTTGTTTTTAAAATGGAATTTTAGGGATGCCTGGGTGGCTCAGTCGGTTAAGCAGCTGCCCTCGGCTTAGGTCATGATCCCAGCGTCCTGGAATCGAGTCCCTCATGGGGCTCCCTGCTCAGCAGGGAACCTGCTTCTCTTTCTCCCTCTGCTTGCCACTCTGCCTGCTTGTGCTCTGTCTCTCTCTCTTACTATCAAATAAATAAATAAAATCTTTAAAAAATATATAAATAAATAAAATAGAATTTTACTTGTGTAATTATGAAATCTGGGGGAAGTTCAATGATCTCCTCTATCTAACTGGGCAGAGAAGGGAAAGGAAGGAAGAAATGAGCATAATTTTGTCCAATTAATACAAAGGTTTTTTTTTTAAGATTTTATTTATTTATTTGACAGACAAGTAGGCAGAGAGGCAGGCAGAGAAAGAGAGAGAGAGGGAAGCAGGCTCCCTGTCTAGCAGAGAGCCCGATGCGGAACTTGATCCCAAAACCCTGAGATCATGACCTGAGCCGAAGGCAGAGGCATAACCCACTGAGCCACCCAGGTGCCCCTAATACAAAGTTTTTAAAAAAGTAAACTAAAGGGTGCCTGGGTGGCTCAGTGGGTTAAGCCTCTGCCTTTAGCTCAGGTCATGATCTCAGGGTCCTGGGATCGAGCCCCGCATTGGGCTCTCTGCTCAGCGGGGAGCCTGCTTCCCCCTCTCTCTCTGCCTGCCTCTCTGCCTACTTGTGATCTCTGTCTATCAAATAAATAAATAAAAACTTTAAAAAAAATAAAAAAATAAAGAAGTAAACTAGATACAACAAAGTAATATGTAAAATGAAGAAAGAACAAAATCAAGAATATCACTTAATACAATGAGTTCAAATAGATTATACCAATAAAATACAGAAATATCGAAGTTAAAATGTAAAATTTAGCAATACACTGTGTACAAAAAGCACAGTTGACATATAATATGAAAGAATGGCTGGCAATAAACAGATGAGAACATAGACAGTGAGTGGATACGAATATTCCTCCTTCTACTAGTATAGCTATTAGTGTTAATAAAGTGTGGTCATCTTGATATTAAGCAATGAGAAATTTAAATTGTTAAAGCACTAAACAGAATAAGGAAGTTCATGATAAATGTCACAGTATACGAAGAAGGTGTAACAGCTATGAATATGTAAGCACAAAACAGCATGGAAACCGGGGTGCCTGGCTGGCTCAGAGCGTGCAACTCTTGATCTTGGGGTCATGAGTTTAAGCCCCACATTGGGTAGAGAGATTACTTTTTCTTAAAAAAAGGAAACTAAATATAGAAAGCAAAAATTATTAGAAATGTGAGAATTCATTTTTTAAAAATTGTTAGAGATTTAAATACAACTCCTTTTTATTTTGGCGTACCTAATACATGTAAAATAAAGGCAATAGAATAATTGTATAATCACAGACCTGTACCCCTGGGGCTAATAATACATTATATGTTAATAAAAGAATTAAAAATATTTTTAAAAGACTAATTGTATAATACAACCAACATATTTAAATTTTTTTCCGTAGAGGAAGTATTTTTTATGTATCTGGGACTCATTTGTAAAAAACTGATCAGGAGGGCACCTGGGTGACTCAGTCAGTTAAGCATCTGACTTTGTCTCAGCTCAGGTCATGATCTAGAGTTGTGGGATTGAACCCCATGTTGGGTTCTGCACTCAGTGCTGAGTCTGCTGGAGATTATCTCCCTCTCCCTCCACTCCTCCCCCTGCTTGTGCTCTCTCCCTCTCTCTCTCTAAAATAAATATTTTAATTTAAAAAACTGGTAATGTAAATGGCTACCATTTCTAATCATAATTCAATACATTTAAAAATAATTAAGTGACCAAAAAACTCTGCTACTTGGAAATTAAGGAACCAATTTCTAGATATCCAAAGAAATCAAAGTAGCACTGAAAACTATCCGGAAAGCAATGGAGAGAAGAACAATTCACATCAAAACCTATATTAGCAGCAAAAAGCCGTATTCAGAGGAAAATATAAAAGGTATAGCCTTGGGGTGCCTGGGTGGCTCAGTGGGTTAAGCCGCTGCCTTCGGCTCAGGTCATGATCTCGGGGTCCTGGGGTCGAGTTCCGCATCTGGCTCTCTGCTCGGCAGGGAGCCTGCTTCTCTCTCTCTCTCTCTGCCTGCCTCTCTGCCTGCTTGTGATCTCTGTTTGCCAAATAAATAAATAGAATCTTTTAAAAAAAGGTAAATTAATATAGGGATCAGTTTTTAGAAATTAGAAAAAGAACAAAAAGCTAAAGCAAAAGAAAATAGGAAGAGGAAATTAAAAGTTGATTAATAAAGAAAGGAGATGCTGTAAGGTATTATAAAAATGATCAAGAATACCTACCCAACTCTATATAAGTATATTTGAATTTCACAGAAAACAGTTGATTTTCTGGCAAAAAGATTTCCAGAAGTGGAGATTTGAATAGACTAATTATAATAAGAGAGAGTTGTGGTCAAACATCAGCCACGGAAAAAGAACCAGCAGGGTCACAGCCACATTCTATTTACCTCTAAAGAAGGAATGATTTTAGTGCTATTTAAATTTTTTTAGGCAATGGATAAATAATTTAAACCTTCATAATGTATTAAACGAAGCCACACTAATTTGAAGACTAAATTCTGATATGGCACAACAAAAGCAGAAAACTTACGGTCAGCTGCCCTCATGGATACGGCTGTCCAATTTTTGACCAATTGTTAGTAAATAGAACTCAGCCATGTACGGAGAGTGGGACACTGTGGCCGTGTGTGCCGTATTCCATGAATGCAAATCTGGCTTACAATCAGGAGCTCTGGCAAGGTAATTCATTACAGTAAATTAAAAGACAAAACCGTCTAATAAAATAATTCAATGCTGAAAGGCCATCTGATAAAAATCAGCAGGCACTCTTATTTAAAATGCTAAGTAAAACTGAAAATGGCTTAAATATATAATGAACTCTATTTACTAAGATCCAGTAGCAAATATTCTAAAGGGAAAAACACTCAATTCGTGCCCTCCCACGTGTTGTCTTTGTTGAAATGCACAGGACGCCTGACATCATCATTATTAGTCAACCTTGTCTTGGAGCTCTAGTAATTGCAATACAATCAGGAAAAAAAGAAGGAATCAGAACATCGAGCAAGAAAATCTGACACGATCTTGTTTTTGCCAACAACACAACTCTTTGAATTCAAAATCGGCCCAATAAAAGAAAACTAAAAGGATTAATAAAAGAAGTTAGGAAGCTGGTTGATACGAGATAAGTATATAAATAATAATATCTGGTTTGTACAATACATGTAGAGAAGTAGATACTGGAAACATATTCCATACACAATAGCAATGAAATTGTTAACTTCTTATGAATAAATCTAATGAGAGCCATAAGACATAACTGAAAAACTGTAAAATCTTTTTGAAGGCCTTAAAAGCAAGATTCTAAACAAATGAAAGGATGTATCACATACTTTATTGGGGATTAGTATATAATGTAATTCTAGTTAGAATCTCAAGGCTTAGAATTTGGACGAGTTCATCAAGACGGTGTTGATAAACAAGAAATGCCTGAGCCACTCCCCAAACACAGCCTCTGGTTCAACTCCAACAAGGCAAAAATCTTCAGCTCTACGGAGACTGACTGGAGCTCTGAGTCCCTGATTGTTGTGTTTCAGAAGTATGCTGGGAAGGATGGTAACAACAGCAGACTCTCCAAGAGTTCTTAAGCCTCATGAATATGAAACTGGCTGCCTTCACAGAGAGCCAGAAGGACCCTGGTACAAAAATGGAACCTCAACTGTGAAGGGAAGCCAGATCTCCAAGAAGTTCTCAGTCTTCTTGGCCACGTAGCTGTGGCTACCCATTTCCATAAACTAATCCCAGAAGCCCTTGGGCCTGGCCTCCAAACCCATTCTCTTTCCAGCTTCCCAACCAACAGGGCACGGGTTCAGGCATACCCTGAGCCCAGGGTAAACACCGCCCTATCCAGGCCACCCCTGATGGTAGTAATGAGCAATATATTTTTAAAAAATAAAATAAAAGCCTGGGAGAAAATAACAAATATAAGGAAAAGAACAGTAAGCTAGGATTTGCCTTCTTTTTTTTTTTTTAAGATTTTATTTATTTATTTGACAGAGAGAGATCACAAGTAGGTAGAGAGGCAGGCAGAGAGAGAGAGAGGAGGAAGCAGGCTCCCTGCTGAGCAGAGAGCCCGATGTGGGGCTCGATCCCAGGACCCTGAGATCATGACCTGAACCGAAGGCAGCGGCTTAACCCACTGAGCCACCCAGGCGCCCCCGGGATTTGCCTTCTTATTGGGACAGGGACAGATAGATTAGTAGAACAGCCAATCATAAAAATAACCTCCAGAAGCGTTAAAACATGTAAACATAGAGCATTAAAAATAAAAATTAAGAATGAAATCTTGGACTACACATGCAATCTAGGGGTGGGGTGATTGTCTTAAAGCGGGAGACACACTTGCTCTGCAGACATGGACATAGTTAACCATATAAATGTTAATAAAGTTTTTATGTATTGTGGATATTTAACTCTACCTGTATTGTGAAATTTTTCCCCCAAATTTATTTTTGCATTAACATTGTTTCTGATATTTCTTGCCAAGAAATAGTAGTAAAACAAATACATTTGGGGAAAAAATTTGCAACACAGGCAAGGACTTAAATAACCATAACACACAAAAGATTCTCACAAAATAAAAGATAAACCTAGGGGTGCTTGGGTGGCCCAGTGGGTTAAGCCTCTGCCTTCGGCTCAGGTCGTGGTCTCAGGGTCCTGGGATCAAGTCCCGCATTGCATCGGGCTCTCTGCTCAGCAGGGAGCCTGCTTTCCCTCCCCGGCTGCCGTCTGCCTCTCTGTCTGCTTGTGATCTCTCTGTCAAAAAAAAAAAAAAGATAAACCTAAAAGAGCAAATGAAAAATGAGCAAAGAATAGGAACAGACCATTCATAGAAGGGAAAATTGAAGGGACTGAGAAATTAAAAAAAAATAGTAACTGCTCAAACACACTAATGGTCAAGGAAAGGTAAGTTGAAGTCCAATGAGATACCATGTTATAGTCATTAGACTGACATTAAGAGAAAGGTAGCATCGTTGCCGGCAGAGGTGCAGGAGTGAGGACAGAGATGAGGTATTGTCCTGCCTTGCTGATGGAAAGAGAATTATTTCTGTTTTTAGAAAGCAATCTGGTAAGATCCCTTAACATTTAAAATACACATACTCTTTAGCCTACCCATCCCGGTTGTGGGAATGTATTTTAGCACTTATTAAGATGTGTGTACAAAAATGTTTTCTGTAGCTATGTAGGATGGCTAAAAATGGAGAACACCAATATTAACTCTGAATAAACTACCGTGAGTCCTCAGCAAAAAATATTATGAAATCTTTATAAAAAAATGAGTCCAGGTGATGGCTGCTGACTCGTAGAGATCTCTACAAGATACTGTTGAGAGAACACTGCAAGGTACAAAACAGCATGTATAAGTGGATCTTTTTTTTTTTTTTTTTTTTTTGGTGGAGCAAACCCTGAGAAAAGATAAATGAATGAATACATAGGTGTGGTGTCGATGCCCATGTGTGTTCACAGTTAAGTGGATAGTTTACATGGTCACGTGAACATGGAGAAATGCAGGAATGTTACAAAGCAGGTTGCCAACATGGGTTACTAGAGCGATGCAGAAGGGTGGGCAGAAGGAGAGGGGGATGGAGGAAGAGAAGTGAGCAGACAGAAATGATGGAAAGAAGTCTGCACAAAAAAAGAAATCGTGGTGTGTAAGATCATTTTTATGTAAGGGCGCCTGGGTGGCTCAGTTGGTTGAGTGACTGCCTTCAACTCAGGTCATGAACCTGGGCTTCCAGGATCGAGTACCGCATCAGGCTCCCAGCTCCTTGGGGAGTCTGCTTCTCCCTCTGACCTTCTCTTCTCTCATGCTCTCTCTCTCTCACTCATTCTCTCTCAAATAAATAAATAAAATCTTTTTTTAAAAAAAAGATCATTTTTATGTTAAATTGTATCTCAGCGCAGAAAGTATCAGGAAAAAGATCTACGTCTTTCCCGTTGTAGGAATGTCCATGCTATACTGTGAAATGAAAAAAATCGGGTTTCAGAATGTAGTACACCACCATTCTATTTAAAAAAAAAAAAAACCAACAAATCACAAGCACAACGTTTGTAGATGTTGATTTATGATTATATGCATTTGTCGAACAAAGAGAGCATTGTGAGAGGATACACCAGATGGGTAACGATGGTTATGCGTGGTGGGGAGGGACTAGGATGGAGTGGGGGAGGGGGGTTTCACTGTTCACATCTTTGTATTGACTGAACTGTCACGACAAGCATATATTACTTTGATAGTTTCAAAACATCCAGAGAGAGAAAAACTCTAAAGTAATGACAGGTTTCCTTCTCTTTCCATCTCCATTTGCCCCTGAACATCTGGCTCTGGATGGAGCCCAACTTCCCAGCAACCATCTCACTCAACCTCATGTGTGTGTAGACATTTGAGTCCCATTTGTACAGGGACTTGATGTTACCTTCCACAAAAATCCCGGGTGGTGGTCAAAATCAGAGAATGTGTCTGGGTATCTATGAGGCTTTTTGAAAATTCTGGGCCACTTAAGGACTTGGGTAGTCTAGAGAACACAGATGAACAAGGGATGGGACCCCCAACTGTACACATTGACATACCCACGTCTCAGCGCTGGCCTGGGCAATTCTTCCAATAAAAACACATATGCCGCCTGGCGTTTCACAGACCTGTACCCCTGGGGCTAATAATACATTATATGTTAATAAAAAATAAAAAATTATAAAAAATTTAAAAAATAAAAACAAAAAACAAAAAACAAAAACCACACACATACGCCATGATTGTGGCTCTATAAAAATATGTGTGTGTGCCTATAAGGCCTGGAGAGTTGAGGAGGAATGAAACCTAGCCTGTTGAGGCTTTATATCTTAACCCCAATAATCCTAATATTCTGGATGAGTATTACTTCTGGTGTTTTTTTTTTTAAGATTTTATTTATTTATTTGACAGATCACAAGTAGGCAGAGAGGCAGGCAGAGAGAGAGAGAGAGAAGCAGGCTCCCCACCGAGCAGAGAGCCCGACGTGGGGCTCGATCCCAGGACCCCGAGATCATGACCTGAGCTGAAGGCAGCGGCTTAACCCACTGAGCCACCCAGGTGCCCCTATTACTTCTGTTTTATAGAGAAGTTAAATAGCATGCTCAAGGCTGTATAAGCTGGTCACTTATAGGTGGAAATGTATGAATTGCTAATCCAATTTTAGATTGGTTTTAAACCTCCAATAGGGCACAGTTTTGGTAGCTACAACAGATACACAAGTAATAACGGTTTAAACCAGTGTGTTTCTATCTCACGTCAAAGTTTGGGCTGCTGTCATGAGTTCAGGCTCCTTCTTCCATATCTTTGTGCCGTGCCACGTGTTGTCTTTGTTGAAATGGACCACGTTGGCTGGCCACTACCTCTGCCTTCCAGCAGGGAGAATTGGGGGTTGTAAGGGAAAGCAAGGATGTGGGTAAACATCCATCCTTTAAGAACACAACCCGGAAGTTAAACCTTCAGCCTTACTTACCCCTCACTCACCCGAGCCTGATCATATGGTCATAGGGAGCTACACTGCAGCAAGGTTGGGAAGTGTAGTCTTGAGCCCTTTTGAAACTGCATGACCATGGGAGAATGGGGGAATAGACCCGGGGGGACACTTGGCATCGTCTGCCTCAGTGGAAAGAGGACTTCTGAGATCTGAGCATGGATCTGTATACCTGCAAAGCTCATTACCTGATCACTGAACCATAATAAAAATGACTAGGCTGCTACTCCACGTGAATTCTTTTTATTTCAAAAAACTCTTCTCTTGTGCAAGAGGCTCATTCCTAGAAGATCCCTCTGAGGGTGATTCTTCCTGCTTCAAATTCATTCTCATAATTTTCCTGAGACCACAGTGGAGCACTCACTGCCCAAGAGGTAAAACAAAACAATTTGTACATGTGCTCATATGTGTATGCACACACACATAAATACATAAAAGGCCCTCTGACAACTTTGAGTCTCCAAGGACAGTTGCTTCATAGTTGATATAAATTGGGAATTTGAGGCTCAGCATCTCAGTAGTGGTTGGAAGGTTGGGGCTGCAATGGAAGTTTTCCAGAGACCACATCAGCCCAGTTCAGACTGGGGCTGCCTTGGTGTGTTGTGGCCCAGGGCATGGTGCAGGAGTGGTCATTACAGACTTTGGGGCACAGCTGAGGACAAATGCCAAAATTCCACCATCTGAGGGTCATTCAGCTTGAGCTTGTGTTCTCAAACATCACTGTGTCCTCCCCAAGCGACCCCTCCTCCAGTCCCTAAGGATGGAATGTTCTGGAAGATTTTATCCACCAAGCCATGTCATTTATAAGGCAAAATCTTCCTATACAGGACAAATGGCAGCAAACACATTGAGTGGTAGCTTTAGCCGTTTCATATTTCAACTGAGGATTATTTGGCTACAACTTATTTTAATGTGAAGTATAATTTGAGGAAGTGCAATGTTTTATATTTGTATTAGAAGAATACAGGACTTCCTTATTTCTTAAACTATGATATTACTGAGTATTCATGAAGCAATTTTTATCTTCTTTGAGAAAAGATTTATGAGTAATTTGTATTTAAAATAGTTTAAAAGTACAAAAAAAAAAGACAGAACAAATGGAATAAATGTAACTATAACCCCACTTCCCAAAGATAATAATCAAAGATCTTGAGGTACATTTTCATTACTTCCCTTTAAGCACATGTTCACGTAAATATGAAGAATTTGTGATAAAATTGAAATGTTAGAAGAGCACCTATGCTAAATAAACCAGAGTCTGGCAAATGGATGCCGATGGAACCAAACTGAAGAAAGTCCAAGGAGAGGCCCACTCAAAAGGTCTAAAGGATTTTAATTTCAACTCAGAAGCTTTGGGGGGAAAAGTAATCAACCAAATTCACCATAAATCCTACTGTTGAGTAAGCACAGACCTCCTTCTTGAGCATAAGCAGTCAGAAAAAAAAAAAAAAAATCACCAGATAACATGAAAAGATTCCAGTCCTAAAGAAGGGTACATTCAGGGTAACTGAAAGAAACACTTCCCAACGAATCATAAGAAATGGGAGAAAACTTTTAAGCAAAGTCCCAAGATATATTTTCAGTGGGACTTGTGAGGTTACAGCATCTATGAAAACATCTCATCATGGAAAAGTGTTTAATCTGCAATGTAATTACAGAGCCAAATAAAAAAAGGCAATGTCCCCAGAAAAACTTTGGTACGGGAACTGAGTATCAATGGCTGTAAACATCACAAGAGGAGAGACTATGAGCTGCCTCACAAAAGGACCCAGAGCCACTTACAAAGTAGTGCTCCCTCTCCCCCCTGGGACCAACACCAGGTTCAGGGCAAAGAACATGTTTAAGGGGCTGCACTCAGCACTTCTGTAGGAAACTGCAGGACCAATAATTTGCTCAACAAATAAACTGCAATGAAGAAAGACTTATCAACCAATACCAATGACGAAATCTGAACATTTCAAACATTCATGAGACAACTGCAAATTTGAACACTGCATAACTATTTGACCATATTAAATACTATTAAGACTGAGTAGCTTTTATAAAAAAAAAAAAACCTTTTAGTGGTAACCGGTGACATATTTATAGATGAAGTAAGATGTCTAGGATTTGATCAGAAGAATGGAGGAGGGAAAGTTGAGGGGTGTAGATGAAATGAGGTTGGCCAGGAGTTGATATTTGTTAAGCTGGGCTGTGGGCACGTGGGGAGTGGTTATGCTCTTCTACTTTTGTATACATTTGGAAAATGACCAAAATAAATTGTTTAAAAGTTGCACTAGACGACACGAGCAAGAGATTGAGTATTCTAGAAAAGCCAGCCAGTAACCTAGATCGTTGCTCAAGAACTTCTCCCAGAACTTAGAGGAAATGGAAAAAAGAGCATGAGTGAAACTATACGAAACCCATAGGAGAGACCCAGGAGATGAAAGGTGGACATAAAATCAGAGTTCTAGAAGGAGGCATGTACAGAACCACCAGAGGATGCCCAATACACTTCATTAAAGAACATTTCCATTATAGGTTTCTCCTTTAGTCACAGAGTTATTTAGCAATATTTTATACATCCAAATATGCAAACTTGTAAATTCAAGTTTTTATTATTAACTTCCAACTTAATTGCGCATAGTTAGAGAACATGTTCTGCATAATACCTATTCTTGAAATTTTTTCAGGGCTTGTTTTAATGACTAGGACAAGTAGTTTCTAGAAACATGCCTGAGTGCTTGTGAAGAGCATCTATTCTCTAGTTCTTGGGTGTAGAGTTCTAACCATGCCCTTTGGTCACTTCTGTGCGTTGCCTAGTTTTTGCTTGTCTGACTTATCAAAAGGGAAGTGTTAGAATTTTCCACTGGTAGGTGGATTAGCCACTTTCTTCCTATAGTTCTATCCATTTATGGATGAATTTTGAGGTTGCGTTTAAAATTAATGACTCTTTGTAAATTGAACCTATCATTACAACATGAACTTTCATATCCTTAACAAAGCTTTGTCTGAGATTTTGTCTGCGAATAAAATAGATGGTTTGTATTTGTCCCATGTGATTTTCCCCATCCTTTGTCAATTTTGCACTGCCTTACGGAAACCATTTTCTTGTAAATGGTGCTCTTAAACCTATCTGTGGTGAAAGGTTTTTTGTTTTCCCCAAACCATTATAGCCTCAGACTTTAAAAAAAAATGTTTTAAAAGATTAATAAAATTCTGGACTTAAAGTCATGTAAAATACAAGCGAGATATTTTAGTATTGGATCCAACATACATAAAATAACTGTCGAATTGCTTGGAAACTTTTTCACATGAAGCTTCTAAGATGTTATCAACTCCTAAACAGATTTTCTCACAGCTTTCATAAACAGAGCCACGCTTTTGAATACCAATGTTTTAAACACACATCAGGATTTTGTTCTGTCCTAACATCTACCTTTTAACCAGCGAGTTTAGTTCATTTATCGTTACTGATGAATTTGACATGTTTCTCTCATCTCTGTAAGGTTCCTCTTTTCCCCCTACGCCAAGTTCACATGGCCTTGAATTACAATTTGAGATCAGGTGCTTTAGACTCTGCACCCCCCCCACCCCCACCCATTCATGGTAAAACCGAATTCCCAAAGTGATAGTATTAGGAATGGAGCCTTTCAGGTGATCAGGTCATGAGGTGGGAGGGGGAATCCCTCATGAGTGTGACTAGTGGCCTCATCCAAGAGGCCCCCGAGAGATCCTGTGCCTCTCCCACCATGTGAAGACACAGTGAGGGGATGGCCATCTATGGACTGGGGGATTGGTCCTCACCAGACACTGCATCTACTGGGGCCTTGACTTCCAGCCTCTTGAAACGGCAAGAAATGTTTGTTTGTAAGCCACCCTGTCTATGGTTTTCTGTCATTGTGGCCAAAATGGGCCAAGTGAGCAGGTCAACAGAGGTATGTGCTGCTCACCTTGCTCTCTACCATCTCCTACAATGCCTCCCGGGTTTGTTTCCTCCTCATCGTCAACTACTTCATCCCAAGTATTTAAATGGGGGCATTTGGGTGGCTAGATATGAAATTCTCAAGTTTGAAGTTTTTTTCTTTTCCTTTGGTCCTTAGAAATGTTAACTCCACATAAAGGGCTGCTGCTGGAATATCTGACGTCCGTTGCTTCTGGTTCATGGTCTCCAGTTTTCAGAATGAGCTTCGTCTTTGTTAATGCTCGAGTTTACCAGCCAGCAGTGAAGATGGATGAACTACATTATAGACACATACCAACTTGAAAGATTCTCACGATAGTGGGGGAAATGTGATAATACAACACTGTTATTCTTTTTACGTAACCTTAAAAAACACACAAAACAGACTCAATGGTAAACTGTTCAGAGATGCGTCTATATGGGCAAGATTGTGAAGCAAGGAGAGGATCAACCCGAAACCCAGACAGCGGTTCTCTCTTGGTGGATAGGGTACACCAGGAGAGAGGTACATGGGGTACGGTGGAGGGAGGGCTCTGAAGTACTGACTATGTGCTTTTGTCCCGCTGGAGGTGGGAACGTGGGTATTCTATTATTTTAATACCTTGTATTTTTTCTTTTTTTGGCATGTCCATAGTATCAAGTAAACACCTTGTGACAGACCGGATGCCCAGTGGTGGCTTACAGGTCAGGGTACTGGCGACAGGGTGCAGCAGGGTGCCTACCCTACGGGAGAAGCTGTGAAGGCCACTTACAGCCCAAACTGCCAGAGATGAATCAGGGATGGGGATAGCAATGGGGGAACTCTTAAGTTTGCTCTAAATTAAGAAATATATTGGGGTACCTCTGTGCCCACCTTCATGCCCCCACTGGGAGGCCTGGCAGAACGAGCTGTCGCCAGCTGCTCTCAAGCTCAGCTCCAGGCCTTTAGGGCACCCACACCTCCATGACTCCTGCCCCAGCATCAATACTCTGTTTGGCAGAAGCCGCTCTGGGAGCCTTTGATTCCACCATGTGGACAGACTGCTTCTCTGTCCAGCCTCCAGAGGTTCGGCCTTAATAAGAGACTCAGAGTTTCACCCACCGTCCAGCGGGCTGTGTCTCGGAAAGGAAGACTCACTCAGGGAGCCGCCGTGGTTCTTTGGTCGTGGGGACAGATGACACTTTGGCTCCTGCTTTCCTCCCTTTGAGTCTTCCAGGACCCTGACCATGGTAACAAGTTTTTTGGTAGCAAGTTTTTTATTGGTCGATTTCCCTCTCCTAGGTGATGACTTTCAATTAATGACACATTTCTTAAAGACGAGCCAAAGAAGGAGGCACATGAACACAGAACTGCATCCAGGAGAGCTTTTATTCGTACGGAACAGTTTTAAAAATACAGAATAAAATAGCTTTATCTCTACTATTATTCACAACATCTGGTCCAAATAGTACATATTTTTAAAATACTTAAACGTTTAATGAAGCCATGTTAGAAAAACAATATGAAAATTCTTTTTAAAAATTCCATAAAAGAATTACACATCTCAAAAAACAACCCCACCCCCAAATACCCTCGGTATGCAAAATAAACATAAAAAACAAACAAAGAAAATCCCCGAAAGGTATATAGCCAAAGTCAGTCACAAAAACTCAAGGAAAATATAGGCATCCCCACTGCTTTAAGAACAGTCAGAAATTTATTAATGTGTCAAACAAAGGTGGTTACCAATGAACAGAAAAGGGTATTAACTCGAATTGTCAGTAGGACGGCCGCCCCGGTGTGGGGGCCCTACGTGCCAGGAAACAAACACAGCAAGTCGAGGGGTGCTGGATGGGACTTCTGTGGAGTGAGGACGAGGCACAGTCAAGAACCACCTCAAAGGACAGGAATGTGTGTGAGGCTGCCGCAAAGGGGTGCCCAGCGCTAACGTGCTTTCTGTGTCCACGGGGCTGGGGGGAGCCGAGTGCCGGCACCATGGGCAGTCTTCTCGCGCTGCCTCTGCAGGTGAAGTGGCGGGGATCCAAATCCTAAGGGGACAGAGCACCACACGCACAGCGTGTGAAAGCCCCAGGCGCTTCTCTGAGGCCAAGGGTGGAGCCCGCGAAGAGATCCCCCAAAGTCTCAGGCCCACTTGCGTGGGGGGCACAGCCCCCCAGGGCCTGGGGGTGGGGTGCCCGTGCAATGTGGCCACCCAGCGCCGGCCAGGTCCCAGAATGAGGCCTCTGCCACAGCCACCTAGCCACCTGCCACCTGCCACTCCTGCCGCATTGGTATTATGCAAGGTTACCATTGCCAACTTCAAGTCTAAGTTGCCAGTACCGGTATTTCAGCAGGGCCGTGAACTAAGGAAGTAACAACTTAGCTCGTGGTGATAAAACAGACGCATGGGTAAATAAAGTATACACACATACTAGAGATTCATCAATGGAGAAATTCTATTATCACATGACATTGTCATGAAAATTATATCATTCCCTCCCTGGAAAACTGTGACTATTATCCTGGGTAGAAATGTTACTTTACTATATGGAAATACTGCAATATTCATGCATAAACCAAGGCGTCATCAGGAAAGTAAGTATTCTACAGTATAAAGCAAATCCTGTGTGTGAATTTGTCACCATGAAAATGGGAAACCATCGGGACTTGTGATGCTTCAGCTGGCCTGGTTAAGCCACTTTTCTCCTTCACCAATCACCAGAAACTCACTACAGGTTAACAGCTAAAACCGTCTTGAAAAAGACTCTGTATGAATGAATCTAAGTTTAATTACCTAGTGAGACAAAGACTGGAGCCATTTCCCATTATTCTGTCAACCATGTTAGATGTTTTATTAAAACCAGTGGTGGGATCTCCCTTGACACCTACCGTGATATGACAGCATCTACCGTCCTTATAAACACTTTCTACTTCTCACATCAAGATCACCAAGGTGAATGTAAAGATGGTGGGTTGGTGGTCACTATGGAAACTGGAGTCTGAAGGGCCTGCCCAAGGACATTTACATCCAAAACACTTTGAAACATTCCATTGGCCAAACAAAGCCTGGTGGGTAGGCGCCCCAGCAGTGCAGGCCAACAATGTAAGTGGTAAGTGTACAGGTACAGATGAGGCACAGCCACTGTGTTCCCCCAAACTTCTCTTTCACATGTGTGCTTAAGCCTCAGGAGCAGATGAATCCATTTTTCTCTTGATTACAGACTGGTTCTACAGTATATCTGCCAGCAGGAGGACCACTGTCAAAAATGGCATTCATCAGGAGATTCCAACCACTCAAGCAAAGGTGAGTTTCACAGGCCGCGCAGAGGTACCAGACTCAATGGGACCTGTAGTTGGGCTGCCCTCTCTCCTCCCCACCTCCTGTCCTCCTTCCCTATGTCTTAGGGAATCCAAAGTTGGCCCCAATGGAGCAAGAAGGGGAAAACGCCTCATTTCTAACAGAAGGTCGAGGTCCAGGGCTTCTCTCCACAATTAAATGCTTGCAGAAGACATCCATCCCCCAGACCAGCAGACCTGCAACCTCTCAATAAAACCCAGTCCAAGGAGGGGTTTCAGAAGGGAGGGAGTGTCTGGATGTTTGAAGCACATATCCTGAGTGTCACCCACTGGGACGGACGATGCCAGGTTGAACGTTAAGATTATCCAACGGTTCAGATGCTTTTATTTGTATATTTGGTCCTTCTGCTCCCTTAGTGAGCTAGGATCTCTGGCATGTTTAAAAGTTTTCCCCACTTTTCAGGGCAGAGAAATTAGAGATGCTGAGCAAAAACACAAACAGAAGGAAACTAAGAGCGCCTTGGAGCAGGAGGGCTTTTGACATCAAGTGCTTACCAACCAAGTCACGGAGACGACAGTCGCTAACCAGTGTGCTTCCAAAGTTAACTAGGCATCAGGTACAATTTTTAAAAACAACATACAAAATTAAATGTAATTTAGAATCTAATTTTTTAAACTTAATCTGCAACCAGATCTTGGCAAAACAATGTAGGGGCTCTGAACTGTTCTTGCTAGAATATACTTTGCAGCCCCAAACTTCCCAGGAGCCAGGGAGGCTACAGTGACAATCACGCTGCCAAAGACACCCCAGCATGGTGGAGCGGAGCTGGCTGTGGGAGCAGGGAACACACCCTGGGGACACGAGGCTGCGGGGAGCCATGCTCTGCTATCAGAGACAGGAACACCTGCGGCCGCCCAAGGCTCAGCCAGGTCAACAAACCACGTAGGAAGCACCACCTCACATGGCAAGGTCACTCCTTGGTGTTTCAGGGTTTTCCTTTGTCTGACAAATTTCAAACCGAATTTCAAAGAAGTCATTTTTTTTCAGAAAGGATTTAGTGTTATTAATGAGAACCCAACAGAAGGGGCCCTGCCACCTGCTTTTCTCACCACCATTCTGCAACGACTTAAATAGGAAAGGTGCATTTGGCCAGGGGGGTCTACTCTACCCCTCTACAAAATCAAGATCCAGTGGACACACAACATGGCAACCCACACAGAGTCTCCTTAAGTGTTAAGTGCCAGAAAAGACTTGAAACAGAACTGCAGTGACGAATTTACCAGGATGCCTGACCACTCAATATGGCGACTCTGTCGATTACCTGCCCCCAGCTTCCCTTCTTCACAAAACAAATTCACGTATAACTTAACCCATAAGGTTTCTGGGCTCTGGTCCAGTAGTCAGTTTTGATAAATAGATTAGGCATTACAGTATTTACACTTTCATGGTATCAAGCAATACAAAACACAACCACAATAATGGTTACTGGCCTTCAAAAGCCATGATGACAAGCTTCCCTGATGGTGTCCACAGCTTTATAAATGCTGGTTCTTTTCTTAATGGGAGGTGAGGGGTGGGGGACAAGTGACAGGGATGCAAGGTAAGAGGGTCACGTGGAAAACACTGATTTCAAAAACCTGCTATAGTCAATAACATTAAATAGGAATAAAATCTTGTAATTTATAGACACGCGCAACAGTAACTGACATCCACATGACAGCAGAGTCAAGACTCCCATGAACATCTGCTTAGTGCCATCGTGTGGCACTCTACACCCATCACACCAGCCCAGAGTGATAAATGTCAGATAGAGTGTCTCCGTTAGAGTGAAAAAGAAGCCCGTATGCAATATGCTGGCCCAGCCTGGGCCAGGATGGCACCAAGAAAGAGCAGTTGAGAATCAGATTCAATTTCAAGGTACTTTCCCTTCCCCTCCAATCCCCCAAACAGACTTCAATTCTAAGAACATCTGTACAGACCTTACTCACACACAGACATGGGCCTGGGGTAACCATGTCATGGTTTTCAATCAGGCCAATAGCTTCCCTCTACAGGAGTATCAGGGAACACAGAATCACATGTGACCCGTCAGTTGTGACAGTGTGAGGATACTGGTGCCCCGTGACCAGAGGGGGTCTCTGGGTTGCAGGCCAAGGTCAAATTAAATAGGAGCAGGTCCAGGTGCTTCCGGGACAGAAAGCCCCTGGACCATGGAGGCAGCCTATAGGAAAGCTAGCCCAGGATGCTGGAAGGAGACCAAAACCAAGGAACCGCTGTGGATTTCAAACACCCACTCCCACAGGAGGATAGGAACTTCAAGTTCAATGGACGCTCTTAAGGGCAAGGGGTAGGGCTTAAATAAGGAGACAAGTGAGACACGATATTAGACACGATCACCACCCACAACAAAAAAGCTATCTGTAATCGTTTTAGCTCTGGGTGCAAAATGTAAATGCAGATATACAAACATATAGGTTACTGCTTGTTACTCAGCAAGGAACTACAGATTCATGCCCCACTGCGGCCGGGCCACAGGGTGACCTACAGCTATACCGTGGCCTGCGAGTCCTCGTCCGAACTCCGGCTGGTGGCGCTCTTCCCGAGGCCTTTCCACGTGTAGCCCGCAAAGGTTGGGCTGATGGGTAAGTAGCTGAAGCATCTGTATTTTTTAATAATGTTCATGCCAAATGGCAAATCGTAGGACTCCATGCCATCGAGCGACTTGCTCCCTTTGCCCACACCCTTCTTCCATTTCCTGATTCCTCTTTCCTCTGGAGTACCTGGAACACACACATACAGACAGACACACACACAGAAGAATACAAAGGAATGTTTAGCTTGACAGTTCCACCAGGAACTGAGCTTGCCCAGCGTGCTGTCCCGCATAGGGAGCTGCCAGGAGGACAGCAAGGAGCCCTTAAGGAGGAGTTGATGGCACTCAGCCATCCAGGTGCCTGAGCCAGAAATCTAAGAATCGCTAACCCATCCTTGTGCTTTTCGCTCCACATTCAAGCCATCTGATGGCTCCAGCCTCCTCCCTGTCCTTCCACGTGACCCATTTCCTCCCGTCACTGTTGAGGTCCAGAGCACGCCTCATTACCGCTTTCCGGGGTCAACATAACGGTCCCCTTACTGCCTGCTCTTCCATCTCACCATCTCCTTCCTCCAATCTGTTCTCACAAAACCACAAAATGGGACCCATTTATAATGCCTTCAACAACTGGTCAGGGCAAACCACCCGCATCCAGGCATAATGAGTTCCATCCTACTTTGCTCCGTGTGTGTACGTGCGTGCGTGTGTCTGTGTGTGTGTGAGAGAGAGAGAGAAAGAGGGAGAGAAAGAGAGAGAAAGGCGGAGGGAGACAAGGAGAGGGATACACCTGCTGTGTATTCTCCACTTGTCATGCCCCTTTTGTGAGGATGAACTTCTACTGGCATTAACATTCGGGGACACTGTACCCCAACAGATGAGTGAGGGAGAATGATGGGCCCACTGGGCTCAGCAAGTGCTGAGCCTTGGATTTGATTCATAAATCTTTCCAGTGCAGAGAGGCGCACTGGCACCTGCCCTTGGCTACACGGGACACTGGACAACATACTTCTGTGCCCAAGCCTAGATGACGAGTTCGAGTCCCCAGTGAGTAGAAGGAACATCATTATTCTCTTACATCTAAACTATGCCCTATGGCCTCCCATCAGTGTTTCTGTGACGGGGCTTTCATTCCCACCCGTCTGACTCCCAAGCCTGCCTCTCAGTTCGCTCTGAGAGTGTGTGTTACTGACACCCATGAATCTAACGCAGTCCACAAATTCGTGCACGTGACTCCCTCTGCCTGATGTGTTCACCCCTGGTTTCCCCAGCAACCTCTTCACAGAGACTTTTTGGAGGTGTGCAGTCTTCAGGGGAAATACCTCAACAAAACCTTCTAGCTCAAGAATAAGCATCAGCCTTCCTCGAGGGAAGGTGAATCTACCCGCGTGTCCACAGAAGCACTTTCCGACCTCCTCTGGGAAGCTGGGAAGGCTGCGAGGCAGGACCCACATCACCTCCTCATCCGGCACCCAGCACTGGGCATAGAATGCACGCTGGAGGAACAAGGGTTGCAGGTGTCGGGAAGAGAGCCACCTCCATCGGTCCCTCAGTCGCCGATCCTGACAACAGCCCGCGCCGACCATACTCATTATCTTGTGGTCTTAGTTGGCAGGGGCCTGCCTCAGGAAGGAGGAGGAACCCCCATGGGCTGTCAGCAGCTCAGAGGCATGTCTGAGCAGGCTAATGAAAGCCGCTGCGGGGACTGAGCCGGGCTGCACAGGGGGGCAGACAGCCTGGAGAGTGACCACGGTGAGGGACTTCTCTGCTTTCTCCTAACTGAGCAAGGAGGAAAAAACCTGCTAGATTCATCAGCAAAAAACGGACTCACAAAAGGAGGCTGGGAGTGTCATCTTAACCACTTAAAAGACCGTCTTAACCACCAATGGCTCCGAGCTGATTCGTTCTGCCTGCTTCCCTATTTATTTGGCAAAATGAGTGCTTCAAAGCATGCGTGTATGTACCACATACCTGGGATGGTATTATCCAAAATAAAAGCCACGCAGCCTCCTACAAACATGGCAGTTGTGAGAAGAACGTTCAACACCTGATCGATTCCTGTTATCCCTGGAAACAGAACACAGTGGTAGGGTCACGGCCACGGCCAGGAAGGAGCACTGGGGGTGGGTGGGGGGCGGGGGGGCACCAATCACCAGTCAATGCGATGCATGAAAGTGCAAATTTCTGTTGGACATGAGTAGATAAATTTTTGCTAGTAACATTTTAAACTTTTATAAATAATTTCAACAATAATCAAGAGGTTATTTCTATAAGGAAAATTCCCCAACAGTGGCCCCCAGAAGAGAAATCAAAGAGTGAAGCTCACCCTATAATGAACTAAAAAGCCACCGGGGTGTGGTGGGTAGCAGATTAGGAAAAGAAAATTAATAAAAAGATGGCTGTTGTAAGGCTGGAAATATTACAAAGTGAGTAAGACAACAAAAATATCTGTGGTGTTTGCAATCAAATAAAGGGTTTCAGAATCCTGGATCACTGATTTGTGCTTAGCTGCTTTTAATTAGGAGCAACTGCATGTATATAAATGAACTCATATGTACGTGATATATTAAAATATAAAAAGCAGCAAGAATCTCCTTGTTATTAGAAACTCTCACACTTTCTATATTAAAAACATATGATCCTTAGGAGCGCCTGGGTGGCTCAGTGGGTTTTGGCTCAGGTCATGATCTCAGAGTCGTGAGATCAAGCCCTGCATCAGGCTCCATGATAGGTATAGAGTCTGCTTGAGGTTCTCTCTCCCACTCTGCCCTTGCCCTCCCCCGCTTAAAAAAAGAGTTCTCCTTTGTTCATTTTTCATGATATCAGGTTATTAAAATAAAAAGGTGTTAAAAAAGTTAATCTTGAATTCAAAAGTTACAATCCTAGTAGAAAGACATGTATTTGAAAGTTTATGAAGCTGAGTTTTAAGAAATTATACATTTTCATAAAGCATTAGTCTGAGAAATCAAAAGGTTTTACACATAGGCACTGTCCCAAAAGACAGGGTAGCAGTCATTAAAGAGAACTTAACGTGCACACGAGTCCAGTGCACCCACCAGCTCATGCTGGATGCGCAGGGGCTTCCAGATCGGTGGTGGCAGAGTGAGGCTTGAATCAAACACATGGACAGATGTCAGAGGAGACAACTCCTGAGGTTCCAACTCCCTCTGTGACTGGCGATGGGGTGTCTGTGAACTGGCAGCTGGGGTTCCAACTACTCCCAAGACTCAAGGCCAGTTTTCCTTACCTGTGACGAGAGGGTTCTGTCTGA
This sequence comes from Martes martes, assembly GCF_963455335.1. NCBI lineage: Eukaryota > Metazoa > Chordata > Mammalia > Carnivora > Mustelidae > Martes > Martes martes. The sequence goes on from NC_137896.1 coordinate 29,944,894, forward strand.
GGTAACTTGGAAGGACGAGCCCAAAGAATATTGAAAATCCAAGCACAAAGAGGTTCCGGGAAGAATTTAAGTCGATGAACTGCAGGTTGGAGAGCCCAACAGCTGTGATCATTCCTGGAGAGAAACAGCAGATGGCAAGTTGCACGGAGCTCACCTACAGACGGGTGATGGGCCTTGCAGACTCCCTACATTGTCCCTTCTCTGTCCCACCAGAAACCAGCTGGGACACAGAACAGTGACAGGATGGGGTCAGAAAGTGACCACCTGGCTCTCTGATCCAAACAGCTCTCGGCTGACACAGGGACACAAACATCACACGACACCTTCTTTAAACCAAGCAGAAAACTGAGGACATCGGTTGCCCCCTGAAAACCTCTATGCAAACATTTTGACTTAACTGGGAAACCCACCCGAAGATCTGGGCCCTGTTCACAACTGGATGGCACAAAGATCATGTCAAGAGCCACGGTAAAAACGGTCAGTTTTAAATGGCCATTCAGGGGAGAAGTTAAATCAATTAGATACATCAACTAAAGATTAAGGTCATCTTATTTTTCCTAGCACAAGTATTCTACATTTAGTTCTACCTTTAACATAAATTCAACTCAGAGATGGCTGAAGGTTTTCACGTTTTGAAGATGTATCCCCTTTGTATTTTTAAATAGAAATGTATTATTACCTCCCATCTCACGGAAGGGATTCGTTAGCAAATGTGAAGAGGAGGAGAGAGGTCAGGCTACCAAGGAAATGGGATCTTACCGAAGAGAGTACAGAAGAGGGCACCGAGCACGGGATCGGGGAGGGAGGCGAAGAGGGCACTGAACTTGCCAATCATGCCCAGCGCCAGCATGAGGGCTGCGCCATACTGAATCACCCGGCGACTGCCGACCTGCGGGACACACCAGAAGGAGACGGCACTCAGCGCCAGTTCTGCGCCCATTCTCATCCAGTGCCCCCCGCTCTACCCCCGTCCCGGAGCAAGTGTAACAAAACCCCACACATCCCCTAGATCCTGAAAACTTCTAGTTAAGACAGGTCTCGTCAGATAGTGACGACTGACCTCAGGGAACCATTGCTACACAGACACCCCAAGTAAAGAGATTCTCTCCTCTAGCTCATCCTGTCCACGCCCCAGGAGGAGGGCAGCACCAGGGCTCAGCCTCTGCTTCCCCACACCCTGGGTAATGTCATTTCGGCATGGCTGTGCTCCGGCTCTCCTCCCAGGTTTTGAATGCCCTTATAGCAGCAGCTAGGATAACCTAACAACAAACACAAAAACCCTGCTTCATCCTGCTTTTCTCTTCTGGGCTCTTGGAATCACCCTTTACCAAGTTAACCGCCCCAAGGCAATTCACCTTCGTCTCCATCTTCCCCACACCCCGAATCAGACAAGAGCCCTGGATATTTCTGGAATCCCCTCTCCTCAGGGAGACTTGCTCATGAGAGGTGGCATAGCCAAGAGGCGAAGGAGTGTGGATTCTCAGTGCCCCCTGCCTGGTGTGTACCCTACTCCGCTCTACCCATGTGACCAGGACAAGTCGCTTGGCCTCTCTGGGTGGTGGGATCCTCACTTCTATAATGATAAACCACAAGGTTTGGCCTTAGGGGTTAAATGAGACAAGCTGGAAAACAGTGTGAACAGCACCTGGCAAGCATGAGGCCATAATGACAGGCTTCCAGCTAGGTTTGCTGACTCTGGTCTTTCCTTTGCCTCCCTGTCCTCTCCACTGTGGTCGAGTGACCTTTCAAACAGCGATATGGGATGTCAGTGCTCCTCTGCCCGCACCCCCCCCCACCTTAAATCCTCTGGTGCTCATGAAATAAAATCCCTTCGCAGACATCCCTAGGCCTGTCTACCCAGAACACACCCACATCCCCCTCTTTCTGGCTGGTTCTAGACACGTCCTTCAGAAAACTGCCCAAATGCTACCTCCTCTTTAAAAAAAGTCTTCCTTAATTCCAAGGCTCTGCCTTCCCACACTGGGCTTCTGCAGAACCATTATATTTTCCACACGGTCTCATCTTTATCTGCTCAACCTGCTCTCTGCCTTCTAGAAACTTCCACCTACCCTGCTGTACCCTAGGCAGTGGGATGTGGAGCAGGCAACAGGCTCAAGAATCCTGTACTGTTGGCCCCTACTGTGTGCCCCTACTGTGTAAAACACCTCAGGGTGTTTTACAGGAAAACACCCTGAGCACATAAACTGAGTAAAAGAGGTTCCAGAAGTGACTGGGGAGTGTCTGTAGGGCTTTAAGTATGACTTACAGTGAGAAGATGGCTACTTAAATTTAATTGAAATGAAATGAAATGTCAGCTCTAGTCCCTCAGTCGCACCAGCCACTATATCAAGTGCTCATCAGAACATGTTGGGTGGTCCCCACACAGACCAGCAGCACAGGCAAATGTCCGCTGTGCCCACCACCACACCATGCTTTCGCTGGCTCGCATTGGTCTAGAGCTTCCAGCAGCATCTCAGAGGACCCAAACGTCAGTTGGTTAAGAATCAGAGAAGAATCTTACTGAGCCGACAGGGGGATGGCTGTTCTGCCCAGCTGACCCTGGAGGCCAGGCTCGGCTGTTATGATCTATGGTTCCCACCTCTCCCACTGAGTCTTCGAGCGCAGGGAAGCAGCGAGAAAGGGTATGCAAACTGGAGAATTGAGCAAAAATGACTTCTGCTGGGTGGCATTACATGGTAAGGAAGCCCGCCGCTTTCAGCAAACGTTTTTGGGAACCTACTCTGTGACCAGCACTTGTTAGACTGGAGGGGGAGGGAAATCCGGAGACGAGTAAGCCACAGACTCACGATCACGTCACAGCACTGCCATAGTTGTTACAGGGTGTGGGCAGCCAGCCGGGAGGAGGAGCTGGGAGGAGCTGCGGGGGGCTCCACAGAGGCGGTCTCAGGGGATGAGGAAGAGCTCCCCGGAGGAAGAGCATCCGGGCACGGGGAACCACCTGTGCGAAGCCCACCCTCCCAGCCGATCAGAGGTGCCAGGGGGAGGCCGAGGCTGGCCCTACGGACCCCTGAAACAATAAACCTTTATGAAGACTAACCCTCAGGGAAGGCTGATCTGCCTTGGAGGCTCAAAACAAACAAGCAGCAACTAAGCCATTCTTCAGCTCGATGACTGAACCCAGTGCCGAGTGCCTATTACACACTTCTGTGAGCGACATGGGGAACACAGGCCTAATCCCTGTCCCCCCAGTGCTGACGTAGAGCCTTTGCCTCGCCCCTCCTGCTGCCCACTCTCTGGACTCCCTTCCCTGCCTCCGTTCTGAACTCCTTCTTGAACTCTGACTTTGCCTCTAGGGCCATCGAAACACTGACCCCTCATTTCTGACTTGCCGAAGTCTTCAACAGCGTGGGACACGGCAGGGGAGAAATGGCCTTCCTCTGAAGGGACTGCGCTGGCAGGGGAGTTGGGGTTTTCTCAGTCCCTAGAAATAAACTTAGGGCTAAATATCAAGCAGGGACACTACCTACTGCTTACTGTGTACCTACATGCCCGACTCTGCTACATGCATTATACCAATTTATTAATTCTAATGGCTGGCCAGCCGTCTTTATAGACAAGAGCAGGGAGACACAGGGAGCTGATGTAATCTGTCCACAGCCACACCAGGACAAAGTGATGGCACCAGGCCTGCAATACCAAACAGCCACCTCCCCACCCCGTCATACCACCCCCCTTTGCAGGACAGACACCAGAGCACACTCAGAAGAGAAGACCTACTCCTGGAATCCCACCTGACGGCTTCCAAGCACACAACAGGGGAGCTGGCGGCCTCAGCTCCTGATCAAACAGCTTAGGATCTCCACGTACAGAGAACAACAGGGGTGGATACGGGGTAACAAGAATCCGAGCTGCCAGGACATGGAGGCAGATCCCTGGGAAGAACCAGAGATCACCCTCTTTCCACAGCCCTGGATGTCGGATGCAGTGGCCCAGACCAGTGCTGTCTGCAGAACTTTCTACAAGGATGGACATGTCTTATATCTGTACTGCCCATTGACAGCCACTAGCCACATGTGACTACTGAGCCCTTGAAATGTGGCTAGTGTGACTAAGGAACTTAATTTTTCTTTTTAACAAACTTAAAAGAGCCACAGGCAGCTACTCTCAAATTGGGCAGCACAGATTCAGGTCTAGAATTGTCAGATTTCAGAGCTGAGAGTTCTGCTCAGACAAGTGACTTGTCCCAAGTCCTTCCACTAGATGAGGGGCAGAATATAGCCTCCAACTCGTGCCTCCTTCCTCCTGGACAGAGTCCTTCCAATGGCCGCATGGCTGGGGCCAAAAAGAAATTTCTGCTGTGAGTCCCACTTCCCACCCCAAGGCAGCTACACGGATGGCTCAATCATCCCCACTGTGAGTCGGGGCAATGAAAACCAATTCCAGGCCCCTGAATGCATGCCGCCTTTGCCTGGGGATAGTAATCCAAAGGGGTTCAGAGGTAAGATCAATTAGCTCATTAAAGAGAGCTAGCAGATTGCCTTTTCAGAATAAGCTGGCATGCTCGCTTCGGCAGTACATATACTAAAATCAGAATAAGCTGGCAACGTTCAAATTGTAATAAAGATAATTATTCCCCAAACCACCTCAGTGACATTTCAGAATGGAACCTCCTTGAACAACACCCCCTACTCCCTACAGTGACCCTGATTACGTTATGTGAGGGGAGGATCAGTTTTAAAGGGGTGCAGAAGGGAGCTGGCTTGTTAAACTGTTTTGCCCTAAGTCCCTCTGTCTATAAGAATTTCATTACTATGGTATTTTGGATTCGTTCTGGGTCTGTCCCAGAACCACAGGGTCATGGCAGCAAACTAGTTAAAGAGAGGCATGGCCTTGAGCTCTGTGTGCTCGGCATCAGCTTCTCCCCAGGGGCAGTGCCAGGAACCAGCAATGGCACTGGAGGACATAGGGCATGAGAGCACCAGAAGCACCTGACAGGGCCGTGTGCACACAGGACACTGGTCTGCGAAGGCCCTGCTGACATCCAAGGAAATCAATGTGTCAGGACCATACTCCCTTCTCACCTGGACTCGAAGTCAGGATGAACCAGTCTCTGGTTTCTTTTGGTCTGGTCATACAATCTTGCAGAGAGCAGGGAAGGCGGGGGGCGGTATTTCTAACTCTACAGAGATCAGATAGCTTAAGAAGACTGCAGCTTGCCTGTAGGTTCTCAGGACACAGGGCTCAGGTGAGGGAGACCTGTGGTGCTCACGGCCATCCCAGATGGTGAGCAGGTCTCCATCTGCTCGGCGTACAGTGGCTGGGGCAGAGGCACGTTCCAGCCCCGCAGACAGTGCATTCTGGCCAAGACAACTGGGATCTAGAGTTCAGTACTAAATGAGCAAGGCCTAGGAGCGGTTCCTCACAGAAGCTGTACTGTGGCGTGGGACAGCCCCAGGTCACAGATCTGTGTGAGGACAGGGGCGGAAGAGGCCCATGGGGAGGACTCCAGACCCAGACCCTGCTCAACCTGGGGGACTTGCTGTGGCCTGGGAAACCCACTAACTTTGTGCCAGATTTCATCTGAAGGAGAGGGTTCCTGTGGCTTTGGTTTGAAAACATTAATTCTTTACTATAAGAATGATGTTTTCCTGTAAGGAATGGGACCATCTCACATCTAGAACTAGTACTGTCTCCTGCTCCCGTTTCAACCTCCTCCCCTGACCCTGAGATCCACTCTCATCATAACAGCCAAAGTGAGCATCACAAAATATCCTGATGTCAGTTAAGTTGGTTAAGTATTTTTTTTTAAGATTTATTTATTTATTTGACAGAGATCACAAGTAGGCAGAAAGGCAGGCAGAGAAAGAGAGAGGAAGGGAAGCAGGCTCCCTGCTGAGCAGATAGCCCAATGCAGGGCTCGATCTCAGGACCCTGGGATCACTACCTGAGCCGAAGGCAGAGGCTTTAACCCACTGAGCCACCCAGGCGCCCCAAATACCTGACTCCTGATTTCGGCTCAGGTCATGATCTCAGGGTCAGGGGATTAGGCCTCACGATGGGCTCGGTGCTGGACATGGAGCCTGCTTAAGATTCTCTCCTTCCATCTGCCCCACCCCCCAACTTGCACATGTGTGTGTGCAAGGATGCACTCCCTCTTCCTCTCTAAAAAAACCAAAAGCAAAAACAAAAACAAAAAACCCCAAAACCTAATGGAGCCACAGTCTAGGGGATGTCCTTTCCCTGTCTCTGGCAGCTTCTGGGGCCTGTGTGACCTGGTCCTCCATTACCTGGAAGATGTTATCTGCTATTACCACCCCCACCCCATACTCTCCTCTTGCCCCACCGGCCTCCTTGCTGATGGGCAGCATGTGGACCTGCTCTCAGGACAGGGCTTCACACGGGCATGTCCTTGGCCTGAATGCTCTTCCCCAAGGGCTTGCATGGCTCCCTCCACCTGCCCTGTTCAGGTCCTTGCTCAAGGTCATCTTCTTGGTGAGGCTTAGCCTGACCCTATTTCGCACTTACCAGCCCTCACTCCCAATACCCACACCTGCCCTGTGCTTTTCTCACACTTACTATGCGTACTGTCTGCGGTTTGTCTACCTCTGTCTAGAACGTAAACACTGACAGCGGGAATTTTGTCTTATTCGCTGTTGTATCCCAAGTGCCCATAGCCTGGCAAGGGTTGGTGCTTAGTATTTGCAGAATGCCTACGAAGCAGTGACAGCACTGAGTGCCTGGCTACCCAGGCAGCCAAGGAAGGGAGACCTCCATCAGCACTCCAGAAACCCATCGATGAGAAAAAGGAAAAGAGGGGGTGGGTGATGGAGATGATCTCAGAACTGGAAGCCTTCCTTTTGGGATTCACAATGGTTAGACCAATCGATGAAATGGATCAACACTTAGAGGCCCAACCATTTAATTAGAAAAACAGCTGTACCTTAGTAATTCCCAAAACTCCAATGTTGGGACTGGATGAAGTAGAGCCATTCCCAGTACCAAATATGCCATCGAGAACACAGGAGAGACCCTCCACGAAAATCCCCCTAAAATGTAAAGGAATGGGGGAAAGAGAAACATTCATTCAATGGGGGAAACACTCTGAAATACACTCCAAGTGGCTGCACCCAAAAGGTGGCGTGCGCGGGCGGGGAGCCTCCACACTCCTGGGAAGGGTTATGAGTGCAGAGTTTCAGGCCCCACCCCCAGACCTGCCGGAGCAGAGCCTGCATTCTATTTTAACAGGATCCCCCGTGCTCATTCAACTGTGAGAAGCACTTCTGGGAACCACACATAGGACACAGGTGTTTAAAAACCATTCCAAATTAAAGGCTTTTAGCCAGAAAACAGAGCCATTGGTTGGGATCGAAGACAAATACGGGCTGTCTGCTGATCTGATTCCTTTACTATTAATAGTTTCATCAGGACGGAAATGCTTCGTAATTCTGTCAACACTGCAACTTTTTAAAGAATCAATGTATAAGCAGCTCCGTCATGTGCAACATCCTTTAGAGAAAGCTGTAAAAACCAGGAGTGTGAACACGAACAGAACTGAAGCAAGACATGCTCGGACAGCAGCGCACTGGATCTCATCACCCTTCATCCCTCCGGAAGGGCAGCGGCTGGCTGGCCAAGGGGGGTAGGGGCTGATCTGTGCTCTTCTCTGAGGCCTCCATAGGGTCCAGTTTGCTCTCAGCATCCAGAAACGGAAGACCAGGTATACTGAGGAGATAAACCCCACAGCCCATAAGTCTCCAAATTCTGCAGACTGTACCTATTCCTGCTTTTCTCATCTTTCTATGGGAATTACAATTGTGAATAGATGACATAGCGTTTAGCCCTAAGAACAGTAAGAGAAAAAAGAAATCAAAGAGAACATCCTTCCATGACCCCAAATCAAGCAAAAACAACGGCAGTGTCCTGCATCTGCTGTGGCGAGTTTAAGGTCTGGCACAGTCTCAGAGTGTCTTCCGTGACTGTCAATGCAGCAGGAAGCGTGGAATTGCCCTCCATGACCCAGATAAGGAAAATGAGAGCAAAATGGGGGCAGTGACTTGTGCAAAGCAGACAACCAATAAGGAGCCCTGATGGCTGGCTACTTCCATGCTGAAACTCCTTTTCTTCTCCAAGATTAACCAAAGAGCCAGGTGATGAGGCACTGGGCCCAAGGAAGATCTCCACTGTCAGAGCAACGTACCTGTTTATTGCATGGATGGGAGGCGGCGGAGCACAGGAGAGCCTTGCGCAGGCGTAATAGTCCCCAATGGACTCAATAATACTGGCGACCACTGCGCTGAGCATGCCGATGACACCAGCTGCAGAGACAGTGGGCAGTCCCCACTGAACTACGGAAGGCAAACAGGCGAAAGTAAGCAGGACAGCAGAGGACTCCACACCACACACCCAGGTTCTGAGCCTCGGGGAAAATCTTTGTTGATTTTTAAATGTCACTCTTCAGTGTACTACATGCCTGGGGACAGTTCCTAAATCAGATGAAGGTGGCCACAAATAGGATTGGTCTGTTCTCTGTCTTTCTTAGAGATAAAGTGATTAGAAGCGGAGGCTGCTTCCAAGCCATGCTTGGTGTCTACTAAATTACAATTTAACACAGCCTGCTGGGGTAGAAATTCCTGTTGGGATGGGATATTTGTATGAAGAAGATTTTTAACCCTGCTGTGCAAGGCATGGCACAAAACAGTGGCAATCTTGCCCAGGGGGTGGCATTAAATGAAAATGCAGTGAAAAGACACCAGCTAAATTTAAATCCCAGCAGTAAAGCATAGCACCAGACAGTCCTCTAATGTAAGATCAGTGCTTTTTTTTTTTTTTTTTAAAGTAAACCATGTTACGTTAAATAAAATAGTTTCCTTTAGAAAAGCAAAGCAAAGTCCTCAGGACACTTTGTCTTGGATATCTGGATTGCCACAGGAGCCACACAGGGACATTGGGTTTAGGAAGAGAAAGAGGACAAGAAGTAAGGTGTGCAGATAAGCCCGGGATGTGTGTGAAGGCAGGACTGTTCCTGTCTGGGAGTAGAGAGGGGCATGCCTGGTCAACACGGCGTTTCTGGGTGGGTTGAGATTTTTCTCATGCTGATAATTTCTTTATCCAGCAACATTTTGCATATAATCTCTAATCTAAATAATCTTTTAACATAGTTACTGTGTTACTGACAGAGTACTGTAGTTCCATTTTAGTGTCTTGTTTTTGGTGGGGGGGGATACTTACTTTGCCATTATTTCTATTGCTTTTTATTTCTTAGTCTCTTTACTCTGTTTTCTTGTTTTTTTCCCCATTTTGCCTGCAGCCTTAAATGTGATTTTTAAACTCTTTATTCCATCTATTCCAACATTTTAAATTGTACTCGTCTAAATTTTTGATCCCTCTTCCTTCAGATCGTTTCTATATACAGTATACCCTTGAACAACACAGGTTTGAACTGCACTGGTCCACTTACTTGAAGGTTTTTTCCAATAAATACAGTACAGTAGTGTAAATGTATTTTCTCTCCCTTGTAATTTTCTTAATAACATTTTCTTTTCCCTTATTTTTTGGTAAGGATACAGTATATAAAACATGTACTATACAAAACGTGTTAATTGACTGTTGATGTTGTTAGTAAGGCTTCCAGTCAACAGTAGGGCTTTTAGTAGTTAGTAGTTAAGTTCTGGGAAAAAAAGGTTATATGCAGATTTTTGGCTGCGGGGGTGAGGTGCATCTCCCCACCACCCGCAACTCGTTCAAGAGTCAACTGCAGGTATGTGTATAAACTTTGTTGGCTCCCAGCCTTCTGTCTGAACTGTTATTTCATCCCCCCCCTATGACCAGAATGCCTAATTTATGTTGTCACTTCACAGCAGTTTCTTAATCTCAGCACTACTGACATTTTGGGCCCCCAATCTGTATTTTAGCCATTTTTCTCATACTAAAGACCAAGGACCACTGTTGTAGATATCTGAAACCTGTCTCCAGATGAAGCCAAACTGTCAGGGTGCCTCTCTTGCTGTCTGGGGGTAGCCTTCTGCCCCAGGAGTGTGGCCCCAGAGCAGCTCGTGGCAGCAAAGGGCTGTGGTGAAGAGGAGCCCGACAGCACGGGCCGCCATCCTGGGGCCAGGAGCCCAGTCCACTTGGCCACGCCCCCACGCACAGGCCGGGAGGACCCTGGGGACATCTCTCTGGTTTCTCAGCACATGCAGAGCTGCTCTTCCGGAACAGCCCACCCCGCGTTCCTCATTTGTGCTCATCTTAGGACTGGCCTGTGCCACAGAGAAGACCTCCCAGCAGGTGCTCCTCCTACCGGCCTCCCACACCTCCTCCTCACTGCCTGGTGAACCAGTTTCACCTCATTTTATATCAGATTCTATGTCCATTTACAAAACATGCATTTATTGTTTTGTGGGGGGCGGGGAAGGGACAGATGTACATAAATACACAAACCATATGATCTGATGAGAATGTTATTTTAGAAAGAATAAACTTTCGTAAGTATGAACAGGGCAGTGATGGAACAACTGCCAATATCACTGTCATTTAACATGCTCAGAACAGTTTTCTTTGACCCAACCTTGCTATTCTCAGCTTCTCCTACTTTTTCTCATCATCATAAAATGTGAGGATGTGGCTGCTGAGCAGGGGAATAAATCAGCAGAACCCAACTAAGGTCAGGTTTCAGTTCAAATTGAAAGGCCCAAGTGCCGGGAACAGGGTCTTTACAACAGAACAACCAAGCGTTAATAACCACTGGATTCACACAAGTCACTTTTGGGGCCGGGGCCCCAAAGTCCTCTGTGTGAATCCAAGTGATACCTCAGCTTGGGAGTGCACCCCCCCACCCCCCACACCTTGCCAAGAGTTACCCAACACTTAAATTATAACTCAAGAGCCATCTCCCACCCATTAGTGAGTATCTGTTTACTTCTGACAGCTGTGACCAAATAAAAAACAAAGAGTATAGCTCCCCATTAAGAAATGACACAAATCCCATCATGCTTGAGCAGTCACTTGCTGATCTTCAGGCCTCTCCTCCTCAAGCCTGCTCTGTGTGGGCAGCTCAGGTACCATGCGGCTCTATACTTGCCTTCTTCAACCCTGGCAAGGGACTCCTTGTCCAGGATTTCATCCCAGTGGAACCAAAAGAACTAGTTCATCTGGGAAGGGAGCTGGCAAGAGTCTCCAAACATTAGTCACAGCCCTCTGGGGACAGGGCCTCCCCCTGTCAGCAGTCAAATCCTCCGAATTGTAAGACCTTCATGGGACATTCTAGACCAAACAAGGCTTTTCAAGCTGCAGAGCCTTCTGCCACCTTCCAGCTCCTCTAAAGGAGGCTCTCGTGAGCTCCCAACCCCTCTCCCTCTGGCCACTAGAGTACTTACACGGGTATGGGACCTTAAACCACGGGGCTACCAGAAGCACACCCTGCCTGGCATCCGTCCGAGCGTAGAAGCCGTATTTTGTGCTGTCGGGAGGGAAGACGTCGGTCACTGTGAAGATGAAGCACAGCAGCCAGGACACGAGGATGGCCAGGATGATCTAAGGTGGTCAAAGGGAAAAGCTCCATGAGGCTAACCGAGGTGGTGGAGGCTGGCAAAACACATACCTTCCTCCTCTGGGCTGCATCTCACACCCCACAACCTCCACTATCGCTGGCACTTCGCAGGGAAAAACATACCACAGACCTGCTGAGAGCCCATTCCTGGATGGAACCACATTCCAAGAGAGCAGTTTTATGCAGGTAAAGTTACTGTAACCCTCAGCCTGGCTAGGAAGTAAGAATAATGGACAATGTGCTTGCAGAGGCCATGGGAATACAGATCTCCCCATCTCGAACTGTGTCCTCCTTCACACTCCTGAAAGGATTTTAGAATCGTAACATTCTGCCACTGGTAAACTTTAAGCCAATGACAGTTTTGTGGTCATCAGTACCCTGATGTTACCATCCCGACTTAATTCCCCCAGGAAGACCTACTTAAAACTTCCTTCCACATGAACAAAAGCAATGTTGTCAAAAAACGAAAGTGACTACTCACAGGGAACATTTTGAAAAGCTGTAACTTGTACGCAGTCCATCCTTTCTTGGATTTGTAAATTGGGAGAGGAAATTTAACATTTCTGGCATACTGCGAAAACAACAATACTAGGAAAATTGTCCTGATGAGAGAGAGAGAGAAAATAAACTTGGTTAAAGGCTATCTGTGTTTTAAAATAATACTCAAAGCTTCAACAGCAAAACTAACCGTATTATTCAACTCATTTCTCTAGGAGCTGCTAATCCTTTTAACTGTTATTTGGGAAATCTTATCTTTTTGGAAATGCCATTTTGGGAAAGATACTAGTTCCAAGCATATCTTGATGCTAAAGGAAACTGCCATATAAATGCTTTGGCTAAATTTTCCTGAACAGGACAAGAAAACCCGAAGAATGCACATACTCAGGAGAGATGCTCACACTGCGTAAGGGAAAAAGATACCACATACAAGACAATGCACACTAGAATCACAACTATGAATTAACTACAAGACAAGCACTTGCCACATGGGCATGAACACACATGCACATGTGCAAACAGGTAAGGGGGTCCAAAACGCTCACAGGGATTGACTACAGGTGGCAATATGTCTTGAGACTTTTCTACTTTTCTGTATTTTCTGATTTATGTATCAAGAGCATAAAGTTAGCTTCAAAAAGCAAAAAGCTTCAACATTTAAGAAGGCTACATACAGGATTCAGTATTAATAACATTCCTGAAAGGTTTGTGTGTGTCAGACATTATGTGAGGGTCATCCTGCCCACCATCCCAGCCTTCTGCAGCAGTGGCTTCTGTGACCAACCATGTCCCACACAGAAAAAGCCAGTGGTCCAAGATTATGCAGGTATGAGTTTGCAGGGTGGGCGGGCCAGGGGGGCCTAGCTCTGCAGCCTGGGCTCTGAACTACTTTGCCACACTATCCTAAGAGCAGGGATGCTAGGGCTGGCTCAGAAGGCTATCTACCTCGAGCCCCCCACTCCTGACCCAGCTGCACTGAGGATCAGAGGCGGCAGCAACATCAGATGACTGCCCTGCAGCAGGACCCGGCACGTCCTCATCCGCCTGCTACCAAGTGCGGGAGGTGTGGGATGACTTCCCATTGCTGACACAATGAAGGTCTACAAAGACGTGTTTCATTACCCACAGGGATGCACTCTCACTTACGACCCAAGGGAGAGTTGGCACAAGAGTGGGTTCTCAGTCAAAGTTCAGCTTAATTGTTCCTGGGCACACCTCCAATTGCAGAGATGCAATTATCAGCTCCGCTGACAGCCGGTCAAGTGCAGCTTCACCGTCACATTCCCAACGAGGCACGTGGTCTATAGCCAGCCGGAGAACAGGCTCATGCTGCTCCATCCTCTCCCCACCTACCCAAGTGCTTTGCCCACCTGGCGATGGGGGGTCTCAGCCCAAACACAAAGTCATCAAGACAGTACCAGTTTGAAGTTGGAAATACACATGTGCCCAAGCTATTCCAATTCCCCCCAGGGTGGTGAAGTTTAACTTAAAAATGTTATGGTGGGGGCGCCTGGGTGGCTCAGTGGGTTGGGCCTCTGCCTTCGGCTCAGGTCATGATCTCAGGGTCCTGGGATCAAGCCCCGCATTGGGCTCTCTGCTCAGCAGGAAACCTGCTTCCCCCTCTCTCTCTGACTGCCTCTCTGCCTACTTGTGATCCCTCTCTCTCTCTGTGTCAAGTAAATAAATAAAATCTTAAAAAAAAAAAATGTTATGGTGAACACTTGGGTGGCTCAGTTGGCTAAGCGTCTGCCTTCGGCTCAGGTCATGATCCCAGGATCCTGGCATCAAGTCCAATAATGGGTTCCCTGCTCAGCAGGGAGTCTGCTTCTCCCTCTCTGTCTGCTGCTCCCCCTGCTTGTGCTCACTCTCTCACTCTTATCTGACAAATAAATAAAATCTTTAAAAAAAATGTTATGGTAATGATGGGTGCTAAAACTGGTTTACTTTAAATTTAGATTAACAAAGTTTTCATGTTCCAAAAAAATGCTGATTTATTTCAAAGTGAACACTATGAGATTCCAAAAGGCCCCAAGTCTATTATTCAGGCAACAACCACCTGTCATCGCCTGCACTATGGTGTTCACGTTTTAAAGCATGTTTACAAGGGGAGGGGGGACAGAGAATTCCAGGAAGGACAGCCGGATCTCAGGCCAAACCTGGCAGTGCAAATGAAGCGGGTGGACTAGGCAGATGAACACTCCATTTTCCTGCCACTCTAAAACCCATCCCCCCCGTCTAATTTGTTTGTCCTCAAACAGCCTGTGCGGCAGGTGGGGCAGGCAGTCCCATCAGAGAGAGGCCACAGCAGAGGCTCAGAGGAGAGGGACGTGCCCGAGCCCACGCATCTTGGCCAAGCAGAGAAGGGGAAAGGATAAGCCAGCCGCAGGTCCTCAGGCCAGGGTTCTGTCCAACCTCAGGCTTGCTGACCTTCTACCTTACAAATATTATGCAAGCAATGCAGACTACAATGTAGGAAAATTATAAAAGGCAAATAAGCAAAAAGAAAGACAAAATCCTGAAGACCACTCATCATCCCAGCTGGGTAACAACAACGTAACTTCTGGCCTATAGATTCTGAACAGCTTCCACTCCCTGGATATTTACAGGGCATCACTGGGTCTGGGGCACCGGGGTTAGAGAGGGACACGGGACCACTGACGTCACCCTTGCCCTTGGAGCACCAACAGGTCATCATCTGACCCAAAATGGAATCACACTTCACAACGTGCTTCCCAACTAGCTTGTAGCCCCTATTAATGCCATAACCTCAACAGATGGAAATCAGCAACTGGCACCTCAGTGGCTACTTAGCGTTCTGCCTTATGCACATCCCACATCTTGTTACACAATTTCCATATGGTGTGACACTGGGAGCATAAACAACTGTGGTAGATCACCCCTCCTGGCACCTGTCTACACATCTCCTTAGGGCAGGTTCCTAGGACTGGAATGGATCTGTCAAACAGTAAATGCCTTATGAAAAAGCTCTTTTTTTCCTTTTTAAAAAGCTTCTGATACAAACTGCCAAACACACAAAAGTTGAAAGAATTTACAAATCCCACCCAGAGACCAAAGACATCCACTTGCTTCTCACTGCAATACCAGGTCTTATACTTTTTTTTTTTTTTTAAAGATTTATTTGAGAGAGAGACACCAAGAGAGAACAAGTGAGGAGGGGCAGAGGGACAGGTCCCTGCTGAGCTGGGAGCCCACCAGGGCCTGATCCCAGGACCCTGAGATCATGACCTGAGCCGAAATCAAGAGTCAGAGGCTTAACCAACTGAGCCACGCCAGCACCGCATAAAGTCTTATACTTTTAAATACCTACCAATTCCGTCAATTTAAAAAACTATCATCGTTTATTTTAACATTCATTCCTTACACTGAAGAGTATGTATCTCAGCATTGTTCACAACAGCAAATACTTTAAACAACAAGCATGAGTATCAATGGGGGAATGGTTTCATAAATTCTACACTATTCCATACTATTTAGCATTGTGCAATTTTACAAAGAATGGAGTAGATCTAAACACACAGTCTTAGAGAGATGAGCCCAGAAAACTGTTAAGGTGAAAAGCAGATGATCCCGGTAAAGCTGTGTCTGTCACTATGTTCGTATTCAGGCATACAGGGCAAATACGAACTTCTCACTCATTAATCGTGACTTTTTTTTTTTTTTTTTTTTTGAGGGGTGGCAGTGGGTGGGAGGAACTATTACTTTAATTTAGATTTTCCTGTTTAATTACTGTTGAACTTCAAATGACTAGAATTTTAATATATTTAATATATGCAGTGATGGTACATGGGGGTTCCTTACACTATTCTGTATTTGAACAGGTTTGAAAACTGTATGAAAGTAATCAAAATAATGTTTTCTCATGAAAAGCAGTTCTCATCCAGGACCAATGCTTGGAGTTGGAAATGTCACCCCATTTATCCTCTCTTGAGAACCTGCCTCTAACTGTGCCTCTCTTGGCTGACTTAGGAACCCATGTCAGTACAGTCTGACTCACCACCACTACCCCCACTGCTAATAATCCCTGTGAAGGGGCACCTAGGTGACTCCATCAGTTAAGTGGCTGACTCTTGATTTTGGCTCAGGTCATGATCTCAGGGTCCTGGGATCGAGCCCCACATTGGGCTCCACGCTCAGTGGGGAGTCTGCTTCGGGATTCTCTCTCTCTCCCTTTGTCCCTCCCCCAGCTCTCTAAAATAAATAAATCTTAAAAAAAAAAAAATCCCTGTGAATATGCAGCATTGTGATAACTGAGGAGGCTAACCCTTTTTACATAATAGTTAGCTATTTACACTTCCTTTATTTTATTAAATGGCTGCTCATATGATACCCTTCATCCATTATTTCACCAGGACTCTCCCTTAATGAAACTATAAATTAAGGACCTTAACCTTTTTAATGGAATTTGTTGTAAATATATCCAAGATTCATTTATAATTTAGTTTGGTTTTTTTAAAGATTTTATTTATTTATTTCACAGACAGAGATCACAAGTAGGCAGAGAGGCAGGCAGAGAGAGAGGGGGAGGCAGGCTTCCCGCTGAGCAGAGAGCCCGATGCGGGGCTCGATCCCAGGACCCTGGGATCATGACCTGAGCGGAAGGCAGAGGCTTTAACCCACTGAGCCACCCAGGTGCCCCGCTGTTCTTTGTTTTTAACTCAAAAAAGTCTCCTTAGATGAAAGACCAAAATGTGAGACAAGAAACCACCAAAATTCTAGAGGAGAAAACAGGCAGCAACCCCTTTGACCTCAGCCATAGCAGCTTCTTAATAGGCACATCTCTGGAGGCAAGGGAAACAAAAGAAAAAATGAACTGTTGGGACTTCATCAAGATAAAAAGCTTCTGCACAGCAGAGGAAACAATCAACAAAACTAAAAGGTTACCTACAAAATGGAAGATGTTTGCAAATGACATATTGGATAAAGGGCTAGATAAAGGCTAAAATTTTTTTTTAAGATTTTATTTATTTATTTGACAGAGAGAGACACAGCGAGAGAGGGAACACAAGCAGGGGGAGTGGGAGAGGGGGAAGCAGGCTCCCCGCTGAGCAGAGAGCCCAATGTAGGGCTTGATCCCAGGACCCTGGGATCATGACGTGAGCCAAAGGCAGAGGCTTAATTTCAGTGGGTTTTGATGGGAGTTTTAAATGCATTGGTAGTAAAATCTATCAGTCTTTCCCTTTTCAATAGCTGCTTTAAGAAGGATCTTCCCCTGGGCGCTTGGGTGGCTCAATGGTTAAATGTCTGCCTTCAGCTCATGTCATGACTCCAGGGTCACGGGATGGAGTCCCGCATCAGGATCCCTGTTCTGTGGGGTGTCTGCTTCTCCCTCTGACCTCACACACTCTCTCTTGCAAAAATAAATAATCTTAAAAAAAAAAATCTTCCCCGCCCACGATTAAACATTTATGTACATTTTCTTCTGGCACATTGTTTTACTTTCTATACTTAAGTCTTTAATTCAACTGAAATGTAATCTGATATAAAATAGGAATCGAAATTTTTTCTAAATAATTTTTCTCATGTAATTTTTCTATTCCCCACTGACTTCCAATATGATTGCCATCTTACACTAAATATTAATTTCTTCTTGGTTCTGTTTTGATCGCTCTTCTGCTCTACCAATGTCCATCCTTCCCAGGGCTACAGTATTGTTATTAAGTTCTGAAATGTATTTTAATTCTTGTAACAGCAAGTCACCATTCCCTTCTCTCTGACTTCTCTGGGAATGGCCCATATTACTTTATTTTCTTATTCACTGAGTAGCACGTCCAGAACAACCTTAAATGATACTGGTAATAATAAACATGCTTATCTTGGTTTCTGATTTTGGCAGGCCAGCCTGATATTTGTCTTCCATTGTTAAAGAATGAGGACTTAAAAATTTTATTCATGAAATATCCTTCTATTCCCATACTACTAATAGTTGGCAGCAAAGACAGAGACTGAATTTGACTGATTTAGTTGTCATCATGGTTGTTTATTAATTAAATCCACCATGGGTCTATAATAAATTTTCTAGGGACGTCTGGGTGGCTCAGTTGGTTAAGCGTCTGCCTTCAGCTCAGGTCATGATCTCAGGGTCCTGGGATGGAGCCCTGCACTGGGCTCCCTGCTCAGCAGAGAGCCTGCTTCTCCCTTTGCCTACTGCTACCCCCCACTTGTGCTCTCGCTCTCTTACAAATAAGTCTTTAAAAACTTTTTTTTGGGGGGGGGGGCACCTGGGTGGCTCAGTGGGTTAAGCCTCTACCTTTGGCTCAGGTCATAATCTCAGGGTCCTGGGATCCAACCTGGCATCAGGTTCTGTACTCAGCAGGGAGCCTGCATCCCCCTCGTCTCTGCCTGCCTCTCTGCTTACTTGTGATCTCTGCCTGTCAAATAAATAAATAAAATCTTAAAAAAAAATAAAAATAAAAACTTTTTCCCCCCTAATATTTAATCATCCTTGAGTTCCTAAAATGACACACATAGTGTGCTGGCTCTTTTATTATTATCTATAGCATCATTTTCCCAAACCATGTTCCAAAGAACATTCTTCCAAGATATGCTACTAGATATGGCACTAAGAAAATAAACTGCGTGTGCAGAGCTGGACACTAAGGCCTTTTTCTGAAAAGAGTCTTCTGCACACTTGCCTTTTAAAAGATCAGGGGCGCCTGGGTGGCTCAGTGGGTTAAAGTCTCTGCCTTCCACTCAAGTCATGATCCCAGGGTCCTGGGATCAAGCCCCACATTGGTCTCTCTGCTCAGCAGGGAGCCTGCTTCCCCCTCTCTCTCTCTGCCTACCTCTCTGCCTACTTGTGATCTCTGTCAAATAAATAAAATCTTTAAAAAAAATAAAAGATCACAAGGAGACAAAGTAGAGAAAGACGCTGAGCTTTGGCATGCTACTATCTAAACATATCTGCACTAAGCTTGGGGCTTGACACCAGCCATAGGGAGGAAAGAAAATGTTGGTCCAGAACCTCCCTTTGGTATTAGCTCTGTCAGAATCTGCCATGTAGGGGCGCCTGGGTGGCTCAGTGGGTTAAAGCCTCTGCCTTCCGCTCAGGTCATGATCCCAGGGTCCTGGGATCGAGCCCCGCATCGGGCTCTCTGCTCAGCAGGGAGCCTGCTTCCCTTCCTCTCTCTCTCTCTGCCTACTTGTGATCTCTATCTGATAAATAAAATCTTTAAAAAAAAAAGAATCTGCCATGTAGATAAAATTGGCTGGGAAGTTTCCCTGGTTTCTCAAAGTGCCAGAACCACTTAACAAGTGTGGAAATTTGCCCTTCCTTGAAATATAATATACTCACTAACCACTGGAGCCCAGAACTTTTTTTTAGGGATAAAATCCTCTGGCAGCATTGCCTCCTCCTGCGGTCAGGGGTGTACTCATAAGCCCCAGTCCTCCCCTTGCTTATTACGAGGTGCTTACTAAACATCTGCTCTGTGACAGGCAGTGGGCCACGTGCTGGAGGTGCCGTGGGGACCAGCACCGAGCCGAAGCCTTACAGAGCTGGCAGCCCAAGTACAAAAGAAGTTGGCTGGAAATTAAAAAACAGGAGAGCCGAAAGGAAAAGCTGGACAGTGGATACACAGATACAACTGAGGAAATTTTCCCATGAACAGAGAAAAAAAATGATTTGGAAAGCAGAGGAAGGGCTTGAGAGGTCCAACATTCCAAAAGTTCCAGAAAGGGACAAGCAGGAATGGAGGGGAGGAAGGCATCCTTGAAATAATTCAAGATCATTTCCCACTCCACCCCCACTCCCAAATGTCTGCGATTCCAGAGTGAAAAGGCCCCAAGTGCCCAGTGCGAGATGTAAACAGAATGAGGGACAGTGAGGGAGGTTTCAGACATAGACAACGAAAAGACCTACAAGCTTCCAAAATTCTAGCTTGTGTCCAAGTAGAGTTTCATAAGGCGGAGAAAGGAGCAGAGAGTGACCAAGTACCTCACAGGGCTGTGAATGGGCAAGAAGGAAGCAAGCGGAAGCTGGAGACCAGTCTGGAAGCAATGACCAAGGATGAGGACTGTCCAGTGGCGGGACTGGCTCTGGAGGTGCAGCAGAAAGGTGGCGTGCACGTGGGGGGAGAGAGGAAGCAAAGAACCAGGGACACCTGGAGGACTTCTGGCTTCACCAGCTGGGTGTGTGTTGTGGCCCTGATGGAGAGCAAGATGGCAGGAGGGGAGGAGTGGTTTGGGAGTCAAAAGCTTGACACTTTCTTCCTCTGAAGTTTGAGGTGTCTTGTGTCCCAGCACCTGGAGGGTGCAGGCCAGGGCTTGGACTTGAAGTCTAGTGTCCGGAGGTCTGGCTGCAGGCTTCTGTGGAAGTCACCAGCGTAACAGAGGCTTGCCGGGGTTGTGTGCTAGATGGGGTCCCCCGGGGGAAAAGCATGTGGCGGGGAGGCAGCCTGAAACCAGGTTCTGAGGAACCCCGACATTGAATGGTCAGGGTGAGGAGGAGCCTGTTTGGGTTTTTCTGCTTTTCTGGAAACCACCCATTTTATTAATTTGCTGTTGTTGTTTTTAAATTTGGGGACAGGAAGCATAGCTAGAACTCTTCCTCCGTGGACCTAAGGCTTTATCCTCCATTTGTGCCTTCCCCTTCTTCCCTGCTCAGTTAGCCCTGTCAGAAGCGTGTCCACATGTTACTTTCCAAAGAACCACTATTGGGATTTTTCATTTTTATTTTTTCCATATTTTTGTATATGTATTTATTTTTGGTCCCCTGCTTCCATTAGGCTCATTTTTATCCTGTTTTTCTAGATTCTAGAGATAAGCTCTTCATGTACTTTGCCTTTAAGACTGTGTGGGTTTGTTGTTGTTTTTTTTTTTAACGATTTTAAAAATTTATTTAGAGAGTGAGAGAGTGGTGCAGAGGAGAGCAGAGGGAGAGGAATAAGCAGACTGAGCCACGCAGGCACCCCAAGATTGTGCGTTTTTTTTTTTTTTTTTTTTAGAACAACTCTGACTGCTCTGTGGAATTGGTCGGTTCTTACCCTAATCTTCTAAAATTATCAGTAATTGTGAACTTTCAATTTCCCCTCTGACTAGGAGCGATTTATAACAGCACTTTACAGCTTCTAAGTGATCTGGGGGTTTTGTTCACCCTTTTGCTGCTGGTTTCTAATTACCGTATGATGGTAATTACATCTTCTCCTTCCTGCAACTTACTGCATTTCACTGAACAGACATTCTTCCACGTCCTTCTACCCACCCGTGCTGGTGTGGGTAATAGTGACCAACCTTCAGTGAAACGAGAAAATTAAGAACAATCCTGGACATTTCCACATACCTTAATCTGTAAGGATAGATGGATTATAATTTCGCAAGGATGCACTTTACTCGTTCCAGCACAGACCGGCAGGATTAAGTGTTACAGGGTAAATTCTGGTCAGACTATTTGGGTTCTGAAAACCATCGCAGCCACTTACTGGCTGTGCAAGCCGGGGCAACGAACTTTGCCTCTTTGGGCCTCTGCCTCTCTTCCTGTTGAACGGGGCGAACGGCGGTGCCTACCTTAACTTACAGTGCACACGAGTGTGTGGCAAAGCAGTACCAAAGCACAGGCTCGGGCAGAGCGCATGCTGTTAGACAATTACAGAAGAACTCACAAAACAAAACAACCGGAAAATTCCCTTCTATGATTATTTACTTGGTTTTAGGAATTTCACTGATTGGCAAAATTGCAGGTTTTGTACCATTTCCCTCTGACAAGATCAACTCTTACATGTGCTCTTCAGGCACACAGAAAGAATGCGGGTTCTATTTGTGGTATAGAGTTCCACGGCTCTAATAATCAATCTTATAATATTACCAAGGTCCTGGATGTCTTTACTGACAACACATCAAGGGGCAAATGACATCTTTAATGGACTCGCACTTCCACGCTGAAGGACCAGCCAGGGCCTTGGCCTCCCCACAGGTGTAGGCAGGACCCTAGGGAGTCACATCTCCTTCAATGCCAACACACCCTCCTACAGCACCCCTGTCTCCTGCCAACCTGGAAGGGTTTTTTTGAGTCTCATCTAAAGGATCTGGCTTCTCAGTGTTTCCCCTCATGTGCAAGAGACTTGGCATGACCTTGAAAGTTAAAAACTAATGGCATCACCATCTTACATCCCCTTCCTAAAGTGCGAAGCCTTACAACCCTCCCTCTACACATGGCTGCCAAACAGGTCTTTGGAATACCTTGACTGCAATGTCACTCCCCAACCTCTGGGACTTAAACCCTTTGATAACTTTCTGCCAAGAAACAAATCAAGTTTACACTATCAGACTATTCTTACTTTGAAATAAAAAAACAAAAACACCACCTATCTCCTAAGGTCTGTATAAATGCTCAGAACACCACCAACCCCCCCACCCCACCCTGCCGAGGCTGCCACTGGGTGGTGGGAAAGGGAGGTGCTGACAGTCTGTGCTGAGCGGTCTAGAGCACTCACAGCATGGCGATGCCCCAGTGCTTCCCCGCTCTCTCTCCTGCCGCCTGGAAGCCGGACAGCCCGATGAGGGCCACCGTGGGTGTAATGGTCAGGGGCCCGATGTATTTCAGCAGAGCCCCAGGCAGGCCGAGGAGGCCGATGACCACTTCTATCAGTGAGGACATGATGATGGCACCCTGGATCTGGAACGAGAGAGGCCAGAGACAGGAGAGTGAGCAGCCTGTAGATCGTACACTCCAAATGTCACCCGCAACCACACTGGACAGTTCTGCCAAGCAGCGACTTACTACCTAACAGGCATGACACAGCTGGAAAATTCCTGAGGCCTCAAAAGAAACCACTGGAGTGAGTAGGGTCTAGCCAACCTACGAATCACATGGTTGCCACAGGAGCATTACAGAAACGGGCACTGACAGATGTACAGCCAACCTGCCTCCCCACGGACAATTGAGAGAATTATCATTCCCGCTCAAGACACGGGACATTCAAAGCCAGCCTCAGAGGAACACTCCAGCACAGACTCTAGAATGAATCCCTGAGGGACACTGAGAAGGTAATATTATCGATACAAATTCTAAAAGAACCTTCCTATAGTGGAGAAGGGCTGTGTCTACGTCCATTCTGAACTAATGGTAAAAGATCTTACAGGTTTGGGAAATTCTGGATAAACCATCAGCCATTCTTCACGGCTGAGGACTCCCATGCCCTGTTCTGTTCAAGTGCACCACAGCAGACCAGTATCTTTAATTCCTTCCCCACACATGGGCAAACGCAGGCTGGGATGAAGAGTTCTGCTGCCCATAGGCCAGCCTCTGTCACTCCCTGCCAGGGAGCCGTGTCCCTCTGGGCCGGTTACACTGGAGGTTGTACTTCTGGTCTGTGGGCACACGGTGAGGGGCGGGGAGGGAAATGAAGAGCAAGAAACAACACTGGATGGTGGCATAAAGCATTTCTGCACACTTCATTTTATGGTGATGGCACCTTAGTTTCACGGAAGAAATAAACATGTCCAAAGTTGAAAAAGAAAAGGAGGGCTTGGCGCAAGGAAGCCCAATTTCTTGGGCACAGCCAACAGGGAAGCGGGGGAGAAACACAAAGAAGCCGCACGCGGACCGTGCTCACGTTTTACCTCGCGTATCCGGGGGTACCAAATGTGCTCTGTGTGCAGCAGCTCTGTGGTTCCATTGGACACTGAAACATCTTGAAAACAAAAACAAAGACAATATTTTTTTGGAGTGACACTGATGTTTCACAGGATATATTCATTTCACTCTTTGTAAGGAGAAATTTCTTCCCTGTTTTACGTATATTTGTATAAAATACCCATCCCTGAAATTCCAGTTACGACAGTATGGCTTACCATACTGAAAGGTGGACTCCCAACGCTAACGTAACCACATGTAGCCATCGACTGAGCGCTCCCGGCGCGTCAAAAGCTGACTGAACCGGGGATGCACACTGCTAGTGGCCTCCTCACACAAAGACCAACCTTTGCAAGCAGCGGAGCTAAGTGAAATGCCTGATAGCAAGGCTGCTGACTGAGGTTTTTTTAAAGTCTGGAGAAAACAGAGGGCCATTTCCAGTTCCTAAATCAAATCCGTGGTCACCAACTAACTCCTAGGAGCAAGGAAGGAAACGAAGGTTGGAAAACTTTGCTCCTAGAACCAAAAAGTGTAACTATTTTGAGAGTACAACAGGACTATCTGATTTTTCTCAAACCCCCTGATTTTTTCCTGACCTTATCAGGCTATTTAAGGATCTCTGTAATCACTAATGGGGTGGGGTGGGGGTGGGGGGTGAAAGTCATTTGCAGAAAACCAAAGCAGCCAGGTCCTTCAAAAGCAAAGATGGTTCAGAGAAGGATGCTGATGCAGCAAAGAGAGTGATTACTGGTGGTTCATAAAATCCACTGAAAGAAAAGAGGCAGAAAAATAGCACAAATGTTGTTCTAGTCCATTCCCATCGTTATCAATTTCATTAGCATAGAGAAATGAGGCTCCTTCTGGTCCTTACTTGCTCTGGGGTTAGGGATGAACGAGTGGGGGAGAGAGAGAGACAGAAACACGATCCACAGACTGGAGTGTTCTAAGTAGTTTGTTGGTTTGTGTGTTCTGTGCCTGATTCCAGAAAGGATTTAAGACTGCCGAGGGCAGCACGTCCAGGCCTCCCTTCTACCACCTGCGCTAAGGGACCCCAATGACGTACGTGGAAATAACTGCAGTTACCTGTGGTGTTACATTTCCATTTATCTAAAGACAGGATGGCTCGAGCAGGGGCCAGAAATGCAAAAGCACTGGCCTGAAACAGGGGTAACCTAAAAGAAACGAGACCAAAACCATGATCACGGCATCAGGAACTACCGAGGTAGTTCACGATTTGACAGCTTAACAGTCTTTTCCATAGACACACAGCACATGAGTTAATGCAGGCACTCCAGGGAGAAAGAGACCCGGGCTACACAGCTCTCCTCTGCACACGGCCAGGGCCGCCGGCTTCTCCGTCCTCCCCTCCTGCTGCTCTCCCCACACACAGCCCCGCATGGGCCCTGGGGGAGCCCTCTGGTCAGCGCCCACACCCCAATACCAGGTCCTGCCATCACCACCTTTCCCCTCGGGGGTGGGGGATGTCGGGCATTCGGGCGTCTTGCTCTCCTGCTGAGCTTGTGAGCTCCTTCTTAAACACCCATGTGTCTTCCAATTTACCACCCTCCTCCTCCTCCTCCCATTCACATCCTTATTGGTTATCACAGGAGAAAAATCTACCCCCCCCCATCATTCCATTTTGTAAATCAAAAACTGCCCTAAATCCTACAGGATAAGCATCATAATCACATTAGTGATCTAGAACTACTGAGGAAAGAAAAGCTCTAAGTTACAAATCAATGGTAGACATAATATCCTGCTTAATCATAAAAAATACTCAAGAGTTCTAAACCCTATTTTTAAAGAACCCTGAAAGCATGCAGACTCTCTGTAAAATCTCCTGCCTTCAATCCTCAAACGCCACCATTCAATTACATTTTAGATACTCATGTTGCCTTTTTGAACACCTGAGCTACTCAAATTCAAAAGATTTTTGAATGTGTACAACATTTCAGCTATAATTGTATGAAGGTAGCTTTACAGGCTAACATGAGAACTTGACTGCTATTTTTAACATATTCAGGGTGAAATCTAAAAATGACTCCTTCTGTTGGCAGGGCTGGCAACTCCCAGATGTCCAGATCCTTTTGAAATACTCCCCAGCAGCCTTGTGTCAGCGTCCTGGCCAGCGGACTGGCACCCAGCACATGCCCCTCTGTGCTCTGACAGCATATCTGACCCCAACTGGAACAGGAAGTGAGCTAAGAGGAGGTGGCTCTGGCTGAAGGAGCCTTGTTACAAGCCCAGAGCTGGCACACACCTCTCTGCGCCAGCCACGGGCTCAAGATTCTCTTGTTCTCCTGGCTGTTTCAATCATGCCATGAAATCATTGCGAGAAGGCAGGATGCTGGCTGGCACTAGGGTGCAGAGGTGGGCTGCACGGGACAGACCAGAGGCATTGCTGGCTGTCACTCATGTGGGCACGCCCTCTACCAACCATCCATTTATGATTACCTGTCGGAAGGGCCCAGAGCACAGTACCGTCGAAAGTGGGAGTGAAGGTCACCTGAAGTGGGAATATATATTAAAGGAAAACACTGTCTGGTTTGATAAATTTTCAGAAATGCCCTGAAGGGGCAAAGGGAGGTCAGCATCTAATCTGGAATGGATGCCGTCTCAAATGGCCCAAATAATATCTGCTTTACTATCGTTTTGGATTTCCAGCATCACATCCCAGGGCCACATAACGTGGATTGCATTTAGAGACCTCGTCCTAGAAATGGTGCCATCGACACCACACTGGTTGACTCACTGATAGGAAAGTAAAGACTGGCTCTGGGTTCCACTCCCAGGGACATGAACTACTCCTGACCTCGTCTGGACCAGACCATCACCTGGGCACCTTTCAGGGCAAACATTTTATGGCTTAACCATGAACAAAGGTCCTGAGAACACAACTGCAAAGAATCTCCCTCATTTCAATCAACTGGGACCCTGCATTCCTTTGAAAGTGTGTGGTAACAGGAAATCCCCACCTGTGCTACCCCAGGCTCGCAGGACTCTCTGGAAAGGGCTGGTTCACATGTTCAAGGTTCAGCCCCGCGCACAATGCCCGCCCCACGAAGCGCTGGCAGGAGGATGGGGGCGGCTGCTGTACACACTAGATACTCTCAGTGGCTGACGGGGCTTTCTGAAGCTCTTCCCCAGCAGACAGCTGACCGTCTGCCTGCACAGGGCTCATCTCTCTACACTTGGTCACACGCCAGTCACCGCCTTGGGTCCCTGGGCTCCCCCATGTGGGCAGGACTGCCCACTCTTTTACTTTGTCCTGACGGCAGGAAGGGAAACAAATTAAACTGTGCCTGTCTTTACACCGGGGACTGGCAAACTGGCCCACGAACCCAATCCGGCAAATGACTCGTCTTTGTGAGGAAGGTTTCCCCAGGACACAGCCACTCCCGTCTATTTGGCATCTGTCCTCAGCTGCTTTGGGGTTACAATGGTGGAGTCTAGTAGTCCCAAGAGAGACCACAGAGCCCAAAATGTTTACTGCTTGTACCTTTACAGAAAAAGTGTGCCACCCCAGTGTAGAGGGGAAAGTATTATCTGAAACATGGGAAGAGATGGTGGGTTTTTGCAGATGAGCTTTTAAGGTTAATAGTGTCCCTAGACGTTAGGAGGAAAAAAAATCTGAGCAGACAGGCACCTTTACCGTGCCGACGCATTCCCATGTCGGGCTCTAGCCTTAGGATGGAGAAAAACCTAACCTAAGCCTTACTTCCTTTAAAAGTCTGCTGGAGGCACCCCATTTCCTCCTCGGAACCCAGGAGACCAGAGCTCTGGGCCCCAGGCTCTTCCTCAGCAGCCCCTTCACAGACCTGCACTCTAGCTTCTCACTTCTGAGCCTCTGCCCTTCTCAGTCATCAACTCACTTCCAACAATCAATTTTTATTCCTCACTCAAAGGCACAGAGAAAATACCACGTCCTCCAGGAAACATTCCAGGATCTCCTTCCTCGGGTTCAAAATGCGTTCCCCTATAACTCAGGCTTTTCTGGTCAGGACTTCTCCAAGTCACCCGGCAAGCTGCCAGGAAGCTGCTTCATGATCCCTGGGGTGCTGGTTAAAAACAGCACTTTTTGCATCTCACCCTGGCCTAGTGCATCAGAGTCTCAGATGAGGCCTCCAGTCTGCATACCGAGCAATCGTTTCTGGGTAAAGCTGAGGCACCAAGGCACCACAAAGGCAGACTACCCCTGTGCCAGTAAAGGGATTTACTGCTTTACAGTGACAGAAAAAACAACCCCTGGGTTGCCGAGGAGTTTCTGCTGCGCGAAGGACACAGCTAGTCATGGCCACACACGAAGCTGGGGATGGCTGTAGGAGCAGTCACCGACCCAAACTAAAGGGCCAGAAGCACTTCGCCACACATGGGAGGGGCTACAAAGAGTCCAGGCAGGGAGAAGAACAGGCACAAACTCGAGCCACATAGCAGCCTCAGGAATCCTCCGAGAACTGAGAACTGCAGACACCTGACAGTGGCGGGGGCCAATGTACTGAAGGTCAGGGCGGACCATGGGCAAAAGCCCCACACTGTGCCAGCAGGCAAGAGCAATATTGCTCAGAAAGGACCACTGTGGGGGAACTGGGAAAGGTGACCTTAACCCCAAAACATTCTCAGAAGGCATTCTAATAGGCCATGGCCTGACTCCGTTTGTGGTCTGTGCGTCGGCTCCAGGACCTGCCAGCCCAGGGCAGGTCTATGCGTGCACCTCGGCCTCCATGGGCTCCCTCAGTAGCACCTAAGCACTCTGTGCTGCCGAGCTCCCTGCATGTGGACCTGCCCCTCTCCCCACGGGTCAGAACCTCCTGACAGTAGAAGCTGGGCCCTTTCACCCATCATCATTGTGTCCCCAGCACCAACCTTCACTTAGCAATCAATGAATGAATTAAAGGCACTATTTACAAATGCTATTCTTCAAGAAGAATTTTATTAGACTAGAAATAAGAAGTCTTTCTGGGACACCTGGGTGGCTCAGTCAGTTAAGTGCCTGCCTTCAGCTCAAGTCATGATCTCAGGGTCCTTGGATTGAGCCCCGCATCAGGCTCCTTGCTCAGCGGGGAACCTGCTTCTCCCTTTCCCTCTGTTGCTCTCCCTGCTTGTGTTTTCTCTGACAAATAAATAAAATCTTAAAAAAAAAGTCTTTCTGCCATGTTGATTTTAACAAATCAGGGAAAGGAATTTTGGGGGGGGTAAAGATTACAAGCACTGGGTAGAGAGGACAGAGAGTCAAATGTGCATGAATATTCCAGACAAAACCTGACAACTTCCCCAGGCCCTAGGGGCTAGCAATCCTACCTGGTATCATCAGGAGAAAGGTTTTTAAAAAGTTTAAAAGGGTAGGTCAGCACTACAAGCAGCACCTGGAAGGTAAGAAATGTTATCTCCCTGGAACTGAATCATTTAATGAAAATGAGTAAAACGAAAACAGTCACTCAACACAGAAAGTACACTCTGTGCCTGGATTCCTGATCTACCAAGAAAGCAATTCAGTTCATGCAAAACATCTCATTGTCAAATAAATATATACTTGAGTCTACATGGCAGCACAATTTTAAAATAATCTCTAAAAAATAGAGAACAGGCTTCACCTCAAGGAATTATAGTTTCAAAACTGAATCTGTCATCAGGAATGTATATCCTCAGTCCCTTAAGGAAAAGCAAAACACAGTTTGTCAAAGGAAACTCTTAACTGCTAACATTTTCCTGTTATTTCCCATATGTATGTTCTATCAGCTGAACTATCTGGAAAGGACCTTGAATCTTCTAAGAATAAACACCCCCTCCTACATCATCGTTTTCCCATGTCATACCCATGACATTAATTCAAAAACATTATCTACTATTCAGGCCGTATTTAAATTTATTTATTTATAAAAGTGTTTATATCTGCCCCTGCTCCCCCAAATCCAATCAGAGTTCCTATACTGCATTTGGTTGTCTTGTGAAACGTTTAGAACCAGGCTAAACTCTTCTGGCAAGGAGACTGCTCAGGTGTCGTGCACTTCTTAGAGCATCCCATCAGCAGGCCTGCCTGGTATATCAGATTGTCCCACGAGGTGGGAAAGCCTGGTTAGGGCAGTGACTGCTAGACTCTCCATTTAAAAAGGACCTTTTTCCTTTTGTAATTAATAAACTATCTGTAGGGTGATTCTTAGACTGTGTGAATATTATATTCCCACTAGCTTATTAACATTCTTACATAGGTTAAAAATGACAAGTTTTCTGTTTGATCATTCTATCCTCATTTAATTTTTGGCCTTTTGTAAAGAAGAGCTTGCCTTTTTGCTCAACTTTATCTTGTTCTCTTTCTTTTTTGAACATCACCGCAGATGCACGAATTCCTTTTTCATTTAGTTTTAAAATTCACTTCTGTGACTATTCTTCTTAATAAACTATCCAAAACTTGCCCAAAGCAGCCTGTTCAAGCAGGTTCCCCTTCTTTATGACATGACTCTCCCCCAACGTCCCCCACCACCTTATTTTTTGAGGTCTTTGCTTTCTGACACAAAATGCTCCAGGGTCAACATGCACTTTTTCTCAGTCCTGGCCCTGGAGTCTAGTACTCCAGGAAGCCCAGTCCATTTTAGTGGAGAATGGGATTTAGAAACCGAGATGAAACTCCAGGTGGGCTCACAGTTACTGGGGTGGCATTTAGTGAACTGAGCTAGGATTCATTTTGAATAAACTCTTAAAAAAAAAAAAAAGACTATTAAGATTTCTGTTTTGTCCTTAAAATACAGGCATGGAAAGTACTGTGTTCTGAAGTCTGTGAATGAATTCTTTTCTGTGTGGTTAGCAATCTGACATGTAGTTAGGCTCACGTGTTTCTATAATTTTAGGATTTGCTTTTCTTCATCCTTTTAGATTTATGTTTTGAGCATGTTGAACATTTGTACAGTTTAAAGATCAAACCACAGAGAGATATATACCAGAAAAGTCTCACTCCTATCCCATCCCCTCCGTCCCATTCTCAGCTATTTCCTACAGTTAACCATTTTCCTTCATTCCCAATTATCCTTGTTCCTTCATGCCTGCACTCATACTTTTTTGCCACTTGTTTTTTCCTGCATATCCTGGAACTTACTCTATACCACTTCACAGAGATCGTCCCCATTTTTTCTCAGGGCTGCATGGACTATACTGTGTGATGTACAAATAGCAGCCAGTCTCCTGCAGATACGCATTTGAGTTGTTAAATATTTTGCCATTACAAATGATACAGCAATATATAACTTTTGGGGCATTGTTTTGCATTTATGGGAGTGTATCTTCAGAGTAAATTTCTGTAAGTGGGATTGCTAGATCAAATGGTAAATGCATATATACTCTAGATATTGTAAAATTCTTCTTTATAAGGGTTGAACTATTTTCACTCCTGACAGCAATGTATAAGATGTTCTCCTATAGTCTTGCTATCAGAGTGGCTCATCGAAATTTTTATTTTTTGTGAATCTACCAAAGGTGAGAAGTGGTATCTCAGAGTAGCTTTAGTTTTAGATTATTATTATAAATTGACTTTTTCTTACATACAGAGAAGGACTTTTCTATGATCTATTCATGTCTTCTGCTTTTTCTGCCTACATAATTTTTGGGACCTTTTTAAAATACGTTGACTTGTAGCTGGTGAAGCCATTCTGGAAAACAGAATGGAGGTTCCTCAAAAAGTTGAAAACAGAGCTACCCTACGACCCAGCAATCACGCAACTGGGTATTTACCCTAAAGATACAAATGTAGTGATCCGAAGGGGCACGTGCACCTGAATGTTTATAGCAGCTATGTCCACAATAGCCAAACTATGGAAAGAGCCTAGATGTCCATCAACAGATAAATGGATAAAGAAGATGTGGTGTATACATATACATACATACATACATACACACACACACACACGCGTGCATGCACCCCACACACAATGGAATACTATGCAGCCATCAAAACCCTCCAGAATTTGCAATGCCATGGATGGAACTAGAGGGTATTATGCTAAGAGAAATAAGTCAATCAGAGAAAGACAATTATATGATCTCTCTGATAGGAGGATTTTGAGAGGCGGTGGGGAGATCGTGGGGGGTAGGGAGGGAAAAAATTGAAACAAGATGGGATCAGGAGGGAGACAAACCATAAGAGACTCTTAATCTCAGGAAACAAACTGAGGGTTGCTGGAGGAGAGTGGGGTAGGAGGGATAGGGTGGCTGGGTGACGGACACTGGGGAGAGTATGTGCTATGGTGAGTGCTATAAATTGTGTAAGACTGATGATTCACAGACAAGTAACACATTATACGTTAATTTTTTAAAAAGAGTACACTTGTGATAAGCACTGGGTGATGTATGGAATTGTTGAATCACTATCTTGTATACATGAAACTAACATAACACTGTATGTTAATTACACTGGAATTAAATTTTTTTTTTGGAATTAAAATTTTTAAAAATATTTTTTAAATGGAAGAAATAAATAAAAATAAATTCTTTCATTCTTAAAATACCTTTACTTTTAAGAGTCCTTTTTATATTAGAGATTTGGACTTTATCTGTGACACATTACAAATATTTTTCCAGTTTGTCACTTTTATGGTATATTTTTACTATGTAAAGTTTAAAATTTTTTATATTTAATGTCATCAAATTTATTATCCTTTTGTTTTGGGGGTTTAAGTCCTAGTTTAAAAGTCTTTCCCTACTTCTAGGTTATAAAGGATTTAACCCTTGTTTTATTCTAATACTTGCATTTGGATCTCTAATCCATTCTGGATTGACCAAAAACAAAACAAAACAAAAAAAACCTCCTCGCTAAAGACAAGTGTAACCTTTTCTTTTTTTCACCCCCAAGTGTAACCTTTTCTCTTCAAGTTTGTGTTATTCTTGTTTTACAGGCAAATGCTAAAATCAGATGAACATTCCAGTCAGCACTTCCAGTCACAGAGTCCTGGAGATCCGCAGTGGGAAGCAGCCAACTTGCTTCCCTCCCAAGCCACAGTTCACAGCCAGGGCTTTGTCGGGACAGAGCACAGGAATTCATGAGGGCTAGCTGGATACGATTTTGATAACCTCCTTGTCAAGTGTTATAGTATCAAATATTTCCAGTCAAGAGTTTGTTAGCCTAAAACACTTTCTGGAGAACTGAACTTGATAACTCCACATGTACTAAGAGGATTCTGCCAGTCTCCTAGCCCCGGGATCATCAGAAACACTCACAGAGAAACAGCATGTCAAATGAAGGGGAAATATCCTGGAAAAGCCAGTGTTGAAGGAGCTAAACTTGAGCAGGCTCAGTGGAGAGGTGGCGGGTGCTCAGGCTGCAGGAGGAATGGATGACGTGCCCTAACCATTTTCTGATGGCCTGAGACAGATTCAGAGCCCCACCCCGGCCAGGGGATGCTGTCAGTGTGGCTGAGGAGTGCACGCAACCACCTACCACATGGACCAAGGACATGATGCTCAGCCAGACAGCCTAGTCCTTGCCCCCTGCATGCCCCCACCTCACCTGCACCCGCCTGCCTCCTTCCCTTCCAGAAGGCCCACTAAAATAATGAGAACAAACAGGCAGGTGTGGACAGGTTCTAGGCATTATCTCATTTGATGCTAACAATTTCACCATTATTAATTACCACTTTACAAATGAGGGAAGAGGGCTTTCAGAGAACAGGCAGCTTGTCCAAAGTCATAAGGCTGGAAAACAGTGGAACAGGAGTGATGCCTGCTCTGACACCAAAGCTCTCCAATACAGCTGGTTAGGGGACTGAGGCAAAGTTCCCTCAAAAGTCATTAGCTCCAAGTTCTCACTGGCTCCCAATTCTATAACCTCCTACCCAAAATTTGAGTTAAATGGACTTTTTTTTTTTTAATTTAGGGGAAAACCTTGCGACCTGCTACTATATGCCTGCTTCACGTGACAGAATATGAAAGACTCTCAGCTCCTGGTCATTCTGGCAAACATGTTCACCCTCAATCAACCGTGCTTCTGGGCCCATCCCCCAGGTTACAACAGAGAAGGGCAATTGTCGAAAAAATCAAATACCACCCCGAGGACACAGTTAGACAAATTCAGACCACTGGACTCAACAAGACAACTGGCCTGGGTACTTTATGGAGAAAAGATGCGAGGACAGCCTATGATTCAGAGACCAAAGAGACACAGTAAACAAATGTGCCACATGACCCAGACTGCATCCAGATTCAGGAAGGTAGAGGGGACACTAGGGAAGATATTTTAGGGACAGCCTGGGAAATTAAACAGCCTGCATGTTAGATCGTATAGCAGAACAACAGTGCTCTCAGGTGTGGTAAATCATCCAGTGGGACCCTCAGTCCCACAAGTGTTTATGGGTCAGCTGGCACGGGAGCCACTTTACTTTCAAGGGGTTCAAAAAACTGCACGTACACCCCAAGTACATATACAGACACAGAATGCAGGAGACTTCCCAATCTCCCCCATCCCCAATCTAATCACTGCTTCCCTCCACCCTTGTAAGTTTTATTAACAGTTAAGAGTTCAGGGCCCTCGGGGCCACCTGGGTGGCGTTTAGTCGTTAAGCGTGTGCCTTCGGCTCAGGTCGTGATCCCAGGGTCCTGGGATTGAACCCCGCACCAGGCTCCCACTCAGCGGGAAAGCCTGCTTCTCCCTCTCCCTCTGACCCTGTTTGTATTGTATTCCCTCTCTCGTGCTCTCTGTCAAATAAATAAATAAAATCTTGAAAAAAGGAAGTTCAGAGCCCCAGACCTGAGAGCTGGGTATCCTGCAGCCACCCTGTACTCAGTGAGCACACATCATGAACAGGCCCCAAGAACTCAGGAAGGTGAGAGACAGGGGAGCGCCCTCTTCAGGACAGACAATCTGCTTAGAGAACAGGCTGCCGCACCAGCTACTAGGATGCTCTTGGCCCAATCCCTACCATTTCTCAGCAAAGAAAGGCTCTGCCTGCCTGCAACAGGCCTGTGGTGGACTGGAGGGGCTCCTCTGGGAAGGGGCCAGCCCACCTGCAGTCTAGTCTTTTGTGAGAGAGCTCAGAGGGAGACCTCCCAGTCTTTTGCCCAGGCAAAAGACTGAGGTAACCCCCAAACAAAGCACCTGCCACACTTCAGGAAGGATGGTGTGGCGGGGGTGGGGGGGGTGGTCAGGGTTCCCGGGTCCTCCTTCACCCCCAGTTCTGCACTGACACCTGGGGTGAGGGATGAGGACTCTGGAAAGCTCAGAGCTGTACAGAGACTTGGCCTCTATTTTAAGAGGTGGCAGCAGCCAAAGTGATACAGTAGCTGAGTCCTCCCTGAAGCCAGGGAGGCAACACTGCTGCCAGCTGGCTAGCATTGGGGGGTGGGGGGAGGTGCAGGGGAATCGGAACAAACTTGCCCTGATCTCTCAGGATTTCAAAGCTTTGAATTAATTCTTGGAACAAGGCTCAGGAGTTCCCGGGACTGACATCACAAACTAACCAAAATGAGAACTGTTAAAACCTCAGTTGAGGGAATTCAGCAATGAAGACGTTGTTGAAAGCAAAGTGCAGGGGGTAAAGGTCAATGGGCAGGAGCAAGAAGGAAAAGGCAAGGTGGGGAGGAGGGAGGCGGCAGCAGCAGCAGCCTTGGCAGAATGGCTATCCCCAGCAGGCTGAGGCTCTGGGCAGCACTAAAGCCACAGAAGTCACGGGGCATCAGGGACTGAGACCCACAACGACCACTATTTCCAAACCATCATGGTCCCCAGAGGAAAGGAAAGCACTTGGTGCAGAGGGAGGTGTGCAGGGAAGGGAGGAGGGTCTGCAGCACACATGGTGTGGCCTTGGCCAGCCCCGCTGGGTGACCCGCCCCCAAGGAGCCTTCACTTGGCGGCATCCTGAAGCTGGCACTTGGGGCTCACGCAAAGACATGCACTGGCTTCACCTCTACCCGTTCGTTCCTGAGCAATTCTGGCTACTTTCATGGAATAAAACAGGTTTCCGGGAATAACGTGCCACTCTCCACCTGGGTGCCCGTGTGAAGTGAGGAGGAGGGATAACCTGGTCACAGCCCACAGGTCAGGGACACTGACACTTTCCTCTGTCTTCGGCTCTAAACCCAGCTTTCTCAAAGTGAAGGGCCCGCTCCCACTGCATGCAGTACAACAGAGCACTGGGCACTCAGCACAAGGCGAGGGGGTGGGGAAGGGTAGGCAAAACCACATACAGAACTCAGACACTACATGGTCTGACAACAGGTCCTAGATACCATGCAAGCTGAACATGAAACTCTTTTCCCTCTGCGGCTCTAAGCCTAAGGGAATGGGCACTAAACTACAAACACACGCACACACAGGCCACCTATAATCCTTACCGCTGGGACACTGAGAATAAAGCCCGCTCCCGACACCAGCAGCACACCCCCCCCCACACACACACTGTCCCACCCTGGCCATCCCCGCAACCCCAATGGCTTTATTTCTTTGATCCTGTGGTGATCCGGAAGTAAATACGTGAGTCTGTTAAGATGATCCTTCCAGACCTATAGTGAGCATCCAGCAGAACTGTAAGATCTTTCAAGGAGTCATTCTCTACCATGTCTCAGATGGAGTTTAGGAAGCTTGTAATAATCTATTTGCACAATAATGGCAAAATGTCACCTACAGGCCACCTTCAGAAGAGCCACCTCTCCTTTTCACAAAAGGAAACAGAGCTGGGGAGGTCATCTGCTCCAAATCAGAGGGCTGAGCAGGTCCCTCTAACCTCCTGTGCTTGCTGCACTCCCCCATGTGTGATGGGAAAAGAAACCATTATTTGCCACCTGCCTTCAGCTAATGCTTTACACCAAGTACTGTAGGTTCTGACTGCCCAGAGGATTACAGTTCATCATTAAAATATCCAACAGGGCCGCCTGAGTGGCTCAGTGGGTTAAGCCTCTGCCTTCACCTTGGGTCATGATCTCAGGGTACTGGGATCGAGCCCCGCATCAGGCTCTCTACTCAGCAGGGAGTCTGCTTCCCTCTCTCTCTCTCTCACCTGCCTCTCTGCCTACTATGATCTCTGTCAGATAAATAAATAAAATCTTTAAAATAAAATAAAATATCCAACAACCTGATTTTTTTAAAGTACATCAATTACCTTTATTAGTTGCAATCCTAAGTTAGTTTTCCTTAGAACAGTAATATTTCACTTTTAGTGTTACTCAACCATTAAAGCAGCATCACCGCACTGCCAAATTAACCACACACAACTAAACACCTGATACATGCATCCCACCTCTATCTGGGCCAGCGCCGGCAGCATGGCTTTGGGGAGCCTCTGGAACAGACCCTGGGAGGCCCCTCCTCCACCCCATCCTGAGTAGGAGCCGGGTGTCCCAGTACCATCGAGGGCTCCTCACGCTGAGGTCCTAGGCCCGCCTTGCTCTGCTGGAAACGTGGGAGGAGGGGCTGTGCACGGGAGGCAGGGGGTATCTGGCCACTGTTGGGATTTCTGCTTTTCTCTCACTCAACCTACAGGAAATGGGCTAAGGGCATAGGAGGTGGTTCCACTAGAGAGGGGAGCCCTGCCCCTTGGGGCCCACAGGAAGGAGGGGAAGAGCAGGGATTAGAGAAGTCAGAGCTCTAGTGGGAGGGTTGAAGGATGGGGAGATGCAGAGGAGAGAGAACACTTGAATATACAGGTGCAGCAAACAAACCCCAGAGGTGGTGACCAGCCAGGCAGGGAGGGGGAAACACCCTCACCCCCTCACCATCTCAGTTCACCTGTGCTCAGCAGGCCCTCAAATATACAGTGGACAAACACTGAAACGAATGTATCGATAACAGCTTGAGGCTTTGCAGAGTTGGAATCCACAGCCCTAGCAGCAAGGATCCCAGGCAGGAAAACAGTGCTGTTAGCACAGAGGAGAGCAAGAGTTAACCCAGTGCAAAAAGGGCCAGAAACCTGAGGGGGTGACATCAGGGGGTGGGCTGCTCCCTCGACTCTCCCCAGACCCAAAGACAGCTGGCTCAAATTCATCCAATCATTTTCTTTAATAATGAACACACACAAGGTACACCCGTGTTTTTTCCACTTTAGGATCAAAAAGCAGGAACGAACTTCCAGAACGCAGACTATAGCTGAACTCATCATTCAACCCTGAAAAACATACACGTACACACACTCTGTCTCCGTCTGTCCCACTGGCCCCTGGCTAGCCCCACACAGGGACCCTGAAACCTCTAACATTTTCCTTCCTATTTCCCCTCCAGAATCTTTGCACGGATCCCACTGTCTTTCTCCTAGATATCCCTGGTCCCCTGAATCTGGCCCATCACCCTCTCAGCCCCAGTAGGCAAGTGCCCCGCCAATGGAGCCCAAGCAAGCTCTCTTGTCCCGCTGAAAACACCCAAGCATCGGAGACTGGCCCACAGCCTGGCCTCTGGTGTAGGGGGAGGCCTCACCAGGCTGACTTCCTGCCTTTGCCCCTGCCCTGCCCAGGATGGAAAATGTTCCTTCAACCCTCCTGGGCCAGGAGCCCACTGAGTCTTCAAGACCCATCTCACATGCTATCACCTCTCCCAGGACTCTCCCTTCAAATCCCCAAAGGTGCAGGTGGCAGTCCCGTACACCTCACAGCACACGCTCACCTCAACAACTCCCACAGCTGGGTCCAGGCACCCAGGGCCTCCCACACAGACTGCTCGCTGCCTATCTGCCGGAACAGGTCAGTACTTCCTCCTCTTTTTTCCCATGTTAAGAGTATGGACACCACCACACTGTGATGGCCACAGAAAATCCACATCCCAAGACGAAACCACACGAAAGCCCCTCAACACACGCCGTCCTGCCGCAGCAGCACACATTCACTAACACGGTTGGCAGATGGACACCCACCTCCCAATCTAGGCACGCAGCCACACCACAGTGAGGATGGGACCCACGGCTTCCCACACCTCCCAAGGACACAGGTGGGGTTTCCCCGACACACCCCTCCCACCGTGAAACCGAGCAAAGAAAGCTGCACTCACCAAACCTCTTGGGCACGGGGTGCAGACAGGCACTTAGTGCACGCACAAATGTTTGCATGCGCACACCTACTGCAGCTCTACATGCTGGGTCCCCAAGCGATCCCAGCAGGTGTTTCAAAGCCCTCTCCTGTTCCTTCTCGGCTCAGCTGCTAGGGGGGTGGGTGCATAGACCCAAGCTAGGTCTCTTGTGCCCCAAGAATGGGTAAGGGGTAAGGGTACCCTCCCATCACTCTGCCCTCACCCAAAGGCCCCCCACTTCGTCTCACCAGCAGGCAACCGTGCCTGCTGCTGCCAGGCTCAACTGTCAGCCAGGACTAGCCTCCTTGGCATAAGACCAGGGCAGAGCTGCACACTGCATATTTTACCACACTAAAGACATATGCTTCCACTCTTCTGATCAATCAGCAATCTCTACTCTTCAGATCAACCAGCAATCTCAACTGTAAGCACTGCCCAATTTTACAGATGGTTTGTGCAACAAGTTCCCCAAGGAGTCAGCTGTTTAGAAAAAGAACAATCCCCACCCACCCTGCCAGAGAATCAATGGCCTGTGTAGAAGGTAAGGCTCCCAAGTCAGTCAAAAGCTTTTTAATACACTCTGGATTTGAAATACAGAACCTCGAATGCTTTCTCAAAGGACTGAAAGATGCTCCCAACCATATTTATCTACCTGGCTCTAAGAAAAGGTCTCAAGTCCTTCTTGGAATGCCCAGAACACATCCCCTCCCTCTCACAGGTCAGTGACACCCTGCCCCTCCCTCACAGATCCTCACAGATCACAGAGACCATCCCCCTGGGGTAAGGGAGGTGCTCAGAGTGGTGGCTACAGGCAGGCTTGCTGGGGTTGGACAACTCCAAGAGCTGGGCACCCCCCACAGCCTTCCATCCATCCGCAGACCTGCCAGAAAGCTGCCCTATCCCTTCCCAGGACGCAGCCTGCAAGGCCAATCAGAACACCTTAATTCTGCTCACAGCCCTTCCCGTATCTCTCCTGTCCCCAGGTAAGGGCAACCCTCGGGAGGTCTCTGAGGGTTCAGACTCCTCAGAATACAGTTCATGAGTCTCAAGATGCCTTCTGTAGCTTCTTGTTCTTGTTCCCCCGGCAGAGAAGGTAAAGCCCTCCTCAGGCTGTCTCTGACAGGGCAGGGGACAGAATTCCCGAGCGTACTCTTCTGCCCTTTCGCTGGGGACAGTGGGTCCTGCCGCAGCAGGCTCCAGGCAGAGAGCAGAGCCAGGGGCAAAGGAGGAGACTGAACTGTGACGAGGGTGGAAGAGCAGAGAGCAGAGGAATGAGCGGCCCGCACAAGGAGGCAGGCAAGGACGGTTCTTTTCCTTCCCGTGCCAGCTCCATACCCATTTGAGCTGGGGGCTGGGGATGCAAGGTGAACCAGCTAGAGCCCTGGCACCGAGGGGAGCACAATCCCATGGGGAAAGACACGAAAACAAAAAAGGACAGAGTGGACTAAGAG
The DNA here is from genome assembly GCF_963455335.1 of Martes martes. Classification (NCBI taxonomy): domain Eukaryota; kingdom Metazoa; phylum Chordata; class Mammalia; order Carnivora; family Mustelidae; genus Martes; species Martes martes. The sequence goes on from NC_137896.1 coordinate 29,984,904, forward strand.
CCACATCAGAAGACTGTACACGAGATGCATGTGTGGGGATTCAGAGGCAACGACAGAAGCCTTGGGGACACAGGCGTGCTTCACAGAGGGGGAGGGACAAGCCGGGAGGATGAGCAGGGTTTACTGGTTGCTGGGGAGCACAAGCACAGGAGGGGAAACAGCAGGCTCGGGGAGGAGCTCAGCCCAAGGCGAGTGCAGGGCTCAGAGGCCAGTCCACGGCAAGGTAGTGGGACAGAGAGCAAGGGAGAAGCCTATAGGGTGGGAGTGGTCAGATTTTGAACAGGGAGTGGGGCTGCAGCCCGGCAGGCAGCTCAGGGGAAGATGCAACGGGAGCAAGATGGGCAGGGGGGCCACAGAGTGGAGAGCAGAGCCACCCTGAAGGCAGGGAAACCAGTGGGCAGGAGCAGAACAGTTAGGTCTGAACTAAAGGAAGGGGGACAGGAAGGGGATCCTGGAGAGAATGAGACCTGCCCGCTGGGATCCGGAAGGAGTGGAGAGTGAGTCTGAGTCTCCAGCTTGCACGCCTGGGGAAGAGAGGCTGGGCCCTCCACCAAGAAAAGAAACACGGGGGTGGGGATGGGGGATGGGGGGTTGACCGTGGCCACTAGGATGCCCCCCCACCCTGCCAGCTCCAGCTAGTCTTTCCGAGCAGCCCTGGGTGAGTGGCCTTGCTCCATGCCTCAGGGGGCTTTGGCACCCCAATTCAGCACCCCAATCTCACCTGCATCCAAACGTTGTCTGCAGCAAGGTTGTGATTCCCACGCAGAAGAAAATGGTCCCGATGAGCTGGCTGGTGGCCCACTGGTCGTAGCCCACGCACATGGCATCGGCCAGCAGAAAGGGCACGGCGATGGTGCCACTGAAGCACGTCAGGTAGTGCTGTGGGCGACAGGAGGGGTTGGGGAGAGAGGAGCGCTTCCTCGTGTTTTTGTCCGATCCAATCCGAACCAGAGCCCCGGCTGTTTGTGAACAACGGCCCACAGGAAGACTCTCTGGTGTTCTGGGTACATATGTCTACCCTGTAGCACATCCTCTCCCTTCTTCAGGCTTCTCCTTCCTGGCACAATTTCCTGTCTATGGCTAACCTGAGCCCGGCCTGCACAGGTGAGGTTTATTTACAGAACTCTGACTGGGAACACCTGCTTTGTTCAAACGCTTTTTTAGCATCAGTTGCTAAAATCTGAGATCCTTTTCCTCTAATCTGTTGACATGAATTGTGTTGCACGGAACTATTCCTGAAACAAGCCCTCAGCAGTCATGCTAGGTTTTTCTTCTCAGGTGCGATTTGCCAATATTTTACGTGGCATTCTACATATATATTCTTGAGATCATCAGTCTGCCTTTTTTTTTTTTCCTTAAATTCTCTGTGGGTTAAAGTTACACAAGCGTCAATGCACAGGGTGTTTCCCATCTTTTTCTAGGGCCTGGCATTGTTTGACTACCATCGGGAAGGGTTATGGGTGTGTGGGAGCTGTGGGAACCCTCCAGAAAGTGCCCATCCCCCATTCCTCCTTTGGGACCCAGCCCCCACTTTCGGCCCCTGGTGGGACATTCCTGGCACTTGCTGCTCACATCCCTTCCTCCCAGAGGTCTGTCTGTTCAGGTCCCTCTTCTGTTCTGCAAACTTACTACTTCCCTTCCCAAGTTTCCCGTCTCTGCTCTCATTTGCCAAAATAGGTTGCCTAACGCCCGACACTCCACTGTGCAACACAGTGAGGTGTTCCAGGCGAGGAACAGAACGTTCCTGTCTGGGACTTTGCAGAGCTGCTCATAAGCTTAAGAGCACTGCAGATCATCAAGACAGGCATGACACATGCAAGGTTTCCCGATCCTATAAGACCAAGGAATACTTCTTCTAAAGACATCTGTAATATAAACATTTCCAAAAGTGAGTTTTCTGAATCTGATTCAGGATACTCAGCCCAAGCTAAAGACCACTTAGCTCCTTTGGCTGTGACTCCTTTACTAGACACCTTTCAGTCTAGGTGACCAGCTGCTTTGATGCCCGTGTGAGAGGTGGGGACAGAGGTGCTGAGGGTGCTGGGAACCAGACCAAAGCATCAGGTGTCTGCAGAGACAGCCCCTCCTTCAAGTGACTACACGTGTCTGGGGTGCATCGGGACCGATTTTTCTCAGCATCTGAAATACCTCAGGTGGAACAGCCCATTCCAACTTCAGAACGGAAGAAAGGAAGTCAAACCTCAGAACAGAGTCCGGGCTAAAACAACCAAGGCAGATATAGGCCAGGGGGTCAGGGCCTCTGGGCCTCCCGCCAACCCCTAAGTGGGAAAAGGGTACAGAGGGAGGGGAGGAAAATACCCAAGATGCAGGGCCCACATCAGGCTGGGTCACCATCCACCTGGTCTCCCAGCATCTGGTGGCTTGCCCACCGTGCTCCCACGGTAGTCCGCAGCAGACAAAGCCTCTATGATAGCGGGTCTCCCTTTCCATGCAGAGAAGACTGAAACCTCCCATGTGCATCCCCGCCAATAGGACACTTCTTGGTGTCACCCGTTTCACAGCAGAACTGACCACGACTGGACTGCATGACCAGAAATGAAGATCAAAACTTCTCTTCCCTCCCTCACTGCATTCTCCCCTCTTTCTTTATCTCACCGGTCCTTCCTCTTTCCTGTCACATCACTCGTCTTGTTCATTCCTTGAGAATTTTCCCTCTTTCATGCCTGGATCAACCTCTTCCTCCTGTTCTTTTCTTCCTTCCACTACTATGAAATGGATGCTAACGAGTCCCAGTCACCATTGTTAAAAGAGTAATTTATAATAAAGTTGTCCATAAATAAAAATCAAAATTGAATTTTTAAAGAATCCAGACAGACAAGTTGAACATCTGCTGGTAGTTACATTCTAAGGGAACCATCTTACCTGTAACCCCAGAAATATGCACAGGTACCAGGGGGGGACATCTTCTATGGTATAAATCATGTCCGATCTCTGGGGGTCTAGACTGCCGGTACTATCCAGGGTTTCGGCAAGAGAGCTCTGTGAGTGACAGGAGAAAAGGCATTATTTAATAAAAGCGAGGACCAGTGACACACTCAGCTCGGAGCAGGCCACTATTATTGAGAAACAACTTTATGAAGTGGTGGCCATGCTCTTGCAAAAATCAGCCTTGGCTGCCTTTGATGCGATGCTCAACACACTCAGTGAGACGACCAGTCCTCAGGGTTTGGGGGCTCGGTATCCCTTGTCACAGACTCATCTCCAAGAGCACCGAGCTTGCTCAGGGTTTCTCCCCAAGCCCAGGGGGCCCTACACAGAGAGGGATGTTCCCTGGTTGAGCCCACAAAGGGATGTCTTGGCATGAGCAGTTCTCGAGTGGTGCCCCAAAGGAAGAAAACGTTATAAAATGCTAACCACTTTCAGACAAAGAGCACTAAACTGTCCCTTCTACTCTATCCCATCCCTGCAAGGAGAAAGATCTCTGTACTTCAAAACAAAGTCCTACACCCTCCCTATCAAAAGACAGCTGCTCTGACACATGGTGAGTGAAAAGTAAAATTCAAAAGGACACAGATAGGATTTCAATTTTTGTGTAAAAACAGACTAAAGATGTATTTATAGTTTAGGGGACAGGGTTTTTTCCTTCCCTTCCCCCTCCCCATTACTACTGACTTCTAAAAACATTAAGTGTTGTATGCTTTTTGAGCCAAAATCTTCACAAAGACTGGACATTTTAGGTTATAGTCTAGATGCATTCAGTTCACGTCTACATTACTTCTCAGCTAAACAGAAAACTCAAGATAACCTCAAGTTCTCCCATGTACCCTCAAAACTGCTCTGGGTTCTAAAACTCTATGAACAATTTCTTAGAATCCGAGATGAGCACTTTAAGTCTTTTGTAACTTAAAAAAGTGCCTAACACGGGGCGCCTGGGTGGCTCAGTGGATTGAGCTGCTGCCTTCGGCTCGGGTCGTGATCTCAGGGTCCTGGGATCGAGCCCCGCATCGGGCTCTCTGCTCGGTGGGGAGCCCGCTTCCCCCTCTCTCTCTGCCTGACTCTCTGCCTACTTGTGATCTCTCTCTCTCTCTCTCTCTCTCTCTGTCAAATAAATAAATAAATAAAAATCTTTAAAAATAAAATAAAATCTTGAAAAAAAAAAAGTGCATAACAGGAAAAAGTAAAAGATGTTTCACAAAAAAGGATGATGACCTTCTGACATTATCTAGCCCCACTTATACCCTCTTGTCCATGGATATGGTCCACAGAAAGACACTGATTCCCTGTTTGTCGGTCGATTTCCTGTGCAGAGGCAGACAGGGATTTGGGGCCCAAATACCACTGAACAAAGGAAGTGACGCAATTCAGCCTCACCTTTTAAAGCCTAAGGGTAAATAAATGTCTGATGTAAGTTGACATTTGAGCTAAATCCAAACAAGAACTGAGGTTGACCTTTCAGAGAACTTTTCTTTCCATTCTAAACAACAAGATAGTGGCAGATTTGCATTCCTGAATGAGTTAAAATGGATCACGTGTGCCTTTTAAAAATCTGTTGGTAGGGGTGATAGAGAAAATACATGTGTGTGAAGAGTGTGGTATGCACTAATGTGCAGGAAAGGGTTAACTCTGCAGGCCTGGCTTGTCCAAGCCCTCACACATTTCAAAAAAATGGCTTGTGGGGGTGCTTGGGTGGCTCAGTAGGTTAAGCCTCTGCCTTTGGCTCAGGTCATGATCTCAGGGTCCTGGGATCGAGCCGCACATCGGGCTCTCTGCTCAGTGGGGAGCCTGCTTCACCCTCTCTCTCTGCCTGCCACTCTTGCCTACTTGTGATCTCTCTGTCAAATAAAATAAATAAAATCTTTAAAAAAGAAAAAAATGGCTAGGTCCTTGCCTGGCAATTGGGAGACAGCCTGTGAATCCTTGGAATAGCCTGGGGTTTTTTTGTTTGCTTAAGTTTTTTTGTTCATTTGAGACAGAGAGGGAGGGAGAAAAAGTGAGTGAGCAGGAAGGAGCAGAGTGGGGAGGGAGAAGCAGAATCCTGCTCCTAAGAATGTGTCTAGGGGTACCTGGGGGGCTCAGTCAATTGAATGTCTGACTCTTGGTTTCAGTTCGGGTCATAAACTCATGGGTCGTAGGATCTGCCCTGCACTGGGCTTCACACTCAGCACTCAAACTGCTTGAGATTCTCTCTCCCTCTCCCTCTGCCCCTCCTGCCTGACTCTGTCTCTGACTCTCTCTCTCTCTCACACACACACACTTTCTCTCAAACAAATCTTTAAAAAAAAAAAAAGAAAGAAATAATAAGCTTTTAAAAGTCTAATATGTTCTACAAATAGAACAAGGAAAACATAATATAAAAATGAATTGAAGAAATAAAAAAATTTCCAAGAACTAAAGGATATGTTTGCAAATTAGAAAAACCCACCAAAAACAACAACAAACAAAACAAAACAAAACAAAACAAAAAAAAGAAAGAAAAACCCACCAAGTACTCAATGAATTAACGAAAACTATTCAGATATTCTGGAAGGCAGCCATGATACCACCAATGTTGCTCAGACTCAGATATTTTGAAAACTCAATAAAACAATCAACTGCATTAAGAAAGACCTTAAAACAGAAATTTAAGAACAAAGGGAAATAAAACATGTTGACAGAATTTTTTTTAAGAAAAGGAATAAAAAGTGGACGTGAAGGAGCACAAGAGAAAACAGACATGAATAACAAAGTAAGAGTCACAGGCTGGAAGTGGGGGGAAAAAAAGAAATCAAACAATATAAGAAAAAAAAGATTAGAGAGAAATGATAGCTAGAGAAGGCTAGCAAAAGAGATCCAAAATATGTCCCTCAAATAAGAAAACCGAAAGAATAGACTGAAACAAAAAATAAAGACAGAATTCAAGACAGCTTCCCTAAAATAAAAGGATCCTTAATGCTAAATACTCCAAGTGCCAGAAAACACTGACCGAGAATGGTCAACATCAAAACATATCTAAGTAAAGTTACTCAATATCAAAGATAAAGCAAGAATCCAAAAAACAGGCAAAAAGATCAAGATGCTGATAAAAAGAAGAAAACAAGACTGGCCCGATTTCTCCACAGCCAAAATCAATACCAGAGAACCAAAGAGTAGCAACAACAAGGTATGACTCAATTATCCTCTTATCTTTGTACTACACAATTTTCTAAGCATATACAAAGGTGGAAATATGGAATACCAACCCCATATCTCTCTCCAGCTTCAAAAGTTACCAATGCTGTATTCTTGTCTAATCTATTCCAAGGGAACTTCCTTTATCAAGAACTGCTGGTACCTTAATTTTAAACAGAATCCACAAGGACTGAAAGTTTAAAAGGTCTTTAACTTTAAAAATAAATCTCAACATTACAAAAATAAGTTTATCTTCTATTTAACAAACTTGGTGACCATTGCAACCACCCAGCTGTTGAAACAATGGGCAGCAAAAGATCCCAGTGCCAAGCCAGTGGGATATTCAAGTGGGTACACATTATAACTACTTCACTTGTAACTAGTTCCACATTTTGGCAATCTCTGCTTCCTAAAAACCTCGTGCTATTTTACATCCTCCAGTCCTCCATGCAAGGGACCTAGGAAGTGACACATTATAATAACCCCATTTTACAGACAAGGGGGTAGAGACCCTGAGGAGCCGAGCGGGTCGCCCAGCAGTTGAACACACAGGCTGTCCACAAAGGCTGCATTTGCCACCATGCTACACAGCCTCCCAGGAAGAACAGGGTTGCTGCTTAGAAATTGCCAGAAACAATGGACTCTCTGAAATTGTGATTAATAGTGATTTGCCCAATACTGCTGCAACCACTTCACATGCTGTTGTAAACACATTTTGTGGGGAAACTGTAAAATAACAAAATGCTGATATTTCAATGGGAACATCTAAACCGTTTACTTGTAGTTACTTCATTCTTGTTCCAAATACCCTCACTATAAACAAAGTTCAATTCCTTCAACATCCCTCAAAGAGGAATCCCAGTAATACCGAGGTCAAGTTCAGAATGTACTGGGTGTGGGTCTCAATGCTATGGTCTTAAAGATTCATGGTCCATGACTCAAGGCATTATCCTTCTGGTCTGTTTCAGGAATAAATCCCTTCGAGCAAATTCCAAGATGGGCATCTTGCAGCTAACACCATATTAAACCAGCATTTACTATAAGGAGCTCAAGAGTATTAAGAGACACCAGAAGTCAAGTTTTGCATAAAATAAGAAAATATATGACAACTAATAGCTTGCTATAATCAGGAAAACAAAAATGAATATGGAGAACATGTGGGGTGATCTCTCTGGCCCCCACTCCTCCTATCTCTCCTGCAAGGTTCCAGTATTAATTCATGGTCAAGTGTTCAAGAGACAGCCGTTCCATGCCCTTGAAAAAGCAAGATCCCAAAGGGCAGTAACCTCTGACGTTTTCTTTGCATGAATTCAAGATAGCAGAGGGCCTAAATTTCATTTTTTCTCTAAAACAGGGATTGTGATAGCACCTCTCTAGTTGGGTTGTGGTGAGGACTAACAGTGGCCCCTTGCCTGAATCATAGAGCCCAAGGTCTGGACCATTCGCACCATTCAATACATGACAGCTCTTCTCCCAAAACCTGTCATTTCATAAAATAAGAAAAGCAGCCAGTGAAACAGAAAGATATCTTCTCTCCCTTGTATTCAAAGAAATACTAATGTTTCAAAGTTTAGACAGTGAAAAAGACTTTCAAACAGGCAAATAAATGTCTAGCATAAATAAGCCAGACATTCTTCCTGCCAACATTTCACTAGAATCAGTAAAAGGTACTGCTAGAGATGTTAAAAAGCCCTCAGTGTTAATGCTCGTTGTTATTCATTTCAAAAGATGACCATCATTTCCTGGATAATGGAGGAGGAAGTCCAAAATCATGACAGCCTATACTCTGGAAATTCTGGTGACTCTGATTAAGGGCCCAGTACATGAAAACTGGATACAGCCTAAAGAGTCTATGAATTCAGAAGCACTCTGCTACAACATCATCCAGTATCACTGGATGCTGAGACCCAAGCAGGCCAAGTGGTGGCTCCCTGCCCAGATCCTGCTCTGTGGGCTGTGCCTCAGCTGCGGACGTAGGCATCGGCATCGGCCAACACGTCAACAGTGGCTACTTGAATTCCTGCACTCTAAGGACCGCCTTAGAATCCAAGACCACAGGAATTTTAACATCTCAGCATGAATCTAATAAGCCTCCATAAAATTTATAATAGACTGACCAAATTTATAACAGCTTGACCAAAAAGCAATACTGGTCAAGATAGCCAAAAATGGAAAAAAAAGAAACCACAAACACAAAAATTTGATTATTCTAGAATTTCAATATAACGTCCTTGCTCTTTATCATTTTAGTGATGACACTGTAAACTTCCAGTGCTAATACCCAAGCTGGGTACTATTTGCAGGCATCGACTTTCTAGTAGTCTGTTTCTAGAATATTAAGTGAACACTATCTAAAGTACAATCCAGGGTCGCCTGGCTGGCTCAGTCAGTAGAGCATGCACCTCTTGATCTCAGGGTTATGAGTTCAAACCCCACAGTAGGTGTAGAGCTTACCTTAAAAAAATACAACTGTTCTAGAATAACATTACATTATAGAAACTAATTAGTAAATTTTCACAGTGAAAATAAAATGTGCTTTAAAAGTCTACCAAATTGGAGTGGCCTGGATGGTTCAGTCTTTTAAGTGTCTGACTCTTGATTTCAGCTCAGGTCATGACCTCGCGGTCATGCTCTGCACCGGGCATGTAGCCTGCCTAAGATTCTGTCCTTCTCCCTCTACCTCACCCTCCTTTCTCTCTAAAAAAAAAATTAAATTAAAAAAAAATTAAAAATAAAAAAATAAAAGTCTACCAAGTAAAACTCAAATGAAGTTGAGAAGTCTTAGAGCTGTCATGAAACCTGTAAATATCTGTCACTTTTCATGTATCAGCCACAGTGACCGACCTGCCCCCCCCAACCCTAAAAAAGAAAAAAATAAATCAAGACATCTGGACCCTCTTTGGGCGGGCCTCTTCTGGACCCTGTGAATAGGTTCACGTATACTGACCTCAAAGAGCTGGGAGGAGGCAAAAAAAAAAAAAAAAGAGAGAGAGAGAGAGAGAGATTTTCCCGTCTCAGCATGTGATTTCTATCACCCTGTTCATTGTCACAGTCTACATAAGCCATCCACTGGCTTCTCTTTTTTTTCTTTTAATTATGAAACAATTTAATAAAGCTTTAAGTAGTTTAAGGATATTTAATACTCTCAAAGACAGTTTCGATCTGAGTTTTCCCATCATCCAAATCATCTCCTGACAGACAGGAGTGAGGAATATGAAATCTTCTAATGCCACTAATGTGGCAATAATATCCAATTAATACATTATAAAACATTCTAGTGTCGGTGCTAGGTCATTTTCAAATGTATGCTATGCAAGATCTACTGGCTTCTCTTATTCTCGTTTACCACAACGGAGTAAGCACCAGGCACAACACTAAAAACCACCTATGTTACTATTTCATCTAATCCTAACAAATTGAACAGACGCTGACATTTTTATTCCCTCTTTGGAGCTGAGGCACCTGATACCGAGAGAGCTTAAGTAATTCCCCAAGGGATCTGGGTCACAGTAGCACCCAGAGCTGAGTTCAGACTCACACTCTGAACCACCTCCTTCAGCATCCTGGTTGAGGTCTTTAAAAATAAGGACTTCTCTATGGGCCTCACCTTAACTGCCATCAAGACAATTAAGTCACTTCCACTCCTCCTCATCCCCTTCTATTTCCATTATGAAAAAAACACACCCAGTCAGGGGGATAGAGAGGAGTCCCCAGAAAAGACAGCCACGCCCTGTACCGGGCCTGGGACAAGGGGAGGAGGCTGTGCCCAGGGGGTACCTTTTCTGCGATGCCGTTTTCCGTCGTGTAGATTGCCATGAGCTCGGTGTCTTCATTGTCCTGTTCCCCGCTGGATGTGGCACCTCCATTTATCACCACCTATAGAGAAATATTTCACTTATAGGCTGTTTCACCGCACATCACTGTGCTGTATGGTAACATTCTCCCCAGCCGCCTTTTATAATTTTCATAACAGACCTGAGCCATGTGTGTTCTGCCTACCAAATTGGCCAAGTTTCAGGTTTTCTTAAAAGAACCCCCCCCGGACAAGTGTGCACCGCCTCAGCAACCATGTGTATTTCTGGCGGCGGTGAGCAGTGCACCGCAGGTCCCACAGGGGAGGCCAGAAATGGAGCAGCCCCAGAAAGCCCTGGGAGGACCCCCGACCCCTGAGAGGCATGGCGGGGCATGGGAGCCGTGGACTGTGGTGGGGGTCGGGGGGGAAGCATCCTACGCTGCCTCGGTCAAGATCCCTTCCCAAGTCACCGCGTGATAACAATTCTGAGCAGCATCCCCAGAGAGAAGCAACATGCACTGCTCATCACCCAACGTGCTGACGTTTCACACTGTGGTTACTATGCAAACTAGCCTGTCAGTGCAGGCGCCGACAGGCAGTAACAGGCAGTAACTGGACGGGCGTCGGGGCTGTTCATGCTGACAAAATCTAGTTTCTGGGCCCTCAAAGTAAGGGCCAGCATTCATCACCACCATCACCATGTGCCTGCCCTGATGAGGCACATGGGAGTCATCTTAGGTCTTGGAAGTCTGTAGCAATCTTTAAATATTTTTACTCTTTAGCCAAATGGCTCCATTTCTAGCAATCTATCTTGAAAAATTGGTACTGAAAAATAACTATGCAAGAATAGCAGCACAACTTTATTTTTAAAATATAGAGAAAAAAAGACAAAGTACATAAAAAGTTTAACATCTGGTATTATAAAGTATATTAAAGAGAAGTAAAAAATCAGTGATGGGGTAAAAGATGGTCCAGCGCAACGTCTATAGGCCACAAAGGTCGGTATCAGTAGTTGGTAAATACCTGCAAATCAATAAAACAATCCACAGGAAATGGGCAACTGACAGGAATCTACAACTCACAGGAAAAAATTTAAATATCTAAAACACATGATTAGCTGTCCAACCTCATTTAAAATTATAGAAATGAAATTTTTTAAATTTTCATTTTTTAACATAAATTAGGGGGATATTTTAAAAGATGAATCTGCTGTGGACCAGAGTGTGGGGAGAAAGCTACTCTCAGTTATCAGAGATTACATTCTTGGTGGACTGGCCTTTCTGGAGGGTAAGTTAGCACCAGAACAAAACAGGCATCTTCTTGGACCCAGCAATTGCACTCACAGAAATTCATCCTCCAGAAATATCCATGCAAATGGTATGTGCATTCAAAACTCATGACTGATATTTAAAATGCTGAATCCCTGGAAACAACCTAAATATTCAAAAAAGAAAAAAAAAGACACTACAACCAATGGGGGAAAAATAAAGATGAACATTGTGAGATATGAGATACTGATTCCAAAAATAATGTGACTGAAAAGAAAAAGCCATTAAAAAAGAAAAAATAAACTAATGTACTGACAAGGAAAGAACTCCGAAAAATATTGTTTCTTTAAAAAGTCACAAAATAGGGGTGCCTGGGTGGCTCAGTGGGTTAAAGCCTCTGCCTGCGGCTCAGGTCAGGATCCCAGGGTCCTGGGATGGAGCCCCGCATCAGGCTCTCTGCTCAGCTGAGAGCCTGCTTCCTCCTCGCTCTCTGCCTGCCTCTCTGCCTACTTGTGATCTCTGTCAAATAAATAAAATCTTAAAAAAAAAAAAGTCACAAAATAGTAAGCCTAGAATTATCCTAATTACGCTTTAAAAAAAAATCTTAATAACCTCCCTGTTTTGAACACTTGGGAAAGGAAATAGAAAGGCTCCAAACCAATGATAGGAAGAGGTTGCCCTAGGGACAAGGACTAATGATGGGCACATCTTTATTTTTTACTCCCAATCCTCCTTTAACATTTGGGTCTTTTATAATCGGCATGTATTTGTGAGTTATTTGTTTGCTGCCTTTTTTAAAAATTTTTTTATATTTTATTATGTTACATTAGTCACCATACAAGTATGTCATTAGTTTTCGTTAGTGATCCAAGATTCATTGTTTACATATAACACCCAGTGCTCCATGCAATACGTGCCCTCCTTAATACCCATCACTGGGCCAACCCTTTCTGAACAAACAATAAAAAAAGATGTCCACCAAAATATTAACTGTGATTGTCTTTAATCAGTGGGGCCATTTTCACCTTTTTTCCCTTATGTATTCTGGAATTACCTACAATGAGGACAACTACTTTTTACAATGGGGAAAAAATGATAACGACTAAAGATCTAATAAGCAGCACAGCTTAGATTGAGGTGGTCCAAAGATATTTCAATCCCCCCTTTTTAAAAAGTTGAACAAATCAGGCAGTGAAAAATTCAACTTCTTACACAGATTAATAACCCAAGCGTTGAGGCTACTTTAAAGAATGCCAGCGATCTGCACTAACTAGTACGTAATTTTTACAGAGCAGAGTTGTCTTATGGCACGTCGAAGATTTATTTCTAGGACTACCTCTTAAGTCCCACGACAGCTTTTTTACATAAGTTACCTGGGTTTGGGACAGTAGTTTGCCTGTAAAACCAGCTGCCAGCAAGACAGACCTTCCCTGCCAAGTTCAAGTCTACAACAGGAAACTCTAACACACTATCAGAGCCACGCTCCAAGTCCTATCACAGCAGTGCTCAGCCCAGAGACGCCAAGACGTACACACACTCAGGATGAACTCTCCTACAACAACAACGCTCAGTTACTAAATCATCAAAGAAACCCAGATCGGATTCAACGTCCTGTCCTGGCTAAAACCCCCTTCATCCACACACATGGCTCGCTGCCATGGAACAACCGCTCCGTGGGGACAGGGCTTCCTTCAGGGTGTTGAAAAGGTTTTGGAACTAGGCAGCGGTGACAGTTGCCCAACACTGAATGTGCTACATGTCACTGAATTGTTCACTTTAAAGTGGTTAATTTTGTTAACCAATTGTGTGCATTTCACCTCAATGATTTTTTTAAATTCATATATCAGCCCGAAACAGGAGATTTTGGCAGGATTTATCAATTTCCACGCCTTTTCGGACTTACTACACACACACACACACACACTCACAATGAGGTAAGTACTATAAGATGCAAATGCTTCCCAGCCCAGGCAAAGACTCACATATTCATTCGACGAAAGGTCTGAGCACCTGCAGCACCCAGGCCATGAAGATACAGTCCTGGCACGCCACCACCCACCCCCACCCCTGCCTCCAAGGAGTGCCACCTGCAACAGGTACCAGGCTCAGGAATTCGGACTGGAGACAAGGGCCCCCACAGGGAGCCGCAAAGCAGGGGCAAGCAGAGGCAGGCCACGACTGGATGCGCCCTGCAGACGGCCGGCGAGTGGAAGGGCAAGGTGCAGTAAAGGGCTTGGCAACGGGAACAGAGGGAGGCAAACCTTTAATGAAGCTGCTGCTGGGCACTCAAGACAGCGGCCTGGGCCAAGGTGTCAACAGCACTCTGGGACAGGTAGTGCGGTTCGGGAGAGAGCAAGGATGTGGTCCTAAAGCCCCTGGAGACTGCCGGGATGGGAGCACAGCATCGTGGATGCTGGGGGTAGGCACCAGGCAGACACCACCGCAGTCGGACGGGTAACATACTAGCCCTGCACTGAATGTCGGGACGGTGGGGGAAGGTGTCCCGGCCACTGTCCAGTTCAATCTCCTGGGCCCTGGGCAAATGTGGGTCCTGGCCCCAAAGACACTGGTGCAGGGAGGGGCAGAGAAACCAACTGGTACAAGAGCAGTGTTTGTAAGCCTATCAGAAAGGGGGCTGACTCCTGGAAATCACACAGGACGCTTGCTTTCCCAGGCCAGTGCAGGATGTTTATTTAACTATAAAGAGGACTGACCTAAATCACCATGATTTCTAACATTTTTCCACAGGTCAAGCCATGCCTGAGGACCTCGGAGTCCACCTTCCATCCCCATCAGCCTCCAGTTCCAGAGCTGCACTGCTGCCCTCCACACTGGCGCCCTCATCCCCAAGGGGAGAACACATCCTGCTCCAGCACTCCACCATGTCCTGGAAGGTAGGAGGTTTTGGAGCAAGCGGCAGATGAACCAAGTTTCTACTGAAGGGAGAGGAGGACCTGGCAATGGAGAGAGGTGAGAGCAACAGGAGGCGGGGACACCCACCAGGGCGCCTGCCTGACCCTCTGCCTCTACCGTGTGTGCATGCAGGAAACGACCAAACATGACTGAAAAAATAAAACACTGCTTTGTTTTACTAATATGTTTCCTTTGGTTTACTAAATTAGCTATTCTGATGCTTTAGGGTTTTTTCTAAATGTGAAATTTTTAAAAAATCAAATTTAAAATCCATTCTTCAGAAAAGCACATTTTTTTTAAAAGGATTAAAAAAAATGTTCCTGGTACTATCAGAGCTTCACATATTTTAATCTCTAAATATTACTTTAACTGGGAAATAAAACATAAGTTGGAAAGCCTCTTTAATGTAATAAAACACGTTTCCTTTTGTGTTATTAATAGCATGGCCAGTAACACGGCATCTTGGCATCTTTCATCTTAGGAAACTGATCTAGTTTTTATTTAAAAAAAAAAAAAGGGGGGGGATTATTTTGGGGAACAAGACGTCCTTTCTCCCCACCAAAACTATTTGAAACCAGACCTGATGGCTTTAAATTTTTCTGCTACACCAGTATTGTAGAATCACTCCATCAGCTGTGAATCAAGCAGGTTTTCTCTGCCTGCATTTGTCCCCAGTATGCAAGGCTAAGGTGGTCTCTGTGTGGGACAGCGTGTCTATCACTCTGTCAACATGTCTTTCTTACTCAAGTATTTTATTTCTAGTAAACAAAGACAATAATGCTAATGTACTTGTTTTTAAACAGTAATCCTGAGACGGTCAAACGTATGGGAAGCAGGAGAGACAGGCGCAATAGAGGAGTGCTGTGCTGAGGTGAGGGTCAGTGTCACAGAGATGTCCGTTTATACCGACAGCAAATGAGCCTGTGTTACTCACACAAAGTTGCAGTGAATGGCAGCTGAGGACACCTGCAAGTGGAAGGGACCTGGGAAACCTTGTGCCTCTGATCAGAGGTTCAGAACTCAATCCATCACCTGCTTCGGGTGTGGTGTAAGTCACCCACCACTATCACGTGTCCAATAGCTAAGTGAGCCGTTTTCTATGTACTCACTTTCAAAGTAAAAATGAAGTACCCTAAATTAACTGTTTTCTACTCTTTTAATAAGAAGGTAGCACTATTCTTTCCCTCCTACACACACACACACACACACACACACACACGAGATTATTTCCTCTAGTATCCGTATCTACAATTAAAATGTCTTTAAAGAACAGCAGTATCGGGGAGCCTGTGTGGCTCAATACGTGAGGCTTCTGACTCTTGATTTTGGCTCGGGTCATGATCTCAGAGTCATGGGATCAAGCTCCACGTCGGGCTCCACACTGGGCATGGAACCTGCTTGGGATTCTCTCTCTAGCTCCTTCTGCCCCTACCCCCCACACCCTGGCTCACAGCACTTGTGCTCTCTAAAATAAAAAATTAAATGAATAAAAAGAACAGAGGTATCAAGATTAGTGTTTCTCAGCCTTTAACCCAAACCCCTTTTAAAAGATTATAGAAGAACATAAAAAACCTCCCACCTACTTTCAATATTATCTGAAACTTCAAAATTAACTACCATGAAAAGGAAATCAAAGGGAGTACTCTACAACACACACTAAGCCTCCAGAGCTTGTCGGTCTTAGACTAAGATACTCCAAAAGATATAGTTGATAGAACACTTGCAACCCTGAAGTTGTATGAGGCAACAAAGTCCCTTACCCTGTTTCTCCTGTTTCCTCAAATATGGCAGCCCCAGGACACTCTTCACCGACCACTACTGCAGCCTCCTTCACTTGCACTGCTCAGCTTCTTAGGGCAGCCTCCTCATTTCCTCAGCCCTCTCCAGAGGGCGCCTGGGGATACAGTGGCCAGAGTACCCTAAGAGTTCCAGGTCCATTCCGTTCCCCTCCCCCTCCCTCGCCCAGGCCCTCAGCACCACCATTCTTTGAGAGGAGCCAGCGGGGCCTTACCTCTCCCTGGTTCCAGTCCCCATGTGGAAGCACTGCATGGGCTGATGTGCCTATCGGTGGCCCACAAAGAAAACTCCCGTGCTCCTCCTCCCACACAGCCCGTGACAGTGGTGATGGGGACAGCTGATGTTTGCGGGGCACAGATTCCTGCCCCTCTGCTGATCTCCCGTTTAGGGAACAGAGTGGAGATGCAGAAGGTAAGTGGAGCATTTATTCACTGCCTACCCTGTACGTGATCTGAGGCTGATACGCATGATCTCATTTACTTCTCAAACATCCCAGACGCAGACAAGGAGGCTGTGACTACCAGTAGTGACAGGCACAGCTCTGGCTGGAATGCCACCAGCTCTCCCTCCATCCCCTCAAACTGCTACGACGGTAACTTCTAATAGGTCTGTGGCATTTCTGATCTTTGGTACAGCTCAGCACAGGCAAAGGGGTTGGGGTGGGGAAGACAGACATCCACAAAGAACATGAACAGCCAAGGAACACAGGAAAAAAAGTATCCTCCTCGTGAAAATTCAAAACTAGTATGCTTTGCAATAAGGTTAACACACATTAGGCTAACATCTACTCTCGCAAACACTGAGAAACAACCCAAGACCCCAGTGAAAGTGCAAAAGTTAGATCCACAATTTGCCATTATGTCACATTACAAACAATGTATTCTTTTTTTTTTTTTAATTTTTTTAAAAAGATTTTATTTATTTGACAGACAGAGATCACAAGTAGGCAGAGAGGCAGGCAGAAACAGAGGAAGCAGGCTCGATGCGGGGCTCGATCCCAGGACCCTGGGATCATGACCTGAGCCAAAGGCAGAGGCTTTAACCCACTGAGCCACCCAGGCGCCCCACAAATGACGTTTTCAATGACATCAATATGCCACATTAAAACATGAAGCTAAAGGGCTTCATAAAGCAGTGTGTGTGTGCATCAGACTTTTATAAAAGAATTCTCAAATATTTGCTTCAAATCTCTAGAAAGAAATACACCAAAATAGCATACTGTTTTTCTGGCTGATGGACTCTAAATGATTTGTTTTCCCCTCATTACGTCGCTCCATAGTTTCTAAATTTTCCAGAGCGAACATAATTCTCTTGTAAGTAAAGAAGTTATACAAATAATGAAACAATGATAGAAAAGAAGCCTAAGTGAACTATAAGAAACATCAAGGAAAAGAAAACCACGGTTTTCTTGGTACTCCCATTTTATTCCAACACCACATTTGTACCATGAAGCCCGGGGGAAAACGTGGATGCTTTAGAACAGGTACAATTAAAGGGGGTGGGGGAAACAAACACCGGGTAATTGGTGCCATGCAACTGCCCAAGCCTGTCGTCCTCCTCAAGTACTGCACCAAATCCTAACAGGAAAGGAGCCTTTTCTCCATCAGAATTATGGACTTAGATTACGGTAAAGAAATTCATCTGAAATACCTTACCTCTAACTGTTCAACTCATGGATCCTGCCTACCTAGCTTAGGTAAACACAGGGTAGGAGTGAATTGAGAATTTAGAGGTAAGGGGTTCAGGAGGTATAAACACCTCCAGGAAAAAGAAATCTGAATGCAAAACACACAGGCAGGAATGAAAGACAGGGCTTGGAAAGGAACATGGCGGGGGGGGGTGGAGGGGGGGGCAGGGAGACCAAAGACCCCAGCTGACATGAGGATCCAAAGAAGGCAGGGCCCCAGGGATGGCGCTGATGGTGGGAGGGGCTTGATCGGGTGGGGAAGGGGAAGCCTGGGCAACTGCTTCTGTTGCACGCTCATCACATCTGGTAAAGCCTGGAGCACAAAGCAACCCTTAAATAAGAGCAGAATAGACAGGAGGTGCTTTAAGGCCCAGATTCTGTGGATTTGGCCACATGCAAAAGTAAGAGACAATCGCTAAAATGCTCGTCAACTTTGTAAACCTCCTCTAGGAAGTGACTGCACCAACTGTTATTTTATCATCATTTATACCACATTGTCTGTGTCCCAACTACTAGGTGGTAATTTTTTTTATTATGAACATCTCTCATTTAAAACTACCAAAGCTCTGGAGCGCCTGAGTGGCTCAGTCGGTTGAACGTCCAGCTCCTAATTTCAGCTGTGCTTGTGGGGTCCTGAGACTGGGCCCGTGTTGGGCGTGGAGCCCGCCTGCTTAAGAACCTCTCTCCCTCTCCCTCTGCATCACCCCCAACTCATGAGCACATTCTCTCTCTCTCTCAAAAATGAGGTAAAGAAAGGAAGGAAAGGAAAAAAGAAAAACTACCAAACTCTATTTGAATTAAAAGCTGAAACACTAGGAGTGCATCTGACTTCCACTGAGGTAGTGATCTCAGGGTCCTGGGATCAAGCCCCATGTGGAGCCCTGCATCCATGGAGTCTGCTTCTCTCTCCCCCTCTGTCTCTTCCCCCATTCTCTCTCTCTCTTTCTCTCTCGCGTGTGCATGCATGCACTCTCAAATAATAAAATTTTTTTAAAAGGCTGAAATACTAAATACTTCTGAAATCTCAAAACCAGAGCATAAAAATTAATTTTTAATAGGGTACTTGGCAGGCTCAGTCAGTGGAATATACAACTCTTATTCTCAGGGTTGTGAGTTCAAGCCCCACTTGGGTATAGAGATTACTTTAAAATGAAAATCTTAAAAATTAATTATTTAAAGATTTACTTTAGACAGAGATAGCACGAGCAGGGGAGAGGGACAGAGGGAGAGGGATAAGCAGACTCCCTGTTAAGTGGGGAGCCCCATTAGAGGCTCGATCCCAGGACCCTGGGATCATGACCTGAGCCAAAGGCAGACACTTAATCAACTGAGCCACTCACGTGCCCCTTTAAAATTAATTTTTAAGAACACAAATTCTAAAAAGGAAGAACAGAATCTCACACCATGCATCAAAATCATTTGTATCCCATCTTTCCAGTGTTTTTACTTCAAAGCCTGTATCAGGATATCCCCTTCCCTAAAAAATATTTTCCAACTGATAGACTTCGAACAGAAAAGACTGATTATCTTGGCTATTCAGTTTTGACCTGTAGAGAGCATCCCCTCCCTTATCACGGCCACAACGCAGTAGATTCAAGCTCTTATCCTACACAAAGGGAGGAGTGAAACCAACCCTCTGGGAAACTGCAGCAAACTTAATTCTCCTCATCCTCTGACCATTCTCAGAATCACACACTGTGTGATTAGATCCCAAGATCTAATTATTCTTCAGAAAGAGAACATTTCCCGAGACACCTATTATTACCATCCAACTGAGACCCACGGTGTTAAGATCTAACAACGTGAAGCCTACTTAGGAATGTACTAAAGAGACCCCACAGCCCCTGGCATTAAAGTCACAAGAACAAGGGTGTTTTCCAGGGTGCTGTTTTTTAAAGAGAACTATTTGCACAAATCTTGTGCCTTCTTTTCACTGCTAAGGACGAGCCTGTTCAAATCTGCCATCACGGGGTCAGGGGCTTAGAGGAGTCACCGCTATATAACATGATTTCTTCACTCACCCATGTCTGCCCAGCTCCCTTCTCTTGAAGAAAAAGCAAGGGGAGGGAAGGAAGGAAAGAGGACGGGACAGGAAAGAACAGGCACCTGTCTCCTGGCAGCGGTTTCCACAGCACGGCTCTGAGCGGCTGCTCCCCGACCCAGTACACCCAGCTGCACCGGAGATCTCTTTCGGCCTGCTATATCGTGACCTCCTTTCTTGTCTCACAATCCATCACCTTCTCCTACTCAAGGTTTAAACTTCCCTCCCTTCACCAGTATCTTGAAAGACAAGGACAATGTCTTTACTGATGCTGATAAAATCCCACAAATCAATGGCCAACAAGGAAGGCCCTCCATTTCTCTGTGCTAGATTACAGAAGTGGTCAAAGCTGGCACACGTCTAGAGGAAGAAAAAAATGTATTTGTAGTAACTACAGAAAGTGGGAGGGAGGAGACCCACCTGTATTTTCTGATCCATTTCATAGCCTTCCAATTCAAAAATAGTTTTTCTCGTTTAAATGCTTTACTGTATTTTCCACATTTCCTAATGTGAACAGGTATGACTTTTATAACCAGAGCTGGGGTTTTCATGTTTAAGTCTAATCATATGGAAGAACTTTTGAAAAGTTTCTCTGAAAGAGCTAAAATGTTTCCAGGCTTATGCTTGGTTATAATCAAGGTCGCCATATAATGTATTATCCAAACGAGGCCCCTCCAGGAGGACAGGGAAACTGGATGGACGTGTGTGAAGGAACAAGAGACCCGAACCAGGACCGCCCCAGCAAACCCAAACGTCAGAGAGCCTGCGTGTGACCTTCTTACAAGCCGCTTCCTACCTGGTGACTCAGAAGCGGTTTTCTGTGCTACAAGATGCCAACGCAACAGTGTTCGGTGCGGATTTCAGCTAGTCACTCCTGCAGTAACGCAGCAGGACCTGCACCCTGGCTGACAGAAGACAAGAGGAGGGAACAGATTTCCCAGGTGCCAAGGGATCAGAATTTCCCTGATCGGAAATGGACACAAAGCATCACAAAAGAGCACTCTTTAACTCAACTCCATGTTTGATCAATACCTCATCTCCCCACACCAACTTTAAAAGAAATAAACAAAGGCCCTGGTGATCCATGTGCTTATTTCATACTTCATTCCCCCAACACACCCCCGGTGCCCAACCGCAGCGCCTCCAACCCTGACCTCACAGCCACACCCAACCCAACACTAAATCTGGTCCCAGGTCACATCTACCTCTTTGTTCCTCTCAGAGCCACCTGGGCCTCACCCACCTGGCTTTCCTCCTAGGTACTCCCAAAGACCCCAATCCCCAGTTTCTCCACCCCGGCAGGTCTGCCAAACCCTGACCCAAATACCTTCTCATGGCCTCGTTACCCCACTGGGGTCTGGGGTGCATCCCTGCAACAACTCTCCCACAAACCATCAATCCACTCCACCCGGCACAGGCCACGCCCTGGTAAATCCAGCAGCCCACCCTTACTTGCCATCTACAAGGCTCACAATGCCTTTGTCACGACTGTCCACACACAGCTTTCTTGGTTTCCCTCCTGCCGCAGCAACTACTCCTTTACCTACCCCTTTGCTGGCCCTCCTCCACCTCCACACCCTGCTGGGCCCTTGGACCCTCCCTTTCACCCCAACGGACATTATCCCCCAGATGCTAACATTCCATTCCCCAGCTCTAAATAAATACCCTCTCCCGTTGCTCACACCCAGTGAGTAGCTCCGACCCACGACACCACGATCTCCAGCCCTGCTTTCTACCCAGTGTCCTGGCGGCCAGCTCCACACTCCTTTACTGCCCCCTAGCTCCCCACCCCGGCCTGCTCACCCGTCTGCCTCCCCGCACCTCAGTACCTGGCCACTTCTTCCTGAGGCTCAAGTGAGATACCGGAAGCTGTCCTGGCCTGCCCTCTCATACTTCCATCCCCCTCCAGTCTTGTGGGTACCCGGATCAGCTCTGCTCCACGGCCCGACCACCTCTCACCACGCCCACAGAGCCAGAACCCTGGCTGGAGTCACTGCCAGCTCAGCAGCCCTGTGGCACTCAACTCCTGACTGGTCTGCTCCCTGCTCGGCAGCCACAGAGATCCTTTTAAAACTAGGCAGAGCAGGTCTCTCTGCTCAAAGCCCTCCAACAGCTTTTCCTCAGGGTCAGGAAAAGCCAAAATCCTTCCCAGGGCCATACGGCCTACATCTTCTCTGTTGACCCCATCCTGCCCTCTGTCCAGCCACACCACCTCCTCACGGTCCCTCAGACATCACCGCCACAGCGGCCTTCCCTCAGAGGCCATCTCCTCAGGGCAGCCTTTCCCAGCCAGCTGAACATGCAACACTTCACCCCTAGCAGCTTCTACCCCACTTCCCGAGTTTATTGTTCCATTCGTATTTACCTACATCTACACACCTGACCTATCTCTAGCATGTGCTGCCTGTCTCGTGACCAGCATGGAAGCTCTGTGAGGTCAGAGATTTTCGTCTAAGTCCCTCCTGTTTCTCAGGGCCTTAAACCTGTGGGAAGCTCTCAGTACCTATTTTTAAGGGATAAATCAATTAATGGCCTGAGGGTCCTAAATGATCTTTATCTGACTTCACATTCTGCTCCTCATGATCCCTCTTCCGTGATTTATTTTCTTCACAGAATTTGTCACTGGCTGCCATTTGATGTTTCTGCTTCTTTGCCCATCGTCCACCTCCTCCCACTGTCGGAAGTCAAGGCCAAGAGCGCAGGTACCAGACAGGCCCCCAGCAAACACGGGCTGCAGGCAAAGAGTCCCTTTCCCGCCTGCCTTCCCAGACCACAAGCCATTCTCACCTGGGCTGCCAGAGCCCCATGACCGGGCTTCCTGTCCCCAGGCCCTTCCTCTCACAGCACCCATGGCAGGAATTCTTTACCCTGAAGCTCGAGCGACTTGACTGCAAGCATTCATCCCCAGCTGCCCACCTCCGTTCTCTGTATTCTGACTGCACCAAGCTCATGCCCAGAACGAGACACAGCCAGGCTACTCCCCAGCTATTCTCCCTCCTCTTGAGCTGCTTCACTGAGATGTTTTTCAGGACTTTGAGGCCATCTCCCCTGAGAATCTCTGACAGGCCAAGCCCACCCCCATAAACATGGCTGGGCAGGGGTTCTTCCAGGCTGCTCACGCAGCACCCCCCGCTGAACTCAAACTCTGACACTTAGGGTTTGATTGCAGACTTGCCTTAGGGAATCTTCAACACTTCAGCCAGTTGTGAACTTGGCACTGGAACACCAACGTGCTGAAACCTGCTGTACTGCAAGTGGGCCTCTGCCAACACAAAGTTCAGGCTATTAACTTGGTGTCCCCTGCACAGCCCTCCGAGTTCAGATGACACAGAGCTCTCCACACCCAACTGCAGACCTTTCCCTGCAGTCCTTCCTGGCCTGTGCCCTTAGGGCAGGACAGTTATTCAAGACTATTCACTGTTTATCTGGTTCTAATTTCTCGCCATGTGGCATTCACTTGTATTACACTTTTCCTACTTGCCTTTAAAAGCACACAAATTTGCCTAACAAGATTCCCGTGGGATAAGGAGAGCTTTTATTATGTTTCTCTTATTTAATATCAACTCTGATCACATGATCTAACTTCTGTGAGAAGTTGCAAAGCTCCTGCTCTTACTGTGACCTATTCATTATTCCTCTACTAAATAAGGATTTACTCTTTTTCTCTTTAATATTGTCATGCACCTTTGTTTTACTTTGTGTAAAGAAATTCTGATTCCTAGGGTGCCTGGGCGGCTCTGTGGGTTAAGCATTAAACTCTTGATTTTGGCTCAGGTTATGATCTCAGAGTAATGAGATCGAGTCCTATGTCGGGCTCGGCACTGGGCATGGGGCCTGCTTAAGATTCTCCCTCCCTGCCCCTGCTCACGCATGCATGTGCTCTCTAAAAAATTAAAATATAAAGAAACTGATTCCCTTTCCATGTGAGTTTCCAAAAAAAAAATCAGCCCTTGCCACATCTGAGGAAATTCTTACCCAACATAATGCAAAACCACAGCAACAGAAGCAGGGAGACCTGTCCGGGTGGCAGGAGATGGAAGAAAATCTCAGAAGAAACACTCAGAAGAGGACTTTACACCAGACAGAAAACAGAACAACTGGAGAATTATTTTAAAATAAGTATATTAGGGTCCTCGATGATTTAAATGAAGAATCATTTTTAAACAACACAAACACATACAGACAAGAAATTAACAACCAAAAATAGGCAGGAATGGAAACAGAAATCTCAGAAATAAAAACTACAATACCTGCAACAAAAATTCAACATAAACACATGACTGTCCACAAGGAATTAGTAAACTGTAAAATAACACTGGGGAAACCAACCAGAAGTTAGCACTAGCAAAAGACAGCCAAACCACAAGAAAGCAGTTAAAGAGAAACAGACTGGAAAACTGTAGTGTGTAATTAACAGACGTTCACCCAATAGTTGAGAGCAAAATACAGCTATTTTCAGATATACAAAGACAAAGGTAGCGACCATTCACAGACCCTCAGTGTTTTTGTTTGGTTTGTTTAATGAAAAGTGATCAAAGAGGGAGGGAGAGGAAAACCAACAACAGGTATTAAATATGAAAAAAGACAGATATGCTGTGGATTTAACTAACTGTAAGAGTATCACAATTTGAAAATGAAAACAAGTCAACCTAAAACTCTCTGCCATAGTGACAGGGCAGGCGGGTGGGAAAGGCAAGCTCAAGTTCATGTCTCTGAAGTAGAGGGTGAGGGTGAACCGTGTGCTGAGCTCTCAGGCAGCAGGAGAGACAAATCAACACCCGGGCACAAATCTTCCTTTCCATTTTTCAAAGACAACCTAATTTAAACTTGGAAAACCACCTTGCCTCTTCTTCTAGAAAACCTGTCAACCCTAAGCCTTCAACACAACAGAGAATCACTTTTTTTAACAGTTTAAATTTAAAATTTTTAACAGTTTAAAAATTTCACTTTGTAGGAACAAAGAAAACAGTGACATTGGTTGTAAAATCAGGGACATCTCTCTAGGAATTAATAGGGTAAAAATCAAAATACGAATGCCAGTCAAGTCAATCAATGTACTTAAGGATGCGTGTTCACATCCTTCTTACTGGGTAATGCCACAGTAAGGCCAATTCCAGGACCATGCTTTCAGGAATCCTAGAATGATGTTCTTGCCCTTAACCTCATGTCTAGTACTAAAAGAAAAACACTTGGAGGCAAGTTCTCTCTAAAGAGCTTTTTCCTTTTTTGAACCAACACTTCAGGTAAAACTTTATACACATCAAATCATAATCCTACATCTGGAAAAGTATTAGCACTGAATTAATGAATGTGTGTAAGCAGCCTTCTCTAACTGGTAACACCTCTTCAGCTAAAACTGCATCTGGGATACCGCCGCCATGATACAAAGCAAGACTTCTGGCTTCCAAACGGTTGGTCATTCAGTCATTCTCTACCCTGCAATGTGAGTGTGAAGCTGGGTCTTAGGTTATTTCATTGGAACCCACTTCTGGACCCAGAATGTAGCTTTCAGCACCCTCCAGCACACAGTAAGCACTGGGCAGGGTGGTTTTATGACGTTCACAGCCACGCACACATCCTTTCCAGAGTTAATCCCATCAGGTGACTCCAGCACACAGCACGGCCAAAACCAGAGTCAGCCAAGAGGGTTCCCGAAAGACCGTCTCATTTGCAAAGGCTTCAGTTTTTGAATGCCTTAACCTCTACTGAAAACAGGAGTGTTAAAGCTAATCCTATGTTGATTCAATATGGAAACAACTGGAGAGTGAGTCAAGGGGAGAGAGAGAAGGGAAGAATTACCGGAAGAGTAAAGAAAGCAGGATGCTTCGCTTCATCTTCATATTTGCCTTCAGTTGAACTTCCAGCCTCCATGGATTTGGATGTAGTGTTCTTACCAATACCCATCATCAAGAAAAAACGAGCAGTTCAGCCGCTGGACTGCAGGGGCTAGAAGAGAAGGCTTGTGCAGGTGAGGTGCCCAGGGTCTGAGCTGGCTCTTCCGGTGCCTGGAGGGCCCGATGCTCAGGCAGAGAGGAGCCCCACAAGTGCCGCCATCTCTCAGCACCTAGAGAGAGAGAGGAAGCAGCCAAATCACCACAGGCACAGGACACACATTTGCTGCGTGTCCTGGAGAAAAGTCGGTTATAGTGTATGTTACATCCAAACAGGAAAAAAAGCACATCACTTAATCACACTTTTCAAGTCCCCACCATCTTCAGGGAGCCCTGCAGATTCTGAACCACCCACTCGAGAGGAGGACCACTGAACTGGGCCATCAGCAATACCCAAGTCCCAGGGTGAGAAGGCTACACGGGGATCTCTCTGACACACATGATGGTACAGCTCTCACAGCCCAGCACTCTCCAGCAGAAACCACTGCAGGGATGAAAATGCCCTGTCCAACCCAATTGTCTCTACCGACGGGGCTACTGGAGAAACTAAAACAAACAAACAAACAAACAAACTTTTTTTTTTTTAAGATTTTATTTATTCATTCAACAGAGATAACAAGCAGGCTGAGAGGTAGAGAGAGATGCGGTGTTCGATCCCAGGACCCTGGAATCATGACCCGAGCTGAAGGCAGAGGCTTTAACCCACTAAGCCACCCAGGCACCCCAAGAAACTCAATTTTTACTTGTATCTAATTTTAATCAATTTGAATTTAAATAGCCACGTGTGACTAGTGTTGACCATGCTAGACAGTGAGTGCAGTTATAGCTAATCTAGTATGACTGCATGGATATCCAAGTTCTGAATTCCCTTATAGGTGCCTAACTAAAGGCAGAGGAAGACACTCATAAGCATTAAAAAAAAAAAAAAGGAGATAAAACCAATCTAGGATTAAATGACCACACAACGTTCTAGGAACGTCAAGATGACCTTTAAATGGGCTAGAAGAATGCCGTACAAAACACCGAGCCAACACATTCCTATCAATCAAATAAACAGCATAAACCTAAGGAAGAAATCAGAAAAACAAAATAAAAAGGAAGGGAGGTAAAATGGCAAGAGATAAGGAAGGAGGGGGAAGGAGAGCAAGATGGATATGGAACGCCCAGAGAAACATGTAGGTGGATGAGGAAAAGTGCAATGCTCTGGGCTAAGAGAAAAATCTAGGCAAAAGTCAAGAGTAAGAAATTACTGAAACAATTCTATGCAGCCAAGTTTCAGGGTAGAAGAAAATTAAAAACTCAATTTCAAACAAAAGTATGACTTGGACAATAAAAGAGATCCACCCAAAAATTAACAAGCATTTGGGGAATTTCGACTTCAAAAAATGAGAGGACACAAAGGATCCATACAAGGGTTGGCACATGGTCAATAAAACATGCCTAAGTATGCCCAAAGTTTTATTTAAACACACACACACACACACACACACACACAAGCAGGCAGGGGTGAGAAGGGACAGGGCATTCATCAGAATGATGTCAGACTCCGCACCAGTGAATGTGCCACTGAGGGTGAATAACCCAGCCAAGCTGTCCGGCAACTGTGAAGACACACCAACGCCAAGTTTAGAAATACAAGGAGGAAATCTGTTCGAGGTACTCTGTCAGAGACTCTTTCATTCAACAATGACTGGATGAGCCAGGGGAGAAACTGAAATACAGACAAAAAAGAAAAGAGAAGGAATTATACAAAAATTTGGGAGTTCAGTAGGTAGAACACAAAAAGAAAAAATAAAAGAAACAGTTGCCAGAACATCTTGTTGCCTCAAGTAGAAGAGAATCAAGTGCACACATCAAACTGGTTAGAGGGGCTCTTCCGGTTAAATGTTCGCACACACATCGCCTTATTGTATCCATGTCTGTTGAATGCAGGAGCTCTCAACCAGGAGTGGTGTTCCCTCCAGGGGATGTCTGGCAATGTCTGGAGACCCTCCCGGTCATCAGACCAGGGGAGAGCTACTAGTATCTAACAGGAAGAGGCCAGGAGTGCTGTGAAACATCCTACAGTGCCTAGAGCAGATTCCATAATAAAGAACTACCTGGCCCCAAATGTGAATAGTACCAAGGCTGAGAAACCCTGGTTTAAATACATTTCCCTCCTCCCTAAAATGACACCCCAGTGTGCCATCTGAATCCTAAGCACAGAACAAGGGATATGTGTTCCAGTTTGGGAAGCAAGGACATGGATGTCACCAGAGAGCAAACTCCCTAAAGGAAGTCTATGTGACTTACTGCAATTCTGTGACTTTTAAAATAGCTTTCCCTTTACAATAACGGGGATGAGTGGGGCATTTCTGTTTTCTGCTGCTTGTAGGGAATATGGGGACCCATTTTACTACGTAGTAAATACATAATACATAAAAGTGAGGATTATCTGTCCTCAGAGGGGAAGTTATGGCCATTGGTTAGAAAACCCTAAAGGCTCTACCTGTAGCCCTAACAGAGATTTCACTCCGAATTAACCTTTTCTCGTGTTCTCACTTAAAGTGTTTTATGACAATTCAAAAACAACACAACACAAAGAATTCCTAGCAAAGGCAAAGTTTGCAGAGAGGCAGGCAAATGATGGAATGGGTAACAAAACCTTGGCAAACCCCAACCCCCTGGAACAGAGCTCCTGAAGAGGACTAAGGACATAGAAGAGTCCTGAGGCTCTTGAGACATAAAATTCTCATCCTGAAAGACTCTACTTGGCAGTGCCACCAGCAACAAATCAGTCCATCTCATCCACGTTTGGGAACGCTACTACAAAGCTGCATCAGTGGAGAATTTTTCAGAGATTTTGGGATGTGCTTACTCATGAGTTTTTCATGTTTTCTAGCAAGTACAGAGACTCTTGTGGTTTATCTCCTGCTCTCTGCCTCTAGTGTTTACAACTCTTTATTTTTGTAAGGATATTAATCCTTTAATTCTGTTCTATTGATTACAAATATCTTAATCCAGCTTTTTGTGTGTTCATGAATTTTGTGGATGATCTTCTAGAATTATTGTGTTTATAATCGAATCCATCCATCTTCTATACATCATGACTTCGCTACTACCACCCATCAGCTTCCCATGAGCTAAAACAACAGCAAAACACATACGGCAGGACTCTGAACATACCTGAAGTAGCCCAGACAGACCTGTCCTGTAACTGCCAGAAGCTTAGGTTTCCCTGAAGATGGGACAAGCAAAGAGGACAGTGAACCACTGAAAGGTTTTTTACAAGACTACATGCTATAGTTATAAGAAGCATCAAATGAGCCCTTGGCTCCACATGCAGCCATGGCCATCAGGGGACCAGCAGACCAAGCGGAGCTCTCAAATCCATGTTAACCTTAGGGAAAAGGATAGAGTCTTTTAAGATTTCACTTATTTATTTATTTGAGAGAGAGAATGAAAGAGAGCACAAGCAGGGGGAGCAGCTGGCAGAGGGAGAAGGAGAAGCAGGCTCCTTGCAGGACTCGATCCCAGGATCCCAGGATCATGACCTGAGCTGAAGGCAGTCGCTTAATGACTGCGCCACCCAGGCGCTCCAGGATAGGGCTTTTTTTTTTTTTTTTTAAGATTTTTATTTATTTACTTGACAGAGAGAGAGATCACAAGTAGGCAGAGAGTCAGGCAGAGAGGGGGGGGAAGCAGGCTCTCTGCTCAGCAGGGATGCTGAGGCAGATGCGGGGCTTGATCCCAGGACCCCAGACCATGACCTGAGCCACCCAGGCGCCCCAGGATAGGGCTTTTTAATGTAAAATGTATTTACTCTCCTGGGTGAATTGCATCTTCATGCTCATTTCAGACCTGATCACCCCTGCAGCAGCCAACCCTCCCCACTGCCCCCATGACCAGGAACAAAAGGGGACAATTCCACTGTAGCTAGACCACTTTCCATCAAGCAGTCTGTGTTTCTTGTTGTTGTTTTTTTTTTAAGATTTTATTTATTTATTTGACACAGAGAGAGCGCAAGCGAGCAAGCACACAAGCAGGGGGAGTAGCAGACAGAAGGAAAGGGAGAAGCAGGCTCCCCACAGAGCAGGGGGAGCCGGGTGTGGGACTCAATCCCAGGATCATGACCGAAGGCAGTCGTGTAACCAACTGAGCCACCCTGGTGCCCTAAGCATTCTGTGTTTCTCCACTGAGTGTTTAACTGGCCCTCATGAGCTCTACTGGGACCTAGCCCTGCCTTTGCGGTCTCTTACAGAGCAGACGCCTTTGGTGCACCCTCAAGACAGGGAGCCAAGTGCGTACAAGAGGGGATGGGTGCAAGCAAAGTGCAAGGCAGTGATGCTCTCTCTGACAGAGGCTTCGGGGCAGAGGGCGCCAAGACTTGGAAGGAGGGGATACGCTTTACTGGGTTAAGACACAGACGGGGGAAGAAGGGGAGGAGACAGGGAACACTGAGCACAGAAATGTATCCTCGGAAGTCCCTACGTGACAGCATTCCACAGCCCAGTCCTGGAGGGTTAGGAAGACAGCCTCAAGGCCAGAACCCACGCACCAACCTGAGATCAGAGTGCTTCGTCCACACAGGCTTAACTTGAGTGGGGAAATGCCAAGGCTCAGACAGAGAAAAAAGGTGGGGGTGGAGTTTAGGGTCTGGTTTAGGGTTTGTTAAAACAAAAGGCAAAATCTCCCAGGGAATCTTACACTGGGAAGGTCTGCATGCCCCTAGTCCACCCTCTTCCTACTCCTTGCAAAAGAAAAACTAAGCAAGGGCACCACTCTCTTGCCCCTGACCGGGGGACGAGGGGCAGGAGGGGCTGAGGGATGAAAGATGGGGCTCACCAATGATGATAAGGACGAGGACGGCACAGTGAGAGCAACAACTACAGTCTCCTGGCTCAGCATTTGCCTCACCCTATCGCTGGCACCTCATTCTCCCGAGTAAGCACAGTACTGCAATGAGGTGCCCACTGACTCCACACAAGGGGAAGGTGAGCTCCAGAGATGTGAAGTAACTTGCCAAAGGACACACAGCCATCAGCAGTGGAGCAGGATTCAAACTTTAATCAGCATTCCCGTCCAAACAGTGTCTCTACAAGCAAGACCTGAAACTGTCCTTTGCATGCTTGGTTTCCGGCCGGCCTCCCTGAGCAAACATGCCCCAGGCTGCCTGGCAGCACCATCTCTGCCCAACCTGCTGTGTGCCGTATGCTCTAACAGGGACTTCTGAGGGGGGCCCTGGGGCTGCCAAGCTCCCTCTCCAGGACTTAAGCCCACGTCCCCAGAGCAGGAGCTCCCAAATCAGGGGGCTCCGGGCGCTCTGCCGCATCGACACCATCCCACCAACAGCCCCCCCACCTCTGGTCTCACTTTCTGTCCCACCTCGAACACATCTCTTGTCCATACAAGAGCAGCCGGCACGACCAGAAGCCATCATGCCCTTTGAGGATGTCCTGACGCACCTCAGAATGACAGCCAAGTCCTTCAGCAAGGCTGCAGGTCACCATGGCACCTACTGGGAAGCCTGGCCCCGCTGTGCTGTCATCTCCATCTCTTGAGTCCTCAGGTGCTGGGTCCTCCACCAGCTTCTCGGACTCCTGTACGAGCCCCACCTCCAAAACAAACTCCCTTTCCCTCATCCCCTTCCATCAGGGTGCCTCCCGTCCATGCCTCCTCTGGCCGCCACGTCACTGTGGCACACGGGAGCCACGAGGCCAGCTCTGTCCAGCCGGACCGCCAGAGTGGTCACGACGAGGGGCAGCAGCCATTGCCTGACCCCCGGCTCCCGAGGCCGGACTTGGTACCTGTACTGAAGGCGCCCTAGCCTTTGTGGGATAAATAAATGGTTTAAAAATAATAATAATAATAATAATAATAAAGCTACCTGATACAATGTAACACTCATTCTTGCTTAATACTTTTCCTAAATTGGGTAAGGAAATCAAGAGCCAACATCACGCCCATCTGTGACACACCAGATGCACTGATGTCAGGGATAAGCCAGGGTGTCGACACCACCGCAGTGTTGCTTGGCTGACAGAGGAAGAGGAGGGAAGTGTTTGAAAGGAAAAGACCAAATGAGAACTACAACCAAGAGATGAGAAAATCTGAAAGAACCTGCCGGTTGATTAGGAGTGTGAGTTTGTTCACTACCTTACAAATAAGGGCATTCAAAATAGCCCACATAACCTTAAAAAAAAAAAAAAAAGGACCCAAGGCTCTTTTAGGTTTGCCACTAAGGTAGTTTCCTACTCAGCTGTGAACTAAAGCATTCCCCAAACGCCAGCAGCAAGCATGTGGTTGTGTGCTGCCTCGCCTGGTTGTGCAGGGTCCCCAGCTGAGAGCGGTTTTCACATCTTTTTCAGGGTGGTAAACAGCAGCAAGGAAGAACATGTGACAGGATTATCTGGGCGACAAAACCTGAGACACCTACAGAAAAGTTTACCGACCCCTGAAGATAAGAGGATGTACGAATCCTGTGTAAGATGACAATAACAGCATCACTTAGGTTTTATCAAAAATGGGCATGGCCTTTATGAATAAAACAGGGCTACAAAACAGATTTAAATAACCAGAGAAACAGGGGCACCTGGGTGGCTCAGTGGGTTAAGCCGCTGCCTTCGGCTCAGGTCATGATCTCAGGGTCCTGGGATCGAGTCCCGCATCGGGCTCTCTGCTCAGCAGGGAGCCTGCTTCCCCCTCCCACTCTCTCTCTGCCTGCCTCTCTGTCTACTTGTGATCTCTCTCTGTCAAATAAATAAATAAAATCTTTAAAAAAAAAAAAAAATAAATAAATAAATAAATAACCAGAGAAACAGACCAGATCCCAGAATAAGAATGCTTCTATAAGGATGTGCATTTTCTGATATTCATAATGCATATAAATTTTATAAAAATCAATACCCCAAAAGGAGAGAAAGGGGGCTTGCTAAAATTCTTGTGGAAGGATAAGCAAAAATAGCCACAAATATCTGAAAAAAGAGTAAGAATGTGTTCTATCAGATAGATATCTGATATCTATGTTATCTATCAGATATCTATCTAACATAAAGTTGTAATAAACAGAGTTCACAAAGACAGACAAATAGACAAGAGGAACCCCCAAAACTGAGAAATATAGGATATGGAAGCACTTTAAATCATAAGGCAATGTATGGATTTTTCAATACAACATGCCAAAACAACCAGGGCAATACTAGGTAATAAAATCCAGAAAAAGTTAAGTCCTAAGCTTAGTGCAAAAGAGGGAGGGAGGGAGGGAGGAAGGACCACTAATTGTTACATAACATTAGGACGGAGGACTCCTTTCTTAGCAAACCATGTCGTGATTAGGCAATACGAGATTTTTTTAGGTTTCTGTATGGAGAGAAAAAAAAAAAAATCACAAAGTTAAAAAGCAAAATATAATCTACATAAGATCATGTGTTCGAATCTTTACTATCTGAAGAGCTCTTATAAATACACAGGAAATAAAAGCCCTTAATATAAAAATGGAGAAAACAGGGGCACCTGGGTGGCTCAGTCAGGTAAGCATCTGCCTTTGGCTCAGGTCATAATCCCAGGGTCCTTGGATCTGAGTCCCCCATCAGGCTCCCTGCTCAGTGGGAAGCCTGCCTCTCCCTCTCCTGCTGCTCCTCCCCCTACTGCTTCCTTCTCTCTCTCTGGCAAATAAATAAAAAATATTTTTTTAAAATGGACAAAATATGAGCTTCTTATCTTCAATCCCCCTCAAATAAAAACAGCAAAATAAATGTTCCACCCTTGTTTAAAATCAAATCAAAGTATACTGAAATGAGGTATCTTCTTATTAACTTATGTGGGTTATTTTTAATGCACTTATTGGTAAGGTAGTGAACAAATACACAAACTCACACTCCTAATGAAAAATAAATTTGCTAATGAGTAGACAATTGGGCTATATGTATCTGAACAAGTATACTCATGCTTACTTCTAGTATTTGTTAATTAGGACACAAAGATTTAGCTCCAAAATCATGCATGTTAGCATTATTAATAAAACCAAAAATCGGGACACCTGGGTGGCTCAGTAGATTAAGCCTCTGCCTTTGGCTCGGGTCATGGTCTCAGGGTCCTGGGATCGAGCCCTGCATCGGACTCTCTGCTGGGCAGGGAGCCTGCTTCCCCCTCTCCCTGCCTTTCTGCCTACTTGTAATCTCTCTGTGTCAAATAAATAAAAACAAAACAAAAGAAAACCAAAAATCAGGAAAAATCTAATATCCAACACTAGGGAATTGAATGACAAAATCATGGTATGTTCCTGCAAAGGAACACCATGTAGACATTAAAAAGATGACATAGAAATATCTACTGACATGGGAAGATGTTCACCCTATGTTATGTAAGGAAAAAAAAACAGTTATGTACAACACTATGCTAAGTGAAGTAAGCCAGTCATGGAAGGACAAATATGGCACGACTGCATTTATAGGAGGTATCTAAAATATAAAATAGTCAAACTCACAGAGACAGAGAATACAATCAAGGTTGCCAGGGACTTGGGGGGGGGTGCCACTCAACATGTGTAAAGTTTATTATGCAAGGTAAGTTCTAGGGATCTGCTGTAGAACACTACACAGTTAACAAGACAGTACTGCACATTTAAAGGTTTGTTAAGAGGACAGATCTTAGGCTGAAAGTTCTTATGCATTTTCTGATACACAACAATAATAATGAAACACAACAATAATAAAAGAAGGTACCAATTTTTTAAAAATCGGGAAATAAATAAAAAGAATTAAAGGCAACTCATACAGGGATAAAAACAGGTACAGAAGTAACCTAACCACTGTGTGACATTAAGTGTGCACACACTCACGCAAACACCAAAGTGTTAGCCAAAATGCTGATTAATGGACGGCAAAGGACTTAAGTCTCCGTATTTTCTAAAGTTATTTACTGGACAGTGAAAGGTGTGCTCCTTTCTCCCTGAAGAGCCTGATGATGTCCACAGCAGCACTTGGTTCCACCCCTCTGCTGAGAACCAAATGGAGAGACATGGTCAGTTCCCCTCAACAATGTCACACAAAGCAGTCTGGTCCCTTCCGTTGAGTGGTCAGGACACAGCCTTGGAGTGACAAGACATGTGGAACAAAGTTCTTGGGTTTCGAGTTGTAAAATAACTTCTATTGTCAGAAGAGAAATGGAGAAAAGCAAAGGTTTTGTAAATTACGCTCAACTGGGAAAGGGGGGGGAAAGGCAATAAAAGAGGTGTACCAATAACCAAGGCTGCCCCCAAAGAAATGGTCCTCAACTTTGATTTCATGTTGGAAACACCTAAGAATTTTAAATATACTATTGTTGGGGCCCCTGCCCAGAGAACCTGACCAAGTAGGTCTACAGAGCCTGAGCATCTAGTTTATAAAACTTCCTACGGTCATGGTTAAAAATCACCACCTTAAAGCAAGCAGGAAAATATTACAGTCTCATTTTTAAAAAAAAATTTTTTTCAACCTCAAAATAAATCTAAGCCTGCCAGAGCAGAAAAACGGTAATTTGGCAAATGCTGCTATGAGCCAATAGGGAAGTAAAATATTTAAGTCTTTAACAAACTTCCAATTCCCCAGGGATTGAACCAGCTCTCCAGCCACCAAAAATCATGAACAAATACAGAATAACAGCTTTGAATTAGCACTTCTTTGATCAACTTTTCAGCCAGTGATCATTTCTTTTGCACTTAATTTTTTTTTAATCTGACCATTTCTCTGCTGTCTAGGAATGGGTCAACTCCCTGCTGTGGCTTACCACGGCCACCTGACTTGGAAGTAGGACAGTACTACCCAAACAGAGAATTTAAAGGCTGAGCTGCTCCTGGAGTTTACTACCAACCAAGCCTTTTCGTGTTTCTTGAAAGCAAAACCAAATCCTAAGAAAACGTGTCTTTCCATCAGCATATGGCAGCTCCTAGTCCCAAGCACTCAACAGATGAAGTAACCACTAAGAATCCTCCCAATCCTGTGTGTACAATTCATCTTTATATTCCCAGCTCTTAGCACAGAATACTCAATAAGTATTAATGAAATATACATTTATCCCACATAGATGGCAATACTACAACAAAAACATAAATGCACAGCAAATCTACCTTTTGACACAAAAATCTACAGTCTCCAAAATGATGCACGAAGAATACGAAAGAGTCAATAGTTCATGTGTCTAAGATTCACTTGCAAAGATTCTTCAAAATGCAGGTTTCTTCTACACAAATACTTGTATACAAGTTCTCAAAGCAGTTTTCATTATAACAGACCCAGAACTCAAGACATCAAAAGGTCCATCAACAAGTGAATGGATAAACAAGCCCCAGCGGGTCCCTACAAAAAGTACTCAGCAACAGAAAGGAAGCAACTGAGGACGTACAGAACAGGAAGAAAGTGCACAGATACCACACAGAGAGAAAGAAGCTGGACACAAGATATGCTGCCGGATTCCCTGACCTCCAGCGACAGGAAGCAGGTAGTAGCGACCTAGCACGGGAGTGGACAGAGCGACTTAAGGCAGAGGAAGGAAACGGAGAAATCGTCTACACTGTGGACATGGTTCCATTCGTGTGTATCTATTTACTCTATGTAAACTATACTTCGATAAAAATCAATTTTCAAAGACAAAAAAGAATTTAAAAACTTCCATAATCCCACCAATAAAAAAAGTCCCCTCCTCCAGATTCTGATTCCATACACCTACACTGGGACTTGGGAATTTTTTGGGGGGGGAGGGGGACTTGGGAATATTTTTAACAAACGCACAAATATTCTGATGCTAGAGGACCTCAGACCGCCCCCACCTTTGCATGGGCAACCAGGGGTGGGATAGTTTCTCTGCCTGCAGAAACCTATCCAGACAGCTGAGTGTGACTAACAAGGAAAATTTTGGGATAAGGAAACTCTAAACCTCCACTTGCCAAGCTGTAGTTTGGTTCTTACCAAGGTACAAACAAGACCTTTCAGAGCTGGCCAGGTTCAATGATAAAGCACATTTCGAAAGCCAATCCGTGGCTCCCTCTCTGCTTAAATCCCATCATTAGAGGATTATAGCTCAACTGTGGCTGCTCCATTAAATTCTGTTAAATGCTAACATTTGACCTAAATGCTTTTAATCCAAGACCAAAAAAGATTATTGGAACACACAACCTCAATTTATATATGCTCAACTCCCTTTAAATGAAAGGACTTGAATAGTTGCCCAATACATAGGGTCCTGCTTTAGAAAGTTTACAATCCTGACATTTATCCTAGCTATTATTATTCCCTTTAGGCAGCAACGAATGAACCTGTAAGTGGTGGTTATTACTTGATCTTGTGATAACAGTTACAGATGGTGTCATGGGGAATAACTGGGAGGAAAAAAAAAAAAAAATCCTCCTAAAGCCTTTTCCAAAACACTCCAAGAACTTTGCTCTTATTTTTTTTCATACTACAAGTCACTACCCACTAGTAGTGGGCTAGGGTATCAACTCGGTGGATCTCAACAGAACAAAAAACTTCAGAGTACACCTCGTAAGATAAGGGATTCTAGTTTCAAGATAAAATACTTCACCATGGCTTGGGTCAAACAACAACAACAAATACAAGCCTGAAAATCACTGATGTAACTGAAGCCCCAGCAAATGCCATAAAGGGCATAGTCTGGATACCCCAACTTATATCAGGTTATTTGCTGGGCTTCAAGGAGCACACCCATAGAAAATGTTTGTTCACATAGTATAAGGACACAGATAATAAAATATCCTAAAACGTCCTTGCTGCAAGTGTAGAGAGTACCCCAAATCCTAGCCTCCGAGTGGCCTCTCTCTAACGCCTGTCAGAGCCTGACACCAAAAGACCTTACTGACTAGAGTCAGGAAAATCTCCACCGCCCCCCAACGAGCTATGTCAGTCTTCTGTCACTATCTCGATCTGTCAACTTGTCCCCT
Organism: Martes martes; assembly: GCF_963455335.1. Lineage (NCBI taxonomy): Eukaryota > Metazoa > Chordata > Mammalia > Carnivora > Mustelidae > Martes > Martes martes. The sequence continues at coordinate 30,022,313 of NC_137896.1, forward strand.
CAACAGAAAGAAAAGTTTAAAAGACGGCAGATAAAACCTGGATTTTAGAAAGGGAGCCCAGAGTCCACTGCCAGGCTCCCCATCAGAAACACAGCTGCTGAGAACTCAGGAGGGGCAGTGCTGTAGCGGTCACCCCTGCCCCAGGGCCCGTGAGGTGCCCCACATCAACAATCCCACTCTGAAGGGGGAAGGAAAGGCCTCTGGGCAAACAGTGCTGGACTACTCGGGTATCCCGTGGAAGTGGAGCCGGGTGCCGCAACTGTGGGCCCCAGGTCGTGGGGCCACAGGACAGACACCGCAAACCCTCCGGGCACTGGGGTAAGGGAGGGTCACTCCTGACTGAAAGCAAGTGTTTTACGGAGCATAAAAAATGAAACAGAAGATGTTAAAGACGACTCCCTGCCTGCGGGAGACCCCTTCCATCTCTTTGGAGACTGGGCCCAAGAAGCCCTTGGACAGAGTATGCTCTAAACCCAAACGAAACTCTAAATCCTGGAAGAGCTCTTGAATCCAGCCTGAGAGGGGCTGTTCTGCTGATGTCCGTTTCTACACAGGCTGAGCCACGAAGAGCGATGGTCATGGGACCTAGAGGGGAAGATGCTGACTCACTGACAGCTTGGTCTGGGGAAGATGGGAGGCGAGCGTACAGTAAAAGGTCAAAGCAGCTGATAGGTTCTGCTGGTTTGGAGGCTTTAAAATCCATACCCATCAGTGATCTTCATGTTTCTGACCTAATGCTGTAGGTATCAGATGCTACAGCAGCTTCTGGGCCTGATCTCATCCAGCAGAAATGTGTTGCCCAAACTTTATTTAAATAAAATTATGATAAGGCCTTAAGACTTGACTATCCTAACCATGACTCTCCTGCCCCAGGTAGCATCCACATGGACCACAATGACCTGCAGTTCCCAGGTCAGAACTCAGGAAGTAGCCTCCTCCGAGAAGCATTCCTGGATTAGCTGTCCCATGTTAGCACATGTCTTCGTGGTCCAACTCCCCCAACCACGCAGGGACAGGGACACAGTGTCCACCACATAAAAGACACTCAAAATGTCTAAAGAAAATTTGACCATTTTTCCAGAGGTAAGTGATACATCTGAAACAAAATCTAATCCCAAACCTCCCTATTCATTCGGGGAAAGCATGTGCCCTGGACAAGTGAGGGCAGAAGGAGAAATAATGGAGCAAAAGGTAGAGCTTATAGGCCAGAATCAATATACAGAGGTATATCTGAGAAAACTCAAGCAGAATCAAGATTGGTTTAATAGCATTTATTCCTGCTATGATTTAACATCTCATTTTTTGTACCAATAGTGTTTTTAATTAAAGACTATTTTAAATGTATTAGTGAGTCATTTTAGGGGCGACTGGAAAGTAATTTTGTATGCAATTTTAATGACAAGATAAAAACATGTTCAGAATTGACTGCCTATCATATGACACGAACAGGATTTCACTTAACCCTTACAACAGTGCTGGGAAGGGCTGTTCCCATCATCCTGTCACAGCTCCAAAAACTGGGGCAGAAAAGTTGATTTTCACTTAGACAATAGCCAAGGGCAAGTGGAAGGCACAACAATCATTCTGAGAGCATGAAAGCTGCTCTCAGTTCCCTTAGAGAGTAGCAGAACAAGCTCCCAAGATGAGCGGCCAGAAGAGGCCTGGAGGGTTATCTCTAAAAGTCATTTTGGACGCAGCTGGAAAAAGTCCCCCAGTTACTATCTAGGAATGGAAAGAAAGCCTCCTCCTCTTGCGCACCTCCAAATGACCTTTGTCATCCACTCTCTCCCCCACCCCTTTCCCAGTTCCCAGTACACAGACAAACCTGGGTGTTCAGGTAACTTCCAGGGCCGGCTGTGCCCTGCTAACCCTGTGCCCCTCTCTCGGTACTGCTCCAGACTCCGTTTCCAGCACAACTGAGGACTCGCGCCTCCTAGGGAGGGCACTGGGTCCCCTCCAGCTACTCTGTCCAGCTGCCTCCGCTGGAAAAGCACAGGTGCCTGCAGAAGCGTTCTGTCACTCCATCGCCTCAGGCCCCACGTAATTATCCGCCCTCGCTCTGAACTACTCAGACCATCCCCTTCCTCTCTGGAATGTTCTTATCAGCTCTTCCTGCCCTCAGCGTCAAAGCCAAAGGTCCTCCTCTCACCTGCCGACAGAGGTCAAGCTCCCTCATTCCCTTGTTTCCTGTCTGCCGACTACACCTGCCGACTACACCTGCCGGGCTTTGCTGGACTTCAACACACATCCTTGGCTCTCTCTGCCACCTGCTGCTTCCTACCACCTGTTCCATTTGCAAATCTCTTCTGCAGTATCTTTTCTCTCCTCACCCAACCCCCACTTTACCACGAGTTCCCCTCCTCACACCCTTTCCCAAGATAAACAAAAGGGCGCTCTGAAATTTCACCTACCCTGATGGATTACCTGATGACTGAACAGTGGGTCTGCCTAAACTGCACTGCAATTACCTGGGGCTGGGACACTGTAATTCTTCTCAAAGTTAACCCCAAGTACACGGTGATCCAAATAATAAGGCTCTCCCTGACCTTCAATAAATGGGAGCCTGTTCCCTGACGGTCAATAAACATCTCATGCCAGGGAGTAGGTTAGTTATATAGTTGGGCTGGGGGTTTTTTTTGTCCTGCAAAGGAACATGTTCTTCCTAATTCATTAAAAAACACAGCCATTCAGCAGCACCCGGCTAGCTCAGCCAGAAGAGTGAGCAACTCTTGATCTCCAGGTTGTGAGTTCGAGCCCCAAGTTGGGCATAGGGAGTACTTAAATAAAACAAAAAAAAACATTCAGTACAGAGACTGTAATCACTTAGAATCCTGTGCCACGGACAGGATGAATCTAACATTTTCATAATCCCCAAACCTTACAGGATTAAAAAAATTGATATATTCAGCTATAAAAGACTCTAACTTTCCATGAAGTTTAATCTGTGTTCCTTACTTTTCTTTGAGGCCCTAAAATTCTGCAGAAAAGAAAGCATAAGAGAGCACACGAAGTCGTGGGTGACCCAGCAATGGACCTCACTCAGAAAATAAGGTAAAAGAGCACATCTGACATTTCAATTGCTGCAGATCGGGTTCTAAGGTCACTCTTTCTCCCACGTTTAATGAGGGGGCACTCCCTTCTAATTCTATGAGTCGCATAAATGATAACATTAGGTTATTTAAATATTGACAGCAGCAGTGAGAAACTCAGACTTTCGATACTTTCTGGTAAGCAGCTGGGCAAACTTGAGCCCCAGGCTCCTCACCCCGCTACAGAGACACAGGCAGGCATAGCTATGTACTTGCAGAAAACCAGCCACGGCCACAGCCCGGAGCGCACACAGTCCCAGACGAGAATGGAAACAGACCCCTGTGGCCCCAGATGCACAGACACACAGACACAGAGACACTAATTCCCCAAAGCAGAGCTAATGTACCAAGAAATGGTCCTACCTGGAGAGAGAAATCTTACCCTATCCACAGAAACACTCGTTTGTCAGCGTCCGACCCACCAGCTCCACAGGGGCATCTGTACGGGGCCGGGATCGCCCTGATGCTCAGCAGTGGCCGTGTTAGGAGCCGAAGGAATTTCGACTTTTATAATCCACACAGGCTCGCCAAAATTGTATAACCACACCACCTAGTCAGAAGTTACACAACAGCCACCACCTGGTTACAAATGGTTACTACACGCTCCTGGTAGGGCCTGCTCACCATCAATGTGGCCCACATTTCATGGGGCAGGGTGGCTTGTCTATTGTGGAAACCAGGCAGTTGCTGGGATTACATTTCTCAAACCCACACAAATAAGGGAAATTAAAACCTATCTTTCTGAACACTCCTCTCCAGAGGAAGGAGTCCACCTGCACTGCTTTCAAGTTCAGTGAAGGAGTTGAGGGGGTGGGGGGAGATTCATGTTACTTCCTGGTAATGTTTCATTTCCCCAACTTGGGGCCCAGAAACATTTCCCCGACGGGGGGCTCCCAAAACAATTGTTTTCAAAGCCCAAGGACTTTCAAAGATTAAGAATACATCTCAAAGTATGATCTCTTCATTGAAATGATGGGAAAAGCAACAAGGAACTGCGCTACTGAGAGCCAGCTGCCAAAGCCTGGCAGTGTGTGGCCTCTGGCACGCAGGTCCCAGCCGCAGAGGCCACATGGAAGAGGGGAAGTGCCCACACAAACACTCAGAAAGGCAAACCCACACTGACAACCTGGTAGGAGGAGGAGTGAAGAAGCCACACCTGTGGTCAGACTCTGTCCTCTGTAGTCCTGTCTCCAGGCCAGGGCCTGCCAGGAAGCCGAGTGGCGGGCACCTGCTCCCCTGGGTGGTGCTGTAAGAGGGCGAGAACCTACCTCCATCTCCCCAACACCATGCAGGGACCACATGGCTCTGGTGGGAAACAGGCAGGCAGAAGGGGCATCTCCCAGCAGCACAGGGCATCCTGAAGATGTGATAAAGGCAGAGGAAGAGATAGGACAGCCTGGAGAACTGCAGCTCGGACAGACACTCATTTCATGAATCACCTTTGGAAAGTCAGTGGTGGGCACAGGAGAAAGATGCCACCTGACTGCAGTAGAAGCTACAGTGGAAGTGGGGAGAAGGCTGAGAGCCAAGAGCTTTAACTGTTCGGGAGCAGGAGCAGAGGTCACATGGACATAACCAACGCCTCGCGGCAACATGCCCAGGTAGACCAGAAGGCCCCTCCACTCCAAAATGAGCTGAGAGGAAAAAGCTAGAATGTGGCCTACGGGAAAAAGAATCCAGTCTCTGTATGGTGAACACAAGAACCATCCTCAGGCTGTTCTGTGAAGATTCTAGCCTCAAAAAAGTTTAACTCCAGGAACCAAAAAAAATTTTCAATTTGGAACAAAAAAGAATTAAAAAACAAAACAGTTGCTATTTTTTAAAAAAGGGAAACAGGATCACACAATTACATGAAGAAAATGGACTGACATCAAGAAGGACAGCTGTGGGTGGTAAAGAAGCAAGAGAGAGAAGTGAAAACCCAAGGAAACAGCAGAAAACTAACGGGTGGAGGACAGGTTTGAGAAACACCTAGAGATAAGGAAAAGTCCAGAAAGGAAGTAACAGTTCACAGAGGAGAACCGTGGAAAGACAAAAAGCAAAAGAGCAAAACCAGGATATGAATAACCAGTGCCCCTTGACTAGACTGAAAAAGAACAAAGAAGCCAGTCACGTAGGACTCCGTTTACATGAAATGTCCAGATTGGGCAAATTGACTGTGAGACAGAAAGTAGATCAGTGGTTGCCTGGGGCTGGGGTGGAGATGGGGGAGAGGAATGGGGAGGGACTGTTAATGAGTTTGGGATTTCTTTACGGGATGAAGAAAATGTTCCAAGCTTGACAGTGATGGTTGTACAAGTCTAATTCCTGGGAGCTGTTGCACTGCACAAGTTCAACAGCAGAACTTTGTGGTGGTGAATTCTAGCTGCACAGAACTGTTGTATAAACAATGAACAGAACAGGCTTAAAGATTCAAGAAAGATACAGACTAGAAACCAACTACTTTGAGATTAAAATCTGAGTAGACAGATTACAAAGCACGCCAGATTCATGCAAAAATCAGGGAGAAGAAACCTGTTCTTGGACACATTCTGGCAAAATAATTTAACTACAGGAAGAAAAAGTTGTAGAAACATCGAGGGAGAAGGAGAAAGTGTTAGGGTCACTTAAGTAAAGGTAATAACTAAGATGAACCCCAGGATTTTCCAAGGCAGCATGAAAATGCCAGAAGTCTATAGAAAATGAAGACAGCGAACTGAAGAAAAGAATTTTATACCTAGACAAGCTGCCCTTCATGTGGGAAAGCAAATAAATAAATAAATAAGTAAATAAATAAAATTAAAAAATTTGCAACCTCAGATATGCAGGGGCTCAGAAGGGCGGTTGGGGTGGGGGTTGAGGCTATTATTCCAACCCCCTAAGAGGCAAAATTCAGAGACATTATACACGGGGCTGCTAATCACATATACCAGCCAAAACCATCAAGGTTTCTTAAATAATGAAGAAGTTTCTTAAATAGTGAAGATCAACCTGATTATAAAACTGAACCTATATGTCAAATTATTCCCTAAGCCTATGCTAGGTTACATGAAAAATGTAACTAATAACAATAAAGCAGATCCAGCAAGATTACACTATCTGAAGACAGGGAATAAGATAATGCTTAAACCCATCTCCCAAACAAGCAGGACTTTGAAAACACCGTTAGATCTTAGTGATAATTACAGAGAAAAGGTTTTGTTTGTTTGTTTGGGAGGTGATTTATTTGTTTTTTAGTGTTTTTTTTTATTTAAAGGAAACCACTATTAAAATTTGAAACATCACAGACTATAACACAAACTAAACCTATAAATGAGTTAAATTCAAAGTATTCTCAGATGTGTCAGAATACAAATGCCAACGCCCAGAAATACACCTTAAGCAAAGTGAAACAAAAATAAAGCAACGTTAATGCTGCCTGCCTCATTATTTCTTAAATATCAGACACAATGAATTAAACAGGGGGAAAGAGGGAAAGAATTCACAACAGAAATACTATGTCAATTTTTATGTTCCAAGCATTATTTCGCTGAAATTAAGTCCACACTGGCTAACAATACGGAAGAAAGGACCAACAGTTCATAAATGTACCTTAGTGTCTCCAAGAAGATGGGGACAAGAGGGTGGAGAGACAGGGGCAAGGGCTCCATCTTCATGTGAGCTTTATTTTTTATTGATGAGAAAATGTCACCGATTTAATGGATAAAGCTAACATATTAGGTACCAAACTATGCACAACCAGAAAATAGAGCCTTCCTTCTACTGGTTAAAGAGCATTTGTGAAAACTGGCCATCATGCCAAATGAAAAGTTCAATCCCCCACAAAAAGGAGCCTTTATTATCTCTCATTGCCCGACCATAATGCCACAAGAGATCAAAAGAATTGTTAATCAACGAAGTTGTAACAACTTCCAAATTTTTAACCTTTCTCCCAAATTACTGTTGGGTCAAAGATGAAACTGAAACTGTAAAAACACCCTTACAACAAAAAAGAGTTAAGTAAGAAAATACCCTAAAGGACAAGAAATGAGAGAAAGAAAAATAGGCTAGAAAAGCAAAAAAAAAGATAAATACAGCCAAGAAGTTTCTTAAACAAGCCTCCCAAGGCCAAGGCAGATAGAGACCTTCCACTCTGAAATATATGGGTCCAGGTAGCTTCCTAGGCAAATGTCTGTAAGCACTAAGGAACAGAACTTCCTAGGCTACTCAGGTTCAGAGCACTGGAGAAGGAAAATAAAAAAAACCTATCAGCCATTTTAGAAATCTAGCATCATCCAGATCACAAGCTTGACAAAGAAAAGAAAAAAAGTTAGTATTACAACTCACATCAATGGGTAGAAGAAAAAAAACTTTTAAGATAAACAAAAACCAAAAAGGCACGGGATACAATTCAGCATCAATTTTCAAATAAAACTCTTAGCACATTCATGGGGCGCCTGGGTGGCTTAGTGGGTTAAAGCCTCTGCCTTCGGCTCAGGTCATGATCTCAGGGTCCATGGGACTGAGTCCTGCATAGGCCTCTCTGCTCAGTGGGGAGCCTGCTTCCCTTCCTCTCTCTCTGCCTGCCTCTCTGCCTACTTGTGATCTCTGTCAAATAAATAAATAAAATACTTTAAAAAACAAAAAACAACAAAAAAAACTCTTAGCACTCTCAACACAGAAGAAAAAAAGTCCTCAAAAAGAATCCCCATCTCATGCCATAGCCCTGAAAAACCCTAAGAGGTGTCCATTAAAGCCAGGAACAGAAGGAGTCTGATAGCCTCCATTACAGAAAACTGTCCCAACAACTACAGTAAGAAAAAGGTTTTGAAATACTAATACTTGGGGGGTATCTGGATGGCTCAGTCGGTTAAACACCTGCCTTGGGCTCAGGTTGTGATCTCGGGGTCCTGGGATTGAGCCCTTCATCAGGCTCCCTGCTCAGAGGGGAGTCTGTTTCTCCCTCTACTCTTCCCACCCACTCCCTGCTTGTGATCTCCCTCTCTCTCAAATGAATAAATATAATCTTTAACAAAAACAAAGTGCTAATATTGGAAAATCAAAGACAAAATAATTATTTATAGGTAATGGGTCTAACTCAGAAAAAGAGTTTAAAAACCTAGAATAAGAGGCGCCTGGGTGGCTCAGTAGGTTAAAGCCTCTGCCTTCGGCTCAGGTCATGGTCCCAGGGTCCTGGGATTGCCCTGCATCGGGCTCCCTGCTCAGCAGGGAGTCTGTTTCCTCCTCTCTCTCTGCCTGCCTCTCTGCCTACTTGTGATCTCTCTCTCCCTCTCTGTCAAATAAATAAATAAAATCTTTAAAAAATAATAAAAATAAATAAATAAAATAAAAACCTAGAATAAGATATGTCAGAAAGGTAGGGAGTTACAAAATGAAAAACAGAAAAAACATCCTTAGCACTAGCATTAACCTATATTAATTTCTCCCTTTTGTGAAGCATTGTATACACACATGGACAAGTAAACTAGGAAAGTAGGCAATACCCCAATTACTTTACAGTGGTCATCTCTATAAAGCGGGATTCTGAGTATTTCTTCTTTTTGTTCATCGATTTTCTAAGTTTTATGCCCCTCCCATTGTATTAAGGGACAAATGAGAAGCAGCTCAAATCTTAGCACCTATAAGGTTAGTAAATTTAGGAACAAAAAATCATGCAAAACAACTAAAAGGCTAAACTTAAGACAAATACTAAAAAAAAAAAAATGTTTAACTTTTCAGAAATAATTACGCATTTGAAAATATGTAATTTGATTAATGCAATCTCTAGTTTATGTTTTCCTTTTAAGGACAAAATCTAAATTGTTTTGAAAAATACCCTTCCTTATAGGTTGTGCTTACTTCTGTCTTTCCAAATAAATGTTATATACTGACATTTCAATGCTGAAAAATGTTGAAAACTGAGTAAAACAACAAAGAAGGTTTAGAATTATCAGCTGGACAAAACCTGCTCTGATTCTATAATGAGCCAACCTGGGGGTTTAAAAAAAAAAAAGTAGTTCTAGAAACACAAACAGCAAACGCATTGACTAACAGCACCCCCTAGTGTTACAAAATTTAACTAGCTCTCCGTAAAGTAAACTGGAAAATACAAAACTGTTTCAAAAAACTATTTTGAAAAAAAAAAAAAAAAAAAAAAAAAAACTATTTTGGATAATTTCAAATATACAGAACAGTAAACAGAATTAAGACACATTTCATATACAACTTATTTCCAACCATGCATTGTTTTGTGTGGCAACTTCTATATTTCATCAGAAGTGTCAGATGCCAGCAGGTGTCTCCAAGAGTTTTCTCATCAATTAATTGTTATAAAAACCCTTGATTGGGATGGGTGGGTGGCTCAGCTCATGATCCCAGGGTCCTGGGGATCAAGTCCCACATGGGGCTCCCTGCTCAGTGGGGAGCCTGCTTCTCTGCCCGCTACTTCTCCTGCTTGTGCATGCTCTCTCTGGCACTCTCGCTCTCTCTCAAACAAAATCTTTAAAAAAAGAAAATTAAAATAAACAAATAACATAAAAATGAAAAACCCTGATTTTAGGCTGGGCACAGAATGAACAAAATTCAGGAAACACTTCCCAGCCTCCTCTGCAGCTAGACATGGCCACGTAACTAAGTTCTGGCCGGTGGGATATGAGTGGAAGTAAGTCCTATTCACCACCACCCCACCCCCCACACCCACCCCCTGCTGGCTGCAAGAACCATCTTGAGCTGTATTAATCCATCAGTATGCTAACAATGGTGAACCAGTAAGAAATAAAGGTGCCAAATTACATAAAAGAAAAGAGCTTCTATTTCACATTTGGTTATATTAGAACTGCCTGAACTATACTCTTAAATAAAAACAAACAAAACAAAGCATGCGGAGACACAATCTGGCAAGACAACACATTTTGGAATAAGCCCAGTGACTAAATTCTCAAAGGGAAACAGATCAGTATGTATTTAAAACCCAGATGAATGATGATGAGCGTTATTTTCCTTCAAAGGGAGGCATCGTGGTAAAGGGTAAACATCTGGGTGAGTGAAGTAAATTCACTGTTCACCTTAAATTCGCTTCTCTGACATTTAAAGACCAGCCACTGGTTCACGGTCTCAAAGCACAGCTCCGAATGTGTGCTGACAGTGCATGCCAGAACTCCATCACTGAGAGTAAAATCAAATTTCTCCAACTCTCAAAGCAAATCCATTAGGAAGACTATAGCCTCCCAACCCCAGGTACAGGCTACAGCATGGCCTGGTCAGCACAATGCAGCAGAGCTCCAGGGTCAGCGCAAAAGCACGTCCCTAGAACCCAGAAGCCCGGTACACGCACACGGGGGTATGGGCGTGGGATTCATTAACCAGTGGGCCTCAAACGTCTTGCTCTGTAAAATAAGGGTGTTGGCCTACATCTGTGGTTTCAGCACTTCTGTTTTTCATAATGCAACAAGCATTCTCAAATTAAATCTTATTTGAGGCCTGGCGGGGGTGGGGGGAGGCGGATCATAAGTAGGTGTATGATGTCATTAAAATGGGGACTGCATACGCTTCACTGTAAAGTTTTAATACATATTTTCCAGGAAAAGCAATCCAAAAAAAAAAGTCCAATCGGTAAATCAAAGAGATCATAACTTAAAGAGCTTTGCTGACAGCAGCAAGAAAAACACCTTTACCCAATTTTCTAGCAGCAGCCTGCGAATGTTGCACTATATTGTACCGCCTCCATTATCACTCTTTGGTGATTCTCACACATCTAACAAAATGCTCTGATTTTGAATTAAAGGAGGAAAAAAAAAATAGCAAAAATCAGGGGCACCTGGCTGGCTCAGTGGGTTAAGAATCTGCCTTCACCTAAGGTCATGATCTCAGGGTCCTGGGATCAGATCCTGCGTCCGGCTCTCTGCTCAGCAGCAGAGTCTGCTTCCCCCCTCTCTCTTTGCCTGCCTCTCTGCCTACTTATGCTCTCTCTGTCAAATAAATAAATGAAATCTTTTTAAAAAATAGCAAAAAATCTATTACTTCAAGTCCTTTTAAAATATCCAATTTTAAAAATTTAATTCTTTGTGTTAAAAAAGGATATGACCTACTAATGGCTAAAACAAAAATTAAAACTAAGGTGCTACACCACATGCTGATAAGAATACAGAGTGACTGGAACGATCATACACTCCTGATGTAAAAATGGCACGAACACTTTGGAAAAACATTTTGGCCATTTCTTACAAAGTTAAAAGATACATTTACCCTATGACCCAGGAACAGCACTCCTAGCTAACTACCCAGAGAAATGAAAACTTACGTTCAATGAAACACCTGCACATAAGTGTGTATGGTGGCTTTATTTGTATTAGCCAAAATCTGGACTCGTTCACCTTTAGCCAGTGAATGGATAAACCAACTGTGGCATAACCCTATTAATGAGGTCATTCCACACCCACCAGATAAGGCCGGTAGAAAGAAGATTAATAATACCAACTGCTGGCAAGACTTGTGGATAAACAGGAACTTCCCCACTCTGTTGCCAGAGATGTAAATTGGTTCAAACTCTCGGCAAAACAATTTGGTGGCATCTAGTAGGTTGTAGACATGTTTGCACTATGATTTAGCAATGCCGTGCCCCAGCATCTTGACCCTGCTTTTAATAGTACACAACCACACATCAACAGAATATGAAAGTTCTGAGGCTCAAACAGAATTCAAAAAGAGCACTTAAAATGAATTCTATCTAGCAGCTTGAGTCAACATGCCTTGAGAACATTCCTGAATGAGCAAGCAGGCTGCAGAATACAGACCACATGACATCTATTACTTAAGGTTTTAAATCATGTAGTCAATACTGAATGTGGGACTGAATGTGGCTTTATTGGTATATAAACATGTAATACAAAAGTAAAAATACAAGGGGTGGCTCAGTCACTTGAGCTTCCGACCCTTGATGTTGGCTCAGGTCATGATCTCGGGGTCCTATGATGGCATGTGAGGCTCTGCGCTGGTTGTGGAGCCTGCTTGAGATTCTCTCCCTCTGCCCCTCCCTGCCCTCTCCCTCCTATTTAAAAAACAAAACAAAACAAAACAAAACAAAAACAAAAAACGGTAAAAATATGGGAGAGAAGGGAAGGAGAGGACACTAGCAAAGAATACAAAGAGGATATCTAAAATGTTTTTTTGTTTTTTTGTTTTTAAAGAAAGACCTAAAGCAGAGGCGCCTGGGTGGCTCAGCTGATTAAGCAACTGCCTTTGGCTCTGGCCTTTGGCTCTGGTCATGATCCTGGAGTCCCAGGATCAAGTCCTGCGTCGGGCTCCCTGCTCAGTGGGGAATCTGCTTATCCCTCTGACCCTCCCCGATCTCATACTCTCTCTCTCTCTCTCATTCTCTTTCAAATAAATGAATAAAATAAATGAAAATTAAAAAATAAAAATAAAAGAAAGACCTAAAGCAAAGACAAGAGCATGTTTAGATTTATTAAACCTGAGTATCTGGTATGAGTGTTCATCCTTTCATTTTCTTTGTATCTGAAATTTCACAATTTCACAATTAAACTCTTACCAAAGGATACACAAAACAGACACGTAAAACCTGGTACAAGTAGTTGCCTGCAAAGAACGGAGCTGCAGTCAGACAGGAAGGAGACCTAATTGCCTTGTCTGTCCTTGGAAGCTCTGTGACTTTGTTCCTTGTAGACCTACTATCCATTTTTCTTTAATTATAAATAAATTTCATGTCCTCGTCACCTCCAACCCTACCTCCCACTCAGGGGGGGAAACGTCCATCTAAAGTATTTTCATCTAAGATAAGGCAAGGCTGCTGAAGAGGCGATGGCATGTCCAGCCCTGACTGTGCCCCGGATGGGCTCTTTCGACTCAAGAGGTCATTTAACCTGCCACTGCCTGAGGGCTGGGCCACTTCTAAGACTCTGCCTTCTGTGAAAACACAAACATATCTCTGTAAACCAGGGATTAGAAGTCCTAATGATGCCACTGGGAGCAGAAAGTGGTTCTCCTGTGGCCCTGGCAGGAAAACTTCCAGGATGTATGAAAACAGTTCCACACAGACCATCTGTGGGGTTGCCTCATATCCTCCGTGGAACAAAGTGGGCAGAGATGTATACAGATAGCCGCAGTCTCTCAATACTAGCTGAGGGAGGAGGGCAGGAAGTTGAGGGAGCATCTATCGGATGACTTGTTTTCTTAATGAACTAAGAAGTGGAAGTCATGGTGGAGAGGAGAGATGGAGGAGGACACTGGAGGAAAGAGGAGTGAAAGGACTCCCGTAAGGAAGAAGAAAAAAAAAGTCAAGGGTCTGGGTGAGCCCGGAACTTGTAAACAGGTGAAGGAGAAAGTCACTCTGATACCTGGTTTCTCTCCAGCAGAGTGTAACGGGACAAGAAACATGGAAGAACTAAAAAACGGGACTGTGCCACTGAAGAAGGCTGGTAAGTCACCCAGACAGTTCATTGAGGAAACCAAGATGTCAGTAAGAGGACAGTCACATGACTCCCTGTGGCACCCACAGTGGGTACAAAGAGTGCGGAAGGGAAGAGGAAGCCAGAGAATGCCAAAGTGCCTGAGGAGAACAAGAAACAGGAGAGAACAAATGAGACCTAATGAAGGATAGGTTGTGCGCAGAGACTCCACAAGTGTCATATGGGAGAAGGCAAAGCTCAGGAGAGCTGAAGTAACTCGAAGTAAAACTGCCAGAAAGGATCCCGTGAAGGGAGGGTGAGGTTCAGAGGCCTGAGGAGCCAAGAACTCAAAAACAATGTTAGAAGAAACAGTGGGAGGAAAGGGAGCAAAACAGGGGCCAATGTTCTCATTAGGAATGGTCAAGAAGTTGGTAGATGAAGGCAAAAAGGTAAGCGAAGGGTCGGGTCACAGACTGGGGTGGCCTTCAAAATGGCAGGCATTATTGAATCCTAGAAGGATGTAACATCCAGAGAATTCCCCATTTACATTTCAGATCTTTGCCTAAATTACCAATTCCTCAGAAAATCCTTCCCAGACCCCTTAAAATCCAAATCAAATCGCACACCTCCCTTACTGTTCCCTCTAAAGCAACAACCACAATCCATACCAAGTATCCCTCGTTGTTCAAACGTATGTTCTTCCTGAGGTCACACAGTGAGGAACTCACGTTTTTCTGAACCTACATGTTTCCTAAGTTTTGGCTAACAAAAAAATACGATTTCAGAGAATGGAGGGTATGCCTAAAAATTATCCAGAGAGCTACCAGATCAGGAAGGCAGTTTTCAGGTAAACTGGCTTCAGAACACCTTGCCACACATGTTTAAAAAGTAGTCTGCCTGGGGTGGGGGAGAAGTCCGTGTGGCTGTAAGAATTCCTAATACTGTCAAAATTCCCTTTTTTTTTTAAAGATTTTATTTATTATTTATTTGACAGAGATCACAAGTAGGCAGAGAGGCTTTACTTTCTAATTTAATGTGGTTCTCACTGTATTGCTGATGGGAGTCTAGTCATGTATAAGCTTTCTTATAAAAAATGTGAAAAGTCAGGGGCCACCTGGGTAGCTCAATTGGTTAAGCAACTGCCTTCGGCTCAGGTCATGATCCCGGAGTCTGGGGATCGAGTCCCACATCAGGCTCCCAGCTCCATGGGGAGTCTGCTTCTCCCTCTGACCTTCTCCCCTCTCATTCTCTCTCTCACTCTCTCTCTCAAATAAATAAAATCTTAAAAAAAAAAAAAAGTGAAAAGTCTAGGGGCACCTGGGTGGCTCAGTAGTTAAGCGTCTGCCTTTGGCTCATGTCATGATCCTAGGGTCCTAGGATCGAGCCCCACATCGGGTTCCTGCTCAGCGGAAAGCCTGCTCTCCCTCTCCCACTGCCTCCTGCTTACGTTCCTTCTCTCACTGTCCCTCTCTGTCAAATAAATAAAATTTTTTAAAAAAGAAAAAAGAGGGGCACCTGGGTGGCTCAGTGGGTTAAGCCGCTGCCTTCCGCTCAGGTCATGATCCCAGAGTCCTGGGATCGAGTCCCGCATCAGGCTCTCTGCTTAGCGGGGAGCCTGCTTCTCCCCCTCTCCCTCTCTCTCTGCCTGCCTCTCCACCTACTTGTGATCTCTGTCTGTCAAATAAATAAATAAAACCTTAAAAAAAAAAAAAGACATTTTTTAAAAATGTGAAAAGTCTAAAAGAGCACAAATAAAATGTATCACTTATAACTCATTCAACAAATCTTAAGATTACTGAATAATTAATGTTCCTTCAGTAGGCAGGCACTTGGATAAGCTGCTAGTGGGAGTAATAATTGGTTTAACATTTCTAGATGGCCATTTAACAACATCAAAAGCTCTAAAAATACATATAGCCTCTGACCCAACAATTCTACTCTTAGTGTATTTAACAAAATAATTAAAATAGGCTCAATTTTTAAATTATGAGAACATTCACTAAAATAATGTGTACAATAATCCAAACCTGAAGGGGAAAATATTAATGCCTAAACTGGTAGGTTAAATTGTGGATACATTCTGAGGCATCTGGGTGGCTCAGTCAGTGAAGAGTCTGACTCTTGATTTCAGCTCAGGTCATGATCTCAGAGCCATAAGATCGAGCCCCTTGTCAGGCCCCACACTAGGCATGGAGCCTGCTTAAGATTGTCTCTCCCCCAGGGCACCTGGGTGGCTCAGTCAGTTAAAAGTCTGCCTTCGGCTCAGGTCATGATCTCAGGATCCTGGGATTGAGCCCCTCACCCAGCTCCCTTGCTCAGCAGGTAATCTGTTTCTCCCTTTGCCCTTCCTCTCCACTCATGCTCTCCTGTACACGCTCTCTCTCTTAAATAAGTAAATAAAATCTTTTTTAAAAATTTCTGTTACCCTCCACCCCTCTCCCCCTGCTCTCATATAGTCTCTAAAAAAAAATGCGTAGATACGTTCTCAGAACACTGTGGGGATTTAAAAACTGGTAACAGAAGTACTCACTGACATGGAAGGAAATGTGCTGAGTGTATCCCTGAGTGGAGGAAACATACATGATATCCCCATTACAGTGTGTACATACACACACACAAAATGAAGGGGAAATGCCCAAGTGTTTTGTGATTTTCTGATTAACTCCAGATGAGAGGATTATGACTTTTTGCTCCTATTTTTCTACAGTGTATGTATCATTTTAAAGATTTGGGTTTTCTATAAAGTCATCTCCACATCCAATGTGGGACTGGAACTCACAACCCCAAAATCAAGAATCATAGGCTCTACAGACAAGCCAGCCAGGTGCCCCTATTTTAATTTTTAAACCTGAAGTCATTGCCTATGGACAATATAAAGTAAATACACAGGCAAGACAAACCAGAAGGAGAAAGTACAGCACTCCAATCCTTGTAACGAGATGCTCAGCCTCTCATTTCCAAGGACTTGCTGACAGAAGCTGAGTAAAGAGACCAAAGTGTGGTCAGAAAGGAGGCGTTCTGAATGTTTTGCAAACTTACTGTGCTCAGGGACTCCTGACTTTCCTCTATTTCCTCATAGCCCTATATTCTAACTACTTCTAAAGGCTTTTGTGAGTTGTTTTTTGTTTTGTTTTGTTTTGAGAGAAAGAGAGTGAGCAAGAGAGAGAGCAGAAGTGGGGTTGGGGGGTGGGCAGGGAGCAGGCAGAGGGAGAAGGAGAAGCAGACTCTCTGCTGAGCAGGGAGCCCGATGCGGGACCTGATCAATCTCAGGGTCTTGAGATCATGGCCTGAGCTGAAGGCAGCTGCTTAATCTACTAAGCCACCCGGGCATCCCTAAAGGCTGTTTTTATCTAAAAACAGTAGTGTACTTCTTCAGATTTTTCTGGGTCATCAAATTCTTTATTTCAAAGAAATGAGGGCGCCGGGGTGCAGGCTACAGAGCTGGTGGTGTAGCCCAGTAATACAGGGTCTGTTCTGATGGCTGGGGGTGGAGACATGGCCGGGCCTGTGTTACATGTCGGTGTGCGGGTAACAATCTAAGTACGGAAAAGACTCTTTCGGTGGAGTGTGGTCATGATTACCATGGTTGTATACTCTGCCTAACTTCTCTCTTTTCCTGGTATCTGCTTTCCCTGATGGAGGGGAGCAGCTTCCATAACCTAATTTCCCTTCCCTGGAAGGTGGGAGGGAGCCAGATGTGGAAAAATCCAAAGCAAAAATTCACGGGCTGACAGCGAGCACAAGCTGAAGGTCCTAAGGGATCCAGGGGCTCCGCACTGGAAGCTCAGAACCAGCACAAGAACCTAAATAAAACTAACAGCGTCCATCTAAGGGTCTCAGAGCCAGAGGGGCATTGTAACTACTGAACTGCAAGTTCTGGTTTCGTATGGCAAAGCTGAAACAGAATAATACCTGCATTTTCGTTTAAAAAAAAAAAATTATCATTAGAAGGACTGGGACATATTTATTGATGAGATTTTTCCATACCAAAGTCAGCCAAGGACTTAGGCAATTTATCAACAGCTGGTCTTAATCCAACACTAACACACTGATTTTATAACCCATCCCACCGAAAAGGCCAGCGCTCACCTAATGTGCTTGGAGTCCCTTCATAGTAACTGTTCCATAGTAACCATCGTCCTTCCCTTCTTATGCAAGCTCCCTGATCTTCACCAGTGTTTACAAAGGTTTTTGAAAGTACCCATTTTTTCCAGTAAATATTTAATTCTCTTGTTGCAACCAATCAAACTATGAACAATGAGCATTTTATATAACATGTTTAGTTAGGAGAAAGTGGGACACTGACGTCAACAGCACACAGTCTATAAACCAAAGACTCCAGAATTACCAGATGCAGCCTCTCAAAATCAGCCACCAATAAAACACACTTCCTCACCGCTCCAAGTCTTTAATCCAGTTTCTAACCAAGTCCGTCCACATCTATGGATCAGCTTCTAAATTGTGCCCAAAATCAGACCCGGGCACCTGGTCGGCATGCTGCCAGCTCCAGGCAGAGCTGGTGCTCTCAGCGATGACTGCCCGGACAGTGAATTATCACTTGCATGCTCCGGGTAACACACTAACTGGCAGGCCTCCTCACTTCTCAGCTTTGTAAACTTAATATTTAGGATCTGTATGGGGTGGGGAGGAGGCGGGGGGAGGAATAAACCAATCGTTTGGCTAGTTTCCTAAACTGCCACGAGTCTCCACACTGATGGAAATGGATTACTGTGAGGCCATCTGCCACCTCAGTGACTGGAACAGTGAGTGAATTATAGAGACGTGATAATTATCAAACTGGGCATGAGCACTCGGAGAAAGGAACCCAAAAGGGCCAGAAACGGTGAGAAATGAACTTGGGGAAGTGGGACTTGGAGGACAGGGGGGTCAGCTTCAGAGTACAGAGTCTCCTGAGCGGTGGGCCGCCACGGAGACCAAGGTAGGCCGAAGTCTGGCAGCCTCTAGGCCACGAGAACAACTTAGCTACAGCATACAGTGGGGAGTGGAGGATGAAAACCCCTGCAGGGTCAAAGGAGTCCGAGTAAATGCAACATAGCTTTACGAAACAGGAGCTTCTGGGCAGGTGAGGAGAACACAGAGAGTCCACTGCTGAAAAATCTCAAGACGAAAGGTCAAGAAGCTACTGTGTTAATCCAAGGACAAGGATTCTGGCCACTGGGATGGTGGATGGGACAGTGAGAAAAAGGGATAGAGGGAGTGAGCTGAACGAGAAAAAAACAAAAGATCTAGTGTCAAAGAGGTCCTCTAAAGAAAGAACAAGAGTGTCTCCTTTAAATAAGGAAACGGGCTTGACAAGGCAAGTAATGAACAAAGTCTGGACATGCTGAATTTGAGCTGGGGGTGGTATGTACACCCGGCAAGCACCCATCGAAGACCAGAGATCTGAGAGAGAAGTTCTGTGCACAGAGCAGAGAAAGAGAGGTGTGAACTGAAATATAAAGACTGTAACTGAAACTGAGAGCTGAGAGACCACGTATTTCGCAGGTACTCCCCCCACAGAACAGTCTTCCCCTCACCTCCCTCATGGTTAATAAGTATTACTTTTAAGAATGGATTACATATAATTTGATACTGGCTTAAGGAAAAAAAAAAAAAACCTGCACACAGGAAAAAAGTCAAATCCACAAATGCTCACCGTGGTGTCATTAGGTGGTAGGATCAAAGATCTTCCTCCTATATTCTTGGAATTACCGTGTTTGTTTTTTGTTTCTTATTTTTTTTTTTTAATAGTAAGTATAGACTTTCTATTAGAAAATGAAAAAAAAAATCTTAATGATACCCTTTTTAGCATTTGTGAAAGCATTTATAATTGTGAATTTTAGTTTGTAAGTTAGAAATAAATAAATAAAAGTACCACCGACATAACATTCTATACCTACCATACTGAATAAGTTAGTTTTGACAAGACAACCTGTTTGAGAGAACATTTATTAATAGGAGTGTTAATTCTTGCAGTTTCCCTATAGGACAATTTGTCAAAATTTAAAATACTAAAAAATTAAGCACTGTACCCAACAATTCTACTGCTAGAAACTTACTTATGGGTATTCTCCCTAAAGTACGTACAAGAAATTTCATTGCAGTATTGTTTGTATTAGCAAAACATTTAAAATAACCAAAAGCCTATCAAGCTTTGGGATGAGGGGGGAAGTAATGTAATAATATCACTACTTAAATTGTGGAATGCTAGAAAAAAAAGAGGGCTTCCGTCTTCACCCCCAGGGTTCAGACCTGGGACCCAGACAAGGGCCTCAACTGGCGATAAGTACTCAAATTTTAATGACAAAAAAAGTCAAAAGCATATAAAGGAAAATGAAAATATTTACTTCCTACCTTATCACTACCTGTTAGTAGCAAGACTTTCCCTGATTTCTCCTTTAATCTGCTTACAAGGAATTTGGCCTAAAGCAGTCCATTACCTTATCATTAGCATTAATGGAACTATTAATTATTCCCACGATTGCATTTAGACTGTCGGGGACATGTGCAAAGACAAGGTCAAGCACAGATGAATTCTAACACTAAAGGGCTGTCAGCACATCGTGAAATGCAGAACGAGAAAGACTGGGTTTCAGACGCACCTAAATGCCACGCCGTGGACCTGTCCATATGCTTTCCGTTACAAGCCGCTGAGCTACATTTCCTCGTGCTGCTGAGGTCCAAGCTCGAAACCACAGGGGGATCCCGGTTAGCAGAGTCAAGACCTAGCTAGAGAAAAACAGATGGTAAATAAAAACAGAGTAATAATGAACCTACCAGGAGGCACTCCGCATGAATGGAGTCTACTACTCACTCAGCTGTGGCCAATCCTAGAACCTGTTCTATGACACGCTCATTCTGAAGGAGCATCTAGGAGGCCCCAGCCAGGCCCTGGGCAGGATCACACACGGCACCTTCTTGCCCTTCAACATCGGCTCTTCATCTGCACTTTATATTTTGGAAGATGGTATTTTAGAATACATGGGAAAAGCAATTTTGTACTTAGTTGGGGTTTCTTCCTTGATAATCTTTGAAACTCCATATTCCCTAGCATAAGACCTCAATTTTTTACCCAAAAAAAAAAAAAAAAAAAAAAAACTTTTTACATACTTCTCTAGTGTTCTCTAGTGCTCACTGTACTAAGTACCTCTTAAAAATCTAAGATTTTACTTCTTTGAGAGAGAACAATCTCAAAGAGCAGGGGAGGAGCAGTGGGGAAGGGAGAGGGACAAGCAGATTCCACCAAGCACAGAACCCCACGCAGGGCTCAATCCCTTGACCCTGAGATGATCATGACCTGAGCCGAAACCAAGAGTCAGATGCTCAACCGATGGAGCCACCCAAGAGCCCCAGGGACCTGTTAAAATTAATAAAGGGATGGGGCACCTGGGTGGCTCCATGGGTTAAGCCTCTGCCTTCAGCTAGGTCACGATCTCAGGGTCCTGGAATCGAGCCCCACATCGGGCTCTCTGCTCAGCGGGGAGCCTGCTTCCCCCTCTCTCTCTGCCTGCCTCTCTGCCTACTTGTGATCTCTGTCAAATAAATAAATATAATCTTTAAAAAAATTAATAAAGGGAGACATCATTAATGTGCAGTGGGAAGAAAGCAGGGGAGCCTATAAGGGGAAGCCAGTAAAACTCAGTCAAGCACAGGAAGAATTGTCAATCACAGACCCCAACAGAAGAATCTCAACAGGAAAGAATCATCAATGATGGGCCTCAAAACAGAAAGACAGTACTCTGCAGCCCCTACAAGAAATCTGCAACCCTGGCCAACTCAGCCCATGACAAGCCACCATCACCCTGAACTAGTGTCTTCCTCCAACAGGCTTTGCTACAAAGCCACCCCTCCCAACTTCTTCCTTCTCCATAAAATAATCTTCCTCTCTGCTGTACCTGCCTATGGTTTGTCCATGGTTTAATGTCCCAAATAAACTCATTTTTGCTGGTAAAAAACTTATTTTGAAGGCTAACATTATTTGGTGATTAGAAGTGGGATCCAGAAGACTGCCAACAACTCCAAGGCTGATGAACAAAAAGGTACCCATATCCACAGAGCTACCTGAGCTCACTGCTTTCTCGCCAACCCTAGAACTTGAATGTAATTTTTCTCCTGGATTTTGAGCTCCATTCTGTGTTTTAAGCTCTCTAAGAATTATTTGGCATCTGTTTTAAGGCTTTGTTCTTTATAAGAATGCTCATTTGGCCTTTGGTCCAGCTCCTGTTATGAACCAGGCTACTCCGACTGAAACTATGCTAGCCTTTTACCCAACTTCTTGGGAACAGGGAATATTATCAGGAATCTAAAATTGCTTGTCTACAAGATACAATTTCTAGACTAACGGAGGCAAACAAAGAGAGAAGAGGGCTTCTGAGGCCTTTTTCGTTCCTGTCTTCTATGTCTCAGGATGTGCAGCAGCTGTCTTGTGTTCACTCCTGAACTTCCCTTTTCCTCTGAAACTCTCCCCACTCCCTCCTTTCCTGAACGTAATAAAAACTGCCCCTTTAAAGTTAAGTCTTCTGAGGATCTGAAAATCCAAATCTCTTATGTACCCTGGACCAAGGCCAGACTACGCACCAGAGTTGAAGAGTTTCCTAAAGTGACTCAGAACTCACATTTGCTAAAGAATTTAACACACTTATTCCAACTTACCACCCCGGTTTCTAAGGTTTGTATCAGCCAGGCCATGAGCTTGTTGGGGAGGACCACGCCAAACGCTGGATGAAATTAGCCCCATGAGAACATCCTAAAACATGTAAAGAAACAAACCCCTAACTTTGGCAAGATCCTAGAACGCTCGCCGGAAATCTCCACCAGGCAATTACAGTAGCTTTTCCTAAGCCTGTTGACTGGAACAGAATTCAGATTTGCACACAACAGCCTGATGACCTCATGGTAACTACTATAACCAACTCCAAAGTGTCTCCAGGGAAGATTCTGGTCTTCCTTTAGAAGCTGAATCCACCTGGGTAGCATTTAGCATTTACTAACAGGCTGAACCAGGATCTTTTAGTTGAAGGAGCAGCATGGAATGGGAAACTGTGTCCACTCCACATTTGGCTTGGCAAACCAGTTCACTCACACCCACAAGGGCCACCTGAAAGACCACGAAAACTCTCAATTTTCAACTCTGGCCAATGACGGCCCCTAAGCAGACCAAAACCCCTTGGTTTCTGCTATAGGTGCAAAGGGCCAGGGCAATGGGAAAAAAGACTGTTACAAACTAAAGCATTCCAGAAGCCTTCAGCCCTCTTGCCAGCCTTTCCAACGTCCTCCTAATTCCCAGCAATGGGGCTCCAAGGACCTACAGGGGCTCTTCCCAGTCCCCACTCTTAATTGGCCTGAAGAAACCACTCTCCAGACTGAGAATGAAATCTCTTTGTCTTACTGATCCCACAGCTACATTCTCCGTGCACTATACCACTCCTGGAAAGCAGGTCCTGCAGGCAACAGAGCACGAAAACAGCCCAAATAGTTGGGGGGGAGAAGGAGGTTTCTCTCATAAACCTCAAAGGTTCCTGTCTCTGCACCTATTCCTTTTTGGTTAGACCCTTGGAGAGATTCCCACCCTTTTCTCCTTAGTTTCTCCACCCCATTCATTCACTGGGACGATTTCTTAGAAAAGTATTATGCCAGAATTTCTCCCAAAAGAAGGAAATTACTCTAGAATCAAAACTGCCGGGGAGCCTGGGTGGCTCAGTGGGTTAAACCTCTGCCTTTGGCTCAGGTCATGATCTCAGGGTCCTGGGATCGGGTCCCACATCGGGCTCTCTGCTCAGCGGGGGGCCTGCTTTTCTCTCTCTCTCTCTCTGCCTGCCTCTCTGCCTACTTGTGATCTGTCTGTCAAATAAATAAATAAAATCTTTACAAAAAAAAAAAATGCCAACCAGGTGGATTAAATGAACCTTTAGCCTCTTGTTTGCTCCATTTCTGACAGCACGATAGGGGAGTCTGGGGACATGGCTCATTTGTTCCCATCGGGTCAGCTGCCACCCTCTTTATGGGCAGATTCCTCAACTGATACTGGCAGGATTCACAGCATGCCTCCCACCAAGATTCAAACAGATCCCTCGCCACCTCTCTCCAGAACAAATGCCTTATAAATAAAGAAGCCCTTTAAGGCATCAAGCCCGGAGTAGGAGACCACAGACTCAGGGCCTTTTCATCCCCTGTGCTAGGCCCTGGGAGCCCCTACTTTACCTGTGAGAAGACCCCTGGCCCAGGATGGAGGCTAGTCCAGGACCTCAGAGCAATAAATAACATTATCCCTGGGCGCCCTGTTGTTCTCAACCCCCACACACTGAAGTCCATTCCCACTAAAAACAAATCCTCCTTCCCTGTAATTGTCCTATATAGTGCACTTTTAGTATTCCGGTTCATAAGGACAGTATCTTCTTGCTTTCACCTGGGAAGAACAGTAATAAACCTGGACAGGAAAGCCCCAGGTTGC
Organism: Martes martes; assembly: GCF_963455335.1. Classification (NCBI taxonomy): domain Eukaryota; kingdom Metazoa; phylum Chordata; class Mammalia; order Carnivora; family Mustelidae; genus Martes; species Martes martes. Next base: position 30,046,213 of record NC_137896.1, read on the forward strand.
ACAGGCAGTCCTTCTTAATTCCTTATAAACCTTAAAAGCTGATTTGGAGGATATAAAGTTTCCTGCAGGCTCTAGTTGGTTACAATATGTATTATGTTCTGCTTTTCTGCTCCCTTTCTCAAATCTCTTCACAGGAGACAGCATTCATCTGTTAAAAACTTTTGGCCTCAAAAGGACATAAAATTGGGACACCTGGGTGGCTCAGTCGGTTAAGCATCTGCCTTCGGCTCCACTCAGGATCCTGGGGTCCTTGGATTGAGCCCCTGCTTGGCAGGAAGCCTGTTTCTCCCTCTCCCTGCTGTGTTCCCTCTCTCGATGTCTTTCTCTGTCAAACAAATTAATAAAATCCTTTAAAAAACAAAACAAAACAAAAGGACATAAAGTCTTAAAGACAAATTGCAGCTTGCACAAACTCCGGTTCATCTTAGGGCACCTGATCTCAGAACAAGGACTACATTTAGACTCAGGTTGGTTTCACAGCATCCTGAACTTCCCAAAACCTAAACTAAGTGCCAATTACGAAGTGTTTTTGGACTGGCTGTCTGCTGTCGAAACTGAGATTCCAAACTTCTTACAGCTCAACCATTGTATGCTTTACTTGAAAAATGACAAACTTGACCCTGTCATTCAGAAAGATCGAGAAGACCTAGCTTTGGAGACTTTAAAGAAAAGCCTAATAAAGCCTCCTGCCCTCAACATCCTAATGATCAACTTCCCTTTTCCTCATTGTTCGTGAGAAGGAAGAAAATGCCTGGAGTACTTACCCAAAAATATGGGGGACCATCACTGACCCACAGGGTAGGAGAGCCAACCACTGGAGCCTGTGCCCAGGGATGTCCCTTCAGCCCCTACCTCAGAGCCATTCCTGTCACTGCCCTTCTGGTTCAGGCCCGTGAAGTAAGAATCTCAGGATTCCCCCTAACCAAGCTTCTGCTGCCTGCAGAAGCCCCCCTAAAATCTCACCACACTCAGCACCTCAGTCAGCCGCCTCACCTCCTAGGAGATCCCCCTGCTACCTGCTCGTCACAGAACTCCTTCTCACTGCCATAACCTTAATTAAGCCTGCGATTCTCCTCTCCTCCTTCATGGAGGAGACCCCTCACAACTGCCTGAGACCGACAGATCACCTCTTGACTTCCTGTGACAATTCCTAGCAAACTCCTCTAACCAAGGTGGATTTTTCGTGTTTTACCAATGGTGCTGGTTTAGAGGATGAGAATGACAAGTACCATGCTGGGAATGCTAGTGTGGCCCCTCTGGAAGGGACCGAGGCAGCACTTCTACCTTTAGCTACTTGAGCCCCACAGGCTGAGTTTCATGCTCTCAGTCAAGCTCGTACCTTGACCTTGTACCTCAAACCACAAACATTTATACCCACAGCTGGTCTGCCTTCAGGTAGCTCAGCACTCTGGAATGTTACGCCAATAATGTGGTACCCTTACCTCCAAGGGGGATAAGATTAAAAATGGCTCCTAGGGTTAAAATTCATTAAATGCCATATTTTTGCCAGCTGCTCTTTTACTGAACTTCCTGGGCATTCCAGATTCAACTCTCTGGAGGCCGAAGGAAACCACCCCACGATACTGCCACCAAAACACTGCTCTCAAAGAAATCAAGAGCCAAACCTCCTTCACAGTTCAATGAGATGCTCTCCCAAATGAGGCTTTTGAAAAACTGACCAGAGACACCTGATAACTGGCCCCCAGAACAGGAAAAACAATACTGGGAATCTAATCATTGTTGCTTTGATAAAAAAATAAACTGTGGTTTGGACCAAATAACCTTGCCCAATTCATGAACCAATACAGTGGGGAGATATAAATAAAGCCACAATAGTGCCTACCTCACCTGCCCCACGTGTCTAAAACACAAAGCAAAAAATTCGTTCACACCATTCACTTGAAATTTCCGAAGGGGCCATCAAGGTTTGGCAAATGGATTTCACAGAGCTACCCCCCCACCTCGCAGATTTAAATATGTTTTAGTCATGTTTCTTATGTTTTCTCCCTGGACCACCGCTGTCTCTTGCACCCAAGGCCACTGCTGCTTCTGTAGCTAAAATTCTGTTAGAAAAAAAAATCATCCCCATGCGGAGAACTCCTCTTTAATGTCACAGTGATGGAGGAACCCATTTTAGCAGGCAGGTGCTTCAGCAAGTCTGCGTCGCTCGGCCAGTTTTACAACACTTCTGCCCTCAGACTGGTCCAATGTGCTAAGGGCACTATTAAGATTCAACGGGCAAAATCGGGAGAGACCTCCCCTATTATCTGGGCCTAAAGCACTGCCATTGGTCCTTGCTAACTCAGACCCAGCCCTTCAGACTTTGACCCTCTGAAATAACCGGAGAACGACAGATGCCCTCGGCCCCTGCCGCCTTTGACCCATGGTTGATAGAGATACACTTGAACTGTGTAAAAGCCTCGCAGCTCCTGTTGAAAATAACCAGGCACTGGTAGAGCCGTGTTTTCACCACGCACTCTGGAGAGATGAAAACTTCAGAATCACACCTTGCACCTGGAAATTTCATCTACAGTAAAAGACTTCCAGAAAGACTCTTCAGCCTCCCTAGAAAGACCCCTCCTAGGTGCTAACCCACCCACGTGCTGCCAAACCCCAGGGAACAGACGTGTTGCATTCACACAACCTGTCGAAAGTCAGCAAACCCTGATTGGACCTCCACACCACCTGCTGACCTGAAAGTAATGATTTCCTGGAATTGAGGCAGATACATCTGATGAGACTGCTTCCCCCAAGATGTCCAGCCCTGGCCTGTTAGAAGGTTCAGGATTCACAAAGTCTCTTTTTCATCCAGACTATTAACAGAGTCTAGATTCTAATCCAAAACTCATGGTTTCTGAATTATCGACTTTACCGTATTATTACATTTGGTTAGAACAGTTCTTTCGAGATAACAATACTGTTTTAAAGTATCTGCAGAGTTTTGCTGTTTTGCAAAAAGCCCACCAGCTATTGCTTCATATTTATACCTGCACTGTACCTTCCCAAATGAACTCAGTTCATTCTTAAAAGGGCTCCTGTCATATTCATTATTCTGTTTTCATGACTGGCTCAAAGGGGTGACTTCTAGTAGGCATACAGGACTCTGGGTTTGCCTCCTATAGAGGGAATTTTCTCCCCTAAATTGCAATCAGTGCCAATGAATATTTGTAGTTGGCTCCTTTCAAAGATTTTATTTGAGTAATCTCCACACCCAGCAAGGGGCTCAAACTCACAACCCCAAGATCAAGGGTTGAACGCTCCACCAACTGAGCCAGCCACATGCCCCTAGATGGCTACTTTCAGATCTAGGATTCTGGTTTAGAACCATCACACAAGGGTGCCTGGGTGGCTCAGTGGGTTAAGCCTCTGCCTTCGGCTTGGGTCATGATCTCGGGGTCCTGGGATCGGGTCCCGAGTCGGGCTCTCTCCTCGGTGGGGAGCCTGCTTCCTCCTCTTCCTCTCTCTGCCTGCCTCTCTGTCTACTTGTGATCTCTGTCAAATAAATAAAATCTTAAGAAAAAAAAAAAAACCCCATCACAGAATTTGGAACTGTCATGTTACTTTTGATTCTGTACTTGTTGCCTGTCAAACTTTTGTAAAAATGACATACCCAGGGGCACCAGGGTAGCTGAGTCGGTGAAGTGTCTGCCTCTGGCTCAGGTCACGATCCCAGAGTCCCAGAATAGAGCCCTGTGTTGGGCTCCCTGCTGGGCCGGGAGCCTGCTTCTCCCTCTCCCTCTGCCTGCCGCTTCCCTTGCTTGTGCTCCTCTTTCTGTCAAATAAATAAATAAAATTTTTTTTTAATTAACATACCCAATAAAGAGACAATCTCCAATGCTTACAATCTAGATAACTATGCACTAGAAATGGGAGACGCCTGAGAGTTCTCCCTGCACCCCCTCCTTGTTACTCAAAAGTGACCTCAGTAGGTTTCCAATCTGTAGAATTTTCTCCCAGTGTGGGACATGACACACAGGAAAGGTCCATCCTAGCACGGAGGGGCAAAAGCCACTAAATTAGAAGAATCTGACTACTGATCAGTAATGCTTTTGGAGAAAGATCTCAATCAAAAGGGGAAAATACGAAAATTTATAAAGGGAAACTTCGCTAAAGTAGAGTCAGGAGGTTAGAAGGGGGGAGCCAGTACCACTGAATGCCAACTGTAAGAAGAATTGTAAATTACAACCCCAACAGAAGAATCTCAAGAGGAATGAATCATCAATAACAGGCCCCAAGAGGAGAAAATGTACATAGTATCTCATCTAAGAAATTAACCACTCCTGCAATTCAGCCAAAGACAAACCCTCACATCACCCTGAACTCCTACTTTTCTCCCAAGGATTTCTGACTTCCTCATTCTCCATAAAGTAACCTTTTTCTCCTTTGTTTGTTGGCCATAGCTTTTATGTCCAAAGTTGCAAATCTCGGTTAATAAACCCAAATAAACCCACAAAATAACTTTTATTTTTCAGGTTAATGTATCATACCTGTGCATTTTATTTTTGCAACCGCCCCCGGAATGACTGGGCCCACACTTTATAAGTAAGAAAACCAAGAGGGGTGAGGCCTGGTCAAGGTCCTGGAGCTCCTATGAGATGGACAAAATTGAGGTCAGGGACCATCACACCTATGACGTCTGGGCTTTATGACTCTACACTGTGTTCAATGTCAGCACCACAATACCCCACCAGTGCTGTTTGTGGTGAAACAGAGAGAAGATGTGATTACTTAAAAATCACCTTCTTTTAAAGCCTCTTACAAATGTATTGTGAGGGTGCTTATAGAAAAAAAAGCTGGCTCGTACTCTATTTATTAAGCTGGATTACCAACAGGTACACAGATGTTCATTTTATTGTTTTACATACCCTTATACCTGTGCATAGGTTTCACAATAAAAACGAACCCAGAGCCTGACCTGGGGCAGCTGTCTCTGGAACACCAGTCAGGAGTCTGGCCCACCAGTGTAAAGAAAAACACAGGTGAGTTTAGTCAGATACCAAGTTTCCTGTTAGAAAACAGTTCCAGGGGCGCCTGGGTGGCTCAGTGGGTTAAGGTTCTGTCTTTGGCTCAGGTCATGATCTCAGGGTCCTGGGATAGAGCCCCATATCAGGCTCTCTGCTCAGCAGGGAGCCTGCTTCCCCCTCTCTCTCTACCTCCCTCTCTGCCTGCTTGTGATCTCTCTCTGTGTCAAATAAATAAATAAAATCTTTACCAAAAAAAAAAAAAAAAAGTTCCACTGCAAACTTTTTTTTTTTTAAATACTCCAACTTTTTCTACTGTTTGTTCAGGAGTGAGTTAGCATCACAATCACTGATGGCCTTGAGGCAAATAAGCATACAAATGCCATCAGACTTGTATCAGTCCAGCCTTCAGGAAGCCTCCAGGGATCCTATTTTTTTTTAATTTCAGAAACTAAACATTGGTCTTTTGCTGTTTGGGGACAAAAAAATTACTACTCAGTTTGAAATAATGAGCATATGAATGGAGAAACTGTTTTTCTCTTGCTAAAACGTTGCATTCCGGGCGGAAGAGAAAGGTAATTTATTTCCAAAAATAAAATCTTCATCTTCATAACCATAAATCCATTCTAAGCTATGTTTATTAAAAATTTAAAGATTCAGAAGAAAAGCACCAAGGCAACATCCATCAGTGAAGATTATGTCAAGAAGAGGAATAATGGAAATACCAGGGAAAAAAGTAACCAAAGAAACGCATAAGAAGAACAGCTTATTTTCAGTTAAACTGAAATTATGTACGTTGTCCTTTGAGAAATGCAAGTTGCACAGTATGTGTAGTATAATCCCATTTTTATTAAAAGTATAATTATACAGAACATATTTGTGGACATAAGAAAGGGCTGGGAAGGATAAAGAGCAAACTGCCAGGAAGTACAGGGTGGTAAAAGAGGCCCATGTGACTTTTAAAATTTGTTTTATCCAATTCTGACAAGTTAGAATTATTTTCCAACATGTGTATGCTCTTTCATAAATCCTTTAAAAGGCTAAAAAATATTAATTAAGAAAAAAGCTTCCATGAGGGCAAAGCTGCAAATTACCAAAATGTCACTTTAGCTTCAAATCAGAGAAAAATTGTCAAGGGACAAGGGCAAGTACTATGACCCCATGAAGATTTGTTTTTGGAAAGTATTTTTTAAGCTGATTAGTAAAACCAGGGTTTGGAAGGACTGGCTTTCTACTCCACTAGACTATCAGACACCAAAACACAAAATCGGGTCAGAAGTTCTAATACTGGAAAAATACCAGTGTATTCTTGAGAGAAAAATTAAGCAGGAGGAGCCACTCAACAAAAGCAAGACTGAGTTATCAGTGTGCATCCTTGAACTTCTGTCCCAGCACCAGTCAGCACCCTTCCCCTTTGTATGCCACCACACTCTGGAAATGTGAAGATCTGCCCTTTGCACACAGGGTTACAAGGCTGAGATCAAAGCCAAGGCCCCTGTGAGCAGTTCAGAGGAAACATCACTTGCAGCTCAATGACGTACCACCTGACTTTCCCCTGTAAAGGCCACTCTGAACGTACACGAAAATATTTACAGCTCTTCTCTAGTTTCTTAATTGGGATATGCAAAAGTACTAAATGCTACAGTTTCCAGGTTTTGATTTCACAGAGGGGAAAAAAAAAAAAAAAACACAAAATTTTGGGGGGCGGTGGTGAGTAACAGACATATATATAGAACTGTTATCTTTATATTTTACCATTTCCTTAAAAAAGGATGTTAATACTTCAGAAGCAGGAAGGACATAGTCCCGGGGCCAGTACCATTCTCAGGCCAGAAACTGAGCAACCAAATCATTTTGTCAATTCCATAGATGCCAAAAAGGCTGACAAAATACCTACTCCGAAATCAAAAAACAAGTAACAAACCTCTTCCATGAAACTTAAAATACTTGCTGAACAGGACAAAGGCTATCTTGTGAAAACGAGGGCAAAACACAAGATATTATGTACTACTTACTCTTCATGCTCTTACATTGAGTTTGTATTTTGTAACTGACTTAAAAGAAGCACATGTATGTACCCAAAAATTTAGGCAAAATGGGCAACTTTTTTAAAACATTTTTTTAAAATCCTGAACAAGTAACAGTACACAAATAGAGAAAACTACAAAAACAAAGAATTGTGCTCAAAAAAAAGATGCCAGGCTCAAGACAAATTTACGGGCCAGTTACATCCTAACCTTCCTGGTAACGAAATAGGAAATGGGAAACCTTCCCAATTCCTTCTGGGAAAACTGACAAGCTAACAAAGAAAGCACAAGAGAAGAAAACTGTATGTTAAATTCACTTGCCAGTCCTGGATTTTTTTTTTTTTAACTTTTGCATATTTGACATGCAAAGAATGACATCTGGTTTCAATCTTGACTTCTTTGATCCATGCGTCTATAGTTCTCTTATGAACTGTTAAAGTGCCTTTTGTCCATTTTTTTCAGTAGGTTTGATTTTTTTCTTATTCACTGGTAAGAGCTCCTTACAAATTATGGCCATTAACCGTTTGTCATGTTGCAAATATTTTCCCCCAGAAAAAGTAAAAGACTGCTTTTTCCTTTCTGTTTATATCACTTGAAATAAAGAACAGCTTTTTCACCTTCCTAAAGTCAAATCCCATATCTTTTTGCAATTGCTTCTAATACTTTTGTACTTAGGAAGCCCCTCCCCATTCCAAGATGAGAGAAATATTCACCTTCATTTTCATCTAGATGTTTTTGGTCAAAATAACTTTTAAATGTTTAACATCCATCCCTTTAAAAATGCATATCCAGGAGCACCTGGGTAGCTTAGCTGGTCAAGCAGCTGGCTCTTGGTTTCCGCTTCAGTCATGATCTCAGGGTCCCTGGATGGAGACCTGTGTCAGGTTCCCCACTCAGCAGGGCGTTTGCTTGAGATTCTCTCCCTTTCCCTCTGCCCCTCCCCCTGCTGGTGTGTGAGCCCACCCACCCCCACCTCCCCCACTCTCTCAAATAAATCAATTCTTTAAAAAAATAAAAATAAAAATGCATATCCAATAAAATAATTGCTCTAGGAAAATAACTAGATGAGTATAATTATATTTACTTTAGTTATAGAATAAGTCGATATTCAATATTTAAGGGCTGGCTAACTAAATTATGACAATAAAATGCTTTACAATAAAACACTACAAAAGCCATTCAGGAAAACAGTCCCGCTCTGTTACTAACTCGGGGGAGGGAGGGAAGAGGCAGAACACCCTCCCCATTTTTATATAAAAACTGTTTGTTTGGTAAACAGGCAGTCTAGATAATTAACCTAAATATTAACAGTGATCCTCCCTGAGTGTCAGATTGTATGTGGGGTCCTATTTCTTTATGCTTATCTGTTTTACATTATTAATGAACATGTATTATATTTGCGATTAGAAAAAAAAGCTTAAAATTCGTAAATATACATGCAAAACAAGCCAATAAAAATAATTGTGCCCACATACTTAAGTTGCAACCGTCTTTCAAAAAAATTAAAAATGCCTTTCCTTTGCTTAACACATTTAATCCCATATTACAAATAGGATAATAATGACTTAATTCAAGAAAAATGGAGGGTTGCCAATCTTCCTTAATTACCCAAAGATCTAAGGAGTAATGTCTGATTTATACTCATGGCAAAATGACTGAATTAAAAAACACAGCCCAATGACAATTATCAGTGGTAATAAGTCAAGCTCAGCTAACAGAAATGGTTCCATTTTTCCTTAATAAACTGTGCCTTAGCACGTGAACAAGTACAGCTAAGTTCAACTAAGCTGAAAAGCTAACCCCAAAAGCTTCCCATCAGACTGGACGTGCCTTTATCCTCTAAAGCCTCAATCTCTCTCTGAACAGCCCCATTCTCTGCCTGCTGGTGTGGGGTGCTTGCTCCTTGACCCACCCAGACTTGGCAGCTCAAGGGGGCTCCCCTGTTATTGCTCCCCCCTCCTGAACCCATTTCCACGGCCTAATTACTATGGAAGACAGGAATAATTCTGGAGTAGAACCAGGAGTGTGTGTGAACAGGGATGACAAGATCCCCTCAGGGACCTGCTAACCCCAGAACTCCTGAAAACTTTTCCAGTGTCCCAGAATGATCACAATTAGATAATCCCTGTCATCAGAGTGAAGTGACTCAGGGTCAGAATTTTGAACTCAGAACCAGGAAGACCTGGAGATGGTCATGCGGAGGTCTCAGACAGGCCACTTCTCCCCAGATGTACCTCAGTATCCTCAGAATGAACACAAAAGGTCGATTAGAAAACCCACAGACTCACCAGCCAAGGGAGGGAGGGGCACAGAGGGAAAGCAGGGTCTCACACCCAGCCAAAAGCAGCAAGAGAATAGATACCAAACCGGTCTCATTTCCCACGAGAAACTGTGGAGAGGGAAACAATGTGTGGATAGGCACAGAGAGCCCAGAGCACCTTCTCTTGAGTCCTGTGCTACACGTGTTATTAAAATCCCGCCCACGACCTCAGCAGTTAACAAGACTAATAGAGACTAAAAACTAGTTAGGACAAACGTTTCTAGAGACCTGGAATACAGACCAAGTCCATATTTTAGAAAAAGCCTAACGGATATAATTAGAAATAGTTACTAGAGGCTATTATTTAAGTATGATGCAAAAGTCCCCATTTTTTTTAATAGTACCGGCACAAAAACAAGGAATGAAAGCTCAAGAACTCCATCAACCCCAAACGGACACCATACATGCCCAAACAGAAAAGTACGAAACACCAGAAGTGTCGAAATTTAAACGTGGAGTAGAAAGCTTGTCAATGACCTCTAGCCCCCCTTTCTGGCTCTTCAGAATAACAGCACCCAACTTCCAGGTGCTCCCACTTAAAGTTCCCATTTATTGGGACCAGGGTGGTGAAAAATCTTCAAGTTCATATCTAACTTTTTAAAATTCAGCTGATTATTCCTATCATACTTTGAAAGACAAGCAGATTTGAAATCTAAAAAACCTTTTAAGCAAGATCACATTCTGACAGATTTTTATTCATCTTTAAGAAAAACGCTTTGTTTGAAACCTTAGAGTCTGAAAAATGAGTTTTGTTTTTTTTGTTTGTTTGTTTTTTTTAAAGCTAAAGCCCTAAAAATGATCTATAAATAAAACTTCCTGGAGGGCGCCTCAGTGGCCCAGTGGGTTAAAGCCTTTGCCTTTGGCTTGGGTCATGATCCCAGGGTCCTGGGATCGAGCCCCGCATCAGGCTCTCTGCTCGGCGGGGAGCCTGCTTCCTCCTCTCTCTCTCTCTCTCTCTCTCTCTCTCTGCCTCTCTGCCTACTTGGGATCTCTGTCAAATAAATAAATAAATAAAATCTTTTTAAAAAAAAAACACTTCCTGGATACATCATAAAATAACAAGACAAACTGGGAAACATATTTGTGACATTTACTAAAATGCTAATATCCTTGCTATAAAAAGAACTGCTATAAATCACCAGGAAAAAGACGGAACACAAGGCTAGAAAAATTGGTAAAAGAAATAAATAAGCCAAACAAAATATAAACGGCCCCCAAAACTCAAAAGTGTTCAAACCCCACTAGTTATCAAAGAAAAGCAAAATAAATTTAATGATTCTATTCTTTGCCCAAATTGGTTTAAAAAAAAGGGAGGGGGGAGGAAAGTTTAACCATAACAATGATTCCCAGTATGTTAACCTGGATACAGTAAGTATCCTGTATATATGTTATGTAACAAAGCATTAAAAATGCAAATGATGTCCTTTCCCAAAAGGTAGCCTAAAGAAATAATCTGAAAAATGCACCCAGATTTCCATACAAGGCTGTTCACTATTGTGTTGTGTTCACCACAGCAAAAAACGGCTCATAAGCTAAATGCCCAACAATAGAAGGATTTGTCAAATAAAACATGATGCATTCAGCACAAATGAGCTGTTAAAAGCCATGTTTTAAAGGGCTATTTAATGATTTAGTCATATGCCTAAGGTACATTGCTAAATTTTTTAAAAAATGGTTTAAAAAGCCCTTCTATCTCTATTTCAAGATACGAATATACACATGTGCATATGTACAGGTACACAAACAAAAAATTTTACTTTCAAGTAAATTGGGAAAAGAAATATTCAATGAGTAAAGCAAGCTATTTTGTGTGTTTCCACCAGTCTTAATATTCCTTAATATTCTGAGACAGGACTCACTTTCAGCTATTTTCCAGTAATTCTGACTTTAATTCTGATCAGTTCTGACCAACAGCCTCATATACTTCAATAATAACTAACCAATAGTTTCAGGATTCTTTATACAACAATCCCTAAAAGAGTCATGCATTTCCTGCATATTCTTCTCAAATCAGTCCATTTCCTATCGCAGAAAAGCAAAAGACACAAAAATTCCTGAGAAAGGACATTCCCCAGGAACTGCTCTATCCTTGCCCTCTCTACAGACCACTGACAACTACACACAGCCAGGAGAAAGTCAAAAGCGAAAACCTTTTATTTCTTGGGAAAACAATGTCAGCGCTCAGTTTAAATGAAGAAAAAGCACACGGACCTCTCTAGCATGAGGCTCTGCAGCTAACATTATGCACACTTCATCCCACAGTACGTTCAGTCAACTAGGCAGAGGCTCTAAAAGGGGCAAATAGCTGCACTTGACTTCACTTAGAGCAACAGTTCCCAACCCTGGCTGCACACTGGAATCTCCTGGGAATTTTTTTTTTCTTAACCCCAATAGTTAGGCTATACTCCTGATCAAGTGTACCTTAGCTTCTCAGATGAGACCAGGCAGCTGTCATTTCTTAAAGTTCTCCAGATGATTCCAAATTGTTGTCAAGGTTGAGGACCACTGACCCAAGGCATGGTTTACAAACAATAAATTAACAACCCACGAACATGAATAGAGAAATCAATTCAGGGAGCTGGGGCCAGCAATTATTTTAACTAAAAAAATTTAATAAAAGAATGGAATGGGCTAGAATAAGCTAGAACATAAGATGCACTGCTCCTAGTGCAAATAGATAATATCTCATGAAATTTTTCAGTTAAAAATATGTAGTTTTTGGCAATACTATCGAGACTGATCTACAGATTCAATGCAATCACTATCAAAAATCCCATCTGCCTTTCTGGCAAAAATTGACAAAATGATCCTAAAATTCAAATAAAAATGCAAAGGACCCAGAATAGCCAAAACAATCTTGAGAAAGAACAAAACTGGAGAACTCATGTTTTCCAATTTCAAAACTTAGTACAAATCTACAGTAATTATGACACCCTGGTATAAGGATGGACAAATAGATCTACAGGACAGAAGAGAGAATCCAGAAGTAAACTGTAACATTTATGATCAGATGATTTACAACAAGGATGCCAGGACAATTCAATGAGAAAAGAACAGTCTTCAACAAACAGTGCCAAGAGAACCAGAAATCACACATAAAGGAATGAAGATGGACCCCTACCTCACACCATATACAAAAATTAACTCAAAACCAATCAAAGACCTAAATCTAAAAGATAAAACTATAAAATTCTTAGGGGCACCTGGGTGGATTGGTTGGAGGGACATTCATGAGTTCGAGCCCCAAGTCAGGTAGACTACTTAAAAATATATATATTTTTTAAAACTCATAAAAAAATCATAGGGGCAACATACAGGAAATCTTGGCGACTTTGGGTGAGGCAATGATTCGTTAGATAGGACATCAAAAGCACAAGCAACAACAACAACAAAATAGGTAAATGAGACTTCCCCCGAATTAAAAACTTGTGTTTTGGGTGCCTGGGTGGCTCAGCTTCTAAGCACCCAACTCTTGATTTTGGCTCAGGTCATGATCTCAGGGTTGTGAGATCTGAGCCCCATGTCAGGCTCCAAACTCAGCAGGGAGGACACTTGAGATTCTTACCCTCTCCCTCTGCCCCTCACCCCACTTGCACTCTCTTTCTAAAATAAATCAAAATTAAAACAAAAACAACCTTTTTAAAAAATTTGATTTTAAATTTATTTAACATAAAATCAAAATTAAAACAAAACAACTTTTGTTTGAAAAGGACATCAGAAAGTAAAAGGTAACCCATAAAATGGGGAAACTTTATAAACTTTTTATCAGATAAGAAACTAGTACATAAAACATTAACAATAAAAAGATAATGACCCAGTTAAAAAGGATCTGAATAGACATTTCTCCAGAGACATTATATAAATGGCCAATAAGCACATGAAAAGATGCCCCCCCCCGCCCCCGTTAGTCATTAGGGAAATGCAAATGAAATCAACAGTGAGATAACACTTCATACCCACTGGAATGGCTACAACCAAACAGGCACTAACAAGTGTTGGTGAGGATGAGGAGGAGAACAACTGTCATCTTGCCGACCCACCTACTCTGGAAAAGTCTGGCAGTTCCCCAAAGTGTTAAACAGGAATTATCATATAACCCAGTAATCCCACACTTTGATATTTATCCCAAAGAAGGGAAACATGCTCACACTAACCCGTGTACAGGAACATGCAGGGAAGCAGAACTCACAGAAGCCACCATGGAGAAACACCCAAATGTCCATCAACTGACTAATAATACAGCACTGCCACCTGCCACCATGTGGATAAATTACGAAAACAGGCTAAAAGCCCATCACGAAAGAGCACATATGGTAGGATTCCATTTACAGGAAATATCTAGATAAAGCAAATCCACAGAAACAGTGCAGGTGCATGGTTGCCAGAGGCTGGCTGAGGGGAGGGGAGGGAAGGATGGGGACTGACCACTGATAGGTACGGGGTTTTCTGTCTAGGCTCACAAAAATGATCTGGAGAGGAGATAGTGGTGGGGGCCACAACTCTGTGAACATACTAAAACAAATGAAGCACACCCTTTAAAAAGGTGGGGTTCAGGGGCACCGGGTGGCTCAGCACGTTGGGCCTCTGCCTTTGGCTCAGGTCATGATCTCGGGGTCCTGGGATCGAGCCCTACGTCAGGCTCTCTGCTCAGTGGGGGGCCTGCTTCCCCTCTCCCTCTGCCTTCCTCTCTGCCTACTCGTGATTTCTCTCTGTGTCAAATAGATAAATAAAATCTTTTTTAAAAATTTAAAAAATTTTAAAAGGTGGGATTAAAATAAATAAAAATAAAAAGGTGGGGTTTATGGAATAACAACTCAACGAAACTTTTTTTTTTTTTGCAGGTTATTCTGTGTCGAGCTCCTTCCCCATTGTTCCTTCTGAAGCCCATGCAGTTCCTTGACCAGAGGACAGTATGGACAGATAACCTTTCCAATTCACAGGTGGAGTCGTGTATGGATTTCATGGCTAGATCTCAAACTCAGTTCAGGGCATCACAGCTGATTTTTTCATCAAACAGGAGTATAAGATTTCAGAACCCACAGCACACGAAGTTAGGTATGCTTTCTGTGAAACTTGCTTGAGATGCGCACGGGCACACTTAATGTGTATATACTTATCAATGAAAGAGTCAGTTAAAACAAAGTCTGGAAAATGTATTTTAGGAGTTGACTGACACCTGTCACCTAGTCAAAAAAAAAAAAAAAAAAAGAAGAAAGTATGAGATATTAAGAGTTGAAAACAGAAGTTGGGAGAAAAAAAGTTGAAGCCACTCTGGAGCACTGCCCCAGGCACTGAACTAAAGGCTAGGAAAAGTGAGCTGGACCCCGTCTGCTTTTACTGCCCAAGGAATAAAAGATTCCCTGCCCCATCTACCTCCACCAGGGTTTCTGAGGGGTGCAGAGCAGCATCTGAGGGGTGCAGAGCAGCATCTGAGCACCACCCCCCCCGTGGGGGAGCCCACAGCAGATCCCACAGGGAGCTCAAGAGGCAAGGGCGCAAAGCCATCACTTGAAACGGGGGGGGGGGGGGGGGGGTTGGGGGGAGGGACCCACAGGCTGCAGGACGGGCAGGGCCTGAACTCACACCGGGGGTCAGGAAGCAGGTGCAAAAAGCAGAACTTCAACAGAGGAGGCAAATGGAGATTGCTAGAGTATTCAGTTCATCTTCACAGGGATGAAAGAGAAAGGAAGGGAAACAAGAAGCCACAAAAACTTCTCTGAGGAAGAGCACATTTTCAAAGACTGTGGGTCAGAAACCTGGACACAAAAGACGCCAGCAGCTGCACAATACCGACAGCATGGTCAGAAAATAGAAGCCCTTGGGATGAACCTGAAGATAAGATAGAACTCCTATAATTCCTCCTGGCAAGAAATTTGAGGTCATCCTCAAATCAGCAGGGAAACTGAACTTCTTTGTGGAGAATTACCACAATAACAGGGACAGATTCTACCAAGGATTTTTGTGGTACACAAAACTGCAGGGTCAATGTCAAGGTGACAAACTTTGTTCATTCAAAAACATTATGTACATAGAATACTGCAATTTAGTGAAAAAGACCTTGAGAAGAGGACACTTCTTTAATATCACTGAAGATTATATACAATAATGCATTCCGGTAAAAACTAACTAAAAGGACTGTCACATTAAAACCTGTTCTATAAATACTCTATAATTTATTAAGAAAAAGAAACATATGGGGCATATGACTGGCTCAGGAGAGCATGTAACTCTTGATCTCGGGGTAGCAAGTTCAAGCCTTACACTGGGCACAGAGCCTACTTTAAAAAAAGAAAAAAAGAAGAAAGAAAAAAAGAAATGTATAAGAAAAAAACCGCAAATGGGGGCTCCTGCGTGGCTTAGTGGGTTAAGCATCTGACTTCTGCTCAGGTCATGATCTTGGGGCCCTGTGATCAAGCCCCACGTAGGGTTCCCTGCTCAGCGGGGAGTCTGCTTGAGATTCTCTCTCCCTCTCCCTCTGCCCCTCCACCTTGTGCATTCTCTCAAATAGGTAAATGTTTGAAAAAAAAAAAAAAAACTTTTTATTTTGTTAGGACACAGATTTTGGCTAACATAACCACCCTGAGTAATACAGGTGCTTGGTTGGAAGATACATAGAATGCAATCAGGTTCTTTCTCTATTCTTGCTCTTTACCACTGGGAAGAAGGGAGGGGCAAGGGGAAATCACCTCATTCTAAATAAATATTTTTAAATAAAGGGCAAGAAACAAGTAATCTGCAGATATTAGGAAAAAAACAAAAGCTATAAAAGATCTGCATAAACCCAAAGATTCATATTCACGGACAGAATAATTCAATATTATAAAGATGACAAGTCTCCCCAAATTTATATACATTTAATGAGATTTCCCACTAAGTTATTTTGAAACCCTAAACTGAAAAATACAGGATAAAACAACAACAAAAACAGAGCATAGGCATTACCAGAGAGTAAAGCCTACTATAGAGTGATTATAATGATGAAAATAGCAAAGTCATGGCAAAGGAACAGACAGATAAATGGAATAAAACAGCAATTCCCACAACAGATCTAAGGATTCAACATATGATTAAGGTGTCGTTTTAATTTAATAAGACAAGGATGAATTAACAAAATAAATGGTGCTGGAAAAAATGTACAGGAAAAAAAAAATCCATACTCCAAGCCACACTCCAAGTATTAAATAACAGCCAAATATTTTTAAAAAGAATGAAAAATCATATAAAAATATTAATAAATTCTTAGGGTACAGAGAGGGCGAGAAAGAAAAAGATTGACAGATCTGAATTCAAAGCCTAGACAAATATTTGCAACTTATGACAAAAAAATGCAAATCTTAATGGCTTATTTCTCAAACAGAGTGAAAGTAGGATTAAAATAACATATCCAGTAGCATCAACTTTACTCAAAGATTAAGGAGGAAAAATGTTTCATATTAAACCAAGCACTGGTGTTTCTGGAATAGAATTAAAAAACTCACATTATTTTTAGATAAAACAGAAGACTTAAAAGAAATGCCATGCTTGTTATACTCCCTAACACTTCAAAATATGCATATATTCCCCATATCATACTTCTGAGGAATAATTTGTGAATCAGTCTCTTAATATATAGAGTTCTCAATGATAAAATATGAATTCAACAGAAAGTGTTCAGCACTGAGGTCATCCATACCACTGTGAAGCAGAGGTAATAAAACTCTTTGTATAAAGGGCCAGAGAGCAAATATTTTAGGCCTGCAGGTCATATGGTGTCCTGAATGCAGACAGCTGTGCCTCAGTAAAACTCGATTTACCAGAACAGGTGCCAAGGATTCTCTCATTGGCAGCATCCGAAATGCAAATTATCGGGCCCCACCCCAGACCTTCTGAACAAGAAACTCTCCAGCTTGAGTTCTACCACGTCAGACAAGGAAGACTGCACCCCCCAAGCCAGGGGATTTGCCTTTGGAGACAGCAAAGGATTTCAGCCAGCACTGTGGAGGGGACCGGGAGAACCAAACCAATTTGCGGCTGAAATCCCAACTACAGTGGCAATATGTGAAGAACAGCATTTCCAGCAGGACTCTCCACCAGAAGAAGAGTGGAGAAGACCATCCCTAGAGTCGTAACACCACGGCCTCCTAAAAAGGGATGGTCCAGAACGAAAACGCTAATGCAAGTTTAATTAAATGAAGCTGGTGGGAAAGGGATGCCACCTTGAAGGGAGACCAAGTAAAAAAAAAAGGTCTGTGTGCTGAGACTGGGGTGGGGGTTGCGGAAGACTCCTACAGGACATGCCAGGGAGAACTAACGGAAGGAACAAAGGACCCAGGGCGCCTGGCTGGCTTAGTCAGTGAAGTGTACAACTCTTCATCTCGGGGTTGTGGGTTCAAGCCCCATGGTGGGTGCTGGGTGTAGACATTACTTAAAAAAAAAAAAAAATCTTAAAAAAAAAAAAAAAAAAGGAGGAGCCAAGGACCAAGCTGGAGTACACAGAGGAACACCATAGCCGGGAATGAAAAACAGGCCAGATAAGAGAAAGATGGGGGTACAAAGCAAGAATGATCCAGACCTCAGCCTCCTCAGCTGTGAAGTGGGAACCAGAGTAATGGCCATCACCCAGGGCTGCCATGATCAAAGGACAGGTGCTGGCAGAGCACCTAACACCCAACACTAGCTTCTCTACCCTCTTCTACGCCAACAGGGACTTACAAACCCAGAGCTTCAGACAAAACCTGGGAAGAGCATTCTATCCCTGGACTACTGGAGCTGAAGAGGAGAAATCAAGACCCAGGAAGAGTTAACTCAGGTAAGTTAACCAAACTCCAATGTCTTCATCAATAAAATGCAGCCCGGGACGCCTCTACCTGCCAGTTGCCTAACCATACTGATGTCCAGTGCTCAGCACTGAGCCCATCTGCAAGGGCCCAAGCTCCTGGGGGGCCCCTGCCCAGTCTTTCTCGGGTCCCTTCTATTGCCTGGAGAGGCTCCTGGACAAGAAGTGCGTTTTGTTAAACCGCACTCACATTCATCTTAGAAGATGGGGGGACTCAGCCCTGTAAGACTCGTGTTCAGAGTGAACTGAGAGGGAGGTGTCTGCCGGGATGGGTGAGCCTCCAGCGGGCTCTCAGAGGCACCCCAGGGCGACAGACCTGAGGGCAGAACCTATGGAAAGAACTGCGGATGAAGAAGGCTTTCCTGACCGGTGACCAGAGAAAGCCATGGTCTGGGGCAGCCGGGCGAGCAACAGCCCAAGGCAACTGGGACCCCCCTCACTGAGGCTGTAGAGAAACAGTAAGAACTGCAGTCAAACGATGGCCAGCAGAAGGGTCTGGGGCTGCGACCTACAGCTTCCAAGCAGTGCCCGGCAGTGAGGACACTGGACCAAGTCCCAAATATGATCTTCTGTGAAATTAGCCACGGTTCTCGCCTATGTTCGTCACATTCGCAGACTCAGATGTTTCAGTACAAACTGTATGTGCAGCTCATGCCTGCCACACTTCCTGGGAAATAGGAATTTTCAAAGGTCATTTCTGATGAATCCAGCTCTTTGCTTTTTGTGCTATCTTTAGATTCTAAGCCTGCATAACATGCAACCCCACTGAAGGGGCGCCAAGAAAGGGCTATTGAATAGCGAGTAGATGGAACTCTCCTTCATGGAGTACGTCTTCAGAGGGCCTTAGAAGCCACCTACACCTGAGGTCAGGGACTTGCCGAGGTCAGAGGAGAGAATTAAGACTACGGACAACAGAAGTGCCCAAAAAGATTTATATTTCCATGAAGGAGGAGCTCCCCCAAAACACCCACTCCCTCCCTTTCTGACTGCATTTGGGCTTGTCAGATTGGCCACCATGGCCTTTGTTACCTTGCACATCTTGGGTTCCTTTCGTTCTAAGTGCACAGGCCAGAAACTTGGACACTGCCCTCAACTCTCTTTGGTACACCACTACCCTCACCTCACATATCTGGCCTATCAGCATCTCCTCAGCCCCACCTCAGAATCCCCTCCCATCACCCTGGCCTGACTACCACCCTTAGCCCTCACACAGGAGGACACAGTGCTGCCCCGCCCTCCCTGCTTCTAGTTGATTCTCAAACAATAACCAGCACATCCCTGTTAAAACCTAGATCAGTCCCTGTCCCCTCTACTTAAAACCTTCCATCAGCTCCCATTCCCCTCAAAGTAAAATCCATAAGCCTTACTGTCACATGGCCTTACATGATTCAATTCCCACTGTCTCTTTGACCTCAAAACCAAATGCTCTCCTTCTGCCTCAGGGCCTTTGCACCTGCTGCTTCCTCAACTGGGAATGTTCTGCCCTCAGATATTCACATGACTCACTTCCTTTACATCTTCACTCAGCGGTGACTCAGGGCTTTCCTGTCTATCCTTCCTAAAATTTCAGCTTCAATGTCAACACTTAGTACCCTCAATCCTGCCAGATTCTTCTTCAGGGCATGAAATCTGTCTGCCACCTCACCAAGAGTGTGAGCTCCATGAGGGCAGAGAATCTCCATGCAGCAACCAGAGCACCAAAAACACTGCCTGGCCCACAGCAGGTTCTCAATAAATGTACTAAATATGTCAAAGTCCTGTGAAAAGTAGAAGCTGCAAGCAAACCTCCATGATTTGACAGTCAATATAGAACCTGTGACAAAGTAACAGGCTAGAAAAAGCAAAGCTGGGGAGAAAAGATAGTGCCATAAAGCACACACAGAGCTCCTTTAAATCCTACGTCAATAATGCACAGCTTAACCTGGAGCAGGAATGTTCTCTAGTAAAAGAATAAAAGCCCAGACCGGCAGCCCTCTGAGGAGAGAATAACTGGAAGAACAGCAGGGAGTAAAAAATGAGTTAATGAGGTTATCTGGCATTGGGAACAGACTAGTGTGTTGGGAGTTTTATAGGCAAGGCCCGGAAACAGGTCAGGGAAGGACTGTAAAATGTTTAAATTTTTTAAAAAAGCCTAAGAGGATTAAATAAAAATAAGTTTTTAAAAAGCTTTCATTTACAAGTACAAAGCACTATGTAATTGCAAATTATGATGCTGACTTTTAGTTCCCTTAAGCAAAATGGGAAAATTCCTCAAGATACCAGTGGTGCCAGAAAGGAGTCCCCAAGAGGATCCCAGGTTTGTCTTTAGAGACACTGAACAGGATGGCAATAGCCAATTCAGGATTTCTAATACCCCAGACCTTGGCTTTCTTGAGGGCAGAAGACTGAGTGTGATTCCACAATTATTTGTTCAACAGCACCTGACACCAAATTAGCAGATGGACTAATGGAAGGCTATGTGAGCTTGCTCCTGTGAGATCTAACTCCTGCAGGACTGACCTCTAGGCTTTGCTGCACAAATGCGACAGGCAGTGTGGCTGGCATGAAACCTAGCAAAACCCTCTCCAATATTCTACCCAAGTACTTTCATAAGCATTTTTGAAACATCCTAAGAAACATTAAAACTCAGCTTAATTAACTTTTGCCAGTCAGAAAATACAACTGCCATGCAACCATGTGAAAAAGGGGGGGGGGGGGAAACGTCAATATGTAAAGTTCCTGAAATACCTTTCCCTTAAAAAAAAAAAAAAAAAAAAATCACTCCCCACTAAGAGCAAAAAAAAAAAAAAAAAAAACCAAGAGAAATGCCCTGGAATTCAAAGAAAGAAGCCGGTCGCCATTTTGACAAAGGAAATGGTCTAGAAAGCAGATAGCTCACGCTCAGGCTGTCAGGTGAAACAGGTAGCTGGGCTAGACACACCTGCTCACCTCCTTCCAACTACCAGGTGTGCTAGGAGGCCTTCCACTGCATACCCACTGCCAGCCATTTAAGAGGCTGGTGCCCAAAAGCTATTAAATTCTGGTAAGGGAAAAGAGACCACGAGTGACAGGTTCATAAGTGATCCTGAGACAGCCAACCATAACCCAGGACAGAATTCATAATGTCTGAGCTGAAAGGCGCTTTATAAATCTCACCCAATTCCAACACCTCCGGGGCTATTCAGGGAAAAGTCATCGGCTAAGCTAAAAAGGCAGGTGTAGACAACTGGAAACAGTGAGGCCCCAGCTCAACAGCATTCAAATGCAAAAACATAAAAATAAAAAAGCTTCAGCTACCCCTGATTCTTGTCTCCGGCTTTAGAGCGGAAGAAAACTGGCCGCGAGAAGTCACATGGCCAATTAATGACAGCTCAAACCAGACTGCCTCGGGACTCCCGGTCCCATGTCCTCGCACATCACCGGCCTCCTCAGCACACCCAAACGTCAGCAGGGGCAGCATCTTCCCCCTCCCATCTTCCAGCATTGCAGGAATAAAAGTAACAGCCGCGGCTGACGCCCCAGACCTAGAAATCCCTTATGGGTGACTTTCTTCCACCTGCACTTGCCCTCATTTACCCTTTGCCCTGACAATCAAGAATTTCTCATCAGTCATGCTTAAAACCCCCAGACTGTAGGCCGAGTTCCTGTCAGCTACCCACTCAAGGGTACATCCAGAGTCAAAGGAAGGAGAAAATTCTGAGCCCTTAAAGTAATTACACTCAAGAACGTCAATTTCTCCTTCCAGCAAGGTAGCAGCAACGGGAATTCGCGACCCCCGGGGGAACAGGCCTGAGAGAAAGTCCCTGGGGTCGGAGCAGCAGCTTCTAAAATTACTTGGCGCAGCCTTTGTAGAAGAGAAGAAAGCAAAAAATGTACAAGGCAAACCACCCCCCCCCGGCGCCCTCTTGATGGCCCTGAATTCCGGGGGCGCGGGGATGCCCGCGCGCTCCTCCCGGGGAGGGACGAGGAGAGAGCGACCCCAGGACGCGTGGGCCGAGGGCCCGGGAGGAGGCGGCGGCGGCCGGCCAGCCCGGTACCGGGGGGACCCACTTGCCTCCCCGCGGCGCGGCCTGAGGGCCCGAGCGCGCTGCGTCTCCCGGGGAGGCCAGGGTGAGTGCCCAGGGGCCAGACCGGGCCCGGTGGGGCCGCGGAGGCTGGGGGGTTACGGGGCATCCACGGGCCCCGCGGCCAGCCTGGCCCGCGGGTGCGGGGACCCGGGGAACCGGCCGGGGCTTGGGGGGCGCAGGCCGCGCCGCGGGGCCGGTGACAGCGCGCGGGGGCCGTGCCAGGCCGGCCTCGTGGGCGCGGCGGGCACCTCACGGCCCGGCCCGGCAGGTGCGGCTCGCGGGCCGGGCGGAGGGCGCGGCGGCCCGGCTCTCACCTGGCTGCAGCTCGCTGGTCTCCCGTCCTGCCGCCGCGCCTCGGCGCCGCAGTGCTCGCCGCCGCCGCCTCCGCCTCCGGTCCCCGCGACAGCCGCCTGCAAAATGGCGCCGCGGAGGGGCGGGCCGGGGGCGGGGAGCCGCGGAGCCGCCCGCCCCCGCGCCGGCCCGGGACCCACCTCCCTCTCCGCCCCCGACCCCCCGCCCGCCGGCCTCCCCCCAGGGGAGGGGCTGTGCCCCCTCTCACGCGGGGCCCCGGGCGGGGCAACCGGCCCCCACCCCAGCCGCCCCCCGCGGCGTTCCCTGCGCGCACCCCACCCCAGGTCCCCTTTAGCTCCCTCCCCCGCGTGGAAGTCGCCCCCCTCCTCGCGCCTTCCCGCCACACCTGCTCCTGGGGCCCACCTGAAATGCAGAGCGCCCGCCCGGAGTCTCCCCCTCCTGGCTCTCCCCTTTTACCCTGCCTGACACGGAGCCTTGTCACCGCTGCGGGAAGATAATCGTGCAACTGGCGCGGCGCATTGGGCTGGGGGTGGGGGGTGGCTGGAGGTTTCGAGGCAATTTCACCGTTTCTCGGGTTAGGCCGTCAGGTTTTTTAACTTACTGGAGGAGAGGTCCTCATTACATCATGCGGACACCGTAACACAGCCCGGGGTTTCTCACATTCCGCTGCCCCGGGGATCGTGTTTAACTGCGGGTTGCGATGCAGCGAGTCTGGGGGGCAGCCGGAGATTTTGCATTTCTAAAGAAGCCCCCGGGTGATGCCGCTGGGTCAGGGCCGCGGAGCGGAAGGGGCTGCGGGTAAAATTTAGCGCATCGCAGCCCCACCTTGAGTGCACGGCTGAGACGCACGTGGTTGGGCCCCACCCCCTGGCTGCTGAGGCCGGAGGTCTGGAGAGGAACTTGCATATCTGACAGCTTCCCAGGTGATGCTGCTGCTGCTGCTGTCCGATGTTCACACTTCGCGAGCCACTGCTGAAGACTATCTGAATACATGGCCAGAAACAAACAAATAAAAAACACTAATAATTAGCACTCTCACAGCACCTTCCATCTTGAAACCATTGTCGCGGTTGCTGTTTCCACCGAATAATAACTGACTAGTTCCCCCAAGCAAGTCTCGAGAGAGCGGAAGAATTGAGGATCGTGTTTGACCTGACATGGGGAGGAGCAGATTTCATCATCGGAATTTCTGCCTGATTCACACACTTTGGGGAACTCCATGTTATAGGTATCATACATATCAATGAGGGGGGAGGGGCATGACTAGCCCCTGGGAATTTCATCAAATACAAAGTGTAGTCTGTGTTTGTAAGAATCAATAATGTGTCATCATATTTACCTCTCTAATAACTTGTAGGTTTAAAATACAAGAGTTGGCTTGTAAAATTCAGTACACATTCTATTGTATGTCAACTATGCTTGAATTAAAAAATTTTTTTTCTACATTGGAAGGTCAGGTGTTCTGAGCCTCACGGAAGATGGAGGAAATAAGAGATGGAAAGTTTGTGATCAAACACATAGAGAAAAATTCATGTCCCCTCTCCCTGTAACATCCCCAGCAGTGAGAATATTTTCCAGCCAACATCTATTTTGGGGGGTGGGGTCGGGAGTACTCTGTGTCTTGCTCAGCCAGGATGTGAGATCTGGGATAGAAAAAGGGGAGAGTCTTTATTGCACCTTCAGTGTCCCTTTCTCCCTCACAGATTGTCTCTATCCTAAAAAACACTTCCGCTGTCCCAGCCTCTCTTCCTCATCCCTCTTCCCCATCCCTCCTCAGGCTGATGCTGTCACTCCCTGCTTTCTCAGACGTCACCAGTGACCTTCTAAGGACCAAATCCAATTGCCTGTTTAGAGCCCTTCTTTTCTACGGAGACGGCTCTGTAATCTTCCATTGACTTCTCCCTCCTTCTTGAAACTCTTTTCGGGATAATACCACTGGGTCTTGCATGTCCTATACCCGCCCCCCACTTCCTTCTCAGTTGCCCCATGCTCAACCCTTAAAAAGGTTAGTTTTTACTAACATTTCCTTTCTCTCCCATCTTTTCCCTTGTCCCCTCCTTTTCAAACCCCATCTGAAAGGCAGCCATTTCCTCATGGTTCCAAATCTCTCTCTTGATCAGATGTCTTTCTGAACTTCTGGACGCACATTTCCGATTGTCCTACACAACCTCCCTAGATACTACCCAGGAATTTTAAGTATCTCCCTACTCCTTCTCCTACTACAAACTTCTTATCTGGGTTCTCCCATTTTGCCACCAGAAACTTTGAAGTTGCCTTTGACTGCCTGTTCCCCAGCCCGCATGTACATTTTGTCAACCTATTGGCCAGTCAGAAAAAGAAGTGTGTCTGGAATTCTTTTCTTTGCATGCACCATCCTAGACCCTCACTGGTTCTTCCTTGGACTGTTGAAAAAGTTTCTCTTTGGCCTCTTGGCCTCAAGAGTTATCTCCTAAAGCCATCCTTGTTATCATCCCAAAACACAGAATTGACCCTTCCCCCCTTCTGGAAATTCTTGAGGGCCTCTGGGTCTACAGAGTAACCTGGTAAAAAGAAAACAGAATATAGGCTATTTCCCAGCACAGCATTCAAGGCCCTTTGCCAGCTAGTCTCCAGCTGCTCCTTTTTTTCTGGACAAAGTACCATTTTTTGCTGCTGGCAGACAGGAGTTGGTATCAGGGGATGACCTTGACTTCAACCTTGCAGGGTTTTTATGAGGATTAAATGAGATCTTTTATATAAAATGCTTATTCAGGGCTGGAATACGTAAGTACGTTTTACATAGTCAATACATATCCATGTCCTGATTGTTATATAATTATTTTTATCATCATCAACTCAAAAAATACATGAATAATTCCCTATTTCCTATTAATTTTCCTTTCCTATTATAGAAGATATAAACGGTGTTTTTTCTTTCCCCTTAACTTCTCTAAACTAAATCAGCAGAACATTTTGTGACCTGGATAATTTGATTGAAATTTCTGTCATTTCCAGGCTGTGTTATTTTTGAGAGGTAATTGTAGCTTGGGGCCATTCCATCTTTATACAGTGCTTTTCTTTACAATATTTATTTCCGATATCTCTCTGGAGTGTAGAACCGAGATTGGCAAACTTTCCACAAAGGGCCTGATAGCAAATGTTTTAGGCTTCGTGGGCCAAGAGGCAAAAGCGAGGCTATTATAGGGGTGGTTATAAAATGAAAGAAAATTTCCAGAATTTTTTTTTATTGATAAAATTCAAAATACACAGGGCGCCTGGGTAGCTCAGTGGGTTAAAGCCTCTGCTTTCGGCTCCAGTCATGGTCCCGGGGGTCCTGGGATCGAGCTCCGCATCGGGCTCTCTGCTCAGCGGGGGCCTGCCTCCTCTCTCTCTCTGCCTGCCTCTCTGCCTACTTGTGATCTCTGTCTGTCAAATAAATAAATAAATTTTTTTAAAAAATTTCAAAATACAACAATAGTAATTGAGTATAAGCTTTTGGTAGTACAAGTCTGCTAGAGAAAAAGAAAACGGAATTTGATGGTGCGGGCAACAGAGAATAAGATTTCGCTTAATGTGAGCTCAAAGCTAGTGTCTCCTATCATCAAATCAGTTGCAAATGTGCGTCTGTAAAAACCATTCTTAGCTAATACAAAAACAGGCCAACCCCTGATCTAAACCATAAGTCCCCCCACTTCGGGTTGTCTCGTCAGGGTAACATGGGGCTGATATAATTTATAATAGATCTTCGAATGATAGAAGAAAGCAAAATGACAGTCATTTCAAAGTCTTTTCTTCTGAGAAAGTGCTTGGAGAAGAGGGTGAAAGCTTCTTCCCTACACCATGCCTTGGTGTCAGAGGAAGTGACACTTTCTAAATCAGACTCACATCGGGATATGCCCAGATATGAGGCAGCCTGGGAGAGCCCAAGATCTGCCTGAATATTCTCTCTCTTTCTCTCTCTTTTTTTTTTTTTTTTCACATGTTCAAGGATGTTCACTGCAGCATTTTTTCAAATAGGAAAAAAAACTGAAACGCAACCCAGATGGGCATCAACTGGGGAATGACTGAATAAACTGGCGTATAAGCACTATATGAAACACCATGTAGCCCTCATGCTTTTTAAAATTGTGATACAACTCGCACACCTTAGTATTCACCGTTTAAAGTATACAGTTCAGCGGTTCTTAGTATACTGGCAAAGCCAGACCGCCATTACCACTACACAACTTCAGAACGTTTCATCACCCCAAAAAGAAACCTTATACTTATTATCAGCAGTTCCCTCCTCTTCCCCCTCCCTCCAGCCCCTGGCAACCACTAATCGACACTCTATTTCTATGCATTTGCCTATTCTGGGTATTGAATATAAATAAAACCATATTAATAGGTGAACTTCTGCAATCAGCTTTTTTCACCTAGCACAATGCTTTCAAGGTTCATCCATGTTGCAGCATGTGTCAGCACTTTCTCTCTTTTTTTAAGATTTATTTAGGGGCACCTGGGTGGTTCAGTGGGTTAAAGCCTCTGCCTTCATCTCAGGTCATGATCTCAGGGTCTTGGGATCGAGCCCCACGTTGGGAATCTCTTCTCAGTGGGGAGCCTGCTTCCCCCTCTCTCTCTGCCTGCATCTCTCTGCCTACTTGTGATCTCTGTCTGTCAAGTGAATAAATAAAATCTTTTTTTTTTTAAGATTTTATTTATTCATTTTAGAGATAGTGAAGAGTGTGAGCGGGCCCATGAGAATGAGGGTGGGGGAGGGGCGGAGGGCGAGAATCTCAAGCAGACTCTGCACCCAGCATGGAGCCCAATGCGGGGCTCCATCTCATGACCAGAGATCACTTCTTGAGCAGAAACCAAGAGTCTGATTCCCAACTGACTGCACCACCCAGCTGGCCCTTGTTTCTTTTTTAAGTTGTGGTCAAATATCTCTACAACACCAAATTTACCATTTTAACTATTGAAGTGTACAATTCAGGGGCATGAAGTGCATTCCCACTGCTCTGTAACCGCTGTCGCTGTCAACCTCCGGAATGTCTTCATGATCCCAAACTGAAACCGTGTCCTTATGAAACACTAACTGCCTGTGGCCCGCTGGTAACGACTATTCTGCTTCCGCGTCTGTGAATTTGCCTACTCTAGGTGCCTCAGGTACGTGGAGTCATACAATATTTATCTTTTTGCATCCAACTTCTTTCCATTAGAATAATGTTTTCAGGGGCACCTGAGTGGCTCAGGCATTAAGTGTCTGCCTCCGGCTCCGGTCATGATCTCAGGGTCCTGGGATCGAGTCCCGCATCGGGCTCCCTGCTCGGCGGGGAGCCTGCTTCTCCCACTCCTATTCCCCCTGCTTGTGTTCCCTCTCTCTCTCTCTCTCTCTGTCAAATAAATAAATAAAATCTTTAAAAAAAAAAAAAAAGAATAATGTTTTCAGGCGTCGTCCCTGCTGTAGCTTGTATCAGAATTCCATTCCTTTTTAAGGCAGAAAAACACCCCGTTGTCCAGTTATACCATAAATTGCCCCCTCCTTGCGGGCTGGCCACCAGGAGAGACCCAGCTATAAGTACAGCCGTCATCAGGTACGGAGTGTCCTTGGGGTCCCAGGAGTGGCTAGGAGTGCAGGGAAAATAATCTGCAAGGAGGAAGGCAGGATGAGAAGTTAAGGGTGCAGGAGGGGTCATGATGGCCCAGGGGGTCAGGCTGGGAGCAGGCAGGGCAAGGCTGGCCTGAGGCCTGGGAAGGACCTGTGTTCAGTGGTTGAGGACTAGAGGACCCCACCCAGCCCTTCTCTGAGCGCTAGGGCCTCTATTTCCCAAGAGTCAGGAATATAGTCGTGAATATATCATTTTCTGGGGCACCTGGGTGGCTCAGTTGGTTAAGCATCTGCCTTTGGCTCAGATCATGATCCCAGGGTCCTGGGATGGAGCCTCCTGTCAAGCTCCAGGGCTTTCAAATAAATGAGTAAAATCTTTTAAAAATATTATATATTTACACAGTTTCTCCCCTATCAGACTGGCAAAGATTAATAACATCCTGTAAAAGCACAGGGAAATAGACTTTCTCAAAATCTGTGGGAAGGATTCTAAGTTAGTCTGCCTTAGGGGAATGTAATTTGGCAACATCTATCTGTTTCAATGCATGCCCTGTATCTGTTAAAATATCTATTTAAATGTACACATCTTTAACCCTGAATACCAGTTCCAGCAGGAAGCCCAGCTCAGGGCAGCCACGAATGTCTGCGCCATGACACAAGAGGATTTGCCCATGGGAACAGCCCTCTGCCTTTTATTTGTCCTCCACAAGTGACCTCTCCTACCTGCCCTCCACCCCCCCACCCCAATCTCAAATTCCCTATCTAACCATTTGTCCCTACTCCCAACTTCCTGCTCCCTCCTGGGAGACCATTCCGGGGAGGTGCTTCCCTCAGCCACACCTGCCTGTGAGGAGACCCCCCCCCCCCACGCAGCCTCTCTGGAGAGCCCCCTCCCTCAGGTAGCATCTCAGCACTCACCACCCCCTTCCACAACCCACAAGCTCCCAGCTCTTGCACCTCTCTCCCCTTCTCAGTTCAGCTTCTTAAAGAGCCGCCTCCGTCTCTGTCTCCATGCTGACATCCTCCTTTCTTCTCCCTCTGGCAATCTGGCTTCTGTCCCTGTTTTCCTCTGGACGTACCCAGGTAAACTAGCCATTTCCCCCAAATTGCACAATCTAGGGGATCTTTTCTGTGTGTAGCTTACTGGAAATTTCTGGAGGTATTTGGCACAGCCAGTGCTGTGTTCTCTTAGGAAAAGCTCTCCTCCTTTGGCTTTGTGGCTGCATTTCCTGTTGGTTTTTCTATGTCTCTGGCCATATTTTTTCCGCTGCCTTCTTAGACTCCCATTCCTCCTGTTCCTTCAAACCCTGGTGTTAGGAGTTGGGGAGTGTGTCCATTTCAGTCCATTTCTGTTCTGTCCATTCTCCTCAAAAACCCTTCAGGGGCTTCACTGTTCCTTCTGCCTCGATCATACTAACCTTTCCTCTGGATCATTTTGCTCATTGTTTAAGTTCCCCCCACCCCCGCCCTTGGACTCCCCTGGAAATCTCCCCTGAGCCCCTAGGTGGGTATAAGTGTACCCATGCATACTTTCTAGGACTTAGAATGAAATTATATTGAAACCCCTTGTTTTTCTGTCTTGTTCCCCTGCCTCACTAATTGTCAGCTCTTCCAGGGCAGAGACCTTGATTTATGAACTTTTGCCTGCTGGCTGGTCACATGATGCCTGCCACACAGTAGATGCTCAGTAAATAGTCAAGGATGTCAGCTGTTGGACTGAACCACCAGGGCCTGAGCACTGATGGCAGATGCAGTATGAAGGAAGGGGAAGACTCAGGATTAACTCCAGGTTCCTGGAGAATTGGAAACCAAGAGGGAAACAAAAGTTAGAGGCAAAACCCGAAAGGCTTCAAATGCCTGGGTAAACACTTCTATCCAGTAAAGGAGTCATCTGAGCCTAGAACCTCATAGTCTTAGTCTCTGGAGGGGGAGGGAATGGGAAAAGCACAAAATCCATCAATATTTATACAAAGTAGAAAAGAGATAAAATTAACCCAAGCTGTTGGAATTCAGGATGCTGTCACCCTGTGGAGGGATAGTGACTAAGGAGAGACCCACAGGGTCTTCTGAGGAGCTGGTCATGTTCTATGCCTTCATCTGGGCGCTAGGCAGGCAAGCATATTCAATTAGCGAGATTTCATTAGGCTGTACACTTATGTGTGTTTTTCTGTATGTATATTACAAAGCATTTTTATTAAATAAATGCAACAACTAGACTTAGAAAAAAAATTACATTTAGTAAATTGGGTGTTCTGTTTTAAATAACATGGTCCATCTCCAGAAGAAAGTGGAGACCAATCCCCTTCCTAGCGTGGGCCCTAGCAGAAAGTCAGGCCCCAACTCTGCCTTGTGGATGACCTTGGGGAAATCATTTTACCAATTTACAGGTAGGTCTCCGAATATGCAATGTCAAGATAATTCTGTCTGCCCATCTACCCCCAGGTTGATATAAGCATTAAACAATATAATTACCGCAAACACGTTTTCTACAGCCTTTTACAAATATAAATTATTAGCACAAGAGGCCTAATCTAGTCGCAGGACTGAGCCCACGATTGGTTTTGAGCCAAAATCACACACTCGATCTTTCCCCAGACTGTGTTTACACTTCATTTATATGAAATTTCATTCTCTTTGTTTTTGATAAGGTTTCCAGTTATGCAAGCTCACTTGGAATTCAGATCCTTTGTGCCCAGACTGTTGGCTGCCCCACTCACTCATCCAATACAAGTTCGGACAGCCACTCTTGATCACATGCTGATGATCACATGCAACCTGGCAGGCATGGGGCTAGACACCATCGACAAAACTGATAAATAGGAAATTCACCTCACCTGCTCCATGTGAGCCTGTATACTGGTAAGTATGGAGGCTAGAGAAGAAATCGTTATCTACCCAGTGTCTGGCTGGGCTCCTGTTGCTCAGAGGACTTCTTCTAAGACATGATATGGCAACCAGCGAAAAAGCAAATAAAATATAATTATGTTGGTGGTAAGTGCTAAAAAGGAGTCATCAAAAAGGCTGACCATGATCCAGGTTGGCGGGGGGCATCCTCAGTAAGGTAATGAAGAAGCACTAAAGAGGGGATATTATTGCTGAAATTTGAAGAAGCCAGTTATGCAAAGAGCTAGGGGAAGAACATTCCAGAAAGAAGGGACAGTGAGTACAAAGGTGCTGGGGCAGGAAAGAACTTGTCACATTTGAGAAACTGAGAAGTGGTTGGTATGGTTGGGACATGGACAGTAGGAAGACGAAAGAAACGAATGAGATTGAAGAGTTGGTCATGAGGGGTGCCTGGGTGGCACAGTGGGTTAAGTCTCTGCCTTCAGCTCAGGTCATGATCTCAGGGTCCTGGGATCAAGCCCCTCATCGGGCTCTCTGCTCAGTGGGGAGCCTGCTTCCCTTCCTCTCTCTCTGCCTGCCTCTCTGCCTACTTGTGATCTCTGTCAAATAAATAAATAAAATCTTTTAAAAAAAAAAAAAAGAGTTGGTCATGAGAGGGCTAGACAGAGCAGGCCTTCTAAGTATGATGGGAAGTCATCATCGGGTCCAGCAAGGGAGTGACATTACCTCATTTCTTGTTTTCAGATCACTCTGCTGCCCTGTGGAGAATGGATGAGAGGGTCAAGTGTAGAGCAAATCGAACATGGAGGAGTTACAGCCAATTAGGTGGAAGACGGTGGCTTGGGATGAGAGCAGGAGAGATAGATATATGGAGCAGATTCAAAATGCTTTGGAGATAAAAATGATAGGGCTTGCTAATGGGCTGTATGTGGAGCACAAAGGAAAGAGAGAAATCCGGGGACATCGGTGTTTGGAGCTTGGGCAGCCCGTAAGTGAGAGGGCACTCTGTCGATGGGTTCTGGATGGAGGAGGAGTTGGGGTGGGGAAACTTCGATCTGTGACACCCCCAGAGCAAACAATGCCATAGCTGCATCTGGATTCCCTTACTGACCTCAGGGAAGAGGACAGGGCTGGAGTTGCGCACATCGGAGTCAACAGCGACATACAATACTCAAAGCCAATGGATTCAGTAGGACCATGGAGGGAAAGAGCATAGAGGGAAAGGAACCAAGGCCTGGTAATAGGGTCTGGGGGCTCCTCCAGCACAGGAGACTGAAGCTAAGCAGAAGAGAACAGTGAGTGAAGAGAACAGAGAACACCGTCTTGTAGTTGATGGAGACCCTCCAGCAATAACACTTCGCTTAAAAATTCGTACTCAGCCCAGCTAGAGGGAATCGAGAGGGAAATTGCGGTGTAAAAAGAGGTACATGCATGAAACTGACTTGGAGAAAACTAGAGATCTTGGTCTGAGGGTGGTTAGACCCCCCCCCCCTACCTATTGTAGGTATTGTATACCTACAATAAAGCACACAGCTGAAAGTGCTGCTTGATGAATTTCTACCTGTGTATGGATTTGTGTAAGTGTAAGTTAAAATACACAAATATATGTATACACACACGTGTGCACACACACACACTTTCTAGGAGTCTGGAAATAGCTTCTAGAAAGTTCCTTTATGCCCTCCTCTGGTCATTACCCACCTCCCCCATAAAACCACTACTGTAACACCATCAGTTGGGTTTGCCCATTTTTGAACTTTTTTATAAAAAGAATTGTGCAGCACGTGCTCTTTTGTGTCCGGCACCTTTTACGCAGCATGATGTCTGACATTCATTCATGTTGTTACAAGTGACGGGAATTTATTGTCTTTCACTGCTGCACAGAGTTCCATTGCACGAGGACCACCATTTATTCACTCATTCTGCCATGGATGGACATTGGGATTGTTCCAAGTTGGGAATATTATATGCTGTGAACATTTTTATACAAGTCTTTTGTGAAAGGTTTGCATTTAAGTTCTCATGTGGTTCTAAGAACAGCCTCAGGGGCACCTGGGTGGCTCAGTCGTTAGGCGTCTGCCTTGGGCTAAGGTCATGATCCTAGCCAGTGTCCTGGGATTGAGTCCCACATCAGGCTCCCTGCTCAGCAGGAAGCCTGCTTCTCCCTCTCCCACTCTCCCTGCTTGTGTTCCCTCTCTCGCTGTCTCTCTCTCTCTCTGTCAAATAAATAAATAAATAAAATCTTTTTTAAAAAGTAAAAAAGAAAAGAACAGCCTCAGATAAGTACCAACTGAGTTTCACTAAAATTCAAGGAGATAGAAAGAAGACACAAATAGGAATCCTTTCAGCTAGAGGTGTCATATATGTTGTGAACATCCATATGCTAAAAAAAATATTCCTTATGTATCTGAAGTTCACATTTAACTGGAGATCTTGTATTTTTATTTGTTAAGTCTGGTAACCCTATCAGACCTGACCTCATTTTTTTGTATATGTTAAGTTTTTAATAAAATATTTTTTTAAAGAGTTTATTTATTGGGGCACCTGGGTGGCTCAGTGGGTTAAAGCCTCTGCCTTCAGCTCGGTCATGATCCCAGAGTCCTGGGATCGTGCCCCTAGTTGGGCTCTCTGCTCAGCAGGGAGCCTGCTTTTCCCCCTCTCTCTGCCTGCCTCTCTGCCTACTTGTGATCTCTGTCAAATGAATACATAAAATCTTTAAAAAAAAAAAAAGATTTTATTTATTTATTTAACAGAGAGAGATCACAAGTAGGCAGAGAGGCAGCCGGGGCGGGGGGCGGGGGGGGGGGGAGCAGACTCCCCGCTGAGCAGAGAGCCCGATATGGGGCTCGATCCCAGGACCCTGAGACCATGACCTGAGCCAAAGGCAGAGGCTTTAACCCAATGAGCCACCCAGGTGCCCCTAATAAAATATTTTTAACGAGCTATGAATGCATCTGGTTGTGTTTCTCCTCCATCAATTCATGCTAACTAGATCTCCCATGGAAAAAAGCCTCCTGAATATCTTCACCCAAAGAAAACAAAAACACTAATTCAAAAAGGAGTGCCTGGCTGGCTCAAGTCAGAAAAACATGCAACTCTTGGTGCTGGGGTCATGAGTTCAAGCCCCACACTGGGTGCAGAGATTACCTAAACAAATACAACTTTACAAAAAAAAAAAAAAAAAAGACACTAAACACACACACACACACACAAAGATACATGCACCCATATATTTATTGCAGCATTATTTACAATAGCCACGGTATGGAAGCAACCTAAGTGTCCTCAATAGATGAATAAGTAAAGAAGATGTGATATACATGCAATGGAATACTATTCAGCCATAAAATGAACGTGATCTTCCCGTTTATGACAACACGGGTGGATGGAGGGAATTATGCTAAGTGAAATACGTCAGAGAAAGAGAAGTACCATATAATTTCACTTACACGTGGAATCTAAAGTAAAAAACAAACAAACAAAGCAGACAGTCTTTATAAATAGAAAAACTGGTGGTTGCCAGAGGGGAGGGGTGTGGGGGGGATGGGCAAAATGGGTGAAGGGCAGTGGGATGCACAGTCTTCCAGTTATGGAATGAATAAGTCGTGGCAGTAGCGTTGTATGGTGACAGATGGGGGTTACGATGCGCTGAGCACATCGTAACAGGTAGACTTGTTAGATCACTATGTTGTGCACCTGAAACTCATGTAACATTCTGTGTCAACACTACTTCAATTAAAAACAAAAGGAAAAAACCTTCTGAGGCATTTTGCAGGGTGTTGGTCATTCTCTGGAGAGATGGGATCTATATTTATTTGTTCTGATTTTCTTTTAATAATAAGTTTATTCTAGTGGCGTCTGGGTGGCTCCGTTGGTTAAGCATCTGCTTTCAGCTCAGGTCATGATCTCAGGGTTCTGGGATCAAGCCCTGAGTTGGGCTTCCTGCTCAGCGGGGAGCCTGCTTCTCCTTCTTCCTCTGCCCCTCCCTCCTGCTTATGCTCTGTCTCTCTGTCTCTCTCTCTCAAATAAACAAAAAGAATCTTTTTAAAAAATAACAAGTTTAGGGGTGCCTGGGTGGCTCAGTGGGTTAAAGCCTCTGCCTTTGGCTCAGGTCATGATCCCAGGGTCCTGGGATCGTGCCCCTAGTTGGGCTTTCTGCTCAGTGGAGAGCCTGCTTCCCTTCCTCTCCCTCTGCCCGCCTCTCTGCCTACTTGGGATCTCTGTCAAGTAAATAAATAAGATCTTTTAAAAGTAAATAAATAAAAAATAACAAGTTTATTCAGAATCTAGGTCCAACATATAGAGGTGTGGAACTCTATGTCAGAAAATGCGGATGGCTACTTAAAAATCAAATTTTGAAATGGATTGTGTGTTCTTCCAGCGTTATAGGTGCCTGCTTTCTGGGGCTGCCTCACCACTGTTCTGCAGACACTTTTTGGACAAGTGGATAGCCTCTTAGGACAGCCTCTGCTGGAGCAGCCCTCCATCACCACACTTCAAAATACTGTCCCCAAGCTGCTACCTGCCATTTGCTCCCTAGCATGTCTTCCTTACCTTATTTCTTTAAACAGAAATTATATGTGGAAATAGCTTATCAGCTTATTCAGGGCATAAAAATAGAGTCCACAATTCAATTTTTAAAATACAGACTTTAAGTGACCTAGGTAATTAAGATACAACCTTTTCATCTTTAATTTATAGCATGGCAAATACTGGTTCTAGAAAACGTAAATCCAAACAAGGTAGCATATTTTGCTTCTCAATGAGGCAAAAATGTCTGAAAACATAATACCTTGTGTTGGTGGCAATGTCAGGAGATGAAAACTCTCCCATATTCCTGGTGGTGGGGTTAAATCAGTTGGACCTTTCTGGAAACCTAAGTAAGACACAGTGTAGAACTTTTAAAACATGCCTACCTTTTTTTTTTTTTTTTAAAGATTTATTTGAGAGAGAGACAGTGAGAGAGAGCATGAGCTAGGAGAAGGTGAAAGGGAGAACCAGACTCCCCGTGGAGTTGGGAGCCCGATGCGGGACTTGATCCCAGGACTCCGGGATCATGACCTGAGCTGAAGGCAGTTGCTTAACCACTGAACCACCCAGGCGCCCAAAACATGCCTACCTTTTAATCTTACAAGTCTACTCACTGAAGCTGATTTTAAGGAAATCATTATGGATGTGTGCAAAGATTTATGGCCATGGGTGTCTATCATAGCATGTTCTGCAGTAATAAAAAATTGGAAGTCTCCTGAATGTCTAATAAGAGGGAACTGTTAAATACATCACAGTCCAAGTGTTAAACGACCATTCTATTTGATGATGTAGAAAAATAACAAATGACAGGAAGGAGTGTTCATGGAATGTAAGTGAAAAGCAGATTAAAATTTATATAAACTAGATTGCTCTTGGCCAAAAATCACACAGAATGCTGAGTCCTACTTCTGTGCAAGAGATAATGAATATAAGGAAGTAAGGAAAATGCATTCTCTCTGATAGCAAGAAGCCCAGAGGTAAGGATGGGTTTGTGCTGATGAATGGCTTGATGACATCTTCAAAGACCCAGGTCCTTTTCATCTGTCCAGCCCATCTCATCAACAAAGCAGCCTACTTCCTGTCAGGGTTGCAGGATGGCTTCGTGGCTGCAGGTGTAACATGGGACTGTTTTTTTCCTATGCATCCTTTTCAGAGCAAGGAACTCTTCCAATGGCCATCACCAAAACCTCACATCTAGGGGTGCCTGGCTGGCTCAGTCAACGGAGCATGCAACTCTTGATCTCTTGATCTTGGCATTGTGAGTTGGAGCCCCACATTGGGGGTAGAGATTACTTAAGAAACAAAATCTAAAAAGAAAGAAAGAAAGGAAAAAAGAAAGAAAGAAAGGAAAGAAAGAAAGAAAAGGGAACCTTATGTCTCAGCTCAGCTGATCAGAAAGGCATCTGTGTGCCCCCCCCCCCCGCCCCGCTGAACAAATCACTGAGAAGGTGTGCTTGGGCTGTGAGTGGTCTACAGGTAATTCAAGCTGTTGGTCCCAGAAGCCCTCAGACAGCAGCATCCATGGAGCTGGATGGGGCAGGGTGTGGAAAGGGTTTGGAAACAGTGCTTAGACCAGTGGTTCTCAAAGTGTGATCCTTAAGCCAA
Organism: Martes martes; assembly: GCF_963455335.1. NCBI lineage: Eukaryota > Metazoa > Chordata > Mammalia > Carnivora > Mustelidae > Martes > Martes martes. The sequence continues at coordinate 30,083,242 of NC_137896.1, forward strand.
CAGCATCACATAGGAATTGTTTTAAAAGACAAATCCTTGGGCCCCACCCTGGGTTTTCTAATTCTGAAACTCTGGAGGTGGGACCCAGGAATCTGTGGGGGTTTTTTGTTTTTGTTTTTGTTTTTTTTAGGAATCTGTGTTTTAACAAACCCTCCAGGTGATTATAATGTTTGATGGACTTCGACTATTCAGGATTTGCTCTTGCATTGGGAATACCTGAAAAGATGCCTTTTGCTGGTTGATATCAGGATTCATTTTCTAGAGCATCCTCCCAGACTAAAAAGGCTGGAAGCTAAACAACATGTCCACCTGTCAAAATGCTCATGTGAGCTCCTGCATGAAAGTTGAGTCACCCGGAGGAGAGGCAAGATTCAGAATAGTGACTTGCTAGTGTGAACTTGACACAGGGGTGGGGGTTCTGGTGGTGGCCAATGTGGCAGCACCTTCTTTGTTTGCAACATCCTGAGTGTGACAGTGACAACAGAACGCTTGCCATCCCAGTTCTGTGTGGTTTGGTGGGGAGTCATTCTGTGACTTCATTTTTATTGTGGCAAAAAACACGTAACATTAAACTTACCATCTTAACCATTTTCTTAAAGATTGTATTTATTATTTTAGAGAGAGAGAGAAAGACAGAGGGCATGAGCAGGGAGGGAGAGGGGCAGAGGGAGAGAATCTCAAGAAGACAGCCCACTGAGTGAGAGCCCGAAGTGGCTCAGTCTTAGGACCGTGAGATCATATCCTGAGTCAAAACCAAGAGTCAGACACTAACTGACTGAGCCACTCAAGTGCCCCCCATCTTGACCCCATCTTAACCATTTTTCAGTGCATAGTTCAGCAGTGTTCTATACATTCACATTGTTGTACAACAGATATCTAGGACTTATTCATCTTACAAGACAGAAACTACCCAATAAACACTAATTTCTCCTTCCCCCAGCCCTTGGCAACCAACACTGTACCTTATGTTTCTATTATTTTGACCGCTTTAGAGGTTTCATATCAGTGGAATCATACAGTCTTTGTCCTTTTGTAGCTGGCTTACTTTACTCAGCGTAATGTCCTCAAGATTCATCAATGTTGTAGCAAGTAACAGGATCTCCTTTTTTTAAGGCCGCATAATATTCCACTGTGTGTATACATCCTACATTTTCTTTATCTGTTTATCTGTGGATGGACATTTAAGTTGTTTCCACATCTTGGCTCTCGTGATAATGTTGCAGTCATGGATGTGTAAATATCTCTTTGAGATCCTGCTTTGAATTCTTTTGACTATATACCCAGAAGTAGGATTGCTGGACCCTTGGGCCCCTGGGTGGAGCACTGAGAGTGTCTACTAACACCTCAAGTGGGGATTTAAGATGTTTATTACGAAGCTCCCTGTCACTAAGTGTGGAGGACAAGCAGTGGGCAAAGAGATGGATGGAAAGAAGACTACTTAGAAGGTGACAAAAAGTCTGGATAAGAAGTAACGAATGGGGGCACCTGGGTGGCTCAGTGGGTTAAAGCCTCTGCCTTCGGCTCGGGTCATGATCCTAGGGTCCTGGGAGAGCCCCACATCGGGCTCTCTGCTCGGCAGGGAGCCTGCTTCCCCCTCTCTCTCTGTCTGCCTCTCTGCCTACTTGTGATCTCTGTCCGTCAAATAAATTAATTAAAAAAAAAAAAAAGAAGAAGTAACGCGTGACAGGGGCGCCTGGGTGGCTCAGTGGGTTAAAGCCTCTGCCTTCGGCTCGGGTCATGATCCCAGGGTCTTGGGATCGAGCCCCACGTCGGGCTCTCTGCTCAGCAGGGAGCCTGCTTCCCTTCCTCTCTCTCTGCCTGCCTCTCTGCCTACTTGTGATTTCTGTCTGTCAAATAAATAAATAAAATCTTTAAACAAAACAAAACAAAACAAAACACAAATCCTTCCTCTAGAATCTTCTCTCTAAAAAAAAAAAAAAAAGAAGAAGTAACGAGTGACAGGGCACCTGGGTGGCTCAATGGGTTAAGCCTCTCCCTTTGGCTTAGGTCATGATCTCAGGGTCCTGGGATTGAGCCCCACATCGGGCTCTCTCCTCAGCGGGGAGCCTGCTTTCCCCTCTCTCTCTCTGCCTACCTCTCTGCCTACTTATGAGCTCTCTCTGTCTGTCAAATAAATAAATAAAATCTTAAAAAAAAAAGAAGAAGAAGTAAGGAGTGCTATAGCAGTGGGGACGAGAGCCGGGCTGGGAAAATATCCCAGGTCTGTGAGCTTGGAAGAGTTGCTTAACCTCCCTGGGTCCATTGTAATAATAGTGAAAAAGAAAGAGGAGGGGGAGGGACATTTATTGAGCACTTCACTCTGATCAAGATACTGTTGGTTCCAAAGAGGTTACAACTGTTACTCTAGCTAACCCTTACCACAACCCTGGGAGGGAGGCACAATCGTTGTCCCCACGTGACAGATGAAGACACGGAGGATCAGAGACATTAAGTAACCTGCCTGAGGTCCAACAACTAGTACTTTCCTCATGATGCCTGATGAGATTAATGGTGGCCAACACTGGCAGAGTTGGAGGGAAATGGACAGTGGCTGCTGATGGGAGTGATGGAAGACAGCAAACAATGGAGGTGGTGTGGGTTGTGCAACTCTGTGGATTATTGAAAACCTTTATATTGTACACTTTAAAAGAGTGAATTGCATGGTAGATGAATTATCTCAATAAAGTTATTTTTAAATTTTTTTTTAAGTAGGCTTCACACCCGGCATGGAGTCCAGTTTGGACTTGAGATCAAGACCTCAAGATCTCACGACCCTGAGATCAAACCTGAGCTGAGATCAAGACTCAGATACTCAGCTGACTTGAGCCACCCAGGCGCCCCATCAATAAAGCTTTTTTTTTTTTTTTAATGTAAAATACCCAACAGGCAAACTTCAGGTATGGAAATGTGTGCTATGTGGCTATAGACAAGTAATGAATGGCTTTCGACAGTAATAGAGAGCATTTCATCATGGTGAGAAAAAAAAAGAATTCTTCATAGACTCTAGATATTCTGGATACTGACTCCTTTCTCTCATGTGTGTACTGGCCCAGGGCAAATTGTGAAACTGAAGTTCAAGTGAACACATGTGCTGTGTCTACCGGCTGCCAGGTGTTCTTTCTGTCACGGGTGTCTCACCTTCCTACTGCAGGGAGGCACTGTCTTTTCCATCTTGACCCCGAGATACCAGAGCACACGGAGGGGAGTTGGATGATCAACCAACTGAGCCATCACCGAGGCACCTCTATTTTTTTCTTTTTGATCTTGAGTCCAATTAAGGATCCCCAGTCGCATTTGGTTGTCCTGCCCCTTTAATCTCTTTCCATCTGGAGGAGTTTCTTTGCCTCTTTTTATTTTTCATGTTGTGTGTGTGTTTGAAGAGTTGGAGTCCCTTGTTTTGCAGAATTTCCCTCTATTTGGGTTTGCTGTGGTTTCCTCATACTTAGATTTGGATTAAAGTCTTAACACTCTTGACTCTCCCCCCATCGATCTGGAGGGATAACTTGGGGTGGGGGTTTGGTTCCAGAGTTTCTCAGCAGGATTCAGCTCCATTGCCCCGAGTAGTTGTTTGTTGGATAAGCCACTCATTTACTGGCTGTTCTTTCCTGTTTCACTTCTTCACCACCTTCCTAGTGTTTCCCCAGCTCACCTCCCAAATAAACCACTTGCTTTCGCATTCTTGTCTCAGAATTTACCCAAACCAAGACCCACAGTATACCCTACACACTATTTCGTGGCGTGCTTGGTTTGATGGACATAACCTGGAAATAGTCTCGAATCGCTACGAACACCAGGCCTTCCTGATTCTTATTGCAGGGGACATAGTCTATCCCCATCCATGGCCATGGGAAAGGGACAGCCTCAACTCACTCATCATGTCAGAAACGGGGCTAGCCAACTTTCCCTGAAGCTGGCCTGCTCTCGCTCCCCACCCTTTCGGGCTTCCATGATTCTCCCAAGCACCCCTCCCAAAATCTGTGAGGCAGCCCTAACCCAACCTCTCTCTCCCTCTCTTGCTCTGTACTATATAAATTATCAGAGCTACAAAACGTCACTCCCAGAGGAATCTGCTTTAGCCTATGGAGTCCTGGAGTCCTTTTCTTTCCTTTCCTTTCCCCTTTTCTTTCCTTTTCCCTTTTCATTTCATTTCTTTTCGTTTCTCTTTCTTCCTTTCTTTCCTTCCTTCCTTCCATCCTTCTTCTCTTCCTTCCCTTTCTGGTTAGAAGAAAACAAACTCATTTTATTATTCTCTTTTCCATTTTTTTTAAATCTCAAAATTAAGCACAATTTAAAAACTTGTCAAGATCAAAATTCAGGAGATTTCACATTGGAATTTGGATTTCATGCTTTTCTTAGAAAATCAGAAGTCCTGGAAATGCCTCTGTTAGGGCATGACCAGTCTTCAGGGCTGCGGCTGAGGGTCCCAGCTCCTGGGGACAAGGGATGGGGTCTTCCTGCCATCTGCTCCACCCACGCCATGGGCTCCTCATTCATTTACAGGACCTCTCTGGTCCTTCTGGGTAACTGGGTTTGAAACCCCTGGTTTTGGACCTCACTGATGCAGGCTTGAAGTATTTCTAAATCACCTAAAGTTAAAATGCAAATTTTGCTTCAGTAGGTCTGAGTCAGGACTTGAGATTCTGCCTTTCTTTTCTTTTTTTTTTTAAGATTTTTATTTATTTATTTGACAGACAGAGATCACAAGTAGGCAGAGAGGCAGGCAGAGAGAGAGGAAGGGAAGCAGGCTTCCCGCTGAGCAGAGAGCCCGCTGCAGGGCTTGATCCCAGGACCCTGGGATCATCATGACCTGAGCTGAAAGCAGAGGCTTTAACCCACTGAGCCACCCAGGTGCCCCGTGATTCTGCCTTTCTCATAAGCTTCCAGGTGATGCTAATGTTTCCTGGTCTACAGACCATTCCTTGAGGACCTAGGGTCTAGTCTCTCCCCTCCCCAGTCCATTTTGTACATCATTGCGCATTTCTTTCTTTGAATGTTATGTTTCACTGTTTAAAAAAAATCCCAGTGGGGGATGCCTGAATGGTTCAGCCAGTTAAGCATCTGCTTTTGGCTCTGCTCAGGTCATGATCCCAGGGTCCCGGCATCAAGTCCCGCATCCGGCTCCCCTCTTCCTCTACCTCCTGCTCCCACTGCTTGTGCTTTCTCTCTCTCTGACAAATAAACAAATAAAATCTTTTAAAAGTTGGGTTTTTTTTAAGATTTTATTTTTATTCATTTGACACAGAGAGAGAGAGATCACAAGTAGGCAGAGCAGCAGGCAGAGAGGGGGCAGGGAAGCAGGCTCCCTGCTGAGCAAAGACCCCCCCCCCATTTGGGGCTCGATCCCAGGACCCTGAGATCATGACCTGAGCTGAAGGCAGAGGCTTAACCCACTGAGCCACTCAGGTGCCCCAAAGAGTTTTTCTTATAATTAAAACAATTTTAAAAATCCAGTGGTTACTGAATATCAATGGCAGTTCCTTTTACTATTTAACTTTTTTTTTTTTTTTTTTAAGCAGATTCCAGGCCCAGCGTGGAGCCGAACATGGGGCTTGAACCCAACCCGGAGACTGAGACCTGAGCTGAGATCAAGAGTCATATGCTTGGGGCACCTGGGTGGCTCAGTGGGTTAAAGCCTCTGCCTTCAGCTTGGGTCATGATCCCAGGGTCCTGGGATCGAGCCCCACATGGGGATCTCTTCTCTGCGGGGAGCCTGCTTCCCCCTCTCTCTGTCTCCGCTACCTGCTTGTGATCTCTCTCTCTCTCTGTCAAAGAAATAAATAAAATATTAAAAAAAAAAAAAGAGGGGTACCTGGGTGGCTCAGTGGGTTAAAGCCTCTGCCTTTGGCTCAGGTCATGATTCCAGGGTCCTGGGATCAAGCCCTACATTGGGCTCTCTGCTCAGCAGGGAGCCTGTTTCCCTTTCTCTCTCTCTGCTTGCCTCTCTGCCTACTTGTGATCTCCGTCAGTTAAATAGATTAAAAAAAAAAAAAGAGTCATATGTTTAACTGACTGAGCCACCCAGGCACCCTTACTATTTAATTTTTTAAATCACAGAATCTTATGGCTTCCTCATCACAAAGCTCTCTGCTCAATCCCCAGCGTACAGTAGACCAGTGAGATTAGAATAGGGGTATTACTGAGGTTGGAGAAGGGGCCTCAGGGAAATAGGACCCTGAGGTTTCCTCCCAACTCCACTGATCCCCTGATCCTTCTGGGCCAGACAAAGACATTTAAAATAGCAGGAAACTCAGTTGCAAATCAGAGACCTTATTCTGGTATTTCAAGGCTTTAGGAGTTAACTTGCCCGAGGTCACACAGCTGCAAAGCCCTGGATTTTCCCAACCCCCTGTGCATTCTTGTCCCAAGGCCACTTTCATACCCTTTCCTCCCAACACCCAGGCAAAATCATCCCACCTGATTGCAGAATTTTCCTGCTCTGGTCACACCTGAGACTCAGGTCCTCTTACGGGGGGCGGGTGGGGTGGGAGGTGGTGAAGCATCCCCTCCTAGTGCTCCAGCCTCTCCCCAGCCTCTCCCCAGCTTTACCTCTCCTCCACTCCCAAGCTGTCTTTTAAAATAGGGCTTAAAAATAGTAAGAAAATGTCTGTATCCCCCACCCCCACCCTGCAATTCTCCCCAAAACGGGACATTTGGCAAAAGACAGACCAGGTAACTATGGGGTCAAGTTCGACCTCCTTGACTAGCCTCCACATCTCTATCCTGCGGCCACAGACTTGGTGCCAGATAAACCTCTTGCCTTATCTTGGTCCCCATGCCAGGAAAGCGGCTCTGCTGCTCAGCTGGTTCTCACCTTCACCTGAAATCACCCTTGGGGCTCTTGCCTAGCCTGTGGGCCCTTGTGAACCAGGCTACCCACTAAGAACATCTGTGTCTTTAATGAGCTTTTTAAAAAATTACAATGAAGGGGCGCCTGGGTGGCTCAGTGGGTTAGTCCTCTGCCTTCGGCTCGGGTCATGGTCTCGGGGTCTGGGATCAAGCCCCGAGTCGGGCTCTCTGCTCAGTGGGGAGTCTGCTTCCCCCCTCTCTCTCTGCCTGCCTCTCTGCCTACTTGTGATCTCTGTCAAATAAGTAAATAAAATCTTTAAAAAATAAAAAAAAATTACAGTGAAAAGTCTTTGAGAAATTATCGGCTCCTTCCCCCATTTCTTTTAAGCTTGTGGGTCCTTAGTGGAGAATGAAAGCATCCTCTTTCCTTGCCCCCTTCAGTGTCTGCCCAATTTAGACAAGGGTGGGGGAGGGTGAGGAGTAGGGGTGATGGAGAGACAAGCAGTTGTCCTGAAACTCTGAACTCTGCAGGTTAAACTATACAACTGAAAAATGAGATAAAGTGGATAATTACCTGAAAAAATATCGATTACCAGAATTGTTCAAGAAACGGAAAACCCAAACACACTTATACATTAAAGATTGAACCCAGATAAAAAATTCTACAAAACACTGCACCAAGCCCCCGTGTCCTCAGAGGTGCTCTTACCACCCTCAAGGAACAGAAAACCTCTGGCTTCCTCAAGCTCAGAAATAAGCTTCATCAATTTGTATGAAGCTAGTCACCGGACTACCGCTAGTATAACCCTACTCCAAGCCAGCAAGGACAGGGGAAGTAGGTAATGTCTAATATCATGTGTATAGATGCAACAATTCTGAAAAATCCATTAGTGAATCGAATGCAGCAATGTGGGAAAAAGCATTACCAAGTAATGTTCATCCCAGGAATTAAGGATGTTATTTGACCATTGAAAAATAGCAATATGATTTACACAGCTATAGATTAAAGAAGCAAAAACCACATGGCCATCTCAATAGATTCAGAAAAAGAACAAGCGATAAATCTCACAAGCATTTAATGAAAGCACTGTCTTCCTTTGGGTTCCCCCCCGGAAGCAGACTGTCACGATTATCCCAGCAGAGGGCAGAGGGGTAAGTGAGCTGGGGGATTTTTTTCTCCAGTTCCCAAGAGAAAGTCATTGCTGAGAACTGACCCTGGTGCTTGTTCAGCCTCCCTTCCCTTCACAGGGGCAAACCAACCTTCCTTCGTTTGGGGAGGATCACAGGAGCCCTCCCGCCCAGAGAAGCTGACTCTGGCATTTGAAAGTGGGCCCAGTGGGGTGCACTCAGCACACTAGAAACAGAAGAGAATTAGTTTGGGTCACCTGAGTGGCTCAGTTGGTCAAGGTGCCAACTCTTGGTTTTGGCTCAGGTCATGATCTCAGGGTCGTAGGATCGAGCCCCACATTGGGCTCTAGTCTGCTTGTCCCTCTCTCTGCCCCTGCCCCCCATTCTCTCTAAAATTAAAAAAAAAATAGGGGCGCCTGGGTGGCTCAGTCGTTAAGCGTCTGCCTTCAGCTCAGGTCATGGCTCCAGGGTCCTGGGATGGAGCCCCGCATCGGGCTCCCTGCTCGACAGGAAGCCTGCTTCTTCCTCTCCTACTCCCCCTGCTTGTGCTCCCTCTCTTGCTCTGTCTCTCTCTGTCAAAAAATAAATAAATAAATAAATAAATAAATGATCTTTTAAAAAAATAATAAATAAAATCAAATAAAATAATAAAATAATAAATTTTTTAATTGATTTGACAAAGAGAGGCTGAGAGCAGGAGACAGTGGCAGGCAGAGGGAGAAGCAGGGTCCCCACTGAGCAGGGAGTCCAATGCCAGGCTTGATCCCAGGACCCTGGGATCACAACCCCAGCTGAAGGCAGATGCTTAACCTACTGAGCTCAGGCACCCCAAAATAAAATCTTTAAAAAAAAAGAGAGAGAGAAAATTACTTTAACCTGTTCTTGTTGTTAAGAGATTTACCAAACAAGAGTGCTGTGAAGTGCGTAAACCTGGCGATTCACAGACCTATACCCCTGGGGCTAATAATACATTATAGGTTTATAAAAAAATAAAAAAAAATTATTAAAAAAAAGAAATTTACCAAACAAAAAGTGTAAATTCTTAGTGTGAAATGTTAAAAGAATTCCCTTTAAAGACAGAAACAAGGACAAGGATAGCCTCTATCAATATTTTTTTTGGAGAGCTTGGGTGGCTCAGTTGGTTAAGCGTCTGCCTTCAGCTCAGATCATGATCCCAGAGTTCTCAGACTGAACCCCAAGTCAGGCTCCCTGCTTTGCGGGAGGGGGCCTGCTTCTCCCTCTCCCTCTGCTTGCTCCTCTCTCTGCTTGTGCTCTTTCTCGTTGTCAAATAAATAAAATCTTAATATATATATATAGAGAGAGATCTCTTTATGTAGTGTTCATAATAAGGGAAGATTTAGAGAAAAAGAAGAAAAGTGCAAGAATTGGTAAGAAAACACACAAAGAAATAAAAACCTGCAGAATATATGCGAGTAATGCTGTGTCACAAGTTATCCCAAATTTAACAGCTTAAAACCACAAACACTCATTATCTCATACACTTCCTGAAGATTAGCAATCCAGAGTGACAGAATGGTCCTAGCTCGGGGTCTTTCCTGAGCTTGTAAGCAAGTCCTTGGCCAGGGTTGTAACAATATGAAGGGAGGAAAAGCCACTTCTAAGCTTATTCACATAGCTACCAGCAAGAAGCTTCTGGTTTTCACCGTATGGGGCTATCCATAGAGAGGGCTGCTCACACAACATGGCTGCTGGCTTCCCTCAGAGTGAGTGATTTGAGAAACTGAGAGATAGAAAGGCCAAGATGGAAGCCACAATCTTCTGATAACAACCTACTCTCAAAAGTGACATACCCTCATTACTGGCATATTCCATTCATTCCAAGTGAGTCCCCTCAAGGGCAGGGGACTAATAAGAACCTGAGTACCAGGACGTGGGATCATTGGGGGTCTAGCTAGCAATGGGGCTACTACCACAGTGCTCAAGGGAAGTGGAGTTACCAACACAGGGAGAAAGGGGTGGACTCTTTAGTAACTGGGACTGGGATGATTGGTTTTCCACATAGAGAAAAGCATCAACAAGATCCTTAGCTCATACCACACTCAAAATAAATTCCAAGGGGATTAAAGACCTAAATATTAAAAATAAAACTTGTGGAAGAAAATTTTGGAGAATTATCTTTAGGCCGTCTGGATAGGGAAGAATGCTTAACATGATTCTATACTGTCAAATTTAACTACATTAAAATGTAAAGCTTTTGTACAGATACATTGACAACTCTCACACAGTCATGGAAAGCCCTGAAGAAAGGGAAAAAGAAAAGCTACAGACTGAGAGAGAATATTTGTGATATATGTAATTTTTTAAAAAAGATTTTATTTATTCATTTGAGAGACAGAGAGAGCACAAGCCATGGGGGCTGCAGAGACAGACGGAGAAGCAGACTCCCTGCTGAGCTGGGAGCCTGACCTGGGGCTTGATGCCAGGACCTGGAGATCATGACTTGATCCAAAGGCAGACGCTTAACCGTCTGAGCCACCTACACACCCCTGTAATGTATATAATTGAAAAAGAATTGGTATCCCAGTTATTTTTTTAACCTACAAATAATAAAGGCAAAAATCCAAAAGGAAAACAGGCAAAGGAATGGTTTCTATGATCAATAAACACGCAAAACATAGAACACGTAGAGAAACACTCAGCTTCTTCAGCACGCAGGCAAATGCATATTAAAACACAGTGAGGAGTGCCTGGGTGGCTCAGTCCTTAAGCGTCTGCCTTCAGTTCAGGTCATGCTCCTGGGGTCATGGGATGGAGTCCTTTGTCAGGTTCCCTGCTCAGCAGGGAGTCTGCTTCTACCTCTTCCTCTGCCCCTCCCCACACCTGCGCTCTCTCTCAAATAAACAAAATATTAAAAAAAAAAACAAAAACCCAAAACCATAGTGAGATACCATTTACACATTCAGACTGGCAAAAACTAGCAAACCTGGCTGTATAAATTAGGAATGCATTAGGCTACAAGTAAGAGAAGATCTAACTAATAGGAACTGAGACAATTACATGATTCTTTTTCTCACATAACAGGAAGTCTGGAGAAATCTGGAGATAACCAACTTTGGGCACCAGTTCAAGACCTCAACTGCACAATTGTAAGATAGCTGGTGTGCCTCCTGGCATCTCACCCAGTTTTAAAGGCAGAATCAAAGAGGAAAGAAGAAAGCTAACATCCTGATCCTCTTTGTCCAAGAAGCAAACGTTTTAACCTCCGTCTGGCAGATTTTTGCCGTATGAAGTATTTCAAACATCCACGAAAGAAAGGAATGATACAATGACACCTTTGCACCTGCAATCAATTCTTCATGTGGACATTTTGTCAATTCTGCTACTGATTCTTTTTCTTGAATGAAGCATGGGAGGTACAGGATCCAGAGCTGTGTTCCATGGCCACCACAGACAAAAGGGAGATGAGAAGGTGGGTATTTGCTTATCCCATCTCTGCAATAGAGAGAAAGCCGGCAGAAAGGGCTAGAACACGACCTGGTTATCCAGCCCACAGTGTCTAAAACAGCAATGCAATCAAAGGTGGCAAGAACTTGAACAGAGAGGAACACTTGCACACGGCTGGCACCAGTGCAAACTGGCTTGGAAAATCTCTCCTTGGTATGTGCCCTTGTGAAACACTCATCCATGTGCCCAAAGACCGGCAAATGTTCATTTCAGCTTTTCCTTGGATTATGGCCAAAAATTGGAAACAGCCTAAATGTCACTCAGCAAGAGAGCTAAGCCATACATTTCACAATATACCATCAAAGGAAAACTAGACAGCTATTAAAATGAATGAACTCAGCCGCAGTCTGTCAACACAGATCGACCTTTAAGACTCAATGCCAAGTTACACGGGCGTCTGGGTGGCTCAGGTGAGCATCAGACTGTAGATTTCATCTCAGGTCATGATCTCAGCATGGTGAGATCGAGCCCCCACATCGGGCTCCAGGCTAAGCAGGGAGTCTGCTCAAGATTCTCTCTCCCTCTCCCTTGCCCCTTCCCCTTCCCACCTCCCAGTCCCATGCCTCAAATAAATAAATAAATCTTAAAACAAAAACAAAACCCAGTGCTGAATTACAGAGGCAAGTTGAAGAAAGGTACATAGGGTACGATACCATTCATGTAAAGTTAAATGCACACAAAATGATTGTGTGTTTCTGCATTCCTACATCTATAATAAAGGTGTACATAAAATACAGGGGAGGAAATGCCAACTTCGTAGCAGCCGCTATCTCTGGGAAAGGAAGGAGAACCAAGGTGGTGGTGGGGGCCCTTGGGGTGGGGGGGCGAGCAGCAAGGGAGGAAGAAACTCTACCGTTCCTGTTTTAAGGACAAACAAAACAGATATGAAGCAAATTGGTCAAAATGCTAACATTTGTTATATCTGCGTTGTATGTTCCTAAGTGTTGGCTGCATTATTTTTATACTGCTCGGAGATTTAAAATAACTTCCTAAAGGAAACACTGAGGGAAGAAATGTCACATTTCTTACAAAGCAGCAGGGCTCCGTCTTTTTTGTGCTAAAAAGCAGATGCTGAATCAGGGTACCTGGGGTGAGGACTGAGGCTCTGCATTCCTAACAAGCTCTGGTGATGGGGTGCCATTGGTCAAGGGCCCCCCTTTGAGAAGCAGTGTTCTAGAAAATTCTGCCCCAGGTCTCCTTAAGTGGAAGCCAGGGGCCCAGCGATGGTGGGGGCGGGGGCGCAAAGGCAGAGGATGCCCGAGGCTTTGCTGCCTATTTTAGGACAAGCTAGAAGCTTGACGTGTCCTAAAAACCCTCTTTGAGTCTGCTTGGCTGCCTCCAATGAGACTTTTCCACCCTCTCTCCTCTTTAACCCTCTTCATGGGTTATTTTATCACGTATGGGTTTGCCTTCGGTTTCTTTTATACCTTTGTAAACCAAACCCTCCTTTCATTGTGCTTTAGCTTTGTGTTTCTCCCTTAATTGTTCTTTTTAAAATTCCTGATCTTACTTAGCGGGATTTTAAACTATAGTCTTCCCTGCTCTGTCTTCTTCCTTGGCCTTCCTCAGCTTCTGTTTTAAACCATCCCTATTTTATTGATCTACTTTATCCCTTTATTTTCACTCCTTTTCCTGCTCTATTTCTTTACTTTCCCTTTTCGCTCTAGCATTTCTGATTTAACCCTCACTTTTTTCATGCCCACCCCCTGGTGCCCCATCAAGGCAGTGGGGTTCCCTGGGTAACACACAGCACGACTTCGGCCCCAGGTTTCCTGAGTTCAATTTCTGCCTCCATCCCTACTGGCTGTGAAGCGTTGGGTCGGTAGCTGGATGTCTCTGGCCCTGTTTCCTCATGTGTAAAGCAAGAATAAGAAGATATTGAAGTTACAGGGTTATAGGGAGAACTAAATGTGTTACTACATTAGGGCAGTGTCTCACTCAGAATGTGTCTACATTACCTCCTCTTTGTATTTACATAGTACGGCATTCAGGCTCGAAGATGGTCCCCAGTGATCTTACCTCTGGGTATTCCAGCCCCTGGGTGCTCCCCTTCCTACTGAATGGGGTAGGGGAGTGACCTGGGGAACAAATAGGACGCTATAGGAACGATGGCTGATCATCTTGGACATCTCACGTCACTCTTTCTGCAGGAAGCCAACTGCCATGTCCTGGGGTACTGAGGCCTTGTGCTAATCACCATGGGAACCACGGAAGTGGATCCTTGCTCTGTTAAGACTTCAGAGGACCACAGACCCCCGAGACACTGAGGCAGAAATGCCCAGCTAAGCTGTTCCCCAAATTCCTGACCCACACACAGAAACTAGTGAGATAATGAATGTGTATAGCAGTGTTATGCTGCCAAATTTTGAGGTAACTTATTACGTATTAATAGATAACCCATACATGTAGCTTTTAAAATTTCTCACTGGGGGTGCCTGGGTGGCTCAGTGGGTTAAGGCCTCTGCCTTCGACTCAGATCATGATCTCAGGGTCCTGGAATCAAGTCCCGCATCGGGCTCTCTGCTCAGCAGGGAGTCTGCTTCCCCCTCTCTCTGCCTGCCTCTCTGCCCACTTGTGATCTCTGTCAAATAAATAAATAAATAAAATCTTTTAAAAAAATAAATAAAATAAAATTTCTCACTGGACTCATTTTTTAATTTTTATTTTTGTTTATTTTTTTTAAAGCAGAGGCTTTAACCCACTGAGCCACCCAGGCACCCCTGGTCTCGTTTTTTAAAAATAAAGGTTATTTTCTGTGGCGCCTGGATGGCTCAGTGGGTTAACCTGCTGCCTTTGGCTCGGGTCATGATCTTAGGGTCCTGGGATCGAGCCCCAGATCGGGCTCTTTGCTCAGCGGGGAGCCTGCTTCTCTCTCTCTCTCTGCCTGTCTCTCTGCCTACTTGTGATCTCTCTCTGTCAAAAAAATAAATAAAATCTTTAAAAAAATAATAAAACAAAATAAAGGTTATTTTCTAAAATAAAAATAAAATAAAATGAAGATTATGTTCTGAACTCATATTTTAGGCCTTTTTTTTTCTTTTAAATTCCTCAACTTTCCATGATTTGAAACCCCCTTTTCTTTTCAGGACTTACTTGCACAATGACTGGAAGGGAATGGGGAACAGAGGCTTTTTCGTTCCCAGCTTCCTTCAGGCTCCCTGGAACTCCTCAGCTGGGGTGAGGACAGCCCTGAAAGACTCTTCAGGTCTCTCAGAAGACAGGGGGAAATGACCATTTCAATTCTCTATAGGACCATAGGCCCCAACATGCACATTTGTTTGGCTGGGACAATGCTGGGGGCTTCGAGCCCACAAGCATCATGTGAAGAACAACACATCATGAAACCCATGAGCCTGGATTGGGGATGCCAATAAGAAGAGTCCAGAGAGAGAAAGGTGCGCCTGGGTGGTTCAGTGGGTTAAGGCTCTGCCTTCGGCTCAGGTCATGATCTCAGGGTCCTGGGATTGAGCCCTGCATCGGGCTCTCTGCTCAGTGGGGAGCCTGCTTTCTCCTCTCTCTCTGCCTGCCTCTCTGCCTACTTGTGATCTCTGTCTGTCAAATAAATAAATAAAATCTTAAAAAAAAAAAAAAGAAGAGTCCAAAGAGGAGCCAGGTGGCCTGGGATCACAGCTCCGACGCCTCTGGAAGGCAGCCCAGGGCTTTGGGGTCACATCCTTGGAGGGTCCATACTGGAGTTGGTCTCAGGAACTTCAGACAAACTCTTGGTTCTCTTTTGTAACCTTGACTGCCAGACTAGTCTACCAGGGGTGGACATATCCTTGCCTTCTAGATTATGGGCCATCTTTACACTGAGGGGCATCTTGAGGCAGGGATCATGGCTGAGACTGGCAAGTGACCATTGGCAATGCAGCATTTTTTTAAAAAGATTTTATTTATTTATTTCACAGACAGAGATCACAAGTAGGCAGAGAGATGGGGGAGGGGGGAGCATAGGCTCCCCACTGAGCAGAGAGCCTGATGAGGGACTCGATCCCAGGACCCTGAAATCATGACCTGAGCTGAAGGCAGAGGCCCAACCCACTGAGCCACCCAGGTGCCCCAACAACGCAACATTTTAATAAGGGGCCTGGGCTCTGGAGTTCAAGTGGAGACCCTGCCACTTGTGACCTGTGTGTCCTTGGCAAGTACTTAACATCTTTGTGACTCATTAACCTCTCTGTATGAGAAAACAATAGATTAATCTCATCAGGTTATCATGTGCGATTTCAGGGATGTCAAACTTGGAGAATGGAGCCTGGCTCAGCATGAGCACTTGGTCAATGTTAGCTCTTCCTTACTCAACCTTGGATGCACCTTAAAAGCACTCTGTGGATGAGTAAAACCTCTCTGTGCCCAGGCTGCACTGACATCAGAACCCCTGAGGGTTGGAGCCCAGGTGTCAGAGTTTTTTAAAGCCCCCCAGGTGATTCCACTGTAAGACTGAGCCTGAAAAGAAACCCTCACATATACAGTCAAATGATTTTGACAAGGGTGCCAAGATCATTCAATGGGGGGAAAGGACAGTCTTTTCAAAATATGGTGCTGGGACAACTGCATATCCACATGCCAAAAAATGAAGTTAGTTCCTTACCTAACGCCGCATACAAAAATTAGTTCAAATGGATCGGAGACCCAGATATAAGAGCTAAGGGGGCACCTGCATGGCTCAGTCAGTCAAGCTCCCCTCTTTTGATTTCGGCTCAGGTCATGATCTCAGAGTCATGAGACTGAGCCCCAGTTCGGGCTCCCTGCTCATCGTGGAGTCTGTTTCTCACTCTCCCTCTACCTCTTCCCCCAGCTTGTGCTCTCTCTCTCTCAAATAAAGAAAGAAATAAAATCTTAAAAAAAAATTTTTAAACTTAAATAATCAACCCTAGAGAGAATATACAATGTACTGTAAATTGATTTTTGGTGAATTATGTGAAAGGAAAAATTAAATATATCCCCCCATTACTAATCAGTTAATACAATTTCTTGAAAAATCCTTCCTTGTTCTTTGTGTTATGTTGTTGAATGTGTTATTTCCTTAATTTAAAAACAATTCTTCTTCGGGTTGTCTGAGTGGCTCAGTGGATTAAATGTTTGCCTTTGGCTCAGGTCATGATCCCAGAGTCCTGGGATTGAGCCGCACATGGGGCTCCCTGCTCAATGGGTGCCTGCTTCTCCCTCTCCTGTTCCCCCTGCTTGTGCTCTCTCTGTCTGTCAAATAATAAGTAAATAAATAAAATCTTTTTAAAAAATCTTCAAAAAAAATTCTCCTTTGATCTGTGGATTCTCTTATAATTCCCTGGTCTTTTAAATCTTTTAATCCTTAAAAGATGTGAGCACTCCTTAATGATACACTTGCCAGGGACTTGTCTATTCCGTTAATCTTTTCAAATAATTCATTTTTTTAAGTTTATTTTTTTAGTACTCTCTATACCCAACATGGAGCTTGAGCTCATGACCCTGAGACCAAGAGTCTCATGCTCTTTTCACTCTGCTCTTTTCACTGTTTGTCTTAAGATTTTATTTATTCATACGACAAGCAGGGGGAGTGGCAGGTGGAAGGAGAGGGAGAAGCAGGCTCCCTGCTCAGCAGGGAGCCCAATGAGGGGCTCATTCCCAGGACCCTGGGATCAAGACCTGAGCCAAAGGCAGACGCTTAACCAACTGAGCCACCCAGGCGCCTCAATAATCCAATTTTTAAAGATTTGTTTAACAAGCTTAATTTTTTAAAATATTTTTTTAAATAAGAAGGTTCTGCGGCCTCAACCAAGCCTCCATCCTTAATTCAGACCAGTGTGAGGTAAATGATAATCAGAAAATCTAGGTGACCTCATGCGGAATTATCTTGACAGAGCCCCTGAAAAATACATATTATTTAACAGTGACAAAGTTTGATGCTTTGTTTAGAAATTAATTCAACAGAAAGGAGAAGCTTATTTTGTATTCTACTATTTTACTAGATGATGCTCTTAACTGATCAATTTCCTTTATTTGTGTTCCCTAATTTTATCTAATTGCAATTTTCTCAACTTCTTGAATTCTATTAATTAATTTATTTTCATTATGTCTTGCCAATATTGAAAACTTTTTGAGGTATGAATTTTCCTCTAACTAACTACAGTTTTGGCTTCTTTCTTTGTTGTCTTAAATGTTACTTAGAAGGGTACCTTCCAAAATTTCCCAAGTAGTTAACATTTTTTTAAAAATTAAACATTTACATTTCATCTGCGGATTTGGTTGCATTATAGTCAGAGAAAATGGCCTGGATGTTTTCTGCTTTTGCAAGTATACGGACTTTTTAACCTCTTTAATTTTTTTTTGGCAGTCTAATAAATAGTGCATGTTTCCAGGGTCCTTTCAGTGCTGAATATAATGGTGTATTCTATGTTTCCAGGAGACACGCTTTGATTTATAATTAATAAATCAACTTTATTAATTGTATTATTCAGAACCTCTTTAATGTTATTTATTTCTTATCCTCTGTGATAGGTTAATACTGAAAATAAATAAAATTTCTATAATGACTGTTTTGTTTACTTTCTCTTAAGACTTTGAACAAATTTTTTTAAGATTGTATTTATTTATTTTAGAAACAGAGAGAGTGGGAGCAGGGGAGAAGCAGAGGGCGAGGAAAAAGGAGGGGAAGGGAATCTCAAGCAGACTCCACAGTGAGCAAGGAGCCCTACATGGGACTAAACCTCAGCACCCTGAGATTGTGACTTGAGTCGAAACCAAGAGTTAGGCGCTCAACTGAGCCACCTAGGTGCCCCTGAACAATTTTTATTTCTAATATTTTAATGCATAGAACTAAAATTTTGTATTTTATCGATGTCACCTTGTAACTCCCTTGAATCCTCCCTGACTGAAGCCCGTTTACTACTTTTCTTTCTTTTTATTTGTATTTCTCTGATGCAATTTTTACTTTTCTTCCATTTTTACCTTTTTGTTACTTCATTACAGATGTAGCTTATAAACAGCATACAGTTATGGTTTTGTGTCCTAATCTGCAAGTTGTTGTCTTTTAATAACAGAGTTTAATCAGCTTATATTATTATTATAATTGCTGTAATTCATCTTATTTATGCATTGAGGTTTTTTCTTGTGCTTTTTCTTTATTTCCTACTTTTTGCTATATGGACTGCATTTTCTTTTCAAAGATTTTATTTATTTAGTTGAGAGAGTGTATGAGAGAGCACAAGCAAGGGGAACAGCAGAGAGAGAGGGAGAAGCAGACTCCCTGCTGAGCAGGGAGACCAGTGCAGGGCTCCATCCCAGGACTCTGGGATCATGACCTGAGCCGCTTAACCAACTGAGTCACTCAAGCACCCCTGCATTTTCTTTTTCTTTTCTTTTTTTTTTTCCTTTAAGATTTTACTTATTTATTTGACAGAGAGAGACACAGAAAGAGAAGGAACACAAGCAGAGGGAATGAGAGAGGGATAAGCAGGCTTCCTGCTGAGCAGTGAGCGGGGCTCGATCCCAGGACCCTAGGATTATGACCTGAGCTGAAGACAGACGCTTTACCGACTGAACCACCCAGGAGTCCCCCAGGAATCTGTATTTTGATCAGCATCTGGTAGTTCTGACATCCGATATATTTTAAAAAGACCGAGGTAGAAGGTGTTTAGGTGCTCCACCAGCCTTGGGACGGCTCTCAAGGATTTCTCTTTGTGTCACCCTCTAGGCCATCAGCATATCCTCTCCACTTTACCTTCAAAACATATTCAGGGTCTAATCCTTCCTCACCAGATCCACTGCAATCCCCCTAGCTAAGACACCCACTTCTGTCCTCTGAACTATTTGCTGGAGCCTCCTAACACCCTTGTTTTCCTGCCTTCTGTGTGCCACACCACAGCCATATTGGGGCCTTAAAAAAATCAGATACCATTCCTTCCTGCTCAAAATCGTCTGTTAGGGACTGACATGTATCCCTTCAAAGTTCCTATGTTGGGGCACCTGGGTGGCTCAGTGGGTTAAAGCCTCTGCCTTTGGCTCAGGTCATGATCCCAGGGTCCAGGGATTGAGCTCCGCATTGGGCTCTCTGCTCAGCAGGGAGTCTGCTTTCCCCCCACCCCACCTGCCTCTCTGTCTACTTTTGATCTCTGTCAAATAAATAAATAAAATCTTTAGAAAAAAACAAACAAAGTTCCTATATTGAAGCCCTAATCCCCAGCTCCTCAGAATGCGACTATTAAAGAGGTAATTAAGTTAAAATGCAGTCATTGGGGGTGGAAAGAGGAAATGTGGATACAGACACACACAGAGGGAGGACCATGTGAAGCACAGGGAGAAGACCGGCGTCTGCTAGCCAGGCACAGAGGCCTCAGGAGAAACTGATCCGCCCACACCTCGATCTCAGACTTCCAGCCTCCAGAATTGTGAGGAAATCCATTTTTGTTGCTTAAGGTCCCTTGTCTGTGGCACTTTGTTGTGGTAACTGTAGCAAACTAATGTACCATTGGAGAATGGCTCCTGATCTCACCTCGAGAAAAAGTCAAAACTCTACTCACACCTACCAAGACCTAAATGATAAATTTACCAGACTTGGTGCCTGCTGCTTGGGAACTCATTGTTTCAGCAAGTTGGCAGGCCAAGGAATTGCCATTGCTACATGGAAATGAGATCAACACGGTTACTGCTGCCACAGGGAAAATCCAGCGGTGGAGGGAAAATTCATCATCAATAAATATTAACCTTAATGACGGTCACATCAATTAAAGGCTCATCTCTGGAAGCTTAGCCAACTCTGCTCCCCCTTCATAGCAGATCCTGGGAACAATTCTTTAGCTCTTTGTAGACTGGCCAGGACCACACACATCGCCCTTAGTCATTGGACCTGGCTATTGATGGCGGGTTAAGGGATGAAATATAGCAACACTTGTGATTGCTCATTGTAACTGAAGGACTATAAATCTTTAGCCTTGGTTGCACTTTTTCGACCTGAGATGTCACAGCAGCTTCAGGGAGATTGCTGGCTGACTCCTGTCTGGGGCAGGTGGCCCATATCCCACCCAGGAAATCAGCTGGTTCTTGCCATGGAGGCCATTGTTCTTAATGATGAGAGGGAAGACAGATTTAAATGAACTGTTTGGGGAAGGGAGGTGGGGAAGGAAAGGAGAGAGGGTTTGGGTGAAGAGCATAATTGAAGATGTAGTGAATGTTGCTGGCACCATCCAAATCCTGCTGACCTGCTTCTTAGTTCGCTGGGGTGGCCATAACAGAATACCACAGACTGGGGGGGCTTCCGTGATAGAGATGTGCCTTCTCACAGCTCTGGAAGCTGGGAAGTCTGACATCAAGGTGTCAGCAGGATTGGTTTCTTCTGAGGCCTTGTCTCCTTGGTTTGCTGATGGCGGCCTTCCTACCATGCTTTCACAATGGCCTCCTCTCTGTGCGCATGAATATCTCTGGTGTCTCTCCGAGGCTCCTAGTCTCTTCTTATAAGTACACCAGTTCTGTTGGACTAGGGTCCACCCTAATGGCCTCATTTTAACATAATCACCTCTTTAGAGGCCCTTTCTCCAAATATAGTCACATTCTGAGGTCCTGGAGGTTAGTGCTTGGGCATATGAATTTGGGGGCAGGATGAAAATGGGGGCAGCCATTCTGAGTATTTTTTGTTAATGACTTACAACTGTTCCTACCTCCAGAGAATTGGTCTTGGCCAACCAGGGTCCCCTTGCCTGGGTGGTTACTCTTACCCCGTTGTATAAAAGGCTGGTCCTCTTGGCTCAAGGTGAGACCAGCATAGTGGAGGGAGCCATGCCATGGAGCTGTCTTGGGGTCACGCTAAGGCTAGATTCCACATGAAACCACATCTTTCTCAGCTTCTTCCTCTGCACCATTCTGCCTCCCTCACTCTCCTTCTTCTGGGAGCACTCCTCCAGTTAGTCATGTATACCTGAATCCCCACATCAGGCTCTGCTTCTAGGGGACGTGATTTAAGACAGTGTTATCTTAGGTCTTCTCTAGGATTATTCCAATTCTAACCCTAGAATCTAAGAATGGAAAATGGAAATGACTGACACTAGTGACCTGAATCTGTGACCTGAATCTGGCCCCTCCTTCCTACAACCACAATCCTAAATCAGTCATCATGACCTCTTTCCTTAGACAACAGCTCACAACAAGGCTCCCTGCCTCTTTTTCTCCTCATTTTCTTCGAAGTGTCTTCTTGTAAAACTATTACAGTAAACTTTGGTCTGACTTAAAACTTTTTAAGACCTACCCAGATTTCTCCTAATACCACCCTCCATCACTTACCCTTCTCTGCCTGCAGGAGACAGTCCATATTCCTTTGCATGGCCTTCAAGGCCCATCCCAGCTGGCCCCTCCTCACCTTTCCAGTCCCCAGACACAGCAGATGGGGTGTTAATTCATGTCACCTGCCCTCTCTGCCTAGAATGAATGCTTTTTTCCTACCCTTCCATCCTCTCTGGGAAAAATTTTGCAGTGTTTCCAGGGACCTACCACTTCTCTATGCCCCCATCCTTGTCTGTTCTCCCTCTTTCCACTATCACAGCATACCAGCAACCTGTTTCGCTGCTCTGTTATTCATTGCATGTGGGGCTTCTCCTGCTAAAATATGGACTCTTGGAGGAGGGAAAGCAGTGTGTTTTCTCCTTGAACTCTCAGAACCTAACACAGGGCCTGACACATAGCAGGTACTCACTAAATTTCTTCTTCTTTTTTTTTTTTTTTAAAGATTTTATTTATTTATTTGACAGACAGAGATCACAAGTAGGCAGAGAGATAGGCAGAGAGAGAGGCAGAGAGAGAGGAGGAAGCAGGCCCCCTGCTGATCAGAGAGCCCGATGAGGGGCTCGATCCCAGGACCCCGGGACCATGACCTGAGCTGAAGGCAGAGGCTTTAACCCACTGAGCCACCCAGGCGCCCCACTCACTAAATTTCTGATGAATGGAACTGAACGTGGCTTAGGGGCAGAAAGAGCCTGATTAGATAGTACCTCACATCTGTCAACATGGCTAAAGTAAAAAACATGAGAAATAACAAGTTTCGGCAAGGATGTGGAGAAAGAGGAACCCTTGTGCACTGCTGATAGGAATGCAAACTGATGCAGTCACTGTGGAAGACAGTTTGGAGGTTTCTCAAAAAATTAAAAATAGGGGCGCCTGGGAGGTTCAGTCGGTTAAGTATCTGCCTTCAGCTCAGGTCATGATACCAGGGTCCTGGGATTGAGCCCTGCATCGGGCTCACTGCTCAGTGGGGAGTCTGTTTCTCTCTCTCCCTCTCCCTGTCCCCCTCTGTGTGCTTGTTCTCTCTCTCTCTCAAATAAATAAAAGAAATATTTAAAAAAATAATAAAAATCTTTTAAAAAGATATATTCAGTCTTATTTATTGCAGCATTATTTACAGTAGCCAACATATGGAAGCAACCCAAGTGTCCATCCATAGATGAATGAATAAAGAAGACATGATATATATGTATACAGTGGAATGTTACTTAACCATAAATAAAGAACGAAGTCTTGTCATTTGCAGCAACATGGGTGGATCTAGAGGCTATAATACTAAGTGAAATAGGTCAGTCAGAAAAAGACAAATACCGTATGACTTCACTTATATGTGGAATTTAAGAAACAAAACAAGAAAGAAAGATAAAAAGAGATAAGCCAAAAAACAGCCTATTAAATACAGAGAACAAATTGGTGGTTACCAGAGGGGAGGTGGGGGGGATGGGTGAGATAGGTGAAGGGGATTAAGAGTACTCTTATCATGATGCCTACTGAAGAATGTATAGATTGTTGAATCACTATATTGTACACCTGAAACTAATATAATACTGAATGTCAATTATACTGGAATTTTCAAAAAGATTTTATTTATTTGTTTGACAGAGAGAGAGAGCACGCACAAGCAGGGGGAGTGGCAGGCAGAGGATGAGGGAGAGGGTGCATGTCTTCAATTCCGATAATAGCACCACCCAATATTCCAAAGTGGTTATACCTGTTTATATTCCCACCAGTGGTATAACAACGTCCCCGTTTTCTATAGCTTTCTCAAGTCTTAGTATCGTTGGAGTATAGGATTACTGATTATTCTACACAAATGGAGGAATAGCATATAGTTTATTCTCCAATCTTGCCTTCTTAAACATGTCTTAGAATTTATGCCATCTAGAAGACACAGATATTCATTTTCATGCTTACATAACACTGTATGGTATGAATGACCTTTTCCTCCCTCTGGTCTTGAGTAATACATCATTTTCTACATAGAGATTATAGGGCAGAGATAGCCTGTATTCACGGTTCATGCCTCTGCCCACGGCAGACATTACTAGTTGATCATGGCACTCTTTCCCACTGAGGACAGATGCAGCTTCAAATTCTTTCTCAGCCCAGTGCTCTAATACCTTGCTACTCAAAATGTAGTTCCCGGTCTGGCAGCCTCGGCACCACCTGGTAGCTTTTGTTGGGAATGCAAGATCTCAGGCCTTGCTTTAAATTCATTGACTCAGATTCTGTATTTTAGCAATATTTCCAGGTGGTTCTCATGCACAAGGAACTCTAAGATGTGCTGGGGTAGGGAGCCTCTGGCAATCAGAGTCATTGGATGAAATACGTATGTCCTCCCTAGTCCAGAGGCACACTTCAGGCTCTGTCCTTGGTCCTTTCCAAGCACTTATCTATGCAGGCATGAGCACACAGGGCAGGCTGCTCTGATCTGCCAACAGTAAGAAAAACTGGATTACAGAATCAACACTGGGAATCTGAAGTGAAGGACTGACTCTAACCATCAGGTGGAACAAAATTCGACCAAGACAAAAGGCTTTCATGAGTCTATTTGAGAATAGGGCAACATGGAATATGGTATCTGTTCTAGAGCATTAACCCCGTGTCCTACAGAAGGGTTCCATTCCAGATTAGTTTGGGGAACACAGCCATGCTTTTTCTTCCTCTTAGAAAGTCAGTTAACATGCCAGCAGATACAGAGGATCTGAGATGACATAGTAGTCAGTTATCTTTGTTTAATTCAACAGTCCCCAAACAGAACCCTTTCTGTCTATCACCTATTAATACCTACAGAATTGGTGTTCCATGGAACCCAGTGTGGGAAACTCTGGTTTGGGGCTTAGTTTACAGTCTATGAAAAAGACAAAGCTAGCTTTGAAACACATAAAGGGAAGTACGTTTTCAGGGAGAGAGGAAGTGCACAGCTCCCTACAGTCTGATGAGCACTATGTTGACTTCAGAGGTTTGCTAAAGAGGGACACTGAAAGGTTCAAATGTCTCCAGAGATGAGCCTCAAGACAGGATGGGCCATGCCACAACTGTCCTACAGTGAATGTTTAACTCAGAGCAGATTTTCCTTTCCTGTCTCAACACATGATGTCAGTGATGGAGTGAGGGACAGAGGGCAGGGCATCCAAACAGCTTAAAAAGTCCCCAGAAGATGGACAATGCTCTGGGGGAGTCCCCTTCCTCCCCAGGGACTGCTAAGAGTAATTGCTATCAAATTTTCGGAGCATCCTGTGAAAGAGGAATTAAAATGTCTTCGAGAGGGACCAGAGAACAGACCAGAGACAGATGGATGAGCATTACAAATAAGTGAAAATTCATACACTCTGACAACTAGGCAATAGAATTACAAAATAACAAGAAAAATTTAACCAAAAATTTGTTAACTTGAAAAATCTTATGAACGCTTATGCAAAGATTTTTGGTTTCAAAAGGAAATTTAAAAAAAAATTACAAAGTAATGGGACACCTGGGTGGCTCAGTCAATTGAATGTCTGCCTTATGCTTAGGTCATGATGGGGTCCTGGGATCGAGTCCTGTATTGGGCTCCTTGCTCAGTGGGGAGCTTGCTTCTCCCTCTGCCTATCACTCCCCCTGCTTGTTCTCTCTCTATCTCTGACAGATAAAGAAATAAAATCTTTAAAAAAATAAAAATTAAAATTTTTCAAAGTATTCAGAAATAAACAATAATTAGAGAGCTACATGTCAACATCTGGGAGATGTGTGCAAAGCAGTACTTGGGACAATGCATACCCATAGGTGCATTTGATAACAAAACCAGAAAGACTGATATTAAGTGAATTGAGTTTTCAACCTAAGAAGCTGGCAGGTGAACAGCAAAATAAATCCAAAGAAAGTATAAGCAGAAATTATTCAAAATAAAAGCAGAAATAAACAAAAGAAAAGCAAATGTAACACAATAATAAATTTGATCAAGCAAATCCAATGCTAATTCACTGAAAGAAACACAGTAAAATAGAGGCACCTGGATGGCTCAGTGGGTTAAGCCTTTGCCTTCAGCTCAGGTCATGATCCCAGGGTCCTGGGATTGAGTCCCTCATCGGGCTCTCTGCTCAGCAGGGAGCCTGCTTCCCACCCCCCCCCCCCGCCTCCCCCGCCACCTGCCTCTCTGCCTACTTGTGATCTCTCTCTGTCAAGTAAATAAATAAAATCTTTAAAAAAAAAGAAACACAATAAAATAGACATTTCTGGAAAATGTTACTAAATAAAGTAAAGGACAATAAAAAGATAACATTTGTAATAAGAACAACAGAGCATAGACATTTTAACAGACAAAAATATTAGGTATAACTTTATAGCTACAACTTTGAAAATTTAGACAAAAGCTATGAATTTTGTGAATGAAATACAAATTTCCAATAAACATATGAAAAGATGGAAAATACCATACAAAGCAGGTTTGGTTTCTTCATATGCAATAATAATAAATGCAATAACATGCAATGCAATAATAAATGCAATAAACACCCTGGAGTGGTCCATGAATGGCATAACCTAGATCTCTAGGAAGGGAATATCAAAGGCTTAGATGCAGGTTGACGAGTTGTCAGGAGCGATGAAGGTGCTCTCAAGAGGGACTGGAACAGAGAATTCTCTGTCTTTGATTTCCATGGTCCACCTCCTTTGTTGTTTTTTCCAGTGGTCCTTGTTATGGGGAGCAAAGCTGCTCTGACAATCTCTTAGAGACTAGTAGGCAGCAGAGAGGCAGTGGCTATGGCCAGGAGGCCAGAGCAGAGGCCCCTTACTACCACCAGCTTCCCAGATTCCCATGTGGTGGGGATGCTTCTGGAATAAGGTTGAAGTTAGGGCTTGTGTAAAGACTGGGCTCAGAGCAGGGCTCTGGCATAAAGGGCAGGAAGTGACCAGCCCGCAGACCGGACCACAGAGGTTGTGACTCACTGGTTGTGTGGGATGAAGGTCACGCCCTGACAGGCTGGCTACCACAACTGTAGGTCAGATTGGAGTTGCACTTGAGGTGGGCAGAGCCAGCATGAGGGATGGGCTGCATTGAAAACCCCCATCCGTGTGAAGAGCAGAGAAGTGGAAACTGATCTGAGCAAGGGGCAGAGGGACTGCTATGCCATGTCAGGAGCCTACAAAATTTCCCAGCTTTGGCCTCTGCCCTCAGCCCTAGCTCTGTTCTGCCCACACACCCACACTGACCCAGACTGGGAAACCTCACAGCCTTGCCCAGTCATGGTCAAGACAATCATGGCCAGCACACCCAGTTGGTGACGCATCGTTGCCACACTGGCAGGCCTCCTGGACTGGGCTGGGACTGGCCAGCCAAGTCCTGGGTCCTGGCCTTGGGCCATTTTGCCAGCCTGTCAGGGTGGAGTCAGTTTTCCCTGAAGGACACTGCCTTCCCTGATGGAGGATGTGAAATGCTTCTCTGTCCTCCTAGAGTTCTGAAGGCCATCCCGGAGGGGGACAAGACTGGGGAGCAGAGACAAGGATATTTCTTTAAAAACAAAAAAATGTCAAAACCCCAAACATGCCCAAAGAACCTTACTCACACCTGTGATTCACAGAGTTTACACCTGGAACATTTCTGGACTTAGACAGAACATCACCGACCTGGGTCAGCTCACAGACAGGAGTGTGCTCATCCCCCCACTGACTTCTTTGCAATTTCCGCCCCCCTCCACCAGGGTCCCCAGCTCCCAACCGGTACAGATCTGAGCCCCCGCTTACAGCTGCTAGGTGTCCCCATTGACCTCAGAAGAAGCTAATATTCCCTCTAGTCTTAGTTTGAGTTCTAACAGAAGCAGATTTTGGGTGTAAGTAGTTTGGGAGTGATTCCAGGAAGCAGTGGGGAAGTGATACAGGGAAGGAAGGAAATCCAAGGAAGAGAAGCCCAAAGAAGTTGCCTTGATACCTAGAATTCTCCCTGGGGGGGGGGGGAAGCCCAGGCTCCCTGCTCTGCCATCCTTTTGTCCCAGGCGAGCCAAGAGCCGGGGCAGGTGGCAGGTGGCACTCTTCCACCACAGTGGTTCCAGTCATCCAGGTGTAAGTGGAAAGCAGGATTTAATTATTGAGGGGGAGAAGACTCAATAAATATTTGTAGGAGAGGATTTTTGCCCACCCCGGGCAAATCACCTGGCGGGTTTTATTAGTTTGTTGTGATTGGTGGTGGGGTCTGCTCTGGAGCGGGTGTGAGGCAGAGGAAAAGAAACAGGTTTCTCGGAAGATGCTGGGGATTTTGTTTGTTTGTGTGTTTGTTTTTCCTTGTTCGCTGGGAGCTGGCATTGCCCCATTTCCGGGTGAATGGCAACGGAGTGGTTGTCAGGAAATACTCAAAAGTCAGACGGTCATATCTGCAGATGCCCCAGAAATGACAGGAAAACCTGAAAGTGGGAATGTATTTGACTCCAGTCATTAGTGAATGTCTTGGCTCCGGAAATATGCGTCACTGGGCTCCGTGTGGCTTACCGCGGGGCTGCAGCAAGTCAAGAATACACAGACGGGGCGCCTGGATGGCTTGGGGGGTTAAGCATCAGACTCTTGATTTCAGCTCAGGTCATGATGGTGAGACAGCCCCACATCAGGCTTCACGCTGGGTGTGGGGCCTGCTTAAGATTCTCTCTCTCTCCCTCTCCTTTTGCCCCTCCCCACCACTCTCTCTCTCAAATAAACTGTCACAAAAACCCTCAAATAAACAGTCACAAATAAACTGACAGAAACAGGTGTGAGTATGAGGAGATGTGGAGCTGGAGAAAGATGGGGACATAAATAGACATATAAGGATATCTAGGTTTTTAATTACAGTGATATATATAACAAGATGAATCTAGACAACGATATGTGCATTTAGAGAAAGAGATACCCAGAAAAACACAAAGATGTGTTATCATATATATATATATATATATCTGTGTGTGGTGAGATTGTTCATGGATATTTTCCCTTCCTGCTTATCTAATATATTCTGCTTTTCCAAAATGAACTTGGGTCATTTGTCCAAAAATAAGGGTTGCTTTGTTTTGTTTTAAAGACTGAAGATAGAGAAAAAGTATTCCACAGCTTGTGGGAAGCTGTCAGACTAGTGGACACCTTCACTTATCTCCCATCTAGGGTTGAGGCAATAGAGGGCTTACAGCATCAGGGAGGAGAGGGAACTGGCTACCCTGGAAAGAAGTTCAAAGCTATGCCCGTGGCCCAAATGGCCAATAACGTCCCTCACCCTGTTTCTTTCTCTCAAAGTGTTAGGCTTTGATGACTACGCATTGGCAAACCAGCTATTTCAGGAGGACAGCCACGAGTCTCTGTGGGTATTCCTGATCCCAGAGGCCCTTTACATGCACATTTTGCTTCCACAGCCTGTGGCACACCCTTCAAATAAATCCCACGAATAGGTCCATGATTACATGGACCCATGTAAATGACTTTTCATCCTTTGAGGGAGGATTTGAAAGATGAAGCATCAAACGTGATTGCTAACCCTATGTGGGGACTAAGATGGTTTAGAAGAGGCATTGTATTTGTTGTTTGGTGCTATGTAAAAATTATCATGAACTTGGGGCGCTTGGTGGCTCAGTTGCTTAAGTGTCTACCTTCGGCTCAGGTCATGATCGCAGGGTCCTGGGATTGAGTCCCACGTTGGGCTCCCTGCTGAGCAAAGAGCCTATTTCTCCCTTTCCCTCTGCCTGCCACTCTGCCTACTTGTGATCTCTATCTCTCTGTCAGATAAATACATAAAATCTTTAAAAAGAAATTATAAACTTAGCAGCTTACACCTACACATGTTGAAGGGTGCCTGGCTGGCTCAGTTGGTAGAGCGTGTAACTCTTGATCTCAGAGTTGTGAGTTTGAGCCGCACATTGGGGGTAGCATTTCCCTAAAAAAATAAAAATAAAAATAAAAAAACAAAAACCTACACCTATTTATTATCTTACACTTCTGTAGATTATTCACACAAGCAGGCTTGGCTGCGTCTTCTGCTCAGGGTGTTATAAGGCAGAAATCAAACTGTGGGTAGGGACACATTCCTCTCTGGAGGCTCTACTGGGCCAGAATCCACCCAAGCTCTTTTAGGTGTTGGCAAAATTCAGTTCTTTCATGTAGCAGGACTGAGGGTCCCTTTCTTCCCCGGCTATTGACTGGGGGCCTCTCTCATGGTTCCTTAATGGGGCCCACATCCCTTCTTGTGTGGTTCTCGCAATCTTATAACAGGGAATGACATATCAAGCCATTCCCAAGCTATGAATTGCTTTTTCTTCTGCCGCCTTCTGCTGCTTTGTGAAAGGCTTATTGTGATTAGATCAGACCTATCCAGAGAACCTCCGTGTGTTAACATCTATGGCCTGGGAACTTTCATTACAATTGCAAAATCCCTTGACAAAGTTGCCTAGGTTAGAGTTTGACTAACTAGGGGTTGAGAATGTGGTGTGGAAAGAATTCCATCTTTAGCATTCTGCCTACCGTAGGCATAAAGTAGGCAGTTCAAGATGGACCAAATGCCCCACTTGAAAACATAACTTGAAGTGTTATTTTCAGCACACGGAGAAATTACCAAAATAATGTTAAGTAATATTAAAATCTAAAGCAATATATAATATAATTTAAGTATTAATATAAATTATAATTATTATATCATTTAAATATTAATTATACTTTTAAGTAATGTATTTGTCTGCTGCTAGTTCAGCAGATAAATTTATTTATTTAAAAGATTTTATTTTTTTATTAGAGAGCTGGAGAGACAACACAAATAGGCAGAGGGAGAGGGAAAAGCAGGCTCGCTGCTAAGCAGGGAGCCCAATTTGGGGCTTGATCCCAGGACCCTGGGATCATGACCTGAGCCGAAGGCAGCCGCTTAACTGACTGAGCCACCCAGCACCCCTAAATTTATTTAAAAAAAAAAGCTCTTGGTTTTGGCTCACGTTGTGATCTCAGGGTCTGGGGATCCAGCCCTGTGTTGGGCTTTGCTCTCAGCATGGAGTCTGCTTGGGATTCTCTCCCTCTCCTTCTCCTCCTCCCCCCCACCATCCCCCCGCCCCGCCCCATCCACTGCACCTGCGCCTATGCTCTCTCTCTCAAATAAATACTAAAAAAAAAGAGAGAGAGAGAGCCTAAGAAAGAGTTGTATATGGGTGAACAAAATGAGCGGTGTGTGTACGTGTGTGTGCATGTATGTGTGTGTGTGCAATGTATATTATGCAGTCTTAGAAAGGAAGGAAGTTCTGACAACTGCAACAACAGGATAAACTTTGAGGACATTATGCTAAGTGCAATTAGCCAGCCACAGAAAGACCAATATTGTCTGAGTCTTCTCATCTGAGGTACTTGGAGAAGCTGAATGACCAGAGCCCGAAGGCAGAGAGGTGGGTGCAGGGGCTTGCGGGAGGGGCACAGGGAGCCAGTGCTCAGTGGGTGTGGTTTGGGTTGAACAACGTGAGAAGAGCTCTGGAAATGGATGGCAAGGATGGAGTCCAACCAGAATGTCCTTAATACCGTTGAACTTCATACTGAAAAATGCTTAAGACAGCAAGTTTTATATTATAGGTATCTTCCCACAATTAAAAACGAAGAAAAGAAAATGTTATATAAAAGAATAGTGGTGAGCAAGGAAACTAATAAAATTTTAAACCAAGTCTAAGTGATTCTTGTTTATATTATTACACAACATTACTGATGTCATGTTATCAAAAGAATTAGAATTTATTATTAGTATTTTTATTTTTAAGAATTAGAATTTAAAAATAACTCATTACAAGGGCGCCTAGCTGGCTCAGTTGGAGGAGCACGTGACTCTTGATTTTGGGGGTGATAAGTTCGAGCCCCACATGGGGCACAGAGATAACTTGAATAAACAAACTTTTTTTAAAAAGATTTTATTTATTTATTTATTTATTTATTTAAGACCGAGACTGCACGAGCTGGGGGAGAGGCAGAGGGAGAGGGATCAGCAGACTCCCCACTGAGCAGGGAGCTCAACGTAGGGCTCAATCCCAGGACCTCAGGATCATGACCTGAGCCAAAGTCAGATGCTTAACTGACTGAGCCACCCAGGAGCCCCATAAGCCTAGTCCCTGAAAACACCCCTCCTTCCCAGAAATATCAGGGAGTGTGAATGCCATCGGTGTCTCTGTGGGCATTTCAGAGTGTACATGCACACATTTACAGTTCTGAGAAGTCCTGCGATTCGAAACAAACACAACCAAAGAACTTCCTAACATACCTTGAATTTAGCCCAGCATGTCCCAAATGCATCTGATTGTGGAACCCCAATTTCCTGCCACTTCTTTCAGTAACCCTTGGGAAAAAGGCTTTATAGAATATGACTGAGAGGGGGGAAGATTGATTTTTTGGGGGAAGATTTTATTTATTTATTTGAGAAAGAGCGAGACAGAGAGAGAGCCTGAGCGGGGTGAAGGGGTAGAGGGAGAAGCAGGCCCCCCACTGAGCAGGGAGCCCAGGCATGTTACTTTAAGTTGTTCCTTTTTCACGCTGGCCTGCCCACCATTTTTTTGAAATCTCAGTTTCTTTTTTCCAAATGTCCATAAATATAGTATTTGAAGGGAGTCTTGGAAGACCTATTATCTCCCAAAGTTTCTTTTCCCTTTCTTGCAGTATAATAATTTTTTAGCTGGGCATGTGGCTGTCAAAAATAAAATGGACTCTGCCCAGCCTCACTCACAGCAGGATGTGGCCACATGATTAGGTGCTGGTCCATGGAACATGAGAAAAAAGGTTATAGGAAAAAGGAATATGCTCTCCCCTCTTCTTTCCCCCTGCCTCCACCATAGTGCTTGTAATGCAGGGGGTTAGCGAGCCATACTGAATCATGCAGTTAAAAGCAACACAGAGCAGGAAGGGCAGAGCAAGAAGACAGAAGGAGCCAAAGCTTCTGGCAACATCACTGAGCTGAGGTGCTATACTGCCTTGTACCTTTATGTCAGAGAAAACATTATTTCTACCTTGTGTGAGGTGGTATTATTCTTGATCACTGTCACATGCAACCAAACCTATTTTTTTTTTAGGTGGAGGGTGGTGGCGGGGGCGGGGTGGAGCGGGCAGAGTGAGAGGGAGAATCCCAGGCAGACTCCCCGATGAGCGTGAAGCCGGATGTGGAGCTCAGTCCCAGGACCCTAAGATCAAGAGCTGAGCCAAAATCAAGAGTCAGATGGTTAACCAACTGGGCCACCCAGGTGCCCCCCAAACCTATATTCTTACAAATGCAATCACCAGGGGCGCCTGAGTGGCTCAGTGGATTAAAGCCTCTGTCTTCGGCTCAGGTCGTGATCCCAGGGTCCCGGAATCAAGCCCAACTTTGGGCTCTCTGCTCAGCGGGGAGCCTGCTTCCCCCTGTCTCTGCCTACTTGTGATCTCTGACTGTCAAAAAAAAAAAATCTTTAAAAACAAAACAAAACAAACGCAATCACCATTTATTGTTTCGTTTGACTGGAACAGTAGCTCTGTCACTTAGGAAATGCTTCCTCATTTTCTTTCTTTCTTTTTTTTTTTTTAGACTTTACGTATTTGTTAGAGAGAGAGAGAGAGAGAGAGAGAGAGAGAGAGAGAGAAGGGGGCAGGGACAGAGGGAGACAGAGAAAGAGAGTCTCAAGCAGACTCCATGCCGAGCGTGAAGCCTGACTCGGGGCTCCATCCCACAACCCGAGACCATGACCTGAGCCGAAATCAAGAGTCAGCAGCTGCACCAACTGAGCCCCTCAGGTGCCCCACTTTCTCACTTTCTAACTGTGTAGTTGTTGGGGAGTCTGTAGGACCCCATTTTCCCATCCATGGTGATGATTACAGGGATGGACACATGACCCATGTCCGCCAAGCGGAACTCTCTCTAGGATTTTTCTCTTTGGAGCTGACAGGGAAGAGCTTTTTCCTTTGCAGGTCATGAGGCTATAAGAACTTGAGCTTGGAGCTTCTGAAAGATTGCACTCAGCCTCCAGAGGGGACTTAGGTCAGATTCCCCAGAAAGAGACTGAAATGAGGCTTTGTGTGCATTAGAGGATATTGAGGATATTGAGGGTTTGTAGGGGTGACAGGAAGGGAGTGGGGAAAGTAGAAGACAGGCAGAAGGAGGAAGCTGAGGCAGGGCGGCGATCCAGGTGAAGTATGAGCCTCATCTGGTCCCTCGGGAAGCACCAGAGTGTTGATTCTACCCTAAGGTTATCATGCCTCCTGGCGAGAGAACTGGGCTTGCCCTCTGCCTTACTCTCACTCAGTGATTAAGGGCTTCCCTGGGAAAGGCAAGATCCCATGCCTACAGAACAACTCCAGAAGTCCAGGACAGGCTTCCCACAAAAGTCACAGGCACGGGGGAGAACAGCAAGCCCCCAGGGGCTGCACACAGAGGAGAGGGCTGCCCCATGATCTGGACCCCGTGCTGGTTGGGGTCTATGCAGAAGCTGAGCCCAGATGGAGCCCGCCTGGAGGTCCTCCGTATTTCCTTCCCGGGGCCTGGACCTCAGTGGCTCGGCCCATAGGCTCCAGGGTTTTAGCGAGCCACTACTGAGGGACAGAGATGGAGCCTAATCCAGGCAGAAGGTCTGGGGTCTTGGGGCCCCAGAGCCCTGGGGTCTGGGTGCAGAGCAGTTTGCAAACTCCGGGCAAGCAGGCTGCCAGCTCAGAGCTGGGGAAGCCGAGGCCCGTCTGAGGGTTGGGTGGTGGGAGCTGATACCCTGCCACGGGAGACACTGGAGAAGGGTTATCCTCACTTTTGGATTGGCCCTCTCAACACCACACTTTGTATACAACACCACTCACTTCTATAGCTGCATTCTCCCGGTCCCATACTGGGGTGTTCCTTGGCCCCACCTGCAGCTTACTGCTCCGTGTGGCACTCTCCACGGTGACTCCCCTCTAGGTGCGACGCTTGCTGAAGCCCTGCTCTCAGTCCCCCTGGGGCTGCCCATCTGGCATCAGCTTCCATAGCAGATCCTGGTCACAGCCACTCTGCAGTGGGCTCTCCTTAAGGTCCACCTCTGATTGGCTCTGTGCATCCAGATCGCACCAGCTTTGCTGTGAGGGGCCTCCGCCAGCAAGCTGCAGAAGGCCACCTTGGACATCAGATCCTCCTTGACTGCTTGGAGGATGGGACAAGATCTGAGAGTTTTAAGATCCTCCTTTGCCAAGGCCAAGTAGCTAAAGACTGGGGTGAAAGTACGATGACAGCCCAGTTCCTTTTCCTGGGGGTGTAATTTTATTTTTTAAAGATTTTTTTTATTCATTTGAGACAGAGTGAGAGAGAGTGTGAGCAGGGGAGAGAGGCGGAGGGAGAGGGAGAGGCAGGTTCCCGGCTGAGCAGGGACCCCAACTCGGGATTCGATTCCAGGTCCCTAGGGTCATGACCTGAGCCAAAGGCAAATGCATAACTGGCTAAGCCACCCAGGCACCCCTGGGGGTGTGATTTGATACTCAGTTCTGGAGGGAGCAGGCTGAGGCTGAATCATCACCCAATGGCTTCCTTGCTGGGCCGCCTCCCCTTCCCCGTCTTGCTCCTTCTACCCCAGTCCCTTACAGGTTTCTCCTGGGAGCACCATCTTCATAAATCACTTACACCTGAATCCTTGATTTGGGGACAACCTGATCCACACCCCAGAGGTTCATCAGGATGTTACTTTGTTATGGGACTCACTGAGCACTGATTGATCTAAATATAAAATGCATGTCAGTGATGACATCACAATGTTGCCCCAGCATCTGTTCCCCCTTTATCACCTGCACCCAATTTTCCTTGGTTAAATTGTCACTCTCCCATTCTCAGGCATGCAGCTTTGGGGGATCAACACCCTACCTGAGCTCCCACATGGACCCCAACTGGCTTAAGATAATCAACAGACTCCATTCCTCTGGTTATAGAGATCAGTTCCACTGTGGGCAGGAAACCTGAGCTGATCCAGTGGGGACCCGAGGAGACATCTGCCTGGGCTGCCAGGAAGGTCCAGAAAGAGAGGGTGGGCTGGTGGCGCTGTCCTCTGTCTGGGACAGGACACAGCCCCCAGGGACAGAGCTGAGAGGCAAAGAGAGAAGCTTGGGCAGGTCACATCATTTAAGCTCTGGATAGAAGAATGTTTTATTACCGGACTCTCCAAATTCCCTTTTACTATTTAGCCAATTTGAGTCAGACTGTTTTTCTTTTATTTGCACCCTTAAGAATCCTTATTTGCACCTTAATGATTCATTGCCTTTTTCTGGAAGTAGCCCTATTTTGAGACTATTTTAAGAAGTTCCTTATACATTCTGAATGCTCCATTTTTAAGGGTAAAGTAAAAAGAAACTTTTCCCCTGCAGGAAGGGGGGAATTGGTATTTAATGGAGTTTCAGTTTTACAAGATGAAAAGATCCTAATGGTGGGTCACAAAATATGAATTTATATCACACTATCAAACCAGACACTTAAAAATAATTAAGATGGTAAATTTAATGTTAGGTATTTTTTTCTTTACCACAATAAAAAAAAAGGCAAGCAGAATGTGAGCTTATATATTTACCTAAGTGCTGCAAGCTGGGCAGTTCAAATAAGTGTGTCTTATGGCATGTAAGTTATATCCTGGTAAAATGGATTTTTAAAAAATTTTTTATTATTTCTAAAGATTTATTTATTTATTTGAGAGAGAGAGTGCATGCACGTGCACGAGCAGGGGGAGTGGCAGAGGGAGAAAATCTTCAAGCAGACTCCCACCTGAGCAGGGAGCACAGCATGGGGCTCCATCCCACGACCCCGGAGATCATGACCTGAGCCAAAATCAAAAGTCGATTGACCCACCAACTGAGCCACCCAGGCGCCCCATGGTAAAATTGATTAAAAAAAAAAAAAGTATTTCCCTACAGGGCCCAGCCTCAGGATGTCCCATAAGTGTACATTTCATAATCATTATCAGGATTTCCAGCAACAGGTCAAGGGCCCAACTCCATCACTGGATAGGCAGCACTGTGGTTTGTCATCACACCCCCAGAAGATAACATGATGCAGTGATTTAAGGGACAACCATTAAATACTGTTGAATGAATGGACCCACCAGTGTGTGGATGCCTGTTCCATATTCTCTTATTGATATTCTTTGATTCATATACTCAGTCAACAAATATTTACTGAGTGGTCACAGTATGACATGTACTGTCCTAGGTGTTGAGGATTCAGTAGTGACCAAAACAGACAAAAATCTGGGCCCTCATGGGTTACATTCTAGTAAAGGAGATACACATTAATAATATAAATGAGCAAATGTATTCCACAATGGATGGTGGTAAGTATGAAGGAGAAAAATCAGTCAGGATAAGGAACAAGGGGGATGGTTAGCATCACTGAGAAGGTGACATTTGAGCGAAGACTTCAAAAACAAACCGCAAAGGTCCACCTTAGTGCTTGGTGAATGTGTCACGTGAGGCAGAGCAGGGAGGAAATTGCAGCGGGAGGAAAGGGAGGATGCAGATATGTCAGTCATATACGCTGGGGGGGGTGGGTGGCAAGCTTCAGTGGGTGTGTGATCTGTGTTTGCATGTAGTCACACAGAGACTCATGCTCAGAAGGGCCCCATGCATGCTTTAATGCTCTGCTATCACCATCTTGACCATTTTTAATAGTTTTTAAATAAGGGACCTGTATATTTGTTTTTAAAGATTTTATTTTTAAGTACTCTCCACACTCAGCGCGGGGGTCGAACTCACAACCCTGAGATCAAGAGTCAGAGGCTCTCCCGACTGAGCCAGCCAGGCTCCCCTCAATTGGTCTGTATTTTCATTTTGCACTGGGGCCCACAGATTACGTAGCTGGTCCTACACACAGTACTTTACTCTTTTTGGATAGCCTATGCCTATTCTCCAACACTCCCTTTGAAAGCACAGATAATTCCAGAAAACATGGATGGTTTCCAATTCTAATACATTGGTGTGAATTGCTTTTCCTCAGAGAGTTGTGACGTAGGAGACAGCAGTTGTACCAGTCAGGGTAGCTGTGTATCAGAAACCCCCAGATCCAGTGGCTTAAAACAGCCAAGGTTTATTTCCCTCTCACTCTAGGTGTTTATCATGGGTCAGCTGGGGGCTCTGCTGTGAGTCATCCTCACTCCCGGACTGAGGCAGAGGGTGAGTGAAAACATGGGAAATTGTGTAATGGCCCTAAAAGCTTCTTCTCAGAACTGACATCCATCTTGTGAGATGGAGCCCATTGTATCCCACTGGGCTCACGATGGGTGTGGAGCCTGCTTAAGATTCTCTCCATGTCCCTCTGCCCCTCCCCACCAAAAAAAGTGACACCTATCACTCCAACTCACATCTCATTGGCCAGGGCAGATCACATGATGACACCCAGCCCTAAGGGAGGAGGAACTGTAATCCAAACAGGCCCAGGAGAATTGGGCAGAGTTGTTAACCAGTTGTTCTAACAGCTGATTTATTAAATAATAATAATTTATTTTATTTATGTATTAAATAATCCATCCTTTCTCTCTTTTCATTGTCCACTTACCATATACTAAATGTTTACTGATCTTCAGGCCTCTTTTTGGATCATCTTTCTGCTCCACTGATTCCCCCTTTGACGGCTGGGCATAGTTACTGTTTTAATTTCCATAGCTTTGTAATGCTATTGAATATCAAAGAAGATAAGTACTTCAGGGTTCTCCTTTGACACTTTTTTCCTGGGTATTGTCACCCTTTAATTTCTAGACTGAGTTGAGAATCACTTGAAGTCCTCTTAGTCCCTGTGTAACTTTGATTAGACAGGGATTGCACTGGAGACAAACTGACACCTTTTCACAATATATAAGTTACTACTAGTAAAGTCTAAGTATCTCAGTAAGGTCTTGTGATGTTTTCCAAGTATATTCAGTAACTTCCTACTCATTTGACCTCCAAATATTTAGTTTCATAGTCATTGTGAATGACACCCTTGCTGTATTGTTTTTTAATAGTTATTCTAGCCCAGCAGAAACACTCTTGATCTTGACCTTCTTTGTAACTGTTTCATCCTACTGAACTTCCTTATTAAAACCGTTTTATAGGTTGTAATCCGTTTACTTCCAAATTACGATTAATCTTCCACTTTCCTCATTAAAAACAACAACAACCCAGTCTTATAACTTCTCATTTCTGCAGCAAGAGGGAAACTGGCTGTGTGAACTGATGCAATTTTCATTTCCACTATTTTCTGTGATCTCATGACCACTTCTCTCAGCCTGGCAACAGCTAGGGTACTCTGTGCCCACTGGCTTTGGGAAGGGGTGACACAGCAGAATGCACAGGAAAGGGAAGTCATGTTCTTGGAATTTTTTTAAGACTTTATTTATTTGGGAGAGAGAGAGGGAGAATGAGCATGTGAGTGGGGGGAGGAGCAGAGGGAGACAGACAAGCTGACTTCATGCTGAGCCCTGAGCCTGACACAGGGTTCCAGCCCACAACCCTAAGCTCACAACTTGAGCTCAATCCAAGAGTCAGACCCTGAACTAACTGAGCCACCCAGGTGCCCGACGTTCTATGAATTTTTAGTTTTGGAGATCTTTACCAGATTTAAAAGAACAGAGGAGGAGGTGACAGCCTTCATACCAGGTTCCTCAATGTGGCCTCTGACCTCTGCTGGCCCTTGAGCTGTTTAATCGTGGCCCATGATGAACTAAGTACAGATATGGGCAGGAATCATTTAGAAATTGTTATAGCAATTTGCTGTCACCACAGTATCCAAATATTTGCATGATCAGCAGACTGGCCTCACTGTACAGTGTATGGACCAAAATATTGCTCTGTGACAACTGGGAGTGAAATGGAAGCAGCTTCATCACAGCTTGTTTGATCTTCAGATTCACTTCTTTAGTTGATGTGCTTTAGTGGAGTGCTTCTTTGGAATAAGCAGAAGGCTCCGGATTGAGAGAAAGGAGGAGAGTTAGAAGGAAGCCAGTGGGTCTAGAACATCACCCCCACCCCCAGAAGCCCAGGGGGCGGGGGCTGGGAGAGGAGAGCTACCAGCCAGAGAACAACAGATACCCTTGACCGACTGGGAAACTACAATCGGAGGGGGCCCATGCCCTTTTCTAAGTAAAGCCTGGAAGCAGCAAGATTCTATCATTTCTTTGAGAAATGAAAGGGCTCTGGGCAGAGCAGGACGGCTGGGTTGGAGACGGCCCACACAGTTCCCATGCACCCCGGCATGCGGCGGGGAGCAGGGGAATAATTTGCTGTGTGTCCAGAAGGAGCCCACAAGCAGCGAAGAACCACTAGGGCCACCTGATGTCCTCATGGACCCAAAGGAGGTGCAGAAGGAGCTGAGCAACAGAGACCTAGGAAAATGTGCAGCTGTGAACAAGGGACACCGCAGCTACGCGAATGGACCAATACCTAACGTCTAGACCAAAGTCCATCTCGGCAAACACTAGTGTAGAAACCTAAGGGCCAGCTGCTTCCTCTCCCTGGAGGCCTTGGCACCACTGGACAGCCCCCTCCTGCAAATGAGATGGCAAACTGGGCAGTGAGGGAATACTCCCATCCTAAGAGTATGTTTCAGTCTCCTGGTGGCATGGTGACTTGTGGTTGGAATTCAGTGGAATTATTTAAAAAGCAGAAAAAATTGAACACCTTCCCTATTGCAAACTTCAATCAATGAACTGAGATTCAAGCCCACTTTTGCTTTGTTTAACCAGAATGACAGGTGTTAGTGGTAACTTTCCCCTGCTTCTGATTTTAAAGATAATGCATCTGGTATTATACTGTACAGCATTTGCTATTGATTCCTCATGTTTTTAAAGATCTCTTCTCTGAGTATCTACTCCTGAGTCCTGAGTTCATCTGAAAGCAGTATTCATGGACTCCGGGTGGCCGCTCTGACGTCCTCTCCAATCTCCCTACAAACATGAAACTCCTCTTGGCACCCATATCCCGTTACTGGAAGCAACGCTCTCCTCATTTGCCTGCTCCGTTTTCTTTGGTGTTCTCGAATCTTTTCATGTGCCTCTTTTCATCTTTACCCAAAAGGGTCTGTTTTTATCCAGTGTCAGGAGTTTTATGGGCTTGATCAAAGGCTGGGATTTTCTGTTCTGATCTTGTAGCCTCAGAGAAGGAAAGTTATACTTTCTGTGGGTTATTTAGCAGAAGTAGAGGATGAGCTGAGAGTGAAGAGAAGGGCCGGAACCCCAACTAGGGTGGGGGACAGGAGGCTGGCCTCTTTCCCCTGGCACAAAGTGCTCTCCAAGATCTCACCAGCCTGCCTCCTGCCTCTTCTCCCAGGCCTCTCCTTTCACAACGTACTGGCCAGAATCGAGTCAGGCAGCTCTCAGGCAACATCTGCTTTGTCGCCGCTCACCTGGCTGTCTGCGCTGTCCCATCTGCCCAGGATGCCCGTGTGGTGATCCCTGACTTGACAGGTGCTTCCCCGAGTTTTTGCTTTCTAATTATCTAAGTCATACATGTATGTTTTGTGTGTTTTTCTGTATACATATGTTATTTGACAATGAAAAGAGCTGAAAAAGAATCTGCATATGGCTTTATATATGCACTTTTTTTTCCCGAAAGAATACAATGGCAAACTCATAATGGAGGGCGTTTAATTTTTTTTTTACTTGATACAGTTCTGTATTTAAATAAATTACTGTTTTTTGAAGCGTGGGAAATGACCAGGTAGCAGGGAAACTCCAGGTTGACCCCAGATGACCAGAGATGCTCTCCCAGTGCTGGCTGTGTCCAGACAGATTTCAACATGCAGCTGTCTCCTTCCTGGACCACAGACAACCACACCTTTGACCTGCTGCCTTCTACCCTCATTGCAGACCTTCAATTACTCACTGTGTTTTGAACTTCAGGACCTAATCTTTGCCAGGTCTCATTCTACAGGGCTTTCTAAGGATCTCAAAGAGCAACAGGACAGTCTTTAAAAACAAAACCAATTCGTTCTAATCTGATTTCCCTTAAAAAAGAAAAACGAGTCTTTTCCAGGGTAGAGATTTGAAAAGGAAGGAAGCCATTCTGGGGACTGTCAGAACATATATTTCTTGAGCAGTTTTGGTTAAACAAGTCAGTGAGTGAAGCAGTGCTTGGGTCTCCTGACTTAGCGAGGTTAGCCGAAGTGTGAGCAAAGGCTGAGCAACCGGGTCTAATAACAGAGAGGGCACGGGTGACTGGAGTCAAGCAGCAGGCAGACGACACTGGGATGACACCAGCTTATCTGGATGCGGGGTGGTGGGAAGAAGGCAGAATTCAGGCCCTGAGGGATTTGGGGGGAAAGAAGGAAACAGGGGTATAGCAAAGCCCCTGAGGTATGAATCCATGCATAAA
The DNA here is from genome assembly GCF_963455335.1 of Martes martes. Lineage (NCBI taxonomy): Eukaryota > Metazoa > Chordata > Mammalia > Carnivora > Mustelidae > Martes > Martes martes. Next base: position 30,125,113 of record NC_137896.1, read on the forward strand.
AAGCAAAAAATAAAATGAGTTACACCCTATCTCTCCTCCTCAGCTCTAAGCAAAGACCACTCCAGCATCCTGGCAGGAATCTGGAAGTCTGATCTTTGGAGAAAGCTGTGAAATCAGGGTTTTTGACTGAGAAGCTGGGCAAAGCAGCCAAGGTGGGAGCAGCCAGCGGAGAGCAGGGGGCTAACTAGAAATTGAGACTCCCTTTGTTGCCTTTGTTGCCAGCTTGGTTCCCAGGCACTGGTGGCCAGTCCTGTCTGGGAAAGACCAGCCTCAGGGAAAGATCTAAAGTTACTGACCATGAGTACACCCTTGTGAATGGCCCAGGCAGACTATTGTGCAGAGGATCCATCCCATGGTCAACAAGGCACAGAGCTGTGCTGAGTTTTGTGTCCTCATTCTTTTGCATGAGCTGAAAGCCATGGAAGGTCAAGACTGAAGCAAAGAAATAGAAAAGGCAACCTAGAGAAAAGACCGGTATGCAGGGAGATGGAAAGTTCACAAACCAACCATGAAAATCCTCCACGAGATTCATCCATTCATATATTCTTTCACTCAGCAAAGACTACTGGTGTCCCATGTGCCGAGCATGGTTCTATGTGCTGGGAACACCAGTGAACAAAGCACAGAGGTCTGTCCTTCTAAGTGGGGGTGGGGTGAGGGAGTGAAATGGAACAATGAAGAACATGCAGAGTAAATAAGTAAAATTAGCGAGTTAGAATGTGACAATTACCATGGGAGAGAAAAGTTGAGTGGGAGAAAGGAGGCCAGGCGTGGGGGTGCTCTAGGCGTGCATGGGACGAGAGCGTGGGCAGGTCGCAGTATTACTCATGGAGGCCACGGCCTTACCGAGAAGATGCAATCTGAGCAAAATTTTGAAGGAGTGAGGGATTCTGGGCAGCAGGAACAGTCAATGCCAAGGTGCTAAGGTGGGAGTGGGTCTGGAGAAGTCAAGGAACACTGAGGAGGCCAGTGTGACTGGAGTCGGTGAACAGAGGTAGAAGAGCCAATGACAGGGAGCTGGGGGAGGAGAGAGCACATTGGGGCACATCAGTCCCTGCAGGGACCTGGGCTTTCCCTGTGAGTCAGATGCAGAATCACTGTGATGTTTTGAGAGAAATGACATGATGTGATATATTTTTAAAGGACCATTCTGACTGTTATGCTGATAAATGAGAATTTATGTCTTTTAAAAATGTATTTTTAAAAGATTTTATTTACTTATTTGACAGAGAGAGAGAGAGCACAAGCAGAGGGAGCAGGAGAGGGAAAAGCAGGTTCCCCACTGAGCAGTGAGCCCAATGTAGGACTCGATCCCAGGACCCCGGGATCATAACCTGAGCTGAAGTCAGAGGCTTAACTGACTGAGTCACCCAGACGTCCCTGTTTTTTTTTCTTTCTTTTTTTTTTTTTAATAAGCTCTACACCCAATGTAGGGCTTGAACTCAAGACCCAAGGTCAAGAGTCACATGTTCTACCAACTGAGCGAAACAAGTGCCCTGATTAAGTGAATATTTACATTGATAATATATTGAGATAAGGAAAGATGTTAGGCCACAAAATAAAACTTTATTGCCATAAAAAGAACACTTAGAACATTAAAGAGACTCTTTGGACATTGAAACCATGATAGCAAAAAACCAAAAAGCATGACAGAATCATTGGAAGACAGAGGCAAGTAAGCCTTCCATAAAGGAGATAAAAAACACTAAATATGGAAAAAAGACAAAAATATGAAAAATCGGAGAGAAAAGATAAGGGCCAACCCCCAAAGAAACAATTCCAGAAACAGAAAACAGAGACTTTAGAGTGAAGGAAATTATCAAAGAAATTCATTTCAGAAAATTCCCTAACACTAAAAGATACGAGTTACCAGAGCACCTATGCTGAAGAAAAATGGGCCAACAACAAGATGTGTCCCTGTGAAATGTCAGAACACTGAATGCAACTCTTTAAGCATCCAGAAGAAAAAAAAACAGTAGCCAACCAAAGAACCTGGAATCTGAGTGGCACCAGACATCTCCACAGAAGTCACATGGGATGGTTGAGGGCTCCGCAGTCACATCCTCATCTCTGGAGGACAATAAGCAGGTAGAGAAAGGGCAACGGGCTCCAGAGGGAGTTCCCGATGACAAGCACAGAATACCAGGGGTAGATATAGAAATGGCAGAGTCTGAATTAGTGACGGTACATAGAAGATCACATAAACAAACGAAACAAGATTGTCAGCTCCAGGGAAAGCTAAAAGTTGAGCCAGAAGGGAGAAGTAAGTCATAATGTATGTCCTGGCTAAGCTGAAAATAGGATTTATATGTTCTTAGTCACATCACAATGTTGAATATGAATTCATCCAAAATCATGCAGTTACAAGGAGAGAATGGAGGGCTTGCAAGTATGTGAGAAGGACGGGAGACAGTGAGGGCACAGAGCAAAATCTCCACTTGCTACCAGATAAAGTCAACTGATTAGGCCTAGTACTGAAAATTTGTGAAGTGGTAATGTATCATGTAGAGAGCTCAAAGTCAACACAAGGAGATTCAGCTGGAAGAACCAAAGGTGGGTAAGGTGGGTGGTTTGTCCCTTGGGGAAAGAGGGAGCAGGGATTGCTAAGGACAAATTATTTTCATAATAAGCCTGGTTTAACTGTTTATGAAAAATAAAGTTTAAAAAGAAAACTACCATAGTTTCTCATTTTTTAGCTGGTCACAACCTAGTCCCATGTAACCTAGGCAACCTTTATCTCCAACTCTCCCAATGCCCTGCCTGGACATGGCACCCATTACCAGTGTATGTGTTATGTGTGTGTGGGGAGGGGAGACAAGTTCATCCAAGTTCCCTCCCATCTGCCCTTGGTCCAGCTCAAGTCCTGTCTCCACCAGACCCATTCAGAGCCTGCTGAGCCTCCTTTTCTCTCCAATCCACTTAGCAGAGCAACAATTGTCTAAATTATTAGTGGATGAATATTACTTATTACATTGGTTAGCTAGTTCAGATATGGAGCTCTCCTCCCTAAGTAAGTTGCAAACTTTTGCAGGAAGTGCAAGATTCCTTTTTGATATCTGGCAAATGTTCATAGTAGGTGCCCAAAAAACATTTCATGGATAAACTCAAAAGTAGAATTCAAGGTGAATTAACAGATCTAAAACAAAGTCTTGAGATAAAACTAAGGTTAGATTAAAGCTGTGACTAATAATGGTTAATGCATCTAGAGGACCTAACTGTATCAAGATAGAGTGGCCTTCAAAGCTCTGTGGTCTACTTTTTCAGTTAATGTTTAAGTTGAGTTTTTTTAATAAAGAGATTATCTTGCCCCCAAAGTACTCTCAAGTTCCAAATTTTGGTGACCCAGGCCTTGAAAAGTAAATAGTAAATGTACTCTACCCTGCCAGCAGCTCTGGGAGAGCAATACAGTGGAAGATGGTTTTGAATCCATGTTCAGAATGAGCAGGAGTCCTTGATCTTGGGCCCATTCATTCCATGCTCTTTTGGTCCCACTGTGGTTTCACTTCCATTAAATGGAGAAGATACCTGGCATTTGCTGACGTCCCTGAGAAGGGGAAAGCTGGTGCTCTTGGCAAATACCCTGGCAATATGCTCTGAAGTCTTCAAATGTTCAGATCCTGGCTAAAGGGACAGGAGCCTACAGCTATATCCAGAGATCTGTCTCAGTCCCAGCCCCTGCTGGTGACAACTCTTGCCTGGTGCCTGTCATCTCCACTCTGCCAGACCACAAATCCTCCTAGCTGCGTGGGTGATTCAGCTGCTGTCACCTTTTCAGTTGTAGGGGCATACTGGTCCTGAGGGTGGTGGTCTCAGAGCAAACTCTATGGATATTAATCCCAGAGAAAATCCTCCTGAAGGACCAACACCTTAGCAAAGACTGGAGCATTTTCTAGTTGGCTCTTCTCCTGTTAGTAAGAGGAATGAAAGCATGGAGGTATTGTAGACCCACAGAGCCAGGGAAGAAAGACAGCACCTCCAGTGTTCAGGGGAAACTCCTAAGTCCCAAAGCCTGCCTCTCACATATGCAGGAAAATATATCCTGCCTCTCACTGCGTCCTAAATTACACAGCTCCCTTCCCCTGGCCTTCAGAGCACTCGAATGTGCTCCCGCTCCTGCCACAGACCTTCTCCCCACCTGTGGGACTTACTTCAGTTTCTCACTGCTCACACGAAGCATCTTTACAAAGCAATCCCTGTATTATGTCTGTGCCATTTCTGTGAAGCTTCCTCAAGACACTGGGTGTTACTGGAGCGCCTGGGTGGCTCAGTGGGTTAAAGCCTCTGCCTTCAGGTCAGGTCATGATCTCAGGGTCCTGGGATCAGGCCCCGAATCGGGCTCTCTGCTCAGCGGGGAGCCTGCTTCCTCCTCTCTCTCTCTCTGCCTGTGTCTATGCCTACTTGTGATCTTTCTCTGTCAAATAAATAAATAAAATCTTTGAGAAAAAAAAAAAGACACTGGGTGTTACTGGCTGGAGAATCATGGTGGATCAAGGAGGGGGAGCTCTAAATTTTGGTCCCCCCCCCTACTCAGCCATTGGTGCTGCCAGAGGAGGTCCAGGCCCAAAGGGAAGAAATGGATTAAGAGGCACAGGGAGCCCCAAACAGTGCTTCTCAGGCACCAACACACTACAGGTCTTGTCAAAATGCAGACTTGGATTTAACAAGGCTGGGGCAGGCCCAAGATTCTGCATTTGTAACAAACTCCTGGTTGCAGGCCATGCTTCAAGTAGCAAGGGCCAAGACTGAGGAGGAAAAGTAGAGAAAGAGGTAAACACAGGGCCCAAGGGAGGTGAGCAGTGGAAGAACAAGCTCCAGGCAAGGTGGTCTGCTAGAGCGACCGCTACACCACCTTGGGTCTCCGAGGACCTCCCCGCAGGGCCTTCTGGGGCAGGGGCCTCTGTGGCCCACATGATAGCTACAATGGGGTGCTCTGGTACTCTCCCTTCCCCTTGCGTTCCACAGGACTGGAGCACACAGTGTGCCTGCCAGCTGCATGCTGATAGAGGGCCAGAGGCTGGAGACTGTCTCATTCCCTCCATTCCATCAGGGCAGGGAGCCCTGCCTTGGCTGGGGCCGGCTGCCATGCTAGCTCGGGCCCCTAACTCCAGGGTGGTTCCACCTTGGAACAGCAGATTCTACAGGCTGGGCCCAGGGATAGCAGATGGGCTCTCCCCCCTCCTGAATTTCACCCAAGAAACTACTCCCTGAAGCCAAAGGAGTGACCGCCTTCACTTCCTCCAACAGCAGCTTCCATTAACCCCGCTTACCGTGCAAAAGGCTGTGTGTGCAGCGCCCTCCCCCATGGTTTTATTTAGTCCTCACATTTACCCTCACAGATAGGAACTGGCTTATCCCCACTGTATAAGGGAAGTGAAGCTCCAGACTAATTTGCCCAAAGCCTCACAGCTAATAAGACTCGACCCTCCCCACCCTGGCACTAAACCCTAACCGAACTCGTGAGGCCAGGAGCCTAGGGGATTATGTCTAAGAGAGAAGCCTCGAGATAGTTTAGATGACATAAGACAACCAAGGCGAGTTAATTTGGTTTATAACCCTTTGAAGGTCCCTCCACCAGCTTCCACTGAACCAGTAACAGAAGGCTCTTCGGTGCTAGCTGGCAGGGACACCCCAGGACCCCGAAGGCGGGAACGTGCAGGTGGCTGTGAACTGGGCTCAACGGCTGAGCAGAGAGTACTAGGCAGAGAGTGAACTCAACAGGTAGCACCAAATCAATCTAAGGAGCTGGCCTGCCAGGCAGCTGACGGGAGGGTCATCTAGGACCATCTGAATCAAATGGCACCAGCCCAACTATCCACACCTCGAAGGAACGTAACACAGCATCCTGGGATGGAAATGTACTTTCAACTTTGGTTCTTCATTTAAGAAACTGAAGTGCCCACAAACACTGTGCTAGACTTTGTGGGACTCTGAGACGCTCTTGCCCTTAATGAAAACAACTAGCAGATTGGGCACACAAGCAAGCAGTGGTGAGGACTGTGGTGACCTGGAGAATTCTGCTCAAAGCTGCTTTACTACCTTGCTTCAGTTGGTTGTAGCCTCTCAGGAAGGAAGAAAAATGTAGCGATTTTTCAAGAAAATCCCCAAATCAAAACGTGAACCTTCCCATTTTGAAAAACAAAATGCAGGCCAACATGTGTCCACTAGTTTGCAACCTCTGCTCTTCACTGACCATGCTCAGTTTTTCCTGTTATGTCCTTAGCACCTCACAAAACCTGGCAGGAAGGAATATGCGGTGGGCACACTGACCAGGCGAAGCTTATCCAGGGGGAACGAGTCTGAATCTCCATTACAGTAGAACAGCTGATGCAACCAGGGAGGATTTTTAGCCTTGGAAATGAGGAGAGGCCCAAGAGTTGTTGCACAAATAAGAAAATCTTTATGGGTGCCTGGGTGGCTCAGTCGTTAAGCATCTGCCCTTTGCTCAGGTCATGACCCCAGCGTCCTGGGATCATCCTGAGGTGGAGGCCCACACTGGGCTCCCTGCTCAGCAGGAAGTCTGCTTCTCTCTCCCCCACTCCCCCTGCTTGTGTTCTTTCTCTGTGTCTCGCTCTGTCAAATAAATAAATAAGATCTTAAAAAAAAAAAAAAGGAAATCTTTATAAAGCTAGAGCATATGGTTCAGCCAACATTGTGGGGGACGGGGGTAGAGAGGAGGCTGCTTTTAGGTAAAATATACATTTGACAATTGACTTGGGTCCCCACTACTATCTATGGCTCTGTCCACCTCTACCCCTTCTTCACTTGCCCGGCCCTTAAAGGCATTTGGGCTTTCATATTTGGTAAGGATTGGAATTTAGGCTTTGCCTTGAGTCCCAAATGTCCAACCTATTACCTAAGAATACTATCCAACTTGGTGCTTTTTTCCAAGGATTAAAATGAAACAATAAGGAATAAAAGTGCTTGGCACATTTGGCAAAGGTTCAAGAAACATTCACCATTGTTATTTAGATTTAGATGTTTTCTAAAAAGGACCAAGATACACACTTACTGTCAATGCAAAGTTACAGGGAGTCTGTAAATAATACTTGAGGGGTACCTGGGTGATTCAGTTGGTTAAACATCTGACTCCTATGAGGAAGTGGAGATGCAATGTGGGGGGTTGGGGGGAGGTAGGAAAAGAAAAAATGAAAAGATGGGATTGGGAGGGAGACAAACCATAAAAGACTCAATCTCAAAAAACAGACTGAGGGTTGCTGGGGGGAGGGGGGTGGTGGGGATATGGACATTGGGGAGGGTATGTGCTATGATGAGTGCTGTGAAATGTGTAAACCTAGAGATTCACAGACCTGTACCCCTGGGGATAAAAATACATTATATGTTTATTAAAATAAAAAAAAATTTAAAAAAAAAGAAAAAAGTTAATAAACACCTAACTAGAATCACAGAAAAATAGAAAAGAATGAAAATCTTCATTACTGATAAAAGACATGAAGGCACAAATAAAAGATTGCTTATTTAAAAAAAAAACAAAAAAACAAAAAAAAAATCTGACTCCTGACTTTGGTTCAGGTTGTCGTCTTGGGGTCTTGGGATTGAGGCCTGCTCAAGCTCTGCAAGCCTGCTTCCCCTCTCCCCTATCCTTGCTCGTTCTCTTTCAACTAAATGAAATCTTAAAAAAAAAAAAAAAAAGGGACCAAATAATTTGGTTTGGCCAAAACCTTCTGGTCTGACCTTTGCTTTACAAACAGTTCCCAGGATGGAAGCCTGGGTGGCTCAGCTGGTTAAGTCACTGCCTTTGGCTCAGGTCATGATCATGGAGTCCCAGGATCAACAAGACCCAGGATCGAGTCCAGCACCAGGCTCCCTGCTCAGCAGGGAGTCTGCTTCTCCCTCTGACCCTCCCCTCTCTTGTGTTTTCTCACTCTCTCAAATAAATAAATAAAATCAATCTTTAAAAACAAAACAAAACAGTTCCCAGTATAAAGCTTTATGGATCTCTTTACAACTCCAGTGTCAAGGCCCAGGAGCTTCAATTAGAGTACTGGCCTCCCCAGACTCCTCTCCCATTACCAAATGCACCTAACTTCAGAGGTTGCTTCACATCACACCCCTCTGTCCCTCATTTCCCGAGTGCTAGTTTTTTCCCCATATGCACTCACTCTGTGAGTGGTAGCATCCAGCTTTTAGATATTGCCCCGACAATGACTCCCTAATTTCTATCCCTGGCCTAAATTATCTCCAGAACTCCTGATCCACGGTTTGCAATTGCCTACTAAGCAGTTTCATGTGGATGTAGAGTATGCATCTACAAATTAACATATCCAAAAGTGAACTCACCTCCCCCAATAAACTTGTTCTACCCACAGCCTTCCAAATCTCAGTTGATGGTCCTTCCAGGGTTCTAGTTGCCCATGTCCATAAGCTCACAGTAAGAGGATGACTGAAAAGCAGTCTGACCCACAAGGCCCATTATCTAAAAAGGAAGGTGGTCCTGGGTACTGGGATCAAAGATATCATACAATCATTAAAATGTTTTCTGAAATATACTTGAAATTAACTCACTGTAAGTCTAGGTTTAGATTTTGACATTTTAATTTCTTTTGAATATGTCACTTTGTGCAAGCTAGGAACCAGAATCAAACTAAGGCAGTCTAGTCCATCTAGGGATCCAGGCTGAGTCTTGCAATCTTTAGCAGAATGACATCATAATGCAAGATGCTAACAACAGGTTTATAATCTCTAAATAACCACCACTTATCTACATTTTTTTCCTTAGGAAACAGCCAAAATCCAGTCCTTAAAGGCATTATATACAGAACATCTTGATCTACAAAGAACAGAATAACCCATATTATATGCTGGCCAGCTTACTGGTGGACCAAATCAAAGCTGACCAAGGATTGGTGAACAGAGGGGTGTTTACCTTCTAGGAACTTGCTCTGAGACTTAAAAAAGTCCTGGCTGCTGTTAATAAGAAAGCAAGTAAAAAATATTACAGATGCACCTACACTGACATTTGATTTGCCAAGGTCTTCCGCTAGAACACAAAGTGACAGATGCGTGTAGGGCTAAGCTACTTAGATGTTTTCAAAATAAATTACTAGTAATATGAAATTTGACATATTAAATTCTTCCATTTGCTACCAGAACTGACAATGAGGACTATTTAAAAGAAATGCTGAACTCTAACAAGGGTGGCAGCAGTAACATTCTGCGCTACACAAGAAACTCCTGCCTTCCCACATCATTAACATTGCTACTCTTCCAAGATACATATTCGTGTGGAAAAACTTATCAGCTTTTGCCAGAGCCAGGAGATGAAAAATAGAGCATGTCCTAGTTAGTTAATTTGTAATTGTAAGCTCAGTTGACATCTTGAGGATGGACCCATAAAATCTGGCCATTCTTTTGTTTAACATCTGCAAACTGCAGAATGCCTTAGCCCTTTGCCAGTTTCTGCTCAGTATCTTAAAGCTGGTCTCAGTCCCATCTGTGACTCTTCTCCTCAGGGTTGAGGGTGGGTTAGCTAGTCATCAAAATCTGGAATGTCATCGTAGGAGTAACCCCGGTAGCCTTTGGATGCATAGTAGGCGATGCGCAGGTGGTAAAATCCTGGCAGGAACACCAGGATGCCAATGATCAGGACGGGAACGGCCCGGTCTGCCCCCTAGTGGCAGAAGGAGGCAAACACATTAGTACCATACAAATGACCACTTTTAAAATAAAACAAAGCCATAGGTTCAACCCATACCTCAGTATTTTACACTCTTCAGAGCATTTCCTTTAGGTAGTATGCTACCAATGGAACAGGTTTACATCTCTTTTCCTCCTTATTATAAAAAGCAGAAAAACTACAAAGCACTAAAAATTATGAATAAATTGTCCATCTGCATCCACAGGTATTTCCTTTATTTCCTTCTGTTCTCCATTCTAGTTTCTAGTTGTGAACACACCATACCCTGTGCCTTGTTTTAGTCTCTTGATATAACAAGCAACTGCCAAAGTCTTATGAAAAGTTCTGCACTGGGGGTGGGTGGCAAAATGGGTGAAGACAGTCAGAAGGTACAAATTTCCATTCACAAAATAAGTTCTGGAGATATAGTGTACAACATGGTGATTATAGCTAAAAACACTGTGTTGTGTATTATTAGCAAGCTGCTGAGAGTAGATCTTAAAAGTTCTCATCGAAAGGAAAAAAACTAACTATGTGTGGTGATGGATGCTAACTAGACTTATTGTGATCATTTCCCAATATATACTATATTGAATTATGTTGTACACCTGAAACAAACACATTATGTCAACTAATGGTGTCTACCATTCCACTGTAATGGATGCACCACAATTTTACTTAACCATGCCCCACCGACTGTTGGATACTTTGGTTGTCTCTCACTTTTTGTAACTGTACAGGATAACACAATAAACTTCTTTTTCTTAGCCTTTCAGATTCTTTCTTTAGTGTATATTCCCATAATCACAATTCACAGGTCAAAGAGGAAGAAATGGTGTTTAGTGTAGGGCTTCAACTATTTGGGGAGTTCCAGGAGGGTAGGGACTTGTTCATCCCTAAATCACTACCTGCACCCAACATATAAATAAATATATTAAATGAATGAATCCACTCTTATAAAATTGCTCTGCTTTATTTTTAGGTATAGTTGTAAATGTTTATACAGTTAAGCTTATCCTCCTTTTCCTCTGTGATTTTTTTCCCATTAATTTTTTTTCTTTTTATTAACATATAATGTATTACTTGCTTCAGGCATACAGGTCTGTCAATCATCAGGCTTACACATTTCACAGCATTCACCATAGCACATACCCTCCCCAATGTCCATAACCCAGTCACACTATCCCTCCCCCGCAACCCCCCAGCAACCCTCAGTTTGTTTCCTGAGATTAAGAGTCTCTTAATAATTTGTCTCCCTCCCTGGTCCCTTTTTGTTTCATTTTTTTCCCTCCCTAAACCCCACAACCCCCCTACTCTCCCTTTCAAATTCCTTGTATCAGAAAGATCATATGGTAATTGTCTTTCTCTGATCGACTTATTTCACTTAGCATAATAACCTCTAGTTCCATACACGTTGTGCAAATGGCAGGATATCGTGATTTTTTTTAAATAAAATTTTTTTAAATTAACATATATGTATTATTAGCCCCAGGGGGATTTTGCGGTTTTTGATGGCTGCATAGTATCCCATTGTACATCTATACCACATCTTCTTTACCCATTTATCTGTTGATGGACATCTAGGTTCTTTCCATAGTTTGGCTATTATGGACAATGCTGCTATAAACATTTGGGTGCATGTGCCCCTTCAGATCACTACATTTGCATCTTTAGGGTAAATACCCAGTAGTGTGATTGCTGAGTCATAGGGTAGCTCTATTTTCAACTTTTTGAGGAAGCTCCATACTGTTTTCCAGAGCGGCTGTACCAGCTTGCATTCCCACCAACAGTGTAGGAGGGTTCCCCTTTCTCTGCCTCCTCGCCAACATCTGTCATTTCCTGATTTGTTAATTTTAGCCGTTCTGACTGATGTGAGGTGGTATCTCACTGTGGTTTTGATTTGTATTTCCCTGATGCCGAGTGATGTTGAGCACTTTTTCATGTCTCTGTTGGCCATTTGGATGTCTTCTTTGCAGAAATGTCTGTTCATGTCTTCTGCCCATTTCTTGACTGGAGTATCTGTTTTTGGGGTGTTGAGTTTGACAGTTCTTTATAGATTTTGGATACTAGCCCTTTATCTGATAAGTCATTTTTCCCATTAAGTCTTCCCTCAACTAAGGATTTAAACCCAGGCTAAAAATCTTTTTTTAAAAAAATATTTTACTTATTTATTTGTCAGAGAGAGCAGGCACTCACACACAACCAGGAGGAGTGACAGGCAGAGGGAGAAGCAGGCTCCCTGGTGAGCAAGGAGCCCAATGTAGGACTCAATTCCAGGACCCTGGGATCATGACCTGAGCCAAAGGCAGATACTTAACCGAGCCACCCAGGTGTCCCTAAAAATCTCCTTTTAACACGGCTAGTTACATAATGTATATTGACAGATTATCTACTCAATATAATTTTGACTGCGTCGTTCAAATAGAAATAGGGGTATCTACCTCATATAAGACAGTAAAAACTAAGTGAGGTAATACGTGTAAAGCAAGCAGCCTCAGCTGACACACAATGACTCAATAAATCCCAGCTTAAAACCAAGGAAAGAAAAAAAAAAAAAAAACCAAGGAAAGAACTTGAAGGGGCTCTCTCAGCCTAAAGATGGGACTACGTGAACATCAGAAACAATAAGTCTACAACTCTCGCAACTGACATACTTGGTGCTATTTCTGTTATCTTATTTTATATTTTCTACTTTCCTGCTTCTTTTTTTCTTTTGCAAGATATTGACTGTACATCCTTAGTGGGATTAAAGAACTGCAAAGGAAATTTATAGAGCATTTAGCCTTCCTATACTTAGCATTAACACTCACGCTGGTATTTTTTTTTAAAGATGTTATTTATTTTTATTTATTTGTCAGAAAGACAGAGAGAGACAGAGAGTGAGCACAAAGAGCAGCAGGCAAAGGGAGCTGAGCCAGGAGCCTGATGTGGGACTCAATCCCAGGACCCTGGGATCATAACCTGAGCCAAAGGCAGCTGCTTAACTGACTGAGCCATGCAGGCATCCCTGTTATCTTATTTTTTTCAAGATTTATTTACTTGAGAGAGGGAGAGAGGGAGAGAGGGAGAGAGCACGCGCGTGCACACATGAGCAAGTTGGGGGGGTGTGCAGCAGAGAGGGACAAGTAGACTCCACACTGAGCATGGAGCCCACCATGGGGCTCAATCTCACAACTCTGAGATCATGACCTGAGCTAAAACCGAGAGTCAGAGGCTTAACGGACTGAGTCACCCAGGTGCTCCCTGCAATATTATTTTAAAGCTATTATATGTATAACATAGAATAAGGCAAATAAGTAATGACATCACTATCTTAGGGTAGATATACCCATATAATATCAAAGAAATTAAGCTCTAATTAAATTAACTCTAATCTTAAATTTGCACTGAAAACTGTTTTCTAAAGGATACCTATTTCTTGGGGTGCCTGGGTGGCTCAGTGGGTTAAAGCCTCTGCTTTCGGCTCAGGTCATGATCTCAGAGTCCTGGGATCAAGCCCCACATCGGGCTCTCTGCTCAGCAGGGAGCCTGCTTCCCTTCCCCTCTCTCTGCCTGCCTCTTTGCCTACTTGTGATCTCTGTCTGCCAAATAAATAAATAAAATCTTAAAAAAAAAAAAAGATACCTATTTCTTGATTCCACTGCTGAAAAAGTCTAGAAACAATCAAAACCGAAGCATGAGCACCACTAACGCCCAGTCTGTGATCTCTCTAAATCTACTTCCTATACAGAAACCAAGGCTCTTCAGAGAAATGGTTGTTTACAAGTTAGGAGACAGGAAATATTAGTTGGGCCTAGGATAACTTACTGTGCCAGAAAGCAAGAAAGCTATCAAAGGCTACCTAGGCCATGTTTAAAAGACAAAGAAGTAACATGAAGGAGTCCTACTGACCAAATATGGAACAACTTAGATACTAAAAGAATATGGGGGACACTTGTGCGGCTCAGTTGGTTAAGGATCCGACTCTTGATCTCAGGGTTTTGAGTTCAAGCCCCGCACTGGGTTCCACACTGGGTGTGGAGTCTACTCAAAAAAAAAAAGAATATGGACTGTGATTGATTGAAACACAAATATGTAAAAGAAAAAATAGGAGTTTATACTGATACCATTCTCTGACTACCTTCTGAGGTTTTGAGGCTGCTAGGTGTATTTTTATAAAAGTTGTGAAGCAGAAAAACATTTTTTCTACCTTCACTATACGCATTATATTTTGGGGTAAAAGATGATAGATTTGAGAAAGATCTTTATGCAGAATTTCAGCTTATGAACGCAGAAAATGACAGAACTGCATTCACTAGTATAAATGGTAATGGGAAAATTTATAATAAATGAATTAGGCTGAAGGCACTTAAACCCAGCAATCTACCTTAATATCAACTAAAAGCAGGATAACCATTACATGCCTCCTAATGTAATACCACAATTTGGTTTTCAAATTGTGGTTGATGGACCACCAGCATTACCTGGGAACTTGTTAGAAATGCAGATTCTCACAAACCACCTACAGAACTGGAATCTCTGAGAATGGAACTAAGGAATCTGTGTGTTAACAAGTCTGCCAGATGATTCTGATGAACATCGAAGTTTCAGAACCCACCTGCCACAGCAAATACACAGCACCTCCCATGAAATATACTTTCTAAAACAAAACTAACCTGAATCTAAGCAAGTCTCTAAATCTAACAAAAATATGAAGATCAAAGATATTAATACAGCACCTGTAAACTTATATAAAAACTGTTACAGATGCATACTGAAGCTGCACACTTGAGAATACCAGCAAAATAGAGGTGCCTGGGTGACTCAGTAGGTTAAGCATCAGTCTCTTGATTTCATCAGCTCAGGGCTGTGAGATTGGGCTCCACACTGGATGTGGAGCCCGCTTAGGATTCTCATTCTCTCTCTCTCCCTCTCCCTCTGCCCTCCACCCCACCACCGCTCCTATGCACCCTCTCTCTCTCAAAATAAAAAAGAATACCAGCAAAATAGAAATCTGGTATTTGGTTTTCTACACAGGAAAAAAAAGTTGGGGGAATACATGAAGCAAAATGTTTACAACTGTTGATGAATGGGAGACACACAGGGGTTTAATACATTATTTCATTTACTTCTGTTTTTGAAGTATCTGTAATAAAAAGTGAAAAAAAACTCCAAACCAAACTTATTAGTGATTCTCTTATTGAACATCTTTATCCTTACTTATAAAGCAGTCTTTTATAAACCATACAAGGTAAAATAATATTTGCTGCACGTGGATCTCACCTCCACTCTCAATATTTGTAATTAAAAGAATCCTCTGGGACTGATACATTGCATACTGCAATGAAAGTTAACGGAAGGCACACTCCTGAAGTTAGATGTTCAAACAAAGACTGCACCAAGTAAGCATCTGGCGACCACATAGTAATTTTAAGTAGATAAGGACCAATGGCAAATCAGATTCACTTCTTAAAAACCATATGTAGCCATTTTATTGCTACAATGCTACTATTCTCAATTTCTATAATGTCCACAGTTTGTTTTTCAGATGTTGGCTGTGTTCCTTCTGCAGGACAATATGACCATGACTTGTGATCATTATTAGTTCAGATCAACTTGGGCACTATTAGCACATGTATATAGCCCAAGAAAAAGAACCACCAAACACCACTTTAGGTAATAAAGATAACATTCTGAAGCTCAACAAGAACTCCAACCAAACCCAATGTAGTAAGGATCAGACTCAAGAGTCACAAGTCCTGGTGTGGTCAGTGGCCCCAGACCTATACAAGCCTCACTGCTTCTCCCCACACCTGGAACGTCTGTGGCACTACAAAATTATAATAACACATTCTACTCTGGGTACAGCCTTTATCAATCAGAAATCCTCAATGCTAGGCTCACCTTTGCTGTTCCAAACTGTGACAGTAGGAAGACTGCTTGACATCTCAGAAGGAAAATGTCCCCCCACCACACACACACCCCTCATAGAAACTGGGACAAGCATGTTGTTGCTCAAAAAAAGAAATGTATGTTTTGTTATCAGAGAACAAAATCTAAAAGAAAACTCTCTTCCTTCTGCTGGAAACTCCTGTACTAGATATGAATATAAAATAGAGCCCAGACTCACACTTTAAGGATTTCATGCATATTCAACCCTTCAGCTTACCCCTTTGCTGATATAGCCAGCCAGCAGGAGGGAGCCTATGATTATGAGAAAGGCCCCAATCAAAAACAGCACTGTCGCAAGCGCAATGGCCTTATATGGGATCTTAGGAGGACTCTTCTTAAACTGGAAGAAAAACAAACAAAAGACACAGCATTATGAAAATACCAAGACTGAAACACTTTAAAGCAAGGAGGAGAATAAGAACCAATGTGGTTGGTTTGTGTGTCTTGAAGGAAGTCCTACTACCCAATGGAGCTCTGGGAGAGAAAGGCAACGGACAAACAGGAGGTGAAGCTCTAATTACTGCTCTAACAGCCACTCGGAGGAGTCCCAGCAGAATGTTACTCTTTCTACTTCTAATTTTATTCCATATACCATTCACCATAAGAAAATATTTTCTTACAAAAACAGAAGATACTTTATGGTCATTCATTGATTAGATATTAGATATTTATTAAGTGCCTGGCACATGGAAGGTTGTACTAATCTCTAGGGATTCAAAAGTGAACATCGTGATCTGGAGAAGAAAACAAGTGACTTCTGGCATTCAAAGTTAACTGAGCATACAGTCAAAGGTTTTAGAAACAGCTTTTTCTAAAGCATTAGTTGCCCACCCCAGGGATCAAGTAACCTGACTTGTTATTAAGTTCTATTCAAAGTTAAGATTCAGACACAAGCTTTCTGAGGTTTGCCTCATTTCTGTATCTGACCTAATGGGCTGGAAGCTTCTCAGATGTGCTTTCAAAAAACAAAACTCTCCTTCAAGTATGGGTCCGAAGAGTGCAAAGAGTCATTGATTTGTTTATATTTAAAGGGATGGGTTCCTGCCTCTTCCTCCTTGGCCCTGGTTCCACCTAAACTATTCTAAGGGAAAGTGGGCAGAAGGAGATATGCTACACCATTAAGTATTTTATAAATAATGAATCAGGGTAGGATACAAACTTAACAAATATTCTGTTTTACTTACTGTTTGCCAAAAGAATACCTTTAATAAATTGGATCTCATGACATCAGGAAAGAAGGAAGATTCCCACAATCTGTTGGCTTTAGCAGTTAGTTTCTCCCTTAAAAGATGAACTGGCTTTGACTAAATTGTAAACGAACCAATGACACAGTCCTTAAAAAAAATTCTACTTAACAAAACACAATCTGAGTATTTTCCAGAAAAACTAAATAAAATTTGTAACTACTGGGCTTTGGCGTTACAACTAAAAATTCTTAGAAATGAACAATGTTTATATTGGTTTGAAACTGCTCTACCAAGGCCCCTCCTTCTGCAAACTATGGCTGAAGGGGTCTCAGAGATAAGTGTCCTTGCTGCTTTTTCTAATCCCCAGAGACAGCAAAACCTCCACCTAGAAGGTCTTCCTGCTAACTCAACAGAAACGGAGCCAGCCAGTCTCATTAATTCCCTTCCGCATTTACCTGAAGGTCAATGTAGCCATCGTCTGTGCTGGAGAGCCTTGAGTATTTCACTTTACTACTGGGGATTCCAGTAGCCAGGTTGGTACGAGACGGCATCATAACACACTGACACAGCTACAGTCTGAAGACAAAGAAAACTGTCATTATATGCCACTGACCACAGTGTGTTACATATATTAGAATTAGGGCTGAGATGTCATACTAAGCAACTGGCAATTCACGCTCTACTGCACTTAAAATCTGATACTCATTTGACAAAGTGAAAACATTTTCCTTATGTACCTTCTCTCGCTTGTCCTGGTAGAATGAAAGTCAAGACACTGACCAAGAAACAGATCTCATGTTTATCTTCTCACCAATATTCCTGTGCCTCCTAATTTTTCCAAACCCTCCACACAGAGCAGGTGGAAGAGTGGTGACTTAAACCCAAGTCTGACACCAAAGTCCACATTTTCAGTCATTCTGCTGTAGTACTGCCTGGCCCCTGTCCCTGCTTCAGGAAAAAGCCCAAGAGGAGCATATGCTCAAAATGATTCTTACCTGCCAGGGAGGGAGAATGGGTGGGATATGGAATACACTCACATTAAGCATTTTGTTGATTCTCCCTAATGGGTACCATTCTTTTATTTATTTTTATTTTTAAATTTAATTTTATTTAATTTTTAAAAGACTTTATTTGTCAGAGGGAGAGGGCACAAGCAGGGGAAGCAGCAGGCAGAGGAAGAAGCAGGCTCCCCACTGAGCAAGGAGCCCCATGTGCGATTCGATCCTAAGATCCTGATATCACCACCAAAGCCCAGCAGAACGCCAACGCTTGAGGGACTGAGGCACCCAGGCACCCGGTATCATTCTTTTAATGCAAAAATCTGCAGAGCCTCCAGTAAATTTGGCTATCAGCACTATCAGTACTGGTAATCAGCACTGTATCAGTGCCAATTTGCCTGCCTCTCTGCCCCACCCCAAGCACTGAAAGTAGTGATTTCATTTTCCAGATTACTTCTATAGCCTCCTAAAAAAGATTAAAAATAAAAATAAAACTTGTTTTTTGTGCAAAATATTCAAAACCAACTTCAGTAATGGAATCATGGCTATTTTGTCACTAGTTTAAGAGGTAGTAGATAAGATAAAAAAACAATGACATTTAAGTCGGAAAACATTTGTAATTTGATACAATAGACAAATCTATTTTGACTGTGAAGCTATTTCTAAAGGTGATGTGGATCTGTAAAAAGAGAAAATTAAGTATCTCACAATAAGGGCACCATTAAAAAAAACAATCCAGAAACCATAAAGACTTTGCCTTCCTCTGGTAAGACACTTTGTAAATAACCATCATCATTATAATAGTGTTGGTTAATAATTACCCACACTTAGATACCAGGTACTAGTCAAAGTGCTTTCTATGTACTTTATCCCAATTATTAATGAGCTGTTTTAAGTGGTCAAGAGTCAACCTAAAATAACTATGTATAATAAAAATGCTAAAATAACTAGCATTATGATGGAATTGGTGCTAAATGTGAATGTCCCTTTTTAGCAATTATATAACAGTGCAGAAATCAAGTACTGAATCCAGTATGCTAATTTATATGCTTTTCTGAAGTTAGCTCAAACTGCATCGAAAACTAGGTTTTTAAGTGTTGCGATCCCGATTACATGATAACCTAAATTTAATTCTACAAAATTAAAAGGCCAAACTACCTATGTGGGAGTTTGAGGGCATTTAATCACTTCTGATTTGTATCGTCTTTTAAAAAAAAAAAGTTCACGGACTCTGCTTTACCTATTCACACCCGCATCAAAATAAAAAAGCGAAGCGTGTGAGGGAGAGGGGAGACGAATGCTTACTGGTAGCAGAGTAAGAATTCTGCAAGAGGAAGGAAAAACGTAAACCGAGGTTTTCAGAGTACCATTCAAGAAATTTTTTTTTTTTTTTAAACCGGTTCCACCACAACTCTCAAACTCCCTGAGCACGCGGGGGCTGCAAGGCTTTAAAAGCATCAGTAAAGCACTTAGCGCAATGCCTAGCATTATGCGCCTCCACACACACTACCTTCCTGCCCATCTCCAGACCTAGCCAGGAAGACAAATAAAAACCGACGCGAATTTAGACGGAAACAAACAAAACCGGTTTCTGGGAAGAGGCCAGCCTGGCCCAGGCTGGTGAACGCTCCACACCCAGGACGCGAAGCTAGATTTCGACAGGGAGCGCAGTCTCGGCCCCGCCGGGCGCCTGAGGGGGGCGCTTCTGTTCCCGCCCCGCCGAATACACGCCTTACCGGAGCGCCGCGCCAGGCCGCCCGCGTGCCGACAGCTCGCTCACGGTTGGCAGCAGAAGCGCCCGAGGCCTCATGGCCCGCCTCACCTAACTGCCACCCCTCAGCCGCCCCCCTTGACGCCGGAAGTGGCCCGCCGAACGGCGGCGTGCCGGAAGTGGCGTCACCGGGAGCGACGTCTCTCAGTGCCCTTTCCGGAACTTCTGTTTTGGCCTTGCGCTAGTGGTAGCGTACTGCTGACGGTATCCAGGGCGGGAGTCGCTGCGGCCTGGGTTTGTTGCAGGCACCTCCGCTGGGTTGTGAAGGTGTCAGGGGTGTCCACTCCCTGGATCCCAGTGTGAACTGGCTACTTGTTTCTTTCCCTGATCTCTCGGGCAGTGTTGGAAGCTGAGTGGCACCCACAGGAGACAGAAGCCGACAGTGAAGCTGTGGATGACTGGAGCTGGCAGGTCTCCTATTCAGTGCCCACAGCTGTAGGCCTCCCCCTGGGCGCGCCGCGGTCTCTGCATCAATACCCCACCACTACTCTCGCGTGGCCCCACATTCTTATGTTTCATTTTCCCTCTCCTCGGTATCAGGCCTGGACCAAGTAAGAAGCCCGCCCACAAGGGACATTTTGCAGCACATGAAGCTTTGTAAATGTCAGATTTATTAAAGTATAATTTACATACAATAAAGTACAATTGGATGAGTTTGACAAGTGCATACAGTCTTGGAACCATCACCGGTCTATATTAAAGTTACATCATTCCCAAAACTTCCACCAGGCCCCTTTGCAGCCAATATCCTTCCCTGCCCCCAGGCACACAGAAGGTAATTACTAGTTACCTACTGGGTATACTGGGTTATACCTCCAGTAACCAGAACTCAGTCCAGGTATTACAACAAAGGAACCAGTCGTTTAAGCCATCAAGCACAGAATACACCGGGAATAAAGGACTTTAATAAAGCGATTCTCAGTATGTGCTATGCCAGTTTGGCACAATTAGCAGGAACATTTAAACAGTCTGTTTCACAACTGCAAGAATTAAGTCCCGAAAAAGCTACTTATACTAGAAAAATTATTTTTGCACAAACATATTGCTTGGCCCCTATCACAGATCTACTAAATCTTTCAAGATTCTTTTAAAAGGCTCCCTAGGCTAAAGAAACACTGCCCTATAACAGTGCTAGTCTTCTAAAGCCCACACAGCTTTGGGTACATAAAGCTGAAAAAAAGTGTTAGTTTTTGCTAACAAAATTGACAAAATAACAAAATATATAGGTCTACTCTCCTGTTTATTTCTTGAACTCAAGTTAGAAGAATACCAAAATAAGTTTGACAAACGAATCCCCCAAAATATCATCACCTACTGTAGTTGGAATACTTTTTATTGCTGTATCAAATGTATTTTTACCAGGCTGCTCTAAGACTAGAAAAATAAGCGCATTTACATGAAATAGTAGCTTGAACTGAATTCCCTAGGATACTTGCAACAGTCATGGTCCAAATGAAGGCACTGTCTTGTTATGTTTGAAATTCAAAAAACTTTTATTTAAATCGAAAAAAATTCTCAAAACTGCATTTAGAATCAAAACCCTTTTGTTATGAATACACAAGTATTTTTAGGTAAGGCAGAAATATTTCTAGGTTAACAAGACCAAATTTGACTTTGGATTTTATTCTTTAAACAAAATGTAAAGAATGAAGGAAAAAATAGGTTATTTACAGAAAATATCTACATATGTACCCAAGAGGTACAAATTTGGTGACGAACTTAGTACATGCTGGCATCTCAGAAGCAGTTCTTAAAGAGCTTAACTTTATTTTCTTGGATTTTAAGAACACCTAAGATCCTTCTTCATCCTCGATCTTGGGAGCCAAATAGTACTTTAAATGTCCCATGTCAGCAATTTTATACTCTACAACTGAAAGAAGACAGGAACACAATTAGTGAGAAGCACCACATATACCATCCACAAAACAAGATTCAACAAACCGATTATCTTACCAAGGGGTACATCTGCAGACATACTGAGTGTGACTGTAGGAGAGAGCGGAGTGGCTTTTGTAAAGAAGTTCAGGTATCTCAGTGCAAAAGTTAGCTGAACTGGCTCATTCATCTCTATAGTAACCTGAGAAAAAACAGAAAGATTAATCATATTGAAAAACATCAAGAAAGTTGCAGTCCATTAGTTTAGAATATATTTCTAAAGATTTATTTATTAGTGCGGCACCTGGGTGGCTCAGTGGGTTAAGCCTCTGCCTTCAGCTCGGGTCACGATCTCAGGGTCCTGGGATTGAGTCCCACATCGGGCTCTCTGCTCAGCGGGGAACCTGCTTCCCCCTCCCTCTCAGCCTGCCTCTCTGCCTACTTGTGATCTGTCAAATAAATAAAATCTTTAAAAAAAAATTTATTTATTAGAGAGAGCGTGAGTGCGGGGAGAGGCAGAAGCAGAGAATCCAGGCTGAGTGCTGAGCCCAAGGAGGGCTGGTTCCATGAGATCATGATCTGAGCTGAAACCAAGAGTCAGATGCTTAACTGACTGAGCCACCCAGGCACCCCTAGAATATATCTTTAAAAACAAAACAAAAAAACCCTTATTAGGTTACTTTAGAGAGTGATATGAAACTAATTTTGAGTAAATAAATTAAAAGAATCAAGTATTTAGTCTGTCTTTCCCATATGAACTGTAGCTCAGGTAAACAAAATTATGTGGTAAGAGAAAACTTCTCTTTATGGGAATGTTTCTAATAAATCAGCTAATAAGAGGAGGAATGAAATGTATCAATACAACTCAAAGGACCTAATGATTCTAAACAATTATTATGGCTGCTAAGAAAATGAAGACACCTCATACCTACTAGGGGTATACATACCAGCATCTGTAAAGTATTCTTATTCTCTCACTCCCAAAACAAAGAAAACACTGAATATCAAGACTCTAGCGCTGCAGCTACCAGTTTATAGGAAATATAGGTTAGAGAAGCATATTAATTGACATAAGGGATACAATAGGCAAAATCCAGATTTCGGGAAAACTCACTGTCAAAGGACTTGCCTCAACAAATTGTAATGGAGGGGGGGATAAAGAAATTGAATGGAGAACCAAAGGATTAAAAGAATTTGAGGGTCTATCAATGAACTACAGGGTACAGAGCTTATTAAAATCTTCATTCAAACTTCTGAAATAACCAAGGAAATAGGAAAACACTGAAAAATTCCTTAATACCAAATAATGTCATTAACGCTCACATTTCAGATACAAAAATACTTATAGAAGAACTAATTTGAGATTAAAAAAAAAAAAAAATCCAGAATGGCAGGGAAGTTACCATGTAATTTAGCAGAGATAATACAGAATTAGCCCCTGAACTTTTGCTACTAATATTTTTAAGTCTTCATTTAAACTGAGGGTTGACTACTCATGCAAGGAACAAGAATATCTAATAATTACTATAAACTTAAAATGTCACACATATGGTAAGCACTTTGAATGTTACCATATTTAAGCCTAATAATCCTACGAAGTTAGAACCTTAAACTGTCCTTCATTTACAGAGTTAACTGATGTTTTTTCAAAGGCTAATACAATTACAAACTATTTGTTTATAAATACTCTTCTAAAAAAAAGTACTTCATTTTCTAGGAAAACCTTAATTTAAGGATATTTAGTAATTAGAGCGTTCTTTATTTTGTCCCTAAATGGAGATTCTCTAGGCCCCCTACTGGGACTACCATGTTGAAACTTAAATATAAAGATTACATAAGAGCTCCTAAAAGGTTAATTTTTACCTCCAACTTGATCTTCTGTTGAGTTGCAATTACCTTGCTACGGACTGAATGTTTGTGTTCCCAAAAAGTTCATGTTAAAACCAAATCCCCAACCTGGAGGTAGGGCCTTTGGGAGGTACTTAGTGCTTGTACCCTTCTAAAAGAGACCCGGGAGCTCCTCTGACCCTTCTATCGGGTGAGAAGCCCACTGTCTGTGAACCAAGAAGCAGGTCCTCACCAGACACTGAATCTGCCAGCTTTCTGGCCTCTACAACTGTCAGAAATAAATTTCAGTTGTTTATAAGTCATTGTCTACAGTATTTTGCTATAGTAGCCTGAACAGACTAAGGCACAATCTAATGTTAAGCGTTACCATTCTCAAAAAAGAAGAAGGTTACCATACCCTTCAGAATATTTTGTTAGTTAAGAAACTACTTACAGCTTCCTCCTCCTTATCGACATTACTTGTTTGTGACAACTTAATATTTCCATTTCCTAGTTCTCCACTTGCAGAAAATTTCACTCCATCTTTTGCACAGGAAATTACAACAGCATCTCCAATATGACTGAGATCTCGGCATATACGTGCAAATTCACCAGAAGGCATCTTTACTACACAGCTATACTCTTGTTCCTATTTAATAAAATAAAATAAGAGTTCATCTGCTGGAAATTAAAAATTCTTTTCTGAAGACTCTGCATCTAGACAAAAATTCAGAATTTAAGACTTCCTGATTACTTTGAAATTATTACTCATTGTGTAATTTCATAACATACTCTTAACCTCAAAAAGCAAATGTAGATATAAAACAAGTATGTCATAATAATTATACTAAGAAAACTAAAATAAGAGTTTAAACCTTTAATGATAAATGCACTATTCAAGGAAAAGAGCCTCCCCCAATCACCCTCCAGGGCTAAATCAAGAGGACATCAGGGCATGGCACACAAATGATGATGCGTGTGCAAACAGGCCCAACTACTTACTAAAACAAAACAAGAAAATAAGATACTAAGGATTTTAAACATCTTAACTCTACATTTATGTTGACAAACCCAACCTTAATGAATTTCTGCTAACACAGCCTTAAAGTCTACTCTTGGGAGAAAAAAAAAACCATGGAGGTTAATGCTAATATACATTTGGCAGCAATGAATTCAACCAGGTTCATTTTAGAGTACTGTAGTTTAATGAAATTACAGATGTCAGTCTAAATACTAAAGGCCCACTTCGGAACATGTACAGCAAATATACAGAAGTTCCATTAGGAATTGGACTTTAAACTGTATTATTAACGCTTTCTTATGTAACTATCATGCCCTGTGTACAGTACACTCAGAAACTTTGATACTCACTGGAATTCCAAGTTGCTCAACATCTAAATCCATTAACTTCATTT
This sequence comes from Martes martes, assembly GCF_963455335.1. NCBI lineage: Eukaryota > Metazoa > Chordata > Mammalia > Carnivora > Mustelidae > Martes > Martes martes. The sequence goes on from NC_137896.1 coordinate 30,149,751, forward strand.
CATAGTCTGAAACCTTTTCTTGATCTACCAAAAGAAAGCAGATTGAAGAAAAGCATTTAAGTTTATAACTATGATGTTAAGTTCTACAATCATCACAAACATTTTCTTAAATTTCTCACAACTTTGAGAGACACACTGCATTTAAATTTCCCCTAGTATAACTTAGTTGAAGGGTATGACTTACTTGGAGCTTCAAATACTAGGGCCAGGGTGTCCGCATTATCTTCAGCCCTTAGTGTAATGATGTCCTCATTGCCAGCGCATTTTAGGATTTTGGACATGCTAGAATACAGAAGACACAGGATTTAAAATCAACACAATGTTCTCAAGATCAATTTCTGACTCAAAAGGAGGAGTTGCTATTTTTACCAGGGTTGTCGGAGGAACTGGGGTATGTTAGGTAAACTGATATGGCCATTTTGTAATGCAATTTAGCATTATTTATATTTTAGCAAGCACACACCCTATCACGAGCAGTTTCGCTTCTGGATATCAACAAAAGAGCAGTATTTGGGGGCGCCTGGGTGGCTCAATGGGTTAAGCCTCTGCTTTCCGCTTGGATCGTGATCTCAGGGTCCTGGGATCAAGTCCCGAATCGGGCTCTCTGCTCGGCAGGGAGCCTGTTTCCCGCCCCCCCCCCTGCCCGCCTCTCTGCCTACTTGTGATCTCTGTCAAATAAATAAATAAAATCTTAAAAAAAAAAAAAGACAGTATTTTACGACCTGCAAGTCCCTTGGGGGGGGGTGTTGAAGCCAATTATTCGGTTGTGACGATCACGAAAAATGATGGAGGATACCCATTTAAACACACTGCATGTAGTCGGGGTAAGTATTTCTCACAAACCTCAAGATTTAAACATGTTTATGTACTAGACAAGTAGTGATCAAAACTTTAAAAGCCCCTGCCCTGGAGAAATTTTAAGTCATAACCTCAGGGCGCTCAAGAACCAAGCGATTGTCCGTCCCCAGGTAGGGTGACAGAACTGGTCAATCAGGCCAAAGGTCTCTCGTCCAAGATCGCCGGCACTTAATGGCCCAAGAGCTGTGCAACTCTTTTCCTGGCATTTCGAAGAAGCCCGTCATTTTCCCGCCACCACCCGCTTTGTGACTTTGGCGCGGAAAGAGCCGGTTCGCGCGGTTGCCAGCGCGGGCTTTCCGAACCGCGCGCTCCGCTAGGTCCCGCCCCTCAGCGTCGCAGGCCAATGAGATGGCGCGGGTCGCCTGTGCCAGCCAATGAGGGCTTAGCTCGCCGGCGCTCCCGCCAAGAGCCGGAGGTGGGGGTGCACGAAGAGCCCGGCTCTCCGCCACCCTGGGGCTCACCTGGTGAGGTTCACACCCATGGCCAAGTTGCGGTCGCAGCGGTACGTGTCGAAGCCCTCGGAGCGCAGGGTGAGCTGCACCAGGGAGACGTGGGAGGAATCCATGCTCTGCAGGTTGACGCCGCTCGAGCTTATGTCCCAGCAGGCCTCATTGATGAGATCCTTCAGCGCCTCCAGCACCTTCTTCAGGATGGAGCCCTGGACCAGGCGCGCCTCGAACATGGTGGCAGAGTCACAACGACGCAGCTACAGGCGGAGGTAAAGAGGAAGTTGTTCCCGGCTTGGGCGTCACAGGGTAAGAGCGAGCCGGCGAACGCAGAAGCTCACGTCTGAGAGCCTGGACGATCACAACCAGCTCGAGGCGCCTGCGACGGTTTAATAGCGCCGCGTCTGCGAGCGCGCGCTCTCCGCCTCTGCGCCGCGTGTGGATACGTCACCACGCTGCCCCGCCCATTGCCTGGCCGAGAGACTACAGGGCCAATAGTGTCCCTGATCTGCATGTAGCCCGCCCTCCCTGAACATCCATTGGAGGGTTTGACGCAGGGGCGGAGCAGGAGCGTGGCGCCTCCGCCTTCTTTTTTGCCTTGTTCTGGGAACCTCGACGGTAAACAAGTCTAGGCTTGTGAAGGCTTGGCGCGGGTCCTGGGTCTTAGAGTTTTGTGCTGCCTGCTCAACCTCCCTCTTCAGGAATACCAAGAAGGTGAAAATGAAACGCAAATCCAACCTAGCAGGAAGAAGACGCTTTGCAGCCTGAGTACAGCTGTTTTAAATGTGCGTTTTATTTTTGCTATCATGGAAGTGATGTGCTCCTAAAAGTCAAACGGTACAGAGGTGTGCAGTTACGATTAGAGAATTATCACGCCCCTTCCTCTCCCGCACGCACCCCAAGCTCTTGTTACTTACTGTAGGCGACTTTCTAAGCATTTTTTTCTCTATACGAATACATTTTAAAGAAAAAATGAGTTCATACCAGAAACACTTCTACAATGTACTTAATAAGCTTATGTTTAATTTTATGTCACATACCACCTCTATATCAGCACTTCTTAAAACGACGGAATAGTATCCTATGCATGTAGCCAAACTTACCAATTTCTTGTAATTACAAACACCTTTGGGTACTTAGTTGATTTTTGTGAGATCGACTCCTTGCAGTGGCATACCCATTAAAGTTTTGATAAATGTTACTAAATTGACCGCTGAAAGATTGCAGTTTACCTAAGCCTGTGGACATGCTCATTTCTCCGTATTTTCCTAGCTATAGATATTAGCAATTTTTAAAATTTTTTATTAACATATAATGTATTATTAGTTTCAGGAGTACAGGTCTGTGATTCATCAGTCTTACACAATTCACAGTTCTCACCATAGCACATATCCTCCCCAATGTCCATCACCCTGCCACCCAATCCCTCCCATGCCTCTCCCCTCCAACAACCCTCAGTTTGTTATTTGCTGAGACCAAGAGTCCCTTAAGGTTTTCTTTCTGTCTGGTTTCGTCCTGTTTCATTTTTCCGTCCTTTCCCCTATGCAATCTTGTTTTAAAATCTATGCTTATTTGTGTGAAAATTCCAATTTGCACATTAAAATATTGTTACAGGGGGCACCTGGGTGGATCCGTTGGTTAAGCATCTGCCTTCCCCTAGGGTCCTGGAATGGAGCTCCACAGGCAGGCTTTATTTAGCTCAGCGGGAAGTCTGCTTCTATCTCTCCTCCCTCTTCCCCTCCCCCTGCTCATGATCTCTCTCTAAAATAAATAAATAAAATCTTTAAAAAAAAAATTATTACAGGGGTATGAGTGGCTGCCTTCAGCTCAGGTCATGATCTCAGGGTCCCAGGATCGAGTCTAGCATCCGCTCCCAGCTGCCTCTGCGTCTCACTTGTGCTCTCGCTCTCTCTCTCTGTCACATAAATAAAAATTGTTACAGGTTGGATATCTTTCATATATATATATATTTTTAAGATTTTTTATTCATTTATTTGACAGACAGAGATCACAAGTAGGCAGACAAGCAGGCAGAGAAAGAGAGGAGGAAGCAGGTTCCCTGCTGAGCAGAGAGCCCAATGTGGGGCTTGATGGGATCATGACCTGAGCTGAAGGCAGAGGCTTTAACCCGCTAAGCCACCTAGGTGCCCCCTTTCATGTATATATTTTTAAAGATTCTTGACCATTGTATATTTTCATCTTTTCTCTTAAACTCTTTTTACTATTGATTGCAAGGAGCACTTTATATATTAAGCATTTCTCTTACATATATCCCCCCCCATTTTGTTATTTTTCTTTTACTTTGGTTATAGCATTTCCCTTTAATTGTGTTTGCTATCTTATTTTGGTCTGTAGAATTAGTTTTTCTACCGTGTATCTCAATATAGATTTAGTTTTATTTATGCTGTCTGGGGAGTTTAGTTTCCCAAATCAGAAGATTTATGTATTGTATCAATCTAGAATATTCTCAATTATTAGTTTCAAATATTGCCTTTCCCTACTCTAGTCTCTCCCTCTGGCAATTCAAATGGATGAATGTATTTAACTGAAAGTAAGATAACGTTACGGTAAGATACACCATTGTTTTATGTAGCACAAGAAAAGAAATGTTGAACCATCACACAATGCTATATCATTTAGAATTTCTACTTTTTTTAAAAGATTTTATTTATTTATTTGGGAGAGGTGTGAGAGAGAGAGAGAGAGAGAGAGAGCGTACACAAGCGGATAAATGGCAGAGGGAGAAACAGACTCCCTGTGGAGCAGGGAGCCGGATATGGGGCTTGATATTGAGACTCCAGGATCATGACCTGAGCTGAAGGCAGAGGCTTAACCAACTGAACGACCCAGATGCCCCTAGAATTTCTACTTTGTAATTATTGGAAGAACTTTTAGATCTAGGGCCCTTGGGTGACTCAGTGGGTTAAAGCCTCTGCCTTCGGCTAAGGTCGTGATCCCAGAGTCCTGGGGTCGAGACCTGCATCAGGCTCTCTGCTCTCTGCCTGCCTCTCTACCTAGTTGTGATCTCTGTCAAATAAACAAAATCTTAAAAAAAAAAAAAAAAAAAAACTTTTAGATCATTTAAAATATTTGTATCATATACTATTCTTCTGCATACAAAAACATATAATCAAGATGAATTAAGGCATTCTTAATATTTCTCCACAGTCTTTCACAGTTGCTGATACTGCTGTGTTTCCATATGCTAGCATACCCTTATCACAGGTGTTGATGCATCGTTCTCAAAAGTGCTACACTCTTGTCTCTGGAATCTTTTCCAAGTCTGTGCCACCCGTTTGTGAATTAAAAAAATTTTTTTTATAAGTTTTTAAAGTCAATTTAAACAAAACAAGAAAGCAGTACACCCATTTCTCCCACTCCCACCCCTCACCCCTGGTAACCATAAATCTGTTCTCAAGTTTTTTTGTTTTTGTTTCAGTTTTAGGCTCCAAACAGAGATCTTGTGCTATTTGTCTTTCTCTGTCTGATTTATTCACTTAGGGTAATGCTCTCAAGATCCAACCATATTGTTGCAAATGGCAAGATTCCACCCTTTTTTGTGGGTAAATTATATTCTGGTATATGTGTGTGTTACAATTTCTGTATCCCCCTTAATTCATCAATGGATACTTAGGTTGTCTATACCTTGACTAGTGTAAATAAAGCTGCAGTGAATGTGCAGATATATATATATATATATATATATATATATATATCTTTTCAAGTTAGTGTTTTCATTTTCTTTGGTTTAATATCCAGAAGTAGAATTGCTGGATTACATGGTAGTTCTATTTTTAATATTTTCAGGAACTTCCATAGTTTTACATTGTCATTATACCCATTTACATTCCCACCAATAGTGCACAAGTGTTCCCTTTATTCATCTCCTTGCCAACACTTGTTTTTTTTGTTTTTTTTTTTTTGATAATAGGTGTGAGGTGATATTTCATTGTGGTTTTGATTTGCATCTCCCTGATGGTTAATGATGTTGAGCATCTTTTTATATGCCTGTTGGCCATCTGCATGTCTTCTTTGGAAAAATGTCTATTCAAACTTTTTGCCCACTTTTTAAATTGAATTGTTTGGTTTTTGTTATTGTGTAAGATTAGCCCCTTATCCTTTACATGCTTTGTATTTATTTCCTCCCACTCAGTAGGTTGTCTTTTCATTTTGTTGATGGTTTCCCATTGGTAAATTTTGATACGGGTACTTTCTTAACTTATGTATGATCAACTATCCTTTGCATACATTTTAATATCAAAACATAATAGGTTTCTCCATTTGTATTTTCCTTACATAGTTCTCTTAGAGTCTTCATTCCTTTGCAAAATGTGGAATCTGTTCACTCCAGAGAGGAACATTTGCTTTACTAACAACAAATGTACACTCGGCTACTCTGTTTCTTTGCTTTTTGCTTACATAATTACATTTTGGTCTAATGCCAGATCTAAGTGTAATTACTTTGAAGGCCATTTTAAATGGCAATTAAACTCCACCAATGTGGCACCCAATCAGTTGAAATAAGGGCATATGAATGGCAATGACCTGTCAGAGAAGTCCTTCCAAGGTAATAGAATTTTATCAGAAAAGCTAGCTGTTTGGAGAGTGGAAGAAAGAGCCTGAAAAGAATAGTATGTTGAAAAAGGATGCCAGATGTTCCGGTAGTAGTTTGTTTTACAATTCAAAGATTTTTTTTTTATGGGTACTCTCCCCCAGTTTTATTGAGATATAATTGACATATAATAATAGAACTCAAAGATTGATAAGTCTGGGACACATTGATAAAAGGGGAGACTGGTGCAAGGTGACAGTTGCAAAGGAAAGCAGGAGTGACAAGCTCATAGGACTTTGCAAGTGCAAGGGGAAATTATCAGAAGATCTAATGTATGTGTGTGTGTGTGTGTGTTTTAAGCTTTTACTTATTTATTTGACAGAGAGAGAGATCACAAGTAGGCTGGCGGGGGGGGGGGCAGGGGAGGGGGAAACAGGCTCCCTGCTAAGCAGAGAGCTTGATGCAGATGCTGGGCTCAATCCCAGGACCCTGAGATCATGATCTGAGCAGAAGGCAGAGGCTTAACCCATTGAACCACCCAGGTGCCCCTCTAATTTGTGTTTTAAGAGGATCACTTTAACATCTGGTAAAGGTACTGTTCCAATCAGTGAGAGAAACAATGTATTAAGTAAACTATCAAACTTGACTAAATGTCTAGGAAATAATAAAGCTATAGACTCTTCCTAACAACTGTTCACCAAAGTAAATTCCAGATAGATTAAGGAGTTAAAATTCAAATAAATAAATTCAAAATTCAAATCAATATTGGCTCAGTCAATAGAGCATGGGACTCTTGACCTTGGGGTTGATCCCCTTTTTAAAACTAAAATCTTTAAAAAATTTTTTCAAATAAATATAAACCCAATAAGATGTATAAAAGTCTTTTGGTAAATATATATGAGATCTTGCTACAGGCTTCTAAACATAAAAGGATAATCCCCATGAAACTAAGGAATGAATACTTAATGACTAAGTTTTAAAACTTCAGTATGGCTAAGAGCATTGGGTTCATTAGTACATTTTATGTTTCCATGACAGAGAATCAGTTCAAAGTGATCAAGAGAAAAGGGGACTTTATGCATCCAAACAAAAGCCGGAAGTAGCTAGCTTACAGTGTCCAAGGCTCTATCTTAGTAAGTGTATGAACAAAATGGTTAGCCACATTACAAAACAAAAAAGAGTAAATTAAAGGGTGACAGAATTTTAATCTACCAAATTAATGAAAATTATGTCAATAATCAAGGAAGTGGGCACTTTTATGCATTGAAGTTTAGAGTATAAATTGTATAATTTCTCTGGTAGTAATTTGGTAAGGTATATGAAAGTCTTCAAATTTTATTTATTCTTTGACACCCAAATTCAGTCTCTAGGGTTTTTTTCCTAAAGAAGTAATCAGAGGTACTTACCAAGAGGAAGCACATTTAAGAATATGTCTTATAGAGGGGCATCTGGGTGACTCAGTTAGTTAAGCACCCAACTTTTGATCTCAGCTCAGGTCTTGATCTCTGGGTTGTTAGTTCAAGCCCCGTGTTGGACTTTGGACTCCATACCAAGCCTGGAGTCTATCACATTAAAAAAAAACAAAAACAAAAAAACAACTTCCAGAATTATTAAAAATTCCTCTAAAATTGGAAATAACCTTGAGGTCTAACAAATGTCATTAGGTAAATTATGGTAAATCACAAAATGGAATACCAAACAGCATTTCAAATACCATTTTTTTAAAAGATTTTATTTATTTATTTGACAGAGATCACAAGTAGGCAGAGAAGCAGGCAGAGAGAGAGAGGGGGAAGCGGGTTCCCCGCTGAGCAGAGAGCCCAATGCAGGGCTTGATCCTAGGACCCTGAGATCATGACCTGAGCCGAAGGCAGAAGCTTAACCCACTGAGCCACCCAGGCACCCCTCAAATACCATTCTTAAAGAACATTTAATGATAAAAAGAAAAGTCAGGTTAAGAAATGGTATAAATAGTAGCATTCCAATTTTCTAAAATTGTTACATCTGGAAAATGGAATGAAAATGCAGTAATATAAATAACAACAGTAGTTACCCATGGCCGATAGTACCACTAATGATTTTAATGTTTTCCATTATACATTTATGCATTTTCCACACTTTATCAGACATGTATTATTGATCGGAAAATGTTAATGAATGTTGGGAGAGAAAATGCTGTAAACTATTTCATATAATTTCTGGCAAATTTCTTTATAAGGTGATACCATGTATTAGAGTGAGTCTCAAGTCTAGCTGCCCCTTAGAAACACTTGGGGAGGAGCACCTGGGGGGCTCAGTCAGCTAAGAGTCTGCGTTTGGCTCAGGTCATGATCCTAAGGTCCCCTGAATGGAGCCGGGCTTCAGGCTCCCTGCTCAGCAGAGAGCCTGCTTCTCCTTCTCCCTCTGCCCCTCCCCCCTGCTCGTGCTCTCTCTCAAATAAATAAAATCTTTATAAAAATAAAGGGAGGGACGCCTGGGTGGCTCAGTTGGTTAAGCAGCTGCCTTCGGCTCAGGTCATGATTCCAGTGTCCTGGGATCGAGTCCCACATCAGGCTCCTTGCTCAGCAGGGAGCCTGCTTCTCCCTCTGCCTCTGCCTGCCACTCTGTCTGCCTGTGCTCTCTCTCTCTCTCTCTGACAGATAAATAAATAAAATCTTTAAAAAAAAATGGGAACTAATCAAGGAATGCAATGAAAAGAAGTCCCTGTAAACAAGATATGCCATAAGACTGAAAGAAATGAGCCTAGAAGAAAGAGCTAATATGAGGAAAAGAAGAGAAAATTCAGGTATAGAGGAGGAAGTATAAAGTAATGTAAGGATCTGGGGCAGCTGGGTGGTTCGGTTAGCCAAGTATCTTCCTTCAGCTCAGGCCATGATCCTGGGGTCCTGGGATGGAGCCCTCAATTCAGGCTCCCTGCTCAGTGGGGAGCCTGCTTCTCCCTCTGCTGCTCCCGCTGCTTGTCTGTTTTTTTTTCCTCTCTCAAATAAATAAATAAAATCTTTATTTTTTAAAAAGATTTTATTTATTTATTTATTTGTCAGAGAGAGAGAGTGAGCGAGCGCACAAGCAGGCCGAGGCAGAAGGAGAAGCAGGCTCCCCGCAGAGCAAGGAGCCTGATGTGGGACTCGGACCCAGGACCCTGGGATCACAACCCGAGCCTAAGGCAGCCGCTAACCGACTGAGCAACGCAGTTTTCCCTAAATAAGTAAAATCTTTAAAAAAAAAAAAAAGTGAAGGATCAAAATTTTTCTTTGGGCCGGAGATAGGGGGAGATTTTTACTTTTCATTTCTTTCTACAGTTTATACATAGAGAAACCCTAAAGCTTGCCTAAAGGCCTATTGGTATGACTTTTCCCGGTCTGAATACCGCTCCCTGTTCTCTACAGCACTGACTTCAGAAATGTACTTGGTTTAAGCTCAGCCTGGGAGGGCTGAGAGCAATGGCTGAGAAGTTTGTTCTGACCAAACTGTGGGGCTTATCCAACCTAGTAATCATACTGTTCATTCTGAAACTGATTTATATGCAGTGCTCTACCAGCCTCCTTTATATTAGGCTAGGTTTGAAAGGCAACAGTTGATTTGGAAGGACTGATGCAGGCGTAATTGTGAGCTTTCACAATTACATACCCTAAGGGTGAGGATTTGGATATATCTCTATCTATCTCTATCTCAGAGGATGACCTTGTGGCTTTCTCTGTGTTTAACATCCTTCCTACATCTTTTAGGTAATAAACCTCGCTTAATTTACTCAAGAGGTGTCTGGTTTTTAGATGAAGTAACCACTGACCTTAGTCAAAATGGTGGTCAGAGTCCTCCAGAGATTAAGAGCTTTAAGATTACCATCACTGTGCTATTTACTTTTGTAAGGTTGAAACAAAAGACAAAATAAAATACAAAAGCAAAGCTTTCTATAAATAAATTATGGACTGAAAGGAGTGGTCTGTCATGTCTGTGGAATCCATCCCGTCCACCCCCGCCCCGCCAAAACCCACCACGTATTTGTGCAATGTTGTTGGTAGGGAACACAGCACACCAGGAGTTCAGAATTCCTCCACACCTAGTTTACCGTCACTGTGAAGCAGTTACAGGAACTTTGGAATATACTTCCAGAAATCAAGAAAATAGAATGCTTTTCTCAGAATTCTCACTACTGTACCCAGAACCCACAGCTAAGGTCAAAACTGGTAACATAAAATTGCAAAATTGCAACTCCCACCTGGCAAGTTTCTCTCCTTGTTAAATTACAGTATGCTTATGGGAAGAGACCCCATTTCATACTTGTTTTACATCACTCACAAAGCAGAGAATAGGGACCGCTGAAGGCAATGTTTGACAACACAGGTATTAACAACGAATTTAGGAAGCCAGGAGTAGGTGCAATGGTTATCACGGGCTTTGGTAACAAATATATCTGTGTTCTAATTCCTAGTGGGTACTTTGTAGTTATGAGACCTTGGTTAACTAATTTTCCTTAGGATAATTTTTTTAAAGATTTTATTTATTTATTTGACAGACAGAGATCACAAGTAGGCAGAGAGGCAGGCAGAGAGAGAGGGGGAAGCAGGCTCCCTGCTGAGCGGAGAGCCTGATGCGGGGCTCGATTCCAGGACCCTGGGATCATGACCTGAGCAGAAGGTAGAGGCTTTAACCCACTGAGCCACCCAGGCGCCGCAGGATAACTTTTTTTTAAATGATTTTATTTGAGGGAGAATGAGCAAAAGAAAGTGAGAACACGAGCGGAGGGAGGGGCAGAGGGAGAGGGCGAAGCAGACTTCCCACTGAGCAGGGAGTCCAAAGGGGGCTCAATTCTAGGGCCCTGGGATCCTTACTTGAGCTGAGGGCAGACGCTTAACCGACTAGGCCACCCAAATGCCCTTCCTTTAGTAGAATTTTAAAATCCATTCAAGTACTAAGGATATTTCACGTACACAGGGGATCCCCTGCGAACGAAGTAGGCAGCATTCCTGTCCAAGAAAAGGTCTTTCAACAGTTCAGAAGACGGAAATTTGAAAAACCGTGGGAGATCTTATCTGTAAAATAAAAATCGTATCTACTTCCCGTCAGCTTCAATGAGATAAAGCGATTAGTTAGTTCAGTGGCTAGCATAATTAACCATAAGTAGTAGAGACAGCTTGGCAAAGCAAAGCCGACTAAAGTTTGGGTTTCACTTCCTCATCACGTGGGCGTCATCCCTTACACTGGGGGCTCCTCGGGCTTTTCCAGTTCAGGGCCTAACAAGTGTCTACCTGTATGCGTGAGGGACGAGCCCTGGCCTCGGAGAACGCGAAGCCCAGAGCAAACACCAGCCTTCAGGCTACAGCTTGGAGGATGCCGCTTCTCGACTCGGCTACTCATTTTGCCCCTGGGATTCAGGGCGCCAGCGCCAGCCTTCCGCTGTCAGGCCGGAGCTCCCATTGGCTAGTCTCCTTAGGAAACACACGCCTTTTCCCGCCTCCTCACGCAGCTAGTCCAATGCACGCTTCTCCGTTCCACTCCTCCCCGCCCCCATAGCTCCGCCTCCTTGATGCATTCGCGCCATTGGTGGATCTCTGCGGCCGTGATGGCGGCGGTGCGCGTGCGCGTGCGCGCTCGCTCCGGGGGCCCTCCTCCCTAGCGGAGCAAGCTGGCCGGTGCCGGAGCATCCTGTGTGTCCGCCCGGGTGAAAGGGCGGCGGCGGCGCTGGGCGGGGCAGAGTTCCACGGCCAGCGGCCGGGCTGTGGTGGGTCCTGAGAGCCGCTCAGGCGGGGCGGGGCCGGTCGAGCGGAGTCCGCGCGCGTCCGCACTTAGCTGCCCGCTCCGGCGGCTACGCTGCTCGCCTGCCGCGACGTCGCGCCGGGGTCTCCAAGCATGACCGAGCTGAGGCAGAGGGCGGCCCGCGAGCCGGACGCGGCGCCCGAGGACAAGGTAGCGGAGGCGTCGGGGTTGGCGCGGCCGGGCAGCGGCGCCCCCCCGGAGGTCCGCGGGGCCGCGCGCAGAGGGGTCGTCTCGCTCTCTGACCCTTTGTCGCGGCCGACGGCGGCCCCGGGCAGCACCGGAGGTCTTTGGGTGGGGGGCTTGGCGGAGCTCGTGAAGAGGGAGGTGGGTCGGAACCCCGGCTCCGGGGACTGGTTGGGGATGGCATCTCCGGTGCGCAGGAAGGAGCGCACGGGAGGTTGCGCGGGGCCACCTGTCTCGCAGCGTTTGTTGGGGTCCCGTTCTAGTCCCCCACCTCCCCGAGGCCTTCCTGGTGTGGAGACATCGGGACCCCACAAAGCCTTCTTTGGCAGGAGACTCATTTGAGCCGGTCTAAGGCTCTCTGCTTCCCTCTACAATGTTATTTGGGCGAGGAGGCGGCGATCAGGACAAGGCCATGGGATTTGCCTCTTAGGAGATTTAAATTCTTTCTTGAAAGTGAGATCTATTGGCTTTAAATTAAGCAGAGAGGTCTCGACTCACGTCGTCAGCAGGTGTTGGAAGGTATACTCCCAGCGTAGGTTTCCTGCTTCAAGTGTGGGCACTGATGGGGTAGAGCAGGAGGGTAAAAAAGAGGCCATCTTGGCAGGGACGCAGCTGGTTGGGAGGTGAGGGATGAGGGGAGTAGACAGACCCCTTTCACTGAAGTGAAAGATTTGTGTAGGGGAGTTGAGGAAGGTGAGAGTGGTTGGTTCTGTGGACGTAGAATGACAGCGTAAGGGTTGAGACTTGGCGGTAATAGTTCGAGCTTCAGGAGCAGTGTATTTGGTAAATGGATCTGGTAGTGATGTGTAGAATGGACCGGGGGAGCCTGGGTCAGAATGGAAGACCCTAGTTAACTTGGGGGTTGCCAGTGGGTGTCCTGCACATGTTTTCTTTGGTTCACATGCTATTTTAAAGACCAGAAGGTTTCTCCTAACAGTGTGAATTTCAGGCCTATGTGAATAATTGGAAGATCTGCCATCATAGTCTCACCTGATTAACATGGGGCTGGAGCTGAGGAACAGCTATTGCCACCAATCCCTGTTGTCCTACACCAGGAGTACCCCAGGCCTACAGCACCCACTTATGTATGTAGCTTGCAGATTTTGATAATTGGAGGAAAGGGACGTTGGGGAAACACCAGGAAGGAAGAAAGCACAAACTTTGGGGACAGGGTGTCAACCGAGCAGTCATACTAGGATGCATGTTTGGGGTGAAAGATAATAGGGTGCTAAACTTTTTGTTACTGCTGTTGACAGTAGATCATTCAAGGAGCACTCTTCATATTAATTTTTAGAATACATTTTGGAGAAAATTTAGGGTTTCAGCCCAAGTTTAGGGGTCAGTTTCAGAGAAACAATACTTTGAAATCTCTTATCTTCCCATTAAATATTCTGGTTGGGCCTGAAAGAACTCGGCCCTATCCTGCATATATTAGTTGATGAATATTTAGATGTTTAGAGGTTGGGTAGCTCTGTTTAAGATTTAATGTTAAAGCTATGAAGACAGGGAGACAAAAGAAGGCAAAATAGCCAGGGGGGCTATAAAAAAGCTATTTGTAATAGACATACTTACTGGTGAAAACAAACACCCCCCCCCCCATGGGATTGTGAGGTGAAAGTTTTTACCTTTCCCACTCCTTGGATCCATCTCCCAGAGGAAAAGTTTCAGTTGAGTCTTAATTATTTTCTCATTCCATGTTTTAGGTAGGGAGAACATGAGGAGCTGTCCAGCTAAAAGTACCTTAAATTTTTACAACTGCCCTTGAACCGCTTGTACAATGACAGAATGCCTGGGGTTGTGAGCTCCACTAAGTGCTTGTTCCCTAAAACACAGCAGCTATGCATTCAGTTAAAAACCTGATTGATGTAGTCCATTAGCCCAGAACAAGGCACTCAGCTCCTCCCCTGCCCTGTTACTCAGTATTTCTGAAGTATGGTATTTTTAATAATAAAGATACATTTTAAGAACTGTGAAATGCTTTATGTACCTTTGATGAATGTATAGAATCTTTAAAAATACTCTATTTCATAGTTTGAAAAACCTATTTCCATGATTCTGGCTTTGCTGATATTCTTCTGTTAAAACTTAAGAAAATTAGAATAAAACAAGGCTGTTTCTTTAAAGAAATGAATTGTGAATTGAGAACTTTCTTATTTCATAGTAGAAGAATTCAGAAAATAATATCAGGTCAGTTCATTAAAAGAACTGGAACAAATTTGAGAGAGTCTTTAAAATGTTCCATTTGCTTAATGGTCGTGGCAAAATTGTTTTGTAAATAAGCAGGCAACCATTAGTTTCAAAATAATCTGGAGAATGTGTTTATTAGAAGTCAGAGGTATTTTGTTATATTTAGCATCCTAGAATGGAATTTTCAAAGCCAACTGCTAATAAAGGAAATGTTTTCCTCTGAGAACCGTGCTTATAATTTTAAAGTCCCAAAGCACAGTATTGTTGCCAAATTTAAGAAACTTGGAATTTAAGCTTTGAGAATGATCCTCTTTCCGTCCAACCGTGTTTTTCCAATGGAGGTTAGGAAAGAAAAGGATGAAACATGGGCCAAAAGATTGGCATCTTAAAATTTATGTTTGGGTTCGCATTTCAGGAGACTTTGTTTTGGAGGTTATAGTGAAGGTTTTGCTGTATTTACGCGCTGGAGTGCTCCTTAAATTAGAGGTTTACTTGTTTCAAGGCTTCCTTTGTAGATGGATGAAGACAGCATGGGGAGGAAGTAGTGACATCATTTAGAAAGGGGAGTTTAAAGTTTAACTGACAGGGACTGTGCCACTTACCAGCTGTGTAACTTTGAGCAAGGCACTTGTAAAAGCCTGTTTGTCCATCCCTAAAATGGAGGTGATAAAGTAGCATGTGTTTCAGAGGATATTCCTGTGGATTAAATGAATATGCCTATTTCAGAGGTAGGGCAGGAATTGTTACATTGTGATAGTTTATTAGCTAAGGTTGTTTCTGGCTGAAATATAGTGTTATAGAAAAAAATAATATTCACCTTCCACTCTTGTTAGATGATTAAAACATCAAGTTGTGAGTGTTTGGAGTAGTTTTTCGCTATTCATCACTTTTTAAGGAAGTTGTTAGAGACAGGGCTTGGCCTTGTATGACCTGTGTTTTCAATTCTTTTCTTGCTGAATTTTTCGATGCTCAGAATCACAGGCAGGCTTTAGTTGTAGAAGCAGCATTGCTGTATGCAGTTATCTTCCCTTCACTGCACTAGCTATAATGTGTTTGAGGACAGTTGTGAATAATTAAAAGTGTTCTTGTGATTTTAAGAATGAATTACTGAAATAATGAAATCTTATTTTAAAAGCTATAAAACTACAGATGTAGGAGAAATGCTCTATTTCAACTTCTTTTGTTATTGAGAAATACTTCAGGTATTGAAAAATCAGTAAACCTTGACTATGGTTCTTTTTAAAATTTTTTAAATTTTATTTATTTTTAAGAGAGCACGTGCATAAGCTCCCACTGAGCAGGGTGCCTGATGCAGGACTAGATCCCAGGACACTGGGATCATGACCTGAGCCAAAGGCAGATGCTTAACCGACTGAGCCACCCAGATGCCCTTGACTATGGTTCTTTTTTTTTTTTTTTTTAGAGATTTTATTTATTTATTTGAAACAGAGAGAGAGATGACAAGTAGGCAGAGAGGCAGGCAGAGAGACAGGGGGGAAGCAGTATCCCTGCTGAGCAGAGAGCCCGATTCGGGGCTCAGTCCCAGGACCCTGAGATCATGACCTGAGCCGAAGGCAGAGGCTAAACCCACTGAGCCACCCAGGCGCCCCATTGACTGTGGTTCTTTTTTTTTTTTTTTTCTTTTTAAAGGTTTTTATTTATTTATTTATTTATTTGACACAGAGAGAGAGATCACAAGTAGGCAGAGAGGCAGGCTCCCTGCTGAGCAGAGAGCCCTATGTGGGGCTCCATCCCAGGACCCTGGGATCATGACCTGAGCCGAAGGCAGAGGCTTAACCCACTGAGCCACCCAGGTGCCCCTAATTTACAGACTTTAAAAGCATGCCCAAAGAGCATCTATTTTTCTTATGTGGCTATAAAAATCAGCAAAATAGCAAAATAGCTATTATCAATAGCAAAATGAGTCTTTCAAAGTATATGTGTGTGTATATTTTCATATATATGTGTGTGTGTGTGTATATATATATATATATATTTCAGTAATGTGGAGATCCTGAGGGGAAAAAAATGGGCAGATTAGGTCCAGTTTTCCCAGTTACTGGTGGTTTATATATTTTGAAGTCCATCCCTGGGAGCAGCTGCTCAGGTATCTTTGGAAGGAACTCCCGGTGTGGTGTGGGCTCCTCACACTGAGCTGCATATGAGGCTGCTTTCTGGATGATGACTTTTAGTATCAGAACTGTTTGTTCCAGCAATAATCAGTCACTCAGTATTCCACACACCTTCTCCTCAGAACATTCACTGAATCCTGTGTCTGCTGTATACAGTCTCTGTTAGCTCTGAGGGTGGGCTGGTGTCTGTGTTCATGAAGAAAATGTTCAGGATTTTTTTTTTTTTTTTACCACTTTTGGCTCCAAATCTCCAAATATTTCATTCTTTCTCCATTGATTTGAAGAAATATAACTGCACAAAAAATGAATCTTGTAACTAATTTCCCAGTTGCAAAAGGATGCAAATAATCATCCTTTAAACTGAAAGAATGTGAGTGTTCATACGGTATCCCCCCCGCCCCATTTGCAGGGGATATGTTCCCGGACCCCAGAGGATGCCTGCAACTGCAGATAGTACCGAATCCTATATCTACCATGTTTTTTCCTAGACTTATATACCTATGATAAAGCTTAATTTGCACATTAGCGCAGTAAGAGATGAACAACAATATTGAAATAGAGTAATTATAACCATATACTCTAATAAAAGTTATGTGAATGTGTTCTCTCTCTCAAAATGTCGTTCTGTACTCGCCCTTCCTGTGATGATGTGAAATGATAAAATGCGCGTGTGATGAGATGAAGTGTGGTCAGTGACTTAGGCACCATGACTTAGAGGTTGGCTACTGTTGACCTCCTGACAGTACCTCAGGAGGATCACCTGCTTCCAGGCCCTGGGCCGACTGCTGGCAACGGGCCTGGGAGAGCAAAACTGCAGACACGGGGGACTACTGTGTTTCTGATTTGCACGCTCTTCCCTCTGCTCTAGGAGCCATGCAGGTGGACTGTATTGAACTCATTTACGTTTCCAGTAGGCTTGCAGAGTACCTGTCCTGCACACGGCTTCGTGTTCCCCATGCTGTGACAGCCTCCCTGACTCTCCTGACCCATGCTGGAGGCTGCTGGGCATGAGAAAGCACAGCCTTTCATGTGCTGTACTGCCTCTGGTTTGTGAAGGAGACGTAGAGACCCTGACTCTTGATTAGTATTTTTCCAGGGTCATCTTGGAAAAATACAAATTTGTTCCCGGCTTTAGGCAGAGCTCTTGCCTTGCAAGCCTTGTGTGTGGTGGTGCAGTGCCAGCGATGGTAGGCTGGATCCTTTAGGCAGCTCCCCACCAGTCCCCAGTCTTTGTTCTCACGCTGTTTGCCCCAGCAGTGGGGATGGCATAGGGCCCACTAAGTTGAGTGACCTTTTCAAGAAAGTTAAACTTTATTGTGTCCTTTTGACTGGGCAGTGCATGGTTCCAAATTTGAGAGGTGCAAAGGGTACACTGTGAGTTGCACCTTCTCTCTTCCCCAGTGCGCCACAGAGGCAGCGTTTTGAGCCAAGTTTCAGTGCTCGTGAGTGCCTGCTGTTGGTGCAGGATGCAATATCTCCTTCCAAAGTAAGATGTCCTTTTGTTAACCTTTTGTCAGCAAGTCCTTTGTATTAGGGTCACCGCAGGGCCAGCCCAGGACTTCTCCGGGAAGACTCTGCTGAAACAGCTGTTGAGACTTGGGATTTACTGACAATACTCTCTGCTCCTGGGTCCCTAATGTTGAGGGGATTTCTGTCATTGACCCCAGATTCCTCAGCAGGTGATTCTCAGAGCCTTCACCCCACAATCTGTTTCCTGCTGGTCCTGGTGGTTTCAGTGATGTCCAGAACATTCCTTGGTGCATATTCCTCAATCAGTGACTATCTCAAATCTGACTTCTTTTTTTCTAGACATTGACCCTCTTTCTGTCTCCTCTACAAGTAGAATCAGATTTCTAAGTTGCTCTAGGTTAAGTCCATTGGTCACTTTGTCTTCTGCTCTCACCCCATCCAGGTCATAGGTTCTAACCAGGTGTTAACCTGGATTCCTTACCTGTCGCTCTTGTATACTTCTAGTCCATCTATCCTTCCTATCCTCTGACAGCTCTGAAACCACCCTATAATTAGAGGGGAAAAAAGAATCCTGGCTATTGAAGACTATAAAGTCTTCTCTCTTACCCAGTCCCTCCTCTTGCTTGGTGCCCTGTGATATCAATCTAGGCTCTTGCTGTTTCCACTTCCTGAATTGTGCTTTTTCTCTGTCACCCCTCTCCCTACCTCTACCTATTTAAATCTTATTTTCTCAAAATCCGTTTTAGCTCTTCTCTGTCTCATTACTTCATCAGCATATATTGTAGAAATCACAGAAATGTGTACATATGAGTATGAAACCCATCTGCAGTCCCATCATGCAGGGAAACAACCATTGTTCAAATGCATGTGGTTGCACATGGCTGTAATAGCAGTTACCATGTTTGATCCGATAGCTTGCCTTTTTATGCTGCCAGAAGCATTTTCCCACACTGTTAAGGTTCGTTAAGTTCTTTTTAAGCATTATTTCAAACTTTTTCTTACCATGAAAGAAACAGATGCAAATAAACGATATTCATTGTAGAAGCACCAAAAAAAGAAAACAAGTCACCTCAAACCTGCCATTGAGAGAGAACCACATATGTTGATATTTGGTGCATATTTCTTTGTATATGCACTGCACATTCCTGTAGTATGAATACTACTGTTTTATAACTAATTTTTTAACTTAAGAATATGCCGTGAACATTGTTCAAGTCTATAAACATTTAACCAGCATCATTTTTAATGTCTATATGTCATTTCATTGTGTTTCTGTACTTGAACTTATTGAACCAATCAGGCTTTTAAGTTGTTTAATTTTTTTGCTATTATAAGCAAGCTGCAGGAAATATCCTTGTTGAAATAAAACAAAACACAAAAAGCCCTTTCTGCACATGCATATCCTTAGATAAGTGCTATGTTTAGAAATGCTGATTTAAAAAGGGATGTACATTGTCTAAGCTTTTGATACAATTAATATATTTCCTTCCTGCAGTAAATTTGTAGCCACCCCAACTGCATGAGAGTGTCTATCTTTGTGGTTTCTCCTTCCCCACAAAGACATACAGAGTATTCGCATGTTTCCTGATCTTAGAAGAGGCATTAGAGCCTAGTGGTTACAAGCCCAGAGTTCTTGGATTGCTTGGTTTATAACCTGGGCTCCCCCAATAATTTGCCTCCATTTTCTCCTCTGAATAAAGGGGCTTAGAATGAGGTTGTTCTGAGGCACTATTATGCTTTTCCCATAGGAACTGTACCTTAGAGTAACCAAATAGTTGATTATTTTAATAGAACAAATGGAAAAAGAGTGATAAAATATTAATATATTCAACTCCCCACTGAATTTATAGAACAAGACCATAACCATCAATGCTGCTACCATCAGACAACCAGATATTGGATATCTCCTGATGGAAGTACAAATTAGAGGAGGAATCTTGTCCAAAAATCATACCAGAGCCTAATCAATACTTTAGTTCTAAGGGCTAGTTTACAGGAAATTCAAGGGACAGGAGAACACATTGAAAAACACCATTGGACAAATGACCTGGTTACTTTAGAAAATACATGGCAAGGAGATATTGTGCCCCATTTTAAGAGAAGGGGGGAGCAATAGATATTATAAACCTATGCATTCAAAGACTTAAGGCATATTAATGATTTCTGGACCTGATTTGGGTCCTGATTCAACCAAATTGCTATGAAGAGGAAAAATATGTGAAAATTTGGGTAAATTTGAATATTGGAGATTTAATATAAAGGAATTGTTAATTTTTATAGGTCTGATAATGGTATAGTGATATTTAAAAGCCCCTAATTAGGAAAAAGAAACACCAATTATAAAAGAAACAGTTGGTAAATAGAGCTACATTAAAATTAAGAACTAAATGAAAAGGAAGTCTACAGATGAAAAGGAAGTCTACTGATGAGAAGATTAAAAAATGCATTTGACATAAGACTCATATCCAGAATCTATGTAAAGAAGTCCTACAAAATGAATATATAAAAAAGACAACTCAATTAAATGGGGCTCTTTATGGGGTGCCTGGGTGGCTCTGTCGTTAAGCATCTGCCTTCAGCTCAGGTCATGATCCCAGTATCCTGGGATCGAGCCCCACGCTGGGCTCCATGCTTGGCAGGAAGGCTGCTTCTCCCTCTCCTGCTTCTGCTTGTATTCTCTCTCTCTTTGTTTAATAAGTAAATAAAATCTTAAAAAAAAAAAAACAGGGCTCTTCAGGTGGTCAATAAATATACAGAAGTGTGACCAACATCATTAGTTGTTAGGGAAGTGCAAATTAAAACAGCAATGAGATTCTACTGCACACCCATCAGCATGGCTAAGATTAAGAGGACTGAAAATACTAAGGGATGACGAGTATGTGGAGTTCATGTACTGTTTGTGGGAGTATAAATTGGTAAAACCACTCTGGAAAACTGTTTGGCAAATATTTACTGACACCTATGTATAGGGGCATCTGGGTGTCTCAGTCGGTTGGGTGTCCAACTCTTGGTTTCGGTTCAGGTCATGATTTCAGGGTTGTGAGATCGAGCCCCATGTTGGCCTGGGGTCCGTGCTAAGCTTAGAGTCTGCTTGAGATTCTTTCCCTCTCCATCTGCTATCCCCTACCCGACTCATGTGTGTGCTTTCTCTCTCAAATAAGTAAAATCTTAAAAAAATAAAACCTACGTATACACAAATCCTATGAACATTCACAGGTGATTACTTGATAGAAATCTGTACATAATGTTTATAATGTTCACTAACAGACAAGTTCTAGAATATTGAAAGCAGTGTTCTCTGCAGTAGCCCCAACCTGCGAACAACCCAAATTGTGAATAATGCTGCCGTGAACATGGGTGTACAAATATTTGTTGGGATCTCTGCTTTCATTTCTTTTGGGCCTAGACCCCAAAATGGAATTGCTGGGTCATGTGGTAATTCTGTGTTTAATTTCTTGAGGAAATGCCACACTTGTGTTTTCCTGTATTTTGGAAATTCCTGTTTTAATATCTAATAATGGCAGGTATTGATTGATGTAAATTACATAGACAACTACTGAGGTCCTCAATAATTATGAGTGTAGAGAGGGAGGTTCCTGGGTGGCTCAGTCAGTTAAGCATTTGCCTTCGGCTCAGGTCATGATCCCAGGGTCCTGGGATGTCGTCCTGCAGTCAGCTCCCTGCTGGAAGGGGAGTCTGCTTCTTCCTCTTCCTCTACTTGCTGCTCCGCCTGCTTGTGCATGCACTCTCTCTGTCAAATAAATAAATAAAATCTTGAAAAAAAAAGGCAAGATCTGCAGCTTTAATGAACTGTATTACTCACCAAGGAAGAGAAGGGTTGAAGCAGTCATTGCTAATGGATGTGGATGAGGTGGGTGATACTCTCCTTTGCTCTGCATTGTCGCAGTTTGGAGGACACCTTATATGGTCGCACTAATAATGGGATCCATTATCAAGTGGTTGGTCAGACTGGGTGTTGTTTGGGGTTGTAGTAGAGCTTCCTGAACTGGCAAGCTTTCATCTTCTTGTCAACCATGGTTTAGGATGAAGAAACTACAGAGTATAGCTTTATTTCACCCTGGTTGCTACATTAAAAATTTCTTTATATGGTACTATAAGACATCAGGTCATTTTCTTTTTTTTTCTAAAAGCCTCTTATTGTTTATTCACAAAGCATATGTTGTCAGTGTGACTACTCTCAAAATACCAGTAATCTGAAGACCATACATTCCTTTTGAATTTTGATTATTGTTTTGAAATCTATTAATTCTGACCTCCTGCCACTGTTATTTGGAATGTAACTCTAAAATTTCCCCATGTATTGTTTTGTTAAAAGTCTAAAATGCGGGTGCCTGGGTGGCTCAGTTAGTTAAGTGTCTCACTCTTGATTTTGGCTCAGATTGTAATCTGAGTCTGTAGTCTGCTTGAGATTCTGCCTCTCCCTCTGCCCCTGCCTTCCCCCCACCCTGTGCTCTTTTTCAGTTTCTCCCTAAAAATAAAGAAGTCTGTAAAAAAATGTCAAATGGATTTTTTTAAAAGATTTTACTTATTTATTTGACAGAGAGAGAGAGCGAGAGAGGGAACACAAGCAGGGGGAGTGGGAGAGGGAGAAGCAGACTTCCCACTGAGCAGGGAGCTGTATGCAGGGCTCCATCCCAAGACCCTGGGATCATGACCTGAGCTGAAGGCAGATGCTTAATGACTGAGCCACCCAGGCACCTTTCAGATGGGTTTTTGAGACACAAATATTTGTTTCTTAATAAATGTTGACTGAAAACATCACATTGAGGGTCATTTGCACTGTATGAAGTTTGCATATGAACAATCTCTGTGTATCTTCCCAGGAAAATACTAACTGGGGGGGGGGGCGGTGTTGCAGGGTGTACTTGCTTGAGCCAGTCTTTTCTTCTGGTCTGCAGGACACAACTGATTCCTCCCAAGGCAGGCGGCACCAAGCCCATCCAGTTGCTAGTCCTTGTATGCAGCCTAGAGTCTGTATCGCAGTTTGATGTCCAGTAGTCTCATTGGGTCTGGTTACCATGCACTGAAGGTTATCTTCCATCCCTCTCCCCTTCAAGGACAATTATGGAAGAGGGTCGGGACGAATGGGGCAGGATAACCCAAATAAGTAAAATCTTATTTTACTTGTCCAAATTCTCTCCATTTGGACAAGGAGAGAATGAGTAGCAATGTCTGGGCTCACTTCTCTCCTGACTGGGACTTTTTCTGAGACCTCTGTGTGCTTAGATGGGGCCTGTTGCTTGATAGGCTTCATTTTAGGTTGACCGGATAGGGAGCCACACCTCCTAAATCTCATCTACCATCCCATATGTCAGATCTCAGTCCGGAACTCCTCCAGGGTAGCAGAGGGCTGCTACTTTCTCTGGAGCCTTTCTGAAGTATATCCTCTTGGCTACACTTGGTTTTATATCCTCCATCTTAGTTCTTCAATCTACACTATTATCCAGAAATTTCTTGAAATCTCGTATATGTGGTTGGTCCCTGTCCCTTACTATTTCTGCCTAAAAGGACACAGTTTTATTCCTTACTAGGCTTATTGACATTCATTTCAGTGGGATATTGAGGTCAAAAGCCATGCACCCTGTCTGCTTTCATCAACAGGAAGTTTTCAGTTTTGAGAGACTGAGCTCATCTTACATTAGAAGCAGCCAGTTGCAACACTTTTGTTGTTCCGTGTTTGGGGTGAAGGATAAACATGGCTCCTCTTGATTGATGGCACCTGTGAATTCTGGGCTTCTGCTGTTGACATTAAGAAGGGCAAGAGCTGACAACTGATCATGGGAAGTGCCTGTGTTCAATTGGAGTTGACTGATGGAGGAGAGGATGCTGGGTAGGAGATCAGGGAAGAGTCAGGAGAGGGTGGTGTGCTACCAGATCCTGAAAGAACACGTTTTTGAGAAGAAAGAAAAGCTGTGTCAAGTACCATGGAGAGGTCAAGTAGAATGGGGAGCAGACAAGGTTTTACCTTGCCAACATTATTTTGCACAATGGTCCAAAAATCCTTTCATGGAAGATGGTATCTCAGAAGGTGATAGGACCTAAGTTTTTCTGAACAGTAAACCTTTATACATTTTCCATTTTGTGGATTTTGTTAAGTTCTTATATATTTTTAAAAGATTTTATTTATTTATTCGACAGAGAAGGAGAGAGCGAGCACATGAGTACAAGCAGGAAGAGGGGCGGGTGGAGGGAGAAGCAGACTCCCTGCTGAGCAGGGAGCAGGGAACTCGATCCTAGGACCCTGGAATCATGACCTGAGATGAAGGCAGACACTTAACTGACTGAGCCACATAGGTGCCCCAGTCTTATATTTTTAAGTCTCTGTTACCTTATGAAGTAACTAGTACTGAGTGTGTTTATAACCTGTTTCTTTAAACATTACTGCAAAGTCTCAGGCTTCTTTACCAAAAAGTAGTTGCTGTCCTGTTAAGCTGCAAGTGACTGAAAACCACAAATGATCATGGCTTAAACAAGATACCAGTGTAAATACGCTTCTTCCTCACATGTCAAAGATTCAGGTTCCTTCTCTCTGGCTGTTCCACCATCCTGAGTGTGTGACTTCTAGCCCTACTACAGGATGGCTGCTGGAATTCCAGCCATCACATCCATATTTCAGCAAACAGGAAGAACGGAAGAAGAGGAAAGGCCTGTTCCTTTCCTGTAAGGACTCTTCCTAGAAAATGCACTGTTTCTGCATCCACCCCATTGGTCAGAACTCTGTCACATGTCCTTGCCTGGCTGCAAGGGAAGCTGGGAAATGCCCTTTCTAGGTGGCCATGTGCTTGATTAATCCCTGGGGTTCCTGTTATAATGGAAGGAAAGGAGAATAGATATTGGAACAAACAGAGAACTTTGAGCACTTCCAAAGGCCTGAAGATGCCTGTGAAAAATTGGCAGGCATTCTGCAAAGCAGTGAAGAAGCAAAGCTGTGGGAAGATGAGAGTGGAGAGTAGAAGTGTTCAACTGTGGCAGGCGAGGGTCTCCTCTGGTGGTGGTAGGCAGCTGGCTCACTGACAGCCAGACAAGGAGAAAAGAGGGACTGTTTTGTAGGTGTGAGGATGGGAAAGAAGGGCAGGGATCAAGCACGGGTAGCTGCCTGTGGCTTAGAGGGAGCATCCTCAAGGCACAGGCCTTGAAGATCTGTTGATGAGTGTGCCATAAATGTCTGGCAAACAAAGGAATAATATCTAGAAAACTCCCTGCAAGTCAGAAGCTCCCAAGACCCGAGGTCATGACCAGAGCCAAAATCAACACTCAGATGCTTAACCGACTGAACCACCCAGGCAGTCCCTCCTTTTCTTAAAGTCATCTTTACCCCCAACCTGAGGCTCAGACTCACAACCCTGAGATCAAGAGTTGCATGCTCTACTGACTGAGCCAGCCAGATGCCCCTAAAATGATGGTCTTAATTCTTATGAGATTGTACAGAAATGATATGTTAAAGATAGCCGGCACTGGTGCTGCTTTAACTAGATGACTTTGGATAAAAATTATCACACATGAAGCCTCTTTCCACTATTGCAATAGAAGTGTACATTCCCTAGATGTTGGAACAGCGACTTGCTGGCGGTGGCCGTGCTCTCCTACCTGAAGGGCCTAACAAAGATGCCATGGTTAGATTCTTAGTGTGATGGGGCACTTCTCTTCAGAATGAATCAGTTACTGATGCATTCAGTCTTCAAAATAATAATAGTCTTCTAAATAAGAGGTTATTGGTGGAAAAATAATCAGTTGAGAAGCGGCTCAGGGGGATTGACCAGCCAGCATGCATTCTGATTCCCTTGAGCCAGTTTTTCCAGGGGCTTCCCTCTGAAGGCATAAATCCTAAATCCTCTGTATTCCCTTCAACTGTCGGTGTGTAGTGTCCCACCCTACGTTTTTGAGTATGAGGGGAGTTAGTAGAAGCCCGAAGACCTCCTTCACTGGCTACTTTAAGTAGAATCTCCTACTGCAATCCGGTCTGTTCTGTGTTGAGGGTGACGTCTGTCACCCCCTATAGATTTGGGAGAACAAGGGCCACATGGGCTTTGTTTTCTCACAGGGATGCCAACCAGACTCTCAGTTTTCTCTTGGACAGCTGCCATTTCTATCTTCTGTCTGCTCCACAGAATTCTCTGTACAGAGAATTTTTAATTTTCACATAGTGGTCTGTTGAAAACACACTACATTGAGCACTTCTGACCAAGAACCATTTCTTCCAGAGATATCAGCCTTTCCTGGAGGCTTATCAGACAAGTGACATCTTATCGTTCTAGAGGGTCCTGCTTGAGTCCTAGGAGCTGTGGTTAGATCCTCTTTCCTAGATCTCAGGAAGAATTATCTGCATTACGAGGTTTGGTGTTCTAACACACAACTCTTAACATTTCTCATTGGTCTTAAAATATCCAGTATACGAGCTCCCTGTCTTCTGTGCACTGGGAGCAGCTCTCCTGCCACAGCCCCTCATTCCCTGAATACGTACGTCTGTGCGAAGTTCATCTCCACCCCCTTCTTGGGCAGGGGCACCTCTCAGCCCTTGAGCCAATTAATGTCTACATGCTAAAAGCACCAGAGACACTGATAGATGAGAGCCTCAGCAGCTTGGCAGCCCTGTGTCCCCTGACCTCACTTATTCCCAGCCGCAGCTGAATCAGAGCCATTTCAAGGGACATTGGCACAGCAGCCAAGTGCATGGGGGCTGGGGCTGCCATGGTAGGCGTGGCTTGCTCTGGGGCTGGAACTGGGACTGTGGGAATTTCATCATTGGTCATGTCAGGAACCTGTCTCTGAAGCAACAGCTCTTCCCCTACACCATTCTGGGCTTTGCCCTCTCGGAGGACATGGGGCTCTTTTGCCTGATGGTGGCCTTTCTCATCCTCTTCACTATGTGAAGGACCTGTGCCTCCATCTTTCTCCCGTGTCTCCTCTACCCTGTATGCTCCTTTTCTTACACCTCCCCAGGCAGCCTGGGGAAAGTGGTTAGCTCAGGGTTTGACAGAGGGAAGGCAAATAAATCCTGTATTAATAAGATAAAAGAAAATCCAAAGTATAAGAATGAGCCATTATTTGAAGTTGGAAAACCAAAGACTTTTAGTGTCCAGGGGATCAAAAGGGGGATGGAAAACCAAGATGGTCTGAGGTTTTTCAGGGTCCCCTTTTTTTTCCAGGGAAATTTTCCAGGAAAAATTTTTTCCTGGAAATTTCCTGAAGATTTTCATCTTCATTCATCACAAATGTCTTTTAGCTTTGACGAGTTTAGATAGATAATGTGGTTGGGGAAGCTGACCTCAGGGGCTGGTTGTTTTGGTTACTTTGCAGAATCTCCTGTTGCCTCCTATGGTTATCCATGTGGGACTGGGGCGTGCTCATCATTCTGACCTATTTAGCATGGTTTGGGGGCAAGGACAGAGGAAGGGCCTGTAGGGTGGTGACATTTGAGCTGAAGGAGCAGGAGTGTGTCTGGAAAGATGGACCAAGAATAAGTCAGGGGTCCCAGTGGAAAGACCTGAGGGTCAGGCCAGAAAGTTTTAGGGTGAAGTCAGCACAGAGGAGTTGAGAAGCTTAGATATATCCATTTGGCACTTTTTCAAAGTATAGAAAGAATACTTGTTTGGTGAAAAATGTGGACCTGATGGGAAAATATTTAAAAATTTAAATTACCTTTAATTTTACTACTTAGAATATAACTGCTGATAACATTTTTACTGTGCCCCGCTTATCTTTTTTCTATGGCTGCTTGGTGTTTTTCCCTATCTTTGTTAAGTAGATCATATAAGTTGTTTCTTCTTCTTCTTCTTCTTTTTTTTTTTTTTGTTAAAGATTGTATTTATTTGAGAGAGAGAGCGAGAACACACATGAGCAGGGGTAGAGGGAGAAGCCTACTCCCTGCTGAGCAGGGAGCCCAACATGGGGCTCCATCCCAGGACCCTGGGATCAAGACCCGAGTTGAAAGCAGTTGCTTAACCATCTGAGCCACCCAGGGGCCCCAGTTGTTTCTTCTTATAAGGACATGATGAACATCCTCATGTAAATGAAGTATTTCTATAGATACTCACTTTGGGTATATTTCTTGCCAAGGAATGACTAGATCAGAGGAGATGTGAACCATTTAAAGGTTCTTAATACATATTTCCAAACTGCCTTTCAGAAAGGTGGTACTAATTTACATTTGTATGAGTACTGTATGAGCTTACGGATTTTCTCCAAGCCTGGTCCACCATGAATGTTCTTTTGATCTATTCAGTCTGATGTGAGAAAATGGCTTCTATGGCCATTTTATTTTTTATGACATTGATTATTAGTGAGGTTAAATAAGTGTACAGGTTATTGTATTTGGCAAATTGTCTCTTGCTGATTTTTTTTTCATGTGGGCATGGGCACATTTTATTGATTTGAAAGAGTTTTGTTTTGTTTTGTTTTTCATAGTTAAGGAAGCTGAAAGATCTGATTTTTCACAGACATGCTGCCGTGATCCCTGCAGGTGTGTGAGGGCCAGGGGGCGCTGTTCAGCAGGGCTGTGATGTGATTACACATCCCAGTCATACCGTCCTGGTCATACCATGACCAGCTGGTGACTTGTATATGTATCCAGAGGCAGGCTTCCTGGATGATCAGAAGTATTGGCTCTCGTTTTACAGGGATGAGCAAAAAGGCCTGAACTTCAAGTCAGAATTTGAACCCAGGTAGGCTGAACCTGAGTCCCATGCTCTTTGCTTTAGCCATTCTGCCTTCCTGGCCTCCTGGTCTCCGTAGTCATTTCCTTCCATGGGTTGGCCAAAGAGTCCATAACAGAGGAGGATCTGTGAGCATTTCAGGGTTAGCCAACAGGGCGGGGTGGAGCACTTGCCTTACTCTGCACCTGTCTTGGAGAGAGGAGGTGGGTTAGTGGCCCCAGAGTTCTTTGGGGCCTGCATGCTGGAAGCAGGGGCATCTTAGCATGGACCCTGGAGCCCTCACCAATGTGAGGCCTGTGTGGTGTGGAGTCCTTACCCCCTGATGCTCACTTAGCCCCAGCTTCTCGTGGATCCCTCTCTGCTCCTGCACTCCATTTCTTCATCTTCCTTCCTTCTCCAGTCTTCTGTGGGACTTGACTATTCAAATTCTGGTTAGGTGCTTTCTCATCAGCAAATAAAGTCTCTGGGGTTGGGCTCCTTGTCTTGGAGTTCTGTATCTCCCACAAGATTCATTAAAGGATGTGTGTCGATGGGTCATGATGATTTCTGGGAGGGAGGCAAAACTGACTGTCCCTGGGACAAGAAAACTGGAAAGCACAACCCTCCTGCCGACTTGGTCAGAAGCTCTTCGTTACTGTCACACTTGGCTTGTCCCTAGCACATATGGTTGTCAGAAGGTGGAGTAGTGCTAAGTCAGCTGTGAAGATTAGCAACTGGTTGGGCAGTGAGAACCAGGCTTCTGGTTTCAGGAGGAATTTGTTGAGTGTAGTGATTAGTGTTGGAGAGCAAAAAGAAAATATTGGCATGTCAGTATTTATTTCTAGTACGGAAGTACCACATTATGTTAACATGATGTGTACCCCTTTCAGAATTAGCCTGACTCCTCGCACCATATTTTATTTTTTGCTAGTTGTGATCCACTGAACTGATTTTAAGACCCAGTAGGTTTCAATCCACAGCTCAAAAAACACCAATACCCCCGAGATAGGAATTGTTTCTGTCTTACAGATGAAAAAGCTGAGGCCCAGAGGTGACATGATCTCTCCTAAGATCACACAGCTAGTACTGCTTTCCCCCTTTCCCCATTCTTCTGGGGGTACTCTTCTCCTTGAGATAGACTTGCTTCTTTGGAAAGTCAGTTGCAGCCTTTTTATTTTTTATTTTTTTTTTTTTGTTTGTTTTTGTCTAGTTCACCACTCCCTCTTACTTGTGTTTGCGGGATTGATCATTCATTTTTAATGTAGCTCTAGTGAATTCTAGGATTACAGTTCTTAAGTACTGAGAATGTTTTTGTGATGATGAGTAATATACATTTGCTCATTATTTTGGAAGTTGTGTGATTTGGAGCCTTTCATGGTATTCATCCTCTGCATCCCCCTAAAAGAATGAAACTCTACAGGTGCATAGTTGGCATGCAGTTGTGAAGGTGAATTGGACTAGGTATAGACAGCTTCCCACTGTCACCAGCTGCAAAGCATGATGACTCACATTTCTTTCTCTGTGTGTAAAAGCCTGTAGATAGATTTCTTCTCACCTGATGTCTCCTCAGGCCTCAGAATACCTGCCTCCAGGGCCTGTGTGTCTTGTTGGTCCTGCTGATCTCAAGCCTTTCTGGTTGAGAGCTTATTGCTCCAAGCCAGGACCTCTTGGAGTAAATGGCTCTGGAACAGCAGGGACTGATGTTTAACCGTGCATTTCTAGAAGCCCTTGGGTGGGCACCGAGTCTGAGGACCCTCTCAGACAGTGAATTGCTCACTCGGTGTGTCCATTCTTAGGTCAGTCCTAGTTCTAAGAGCCTGAGCCATCTGCGTTCTCCATCCTTGATAGAGTTATCTGGGAGAGAGGCAGCTTGGAAACACTCTGAAGACAGGTCTGCAGTGGCCTGAGAATGAGGGAGGATCCTCTGGGATTCACATTTGAGCACTGAAGCACAAAGTCTATGTTACTGGGGCAGATAGCATCTTCATTCATTAGTGCCTGAGTCCTGCCCAGGCAGAACAATAGAGATTTCAGGCACTGAAAACAAGATAGCAGGCCCCTAATGGAGTCCCTTATGCTAAGCCTTACATCACCAAACTGAGACTTAATTAGTTTCAGCTGTCCCAGAAATGGAATCTAGTCAAAAGTCATCTGACAGCACCAGTTAGGTAATCTGCCTGATAGACCCTTGTCATCCCCTAAAGGAAAATGACTTCACTGTAACCAGTCTGCTTTGGCTTAGCATGACTTCCTTATTCCTACTCACTTCTGTCTATAAAAGTCTTTCATTTTGTACGGCATCTCAGAGCTCCTTTCTGTCTGCTAGATGGGATGCTGCTGTATTCATGCATCATTGGATATGGCCAATAAAATCTTTATTTAAGATTTATTTAAATAAATCTTTATTAAGATTTATTTAAATTTATTTAAGTTTATTTATTTAAATTTTACTCAGCTTAATTTTTTTTTTTAACAAAGAAAACCTAGGATGATGTCATTAAATAAGTGTCCTCATGGCAGAGGTGCATAATAATCTTTTAGTAGAAGATTTGCAACCCCGAACATTTATAAGAAAGTTTTGTTTTGTTTTGTTTTTTTAAATTGATGAAGCAGGTACATTTTGGTTATCTAGAAATTTCACTGTGGATTAGTGGAGTTTTTCTTAATACTAGATGACTGAGGTGTTAGAGCTTATTCTATTTATCAAACCTCAACTTCTCAGCTGAGATGGAGTTGGGTGGGGACAACAGCCAGCCTGTCCACAGTGTGATGACTGGAGGAGCTGCTACAGCTGTGCTTGTTACACAGATGGTGAGTAAGTTTTTGGTTGATGCATCTGTCTGTCTTTGCATAGAGTGACAACCAGTTTGGCAGGGGCTTAGCTTCTGGAAGTCCAAGCTGAAGGAGGCAGGTATTTCCCTTTTGCAAGATTGCTGGACAGAAAATCAGCCAGCAGCTGCTGGAGATTATTTTCTCATTCTACTACCCACCTTCATTCTGGAGGTTTGATGTCTCATCCTTAGAATGTTCTTGGGAATTTCTCATTCTTTCCTCTTATGGAATTAGCAAATCTGTGTGAATGCCGTGAGCTGGTGCCGTTTTATGCAGAGTGGCTGGCTACGTGAGAAATTATGCTTGCCATTTTAACCTACATACTCAGAAGGGGAAAACTCCATAGGTGTTCCTTAACCTGCCATCTTCTCTCTCTTCCTCCTTTTGTGAAGAAACCTGCATTGGGGACCTTGTATATATCAGTGTTGTAGGCCATGGGGGATGTAGCAGTGAATAACCGAAGTCCCTTCCACGTGGACTTTGTGTTCCAGCGGGGGAGTCAAATGTGTAATAATTTCAGGTGGTAGTGATGTTATGAAGAACAAACCAGGTTTTTTTTTGTTGTTGTTGTTGTTTTTAAGATTTTATTTATTTATTTGACAGACAGAGATCACAAGTAGGCAGAGAAGCAGGCGGGGTGGGGGGGGAAGCAGGCTCCCCGTGGAGCAGAGAGCCCGATGTAGGGCTCGATCCTAGGACCCTGGGATCATGACCTGAGCCGAAGGCAGAGGCTTTAACCCACTGAGCCACCCAGGCACCCCGGTACCCCGGTTTGTTGTTTTTTTTTTTTTTAATATGAGGGTAGCATTTTGAATTGTTTGAAGCCCTTCCACTAATGAATCTGATTGGCTCAGAGGACAGATGTGTTCTTACTCTTTCTGGAGCATTTTCCATTACTCAAGGGAAATATGCAGAGACTTCTACCTTTTGTAGGGCAGGACTGAACCATTTAGGGCTCTGAAAGGTTTTACTCTGCCCACTTATTCATTATTCCTGACAACATTAGTTACTGTTTGCAGATAGAGCTCATGACCACTCTGGGTTTTATGGGTGCCCTGGGGGATCTCCCTCACCAGCCTCCCTGGCCCCAGTCATTTTAACCTTTGGGAAAGGCTGAAAATGCAGCCCTTTTAGTCATTAGTTGGATTTGTATAGCTGTAGCTCTAGGGGTGGTCTTCCCCACACAAATGCTGACACACCATTATTCTAGGCTTTGTAGATAAACATTAATGACTTTGATTAAAATCAAGACTCTTGATTTCAGCTCTGGTTATGACCTCGGGGTCATGAGATTGAGCCCGATCTGGTGGGTTCTGCACTGGGTGTGGAGCCTACTTAAGATTCTCTTTCCCTGCCTCTGCCCTTCCCCACTACTCCTGTGTGTGCTCGCCCTCTCTTTCTCTTTCTCTCTCTCTCAAAAAAAAAAAAAAAAAAAAAAAAAAAAAAAAATCAGTGAGTTTTAAAAAGACAGTTAATTAGCTTTTACCAGATTCAAGGCAAGGAACATTCAAGATAAACAAAGATGAATAATGCAGTCCCTACTTTTGATGAGCTTGAAATCAAATTAGCTTACAGGAAGTTCCCTCTTAAATACAGATGGGCAACAAATGATGTGAGAGAGGTATAAGTAACATCCTGTGGGAACTTTATTTGTAGGAGATAAAGCTGGTGGGAAGAATGGTCTGTTAGTGTCCTGGGGCTCTTCTAACAAATTATCAGGAACTGGGTGGTTTGAAACAATAGAAATTTATTCTCTCACTTCTGGAGGCTGGAAGGATGAAATGAAAGTGTTGGCAGGTTTGCATTCCTTTCAGAGTCTCTAGGGCAGAATCCATGCCTCTTCCCGGCTTCTGGTGACTATTGGCATTCCTTGGCATATGGCCACATCTCTGTCTATGCTGTCTTCACATTGCCTCTCCTCTGTGTGTCCAAAATTTCTGTGCCTCACTCTTAGAAGGATACAGGTGATTGCATTTAGGGGCCAACTGGATAATCTAGGATACGCCTTTTTTCAGGACTCTTAATTCAATCACACTGCGGTATGAGGGAATATTTACTCTTTTGCCATGTAAGGTAATTTTTCACAGATTGTTGGATCAATTTATTTTCAGGGAGGGCCATTTTTATTCCTGCCTGCTACAGATGAGAATCAGGAAGGACCTTCCTTGAGTCTTGGTGACTTCTAAGATGGGACCTGAAGCACAAGCAGGGAGGAGAAAAGGCAAGGAGCAAAGGGGGAGAAGAAAGAAGGGTGGGATGTAATCAGAGCCAACGGGTAGTTAATTGTGCTTGAATGGAGCATGTGGTGTGTGCAGGATGTAAAGGGCTTGGAATGGAGGTAGTTTGTCTTTAATTCACTAGGCAGAAATGAGTGGAGGAGGGGGATGATAGAGCTGCGGTTTATGAAGAT
This sequence comes from Martes martes, assembly GCF_963455335.1. Taxonomy (NCBI): domain Eukaryota; kingdom Metazoa; phylum Chordata; class Mammalia; order Carnivora; family Mustelidae; genus Martes; species Martes martes. Next base: position 30,183,227 of record NC_137896.1, read on the forward strand.
TAATCTGGGAGTGTGTGCAGAATAAATTAGAAAAGGGAGGAATTGGTGGAGAACCAATTGGGAGGCCATTGTAGTAGAGAAAGGTTGACATGCAGACGTCAGCAAGGGTACTAGCAGTGGGAATGAGAATAAGGAAAGACCCTGTAATAAGAGGATCACACAGTTTGAGAATTGATGAGGGGATTCTGTGTGTGTATGAGGGGGGAGGGTTGTTAACAACAGTTCAACTAAGTAAATTTTAAACAAGATCTAATTGGTTTTTATTAAATGATTCGTGAATTGGGCAGCATCCTATCTAGCAAGTAGAGGGGAGCTCTGAGGAGTTGTACGGAATGGAAGGTTTTTATGGGGGCAGGGGGTGGAAGAAAGTTACTAGCAAAACGTTCCAGGCAAGGGGAGAGAAGCTGGGGGTCTTCTTATGTAGATAACCTTATCTTCCTTTGGGGGATAGAGAGGATCCATATGGCAGACCGACAGGCACTGTTCAAAAATTCCTGACCAACCAGTTAAGACTACACATCTGGGGGAGGTTGAAACTGCAGTTAGATTCGGTGTTAAGCTCCAGTTTGGGAAGTTGGTGTAAGTGATGCCATTTGGGGCCTGTGGTTTCCAACAGAGGCTTGGAGACAGTGGTGAAGATCATTGTTTCCCATGTGCATCTCAGGTACATTAGCGTCTTGAAGGAGAACAGAAGGAAGAGCTTGTGTGGGTTGGAAAGGAGGTGATGAATTTGGACCTATCGAGTTTAAGGTGCTGGTTGGACATCAGAGTGTTTTACTGGCAGGTTGAAATTTAGAACTTGGGAGAGAGGACATAACTAGTGTCCTGGACGATGAGCCCACAGAAGAGACGCTGATGGCAGTGGATTGCTCACTAAGGATACGGTGTACAAACACAACCTGCACTTAGGGAGTGTGGGGAAGAAGAACAGAAAAGACGTAATCGGAGCCACCTGGCTCATCATTAGGCATTTGCCTTTGGCTTGGGTTGTGATCCCAGGGTCCTGGGATCAAGCCCCACATTGGGCTCCCTGCTTGGCGGGAAGCCTGCTTCTCCCTCTCCCACTCCGCCTGCTCGTGTTCCCTCTCTTGCTGTGTCTTTCTCTGTCAAATAAATAAATAAAATCTTTAAAAAAAAAAAGATGTTAATTGGAAAAGAAGAAAACTAAGACAGTTTTAGTTATAAACACAGGAAGCTGCTCAAATTTTATGAAAAAGGAATTCATTGGCTCATGTAACTTAAAGACCAAGGGAATTCCAGCTTCAGGCCTAATTTAATCTAGGGGCTCAAAAAAAAAAAAAAAAAATCTAGGGGCTCAGATGTCACCAAGCCTTGGTCACTCTGTTTCACATTGCTTTTGTTTTCAGGCTTCATATGGTTGCAAGATTTTCCAGCAGGTGAAAGTCCCATGGACAAGGTCATGCCTTCTTCCTGGGGGCCCCACAAGAAGTACAGGGAATCGCTGTGATTAGTTTGTGTGTCCAGTGAAAACATGCCAACTGTGACCCAAACATATTTATCAATATTGTCAAAACGTATTGGTTGTTGAATGCTGTCATTTTGTCAATAGACTAACGGTTTAAGGTACGTGCAGTTGTTAAGCAGGGATTTTAGAATTTTTTGTAGGTCTTCATTGTAATGTCCAAACCAGTGTTCTCTTTGTATTGAACCAACAATGATAGATTTCCTATTGTTTTTCCCTCTCTGGGGTCAATTGTTGGGTATCTCTGGTCAGTTTTTCCAAATTATCATTTGGCAGAACATTCTTTTGAAACATGACAGAAGTTAGGCTATTGGTTTCCTTGAGAACAGTGTTTTTGGCAGAAATTTTAGCAAGGTGTTCAATTTGGCATCCAGGGAGTTGAATCTGGGATTCCTAGGAACCTTAATAGTAGCCAGAGCAACCAATAAAAGTGTGGCATCTAATAAATTTTAAACATAGGAACCATATTTAATTTTGTCCCCATTGGAGGTAGGGATACCTAGTTGTTTCTGTAACATTCCAAATCATGAGTTACCCCAAAGGCATAGCAGCTATCAGTATAAATATTTACGATTTTGCCCTGGGCTAAGCTCAAGTAACTCTTTTGGGCTGAAGTAGCTAAAAGTAAAGGTGCTGCCTCAGTGACTTCAAAGGAGTCACACTAGCATACCCAGCATGATATTTACCATTTTCATCCTATAAATAAAAATAGTCAGCGAACCATGAAAAATTTGCATTTGTTAAAGTAGTTTCATGTAAATGTCATTGAAAGCCAAAATGTAATCTGTCTGCATTAAGCAGTTATGAGGAGTTCTGTCTGGATGTAAAAGTAGTTCTTGTTTCCAGATCAGATGCCCGAAATATGGAACCTGAGTTTGCGCAAACTGGCGGGGGAGGGGGGAACATATATATATAGAGAGAGGGAGGGAGGGAGAGAGGGAGACTTTATGTCCCTTTAAGGCCCAAAGTGGTTGTTGTTTTTCTTGTTTGTTTGTTTGTTTTTAAAGATTTTTAAGTAATCTCATACCCAGTATAGGGCTTGAACTCACAACCCCAAAATCAAGAGTCATATGCTCCATCCATTGAGCCAGCCAGGTGCCCCTAAGGCCAAAAGTTTTAGCAGATGAGTTCTGTTTCCTGTGAAGAGATTTGAGAAAGGGAGCAGAGAAGCAAATCATATACATATTGTAACCAACTAGAGCCTGCAGAAAACTTTATAGACTCCAAGTCAGCTTTTAAGGTTTATAAGGAGTTAAGAAGGTCTGCCTGTGTAACCCGGAGCATTACTTTCCAGGTTTATTACTGTTCTTCCCAGGTGAAAGCAAGAAGATACTGTCCTTATGAACCGGAATACTAAAAGTGCACTATATAGAACAATTACAGGGAAGGAGGATTTGCTTTTAGTGGGAACGGACATCAGTGTGTGGGGGTTGAGAACAACAGGGTGCCCAGGGATAATGTTATTTATTGCTCTAAGGTCCTGGACTAGCCTCCATCCTGGGCCAGGGGTCTTCTCACAGGTAAAGTAGGGGCTCCCAGGGCCTAGCACAGGGGATGATAAGGCCCTGAGTCTGTGGTCTCCTACTCCAGGCTTGAGGCCTTAAAGGGCTTCTTTATTTATAGGGCATTTGTTCTGGGGAGAGGTGGTGAGGGATCTGTTTGAATCTTGGTGAGAGGCATGCTGTGAATCCTGCCAGTATCAGTTGAGGAATCTGCCCATAAAGAGGGTGGCAGCTGACCCGATGGGGACAAATGAGCCGTGTCCCCAGACTCCCCTTTCGTGCTGTCAGAAATGGAGCAAACAAGAGGCTGACGGCTCATTTAATCCACCTGGTTGGCAGTTGTTTTTTTTTTAAAGATTTTATTTATTTATTTGACAGACAGAGATCACAAGTAGGCAGAGAGGAAGGCAGAGAGAGAGGAGGAAGCAGGCTCCCCGTGGAGCAGAGAGCCCGATGCGGGGCTTGATCCCAGGACCCTGGGATCACGACCCAAGCTGAAGGCAGAGGCTTCAACCCACTGAGCCACTCAGGCACCCCAGCAATTTTGATTCTAGAGTAATTTCCTTCTTTTGGGAGAAATTCTGGCATAATACTTTTCTAAGAAATCTTGTCCCAGTAAATGAATGGGATGGAGAAACTAAGGAGAAAAGGGTGGGAATCTTTCCAAAAAGGTAACCGAAAAGGTAAGGTGCAGAGACAGGAACCTTTGAGGTTTATGAGAGACCCCCCCCCCCACACACACACGCATGCACACACTATTTGGGCTTTTTTCATGCTCTGATGCCTGCAGGACCTGCTTTCCAGGAGTGGCATTGCATACGGAGAATGTAGCTGTGGGGTCAGTAAGACAAAGATTTATTCTCAGTCTGGAGAGTGGTTTCTTCAGGCCAATTAAGAGTGGGGACTGGGGAGAGCACTTGTAGGTCCTTGGAGCTTCGTCGCTGGGAATTAGGAGGACATTAGAAAGGCTGGCATGAGGGCTGAATGCTTTTGGAATGCTTTAGTTTTTAACAGTCTTTTTTCCCATTGCCCTGGCCCTTTAGCAGAAACCAAGGGGTTTTGGTCTGCTTAGGGGCCGTCATTGGCCAGAGTTGAAAATTGAGAGTTTTCGTGGTCTTTCTTTCAGGTGGCCCTTGTGGGTGTGAGTGAGCTAGTTTGCCAAGCCAAATGTGGAGTGGACACAGTTTCCCGTTCCATGCTGCTCCTTCAACTAAAAAATCCTGATTCAGCCTGTTAGTAAATGAGAGCTAAATGCTACCCAGGTGGATTCTCTAAAGGAAGACCAGAATCTTCCCTGGAGACAGTTTGGAGTTGGTTATAGTAGTCACGACCAGGTTATCAGGCTGTTGTGTGCAAATCTGAATTCTGTTCCAGTCAACAGGCTTAGGAAAAGCTACTGTAATTGCCCGGTGGAGATTTCCGGTGAGCGTTCTAGGATCTTGCCAAAGTTAGGGGTTTGTTTCTCTAAATGTTTTAGGATGTTCTCATGGGGCTAATTTCATCCAGCGTTTGGCGTGGTCCTCCCCAACGAGCTCATGGCCTGGCTGATACAAACCTTAGAAACCGGGGTGGTAAGTTGGAATAACTATGTTAAATTCTTCAGCGAACATGGATCCTGAGTCATTACTGTGTGCCATCTAGGAAGAGTGGAATGGATTTTTGGAGGGAGCCACCTGTAGTGTCTGGTACCTGGGGGAAGATGAGGGGAGAGGAATTAAGCATCACTCCCAAGTTTCTGGCTTATGCAGGATACAGATTGGTGTCAAACCTGTTGGCATGGTGAGCCCTCAGGATTACCAGTTTTGTGGGCAACATCTGTAGTTTTGTTTAGATAGTTAGGTTTGAGATGCCTATGAGAACTTTCTGGTGGGGGTGTTGTTAAGTATTTGGACAGTAGTTGTGTCTGCCACTGGAGGAGGGATTGGGGTTGGTGGAATTGGTAATTAAAACCGAGGGGCTGGATGATGATAATTAGGGAGAGAGTGTAGGGGGTTTAGAATCTGACCGGAACTAGTCCAGCATTTAGAAGTCTTGGAAAGGGAAAATAGCACAGAGACTGAGACAGAGCAGTCAGATAAGATGAGAACCTGGAAAGTATGTATCGTGGAAGCTGAGAGAGGAATGTTTCAAGGAGGAAGTCGTCAACCAGATCTAACATTGCCAAGAGGTACAAGATGAAGACTGGAAAGTCCATCCAGTTTGGCAGCACTGAGGCTGTTTTATTTCTTCACGTGTTAGAAATTTCATGTTTGTTTTAGTTCTGAGAGCCTGGGGCATCACACTGAGGCCATGTTGATTTTTCTCTGCTGAGGAATCTCATAATCACTTGCCCTTCAGCAGACCAGGCAGCTCCTGCCCCTGCACCTTTTTCCCCTACTAAACTTTTTATTAAAGGAGCTTTTCAAACACAAAAGAGAATAGTTTAATCAATTTCCTCATACCCATTATGTGGTAAGGGCACGCTAAGGACTCTTTCCTTTTAATTATTGATTTTCAAAAGATGATCTGGTGTCCCAGCAACCTTCAAAGGTGGCCAGTATGGCTTCTTACAGTTATCATTATGAACTCACAGATTATCATATACTTGTGTTTAAATCACATTTAATCTTTTAACACTCAAATTATCCCTTCTTTGGGGATCAGGAGTCTTTTATTTCTTAAATGGCTTTCTTGTTTTCCCGTGCATCCTTAATGATTTATCAGAAAAGCCATTTCACATTGTTGCTTTCATAATTTCATCTACAGCCAATACAACAGTTTTGGGATTGAGAACACTGTTAAATTTTTTCCCCCCAATGGAGAGGGAATCTATTTGATTAGCATGTATTTCCATGACTATTAGTTATAAATCAGGAGTACCAAAAAAGTGACAATATTCCAATGCTATAAAACAGCTTAGGGTGCTTGCCCACTTACAGGGGCAGGGGAGGTTGGGGCACAAAACATGGGGGACATCAGCTCTCATGTCCACTTACCTTGTCACCTTTGCAATAAGAATTGTTGGAGATGGGGGAAACTGAGGCAGGTACCAGATGGCAATTTATGATTTAGGGGCTTGTCAGATATGGACCTCAGCAGCTGGTCTTGGTTTCACTTTCTGGCAGAGGTCTAAGGAGCACACTTGAGCCCATTTTTGGGATTGCAAATATATCTTTCTTTTTCATCTTACTAGATTTTTGGGTAGTATTTTTTTTTTAAGATTTTATTTATTTATTTGACAGACAGAGATCACAGGTAGGCAGAGCAGCAGGCAGAGAGAGAGGGGGAAGCAGGCTCCCCGCTGAGCAGAGAGCCCAATGCGGGGCTCGAGATCCCAGGACCCTGGGATCATGACCTGAGCCGAAGGCAGAGGCTTTAACCCACTGAGCCACCCAGGCTCCCCTTTTGGGTAGTATTTGATATATTCTCTTTGAAAGAGTCTTTCTCTGATGAAGAGGAAACTTTTCTTTTTAAGTTGCTTTCTCCCTCCAAGACTCATTTTTCCTTAAATGTTCAATAAAGATCCATGACTAGGGAACAAAAAGTAAGAGGACCTATCGGACTCCAGCAGGGCTTCTAGTATTTTGTGCTCTGACTCTTTAAGACAGTGGAAAAACAAGTGATCTCCTCAGGACAGAACCTTGGGCAGAGCCTCCTGGGAGACAGAGGCCATTTTTCCACCTTTGGTCATCTCTGACCTGAATAAAATAATGTCTTGTGATGATGGATATCAGATTAGAGTTGTATGGTTCTTCTATTAGTAATGGATGCATTTCGAGTGGGGAAGGTGAGAGAGGGTGTTGGGAGAAAGGAGAATTCCTGTTCATTCTCTGTCATCCACACTCTTGGTTTTATGTATGAGACTGGCATTTTTGAGGAGGTTGGGACCCAGTCCTGTGTATGAATTTGAAAGCCTTACATTCAGACAGCTTCTTCTGTTACTGAGCTGTTCTCAGAAATACCTCTATTGCAAATCCTGGGCTTTTTGAATTCCCGATAGCATTTAGGATATGTTTGGCCACAGATGACTGAAACCCCAGAATAACTGGCTTGCCAAGATAGAAGTGCTCTTCTCTCTCATGTAATAAGCAGCGCAGGCCCTTTTACTGTGTTTGTCCTATTACACAGTCATCCTCCATAGCTGTTCTTTCCTCATTGTCAGCTCATTCCATCTTGTTGCTTAGTCATTCATAAGAGGTGGATTTCACCTCCTAATTGGTTGCTGGAGCCCCAGCGAGCCAGTCTGCATTCTAGTCAGCATGAAGGAAGAAGGGCAGGATTGCACACAGCATCCGTGCTAATGACTCACTGGCCAGAGTTGGAAAACGTAGTCTTGGTTCTAAGCCCAGCTAAAAATCAGGGCTTTTATGACAATGTCTAAGAAAGAAGAGAAGATGGATAGTGAGACCATGGGCTTCAACCCTGTGATGCCTCATGTAGTACTTGTTTTGTTTTAAAGATTTATTTAGGGGTACCGAATGGCTCAGTTACTTAAGCAGCTCCTTCGGCTCAGGTCTTGAACCCATGGTCCTGTAATCAAACCTTGCATCGGGCTTCCTGCTCAGCAGGGGAGTCTGCTTCTCCCTCTGTCCCTCCTCTCACTGGAGCTCTTTCTCTCACTCACTCTCTTTCTTAAATAAGTAAATAAAATCATAAAAAAAATGAAGATTTACTTGAGAGAGAGTGAGCATGTACACAGTTGGCCACATGCACACAACTGGGGGGAGGGACAGAGGGAGAGAATCTTCAACCAGACTCTCCACTGAGCGTGGAGCCCTACACGGGCTTGGATCCCACGGCCCTGAGATCATGACCCCAGCCAAAGTCAAGAGTCAGATACTCAACCGACTAAGCCAACCAGCCGCCCCCCCTCAAGTGCAACAGTACTTGTTAAGAGCACAGAAAATGAGTTGCTAAGTCACTCAGCTCTCTGCCAGTTCAGTACACCCTGGATCCTCTTGGAGTGATTGGCTGTGTCCCCTTAAGCAGATGTGGTAAGACCTGCTGAACTGTCTTCTCTGTTGTGGGCCCCATGCCAGATGCTGGATGTACTGTGGTGAGGCAGTCAACAGTAGGAGTCCGTGCAGTGTGGGGTGTGCTCTTAAGAAATGTTAGGGGGCCACTGGGGCACACAGGGAGTTGGGGAAGCCTTAGAGAGAAAGGGATCTCTTAGCCAAGATTTGAAGGGTAAATTAAAATTGACCACAAAGAAGAGAGATGGGTGTCCGTAGAAGTGATGTGTAAAGACTGTTCTAGGTAGGAACAGAATGAACAAAAGTCCTGAAGGTGACAAAGTACGGCCTGTTCTAGGAACTGACTGTACTTCAGAATGGCTGTGAGGAATGAAGCTGGGAAGGGAAATAAGACCCTGATCTCAGAGGGCCTGGTACACCATTGAAATAAGTGTGGACCTATCCTGTAACTATCTGTCCTTCAGATCACTAGTGGCAAATTGCCTCCATTTAGACTGGGGTGCTCCAGAGGGAGTTCAGGACAGGGGAGTGACAGGATCAGATTTTCTTTCTGAGTCAGGTTTTTAAAAGCTGAGTCTCCCACACCTGCATCTTTCATGTCCTTTCTCTGGAACCCTTTGGTGTGGAGTGCAGCCACCTGTGGACATAGGTGAAGCAGTCCATCTGGAGTAGCTGAGCGCATTTTCTGTGGGTCATATTGATAGGAGGCTTTCAGAGGACAGGGGTATGGCCATATTGCGGATGACTGTGAACTTTCAGAGTAGGACTCCTCTTCCTTGATCTTTTGTTTAAAGAAGTGAACTTGGCAAATGGGATTAACATTAGAAAAAGCTAGAAATATTTGCTATTCCTAACACTACGTACACACACACACACATCCCACCCATACTTGACTTTCTTAGTAAGAGGGATACTTAGGTCTCTGATGCTCTTATTAAAGATAAGCCTGTTTCTGGCGATTTCTCTCCTGGGAATGTGTCTATAAGTGGGGGAGTGGATTGCCTTGGCAGCTGCCACAGGGTTTAAGAAGATGGCAAGCCCAATATTTAGCAGAAGGGTTAGGCTCAGCCTGATGACTTTCTTCCAGGATAAGGTTTGTGATTTGCATCTAAAGCGGCGCAAAACATAGTTTGTGTGAATTCCATAATTCACCGAATAAATGAAACTTATGAATTTGAATGCACTGCCAGTGGAAAGGGCCGAGTTGTTGAAGCAGAACCAGCCAGTGCCCTGAGCATACCTCTAAATGAAATTTCCCTGAAAGTGAAAAAGAGAGGGAAGAGCCTAGTGGTTGCTATCACTTATTTTCTTTCCCTAGTTTTTCGCCCCTTTTGGGCAAACAGGAACAGAATATTAATATGTTTTCTTTAGCAAGGTAGAAAACTGAGTTGGCATCTGGTAAGGAAATGGGGTATGGGATAGGGTGAGTACCTTCTGCCCAGAGTCTGGTAGATACAATGCCAAGGGCTCCTGTGTAACCTGGCCACAGCCATACTCTTTTTGCTCAAGTTCTGACCGTCATCCACTTGTGGGTGTCACTGTGGAGTCTTGAGAAACAACAAGGTCAGAGGGTGTACCGCGACACTGACGATGACCAGAAGGGAGCCCCAAAAGGATGCTGCCTCGTAAGCTTTCATAAGCCCAAGGCAGTCCTTCAGGAAGCACTGGGAATTAGGAAGGAGTGGGAAGAGGTAGGGTTTTCTACCCAGAAAATAGCAGTGAAAATGAGCTCTATGAGTGCAGGTCCCTCCCCAGGCCAGGAAAAGCCAGGCCTCAACCACAGGGAGCTTCCCTTCCCACCCGCTGTTTCCCCTGGCCCTCTCTCATTGCCTTCTCTTGCTTCCACTGAAGGAAAGTTTCTGTGCTGTGCTGTTTTGAGCCTCAGGTCAGGGCTAGGGTTGGCTTCTGGGCAGTAGTGGGGGTAGAGGGGCCCTGGAAGGCTGGTAGGGGAAGCCTTTCCGAGCAAGAGTTTCTCCAAAAATGTCAGCAGGCCTCATGTGAGCCTTGGTACCCATGACATTCCCTCTGTCCATCATCAGTCAAACTTTCTGCTTTCCCTTCAGGGTCTAAGTGAACCAGGAAGGCCCAGAAGGGAGCTTTTTTCTTTCTTTTTGAAATTTCTTTTGTTTCCTGTTTACACCAGCACCAGGCCCCTTGGGGAATGACTAAGGGACTGTGGAGGATGGTTGTTGATGGAGATAGAATCTCAGAGAGGCTGTGCTCCACTAGCCTCTGATCTGGGCCTTTGGGTTGAAAAGGGAGGGGCTGCCTGGAAGCTGGGCTGAGATAGTTTAAAGCAGCAAAGCAGTTTTTCCTTGCTACCCTCCTGACAGGGAGGTGGATGGAGTGGAACTGGACCAGTCTGGTCCTGCTGTGAGGGCCACTGGGGAGGCAGGGGCGTGGGCCCTGGCATGTGAGCTGGAGATCACAGTGGGTTCTGTCACTCTCTCCGTGCAGTCTGATGCTTTGGTCTGTGGTAGGTCAAGTAGAATTCTTATTAACTCATTAGGTCACCAAGTCTTTGGGTGCCTGCTCTGTTCCAGGCACTGCTCAGCACAGTGGGAAGCAGGGAGCCCGTGGCCACTGAGACACCGCCGAGTCTGACCTGTGTGTATGTGATGCTTTAGCCCTGTGCCCAGCTTGCACAGACTTACGGAGTTATGTACGTATACTGGTAGGCCCATTATAAAGCATGCACAGGAAAGAAAATACAAAGGAGAAAAATAGAAGTTAGTTGTAATATTTCTTCCCACACTTCAGTGGATTGTGTTGCACACATCCCACTCCAGAGAGCACTAGTATGGGCTGCTGCCTTTATGTGTCAGTAGCTTTGGGAAGTGGGTCACTTTTGAATTGGGGGGCTGCCTACTGGATGAATGGAAGGCATGGAAGAGGAAGCTGGGCAGGGCGATGCTGAGCTCATGTAACTGGTGAGCACACGGGCCCCAGCAGGTCCTGCCAGCCACCATTCTTCCCATGCCACCCTCCTTGGGAAGGGTGCCCAGGTTGCCTGGTGGCAGGGGGTGGGAGGGTTAAGGCTCTATGCTGCTGTCCTGTGTGCCCTGGTCAGGATACTGAGGGGCGTGGGTGGCGGTGTTGCTCTTCCGCCTCTTTATCGTTTCCACAGACTTCCATTGCTGTGGCATTTGATCATTCCAGATAAGATAGGGGATCCTTTCCAAGATAAGGGATCCTTTCTCCCCTGGGAACACCAAGAGATCTGAGGCCTCTGGGGAGTGTAGTGAGTGTCAGAGCTGGGGCCTGGGCCCTGCTCTCCCAGACTGGCCGCTGCCTCCTCCTGCAGGAGGTCATCCTCTGCATCTGCCAATCTTGCCATCCCCTGGAGGAGTGCACCAGTGTACCTCTAGCACCTCCAACTCTTGGTCAAGCATGTGCCACCTTCCTGCTGGGCGAGAACTTGGGCCAGGTCCCTGGCCCTTCGGCATCCCTGCCCACGATGGAAGTTGCCGCTTGCACTTGGCTGCTTTCACTCAGGCATAAGCAGCCAAAGAGGAAGTCCTCGCGGTCTGAGCAAAAGGCCTTTTCCCACGGGGTGGGAAGGAGCCCGAACACCATAAGCCTCCAGTTTCTCTTCGCTTTTTGTTCCCTGGGCCTGTTCTCTTGTGACATCTACACCAAGGGGTTGGGGAGGGGACTGGGGGTCAGGAGCCCAGAGAGCTGGCTGTCCTGCCCGCTCCCCGTCCATGTTTTTTGGGCTATGCCCTTGCCCTTTGCACAGGGATTTACCCTTCCTCCTTGCGGGGTCCTATTGCAGCCTGTTGAGGGAGAGGTTGTCCGGGTAGGTGCTGGTCTCCTGCTAAAAGGGTGCCTCCAGTAAGGGTTCTGGGGATGCTGATTCAGTGACCTGCATCATCCCTGGGTCCTGGGGTTACTTGCTTAAGAGGCAGGAAAAACCTAGAAAGTTACCCTATTTCAGGCTTGTTCCTTTAGGGTGTTAACTTCATTTCTTAGCTGTTCATCTCAAGCTCCTTGACAGCTTGGTAATAATAGTTGTAGGGTCTTTCTTCTTTTTTTTTTTTTTCCCCAAAGATTTGAGAGAGAGAGAGAGAGAGAGAGGCAGGGGGAGAGAAGCTGACTCCCCATTGAGTGTGGGGCCCGATACAGGGCTCGATCCCAGGACTTTGACATCATGACCTGAGCCAAAATCAAGAGTCGGCTGCTTATCCGACTGCACCCCCCAAGCATCCCTTATAGCATCTAGAACTATAGATAGAGAACCAGCTCTTGTACTGCTTTCTGCCCCAGATACCCCACTTCCCCTCACCCCTTCTCTCAAGGAAGGACAGGAGTCAGGGTGATCTTGCAGGACATGGTGCTGGGCGAATGCTCATCAAGGATGTGGAAGGACCAGAGAGGCTCAGCACCGAGCTGGAGCTCGCTGCCCCTCCCCTGTGGGCGCTCTGCCTGGGCTCCTTCCTGCCCTTCCTTGCCTAGGGAAACCAGCAGCCTTTGTGAGTCTCCTTGACGACGGATGGATAAGTTAAAAATAACCTTGTGCTGGGGCATGCATGCATGCATGCATGTGTGTGTGTGTGTGTGTGTGTGCGCGCACGCGCTTGTGGCTGGATACAGGCTCTCTCCCCTGCTGGGCTCCAGCTCAGCCCCTGTGGCTTCCTGATGCTCCTGGTGAGCATCTGTGGGAGGCCTTGGTAGGGCCCAGGAGGTCACATGCTGAAGCTCCTCGGGTTAGGGGTCAGATCTAGATAATCCACAGCATCATTCCTGTGCTGATGGTTGCCGCTGGGGTGTGGGTGTTTATGTTAATATAAGGAAGGGGAAGCTTTTCTGAATGCCTCAGTCCTCCTTCACTCTAACTGGAGAGGGATGATTCCAGAGGCATTGCTGTGGTTCAGAACCTCTCGGTGCCGGAATAGGACAGAGCTCGGGGATGGGGGGGAGGGGGGTTTGGCTGTATCTCTTTAGGAAAGGAGGATCTTTCTGGGCCCGTTTGATAAGGTGAGGACACTGCAGTACTGAGGCACTTGCGTGACTTGTCCAGAGCCCCCTCGCTGTGCTGTGGCGGCGTAAGGAACAGTGACCATGTCATCAGAAGCTAAGGCTCTTGTGTCACATCCTGCTGATGAGGTCATCTGGATAGGTCCTTTACCAAAGCCAGCTGCCTCTTATTAGCAGTCTTACACTAGTTAAAGACCTCTGTTTTAGTTTAGTTTAGAAAGAGCTATTTCCCTGAGGGCAGGGGCTGGGTAGCTCTTTACCACACCTGGAATTAATTCCTGGCTTCCTCTCTCCATCATTTTTCCATCCATTTGTGAGCATTTTGCTCTGTACCAGGTATGGGGAGGTGAAGAGGAAAAAGTGGTCCTTGTCTTTAGGGAACAACAGATAAGTACAAAAATCTTCCCATCAGTCTGCATTGTGGCCAGTGCCCAGAATGAGAAGGTTAGAAGGAGTGATTGGGTTAGAGAAAGCTGGGAGAACACAGTGACACAGTGTACTTAAGGCTGGAATGTCTGAGATGCTCCTACAAATCCAAAGGAGGCCAGAAAACTTGGTAGAAAAATGATCAATGACTTGATAGACACTTTATAGAAGAAGATATCCAAACAACCAGTGAACATGAAATGGTGCTCGATTTCATGTACTTCTTAGGGAAATTCAAATTATTCAACTTAAGAAAAAGTGACTGTTTTCTGTGTTCACAAACATATATAACAAAATCTTTGAAGATGTGGTGAAATACCCATTTGCCATTTCTAGTTTACTTCATAGTGAACTTCTTGCTGAAAAGTAAAATGGGATCTCCAGCCTGCCCTCCACAATCCCATCTTCGCGGCTGCGGCCCCACACCTCCACACTCGGGGTGCGCTGGCCCCCGGCAAGCCCGGAAGCCTGGGTGCCCTGCGGCTCCCTGCGGGCTAAGGTCTGCTCATCGAGAATGTGCCATTGCTCCGAGGCAGTGGTCCACACTCTACCCAGATGAACACGCTGTAGCATCTTCTTGTGCTAGCCGTCCAGCCGTCAGGAGGATGTCAGGAATGAAGACATCCTGAATTCCCTCAAGGACCTCTGACCCGGTGGCAGGTTCGAGCCCACCCTCATCCTTTTTTGAGAAGTGCGAGGTGAAGGGTATGCAGGTGCACCTCCTCTTCACCTTCCTTCTCTGCCTGGTCCCAATGACTATACCACTGCCTTAATGACTGACCCCCAGTTCATCACACGGTCTCCAGTCTGCCACAGCGATGTTGCCTGGAACTTCCTGGTGGGCCCAGATAGCATGCCTGTGTGCAGTCCAGCCCCTGTTTTCCAGCCATCGACATCCAGCCTGATTTCGAAGACCTGCTGTCCCAGGGGCCCAGCTGTGCTAGGGTGCCCCTCCCCTCTCTGCTGCCTGGCAGTCACAGTGCTGTCCTCTGGGGATTTCATTCACGATGGTATTTCCTCGAACTCTGTGTAGAGGAATGCCTGAGGTCCAGGAAAATCCCCTGAGATGGGCACTTCTTGTCCATCCCAGCCGCACCCCCTCTCCAAACCAAGTTTCCTTACTAATAAAGTGTCGGGTGTCAAAAAAACAGTGGATTCCAAGATGCTTAAGTAAAAGGAAATGTAGTGGGATGAACACTGAGAAGTCAGAAGACCTGGGTTAATAGGAGATTTGGGGCCCACCATTGAACTTGCTCAGAGCCTCTATATCTTCATTTGTAAATAAGGATCTTCCTGTCTCCTTTCCCTTCCTTCCAGAATGACTCTGTGGCTCACAGCAGGTATGGGAAACATTCTTACAGCTGTTGAGAACTCTGCAAATCGAAGCAATATTGTTCGACTCTAATTTGTCGTGATTTGACTTCTCTTCCATCTCTTCCCAACAGCAGTGGTTCTAAATTCTTGTAAGAGATAAATGCTCCGAGTAGTAAGATCCCTAGGATTCAGAGCAGCCTGCCCTTGGTACTTTGGATAGAGAGCCAATTGCTGGCGTGACTCTGCTCCCCTCATGGGGGCGCTGGCAAGCAGGGTGAGTTTCTGACATGGCTGGAGCCTGGATGGCAACTCTGTGGGTGCCATGGCAGGGTCCTCTGGTGCCCGGGGCTGCGTGGCTGGGAAAGGACAGCAGCACCCCAGTCCTGGTGAAGCCTAGACTCTAGTAAGCAGTACTGTGTGTCTTCCACACTGCCTGGGGCTGGCCGCCTCATGGGGTGCTCCTGTGGAGTCTGGAAGTAACACAGCGAACTTTGGGGCATTTAGTGGGGGGACAACAGCTTGCACACCCGGCTTTTCTCTGAGAGCCTGGCCAGAGCCACTGGCCACTCTGGGGGCACTAAGAGTCCACAGCATGTTGTGGGAGAGCAGGGACTTTGCTGCATGATTTAGGTGTTGGTGGAGAGGTTTTAGAGGTGGATGTGTCTTTCTGGGTGCCCGTGGCCAAACCCTCCTAGGCAGTAAGCCTGGCAGCAAGGACAGGGTCAGGAATGAGGTCCCGCTGAAATTCAGGCCTGCCTCCCCTTTTGGGTACAAAAGAGCCCCTTTCCCCCTCCTCCGGACTCTTCCCTCCCCTTCCCCTGGGAGGGCAGGGGGGATTGAGCAGATAGCGGCTGTTCCTCAGTCCCCCATGGCAGATGCGTGCTTCGCTTCCAGCAGAGTCGGCCCCCTCGGCACTTGTCAGAAGAGTGTCAGGATCGCTGTGAGTCCCATCTGCTCTGTCACGTGGCTGTGCTAGGTCCTTGAGCCTTGTAGGGGGTCTTTTCCCACAGATCTCTTATGACAGGCATGTACTTCTCATTTTTTACCTCCTCCTCATCCTGTTTTTCTGCTGTGTAGGAATCGGAGTCAGAAGTGAAGGTAGATGGAGAGACTGCGTCAGACAGTGAGAGCCGAGCGGAAGCTGCTCCTTTATCAACGTCTGCAGATGATACCCCAGAGGTCCTCAACAGGGCCCTTTCCAACTTGTCTTCAAGGTATAACCTGGCTTCGTGATGCAGATGCTTGCAGGGGCCTCACCTCAGGTCCAAGAGCTGTGGAAAACCCAGAGCCCTCAGGCAGCTTGCGGTCATGGGACGTGAGCCCATGGCTATCAAAGTGTACAGGTTGGGCATGCCCAGAGGCAGTGGCCACAGTCTTCCTGCTTCTGCTCAGGCCTCCTCCGAATGTAACCTTGTGCTTGACGGCAGCTATGAGCACAGTCTAGAAGGATCTGGCCTTTGAAGGGTGCTTCGGTAGGGCTGGGAGGGACAGTAGTCCGAGGAGGAGGAAAGTGTGGACAAAGGGGTGGTGGCAGGCAAGTTTGCTGACACAACTTGTGAAGGGTTTGTGACTGATCAACAGGCTGCTTTTCACAGAGGAGCCCGAGTTTCTAGGTCAAAGTTTAGTTTTCCCTCTCCCACACACATCCATTGTGGACATTCCTTAAATTCACCCAGAAGAATTGAGAAATCTCAACTCGGGTGAATCCAGAGCTAAAATATTAGTCCCTTGAGACTCTGGTCCTCCAACACTGGCTATGTGGGCAGATTAAAAAACGCAAACTTTAAGACCTCAAAACATTATCTGAAGGTGTTGCCATGTGTGTCTTGCACACATGTGTCTCTTTGAAAGGTGGTGTCATGCAGTGGTCAAGGGCTTGGGTTCTGGAGCCAGACTTCTAGGATTCAAATCTCGGTTGGACCACGTCACAGCTACATGATTTATGTATCTCCATTTCCTACCTGGAAGGGTTAGTAGTGTTGAGGCTTAAATGCATTAATATATGCTGAGTCCTTATAAAAGTGCCAGATGCATCTTTGTGATCGTTATTACTGTTGTTGAATGTTGTTCTTACCATAAAGATACAGGGGCAGAGTGATGCAGGATTCTGCTGCTGGAAAAATATGCATTGTTTTTCTTTGGATAGAGAGCCATAGAAGCCATCCAAGTAAATGCAGAAGTGGGTACCACATTTCCCTCGGGACTTCAGCCAGATTCGTTTGTTAAGATAATAAGCTGGGAGTATTTTTCTGTACGCCTTGGAGCACCTGCTAGTTTGGTGTGGGTGAGGTGATGGCTGTTGGCCCTGCTTCTGCCCGCATGTGGCTAGTACCTCTGTCAAGGGGAAGGAGGTACGCTGCAGAAAGGGATTGACCTCTCCTTCCAGAAAGAGCAATCCTCCTTGACTTTGTGCTTTGCTTCTTTCCGGGCTCCTAACATGTTTTCTCCTTCCCCTCTTAGATGGAAGAACTGGTGGGTGAGAGGCATCCTGACTTTGGCCATGATTGCATTTTTCTTCATCATCATTTACCTGGGACCAATGGTTTTAATGATTATTGTAAGTGCCATTTGCATGCTGTTTTGGTTTTGCCTTCAGTTATTCCCATAGGCTCCGTCATCTTAAGTGTAGAGGATTGGGTTGGTTCTGGGAATCAGTGGGAGTCCTGGGTCCTCAGACCACATCTGCCTTAGAACTGTCACTGCTCCCCTTCCAGGAGCCAACTGGAGGGCTGTTGGCGTCAGCCTGTTGTGTGTGATTAAAGATACCTCTTCATTTTAAAAGTTGATACTATTATTTCAGCCCCCTGTTTGATTAGCCAGTGACCCCGGCTGTGACTCTGTGTGACTCTCCGTTTTGTTTCTTTTTTCCCTGGGGCCTCACTGTGGGGCTTAGGACTTTGATTTAAAAAATCCCAGTCCATAGCACTGCTCTGTTAGTCTTCCTGCTGGCACGGACAGGGTCAGATGACTAGTGGCTGACTGCTGAGCAAAGCAGTTGGGGATTTTCAGGTATTTCTTTTCAAAATCAAAAGGGGAAGAGATTGATGGAGTCCAGGGAAGTACAAAAATAAAAAGTTAATTGAAGCTTCAGGGGTGCCTATTTCTTGGATCTAGTCTGTGTGACACAAAGGACTGCACTGCCAAGGGGGTGCAGAGTGAGTGGGAAAGGAGGAGGAGAGCAGAGTCACTGTAGGACTGACATTTTCAAATATGATAGCTTTTCTTCAAGGCCCATGACCTGTGTGTGGGTTTCTGTTTCCAAAAATGGTAAGAACTGGGAAATTAACAAATACTCCTATTATTTTGTATCTTGTAGGTGATGTGTGTTCAAATTAAGTGTTTCCATGAGATTATCACTATTGGCTACAACGTCTACCACTCCTATGACCTGCCCTGGTTCAGAACCCTCAGCTGGTAAGCCCTCTAGCCCCACAGGGGCCCTTAATGGATTTGGATGACGAGCGTTTTGTGGTAGGTATTTACAGTCATGGTGGATAGATGGAGAGTGATGGCCGCCCACTCAGATAGCCCCTTTAAGACCCAAGTATTTTATGTGGCTGGCCTGTGAGGAGTGTTTAGTAGTTGCCTGGGGTCTAGAGTCTCCCACATGACTGCATCTGTGAGCATGTTTGCCTTGGTATTTGGATTCATCAGATGTTGCACAGTGGCCCCCACTTTTAGACCAGCATATTTTTTATGCTCTGATGTCCCAGCATCCCATGAGAGTCCTCTGTAGGTTGTCTGTGCTGGCGTTGCTGTCTCCGGAACTTGATTTCCTTGTCCTTTTTTTTTTTTTTTAAATTTTTTAAAAATTTATTTAATTTATTTGATAGACAGAGATTACAAGTAGGCAGAGAGGCAGGCAGAGAGAGGGGGAAGCAGGCTCCCTGCTGAGCAGAGAGCCTGATGCGGGACTCGATCCCAGGATGCTGGATCATGACCTGGGCTGAAGGCAGAGGCCTCAACTCACTGAGCCACCCAGGCGCCCGATTTCCTTGTCCTTGAGACAGATGGTTGAGACCAAGTCAGTTGGCTTTGGAACCCTCATTCGTTGGACGGAGGTGCCTTAGGGGCCAGGTAGGCAGGAGTGACCCTGAATACAGAGGATCTGGGCTCCTCAGAGAAGCTCTGGTCCCTCTCTCCTAGGAAAGGGCTCAGCTGCCTTCAAGCAGAAACAGAATCAAAACCTGTAGCCCAGGTGATGTCTGAGATCCCTTTCTTTTTTTTTTTTTTTAAAGATTTTATTTATTTGACAGAGAGAAATCAGAGCTAGGCAGAGAGGCAGACAGAGAGAGGGGGAAGCAGGCTCCTGCCCAGCAGAGAGCCCGATGCGGGGCTCGATCCCAGGACCCTGAGATCATGACCTGAGCTGAAGGCAGAGGCTTAAACCACTGAGCCACCCAGGCGCCCCTGAGATCCCTTTCTGATCTGAAACTCTGCTTTATTGGCTGCACTGTCCTTGCGGGACGTGCGAGCAGAGCTCTGCGTGGTGCCGAGAGGACTTGGGGCAAATATGGACCGTTCACACCTTTTGTGCTGGGATGCAAGGGTTGGTTCCATGACTTAGCAGCCTGAGAGGAATGTTTCAGGCCCCAGCAACGTGGTCATGGCCAAGGGAGCTGACGTGCTCAGACTTGGGTTGGACACATCCTTCCTAGAGATGCTTACCCACCAGCCAGCCATGCAAGCTGCCTCGTGATCTCCACACAGGCCTGTGCCTGCCACCCAGGTTCAAGTGTAGGTCTCTTCTAGGGCTCTTCTAGAGCTGCCGAGCGGTATTTTAAATTTTGTTCACACACTCAGGATGTCTGACCTTTGATTGTGGTCACTGACCAAAGGGAGTGTTTTTCATGTAACAGAAGACAAATCCAATATGAGAGTTCTTGAACTTCCACAATTAAAAAAAAAAAAAGAAAAAGAAAGAAAGAACATGGAAGAGAGAAGCTCTCCACTCTCTTTCCTACCTCCGGACCCTGGCTGAGTATTTGGAGTAGGCCTGCTTGCTCCCATGCTCCGAAGCACTGCCGAGGCTCTAAAGGTATATGAGCCATGGCTGCCCCCTGCCCAGAGCTCCAGTGGAGGAAGCAGGTTATACACACATGAAGAGTTAATGCTGGTGAAAGGCTGATGTGTCAGAGACAGGCTTTAGGGAGGGAGATACTGGGAGACTGAGTATAATTAATTGCTTAGTGAAATGACCAAATACTACATATTATAGAAATAAAGATGGGGGAGCAAATACAATGGTATTTGAGCAACGAGTGACAAAATGGGGTGAGTGAAGTGGATGTCCCAGGCTGGGGGAGACAGGAGTGAAGCGGATGGTGGCAAAGATGGAGTAAACCACTGTGATAGGGTGCCTGGGTGGCTCAGTGGGTTGAACCTCTGCCTTCAGCTCGGGTCATGATCTCAGGGTCCTGGGATCAAGTCCCGCATTGGGCTTTCTGCTTGACAGGAAGCCTGCTTCCTCCTCTCTCTCTGTCTGCCTGCTTCTCTGCCTACTTGTGATCTCTGTTGAGTAAATAAATAAAATCTTTAAAAAAAAAAAAAAAACAACACTGTGATAGGTGTGCAGGGTTCCTGGAAGAGAGGAAATAGGATGGGGAGGCAGGATGAACCACGCTCTGGAAGGTCCTCCTGCGGTGGGAGTGTTCTTAGATTAGGCATGGTAACTTTGCAAAAGGGGCAAAAGCTGAGTCCCAAGTTTGTGACAAATGGAGAGTGAGTGAAAACTGCCACAGATTTCCAGATGGACTTCCCAGCCACAGCGTCCCCAGTGAACAGGGAACCGTGGTTGGCTTGTTCTTAGCAAGCTGCCGTGGGGGGTGCAGGGGCCGGGCGGGCTGCTGCTCTGAGTTTTTGCTGGCAGCCTCACCGGAAAGGAGAGGCCACTGGCGCTCCCCACAGCAGTGACCTGTCTTCTTTTACAGGTACTTTCTACTGTGTGTAAATTACTTCTTCTATGGTGAGACAGTGACGGATTACTTCTTCACTCTGGTCCAGAGAGAGGAGCCTTTGCGGATTCTCAGTAAATACCACCGCTTCATTTCCTTTACTCTCTACCTAATAGGTAGGCATTCAGTGGTTCACCAGTTCTTGGGTTTGTCTTGTTTGTGTTTGCTGAGTAGAGGTTGGAGAACTTCTTGGTGCCTGCACAGTCTTAATGATGTTAAGCTTGACGGTGCAAGGCAGCAGAGCTGAGGGCCCTGCCTTAAATCTGAGTCATAGCAGCTCTTGACTAAGTGGGACCGAGGGCCTTGTGTGACTGTGGGGACTGCAGTTGGTGCCACCTGTCCTTGTGTCCCAGCCTCTGTGGGAGGACAGCTTAGCATGGTCCAGTCCTGACTCCCCTGTTGGCAGAGATTCTGCGGTGAGATCAAAACAAAAATACCCAGGAATTTACGTATAAAACCCAGCAGCTGTCTTTAGGGGAGTCACGTGAGAAGCTGCATGAGGGACACTGCAGTGTGGTGGAGATTTTACCCAACTGGGTTTAAAAAGACTTTGTGACTTAGGAGGAGCTGGGTGCTTAGTCTTTGGGTCTCTCGTCATCTGGAGCTAAAACAGCAAACGCACTGTGAAGATTTGATCAGATGCATTAAAAGTTCACAAACAGAAGGGTGCTGTGTCACTCTAAACTCAGTACTACCTGAGTGTTAAGTGTTAATGGTAGTGTTTTTCATAGTTGCCCTCAAAGTCAGTTTGAGGCACAGGAGAAATTTGTTCTGACCTAAATTTCAGTCTGACCTATTTTTGATCAGCTTGATAGCAATACTTGGCTCTGTGAATGGCCCCTGGCCATTAAAATAGAAAATCCACCGCCAAGGGGATCTGTTGCTGTTGAGCATAGTCCGAGAGTGCGCCTCAGGCTCCGGGAGTAGCCCCCCATAGCAGGAGGCCAGGGGTCTGGAATAGCCACATGTTGTCTTCTGGGCAGGACTGTGTTTGAGGTGCCCTGCCACTCTTCTGGATAAGCGTTTCTCTCCTTCCTGAAGGAGTGTAGGGGCCTTAAGGTTTATTTTTATTTTTATTTTTATTTTGCCACCATGTGGGTCAGTG
Source organism: Martes martes (assembly GCF_963455335.1). Classification (NCBI taxonomy): domain Eukaryota; kingdom Metazoa; phylum Chordata; class Mammalia; order Carnivora; family Mustelidae; genus Martes; species Martes martes. The sequence goes on from NC_137896.1 coordinate 30,204,940, forward strand.
TGAGAGATGCAAGGCCCTGACTCCATGCTAGGGAGATCTGCCCCCCTTAGCCAAACCTATAATTTAGGACAGGGGTCAGCAAGCTTTTTCTTTTTTTTAAATTTTTTTAAAAAGATTTTTATTTATTATTTATTTGACAGAGAGAGAGATCACAAATAGGCAGAGAGGCAGATGGGGGGTGGGAAAGCAGGCTCCCTGCTGAGCAGAGAGCCCAATGCGAGGCTCGATCCTAGGACCCTGAGATCGTGACCCAAGCCGAGGGCAGAGACTTTAACCCACTGAGCCACCCAGGTGCCCCCAGCAAACTTTTTCTTAAAGGTCTAGATAATATTTTAGGCTTTGGGGCCCATAGGCTCTTTCTTGCAACTCTTCTGTTCTTCCCTGGAGGATGAAAGGAGAACCCCAGATAATATGTAAACAAACAGGTATGGCTGTGTTTCAGTAAAATTTTATTTGTGAAAACTGGTGTCTGGTCTAACCTTTGTTGTTTGACCCCTGCTCTAGGATCAAAATGTCCCTATCTCATGAAGAGTATTTTAAATTGAGTGTAGTCTGCAAGATTTAAAAAAAAATATTGCCTTCCTTTGATTGTCTTGAAGGAGTCTGTTTTTGCTTCTGACACTTACTGGAATAGCTAGGTTTATTCCCCTGGGCTTTGGAATTGTGCACTGCTTGACTGCTGCAAAGAAATTGGCCAGAAGGCCGTTTAACACATCTAAAGTAAATGATTAGGACAAAGATAATTCAGAGTGTGATTCATTTTGCCCTTTCTCCTTCTCAAACTAGGATTCTGCATGTTTGTACTGAGTCTGGTCAAGAAGCATTATCGACTGCAGTTCTACATGGTAGGCGAGTTATGTGTGTGTGTATGTGTGTGTGTGTGTGTGTGTGTGTCTGAATTCTTGGCTTAAGTGAAGTTCACCAGGCCTCTTTGCTTTCTGTGACAGATCAAAACTCTGGAATGCAGTCTGTTTTGTGTGTATAGAACCTAGAGCATGAAGGGATATCTCCCATTTAAGTTACGCTGCTCTACGTCCACCTAGACCCAATCACTGTTAATTTACACCCCCAGCAGCCTCTCCACTAGAACCTGTAGGTGGCGTCCAAGTGTGGCTCAAGGTGAAGCTTTAGGCAATGCCCACAGATACTCTACCTGCTACATCACTCCCTCAACTTGGAAGCAACCCCTCACTGAGGGGCCTAAGCAAGGGTCCTAAGTAACATTTTCTTAAGATTTTATTTATTTACTTGAGAGAGCGAAAGAGAGACAGCAGAAGGAGAAGGACAAGCAGAGTCCCCACCCACTGAGCAGGGAGCCCGACATGGGGCTCCATCCCAGGACCCTGAAATCATGACCTGAGCCAAAGGCAGGTGCTTAACCGACTCAGCCACCCAGGTATCCCAGCACTCAATTAACATTTATGGAGAAAATGAGACGTACCCAGGCTTTCAGAGCATAGAAGGACTTGTTCACTGGTGGGCCCTGTGGTCCCTACTTTTGGTGGTAATTGTAGGTGGGGGCAACGTTAATCCCAAATGCCTGTTCTGTACCTTTTTACTTCCAATAAGACAGGTAGAGAAGCAGACATATTTTCTACCTGTTTTGTTGTTGTTGTTGTTGTTGTTTAGCAATTTCTGTTTGTTAATGGCTGTTATTTGAAGTTCCTTTCAAGGTAACAGGTAGGTCAAATGTATTCTTGGTTTTCTTTTGCAGTTTGGCTGGACCCATGTAACATTACTGATTGTTGTAACTCAGTCACATCTCGTTATCCACAACCTATTTGAAGGAATGATCTGGTGAGTGATGTCAGGGAGGGAGATTTCCCTTTTATTTTGTGGGTTTTCTCATGTCCAGGTAGACTGAGAATCCGTGCTTACCTTCTAAGCCGGGGATTCTCACCTTGAGCTATGTCAAAATCCCATGCAGGGGCTGGTTACAACACAGATCACTGGACCTCACTCATGAGTGTCTGCCTCAGCAGATTCAGTAATGAGAATTTGAATCTCTAGTACATTCCCAGGTGATGCTGCTGGTCAGGACCTATACTTTTAAGAACCGATATTCTAGACTAACAAGTACATGGATAATTAAAGAATCAAAGACAACACGACCTTATAGCAACCGATTTGAAAAACTAAAGGAAAATGTCGTGATCTGGTAAAATGTAAACTACCAACGGTCATGAAGAAGAAAAGTTGAAAAGATCACTAACTGTTAAAGATCTTTGAAAATCACCTAAGAATCCACACCTTGGAAGAAAACAACCAGTGATAATAGCAGAGTTTTATCTACCCCTTCATACTAAAGCTGATAAGCTTGGGGAGGCAGAAAGAAGAATGTTAAACTGATTTCTTTAATGATTACAGATAAACATTGTAAATATTGGCAAATAGAATCTGGCAATGTGTCAAAAGCACCATATACTCATTACTTAGTAGATTTTATTCCAGAAATGCAATGGTTTCAGTAGGAAGTCTGTCAACATTTATGGAAATCAGCAGGCTGAGGAAGCTGGATGATTTTGGGGAAAGGCGAAGGCATATCCTCGTTTATATAAGCGGTACTAAAGTGTTGTGCTTAAGACCCCAGATTGTGCTCTGTTTCCAGATCTCAGAATGAGGGTATAGTAATACTCACTTCCTGAGGAATAAATTAGTAAATATATGTAAAGTGCTTGGAACAGAGACTAGCTCATAAATGCTGGTCTTACTACGTTTAAAACAATGGTAGTAATGGTCTGGGAGGCACACAATCCTCCCCTTTCTCTTTCAGTTTTTGTTAGGTAATTCTAAGGAATGGCTTCTGATAACTCCTTATCTTTAGGGCCAAACATGCCACTTGTTTCTACAGTGAATCATAATTAAAATCCCTGGTTATTGGTTTTCAGCTTTACCTACAGGATTTAACCGTAGGTATAGAAAATATGAAGAGCAGAGGATATGTGCAAGAAGCCTGGACAAAGTAAATAATGGGCGGGGTTGTGAGGATACAGATGCTCTCTTAACAAACAGAAGATATTGCCTCTAGTTGTCAGGAACTAGAACTAGGAAGTCAGAGATTTACGTATATTATGTTAAATACAGAACTTTAAATAGAGGACATTTGAAAAACATGACGGTCAGAGAGTGGCGAGGGAGGAGAGCAAAAGGATGCAAGTGTGGAAATGGCCTCCTTTTTCATAGTGGGGATCAGCAGGTGGGGCGGGGGGGGGTGGTGGCGAGGGAGCTCGAAAAGATAGCTAGATCTGTGAGTTGTGGTTCTGCGCTCAGCGTAGCCCTAGGGAGAGGGAGTGCTCCTGAGAGCTAGTCATAAACCGTTCACCTAGATAAATTATGAAACAGACATGAAGTAGTCAGGAATGAGTAAAAGTAGTTATTTGGGGGGAATGGAGATAGGGAGGGGGAAGCAAGGAAAACTTTCTCTTCTTTACAGTTCAAATTTGTATTACCACATGCATATATTACTTCATAACAAAAAAGGAACACATGACATTTTATAGAACCCCCCCCCCCATTTACTTGGGAGCCATTTGGTAAAGATTGGAACATCTGCTGTGTGCCAGGTACTAGGTATAGCTTGTCTGGTATTTTCTTTCTTTCTAGCTTATTCCTTCATGGATGACAAGTACTTAGAGGTTATTTTGTTCCTGGAGTTGATGAATGGCATTGTTTTATAGACCTCTGAGGTATTGTCATCTGGGGAGAGTTGGTTTTCACTTTGATTTATTCCCTAGGTTCATTGTCCCCATCTCTTGTGTGATCTGTAATGACATTATGGCCTATATGTTTGGCTTCTTCTTCGGTCGGACCCCACTCATCAAGGTAAATGGGTCACCCTCACATGAAATACCACTGTGAGGGAAAGGTGGTCCTTTCCGTAGAGTAGATCAGCTTGGGACAAAAGAAGTCTAGCTTGTGTGAATATCTTTATGTCATCCTGGAGAAAGGCTGGCAATAACTTAGTTTTAGGAGAAAAGCCAAAGGAAGACAACTATTCATAGAGAAAAAAAGAGCTAACAGAGAAAATATCTTATAGATTATATAGACACATTTTGGGGACTTTGATTGGAATTTGTGTGTTGTCATTTAATTATATTTTATATATAATATAAAATATATATTTTTTATATATATATATATATATATAAAAACTGGGACAGAAGAGAAACTGAGGGGTATCAGGCCAGGAACAAGGAGACCAGGCAGGGGTTGTTTTAGAAGGGAAGGAGGTTAACAAAATGAGGTGGGGTTTTTGTTTTGTTTTGTTTTGTTTTTTATAGTAGGAAGGTTTTAAATAAGTAATCATTGTTCTCAAAGCCAGTTACCAAAATGCCCTTTGTTAAGAATTTGCTTTCTGTCTGTAGCTGTCCCCGAAGAAGACCTGGGAAGGCTTCATTGGGGGCTTCTTTGCTACTGTGGTGTTTGGCCTTCTGGTAGGTGGTGGTTCGCTGCTGGGTGGGAGAGTGGACAGAGACCTCACACCCTCCCTCAGAGCTTGTCCAAGGCTAGAGAGCTTGTTTCCTGAGGCCCAGGACTCTGTCCTGCTGCACGGTAACCTTGCCCCTGAGGGGCATGAGTATGGCACGCTCTGTAACTGGCCCCATGCCAGTTCTCAAACAGGATCTTGGCAGCTGAGGGGCGGGGCCATGTGCGCCTGCACTCCCCTCAGACCAAGGCACGCGATGCCCAGCAGGTAGTGTTCTTGTCCACCATTTTGATATTTCAAGGTTGAGTGACTGGCAGCTGAGAGTAGGAGGGGAGGTGGGCTCTGCCGCTTTGGCTGAGGTTCTCTCCCATGTACGTCCTGTGGGAGGAGGATGATTTTCCGCCCTAACCCTGCTTCTGACCATTAGGCCAGCCTCTCTCCTTTTTCAGGGGTGTCCAGCTGTCTTCCAGTACTGATTCCCTTTCTTCATTGCTCTTCCACCTTCTTCCTCCAGGCTGGCTGTCTCTCACTGTACCACTCCCTGACATTCTGCCTCCAGTTCAAATGAAATTAAGAGATCCTGAGGAAAAGGGACCATAGCTCCCCTAAATGGGGAGAATCTTCTTGTAGCTCTTTGCCCAAATTCCTTCAGGTCTTTTGTGGATACTGACCTGGGTGTTCAGGCAATTCTGTGTAAAGCCGCAGCAGGCCATGCACCTGTTTTTAAATCCTTTTCCAAATTCAGGCAAAATAGTCCTGTGGGGAAGCATGAACCTCTGATTTAGTGCCCAGCTCGCAGTTAGCAGTGTCCTAGGCACTGTGAGGGGGACAGCCAAACCCCATGTGTGCTGCCCGGGTGGGCTGGCTGGGCCTTGTCTCTTCTGCCCAACTCTGCTTTTCATCCTCAGCTGTCCTATGTGATGTCCGGGTACAGATGCTTTGTCTGCCCCGTGGAGTACAACAATGACACCAACAGCTTCACTGTGGACTGTGAGCCCTCAGACCTCTTCCGTCTGCAGGAGTACAACATTCCTGAGGTGATCCAGTCGGTCATTGGCTTGGTATGTGCCACTCATGTCGGGCAAGCTATCCTTGGTTAGGTAATGACTACAGAGAGAGAGAGCCCTCTCTCCACCACTGCCACTCCCTTAGAAAAAGCCTGGCTTCCTCCCTCCACAATGCCAGGGCCCAGGATAGAGGAGACTCGTCCAAGTCAGGTAAGGGTGAGAGCAGAAGGAGACCTTTCATCTCACCTCAGTTCACGTAGACCAGTGGTTCTCAAACTGTGCTCTGTGGATCCCTGAGATCCTTTCAGGGGGCCTGTGAGGTCACAGTTATTTTCATAATAAGAAAATGACATTATTTGCCTGTTTTTACTTTGTTGACATTTGCTGTGAATGGTGCAAAAGCAGTGGTGGGTAAGCTCGCTGATGCTCTAGCACGAGTGAAGGCAGTGGCAGCAAACTAGACTAAGTCGTGGGATTCTTCATGCCACACACTTGCAGTTAGAATAAGCCAGCTCCTCTTAAGAATTTCTTTGATGAAAACGTAACATGGTTCATTTTATTATATCCTGACCCTTGAATACATGTCTATACTCTTGTGTACCCAAATGGAAACTATGCCTAGAATATTTCTGCTAAATATGGCAGTCCGGTGCTTACCTAAAGGAAAGCGCGAATGCACCTGTTTGAGTTATGAGCTGAGTTAGCTGCTTTTTTTTTTTTTTAAATAGGGACATAATTTTACTTGAAAAGAACTGACAAACTCTAGTGTTTCAGCCTTGTGTATTCGATAACATTTTTCTTGAAAATGAACGAAGTGAGCCTGCAACTTCAAGGAAAACCCCTGACAGTGATTGTTACTGATGATAGAATTTGGATTCCAAGTGAAAATTAATATTTTGGAAAGCATGTACCTGTCCCCGGAGTTTGACAGCTTCCTGATACTTCAAAGCTTTGTGGATGAGAGCTGCAGTGATTTTTTGTGTGTGATTTTTATAGTGATTTTAACATACGATGTTTTGACATTGTATATAGCAAACTGTCTACACTTGGAAGACTTACATAACTTGGTGAACTATCGTTTTCTAAATGGCCAGTGCGTGGTGTTACAACTGTCAGGTGTGGGTCAAAGATCCATTCAAAGTACAAGACAGATCAATGGATTTCAATGTTAAGAGCACAGAAAGTTCATTTGTAGGATTTCAAATTCCATACTGCACCAAATTTTTAAGAAACTACCACTTGTCAAGTTCTGGTGTTGTGTCAGAGAAGAATACCCATAATTATCTAAAATACTCTTCCTTGGGGCGCCTCGGTGGCTCAGTAGGTTAAAGCCTCTGCCTTCGGCTCAGGTCATGATCCCAGGGTCCTGGGATCGAGCCCCGAATTGGGCTCTCTGCTCAGCAGGGAGCCTGCTTCCTTCTCTCTCTATGACTGCTTCTCTGCCTAATTGTGATCCCTGTCTGTCAAATAAATAAATAAAATCTTTTTAAAAAAAATAAAATAAAATACTCTTCCTTTTTTCAGCCACTTAACTTGTGTGAGGCTGGATTTTCTCCACATACTTCAATTTAAACATCATATTGCAACAGACTGAATGCATGATACTGAATGTCCTCTATTAAGCTGAGCAGTAGAGAGTTACAGACAAAATCCAGTTTTCTTACTAATTTTGTTTTTGGAGGGAAAATAGAGTTCATTTCATAAGGACTCACTTGTGTTAACAAGGCATCTTGACTGATTTCATTTTTCTTCTCAGACAACAGTCTGGATGTACCCCTTCCAGATCCACAGCATCGCCCTCTCCACATTCGCCTCGCTCATTGGCCCCTTTGGAGGGTTCTTTGCAAGTGGATTCAAACGAGCCTTTAAAATCAAAGTAGGAAAACCCTCTTTTCTGTTTCTCTCATTGTCTCCTCCTGGTCTCCTCCTGTCCCACCCCATCCACCACCCCCTCCTTCAAAATACCAAGCTGTAAATACCAAGCTATAAACCAGACTATTAATGTGTGCTCTTCTTCACCCATGGGTGGGATTTAGGCTGGTAAATTTAAAGTGCATTGTTTCCTGGGCGCCTGGGTGACTCATTTGGTTAAGTGTCTAACTCTTGATTTAAGCTCAGGTCATGATCTCAAGGTCCTGAGATCAAGCCCCACATCAGTCTTGGCACTGGGCATGGAGCCTGCTTAAGATTCTTTCTCTCTCTGCTCTTTGGCCACCCCCTCCCCACATGCGCGCGTGCGCTCTCTCTCTCTCTCTCCCTCCCTCCCTCCTCCTCTCCAAAAAACAACAATAACAATATTGTTTCCAAGAAAATTCAGTATAGTTGACCCTTGAACAACACAGGGGTTAGAGGCACTGATCCCTCCCTCCTGTCCCCATCCTCCCACGCAGCAGAAAATTCACATATAACTGTTGACCGGAAGAATTACTGATAACAGTTGATTAACACTTATTTTGTTATACGTATTATAGACTGTATTCTTACAATAAAGTAAGCTAGAGGGAAAAATGTGATTAAGAAAATTTGAAAGAAGGGAAAATGCATTCACATCAATGTACTGTATTTACTGAAAAAAATTCACATATAGGTGGACCTGTGTAATTCAAACCCCTATTGTTCAAGGGTCAGCTGTAGTTCGATTTTCAGTGTATTTGTTCATATATCTTGTATCTTTCTTCAGAAGAAACATTATATCATAAGACTCTGTCCTATTATACCCTCAGCATTTGAACCAATACTTCTTACTTTCTGTTGCCTTTAGCTACTCAGGACAGTAGCTGGGCACTGAGGTGGGACAGTAGGCCAGGGTTTGGGGTTGGCCTCCCCAGGTTCACCAGTCCTGCCCCTGCCTTTAACAGGACTTCGCCAACACCATTCCTGGCCACGGAGGCATCATGGATCGCTTTGACTGCCAGTACCTGATGGCCACCTTTGTTAACGTGTACATTGCCAGTTTTATCAGGTACAGTGCCTTTCCGTCTGGACCAAGTTGGTGGGATTTTGAATGTGTTGAAATTCTGGAAGTGTAGCTACAAATCAGTGGGAGGGAAATGCATCCCAAACATGAATGCGGTTTTCAGTTGCTACTCTGTCTGGGTTCTCTGAGGGTTCCCTGCCCTCCACAAGTAGGGAATCTAGAGGGAATAGCAGCCGTTTGAATAATCAGGCCCCAGAAACTGCTGGACATCCACTCAGCGCTATTTCCTCACATTCTCTTCCAGGGGCCCCAACCCAAGCAAGCTGATTCAGCAGTTCCTGACCCTGCGTCCGGACCAGCAACTGCACATTTTCAACACCCTCAGATCTCACCTGGCCGACAAGGGGGTGCTGACAGCTGCCGTGGAGGATGAGTAGCGGCCCCAGGCCAAGACGGCAGGAGCAAGCGAGCGAGGGGCTAGGTTCCAAGGCAAAGCTCCCCTGGTGTGACTCAGTCCATGACAAGGCTTCAACTCACTGTCTTTTTTTTTTTTTTTTTTGTAGAGTGTTTTTTATTTGTGGGTTTTCAGAACAATCTGTATATATAGTCTATGTGCTTATGATTTGGGTTGTGGGTAAACTACAGCTCTGAGTTGGAAAGAAGTCACTGCGGTCAGACCTTTCAGGTTTTTTAAACAAAAACAAAAGTTTTAACCTGGAAGACAGTGTTGCCCACCTGGGGTGCATCTGCTTGGTGCTTCTTGCTCCCAAGCTAGAGCTTCTGTTGCCGGGCTCCATCAGGGAGTGGATGTTCATCTGTGGCTGACCAGTTCAGGCCCCCCCCCCCGCCCCCGGCCTGCCCTTGTAGCTGCCCCCCAGCTGGGAAGAGGTGCACAGCTTGGATGTCTTTGCCCCGGAGAGCTTTTACCTGGGCCTCTCGAGAATCCCTGCCCTGGAGCGACGGGACAGTTGCCTTCTGTCTGGAGGGACAAAGACTGTTTAATTAGATAAACATTCTACCCGCAAGGTCCTGTGGGATGTGAGCTCTGCTTTATGACATGGGTTAACCTTACTTCATCACAGACTGAAAGAAGGCTTCAATTTTTTTTTTCAGGAAGCACGAGAAATTATTTATAATAGTCCGAAAAAGTACACTGTAATATTTTGAGTGTATGCGGTAGAACGTGCCGTCACTAGCCCTTCCCCCAGGTGGTCGGCTCATGGCTCACGTGGCTCCTCTTGGGCAGTCCGGCTAACTGTATCTTTTCAGGGCCGATGCCGTTCACGTTTGTGCTGTAGACTTGTTGCTGCTGAATCCCTCCTGGGGGCTGTCCTGTTAGGCAGGGAGCAGGGGGCTTCTCGTTCACGTGCCCTTTGCCTGACCGACCACCCTTGTAGCTGCTGTGTTGTGTATATACTACTCTAAAGGCAAGTGTGTACCTGTGTGTGTGTTTTAAAAATCATTTACTTCTTAGAGTGATTTCAGTTGTACCATGACTTCTTCACTGCAACCACAAAATCCTGCTTACAACTCTGGAAACCTAACCCGATTAGAGGTGTAGAGGTGTGACTGTTCTGAAGATTATATGCACACTTTTTATATATATATATATATATATATATATATATATATATATATACACACACACACACACACACACACACATATATATATATATGAAATGTGACCAGTTTAAATGTAGTTCGTATTTTATTGAGGGACCTTTTTTTCTTTTAAACTGTGATTCTCCCCCACCCCACCCCCGCCTTCTGATAGGAGTGATATTGACTTTGGGGAGACAAGTTCTTTGTTAGGTCAACAAGCAGGGGAGGATAGGAAAGAGAACTTGGTGGCCAGCTGTGTTCAGTTATTCCGTGCCATGCTGGTTCTCCTTGCCAAATGAGGGTGCAGTGACTTGCTTCAGCACCTTGGTCTGCTACTGTTTCATTCTGTTTCTGTTTCCGTCAGTCGTCCTTGGAAGCTCACGGTCAGCTCAGCTCACTGCCATGTACGGCGCAGGGCGGCAAGCCCCTGTCGACATGGCAGCTCACGGTCACTGCGTGGGTCTCCCCACGCGTGCAGCATTGAAGCAGCTTTCCCCGTCTGAGCTTGTACTTCTGTTTCAACACGTGGCTTTCCTGGTTCAGGCCTGAGGGCCCCTTAAAAACAAAATGTGTTTTTGCGTGGGGTTTCCATTCTGCCTGGGTGACCCTGGGCAGGACACATCCCTCTCTGGGTCCTCGTGTTCTGAGCACTCCCTTAATTCAGTATTCCGTGATTCTGACTGAACAAGTTCGTGTCACCCGAGGCTACTTGTGGGTATCGAGTCGTGTCCTGGGCACATAAACAGCAAGAGCTTTCAGGCTGTTTCTAAATGCTTGTCTTTGAGATGAATCAGTATCTCACCAACAAATCTTAAACAGTGGAGGTCATTAGTAACAGATCTAGTTTTCACATTGAAGAATGGACTTGGTTCCTAAAACCAGAGACAGAAGGAATTGTCTCTGTCACCTTATTGTGGGCCTACAGTGGGCGCCTTGGTGGCTGGGGCCCAGCAGCCCTCAAATAGGGACATCTTTGGGATCAGCCTGCCTGGCACAATCCTTTGTGGAAGGCAGTGGTCGCTGAGGGGGCCTCTGGGGTCCTGTGAGACTAAAGCTGGATGCTCACAAGAGCTCTTCGTAAGAAGCCCTGAAGGTCAGCTTCAGTTTTATCTTCTATTTTCCCCACGTGCTTTCTGGTCAAGGAAGAGGAATTTCCTAGCCTAGTAGCCAGGCAAGCAAAGCCACATTTTGTCTCTGTCTACACACAGTGTTTTTCTTTCTCCCATTTATTGAGATATTTCACCATATCAACAAGATCGCTAGAGACTATTTTAACATACCCCTGTGCAGGTCTTCATGAGTGGCATAACTTGCTTCAGATCCACTTGTTTGTGTGTGAGAAATAAAATGTGACAGAAACTGTGTGCTCTCCCTTGTTGTGACTTCCGTGTTTCCCTTCCACGCGTGGTTTGATGTTTCCTACTTGTTATCGCATCATAAATATCCTGCAGTCCTGGTTTAGAGACTTTTGTTTTCTGCTCTGAATCTTAACTTTCTCACAGCGGCCCTCCAAGGCGCCTCAGGTGGGAGTCCCGAGCACCTTATAGCCAAGGACGTAGAGGCCCAGAGCAGCGGGAGCCTTCCCCAGGGTCACGTGGCAGAAGCAAGCCTCACTCCATCTTGCACTCTGCTCACCGGGACAGGGACCATCCCTAGCCCCACTTGCTTTTGTGAAAGTGGTGGTAAGTGTGCCAGGAATTTAGCATCCGGTGGACCTGTGCCCCAGGTTGGAGCTTAGGGAGGGAGCTGATAAGCAAGGTTGTCATGGAAACCAGGGAGCATCTACAGAGGGCTGGGCCTGAGCATCCTCCCTGGGGACTGTTCAGGGGACACCCAAGTCTTTTCCCCTTACGAGCACTTGCCACCCCCTTAACTGCCCTCAGCATTGAGAAAGTCACATGTATGTTTTGCTTCTAAGAGTGAAACCCCTTAAGGCACACTGGGTCTTGTTTGTGTTTATTATTTTTTGCCTATTTCATATTCTGAGCATATTAGTAGCTACAGTATAATTATATTTAAAACGTATTTACTCTTAGTCTTTTCTATATTCTGTACTTCTAGTTCGATAATGTATATCTGAAGTTAGTATCTCTTTCACTTTTAGAAGGGGTGAAATGTAGTATTTCATCATACACAGGTGGACTTTGGAGCCATTTTCATGGTATTTATTTATTTTTCCCCACTGGGCTTCTTCTCCTGTAACTTGACATATTTTTGGAATCTTCCTGCATACCGTATTTTTAAGGAGATTAAACGGACCCTGATTTGAGTAAGCTAGTTGCTGAGTTGGCTAGAGGCTGATATGAATGGATCCTTGAGTTCAGATCTTCCAAGTGTCCGTGAGTCCCCAGCCAGCCCAGAGTCACCCCTGATGTTGATGGGAGAGGGTGGGGTGGGGGGCGGGGGTGTGAATGACTCAGGGGGTGTGAATGAGCGTCACTGCTCAGAGAACTCAGCAATGGCCTTGCTCTGTAAGGAGCTTGCCCAGGTCAATTTCTAAGCAAGTAGCTTTTCATTACTCTACCAGATGTGGTCTATCATTGCCAGAACTTCTTCCTGTGTCCGAAGTGTCTTTGGCACCGTCGCGATCTTTCAGACTAACTCTGTGCTCACCTTCCTTTCCTGTTGTGGTGATGTGCTGAGTAGTAGGTAGAGTGGGGAGGGGGTTGGTTTCACTTGGACCCACCAAAGTCAGGGAGGGGAGGAAGAGCTAAGAGGAGGATGTCCAGGTGGCTATGTAGGCATCACAGGATGGTGAACCGTTTGCAGACTCACTGTGCCTGTCTGCGGCAGGGGCCCCGAAGGAGCAGCTGGAGCAAACCATCTGCTTCCCGCAGACGGGCTAACCCTTGGGCAGAGTTTCATTATTCTGTCCTTGTCGTGGTCAAAATGAACTTCTCTTTCCCTCGATTGCTGTCCACACAGTTGCCCAGTTTCTAGTTTTTGAAAACATTTGCCACTCCCACTACCTGACTTGGTTTCCCTTGTTGGGTGAGGATCTGAAGACCTGACCTGCAGAGGGTGCTGCCCTTTGGACCAAGTGATGATGAGTGAAAGGTCTCTTCTAGGCCCCCCTCCTCTTAGTCCCAGACTCTGCTCACCCACATCCTTGCAGAAGGCGGCCCTCTTCTCAGTAATGAACGGAGTCCCAGCTGCTGACTGCTTGTACCACTGGACGATGGCCCTGTCTTTCTGTTCCTCCTGGCTCTGCCCTGCCACCCTCCCCTTTTCAGGCTGACCAGCAGTGACCTTACTTACCTGGGCTCTCAGATGGGTAGAGGCTATTCTTCCCTGGGGTGTCTCCTGACTGAGTGAGATTTTCGCTGGTTTGTATGTAGACTGTGTTTTCAAGGGCAAAGAGATCATGGCTATGAGGACCCTTTGGGAGGTATACTTTGGATGCTGAAATGTTAGGGTTTGTAGAACATATGGGTGATTTATGAGACTGGGGGCAGAATAGGTGACATCTAGGACCTTATGGCCAGTGGGTTTCAAATCTGTTGGCCATTTGAAGACCCTGTCCCATTCCCTCCCTCTCCACCAAATGCCTTTCTGCTGAAGCTTTTTATTCTTGAGCCAGTAAGATGCCAGCAGTGTTGTTTGTTAATAATAATTGCAATAATAGTAATAGTGCTTAATATGTGCCAGGTATAGTGCTAAGGGCTTACGTACATTATCCCTTTTAATCCAGAAAACAACCTTTAATTAGGTATTATCCCCATTTTATAGGTAAGGAAACCGAGGCACCATGACAGGCTGATCTCAGTGGCTGAGGAGATAGACTTCTGGCTCCAATAGCCCTAGGTCTGGGCAGGTTACTGGGTGTAACTCCAACTGGTGGGGTCTGAGAGTTGCACCTCCCTCGTGGGAATGTTGTGAGGATTTTTAGGAGATAACGCATGTAAGCATTTAGCATAGTGTCTGGCACGTAGTAAGCCCTCAATAAATGGTAGTTATTTTTGTTGAACTCGGCGAGTAATTTGAACCCAGGTTGGTGTAATGCCAGAGACTGGGTTTTTAGTCACTGCACTGTCTCCTGCCCAGCACGTATCCTGGGTGTTCACAGTCTAAAAGATTTTGAGAGAAGTTATCCAACCTTAACACCCACCTCCAGCGTCTGGGTGCATCACACTTCTCTTTCCTTTCATCAGGCTGGCCTTCTAAATGGCCATGAGGATGGTCAGAAATTCTCTACTCTTAGTTGGAATGGTTTCCTTGAGGTCTTGCCCACTTCCTGTTGCCCCTGGGGTAGGCTTTCCGTGGAGAAGGAGCCCCTTACTTCCTGCCTGTTGGTGCCTCTGCTCCATGAGAGGGGAGGGCTTGTGAGTCATCCTGGACCCTGTTTTCTTCTGCCCAAGGACTGTGCCCTTTGCACACAGCTCAGGGGCCTGCAGCTGTTCCCTGTGAGGGGGGACCTCTCGGTGGGGGGAAAGAGAAGCCTTCTGTGTGGCAGATTATAGTAGTGACAGAAAGCCTAAAAGCTCTGCCCACACTCACAACATCACCAGTCAGGGGCCTTGTGTTTCGAGCTTCCTTACAAGTACTAATGGGCTAGAAGCAGGTAATCTCTTGAGGATAGGTGGTGTGGGGTGTTTCTCTTGGAGTCTGAGTTAGCTAGAATTGAGGTTAGTTTAAAGGATCACATGGGTGTGTGATGAATGAAGGGAAATAGACACTGGATTGTGCGAAAAATCTTTTCACTTGGTTTTCTGAATAGAGATGGGGACTTGGGGAGGGCATGGGTGTGAGGTGGAGGCTTCTTTGCTTGGGAGGAATCTTGTTGACAGAGAATCCACGAAATTCTCAAACCAATGGACTAGTGATAACAGAACTACCGATTGAACATGGACTGTTTCCTGGGTGTTGGTGGGGAATGAAGACCAGACTCAAAGGCCCATTGTATTTAAGGAATGGTTTCTCTCCTTCAGTTGAATAATGAAGTACTGGCTATGACAGGAATCAGGAGAAGGTTATGGAAGAGTTCAGTAAGCAGCTGCTGCGACAGGCTGATCCTGGCTTGCCCTCATGCCCTTCTGGACCAGCGTTTGCCAGGCATGGCACTTCTTCCCTTACTGTTGCATCTGATGGACGCAGGCTGCTTTCTGTCTGTAGAGAAGTTGTCCTCTCAACTGGGGATGAGGACCCAGTTGGGCTGTCGATGGCCCCGTGTTGGTCTCCCAGGCATTAGGCAGGGCCTGGCTCCTTGCAGCCTTTTCCTGTATGTAGTGCTCTAGGGGTTTAGCTGGGTTCGGCCACCTGTGATTCTGTTCCAAGTGAAATTGTGTCTCTGATCTCATCCCCATTGCTGTTTTTGTCCTCGGCTCCTGGAACACGTCTGCTTCTCACCTTCATTCGGTTCCTGGACTGGGCTTGCTGCCTTGGTGCCTGGAAATGCCAGAATAGGAAGGGAGTTAATATTTTCTAGTGGGCAGAATGTGTATACATGTTTTTCTGAGAGTGTCCTTGGCGTGCTGCTTCGTTTTCATACACAGAGCATTATGTTGCTACCTTATGTCCCGCTGGCTGGGTGTCTGGGACCTGGCTGGAAAGAGAAAGGGCTGAGCAGACATCACAGCCGATAAAACCAAAGGATTTGGAGCCAAGAGAACAAGTCAGGACAGGATGCAGAGATGGGGGATTTCCAGGCAGAAGACCACTGAGGAGCCACGGTGGCAAAGGAGAGGCCAGGAGTCCCGAAGCTGAGGACAGACGGACAGAGGCCAGCACTGTGTTTTATGGGTGTGGGGACCAGAAAGCCCATCCAGGAAGATTCAAAGCTCGTGGATTATGGATTATCTTCTGGAGCTGATGCTGATACCAAATTTTAATTTTTATTGATGTTTAATACTTTCCAAAAGAGGAAGGGAGAACCAAAGTGGGCGAGGTAAGAAGTCCGCCCTTGGAGCCCTGGGAGCTCTGTGTTGTTGGGTGAATTGGGCGCAGCTGTGGACCCGCTCAGGTCTGTGTGCTCCGAGGATCTGTTTAATGGGAAAGCCACCCCACACAGAAATGGCCTCCCCACCCACACTGGGGAGTGTGAGGCAGTCACCTAGGGCCCATCACGGCCTGTGTCTGCCACCCAGAGCTTAGCCTGGATGTACCCTGCCCCCTCAAGGTCAGTTTCTCTGCCCCTCCTCTGGGGGGTGCGATTCAGTGGTCCCGCACGGATAAGCCGGGTACTGACATTCGGTTTCTGGCCCTCAGATGCGGGGGACCTTGGAGCCGTTCTTGGGGGTGTGTGGAGCCCACCGGACAGCCCCTAAGGCCTCCACAGTTAGGGTGTGTGGGTGTGTGGGTGTGTGTGTGTGTGTGCTGTGCCCTTTAGCTGACGTGGGGGTTCACAGAGTCCGCGTGTATTCGCCACAGCTGACCTTTGTGTGCTGTCTGATCTGTGTTGAACAATACATGTAGATGCTTTTTCAGCGCAATTCCAGAACATCCTATATTGTACATTGGGAAATATTTACCTTATTTATATACCTGAATGTTCCTGTTACACAAATAAACATCAATTAAATTCTGTGTTGCTCGTGGTTTCTGCTGGGGGAGGAGTGCCTTTTGAAGGCGCACACGGGCTTGGCTGGAGAAGAGGGTGGTTTGTGTGGAACCAGCATCCTTTCCCAGAATGCTGCCGACCTCTGCCTGCTTCTAGAGACACTCTGCCCTTGGCCTTCACAACCTCCTCTCTTGGCTTTCCTTCTGTTTCCCTAACTCTTCCTCCTCCACCACTTTTCTGAGTATCTTCTTCCACCTGTCCGTCCCTCAGACCGTGACACTCTGCCCAAGGCTCTCTTCTCCCCAACACCGAACTCTGTCCTGTGTTCTGACCCACTCCCAGGGCTCCGATGACCACACTCACCTCCACGATTCCCAAGTGCACATCCCTAACCCGCATAGGCTGTGAGGTCTCTTCATATGGACTTTGCACGACCAAACCCAGACCCTGGCCCTTGACCCACACGTGGCCCAGTCCAGTGTTGTGTCCCACAGAGTTGTGTTCCACGGCTGGTACCTGGGAGCCATTTTGTCAGTAAGCACGGCTGCCCGTCCTACCTTCATCCTGCCTGCCTGCCGGGTCTCCACAGCCTGGCTACCTCCGCCATCCCAACCCTTCCTCTCCAGCTGGGGCAAGCTTTCTCTGCTGGAGCCCTCCTGCGGCCTGAGGGCCAAGTCCAGGCTTGTTTGTGAGTTCCCCAGTCTGTAACCTCTGACCCCACACCTGGGCCCTCTTCTCTTACAACCATGCTCCGTGCATGTCCCTGCTTTGTCCCAGCCACTCTCACCTCCCTGCCAGATTTCTCTTCTCCTCTCCCCTGCCAGATTTCTCTTCTCCTCTCCCCCTGGTTTCCCCCACCTGCCTAACTCCTACTCACCTTACTGTCCTACCCCAAGACTGCTTTCCCAGCAAGACTGTGGGCCTGGTGGAGGTGGTGGTGGAGGACACCCCGAATCTGCAGCCCCGGGACCCAGTGGGCCAGCCCCACCTGGGCTAGTACCTTGGGCCAGTGGGACCTCCAGTGTTTGCCTTTTGCAAGGGGCCTCTGCCTTTCTTGCCCACAGGGACCCTAAGTGGGGGGACTTGCGGGATGAACTGCTTC
Organism: Martes martes; assembly: GCF_963455335.1. NCBI lineage: Eukaryota > Metazoa > Chordata > Mammalia > Carnivora > Mustelidae > Martes > Martes martes. Next base: position 30,222,492 of record NC_137896.1, read on the forward strand.
CCAACAGTCAAGGTGCAAAAAATTCTGCATTTATTTCTCTCAATCCGACAAAATCTCACTCCAAACCTTGGGTTTCCAAGGTTAAGGAGAAACGGAGCATTGGTTGTTTGCCCTGGCTGCCTGCCCCTCTGTTATACTGGGAGCCATGGGCTCGTGTGGTGCTGTCCATGTGCTGAAGGCTCTTGTCATCCCGGCCTGTGGGGTCCATCTGCTCGCTCTGAGGAGGCCCCAGTCCCCCGTGGGCACCCGTGCAGTCGTCTGCTGCTAACGTCCTTCCACCTCAGAGCCCCCGTGCTCAGGTCTGGATGGTCTCCACGCACTCAGCACAAGCTCCTGGAGCGCCCGCTCTGTGCTTGGCCAGTCTGGACACTGGGGATGCAACAACCAAGTCCCTGTCCTCATGGAGTTCATTTCAGGAGAGCGTTGCAGACATGTGAAAAAGGCACTAGCTAGTTAGCTGGAGAAAATGTAGCCAGCAGAGGAGAACACAATGGCGTATGATTATTGTAAATAAGGTGATCAAGGAAGACCTTGCTACCAAGGTGACGTTTGGGCAACTGGGCACACTGAAGGGTATGGGGGCGGGGGGTGTTCGAGCAGATGCACGGCAAAATGTGACACGTCCTCAAGGAGCTGCAGTGGTGGATGGAGCAGGGTGAATGGGGAGCAGCAGGGGTTGGAAACGAGGCCCCAGAGATTGGGGGTTATTATGCAGGGCAAGACCACTGGCTTTTACTTTGTGCAAGATGAGAGCTGTTGGAGAGTTTGGAGCCAAGGAGTGATTTGATCTGATGTTTGTTCTCAAAGTCACTCGACTGCTGTGCTAAGAGCAGATTTCAGAGGGGTGAAAGGAGGAGGATTGGAGAGGGGGACACAGCAGCAGACGAGGCAGCAGAGGACAGTGGCTCGGTGTGGGTGATACAAGGAGAAATAGCAACATCATTTAGAATTTGCTGGAGGATTCTGCTTGGAATGGGAGAGGGGTGAAGGATGGCTGTGGCTCTATTGGTCTGGGCAACTGGAAGAATGGCGTCCCCATTGTCTGGGGCTAAAGAAGGCTGGGGGAGAACAGGTTTGGGGTGGGAGGTGGAGCAGAGGGAGATCAGGAGTTTGGTTTTGGACACAGTAAGTCTGATGTGCCCGTGAAATATCCACGTGGGGATATCCAAACCAGGGGAGTGGCCAATATATGGAGATTATTCTGGACCAGAAGACTAGATGAGACCATTGATGGGGAAGAGTTCAGGTCCAAAGCCAAGCCCTCTGTTCATTTTTCTGCACTTAGGGATCTGCTTCTTTTCAGCTAGGTCCCTTGCCTTCAATGAGACGGTCTCATTTCTCAGGGGTTCTCAGTCCAGCTTTTGGGCCAGGACAAAGGCCTGGATGGAGTTTGTCTTCGGGTGGCCCCACCCCCACCGGACAACAGAAGCGGCTGCCAACTTCCTCCTGGGTAGGGGACCAGAATTTTAGAGGCTTGGGTGCCTTTTCCTTGAGAAGGAGGGGAGCCATGACCTTTTTGGTCTTTTGGGGAAAGGTGGCAGAAGGAAACAAAGCAAGAATGACTTCTGTATTCGTATATTCAGAGGACAGGCCGTTGGGGTAGAAAGCCCCAGAGAATGGACTGATGGCCTGACTGTGACATCATCAAAAGCCATTTCCTCCCCATAAAAGACACGGCTAGTTCCAAAATTGGTCAAAGTCCTGGTAGCTGTCAAATGGAATAAAACAATGTTGCCATTCCCTTCATGCCTCTTCTCAATTTTAACAAGAAAGCTCAGTACATTTTCAGGGTCAAATGCACGTCCATCCGAGACTAGGTTCAGGGTCAATTCTGATTTCTATTTGAGGTGACTGAAGCTGCTATTCCTATAGCAAAAATGGGCCCCTCTGATCTTGATTTCTCTGAGATTTCTTGATTTCTCTGAGATTCGAAGAACCTTGGAGGTAGTACTTTCTAAGTCAGTGATTTTCAAGCTTGGCTGCACATTGGAATCACCCGAGGAACTGGAAAAAGAACGTCAGTGCCCAGGCAGCACCTCAGATCAATGACATCAGAATCTGGGTGTTTTAAAGAAATTCCCCGGGTGAATCCAATGTGCAGCCAAGGTTGAGAACCAGTGGTTGAAACTCCCTCCCGGGAGTCTATCCCTGTCAGATACCCCCTCTACCCCTGCAGGTGGTCAGCATCCTCTTGGGGAGCATCTCCAATGGAGAGCCGCAGGTGCCCGGAGGTGAGCCTTCTGGATTAATCGCTGGGACAGTGTTGCGCACCACAGCCACAGTGTAGAATGACGTGCCTCCCAGCCCCTCCACCCAGAGCTCATTCCGTCATCTCGCATCTCAGACTGGGTCTGCTTCTATTTTGCTTCACAGATACCCTCAGTGTTTGCTATGTGCCCCCAGGTAGCTCCTGTCCTTGCCACCAGCCTTGGCCTCCCAAGCTCCCCATTTTCTGTCCTTCCTTCTTCCTTATGAGATATGCCTCTGCCCCTTCCCTCTGCCAACCAGTGTCTGGACACACACAGGCTTATCCCTTTTGAGGGTCCCCTCTCGTTCCCTGCAGTTGTGAATACGTGTGTGCATTGGTGGGGCTGCACACGGGGTCCTGTGGGAACTGAAGACCCATAACTCAAGAGGTAGCTTCTGCTTCCTCTCATCTCAAGCTTGGTCCACGTACTCCGGACTGGCTGCAGTGCTTGTGATTATCATCATGAAGACGAGCCCTGAGGGTCATAGGTTTATGGTCTCCTGCAGACTCCATCAGTTCCCAGCTACTGTCTCAGGAGAGTTGTGGTTGGTGGCTTCCTGAAGGTACAATTATTGACATTTTTATTTGAGGTAATTTTTTAAAGGATTTTTTTTTTTAAATTTATTTGACAGAGATGGGGAGAGAGAGGGAGAGAGCAAACAAGCAGGGGGAATGGCAGGCAGGAGAGAAGCAGGCTCCCTGCTGAGCAAGGATCCCGATGTGGGGCTCGATCCCTGGACCCTGGGATCATGACCTGAGTGATCAGTGGCTTCACCAACTGAGCCTCCCAGGCGCCCTTGAAATAATTTCAGACATATAAAAAATAGTGTAAAGAATTCCCTCCAAACTTCACCCAAATTCCTCAAATGTGAACGTTTTACCAATTGAGTTATTCCCTCTCTCTCTCTCTACACACACACACACACACACACACACACACACACACACACACACACACACACACTTTTTCAAATTGTTTGAAATTATAGACATGAGGCCCCTTTACTGTAACTTTATTCAAGTTCCACCAATGATTGCAACTATATTCTTCATAACAAAACAATACATAGAGTTTGGACTGAGGCAATTCGTCATTGTCAGTGGCTCTGCCACTTTGAGAATGAGAAATACTTTCCCTGCCCTCCTCCCACCCTGTCCCCCAACGGCTGCCACCACTTCGGGGGTGGGATGGAATCACTCCAGGGGCCTAGGTGACACCGGGCCCAGCACAGCGGGGCAGTGCTGTCATGAGCCCAGCAGAGGGCAGCCGTGAGTCACAAGTGAGGCCCAGGGCTTTGGTGTGAGACGACTCTGGGTGGAAGCCTGGTCCAGCGGCCACCAGCTTTGTGTCTTGAAGGAAATACTCAACCACTCGGCTTCCTCCTCTTTCAGATGGAGATAGAGCAAATCTGCAAAGCACTTGTCCAGCATCTAGCACCTACTACACACCCACCAGAAACTTATTTGTGGTACTACCCCCTTGGTCTGAGAAGTGAATTTCTGGGGGATGCAGGGGAAGGGCTGGCACCCACGCTTCAGCGAAAGCAGGAGCAGAGCAAGACGCAGAGGCTGGTGCACCCACCAGGCAGGAGGCTCTCGGGAAGGAAGGCAGGGGGAACTGAAGTTATCAATAGCAGCTGAATTATTGACCTTGGGCATCCCAAGGTCAGTTAGATCCGAAATTCTCCCTGGGATTGCTGCCTGAGCTTGTCAGGGCATTGCACAGATTCCCACGTGGTGCTGCAACCCCCCAGCCCCCCTCCCCCAGCCCCGCCATGGAGGCTCTCACAAACCCACAAAGGAGGCGTGGCTGGCCTTTTCCTTTATGGCTGGGAGAATGACCCACCTTGTCTCCTGAATCCACCATTTCCTGGTGTGACCTGGGGGCTTGGGGCAAGTTCTTTAACCTTTCTGTGCTTGTTTCCTCGGCTGTGAAACAGGGGTAATGAGAGCCCCCACCCCACGGCATTGTTGTGAGGGTGATACGAGTTAGGACTTGGGAAGACCTTAGACTAGCTTCTGGCACATGGCACATTTTCGTAAGTATTAGCTCTTATCATTTCAGTGTTAACCTCCTCCCTTCTCTTCCTGATCTGTGTCCTTGGCCTTTGCATATCGCCCTGGAGATGGCCCCATGGGGGTGAAGGAGTTAGTGGGGAGGGCGGCCGTCCCTCGCTTGAACATTTCTGTTGTCCATGGTGGCTGCTCACACTGAATTCCCCGGAGCCACCAGTCAGCCGCGTGGGATTTTAAGCTGACCACGGGCTCCCTACCCGCCCATTAGCCATTGCTACAAACAGACCAGAGAGCAAGGGAGCTGTAAAAAACAATAGGGCCATATCAGTAAGAAGAGGTTGCCGAAGATGGGATGCTCCAAACATCAGTAAGAGTAATAAGTGCAGTTGATTGAAACCTATCAATTGTGTTTAAATACGTGAGTTCATGAGGATATTTACGCTCAATGGATCACCACCGAAGGATGCTAGAAAAGGAGATCTCTTTCTAGAATGTGTAAACAAAGGGACAGAATCAAGCACGGACCCTGCCTTGTCTAAATAACTGTACCCAGAGAATCAAATATCTGCTGTGAGAAGATGAACATACTAGCCACCTAGGTAGTGATTTTGAATTGGGTAAATAAAGTGAAAGAATTAAAAGCAAGGAAACAGACTGCACATCTATGATCACTTGGTGTATGACCAAGGTTAGTGCTGTGGGCAAAGGTTGGTCTTTCCCGTAATTGTGGACCGGGTGCCACTGTTTCCTGGTAAGAGGCTTGCCGCTTAGCATAGGACAGAGGTGGTCATGGGGAGGGGGAGAGAGCCAAGGGAGCGGGCATGTAACCGCACGAAGGATGTTTCAGAGGAGGAACACCTGGACATCTCCCGCTTTCCCTGTCCCCGTGCTGCAAATCAGAACTTCTCATGGTGAAGTGGCGCTTGTCTGGGAGCTGAGAGCACCTGCCTGGGCTGACTGCTTTGGTGCGTTTGTTTTTGCTATCTCTGTTTTGAAGCTTCTCTCTTTCTGGCATTGGGTGGGCGTCAGCATAATTAGGTTTGCAGAAATAACAGTGCTGCTTCTTCTGCCCACAGAGTGTGATTGATGTGACTGTCCTTTGCGTGTGTTCGGTTACTCTGTGAAAATGACACCCCGTCTCCACTGGAGCCTGCAGAACCGGAAGGGCTGAAGGGAGAATCCTCGTGGCCAGTCCTTTAAGCAGCTGCTTTAGGTTGGGCTTCTCCAGGAGTAGACCCAGAGGGAGGTTATTGGGAAGTACATTCAGGGCAAACCTGCAGTGATGTGGGAAGCAGACCAAGAAGGGAGTATTAACCAGCAGGTCCTGCCAGGGGGCAGCTGGCCGGGCTCGATTCCCCTGCAGGAACCCGTGAGGCTGGGAAGAGCACATTCTTTGGAGTTGGTACCACCAGGAGGCGCCGAAGTTCCTCCAACCTGCTTTGTCCCCTGTTGAGGCGAACTTCTGGGGGTGTCAAATCCTCCAGCACCCTGTACCCCCCCTCCCCCCCGTGCAGTGGGCTAAGAACTTTTCCACAGCCCAAGGCAGCCCCGCAGGTGATGGGTAGCAAGCGCTTGCATAGGAAGTCATGGCACGCTGGGAACGGTGAGTCAGAGGGTTTTTGTGGGGCCCTCGTGTACTCGGCCGCAACAGCTTTCAGGGAAGACCTGGGCTTCGGGACCTCAGGCCAGGACTGGGAGGGCAGGCAGACAGTCTTTCTAAGCATGACACAAAGGAGGCTGTTGGGGCCTGTGGCGGTTTCATGGTTTGAAATCCTCATGACCGATTGTGAATAATAGCTAAATAATGGACCATGACCGTTCCATCTCAAAACATCCCATGCATTTTTGATATTTCATCCAACTATTTTGTTCTTTAAAATAGTCAGCTTAGGGGCACCTGGGTGGCTCAGTGGGTTGGGGTCTGCCTTCGGCTCAGGTCGTGATCTCAGGGTCTTGGGATTGAGCCCCGAGTTGGGCTCTCTGCTCGGCGGGGAGCCTGCTTCCCCCTCTCTCTCTGCCTACTTGTGATCTCTCTCCCTCTCTGTCAAATAAATAAAATAAAATCTTAAAAAAATAATAAAAATAAAAAATAAATAAAATAGCCAGCTTGGATGTAGCCCACGCAACTTTTGGAGAAAGGATGGGCTGGGTGTGTCCGATCTTTTCCAGGAATTCATGCAGGCACTATTGAGATAATTAGCTGGCTTTAATTTATTGATACCTGACCCCTGGGGGCTCAGTCTACTGGATTCTGGAAGGCAGACAGCATGCTCCACAAGGATGCTGGCTGATGGGAGTCAAAAGGCAGAACAGCTACGCTCACTAGTCTCCAATGTCCAGCAAGGAGTTGTATCCAATCTGGATACATCTGGACACAAGGAATCTACAAGTCTGGAGGGTGTATCATTTTCTAATTGGTACAAAGTTAGCCTTTGAGTTAATGGGAGCACTAAATAGGAAAAGTGAGTTTAGAAAAGAATGGTTTATGGCCACAGTATGTCTTTAGGTCAGCCGTTGGGCATCATGAAGGCACTGTACTGGTTGGTGTTCAGTGCGGACAGGAAGATGAGTCCTAATTGTTCTGGGAGCTGCCATATTTATTCCCACCTCAGTCCAAACGACACTAACCCTTCTGAGGACATTTAACCATTAACTCGAGAAAGAGTGGAAAGGAGTGGAAAGTCACATCAGCTATCTTTAAGAACACCTTTTACTCCAAAACAATTGGGATAACAAATACCAGATAACCACGCATTCCCACTTCACACAAAAGGGCAGAGAGAAACACAGGAGCCTACCAGTGGGGGCCTGGGAGAGTCCACAGCCTTAACCAGCTTCAGGAGCGGTGTGGATGTCACAAGTCCATGCAGACTTCAGAGTCCCCTGCGACTAAAGACCCAGTGAGAAGAGTGAGTTAGTTGCCTTAAATAATGTAACAGGAAAGTTGCAGTCTGCACTCCCACTTTGGGCAACGTATGGAACGGACCTTCCATGGGGAAGATGGTGAAAGTTCAGAGAGGGTCTTTGCCATGAGGAAAGGAATGAGGAGGAAGGAGCGAGGAACTAGCTGAGTGATTGGACACCGCCCCTCACCTCTCCGAGCCCACACCTTACACAGGCAGTGTCTACGTCTGCCTCTCTTCTTGCCATGTAGGTTTTATGGCATGGGTATCCAGGGTGTCACTTCTGGTACAAATGACATTTTACTCACACTTTCTCTTGAAAACGATGTACTTTGCATCTGAACACTTCTTGCCCCTTGCTATCACTTTGTAATGAGCCACTCTCCTAACTGATCTCCTTTTCTCTATCCCTTTCTTCATTCTAGAAGCAACACAGCTGCCAGAGTGACTCAGCCCACTCAGATCCTATCCCTCCTCTCCCAGAACCCTACAGGAGATTTCCTCTCACTCAGCAAAAGCCAGAGTCCTTACAATGTCTGTACGATCTGGCTTCATTTCCTCCTCGTGTACTCTGTACCAATCACACTGGCCCCCTGGAATAGCACGTCCTACCTCAGGGCCTTTGCACTTGCTGTTCCCTCAGTTTGGACTGTCCTTACCCCAGATGTCCACACGGCTCCTTCAGATCTTTATGCCAATGTCTCCTCCATAGTGGGCTTTCTCAGCCCACCTGTCTAGCAGCACGCACACTTCCACCCCACACCACCCCCGTCCTCTTGCCTGATACTTCTTTTTCCAAAGTGCTCACTATGATCTAACATACTACATATTTTACTTATTTGCTTATTCTCTCTCCCTCTCAAGGGTGAGACTCCTGAGGGCAAAGATTTTGCCCACTTTGTTCACTGTTGCATCATAACCTCCTGGAACAGGGCTGGGCCATAGTCAGTGCCCTACAATACAGATTAGGTGTGAACCGTGGGAACCAAGCGCTGCTCATTCCATGAATTTATCAGCAACCATCCCAGCTGGCCCCTGGGATCACTTCCCTTCTGGATTCCCAGGTATGTGAAAGGTTAGATATTTTGGCCTCTCCTTCCTAATCCCCTGTTTCTGTCTAGCTGTATGGACAAGAGATGACATGAAGTCCTGTGGTCTACAGTTTCCTATAAAACAATGGGTTTGAACTGGATGTTCCTGGGGCTCCTAACTTCTAAATTTAGTCTCCTAAGCTTTAGACTTTTTTTTTTCTTTCATTTCTACCTTCATGTGGACAACCTTCAACAAAACTGAACTATGAGGGTAATTCCTGATTCCTTCTGGGGGAGTCTCAGTCTTGACTGCCTACTGTAGACCCCCGCCAGTGACCAGCCCAGGTCTTGGCTCTCACCAGTCCAGGACACACTGACTGCAGTCCATTGTAAGCCCCTGCACCTTTCTGCATAAGACTTTTCTCTCCACAGGGAGGAGGTGGAAAGTTCGGGGGAGTAGGCATCCTTCAGCTGCTGGTGTATGAGTTGGCAGATAAACGATCCAGTCCCTTTGCCCTGCTGGTGGGCTAACTCTGAGGCGTGTCTTATGCTCTGTCCTGGAGCTGCCCGAAGACAGCCCCAATTTCCCAGGGGGGCGTTCTGCTTGTTGCCACTTCCTGCCATCTCTCTATCTCTCACCCTACTCCCCTTACCACTGTTTCAGTGTTTCAGGGGATCACCTCCCTAATCATCTACTAGCACTCAAATCCTGTTTCAGGTCAGTTTCTGGGGAACCCCCTAAGACACTGTTCCCTAACTTCTGCTGTCTCTCAGTGTGCCTGCCTCCATGGGTCCTCCTTTCTCTGGGATTGGGGGCAGTACTGGCCTCATCATCCCTTCTTTCTTTTTCTTTTTTTTTTTTAAGATTTTATTTATTTATTTGACAGAGAGAGAGAGAGCACAAGTAGGCAGAGAGAGAGGGGGAAGCAGGCTCCCCGCTGAGCAGAGAGCCCGATGTGGGGCTCGATCCCAGGACCCTGGGATCATGACCTGAGCCAAAGGCAGAGGCTTAACCCACTGAGCCACCCAGGTGCCCCCTCATCATCCTTTCTATGGTCCCTTTCTTCCACCATATTGCTAGGACACCTTTGGTCTCAATTCCCCTTCCCCTTTCTCTACACTAACTCCAGGCCTCAGCAAGCAAATCCCAAATCATTATGCAGAGTGATTTAACTGTTCTTTATCTCACCTAGGCAATGCCCACAGGGATCTTTACTTCCCTACCAACCCTACCTATCAAGATGCTTGGCTAAGCGAAACAGTAAGTCTCACCCTGCACATTTTGCTTACTTCTCTGAGTGTTAGCTGCTGCTCACGCTGCAAACAGTTTAAAAACTGTATTTTCCTCATCGCATCTGGCACCATGAGGATGAGTTAGCTCAAGGTCCACCAAGGAGCCTTAAAGCCACAGCTGGAAAGTTCTTTTGGTTCGCAGTGTTCAGGGTAAGACGTTCTCTCTGTTACTCACAGGAATGACAAGCAGAGATACAAATTGTACAAGAAGATAATGTTCCTTCTTCCTGGAATCTCTCTAAAAGAGGAACGATGAGGACTCTGGGTATTATTATTTGAAATATTAGCATATAGCCTCAAATTGCCAATCAGCCTCAAGCACACACTTGAGCCTATAATTTTTCCTGAATGTCTAGCATACAGACATTAGCCTCCACGTCCTTCACTAGACTAGCAGCATGGACACAGTGGAAATAGTGAATTGCCTGCCTGGAGGCCAGGTGGATTGGAAAATAAATAATGCATTCCATAACCCCATGCGACATCATGCTCCGTGGAGCCTTAGAGATGTAATGCGCTACTGTCGCTCTGTGCTCCCCCAAGCACTTCTAATTAACTCAAGGACCGCGGGCTCCTGTGCGGGATTGCGGGAGAAGGAGGCGTCAGGGAAAGAACACAGATCAGAGAGGTTTTTACTGATCCTCATCTCCATTTGCCCACCCCAGATCTCTTTGCCTCAATGATAAGGGGCAAAACAAAACAAAACAACTTCCCAAACTCAACGAATTGCAAATCTGTCCGTTTAAACACCCAAGCCCAAGATCCAGCTAGATGATCAAGGTGTGACCAGATGCCATAGCCCTTACAGTCACGTTTTGAAGAATATTGGTATACGGGGATAAATGTTCACAACAGATTGCAGGGTGCAAGGCAGAATGTACAGAAAGTCTTCATTTTGATAAATTATATAGACAAATAAAAATCATAGAGACACTGGTAAATTACTCCCATACTTATGATACATGCTTGAATTATGCCTGTAAGTTACTTACACATGTCAATTACATATACAAAAACGTGAGGAGAGTGGATACGACCGTATTCATAATGGGTACATTGGAAGGAGGAGTGATTTGGAATTTGGGGGAAGATACTACTGGTGCGTTTTCACAGGGTTTTAAATTGACCATATTCTTTTTGTAAATAGAAAAACGCATCAGCAAAAAGAATATTGTCTTTGCTCCTGTTGATGCAGATAGTTTGAGCAAAACTACTCCTTCTTTCAGTGGCTTCTCTTCCAACCCCAGCTGTGGCTCCATCATTCATACTAAAACAGTTTACCTAGGCTGGGGTGCTGGTCAAGGTCAGCATACCTGAGAGCAGGCTCCTCACCTATGGGGCCTCTATCCCCATGAAGAAATAGCTGTGTGCCCTCTAAGTCTTGTCAGAACACACCACTGGCCGTGGTTATATGTTCTTCATTGTCCTCCATATCAGCTTAGACAGCAGGGAAATTGCTTTTAGTGCAGGGATTACCCCAGCTAACGACAGCATTGCCCCGTCTGCTACAGAGATGGACCTACCTACTGCTTCAACAAGGGCTCAGCGTGTTTTCATAATGACCCTGTTACACTGAGATATAACTTGCCTTGGCACCAGAAAAATCTGGCTTTAACTCTTAAGTCAGAGTTTCAACCCTATGTGCTGTGTGACTTAGGGCAAGTTACTTAACTTCTCTGAGCTTCCCTTTACCCATCTGTAAAACAGGATCCATGAGAGGGTTATTGTGAGGATTAAGAACGTTCATCACCCAGTGCTAGTGCTGGTGGCCTAGTCAACACGTGATGGTCATTATTATGGTCTATTTTGTCACTTTCTAGCTTTTGACCTTAGGTTAGAACTCTTTCTGAAACTCGAGTTTTGCATTTATAAAGTAAAAACAGAAACAACAAAAACCAAACTTGCCCAGCTAACCCCCAAGGGATTGGGGTGAGGATTAAGTAAGGTGAAAATGAGAAATGGTTCTTAACCAAAACCAATGGGAAGAACTCAGTAGTCTCTCGTGGAGAGGAACCAGAGAGAAAGATTAACGAGTCACTCTCACTGCAGAACTGATTGCAATTTAGCTCTACTTCTTCCTATCCTTGTATCTACCTTAGCACTGAGACTTTGTAGCTCCTCCCAACAAGAGACGGAGTTCAGGGTGCCTGGGTGGCTCAGTTGGTTGGGCGATTGCCTTCAGCTCGGGTCATGATCCGGGAGTCCCAGGATTGAATCCCACATCAGGCTCCCTGTCTGGCAGGGAGTCTGCTTCTCTCGCTGACCTCTCTCCTCTCATGTTCTCCCTCTCTCTCTAATATATAAATAAGAAAAATATTTAAAAAAAGAGAGAGAGAGAGAGAGACGGAGTTCATATCTTACTCCTGGAAATGGGGCTGGGACATGTGACTTGCTTTGCATCGCAAACGGAAGCATCAAAAGCCCTTGCCCGTGGAGCTTTCCCTTTCCCGGGGCTCTTGGGAACCCTAGTTCCACTGCTATGCAAATGAACCCACTACCAGATGAGCAACACATGCTCTGATGAACAGACCTTTATCGCCCCTGCGGACAGTCAGACACCCTGCGAACGTGGGAGTGAGCTCATCCGCCGAGAGCTGATGGCAGTGCACAAGGGAACCCGCCAACACCTTGGTGAGCAGCCATCCCTCTGGCCCAGCCCATCTATGGCGAAAGGCATTTCTCCCTGTCTGCAAGGGAAATGACTCTCTGAATTAATGCCCTTGTTAGTTACGAAGCTACAGTTTCAAACTTTATCCTTGTTCCATGTGTGTTTGAAAGCAAATGGTACAATTCCAGGCTCAGCCAAGGCACGTGCTGAGTGTTTGTAGACCGACTGACAGTGGCAGAAATGGTGATGTAGGTGAAGGCAGGATACAAGGCTGGAGCAGGGGGTTCTGGTGAACAGTAGTTAGAGCAGGGTTTCTCAAACTTACTGCTGTTGATATTTTGGTCCAGATAGTTCTTCGGGGTGTGTGTGTGTGTGTGTGTGTGTGTTGGGGGGAGGGACTGTCCTGTGTATGGTAGGAGCACCCCTGGCCTTTATCCACTAGATACGAGTAGTGACCCCCCTGTTTCCCACAGTGTGACAGCGAGTGATGCCTCCACACATTGTCAGATGTCCCCTGGGGAGCAAAACCACCACCCCCCCCATCCTCACAGAGTCCAGGGAGAAGATTTTGATCAGCTGTTGGGGTTACATCTAGGGTGTGGTGAGCAGCTGCCCGAGATCGAGGGCTTCATCCATGGAGCCGTGAACAGCACGGAGCAGTCAGGAGGGCTGGCTGCGGCTTCTGGGGCTGAATGCCAGAGTTCCTGAGCCACAGGCCCTAACGGAGCTCCGAAGCTCAGGTCCAGGGTCAAGTGAGAAGTGAATGATCTAGTTTGTGCCCCTGCCTCCTCACTCTTCGCTGGTATCTCACCGGTCAGTGCACAGAGGAAATAAAGACCGAAGAAACTCTAGGGAACCAATATTGTTGTTCACCGTAAGGGTGTGGGGAAGGGAGAGGAAATGAACCCAAATGGCCTTTGTGGGAATTCGGTTTCCTGGGCCTTCACCCCCATATGGAAAAGGTCATTAAGAAGTAGCTTTAGGGGCACCTGGGTGGCTCAGTCAGTTAAGCATCTGACTCTTGGTTTTGGCTCAGGTTGTGATCTTCAAGTTGTGGGATTGAGTCCCACATTGGGCTCCACATGCGGTGCAGAGTCTGCTTGAAATTCTCTCCCCCTCCCCCACTCCATGCTCCCTCTGTCTCCCTCTCTCTCTAAAATAAATAAATCTTAAAAAAAAAAAAGTAGCTTTATTTCCAAATAGCGTCATACACCCAAACTGACAGCAGTCCTTACCAAAAAGCAACTGATTGGCGATTGTTTAGGAGAAGATGGTGAAGTCAGAGCATTAAATGTTTCTCCCCATATAACGCAGCAGAGATCAATAGCTATTTGAGTACTTCTCCCTCATAATCCAACCATCCACAAGCCTCTGGGTAAGATGGTGCTGTTACAAAGCCTTGGTCCACCGATGACGTTTTAATGTCCCCTGACACCATTACAGAGCGAAGATGTTCTATAAACAGAAGGCAGCAAGCATGCCTGGGCTAATAGCTTTTCTCTCCCACTGTTATTCAAACCACCCTAATGCAGAAGCTCTCACATTTATAATTCTCAGCAAAACAAAGCCTGCTTCCCGGCGGTATCAACCGCCGGTACGGGTGTGGGAAAGAAAATACATCAAGGAGATGCCTGAATGTCCATGTTTCCACAAAGGTAGAGTGTTAGATGGATTTGTTTTTACTGGCAGTCACTGGGCACTGGGGATAACGATGCACTATGGTCAGGGGTTTTCTAACAGGACTGGAAGGTGAGATTTCCAGGTGAACCAAACATCCCGGCCTTTTGGAGAGCTAATGAGTCTCAGTGACTTTTTGCCATATTAGACTACTAGTTTGCCATGACAAAGTACCACAGACTTGGTGCCTTTAGCACCAGAAATTTATTTATTTTTCACAGTTCTGGAGGCTAGAAGTCCAAGATCAAAGTGTCGTCCGAGTTTCTTCTGAGGCCTGTCCCCGGTTTGCAGATGGCGGGCTTCTCCCTGTGTCTTCACAGGGCCTTCCTTCTGTGTGCGTCTGTGTCCGGATTTCCTCTTATAAGGATGCCAGTCTTAATGGACTAAGGCCCACCCAGGAACCTCATTTGACCTTAATTACCTTTTTAAAAGAAGATTTATCTATTTATTTGAGAGAGAGAGAGAGAGAAAGAGAGAGAGCATGTACAAGCAGGAGGAGCAGGGAGAGGGAATCTCAAGCAGACCCCACTGAGCTTGGAGGCCGACGTGGGGCTTGATCTCATGACTCTGAGATCTTGACCTGAGCCGAAACCAAGAGTCGGATGCCTAACTGTCTGTGCCACCCAGGCACCCCTTAATTACCTTTTGAAAGACCTTATCTCCAAATACAGTTACATTCTGGATCCTAGGACCTACATGCTGGATCCTAGGACCTCAACATACGAATTTGGTGGTGGTGATGATGGGAACAGTTCAGCCCCAACAGTGACTATAGCCAGACACATATCCTGTCTCTTCCCAATCCACATATCACCAAGTGCACAGAAATGCCAGGCCCCTTCACCAGCCGGTGTACCCATCTCTTCACTATGACTGTTGGCAGCTAGTGGCTCACAGTTGCCTCTCTCTGTGCAGAATTTTCCTTGTCCAGGAACTTAATCGGGAGAGGCTCTGTCCCCTCTCTGGCAGCCCACAGCTAATGATGACCGATTTGGGGGTACAAATCAGTATAGCAGGGTACTGTACAGGGTACAGCCCCCTTGCCTTAAGGTGGGACTGACCATGTGGTGCAGTTCACACTCTCGAGCTCCCTGTGGACCAGGCTGACACCACACTCCAGCTGAAGCCACAGCCCCGCTCAGCTCCTTTCCCTGCCCCCTCCTACTTCTCTCACCCCCTTCTCCAGAGAGTCCCCCTCTATAAATCATGCACCTGAATCCTGTCTCAGCCTCTGCTTTTTTTTTTTTTAAGCTTTAATTTATTTGTTTGAGACAAAGAGAGGGAGATTATGAGCAGAAGAAGGGGCAAAGGGAGAGGGAGTAGCAGAATCCCCGCTGAACAGGCAGCCCGATGAGAGGCCTAATGCGGGGCTTGATCTCAGGACCCTGAAATCAAGACCTGAGCTGAAGGCAGATGCTTAACCAGCTGAGCCACCCAGGCACCCCACCAGCCTCTGCTTTCAAGGGACTAACTTTGAGACTGAATTTCAAAGAAAGCACTCAAATGCATTTAACAGGAACACTCTTCAGAGGATAATGTAGTTGTTCTTGGATGGCTCAGAAGAGACTCCCTGACCGTGCAGTGTCACAGGACTCTTACTATGATTGTCAGTCATGTATTTCTACAGATGGGAGGAAATAGCCCTGCACAGAGCACGCTTCTGGCTAGAGCATGCGAGGACACATTTTGATTTAACAACAGCCAGAACCCAGTCTGGCTAGATCCAAATAAAGCCAAATCTGATGGCAGAGCCAGAGATCAGAATATCTCTGGTTGACATCCTCTGTGCCAACGCCACAAAGCATAGTCACGGTGCTCTCTCCTATGTATCTTCTTGCTCCAACAACACTTCCCATTGTTCATCTCATTTCTAGATACACAGGATATTAGTGCGGGGAGAGTTGGTCATCATTCCTCTAACAACTATTTTGAGCTCTGTGATGGGCTGGATGGTGTCTCCTCCAACATACACTGAAGTCATAACCCCTGGAACCTCAGAAGATGGTCTTACTTGGAAATAGGGTCGTGGCAGATATAATTAGGATGAAGTAACACTAGAGTGGGGCGGGGGGAGAGCCTAATCCCAAATACCCTACTTTCTCATTGTTTTGTTTTTTAAAATCATGGGAAATGGGTTTCAGAATTTGACAAAATTTTATGAAATGTCGTGGCAAATAGCCACTTGTTATATTTTCTATTTAAGAGTTTAAAAATGGAAAGTTCCATGGCATTGTGTAAAATGTCTCATCCTACTAGAATAAAAGATGATTGAAAGAATATAAGAAAACAGTCTGGTAGCAAAATCAAAATGCAGTCCTTGGTCAGAAAATAAGTAGAGGACTCCTGGAGATTTGGAAAATGTTAAATGACACAGGTGGGAAGTTTGCAATGTGTTTGATGGAAGTCCAGAGATCTGTTGCTTATGTGTGTGTCCCAGGGTATTGTGCTTGTTAGATTCCATCAGTAATAAAGTGCAGAAGGTGTTTTTTAAATGAGGCATGAAAGGAAAGATAGAACTAGACGAATAGTCTCAGTGGTAATGACTTTTCAAATAAAGCCAACGTTTGATGAAAAGGAAAGCCACCAAAATGTACAGCCACCCAGGATCATCTATTTTGATTTGGAGAGGGGAACAGAAAGGATTTTGGTGTGAGGGTTTGGGGCATCCCATAAAAAAACCACATCCACCATTGTTTCGGAGACCACGTGTTGCAGCAGAGCGGGGGAAATCAGAAGGGCTCTGTGGACATCGCTTGCTGAATAAGGGTATATTTAAGAGAATGACCATGGAAAGCATTTGACAACATGAGAATTCATGAGTGATCCGGTGCAAGTTTGTTAAAGAGCTTCTCACTTGAAGATAAATTACACAGTTTTCCTTGAAAACAAGACAAGCGTTTCAAATTTGGGAGCCTATTCTGGGAAGACAAGTAACTATCAATTGAATTGACAAATGACATAGGAGGGCTCAGCCTGGAGGAAAGCCAAGAAACACTCATGGTTGGGTAAATCAGCAAGTCTCACTCATCTCACCGATGGGAGTCGGTTATAGTCAGAATTCACTGTAAAGAGATCAGGAATGTTCACTGAGCCACATGGAGGTGCAAACGTGTGCATTAAATCTCCCCAAGCTTCACAATGTCAGATGACAAAATCTGATCAGATAAGGATTCCAACAGACCTTCTGGAAGCCTGTGTCTTTGGCTCCAGACTTACCCAGTAAATTCTGCACTAGAGCCAGAAGCACCTCATCACTCTTGGAGTTTATGATATGAAGTATTATTATAGGTCCTAGTACCCTCAGCCATGAACACAGCCTTCTGTGTCCCCTTCGGTTCCCCAGGCTAAAAGCCTTGTCCAGACACATTCCTGAGCTTAGTGCTGTCCAGCTGTCTTTGGATTAAGAGGGACCTGAGAGACCTATCAACCAAATGCAATATGTGGTCCTTGTGTGGATCTTGGCTAAGACGGACCAATGGCAAAAGACGATATGGAGGCAATTGGAGAAATCCGAATATAGATTGGGTACTAGGTGACATAGGATAATTATTTGTTCATTTTGTTGGGTATTGTAGTATAGGCTTATGTAGGAAAGCCCTTATTTTTAGAGATGTATATATGAGTATTATGAGGTAAAATGTCACAGTCTGTAATTTATTGTAAATACTTTGGCAAAAATTATGAAGCTAATCTGACAAAATGTTAACAATGGTCAAATTTAGGTAAGGTGTATATGGAAGATCATTACACTAGTTTTTCTATTTTTCCATATGTTTGAAAATGCTCATAATAAACATTTTTATAATAAGCAAAATTAATAAAAAACCATCTGTACCATCAAGTTGAAAACGATGGTTCAGCATTGAGAAAGAAAGCAAATATTTTTTGGGATAAAATATATGGGGAGGATGTTTTGAAAGTTTATATTTTATTGATAAAAGAAAAAAAGTGGATCATCGACCTTCTGCCTTACTTTAAAAAATTTTGGGAAACACAATAAACAACCCAAAAAGGAAATTAAGAAAGTAATTGCATTTATAATAGCAATAATAAGAAGAAAATACATAAGAATATACTTAACCAAGGAGGTGAAAGACTCCTATCCTGAAAACTACAAAACATTATTGAAAGAAATTAAAGGAGATAAATAAATGGAAAGAGATCTTATATCACAGATAGGAAGACTTAATATTATTAAGATATCAATTCTAGGGATGCCTGAGTGGTGCAGTTGGTTAAGCTTATGACCCTTGGTTTCTGCTCAGGTTGTGAGATCAAGCCCTGTGTTGGTCTCTGTGCCCAGCCAGAGACTGCTTGGGATTCTCTCTCCTCCTCTCTCTGCCCCCCACCCTCGTGTTCTCTCTCACTCTAAAAATAAATAAATAAATCTTTAAAAAAAGATATCTAGGGGCACCTGGGTGGCTCAGTGGGTTAAAGCCTCTGCCTTTGGCTCAGGTCATGATCCTGGGATCCTGGGATCAAGTCCCGCATAGGGCTCTCTGCTCAGCGGGGAGCCTGCCTTCCCCTTTCTCTCTGCCTGCTTCTCTGCCTACTTGTGATCGTCAAATAAATAAATATAATCTTCAAAAAAAAAGATATCTATTCTATCCAGAGCAATCTACCAATTCAGTGCACTCCCTATCAAAATACCAAAGACATTTTTCACAGAGATAGAAAAATACATTCTAAATTCATATAAAATCTCAAGGAAACCTGACTAACCCAAACAATTTTGAAAAGGATCAAAGTAGGAGTACCATGTTGAACAACAGTGGTGAGAGTGGGCATCCTTGTCATGTTTCTGATCTTAAGGGAAAGGCTCTCAGCTTTTCCCCATTGAGAATGATACTCACTGTGGGCTTTTCATAGATGGTTTTTATGAAATTGAGGAATGTTCCCTCTATCCCTACACTCTGAAGAGCTTTAATTAGGAAAGGATGTTGTATTTTGTCAAATGCTTTTTCTGCATCGATTGGGGACCATGTGATTCTTGTCTCTTATTTATGTGCTCTGTCACATTGATTGATTTGCAAATGTTGAACCATCCTTGCATCCCAGGAATAAATCTCACCTGGTTGTGATGGATAATCCTTTTAAGGTACTTTTGGATCTTATTAGCTAGAATCTTTTTGAGACTTTTGGCACCCATATTCATCAGGGATATTGGGCTCTAATTCTCCTTTTTGATGGGGTCCTTGTCTGGTGTTTGGATCAAGGTAATGCTGGCCTCATAGAATGAGTCTGGACGTTTTCTGTCTGTTTTCACTTTTTGAATGAGACTTCAGGAGAATAAATATTATTTCTTCTTTGAATTTTTGGCAGAATTCCCCAGGGAATCCATTAGGCTTTCATGATTAAAACTCTTCAGAGTGTAGAGATAGAGGGAACATTCCTCAATTTCATAAAAACCATCTATGAAAAGCCCACAGTGAATATCACTTTCAAAGGGGAAAAGCTGACAGCCTTCCCATTGAGATCAGAAACACGACAAGGATGCCCACTCTCACCACTGTTGTTCAACATAGTACTAGAAGTCCTAGCAACAGCAATCAGACAATGAAAAGAAATAAAATGTATTCAGATTGGCAAAGAAGAAGTCAAACTCTCTCTTCGCAGATGACATGACACTTTCTGTGGAAAACTCCACAAATTACTAGAACTCATACAACAATTCAATAATGTAGCAGGATACAAAAGCAATGTACAGAAATCAGTTGCTTACTTATACACTAACAATGTAACTATAGAAAGAGAAATTAGGGAATCAATTCCATTTATAATAGCACCAAAAACCTGAAGATACCTTGGAATAAACCTAACCAAAGAGGTAAAGGATATATACTCTAGAAACTACAGAAACTTATGAAGGAAATTGAAGAAGACACAAAAAGATGGGAAAACATTCCATCTTCATGGATAGGAAGAATAAACATTTTTAAAATATCTATGCTGCCCAGAGCAATCTTTACTTTAATGCCATCCTGATCAAAATACCACTGGCATTTTTTGAAGTGCTGGAACAAATAATCCTAAAATTTGTATGGAACCAGAAAAGACCCTGAATCACCAAGGTAATGTTGAAAAAAAAAAAAAAAACAAAGCTGGAGGCATCATGTCATCTGATTACAAGCTACACTGCAAAGCTGTGATCACCAAGACAGCATAGTACTGGCACAAAACCAGACACATATATCAATGGAATAGAATAGAGAGCCCAGATATGGGCTCTCAACTCTATGGTCAACTAATCTTTGACAAAGCAGGAAAAAAAAAATCCAATGGAAAAAAGACAGTCTCTTCAATAAATGGAGCTGGGCAAGTTGGACAGGTATATACAGAAGAACAAAACTCAACCATCCTCTTACAACATACACAAAGATAAACTCTAAATGGATGAAAGACCTCAGTGTGAGACAGGAGTCCATCAAAATCCTAGAGGAGACCATAGGCAGCAGCCTCTTTGACATTGGCCACAGCAATTTCTTTCAAAACACGTCTCCAAAGGCAAGGGAAACAAAAGTGAAAATGAATTTCTGGGACTTCACCAAGATAAAAAGCTTCTACACAGCAAAGGAAATCAGTCAATGAAACAGAGACAACCCATGGAATGAGAGAAGATATTTGCAAATGACACCACAGATGAAGGGCTGGTATCCAAGATTTATAAAGAACTTCTCAAACTCAACTCTCAAAAAACAAATAATCAAGTCAAAAAATGGGCAGAAGATATGAACAGACATTTCTCCAAAGAAGACATGCAAATGGCTAACAGACTCATGAAAAAATGTTCAACATCATTAGCCATCAGGGAAATTCAAATCAAAACCACATTGAGATACCACTGTATACCAGTTAGAATGGCAAAAATTGACAAGACAAGGAACAACAAATGTTGAAGAGGTTGTGGAGAAAGGGGAATCCTCTTACACTGTTGGTGGGAATGCAAATTGGTGCAGCCACTTTGGAAAACAGTGTGGAGATTCCTCAAAAAATTAAAAATAGAGCTACCCTATGACCCAGAAATTGCACTACTGGGTATTTACCCCAAAGATACAGATGTAGTGAAAAGAAGGGCCATATGTACCCCAATGTTCATAGCAGCAATGTCCACAATACCCAAACTGTGGAAAGAGCTGAGATGCCTTTCAACAGATGAATGGATAAAGAAGATGTGGTCCATATATACAAGGGAATATTATTCAGCCATCAGAAAGGGTGAATACCCAACATTTGGATCAATGTGGATGGAACTGGAGAAGTTTATGCTGAGTGAAATAAATCAAGCAGAGAAAGTCAATTATCATATGGTTTCACTCATTTGTGGAACATAAGGAATAACATGAAGGATATTAGAAGAAGGAAGGGGAAAATGAAGGAGCGGGGAAAGCAGAGGGGGAGACAAACCATTAGAGACTATGGGCTCTGGGAATCAAACTCTGGGTTTTGGGGGGAAGGATAAGTAAGCCAAGTGATGGGCATTAAGGAGAGCACGTATGCATGGAGCACTGGGTGTTATACGCAAACAATGAATCATGGAACACTACATCCAAAACTAATAATGTGTTGTATGGTGACTAACATAACATAATAAAAAAATTATAAAAATAAAGGAACAAAGCTGGGGGCTCACACTTCTTGATGTCAAAACATATTACACAGCCACAATAATCAAGAATATAGCATTGGCATAAACATAAATAGAACAATGGGACAGAATAGAAAGCCCAGAAATAACCCTTGTGTATATGGTCAAACGATGTTTGACAAAGATGCCAAGCCCACTCAATGGGGAAGGACAGTCCTCTCAACAAATGGCTATGGGAAAACTTGATATCCACATGCAAAAGAATGAAGTTGGACCTTTATCTTACACCATATTCAAAAATTAACTCAAAATTGACTAAAGATCTAAACTTAAGACTTAAAACTGTAAAACTCCTAGAAGAAAACTTAGGGGAAAAGCTCATGACATTGGCATTAATTGCTTGGATATGAAACCAAAAGCACAGACAACAAAAGCAAACAGACAAATGGGACTACATCAAACTTAAAAACTTGCACATCAAAGGACACAATCAACAGAGTGAAAAGGTGAGATACAGAATGGGAGGAAATACCTACAAATCATACATCTGACAAGGGGTTAATATCCAGAATATATAAAGACCTCTTCTAACTCAACAAAAAAATTCAACCCAATTTAAAAGTGAGCAAAGGACTTGAATAGATATTTCTCTAAAGATGATATCGAGATGGCCAATGGGCATTTTAAAAGATGCTCAACATCATGAATCATCAGAGAAATGTGAATCAAAACCATGATGAAGGGGCACTTGGGTGGCTCATTCCATTGAGCGTCTGACTCTTGGTTTCAGCTCAGGTCATGATCTCATGGGTTGGGGGATGGAGCCCCATGTTGGGCTCCACTCTCAGTGGGGAGTCTGCTTGAAGTTTCTCTCCCTCTGCCCCTCCCCCACTTGCATGCACATGCTCTCCCCCTCTCTCTCAAATAAATAAATACATAAATCTTTTTTAAAAAGCCCCATAATGAAATATCACCTAACAGTTATAGTGGCTACTATAAAAAAACAATGATAGAAAACAGTAAGTGTTAGGGAGGTTGTGGGGCAATTAGAACCCTAGCGCACAGTTGGGATTGTAAACTGGTACAATTGCTATGGAAAACAGTGTGGAGGTTCCTCAAAAAATTAAAAACTATCATATGCAGCAATCCCATTTCCTTTTTTTTTTTTAAGATTTTATTTATTTATTTGAGAGAGAATGAGAGAGAGAGAGAGCATGAGAAGAGGGAGGGTCAGAGGGAGAAGCAGACTCCCTGCTGAGCAGGGAGCCTGATGTGGGACTCAATCCCAGGACTCCAGGATCATGACCTGAGCTGAAGGCAGTCACTTAACCAACTGAGCCACCCAGGCGCCCAGCAATCCCATTTCTGAGTGTATATCCAAAAAATTGAAATCAGAATCTTGAAGAGGTGTTTGTACAATCATGTTCCAGCAGCACCATTCACAATAGCCAAGAGACAGAAGCAACCCAAGCACCTACTAACAGCTGAATGGATAAACAGAACGTGGGGATGCCTAGGTGGCTCAGTGGGTTAAGTGTCTGCCTTTGGCTCAGGTCATGATCCCAGGGTTCTGGGATTGAGACCCGAATCAGGCTCCTTGCTCAGCTAGAAGTCTGCTTCTCCTTCTGCCTACTGCTACCCCTGCTTGTGCTCTCTGTCTCTGACAAATAAATAAATAAAATCCTTTAAAAAAACAAAAGAAACAAAACACCCAAAAATGTGATACACACATGCAAAGAAAAACAGACACATTATTTGGCCTTAAAAAGGAAAGAAGTCCTATCACAAGCTACAACATGAATAAACCTTGAGGACTTTAGGTGAAACAAGCAAGTCATGGAAAGAGAAATATTCATGATTTCACTTACATGAGGCATCTCAAGGAGTCAAATTTAGAGACAAAGAGTAGAAAGGTGGTACCCAAGAGCAGAGGAGAAGGGGAAAGAGGAGTTAATGGCTAGAGAATTTCATATTTATGATATAAAAAAATTCTGGAGATCCATTTGCAACAGTGTGAATATACTTAATGCTACTGAACTGTACATTTAGAAATGGTTAAAATGGTAAATTTTGTTATGTGCTTTTTTACCACAATAAAAAGTGGGGGGGGGAACGTGGGAACAAAAGGGTTGAGCTTCCAAATGAAGTATTTCAGTAGGTTTTTGGCTTTTTTTTTTAAGATTTTATTTATTTATTTGTCAGAGAGAGAGAGAGAACACAAGCAGGGAGAGAGGCAGGCTGAGGGAGAAGCAGACTCCCCGCTGAGCAGGGAGCCTGATGAGGGACTCCATCCCCAAGACCCTGGGATCATGATCTGAGCCGAAGGCAGACGTTCAACCCACTGAGCCACCCAGGCAGCCCTTCAGTAGGTTTTGAACTGAAACACTTTGTTAATATATAAGAACACGGTACCCCCTCATTAGTCTGCAAGAACGTCAGGGAACAGAGTGATTTACTTGCCGTGTGTCAACAAGAGTCTTGCATAATTGATGGTGGAAGAGAGAAAAATGAGCATTGCAATTTTGCAGAGCACATCTGATGATGTCTTTACTACATTCACTTCTTGTGAGAAAACTTTTTTGGTTAGAACAGATGTCAAAAGCAAGTGTTGAAAGGAACAGACCTCCCTTCAAATTATAGTACACAAAATGTGAAGTCAATATTAAAAAAAATTAAGATGAATCGAATTGTGTTTAATTCAAAATACTAATAAACATATTTTCATGAGAACTATTGACCTACTAATACATTTTCAAAAATGTTTATTAAGTATTTACTTCCTGTTTAGTTCATTCTTTTAAAATTTCCTCTGGTTACAGCTCCAGTATTTTTACTGACGTATAATCACTTCGGGGTCATTGCTGGAAAGTTTATTCACACTCACAAACCCTGTCCAATCTCTTCTAGAAATTCTGAACCCAACATAAGAAGAGGCTGTGGTAGAAAAGGAGGGAGGGACGAGAGAGGAGAGGAGTCTGGGAGGAAAGAGAAAGACCTCTATTTTAATTTGATTTTCAAATTCTTTCACTTACCAAGAACAGCTCCACTGAGGAACTTTCTGTGATGAAGAGAATATTCTCTTATCTGTGCTGTCTGATCCCATAGCTACTGGTCACCTGGGGCGACTGAGCGCTTAAAATGTTGCTATTGTGACCGAGGAAATGAATTTTCAGTTTTGTTTAATTTGAATTAATTAAAATGTAAATGGGCACATGTGGCCAACGGCTACTGTGTGGGGCATGGCAGTGCTGGAAAGAACCCACAGCTGAACACACCTGAAGTGTTCACAGGTCAAAGGGAAACAAGAAATGCGTGAGCCTGGCCGTGGAGAGCTGCTCACGGGTCAGTCTGAAGGAGTGAGCTGCTGCGGGGACGTAGAGATGGGATGATCCGCACGATGTAGGTGGCTGAGTTATGCCAAGCTGCTGTTACATTTTCTAAATTAAGACTGAAAGATTTCTCATCTCTGTGCTGTTACAGAACAGAAACATAACTCAGGTGTCACAACTTACTGCCTCCAAAAGGCTTATGCAATATACTTTCTGTCAGTTTAATCATATTTCATAGTTTTAAATAATTTTTCCTTTGTGAAGTTGCAGGTAGGGGGATATGTACCCTCCCCCCTTGAAATCTCATACTCTGGGTTTATAATTTCATTGCTGCAAGTGGGGTAATTTCAGTCTTTCTCTCTTCAGGGTTATAGATGGCCTCCAGATTTCAAGTTCTCTCTTTGTCTTTGTGAAACCCCCTCTTCAAAGTATCTCCTTCCATTGCTGACATAAAATTTCTTTTATAGGTGCACCTGGGTGACTCAGTCGGTTAAGCCTCTGACTTCAGCTCAGGTCATGATCTCGGGGTTCTGGGATTCAGACCTATGTGGGGCTCCCTGCTCAGTGGGGACCCTGTCCCTCTGCCCCCCCTAACCTGCCCTTGGCTTGTGTTCTCTCTCTCTCTCTTTTTCGTTCTCAAATAAATATATAAAATCTAAAATTAAAAAAAAAATCCTTTAACAGCAAGCAAAGTCTTTTGTTTCCCAATTAGAGATAGAGGTTTATGATAGAGATACTACCTGACATCACACAAGAAAGATACATGTTAAGCAAATAATTCAATCAGTGAATTGAAGAGGCCATTGGTTTCTTCTCTATGAAGGAGAGGTAGATTAAAAAGGGGAACCAGTGGTTCCATTTTTTTAAAAAAATGTATATTGTGGGGATAAAGATGAACCATATTATCAGGCATCATCATCACTTGTCTTTGGCCAAAGGGGAAGAACAAACTAAAATCAGTGTTTGGGAGGCTTGAAGCTCTGGGCTGTGGAGTTTAGAACAATTCCAAGGGAACTTGTCTCTACAGAGACATTGTAAATTCTGGGAGGACAGGGACCAACTACAATAAATTACCCACCTGCATCCTGGTTGCTTCCAACATGGTGCCAAGCCCATCGAGTATAAGTGTCTGTTGGAAAAGTGAAAGGA
Organism: Martes martes; assembly: GCF_963455335.1. Classification (NCBI taxonomy): domain Eukaryota; kingdom Metazoa; phylum Chordata; class Mammalia; order Carnivora; family Mustelidae; genus Martes; species Martes martes. The sequence goes on from NC_137896.1 coordinate 30,248,331, forward strand.
TATAACTTTTTTTAAAAAAAGATTTTATTTATTTATTTGACAGAGAGACAGAGAGAGAGAGAGAGAGCACAAGTAAGCAGAGCAGCGGGCAGAGGGGAGAGAGAAGCAGACTCCCCACTGAGCAGAGAGCCCCATGCGGGGCTCGATCCCAAAGACCCTGGAATCATGACCTGAGCCGAAGGCAGCCGCTCAACCAACCCAGGCGCCCCATAACTTTTAAAAACCTATTTAAATCCTGGAGCAGTGCCCAGGCAGGGAGCACTTTCTTTCCCCCTTGAACAAGTGGATGAGAAAATGACCTAACTAAAAACCTCCTGGGAATGACATTCCCTCCCAGCCTCTGCTTCTCACTGATGAGAACTTAGACTGAAGAGCTCTTCTGAAAGTTCTTCAGCAGCAGCCAATTTACTAATGAAAATCAGTGTTAAGTCTACGAGCATTTTGGAAATTAAGACAAGGAGGCTTTCCATATAAACTCGGGTTTTTCATTTGTCAAAGCAAGATTTATTATGGGAAAGATGATACGATTTTATTGAAAGATGTTAAAGAATACGTAAATAGTTGCATAGAAATGCCATGTTACGACTAGGGAGATGCAGTGCTGCACATGTGTCAATTTCCCCAGAACTGAGCTATAAATACAAAGTCATCCCACCCTCCCCCGCCTCCCAAAAAAAAGAAAAGAAAAGAAAGTCAAGACACTCCCGACAGAGCAAAACAAGGTAGTGTGAGGTCATGGTCTACTACATATCAAGACTTACTGAAGTTCGAGTTTGGTGTGATATTGTCACAGGAGGGGCAACTGGAGGAAGGAAGCCAATGAAGAGCCAGAACAGAAACACAGGTCCCTGGAAACTGAAGATGGTCACTGGGGGCCATTGCAAGAGGAGGAAGGGACGCATTGATTGATACAAGGCTCTATGACCCCATAAAAGGCTTGGTGGTCTATGCTTTCACTTCCCCTATAATAGCACTCCACCCCCTCTTAAGGGTTAGCTTGCCTCAAGAGTACACTCTCCTTGGGGCACCTGGGTGGCTCAGTGGGTTAAGCCTCTACCTTTGGCTCAGGTCATGGTCTCAGGGTCCTGGGATTGAGGCCTGCATCGGGCTCTCTGCTCAGCAGGGAGCCTGCTTCCCTCTCTCTCTCTCTCTGCCTGCCTCTGCCTACTTGTGATCTCTCTCTCTCTCTGTGTCAAATAAATAAATAAAATCTTGAAAAAAAAAAAAAAAAGAGTACACTGTCCTTCCTAGCCTTGATCTGTAGCAGAACAGACTTACTTTGAGATTTGCAGACCACTGGCCTTGAGGAGTGAAGGACCAGACTTTCCCAGAAGATAAGGCCGGACCACATTCGAAAACAGCTGCCCTAGAGGCCAGCAATGACTCTTGATCTCAGCTCAGTTCTTGATCTCAGGGTCGGGAGGTCAAGTCCCGTATTGGGCTCCACACTGGGCCTGGAGCTTACTTAAAAAAGAAAAGGAAAAAAATGTAAATATGCAATTAGTATACGTCCCAGCAGTTGCACTCCTGGGCATTTATCTCAGAGAAATGAAAACATGCTCACCCAAGAGCCTGCACACAAATGTTCCTGGCAGCTCTTTTTGTAATACCCTGAAAATGGAACAACCCAGATGTCCTTCCATGGTTGAACAAACTACGGTGTCTCCGAGCCATGGAATATTCCTCAGCACTATAAAGGGACGCTGGGCAATGCATACAACAAGCTGGATGAATCTCCAGAGAATGGTCCCAAGTGAAAAATCCAATCCTACAGTGTTACGTACTGTATAATTCCACTTACACCATATTCTTGAAAGGATGGAATTATAGAAATGGAGAGGAGGTTAGTAGTTGCCAGGGGCCAAGGAAGGGGTAAGGATGGGAGGGAAGTGGGTGTGACTCTAAAGGTTAACATCATGTGGTGATGGGAATGTCCCTGGGTCTTGACTGTATCCATGTCGATATCCTGGTTGTGATATTTTGCTACAGTTTTGCAAAATGCTATTATTGGGGTAAACAGGATAAAGGGCATATAAAATCTCTGTATAATTTCTTGCATCTGCATGTGAATCTACAATGATCTCAGATAAAAAGTTGAAGCAGGGGGCGCCTGCGTGGCCCAGACGGTTGAGCGTCTGCCTTTGGCTCAGGTCATGATCCTGGGGTCTTGAGATAGAGTCCCACATCTGGCTCCCTGCTCAAAGGGGAGTTGCTTCTCCTCCCTCTGCCCACCCCTCAGCTCTGCCCAGCTGATGTACTCTCTTTCTCTATCATAAATAAAGAAAGAAAGGAAGAAAAAGTCTTTTTAAAAATTTGAATCAGTCTCATTATGTCTTTCAAAAATATATTTTTACCCTTGTATTTAATTTCTTTAAACTTAGACATAATTTTAGACAAATGTCCTGGGTTTATTTCAGTCTTTTTTTTTTTTTTCGTTTTTACTTGTCCCTTCCCTCTTCCTTCTCATGTCTTTATCTACCACCAGCTCCCTTCCCCCACCCCCTTCCCACTAAACTGTTGTTAACAGGCTTCTGCAGAAAAACAGAACCATAGAGAATGTTAGTAGATAAATGACAGGTCAGGGAAAAATATCAATAATGCAGATGACACAGTTAAAATCGTTAATATTCAAAGAGGCTTTACAAATTCACAAGAACAAGATCAAGCACCCAAAAGGAAAAGAAAATGGGCAATGATTGAAAGAAGTGATTCACAGAATAGCAAATTCAAATGGTCAACTTGCCAGTGACAAGATGCTGAAATTCACCAGCAGGCAGGGAAATACCAGGTAGGGTAACAAGTATCACTTTGTACCCATCAGTCTGGGTACAAGAACTCTCCAGGCTTTTCGGATCACAAAGCAGGGAGATGTCCTTGGCAACACGTGAATGTCACCAGGAGGGGTATGACGGCCAAAGTGCCTTTCGCCATCATTCCTTCATTGCTGTAGCCATATGAATTTAAACAGCAATCTGGCAACATCTCTAACAACTAAAAGTATTGATCCTTTAAAAATTCATTGAGTCATGAACTCAAGAATTGTGCACTTTACTGAAATACATCTACTTCTGCCCAGGAACACTCTCCTAGAAGTCTGTCCCCTGCACTAAAACCACTGGTCCATAAAAAATGGAGATGCTTATCACAACATTGTTGTGCCAAAAGAAACTGGGAATAAAGAAAATGGGCACACGTGGAAGCATGCTTTCATATGGTGTAGTCATGCTAGGAAGTATCACGCCGACATTAAAAGGAGTCTATCAGAGTTACGCAGATGGCCTGGAGCTGTCTTCCCCAGACACTGTGGAATGAGAAAAACTAGGGGTAAAAAGCATGCGTAAGGTGATCCCATTTTAATAAAGAAATGGACAAGGAACCTTGTATGTGTGTATCTGTATCAACGTGTGTATGTACATCCTTGAGTATGTTCTTGAGTTTCCTCTCCCACACTTATTATTTTTAAAATTGAGAGGGTTACCAAGTTGCAAAGGTATCCGAACTTGCTCCCACTTCCTCTACTGTGGATATACACATCTCGCTCCTGTTTAGGGGGGCTGGTGATTTAGCCCCACTGACCTGCCAGTGAACTCTCCAGGCTTTTCGGATCACGAAGCAGGGAGATGTCCTTGGCAACACATGAATGTCTGTGTTAACACTACCCACTTCCTGGTGGATCGGATGTGGCACTTTCAATGACTTGATGTCACCCACACACAGCAGGGGACTCTGGAATGGAATCGTGTTGCTAAATTGTCTACCCGGCACTTTCTCCGATGGAGTCTGTTTTCACCGTCTCCTTATGGAGTCACTTAAAATACATTGAGTTTCTATTTAAAGATGTTTTCAAATGTTTTGGAATGTTCTGGGATAATAATATAATCGTGATACTTAACATCTGTTGAGTCTGGTGTAGGGTAACTGTTCTATAAATGTTAGCCTCTGAGTGGCAGTCGGAGGAGGAGGGAAGGACAGAAGAGAGGAAGGGGAGTGAGGCCAAAAGGTGGAACCAGCTGCTCTGAGCGGGGAGTGGGGGGATGCCTCTCCCCCTTGCCCAGAACCCCTCAGGCTTAAGGTGCCCTTCTTAGACTTAATTCTTATGTAGAGGACAGAGGCCATCTTTGTCCTTCACTTAAGGAGGTGATGTTTAATGTCAGGAGGCATTTAAATGTTTGTAAATTACAGTCACAATTAAATTTAATATCATTATAAAATTAACTAAAATGCAACGGCATGACTATCAGAATGGCCTAATTCCAGAACACTAGTAGCAGGAAATGCTGGCAAAGATGTGGAGTGATAGAAACTCTCATTTCTTTGCTGGCGGAAATGTAAAATGGTACGGCCACTTTCAAGATAGTATGTATGATATATTCCTGCAAAAGTGAGCATACTCTTACCATGCAGTCCAGCCATCATGCTCCTTGGCATTTACACGAAGGAGCTGAAAACTGCGGTCCACACAAAAATCCCCACATGGATATACATAGCAGCTTTATTCATTTATTCATTGTCCAATCTCGAACGCAACCAAGATGTCCTTTGGTAGGTGAGAGGATTAACTGTGGTCCACCCAGACAACGGGATCTTATTGAAATGAGCAATCGGGCCAGGAAAAGACATGGGGGAACACTAAATGCATATTACTAAGTGAAAGAAGCCAATCTAAAAAGACTACGTTTTGTATGATTCCAACTGCATGATATTCCAGAAAAGGCAAAACTATGGAGATTGTAAAGGGATCAGCAGTCGCCAGGGGTTGGGGTGGGGGGTGGGGGGGTGGCGGTATGAGAGATGATTAAACAGAGCACAGAGGCTTTTTTGATAGTGAAACTATCCTGTGGTGGTGTCCTGTGGTGGTAGATCTATGTCATTATACATTTGTCTAAACCCACAGAATAGACATCAAGAGTGAACCCTAATATCCACTATGCACTTTAGGTGGCAATGATGTGTCAAGACGGGTTCATCAGCTGTCGCAAACCCTTCTGGTAAGGGATCGATAATGGGGGAGGTTATTAATGTGGGGAGGGTAGGAGGTGTATGGGGAGTCTGTACTTTCTGCTGATTTTGCTATAAACCTGAAACTCGATTTCAAGGTCACAGAGCTCTGGAGTGCAAAATTGAAACTTCCTTTGTTTCCTAACAATGAGCGCAGTCATCTTGAGTCTCTGTCTCAGACACTATTGATGGCCCCACGCATGCCCACCTCACATTCATTGTTCTAGTGCCGGCTAATCCTATGGCTTCCTGCGGCACCTTTTCCCCTGGGAATGTTCTCTGGCTACTTCTGTCAGACAGCAAGGGCTGGAAGAACCAAGGAGTTGGCCTGGGGGCAGACTTACACTGACTGGGCCACCTTCCTTATTCCCATTGACGACGGTCATCAACTCCCAGGGGAGCTCTAAGCTGGCTCCCAGATGTCTCTTGGGTAGAGCCTAGTCGTCTACAACAGTAATCTGCTCATCAACCCGTTCTTCATGGGCCCCCTTCTCTTGGCGGTCTCTCTTCCACACTCTGCCACGTGTGGTCTTCTGACACCATCCCCTGAATAAGCCACTTGCACTTATACCTTTCACCCTGGGGTCTGCTTCTAGAGTAGACCAACCAAGATGGTCTCACCTTCCATCTGAATGCATAAAACTGAATCCTGTGATTTACGGGTGAATATAGTTACTTCAACATTTGGGCTTATTTTTAGATTTCAACTCAGTCAATTCAGGGTCCCTCCCTCAACCCTACCACCTGCCCCATGTTTCTCCTACTGTGCGCATCTGGGCTCCTGGGGCTGGTGGGGGGTGGGGATGAGACAGTGTTTAAGTGGTGTCACAGGACTGTCCTGGGCAGTGAGGGTGGGATGTCCACCTGCCTGGGCCAGGCACAGACCACAAGTACAATGGAAGGAAAGGGGCAGGGGGAATTACTGTCCTGCCATATGCCTACAGAAGGAATGACTATCTTTCTGTATCTAAAGGCCACACCAGGGAGGGGCCCTGAAAACATTGTGAAAGACCTGAAAGAAATAAACACCCTAAAAGTGGAATTCTGGATTAAACTCCTGGCTTGTGTTTGGGAACAGAGCTGAACCCCATCATGTGATGTTACCAGGGACTCCTTTAACCGGCTGGCTTTAAGAGCTACCCTCCCTAGCCCTTTTGTGGCCAAATGGGCTAAGCCCTGGAAATGGGTGGTGAGAGATTTCCCAAAGCCACATCACGGAAACGCAAGGGCAGAGTCAGACCTGGAAAGTGACATTTCTTCCAGGCAGAGGACCTCATGGGGGAATCCCGTAGGTGAGATGTGCGTCCCTTTGTGACTTACTTCTTTTAGTCCATGTTGATTTTGAACCTGCCCAGTGATACGTATGTAGCTAAGCGCCAGTCCTTTTCCTACCATATATTTCAAAATATAAATAAAAATAAAAAGACATAAAATCCTTGTCCTACAGTGTTCCATTTTATGACTAGAACCACAATTTATTGATCCATTCTTCTGTGAATGGACATTCAGATTGTATCTAGGCACCCCCCTTTTATAAATTAGAAATTGTTTTGCTTTGAATATTCTATTTATGCCTCCTAGGGCACATGTATAGGAGGAATGGAATTGCCATAGATATTTTATTTTAGATATGTATATATATAGAGAATATTATATATTTAATTTATATTGCGCATTTATATAAATAATACATTTTAATATACAATGTGTTTATATATATCATGTATATGTATATGTATATATCCCCTCTTAGTCACTTTCTTCTAATTATTATTTCTGTCTCTGTCCATGGCTTTCCTCAGTTATTGGGTTGTCTGCTCACCTTGGAAGGGCATGTCACTAAGAATGATGAGAGTCTGTGCTCATGGGTGACATTTGTTGACTTTTTTTTGTAAGATTTTATTTAGGGGCACCTGAGTAGTTCAGTGGGTTAAGCCTCTGCCTTCAGCGCCTTTGTCTCAGGTCATGGCCTCAGGGTCCTGGGATCGAGCCCCACATTGGGCTTTCTGCTCAGCAGGGAACCTGCTTCCCCCTTTCTCTCTGCCTGCCTCTCTGCCCACCTGTGATCTCTGTCTGTCAAATAAATAAAATAAAATATTAAAAAAAAGATTTTATTTATTTATTTGACGGAGACCCTGAGGCCATGACCTGAGACAAAGGCGCTGAAGGCAGAGGCTTTACCCACTGAACCACCCAGGTGCCCCAATTGTTGGCCTTTTTGTCTCCTCCGAAGAGTGATGTGGCTGGGCCCTTTTATTAGGGAAATTCCATGTCGATGTCTTTAGGTCTTTCCTCTCTGGGCTGGCTGGGCCAATTTCCAGAGAAGAAAACTTCTCTGCCCACTTCCAGGATGTGGCCCTGGTTGCCAGAATTTGGGGGATAAAAGGAGGAAGAGGGTTGGGGTGTAAAGTCGGTGTGTAAACATATTTTTGCTGGTGTTCCTGTTCGCCATATGGTATTTGCTTCCTTCTACTATGCCTGGTGTTTCTACTTTGTTCTCTTTGGGGATGCAGGGGGGATCCTCTAGTCTTTGGATGGCACCAAGGAGGAGAATCTCAGTGTCTATTTTCTTTGCCACCAGACTCTCAACCTCATTGTGTTTTCAGCATTGCCCTTAACCCTGCCCCCCATAACACCTGGAACTTCTGGGGGTTCTGCTGAACAAAGAGGGTTGCTTCTTGGATTTTCCCACTGTTGACTTTCAATTCTCAGGTCGAACTCAGTTACCCCACAGCCTGCTGTTGCCCAGCTTCCAAAAACGTGGTGCCTTTCATTTCCTCTCCTGCTGTCTTTATTTTTGTGGTTTATGCCTTTTAAGAAGAATTTTTTGTTGTTTTTCAGGGGGAGTTAAGGAGGATTAGGAGATAATTTGTGTGCTCAGTTCCTTTTTTAAATTTAATTTTCAACTTTTTTTTTTTTTTTTAAGTCAGCTCTGCACCCAACATGGGGCTCAAACTCGTGACCCTGAGTTCGGGAGTCAGGTGCTCTATCGACTGAGCCAGCCAGGCACCCTAGTGCCTTATTTTAAGTTAGAACACCCCAATTTACTTCTTACCAAATATTTCTTAAAACTGTCCCAGCTGGGAGTTGGCAATGGCCATAGTGTGACACCCCACCCCACAGAAGATTTGTTCTCAGTCCTGACTGGCCCTTCAGAATCACCTGTGGAGCTTATGGACACACACAGACTCCCCCTCCCCCAAGCCCCCAGACTTCACTCCAGAGGTTCTGATCTTCGGCTGGAATGGGGACCAGGAATCTGTATTTCAACCTGTTTTACAAATGCTATCAGAAGCCCATTGCGGTAGGGAAACTCCCGGCTAAAGGTCCAGCAGATCTTAGTTTACACCTTCATTGGCACACAATGCAAATGATTAGGGGACTGAATACTGGAAAGTGATTTCATATACACAACTTAACTCTGTATCCCCGGGAATCTTCTGTCATTACTTGTAGTTTGACTCTTTGAGACTGTTCCTCCCATGCCCGGTTACTATGCCAATACTGAGGGCAGCTACAAAATGTTTTCCCTTCTCCCTTTGGCTTCTTCTTTTCTTGGGCAAACTCACCTACCTACTCCTTCACCATCCCATGCAGCCACATCTGGCTATCAGCTCCGGTTTGTCAATATCCTTCCAGGAAACATGGTGGTGTTCCAAAGGGAACCCAGTACTGAGTGTGTGAATGCAGAGGGAAGGGGAGTTTTCATGTCCCTAGAGTCAGACTTCACATATATTATTGTGGTCACTGATGACACTGCTTTGTTTCATTTTTTGCTTTTAAAGCCCATTCTTACTGATGGTTTGATGGGGTCTTAAAACCAGATGCTTTCTCCCAGTGAGACCTTCCATCAAGATAGATTCCTTCTGTTGGGTGTCCCCTGGCCACACTCAATCTTGGACTCTAACGATGTGTTGAATTAATAAACAGATGGAGGAGTGAATGAATAAATAGACTTCCACAGGAAGTTGAGAGGGCTTCTCCTGATGCCATAGAATTTTGGCAAATCCCGGAAGGTGAGGATAGTAGGCAAAAAGTTACCCTCAACTTCCCAAAGAGAGGTTTTAGAATGAATTATGTAAGATGTATTTACGTACATCACCAAGAGAGGCACTAGACACACCTATGCCAGACTTACTAGGAAATATTAGAAGTTCAGTGGCCATCAACCACTTTTACCTCTAGTCTTTATGAGAAAACTCTCTATTTGAAATGATTATGGGGGAGTCCCTGGGAAAGGAGAGCTCAGTCTAGTGTGAGCTGCTGTGGTGTTTTTCTCCCTTCTCTCCATGGTTCATACTCTCCCAGCTGGCCTCTTACTTCCTCACTGGTGACCTGCTAAGATGCAGGATTCTGCACCCATCTTGGTGCAGCCATGGGAAAGGAGGGAGGTGAGAGTGTGTGGGCGAACCCAGAAGTGGGGGATTTATGTGAAACCTATTGGAGTCCATGACTTAGCGGGTTATGCTAAAGGTGGAATGTTAGTTGGTGCTGATTGATGGCAGGGCTAGGAGCAAAGGCATCTGTAGGCAGAGAGCACTCTTCATTTCAAGGAGCAAGGATGGGTGAATGGGTACTATGGAAAGTCACCAAGTTTAAGCAGCCTTGCTGGGAGGTTGCCCAAGAGATTAGGGGATTCCAGCGGGAAGAAATTTTAGGATGAAGTGGTTGGGCAAGAATCAGCAAGGAGTACATTGCTCATGTCAGAGAACTAAACAGTGTGGAGGTTTGTGCAAAGATACTTCTAAAGGACTTCCCGGTGTACCCCACCAGGAGCAAGGTTGAGGGCCTTCTACATCCAGAAGACCTTCACAGTCAAGGCACACCCAAAACAGCACAAGCTAAGTACATTGATCCTTCCCTATTTTCTCTAATCCCTCCTTCTCCTGCTTTGTCCCATTGGAGGGAGGAAGTGGAGGAAAGCAAGGACAGCTGACAGCACTCTTCCTCATTACAGGGCCTTGAGGCACGGTTTAGGAAGGAGCTACAAGGAGAGCTGATGCTTGGAATTGCACATGACACTGGAGTTTTGACTTGGAATGGACTGGACTTGGCTTTTAATAGCTAAACAGTTGAGTTAGTATCAAAATGAGACTGGTCTTGTTGTTGAAAGTAGTCAATTAGCCCGAGATGTTTTCTAGGGGTGGGGCTGAGTAATTTTGAAGGAAAGTGGATAAATGAAGCTATTTCCTGCTTAGACTTCAACAAGCTCAGCATATTTAGTATTGAATGAGTGGATTCAGGATTGGTGATAATGGATTCTTATCATTGTGCACTCCAAATCCCAGAGAGCTGCTAGTTTCTTGGACTCCTGAGGTCCCTGTGGTCAGATCTCCATTCATTCATTCATTCAACTTTTAATTGGCTTCATGTTTTGTGCTTAGCTTTGAGATAGGCCCTATGGGTCCTGGATGAGTGATTGAGCCAAACCCCTGACATCCAGGAGCTCCTTAGAAGAGGAAGCTCTTGGAAAAGGGGGGGATTCCATTGAGTCCTAAAAGATAGCTCAGGCCTGGGTTCATTCATTCGTTCATTCATTCATTCATTGATTCAAGAAATATGTGGGGGAGCATCTGCTTAATTTCAGGGTCATCTGCCCAGCATCTTTCTTAGGGTGGCATGACATGTCTATTTCTCTCTCTGAGAAATTCAGAAAAGAAAAGAGGTAGTATGGGTTAAATGTTTTGGAATCCATATTTTCTGACTTTCCCAGTTAACACTTTGACATTTCCAGGTGCTTTCTAGCACTCTGTTGACTTCAGACCAGAACCAAAGCTGGAAAACAGGGCAGATTCGATTTGGTGTAGGGTCTCAGGGAAAGAAGGAAGGGTCTGTGGCGGTTATGGTGTTTCTGACCCTCTACCTGAACCTTGGGAATAGGGTTGCCAGATAGAGTTGTCATATTTCAACACCCTTATTCCAAAACATTATTCATGTCTTATCTGAAATTCAAATTCACCAGGACATACTACATTTTAATTTGTGAACCTGGCAGCCCAACTTGGGAAGGGCTCTTTCTGCCCTGAGAAAGATCATGAGACTCATTTTTCACTTTTCAAGAGCCTCTTTCCCTACAAACCTTCTCCTCAGGCCAGTAGGCTGGGCCCAGCTGAACGCTGCTGTGGGCTCTCCACCACTGGTCCTCATGGAGGGAAGGGAGCAGGATGGCGCAATGGGAACGCCTTAGACTTCAGACCAGACCTGGGTTCTAGGTCATAGTCTGCCCTCAACAGTTTCTGTGACTTTGCATAAGGCAGTTTGCCTTTCGGGACCTGATTTCCCTCTTTTTTCTTTTTTTTTTAAAGATTTTATTAATTTATTTGACAGACAGCGATCACAAGTAGGCAGAGAGGCAGGCAGAGAGAGGGGGTAGGGAAGCAGGCTCCCTGCCAAGCAGAGAGCCGGATGCGGGGCTTGATCCCAGGACCCTGAGATCATGACCTGAGCTGAAGGCAGAGGCTTAACACACTGAGCCACCCAGGCGCCCCGCTGATTTCCCTCTTTAGAAAGTGAGAGGGCTGAGGGTTCTATGGACCCCTCAGGCATCACCTACAAGCTTCCAAGGACAAGCGGGACAGGAGCCTGGGGTCATTTGTCCCCTCTGCTCCCAGCCAGGGTTGTGTGTGTGTCTGTGTTGAAGGATGCATGAGAGAGCCCAAACTGCCCTAGATAGTGCAGGAAATGGCTTGTTAAGGTGCGAACAGCCATGCTTTTTCATTTTTATAGTGTGGCAACAACTCCTGTGTTGACAGATAGCAGGTAGCTGAGGAGCGGTGGGAGGTCCTGTCCTGTTTCTGTCTCAGAATGACCTTGCCTCCATCCCTCCTCACTCCCTGGAGAGCACAAACATTCCTTTTCCTGTTCCTGGCATAAAAAGGAACAAAGACACAACAGCAGACTGTTGAGTTGAGCTTGAAAAGGCCCAGCCACAGGAGCCCAGGTCCTCCTGGAACTACCTAGGGCTTGGATCACCCCATCGGGGAGGTTGCCTCTGTCAGGCCTGGCTACTCATTCATTCAGTCCTGCTCTGAAATATGAGGTAGAGACGAGGGGCATATGTACACAGAATCTATGGGGAAGCGAGAGAAACAGCAGCAGTAAGAGGAGAGAAAAATGCCTCCTTCCAAAATGCTGCTTTTTTCCCTCAGCCTTGGATCATGGACATTTGGTGACATAGAGAACTAGTGGAGTGGCGTTGGACAAAGCTCCTGCTAGGACTGGAAATCCAACCAGTGCATGCTCAGAACAGCCTGGGTGACAGAGTGATGGCAGCAGGAGTGTGGAACCGGCTGTTGCCCTGGAGGAGAACGGCATTGGCTCTTGGTTTTAGGAGAGGAGCTGGTGTGTGTCGCGGACATTGTTGTTTTGTTGTTGTCCCACCTGGATCCCCTGAGGTCCCTCTCCCCATCTCTCTATGTGCATCCCCAGCTGCCATGGACTTGGCTGTGAATGCTGGCATCTGCGCCTTTGGGAAGATCAGCTTGGGCAGTGACAAGAGCTAGAGGGGCCTGAGAGTTCCACGACCTTCCCCCCGAGATCCTCCCTTCCTAGCCAGGGACGAGTGTGGAAGTACAGAGCTCAGCTCCCCAAGGTAGACAAAGTCCGAGGTAATGTAGGCTCCAGACCTCCCCATGGGAGCAGGCTGAGCTGGGGCCCCACCGGAAATGCTCTCCTCCTTGGCTTCCTCCCTTTCCATATCCTGCTTCCCCCGCTCTCTTCCTGGGTTCTCCTTAATTCGTTAATTATCTGACTCATTAAGGAACTTATTTTGTGATTGACCACTCACACCTGAACTCCAGTCTCGGGGTCAGATTCTGATCTGATCACAATGTGGGGGGGCAGGCAACCAGTGTTAGAACCCTGGGAGGATATTCTCATTAATGCTCCAGGTTCTCAGGAAGAAAGAGAACTAGGGGAGCGTTAGCTTTAACCAGCAATGGGCCAGAAGCAGAATTCTCACTTAGAAAATCTCCTGGGAGGGCAGGGACAGGTGGGAGGAGCAGGGGCTACTGGAGGTGGGCATCAGAATCTCACTCATGTTTGTGTCTCCACTTTCGGTCCTTGAAATGATTTATAGAGGGGCCTTAATTTACTCGTTCAGAGCATGTGTTTCAGAGCTGGACAGACCCGGGCTCCTGTCCCCCTTCTGACACTCACTAGCAGCATGACCTGGGGCAAGTCGTTCATCCTCTCTGAGCCTTAGATTTCTCATCTATAAAATGGGACTAATACTGGTTTATACCTAACAGAGTAGTTGAAGAGTTAAATGAGCTAGTGTGTGTGTGTTAATGCCAGCCAGTGGAACGTGTTGGTTCTCCTTCCTGAATCTCAAAGTTAACATAAAATAGAAGCCCATACCCTCTGTTTTGCTAGGATGTCGTTCGAGGTGGGACATGCCAACCGCTAAATAATGCAGCTCGCCCGTGATTTTTGCAAGTGTCGTTATGGCAACCGTATTTTTTAAAGTCAGTAAAAGTTGGCAAAGAACGTGGAACTGGGACTAGGTGACAACACAAAGTGATGGGATGACATAAATAAACCTAGAAAGAAGGAGCTGGGAATACGAGATGCAGGTAGGAAAATGGGCATTAAGTCAGAGCAGACAGCAGTGTCTGAGTGGGGGCTGGGAAGCTGAGCCTGGTGTGGACAGAACGAAGGGTAGGAACTTGGAAGGGACACTGCTACCTGGTCTGCAGCCCTCCTGATCAGGGCTGCCTGAGTCATTCTGCGGCCTGTTGGGCACCCCCTGGCAGGAGAGAAGGGATCGTCTCCCTTGAGTGTCCCAAGCGATTGGACCAAAGGGTCCTGGCTTGAGCTTTGCACTTCTATGGTCTTCCTCCCTTATGCCTCTGTCCCACCTGCCTGCCTTTCTACTGGGAGCTCCCTGATGGGAGCCACACCCTCCCTGTCCTCTCTCTGGAAGTTCATAGTCACTCCTGTGACCAGAGACCCTCCACCCCCAGGAGTGGGAGGAAGTCCGAGTCCTAGCTGAGTAGTTGGAGCAGCAATGGGGGAGCCATAATGCCTTGGCAATGGCCAAGTGGACACCTCCTGAAGGACTTAAGAGAGACTCCCCTCTCTAGGGGCCAGGAGAGCCCACATGATGGAGCAGAAGCTCTCAGGGTTGAAGGAGACAAGAAGGACCTACCATGAGAGAGGTAGGATGCTTGAGCTGTTGGCCTACCCCAGACTCATTTTCTACCCTTCTCTGCTCTGCCTGTTCTTGGAGACTGACCCTAGGGGTGGCATTTTGGGGGACTCAAATGCCAGCTGGATTCTTGTTGGGTTTGACCAATGGGAGGCATCTGAGACTGGAGGGCAGCAGGAGAGAGAGGTCAGAATACACTCTCCCTGCCCCCTGCTTTAACACTAGTTCCATCCCTCCAGCAATGGCCCCTTCACAGCCTGTGACTCTCTCCAGGCTCCTGTGCCACCAGTTCCTTCCCTTCTCTCCAGTCCTCAGGACAGTAAAGCTGCCCTTGGCTGCTGGGGTCCAGGAGCGCAATCACCAGTTGTTGGTTCCCTTAGCCCCACCCACACTTCTGTAAATAGTTCCTCCATTCAAGTCTCCTCATTTGAACCACCTGGCTGGTGCATGGAGAAAGAATAGAGGTCCCAGTCTGTTTGGGATTGATATTCTGAGGCAGCAGTGGTGCAGCTTAGAGGGGAGAAGGAGGTCGAATAAACTTGGGACCCATGGAGCAGGACCCAGGAATCAGGCACAGCAGCAGAACTGGCTCACGTGGTTCTACATGATAGGTTATCGTTACTGGTCTGTGCTGGTGCTGACACCGGGGAGGCGTTCTCTGGTGAGGAGAAGAGGCAGGGGTCTTGGGCAGTGGCGACACACCTGGGGACGCAGTTCACTCTGGGGAGTCCTTCTGCATCTAACAGGGCTCGGTCCCAGTGGGTTGGGGAGCCCAGACCCAGGCATGAGACCAGAAGCAGCCAACAGTCTGAGAGTCATTGGAAAGAGCCAGTTCCACCAGAGAAAGTGGAGTAGGTAATAGGGATGGAAGCAGGGAGGTTGAGGTTATTTTTCTGGTCTTAGAGGAGTCTGAGTAGGGAAGAGACCAGGGGCAGGCAGGAAAGGGCACATGAAACAGAGGCCCACCCTGTCTGTTTTATGTGATAAATGTAGGGTGGCGGAATCATAGCTCATGATTACATAGCTTTGGCTTACTCTTTAATGATGGTAAGGGGAAGGAAAGGATTATTATAAAAACGGGCAAAGACACTGGAAATCTGTCTCTGGCACATGAAAGGAGATTGCAGAATGTTTAGGAAATGAGTTCCTGGTGTGTTGTGTATGAGAGAGGAATTCTGGGGCACCTGGGTGGCTCAGTGGGTTAAACCGCTGCCTTCAGCTCAGGTCATGATCCCAGGGTCCTGGGATCGAGCCCCACATTGGGCTTTCTGCTCAGCAGGGAGCCTGCTTTCCTTCCTCTCTCTGCCTGCCTCTCTACCTACTTGTGATCTCTGTCTGTCAAATAAATAAATAAAAAAAAAATCTTAAAAAAAGAGAGAGGAATTCTGTTGGTAATATGTGATATTGACTGGGTTTGGGTAGAGTCATCCAGGGACCAGCCTCCCAGCCTCCAGGCCTCATGTCAGGGGAGCTTCTCTTCAGTCCAGCATGAGATATGGTGCTAGCCAGGCGTCATGGCTCTGTCTCTGCCTCTGCTCACTTTGCTGTTAGCGACCCAGGAAGGCCTGGACACCATACTCCCCCCATGATCCAGTTGCCTCTGTCCAGGCATCCATGCAGGGCTGAAGGGGGGCAGATGACATTTCCTTTTCCTCTCCTGTCCCCTTATCCCTTTCAACACCTCCACATTAAGTATGAAAGGAGGCTGGAGGTGTAAATTTTTAGTAAAAAAAAAAAAAAAAAAAAAAGTCAAGTGTGTAAAAGTCTCACTTTATGTTTCTATAACAGATTAAATTAGTTCTTGAGTCTTAACTTGCATGTTTTGGAGAAAATTTAATTTTTTTTGCCAATCCCATATATAAATGCATCTGCATCTGTCCCTGGGGCTTTATATTCTATTTCCTTGGCCTAGTTAGCTTCATAATAAATATTGGTATCTGGTAGACTCTCTTCCTCAAAAAGGTGACTTGGCTTGAATTTTGGAATAAGCTCGAAAAGTTCACTACTGATTTTTGTTTCTGGATCTTATAGCCAACTATCTTGTTTTACTCTTTCATTAGTTCTATTAATTTTTACTAGATTCTTTTGGTTGTTCTGTGTAGACAATTATATTGTCTGCACATAAGGACAATGGCCTTTTATAATTCTTATATATTTTTTATTATCTTATTATGTTGGCGTTTACTACAGGTTGAATGGAAGGGATGAAAACATTTTTTTTTTATCTTGTTCTTGCTTTATTTTTTTAAAATATTTTATTTATTCATTTGACAGACAGAGATCACAAGTAGGCAGAAAGGCAGGCAGAGAGAGAGGAGGAAGCAGGCTCCCCGCTGAGCAGAGAGCCTGATGCAGGGCTGGATCCCAGGACTCCAGGATCTTGACCTGAGCCGAAGGCAGAGGCTTTAACCCACTGAGCCACCCAGGCGCCCCTTGTTCTTGCTTTAAAAGGGAGCACCAACTTATCTTTCTTTCTTTTTTTTAAGGTTTTATTTCATTTTTAAAAATGTTTTTAGAGCGTGTGTGCTCACACATGCACATGAATGGTCGGGGAAAGAGGGCGGCAGAAGGAGAGGAAGAGAGTGAATCTTAAGCGGGCTCCACACCAGCCCAGCACAGATCCTGATGTGGGGCTCCATTTCATGACCCTGAATCATGACCTGAGCCAAAATCAAGAGTCCACACCACACTTAACCGACTGAGCCACCTAGGTGCTCCTCTTCTCTTCTTATCATGGGACTCCCACTCACTTTTTTAGATGCTCCCTGTTTACCCAAAGGATTTGCCTCACCCAGGATCTATCCCCCTCCCCTTGGGCAGTACTTTCTCTGGTGCTAAGGAACTCCATCTATGAGAATGCCCTGGGGGCTCCCAGGCAGTTCAAGGCTTTGACCTTCCAGATCCCGCAGAGGATGAACTCTTCCAGAAGTCCCCATCTGCATATTTTGTAGGCATACCTCTTCACCCTTCAATTTTTCAGTGAGCTGCTGTTAAATCAGGTGGGAAGACATGTGGCTATGTGTTCTCTCTCTCTGTTTTTCCCTCCCTCCTTCTCCTCTTTCTTTCTCCAAGGAGAGCGAACTTTTTTTCTTAAAGATTTCTATTTATTTGAGAGAGAATGAGAGAGGAGAGCACGCATGAGTGGAGGGAGGGACAGAGGGAGAGGGAAAAGCAGATTCCCCACTGAGCAGGGAGTCTGATGTGGGGCTCAGGCCCAAGACCCAGAGATCACCACCTGAGCAGAAGTCAGCCGCTTAACGACTAAGTCACCCAGGCACCCTGAGAGAACTTATTTTTTGAATTACTCCTGGATGAGGTGAGGGGCCTTGTGCTCCCAACAGCTATTCACAAGAGAGCCCTGATAACATACCACATTTCACTTTGCTCACTGATATCACTCCTACATCAAGGATTTCCAGGTGGGGTAGGGGGGAGGAATTTAATCACCTTTAAATGATGAAGTGAGATGACATAGAGGTTTAAGCATGCTCCCACATGTCAAGAGTGTCTCACAGAACCTGGCAACCAAGATGGTGGCCTCTTCCACCATTGGTTCGCAATCTTTCTGGGTCATATGCAGGACTCATCTGAGAGGTGTTTGAGGAAGAATGAGCTTGGGGAAGCTTTCCATTGGTGCCTCCCTACTTCTCGATTCTAGGCTTCCCCGTAACTTAGATGCTCCTATTGTAACCCTACTTCCACCACCTGGATTGAGCCCATAAAGGAGAAAGCAAGGAAAAATAACTCTGATGTTCAATTAATATTTTTTCTTTCTTTCCTAATCTCATAGGGACTGGAAGGAGTGGTCTTTGGTTTTTTCTTCCTCTATAGAAAGGACTTCCCCAACATCATAGTCTCCTTCCTGAAGGTCATTAAACTTCCTGGCTTGGGCACAACAGTGGAAGGGCATCCTCACATTATGGGAAAAAATCCTGTGATTTGAGCTGCTCTGTATGGTTGGGAGTCCAAGATGACTAGAAACTTGAGATCACAGAAAATAAAAATACTCTGGTTTGATAACCCCAAAATATTATATCCATTATACATGACACAATGTTCTGGATTCATCTAGAAGAAATTCTGTTCCTACAATTAATCATTCTAAAAATAATAGATAATATCTATTGACCACTTATGATGTACTAGGCATTTTTATAAGATATATATTTAGTCCACATATAATCCTATGATGGAGGTACTATTATTACTCCCATTTAATACACAAGGAACTAAGGCCTGGATAAGGGGTAAGGTATCTTCCAAATGCACATGTTTAGGCAGGAATTACTGTTTGATCCTGTCTGATTGTGCCTCCCAGCCTCTTTTAGGCCCTCCCCATCCCCTGGCCTCTTTCTTCATCCTGCTCTTAAGCCTACTGCCCAAGTCTGTCCTCCCTTTAAACACTCTGCATTCTTTGTGCCAACCAAACAATTCATCATTCCATGTGTAGCACATCTCATTTTCCCTCTTCTACATTGTTGTTCATCCTGGTCCCTTTGCCTGGGATGCCCTCTCCCCACCATTCACTATGGTCCAGGGCTCTGCCTAATGATCTCGCCACCCCAAAACTTCTCTGATCCCCATAACTAGAAGGAAACTGTTTTCTGAATTCCTTTCATTTTTCTGTTTACCCTGTCTCTATTTCAACAC
Organism: Martes martes; assembly: GCF_963455335.1. Lineage (NCBI taxonomy): Eukaryota > Metazoa > Chordata > Mammalia > Carnivora > Mustelidae > Martes > Martes martes. The sequence continues at coordinate 30,267,127 of NC_137896.1, forward strand.
AGAATTAGCCACATATTATTTCTTTCTGTTTTTTTTTTAAAGATTTTATTTATTTATTTGGAGGAGAGAGAGACAGAACGAGAGAGATAAAGAGAGAGAGCATGAGCAGGGGGAGGCACAGAAGGAGAGGGAGAGCAGGTTCCTTGCTGAGCAGGGAACCTGATGTGGGGCTCAATCCCAGGACCCTGGGATCAGGACCTGAGCTGAAGGCAGATGCTTACCGACTGAGCCGCCCAGGTCGTCCCCTAGCCATATGTTATTTGAAGAGTCACCTCAGGATTTTTGCATCTCCATCACTGCTGTTCCTTGCTAGCAGCCAGCACAGACACTGGATGAGTGGGTGGAAGACCCTTGTTTGCCCACAGTGGACCATCTCTAAAGCAGAGTTCAGCCAAAGGACAGTGTTGGATCCAGAGCTGGGATTAACATGATTAAACAAGATTAAACAAGATTCTGGGAATGACCTCTTTCATATCAGCCTGTGACTCAGCTGTGGAAATTCAGTATAAGAGTCAGTAAAAGGGGGAAAAAAAAGGAAGAGTCGGTAAAAGGATGCAAGGACCTTGTGTCTACGTGGCCTTCTGTTCCAAAGGCTGACCTTGGACTAGGCAAACCTCCTGCCTATTGCCCTGTCCAGCGATTACTTATTCTTCTTTAAGTTCCAATGAATCCCTCGCCTGTGCCCAGTGTTCTATCTGAAGAAAGTGCCAAACACTTTTTTTTTTTTCTCGTACCAGTTTCTCTTTAAGAGAAACTGTCCCATATTTGGAGCTCTTTGAGCATCTATACAGGAGTAGGTGGTACAAGCCGGTCCACGATGTCACGTGTGCCTGTTTGGCGTACCTCAGGAGGGAGGCCGACCTGGTGACCGGAAGGTATTTGGTTCTTGGGAAGTATGAAGAATGACCACTGCTCAGGGCCAGCTGGTAGGGATTTGCGTGAAGATTGCACGCTGTCTTGGGTGGCCCTAGACTTGCTTTGTCTTTGAATATGAACCCCTTCTCCCACTATCTGGGTCAGGGTCACTTTTCCCTTGTGCTCTAGCATCATTTCCAAATAGCTCCATGTACCTTCAAATCAATCTGTTCTGACCTCCCTCTCTCATGGGGAAAAGAAACACAGGAGCACTAGAGGGACCTGGTGTAATTCTTCTTTGGTTTCTCTGGAATCTTGGAGTCTGAATTGCAAAGTCACATAGATGGGATGCACTCTTTACTTGCTAGAGGGAGGGAAGGTATCTTTTGAGAAATTTAAGATTCTCCCAGGAGGTCATAAACCAGTTTCAATGGCCCTTTAAGCATTCTTAGAGAAGGTCATCTCTTTGGGGCTCTGGAATACAGTGACTGAGTGCAGTTCACTGGACCAGAGTTAGACCTTGGGGCAATGTTTTGGCTCCAATGAGTGTTCACTGTATGTCCTTCAGCAAGTCTTTTCTTCATTTAGAATTTAGATCTCCTCACCCAAGCAAGGAGTAAGTTGAATCATATGCCCTTAAAAGGCCATTTTCTGCTTTGGGGTGTGTGTCTGTGTGTGCGTGTGCGCGCGTGCATGTGTATGCATGCGCGAGCATTGAGAGTCAACTTATTTGGCTATTGGATGCTGAAAGAAAAACCTCTAACAGTTTCATCACAAAGCCATCTTTTCTCTTATTCCAGCCAAAGAAATGGACCTGGTTTGCCAAATGAGATTATATTTTCAATATATGATAGGATGTATAAATGTTGACATAGTCAAGCTCATTAAAAAGTATCTTAAACTTACCATCAATTAGTCTTGAGAAGAGTAAACACAAATGCAATTTAAACAAATTTTTATTTTTGTATTTGACAGAGAGAGAGATCACAAGTAGGCAGAGAGGCAGGGGTCGGGGGGAAGCAGTATCCCTGCTGAGCAGAGAGCCCGATTTGGGGCTCAATCCCAGGACCCTGAGACCAGGACCCGAACTGAAGGCAGAGGCTTAACCCACTGAGCCACCCAGGCACCCCAACACAAATGCAATTAATTTATTATTTATTACTTTAACACCAGTTAGACGAATGGAAAGTCTCCATGCAAACGGCAGTATTCATTACACAAACAATGATTTGGAAACAAAGGGGAAACACAGGCAGGGAGCAGTTTTTGCATGCGGGTAACCAAGGGGAGGATGGATGCTGGCACGAACTGCCGCTGTTCTAAATACGCCTTCAACAAGTTTCTTCTCTGTTTCAGGATTGAACTGTTTAGTTTTATATCTAAACATACGATATCTAAATATACTAACATATATAAAAGATTAGTGGGGAAACATCTGAACACTGTGGTTAAGATTCCATATGTTAATTATTTAATTGGATAACAACATAACACTGATTCACTGGAAAATCACAATACACACTGATATTTACAAAAGCTGTTTCAGTTAAATTTAAATTAAAGGGGGATGGTACATATTAGGATGAAAAGGGGGGAAAAAAAGGTCTGAATTCTTTTGTCAGACACAGTTGGTGCCCGGTTCTACTTTTAAAGAATCTTTTCATTAGGAGAAGAGTCAGGATGGGGGTAATAAATAAAAGCACAGCGATAGTTGTAAAAAAGCAGATAACCCCAAATACTTACTTGCTTGTACGCATTAAGTAATTTTTGTAAACACAGAATTTACAAACCATTTGGCTTAAGATAATATTAAAGTGAGTTTGCATTTTTGGAGGTACAGTGATTGGGCTGAAGGTGAGTGTGCTGGGTGGTGATGGAAGAAAACGTTCCTTGAAGCTTCACTCTTGGGTAGACAAACCAGCGATTAATTAAAAAACAAACAACCCAATAACCCTTTCTCTAGAGAAAAGTAGGAGTTATCCCAGTGTGGATGGATCAGTCCCAAACCAGGTACCATTTGTAGTCTCTGCTTCAAAAGGACCAAGGAAGAACTGAAGACATATATACACAATCACCACACATGTATAATAATATAAACGTTATGCAGCCTTGGGCCGTGCTGCTTGACAACATGCAGGGAAGATTGTCAACACTTCTGAGGAGGCTAAGGGGGCAGTTGTCACTGAAACTCTGAGGTTAAATTTTCCTCATTTTAACCCAGGACAGGGGTTTCTTTCTTTCTTTTTTTTGGCCCCAGAGGATAGGCTGCACCGTGAAGAGTTCAGGGGTCTCTGGTCCAAAAAACAGGAATGCAAAAGTGGGAGTATTTCTTCACAGTAAGTTATAGTGGATGCGGTTTCCCTAATCCAAACTGTTCAATATCACTTATTCATTTTTATCACTGGTAGAGTTAAAAAGCACTTTCAGCAACTGTGGCCTCCATGGGTTCTCCCAAGAGTCCTGTAAGGTAGTCAGTACAGGTGATGAGTGTTCTCATCATCCTTGCTTCACTGATCCAAAACCAAGAAGGAGAGAGAGTAAGCAACCAGGTCATGTGAGGCTTGAATCCAGGCCTTTCCTTTCCAAATGCAGCTCATTTCCTTTGTTCTCAAAAGAGATTTGTCCTAGAAAGTGATCCAGACCTTAGCCACATGGATTACGTCCATTGCCAGGGGCAAGCTCTACCCTTTTCTCTGTCCCCTTCCTCCCTGACCTTACAACCCCCCAGAAATCCTTTATGCTAAGGTGTCAGGGACTGGGTGTGTTCCTCATTTCAGGACTGCCTGTGTTCACCCAAAAGAATGATGAGCTTGCAAGCATCTGTGGAAAAGAGATTTTTCTGGTCCTTTCCTTTGAAATTGCACCATTGTAGATAACCAATGGCCTGGTTATGAGAAAACTGTTTTCCTCGCAGCCAGAATCTTAGAGAGTATCTTTAGGGAGGTAGTAGGAGCTGAGTGGGAAAGTTCAATGGGATAGCATGAACCCTCTTATCATGAGGCTATAAACCGCACACTGACGAACTTACCCTTACCTTTCCCGTCATGTCTAAGTGGCTTATTCTACAGGGTTTGACGTTGCAGCCCTGATGAGCTACAGAATGCGGGTAGCACGATGGAGAGTGAGTTCAGCTAACCATGTGAGGTCTCTGGTGATTCCAATAGCTTCAGCCATTTTGTCTTGTTATTCAGTTTTTGCCCACAGTAGGTAACGGGTAAATGTCAGCTCCCGGCGGCCTCGTCCGATCTCCTTGGTGTGGCCAGCACACAGTGGGTGTTCAGTTCACCTCAGCTGCGGTTAACCGCCTCGAGTCCCACCACCCGTCAGGACTGGGCGGCCTCCAGCCCCTTGAGGGCCGTGAGGTGTGGTACACAGTCGTCGTGAACTTGGCTCCCAGGGATGACGCGCGGAGTTCCGGCTGTCGGGCCTTCCGCCCGCGGGCTACTTCAGCCTGATACAGTCCACCTCTTCGGTGGCGGGCACGCCGCTGGTTTTGAGGTCCAGGTCGGCGCTGGACTTGCTCCCGTGGTGCGAGGGCCGCCAGTGCAGCAGCATCATCTTCTTGAAGTACTTCATGGTGTTGTTCTTGACCGTCACGAAGCACACGGTGTTGATCATGCTGTTGCTCATGGCGATGCACTCGACCACGTAGAAGGCCGTGAGGTAGTGCTTCTCCTTGACGAACACGGCGGGGAAGAAGTCGCGCACGATGGTGAAGCCGTAGAAGGGCGCCCAGCACAGCACGTACGCCGTGAGGACGCACACGAGCACCAGCACCGTCTTCCGGCGGCAGCGCAGCCGCTTCCGGATCTGCTCCGTCTGGAAGCCCGGCACCGCCTTGAACCACAGCTCGCGGGAGACCCGGGCGTAGCATAGGGCCATGGTCACCACGGGGCCCACGAACTCCACGCCGAAGATGAACAGGAAGTAGGACTTGTAGTAGAGCTGCTGGTCCACCGGCCAGATCTGGCCGCAGAAGATCTTCTCCTGGCTTTTGACGATGAACAGGACCGTCTCCGTGGTGAAGTAGGCCGACGGGATGGCGATGAGGATGGACACCACCCAGACCAAAGCGATCAGGAAGGAGGCCGTTTGGTAGTTCATCCGTGGTTTCAAGGGGTGCACGATGGCGAGATATCTGGGGGGAAGCGGGGAGAGCAGGGGCGGAAAGCCTTCAGTCATAAGGCGGCGTGCTGGGAAACATCCGTCTGGAGGTTAGCCCGAACATGCCGCCAAAGCAGACAGAATGGCACAACGAGTCCCCCTGTAATTATCCAGCTTCGACAGGGTTCGTCTTATTTTAGCCACATCCTTTGGCATTTGGAGTAGTGCCGGGGTTTAGTGGAAACAGCACAGGCTTTGGTCAAACAGGTGGAATAGATCCCAGCTCCCCTCCCGCCCCCAACCTCCATTAGCTCAGCGTTTCTGAGATTTGTTTCTTCAAGTGCAACATGGGATAAAGTGACACCTACCTTGCGGGCTGCTGTAAATATTAAATACAATAATGTTTGTAAAATGCTTCGCAGGTAGTAGGTGTTCAATGAATATAGGTGGAATTTTACTGTTAGTCCTATGGATACCACCTTGACCTTCTGTCTTGCCATTTTGCCCAAGAACCTCATGCTTTCAGAACTCGTCATTCCAAATGTCTCATGGGTAAGAGGGGAAAGAAGGGCTCTGGAGTTCAGAGAGAGAGATGGGGATCTTCTCAGGGCAGTGGACTAGGGCCCCCCTCTCCCCCAGCCAGGTGTCATCCTGCATTACAGAGCAGGAATCGAAGGAATTTATCTAACGAGAGAAGGAAATGACGTCACCAACCTCACTGAGTGCAAGGACCAGAATGCCAGCTCCTGATACCAAACTTTTACAACTACCTCCCCGGGCTGTCTTGAGCTCAGATGAGGTGGGTGATATTGCCTTGACATCATAAAGCAGCACACAGCATGAAGCTTTACCCTGCTCTTTCCAGTGAGCCTGGGAAAGAGGTTGGAGGCCTTTGGGGGATTGGCATGGGAGGGCAGTCAGTACAGGCTGTGTTATCGAGCAAGGCTTCACTGTAGGCAGCTAATGCTTATTCCTGCTGAGGAACCCCTGGAGCAGATGTGGGGCACCCCGGGGTGGGGGGGATCCAGGATATTGTTGCACCAACCGGCAGAGTCATTGGTGAGGGAGCCAGAGAAAGCCTTCAAGCAAAGAAAGGCAGGTGTTGGTTGGCAAGTGGGAATGGACAGGTGTGCACCGAAGTGACAGTAACGGTATACAAGAGGGGCATCAATTGCACCCGCTATGATCTGGTAAATGCACGACAGGTTGCTGGTCCTACCTACGTAGATGGTTCTTGACCTCAGAGAGTTTCTCTTCCTCCCCAGACCTAGAATAACCAAGCGATAGGTTAAGAATAACTTGAAGGAAGACATGGTCATTATGCTAGTGATGTCGTCTGGGAATGCTTCAGGACGATAGTGAGATTCTGGCCACCTCCTATTCACTCCCCCGATGAAGGCAGGATTCTCCCGACCTACACAGTACAAGATGAGTGAACACACAACACCTGACACTGGGCAGACGAGATCAACAGCAGGTAACTAGTCACATATACTCACAGCACAGGGAGAGGGATGGTGCCCACCCTGCAGGGCCACGTGGGAGTTGCACCCAGGGATAGAAGGAACCAGCAGGGGCTGTGGGCCGCAGACTTTATAGTGACAAGAGGACGAAGTGACCCTTGACTCCCATAGGAGGATGCGACTGGCTTGTCTGAATAATTCTGCCAGCTGACAGCGAGGGAAAACCCATCAGATTGAGGATCTGGGGTGCAGTTGGTCCAGCAGAGAGAGGAATAGTGGGTTAGGAGGCTTTCCTGCTGGGTGGAGGGGGGTATTTGGCAAGAACAGAGGACCTCATGGCTGGAGATCTTGGAGGATCTGTGGGGCTCAAAGATGTGAAGGAAGCACATGGAATTTCAGGCTTTACAACAGGAGAGCCTAATAAATAGCACTCAGGTCCTAAATCAATTGAAAAAGACAGCAAAATTATAAGAAAGATGGATGGCCAAACTTTCACTTTCACTGTGATGACACTGGTATTGGATAGTGAGCACTAGGACTACTTTATACTCAGTTAGATAAGCTTACAAACCCCGACACAGGTGGGTGGGAGAGACACAGGCCTCCCTGGGCACTTCAGTTTACTCCTTGGTAAAACATGCCTGTCCTGCTATATAGAAATATCAGAAGGGCTATCTACTAGCGTTTCTGGATGCCACAGCCAGAAGAGTGAGGTTCATGTGCAGAGGACCTGGTTTCCTAGAGACCTCTCATACAGACCCTAGGAGAGTGCGGATCTCAGGACATACATGTCCAAGTAGACAGATGGTAACAAAGACCTTGCAGATGTCCCTCTTGCCAATGGACAAGTCATGGAAAATGATCAGTTTTAGCGAAGACCTATAGCTTCCAACATGCTTTATGTCTGTTTACCTTCTCTGAACCTGACAAGAAACTGGAGAGGTTGTCAGTGAAGTTATTACTACGTCCATTTCACAGATGAAGATATTTAAGTCCCAGGAGGATAAGGGATTTATCCAAGTGCACAGCTTGGAACCCAGATGTTCTGAGTAACTCCTAGGCCATTGTTCTTTCCTTTCTGATTTATTTGATGGCAACTCTGCATTTTGGGACATCTTTTTAATGAAGAAGATGTTATGGGATGAGAAAATATCAGAATTTAAGAGTTGATGACCAAATAGGTAGGAATTAGGAATTCTCTCTGGCATTGGTTATTGAGATACTTTTCATGCTGAAACTACATGGTGGGGTGGTGGGGGCAGAGGAAAAGAGAGAAAGAGAGAGAGAGTGTGTGTGTGTCCTGAATTAGCTCTGCTTCAAGAGTCCTCTTGGTTAGCTGTACAGGATTTCCAGAACAGTCCTCACCTGCGCATCTCAGGCTCTGCTTCCCATGCTCCAGTGGTCAACTACATGCAAAAGAATGAAACCAGACCACTTTCTTACACCATACACACAAGTAAATTTAAAATGGATTAAAGACCTAAATGTGAGACCTGAAGCCATAAAAATCCTAGAAGAAAGAACAGGCAGTAATCTCTCTGACATCAGCCGTAGCAACATTTTTCTAGATCTGTCTTCTGAGGCAGGGAAACAAAAGCAAAAATGAACTACTGGGACTACATCCAAATAAAGAGCTTTGCACAGCAAAGGAAACAGTCAACAAAACTAAAAGGTATCCTCTGGAATGGGAGAAGATACTTGCAAATGACATATCCAATGAAGGGTTAGTATCCAAAACATATAAAGAACTTATCCAACTCAACACCCAAAAAACAAAGAATCCAATGAAAGATGGGTGAAGACATGAGCAGACATTTCTCCAAAGAAGACATACAGATGGGCAATAGACATGTTCAGCATCACTCATCATCAGGGAAATGCAAAGCAAAACTACAGTGAGATATCACCTCCTACCTGTCAGAATGGCTAAAAAAACCACAAGAAACAACAGGTGTTGGTGAAGACTTGGAGAAAAAGGAACTTTATGTGCTGTTGGTGAAAATATAAACTGGTTCAGCTGCTGTGAAGAACAGTTTAGAGGCTCCTCAAAAAGTTAAAAATAGAAGCTATCCTCTGATCCAGCCATCCCACTGCTGGGTATTTACCCAGAGAAACACTAGTTCAAAGGGATAAATGCACCCCTGTATTTATAGCAGCGTTATTTACAATAGCCAAATGATGGAAACAGCCCAAGTGTCTATCAATTGATGAATGGATAAAGAAGATGTGGTTTATACATATGTTAGCATATATTATACGCATGCGTGTGCGTGCACACACACTGGAATATTACTCAGTCATAAAAAAGAATGAAATCTTGCCATTTGCAACAACACAGATGGAGCTAGAGAGTATAATGCTAAGCGAAATAAGTCAGTCACAGAAAGGCAAATACCATATGATTTCACTTATATGTGGAATTTAAAAAACAAACAGATGAGCAAAGGGGGAAAAAAGAGAGAGGGGATGAAACCGAGAAACAGTCTTAACAATGGAAGAACAAACTGGTGGTTACCAGAGGGGAGGAGGGTGAAGGGATGGGAGGAACAGATGATGGGGATTAGGGAGTGCTCTTGTGATGAGTGCCAGGTGTGGAATGGGACTGTTCAATCACTACTGTTAGACTGTATGTTAACTAACTGGAATTCAGATAAAAACTTAAAAAGAAAAGGACCGATGATAATGTTTCCAGCCTGGGTGATCAGTGGACTGGAGACGGAAAGCTGGTTTGGGGTGAAAAAGGAACCACTCTTTGTGATGTAACTGGACGGTTGCTTCCTGAGAAACTCCTATGTTGCCCAAAACCCCCAACATGATAAAGACAAATGTTTCAGTGGGACAAAGGGAATGAGAACAGCAATAACTCTCCCCAAGTGAGCATCAGAATCCCTCAGGGAATTGAATAAAAACGCAGATTCCTGGGACGGAGCTCAAGGGATTCTCTTTCAGTAGGGCTGGGGTGGCACTAGATCTGACTTTGTATCATTTGCCCATGGCAATTTTGTACCTTTGGTTGACAGTTACCTTTTGTAAACACTGGTTTGAGGGTTGGAGAGCCTCAGAGCTATAATAAAATGGTTCCTCCTGCAGGAATTATGTTACGAAAAGAAAATGGCTCTTCTACCTCTGTGTATATTTCATTATGGAAAATAATCAATTTGTTGATTAAAAAGAATGACAAACCTAAGTAGCACCGAGAACAAGGAAAAAACTGACAAGTTCAAAGGAGACCAAAAAGAAAAAAGATTGTTTACCCAGAAGATGTTTCAGCAATTGCCCCCCATCCCCAAAACAGAGCTACTGGTGGTCTGACACTGGCCTATAGCTGTTTACATAATTAAAACATTTGTAAGATTTGTCCTAAGTTGCTACTAGAAATTTTATAAATTTATAATAGAGCAAGGGCTTCCAGAACATCTCATGCAAATGTATGCAAATGAGCCCGTGGATGTATGCAAGAAAACAAAAGGATGTCCTTCCCTTTTTCCTACAAATAGGCCATTACCTTATTTTAAAATTGACTCTACAACAAAGCGGCCAGGAACCAGGGTACATTACTATAGGATTCCGTTTTTCATGAAGTTAAAGAACAGGCAAAACTAAACTGTGCTGAATGAAATCAGACAGCTGGGGTGGGAGGACTGTCTGGTACAGGGCATAAGGGAGTCAGGAATGTTCTTGATCTTGGCTTGGGGAAGGGTGGCAGGAAAAACTCGGTGTGTGTTCTCTCGACCGGAAGTTGCCCTGGTGAAGTCAGTCTTCCGTGGCTTCTGAGTAGCCAGTGGCCCAACCCTTCTGCTTTTGCTTTTGTGGCCAGTCTGTGGCAAAAGTGGCATCTGCAGGCGTGGCCCAGAGCTGGGGTGCTTGGGCGTCCCGCTCTAGTTTGGGGGGAATCTGAGCCACAAGTGGAGACACCGGGTCTCTTCTTCCCCGGGATAGAGGAGCAGGCAGGCAGACCAGCAGCAGGGCCAACCTGTTAGAGCGGAAGTGAGGAAAGGGGCGGCCTGCCTCCCAATCTGTGCCCCCCCCCCACCGACCCACATCATCCTCACCTGTCGATAGCTATGGCCAGCAAGGCGTTGGTGGAGACGTAGAGAGAGACGGTCCGCAGGTAGTTGACAGAGGCACAGAGCACGTGGCCATGCTCCCAGGACAGCTGGCGCACCACGTAGTAGTCCATCTCGAAGGGGCAGCAGATGATGGCCACCAGGAAGTCGGAGATGGCCAGGTTGGCGATGAGCAGGTTGGTGAGGTTGCGCAGCTTCTTATAGCGGGCGAGGGCAGCGATAAAGACGAAGTTGCCCACACCGCAGACCAGCATGATGCCTGCCAGTGCCACGCCGATGACGATCTTGGCAGCGAAGAAGGTCCGGGTCTTGGTCATGTCCTCATCCTCATCCAGAGGGAGGTCATAATCACCGTAGCTGAAGTTGAAGGGGAGGGGGGAGGTAGAGTCCTGAGCCGGACTGAAGTTGGGGGCAAAGCTAGTGTTTCCATGCTGGGCTGCCATGGCGGAGACAGCAGGTGGAGTGGTGTGTGGGTCTCAGCACGCTGAGCTGGGGGTTTGGACCTTCGGGTGTCACGACTCACCCAGCCTAGCACACTGCCCGCATCCCTGAGGAGAGTCAAAATGTCATCCTGGACCCTGAAAGGAGACACAACCAGTGGGCACCCTACAGGAGAACGCCTGGTAGTATGCTCCCAGAGTTCCCCAAGTAGAGGCTGACCAGACCCAGTGAATCCCCTCAGACAGAACTAGCCAGGGTACAGGGGAGGGAAGACATAAGATCTGGAAATTGGGAAATCTTCCACGGGCTGATAAGCAGTACTGGGCACAGAATGTCTCTCCAAAGACATCCAACAACAACCTGCATCTTTGCCCTTTTCCCAGAGGCCAGCACCAGCGTGACTGCCCAGTCACGCTCCCTTTCCCACCATCAGCTCCCACAGGGTCTTCGCAAAGTTTCCCAAGCTGGCTCCAGGCAGCTGCCCCAGGATTCCGCAGCAGTCACAAAGTTGTGCCATCTGTTGGTTAAGGACAATGAAGCTGGAGGACAGAAATACAGCAGGGTCTTTCCTCCCAAAGCAGGGCACTGCTCCCTATGTCCTGGCCAAACCGTGGACGTGGAAATCATCAAATCCATTTTCATATGAACAGGCTGAGTCATCTTGGGCTAGTGATTTACACTGTCTGAGTCCTGATCTTCCTGTAAACCAAATTCCTGCTGCCTAGCCCAGGGCCTGGCACGCAGTAGGGGCGGGACAGGAGTCTGTGGGATGTATGAATAGGGATCCGCCCAGGATTCTGTAGGTGAAGGGGACTGTGGATGGGAGGGAATTCTGCTCCCTCTGTGCTTTGGGAACCAGATCTAAAAAGAAATGCTTTGTCTGCTTCTCCTCCCTGCTCCCACTCTTCTGATCAGCTCCCTGTCCCCTTCACCAGACCCCCACCCGGTTCCCCACCAGGACCAACCCTAACTGAGAGGCACCACATCTGGTCACCAAGGTCTCCGTCCTCTGAAAATGGTGGCTCCTCCACTTGAACCGAAAAGAGCCCCCAAGAATGGAGGTTGGGGGTAGGGGGAAGGTGGTGTCAGTGAGGACCCAGGAGGGCCTGAGGGTTGAAATGTCTTTCATTGCCTGAGTTCTTTATGTTCTCAGTACCTCCAGATGTCCACGGCAAAGGAAAATAAAGTCTCTGAAGTACTGAGCCCTCAGGACAGGGGCCACCATGGGGTGCAAGGCGTCTGAGGGCCTCAGAACCCCTTTGCTCAGATTCCCAAACCCGAAGAATGAGGACCCCAGCCATCAAGCTGTGACCCGCCTCTCCCCGCTTAACACAACTGGAAACGACCCCAAGCGTGGGGGCCACGGGATGCTGGTAGCAAGAAGTGGACCAAACTGGACAGTGGATTTGGCTCGGCCCTGTCAGAGAAGGGGGAGAGCAAGGGACGGGAACCATAGCGGCAGGAACAACAGTGGCAGGGTGACCGGGCCACCCCGACCTGCGGCACGTCCGCCGGCTGCGTACCCGAGGGAAGGATCTTCGACAGATGGGGTGCCAGGGACGCCAGCGGCGCCCGCGGCGGGAGTGTCCTCCGTCCGGGTGGCTTCTCCCTCCCCTGCGAAACCCCAGTCCCTCCAGACAGCGTCCGGCCTGAGACGGGGAAACGCGACTCGCGTCCTCCCGCCTTCCGCGCTCCGCGGTTCTCCAGTCCCCGACCCTGGAGGAGAGGACGTGAGCCCCGGTGGCGCAGGTCCCGGCCCCATTTTTCGCGGGATGCACTCCCGGTCCCAGATCAATCCGCTCCGGGAGCAGTCTCCCTCCCCTGCCCTCCCTTACTCACCCCCGGCGCGACCGCGCGGTCCCGGAGGCGCCGCCCAACAACGGCGGGAATCGAGTCAGAAATTGAGGCTCGAAAAACGAAGCATGCGGGGGCCTCCGGATGAAAAGAAAACTGGGGGGTAGGGGCAGGACCCGGTGAGCAGGAGTTCTCCCGGAGAGGCTTCCCTTTTCAGCCTCTCTTTCAACAAGATGCCCCCCTCCCCGCCCATGCCCTCCCCTGCAGTTTGGCGTTCGCCCGCCCACCCAGCACCCGCCGGCCCGGCCCCCTCCGCCCGCGCCCGCGCGCCCCAGTCTCGGCTTCCCGTCGCCTGGTCCCGGCGGGCCCGTGGTGGGTGGTGGACTCTCCCGGCAGGAACTCTTCCACTTGGAGTCAGCCCGAGCACCTCCCGAAAGCTGCGGAAGGCCAAGGCACGAGAATCCCCCCGAGAAAGAAGTGGGCGTCTGCGCCCCCAGGCCGGGCGAAGCCCCCCACCGCACCAAGGGGGATCCGGTACACAGCTCAGTACCTACCTGCCTGGGCGCCTCCTGCCGGCTCGCTCGGCTGCCCTGGCCGCTCTGTTTGGTCCTGGGGGAACCCAACTTGTGCGTGCAGTGGCTCTGCGTACGGGGTGTCCTTCTTTCTTCCTTGCTCCAGCGCGCTTCCCCCGCGCGTCGCGGTCTCTGTCTTCCCGCTGGAGTTGGCGCTCCGCCCCTGCCGTTCAGCACAGCGCCTCGGACCCGGCCCGGTGCGCCCCGCCCCGCGCTCGACTCCGCCCTGGGGTACCCAGCCGGCCTCCCTCCGCACAGCGGCGCAGGGTGGGCGCTGCGCTTCTGCACCTGGTGTGCCCCCCGCACGGGGCGCGCGGAGTTCTGGTTGCGTTGGCGCGGATCCCCAGTCAGCCGGGTTGGCCATTCGCACAGGCTCCTGCGTCCTCGCACCCGAGTATGAATGGGACTTAAGTAGCCGGGGTTAGAGGGTGCGGATTCCAAGGAACCGGCAAGGCCCCCAGTGCTCCGCTGAGGTGCCTCGCGGGGGCCACCAAGCCGAGTGTCCAGCCTTTGGCAAGAGCCCCGTGCTAGCGTCCGCTCCCGCACAGGGCGACTCGTTCAGGAGTAGATTGGGGTACATTCCGTGTGCCCGAGAGCTTGTGCTGGGGACACTTTGAGGGTGCAGAGTGGGCCCTTTGGGGTGGGTGGTGGTGGAGAAGGAGGCCCCCGGGGAAGCTGGGAATTTTGGGCAGGTTGCCCTGCTGAAATCGCCTACCCTGAGGTCCTCACCGGAACGCTGAGATAACCATAGCCACCAATGCCCGAGTCCTTGGCCTTTCAAAAACCATCATCCCACTTCCCATTCCACATCCCATCCCGCGTGTCTGTCTGGAGCCCTGTTTCCAGAGGCCTCCACCTTGCTCCCGCCAGGCTCTGATTTTAGGCAGTTTCTATTGCCTCTCTGGTCCTTGGTTTTCTTACACAGATTGGGCAGATTCTTTTTTCGGATTGGAAAGGAAGAAATAAAATGCTCTGTGTTGCAGATGGCATGATGTCTAGGAAATCCGAAGAAATTGACAAAAAAAAATTCCTCTAATAAGTGATTAAAACAAAGTTTAAGGATACAAGATTAATATCCAAAAATCAAATGTTTTGGGGCACATGGGTGGTTCAGTTGGTTAAATGCTGGACTCTTGACTTTGGCTCAGATCATGATCTCAGGGTTGAGAGATCCAGCCCCCATGGGGTTGGGTGGGGAGCCTTCTTAAGATTCTCTCCCTTTCACCCTGCCCCTCCCCAACCTCTCTTCTCATCTCCCCCAAAAGTCAACTGCTTTCCTAGATACCAGGAATGAACAAGTGGAACTTGAAATTTAGCATATAATACTATTTACATCAGTAGCCCCCACAATAAAATGCTTAGGTATAAATCTAGCAAAATACATATAATGTCCATATGAGGAAAACTACAAAACCCTAATGACAGAAATCAAAGAAGAATTAAATACATGGAGAGAAATTTCATATTCACCAATAGGAAGACTCAATCTTGTCAAGATGTCTGTTTTCCCCAACTTGACCCACAGAGTCAATAAAATCCCAATCAAAATCCAACAAGTTATTTTGTGGATATCAACAAAGAGATTCCAAAGTTTATATGAAGATTCAGGAGAGCTAACACAACATTGAAGGAGAAGTCAAAGTTGGAGGACTGACATTGCCCGATATCAAGACTTACTATAAAGCTACAGTAATCAAGGCAGTGTGGTATTAGTGAAAGAATAGGCAAATAGATCAATGGAAGGGAACAGAGAGCCCAGAAATAGATCCACAGAAATACAGTCTTTCGATTTTTCACAAAGGAGAAAGGCAGTACAATGGAGAAAAATTCTTTTCAACAAATGGTGCTGGAATAATTAGACATCCATATGTAAAAAAATCAATCTACACACAGACTTTATAGCTGTCACAAAAATTAACTCAAAGGGTATCACAGACTCAACTGTAAAATGCAAAACTATAAAACTCCTAGAAGATAACATAGGAGAAAAGCGAGATGACCTTGGATTTGGTGATGGCTTTTTAGATACAGCAACAAAGGCAGGATCCATAGAAGAAAAGAATTAAGAAGCTGGACTTCATTAAGATTAAAAATGTCAGCTCTGCAAGAGACACTGTCAAGAAAAATTAAAAGGCAAACTCCAGATTGGGAGAAAAACATTTGCAAAAGACACATCTGATAAAGGTCTTTTACCCCAAATACATAAAGAACTCTGAAAACTCATCAATAAGAAAACAAACAAACCAATTAAAAATTTGGCCCAAACCTTCACTGACACCTCACAACAGGATATACAGATGTAACTAAGCATGTATCATCAGAGAAATGCAAATTAAAACATCCATGAGGGGCGCCTGGATGGCTCAGTCAGTTAAGTGTCTGCCTTCGGCTCAGGTCATGATCCCGGGATCCAAAGATCGAGTCCCACATCTGGCTCAGCAGGGAGTTTGCCTCTCTCTCTCCCTCTGTCCCTCTTTCCCCACCTGTGCTCTCTCTCACTCTCTCTCTCCTCTCTCAAATAAATAAATAAATAAAAATCTTTGAAAAAAAAAATCAATGCGATACCACTACATATTTTTTTTAATTTAATTTTATTTATTTATTTGACAAAGATCACAAGCAGGCAGAGAGACAGGCAGAGAGAGGGGAGGAAGCAGGCTCCCCGCGGAGCAGAGAGCCCGATGCGGGACTCGATCCCAGGACCCTGGGATCACGACCCAAGCCGGAGGCAGAGGCTTCAACCCACTGAGCCACCCAGGCGACCCACCACTACATATTTATTAGAATGGCCAATGTCCAGAACAGGGACGACACCAAAGGCTGGTGAGGAAGTGGAACATGAGGAGCTCTCGTTCATTTGTGGTGGGAATGCCAAATGGTACAGCCACTTTGGAGGTTTGGTGGGTCTTTACAAAACTAAATATATTCTTACCGTAAAATATAGCAATCACATTGCTTGTTTTACCCAAGGTAGTTTAAAATTTATTCTACACAAAAACCTGCACATGGATGTTAATAGCAGTTTTATTCATAATCACCAAGATTTGGAAGCAACCAAGATGTCCTTCAGTAGTTAAATGGATCAATTATCTGGAGTACATCTAGATGAAAGAATGTCATCCAGGGCTAAAAAGAAATGAGCTCTCCATCAAGTCATGTACAGACGCCGAAGAGCCTTCAGTGTGTATTACTGAGTGAAAGAATCCCATTTAAAAGGCCACCTACTGTACCATTCCAACTCTATGACATCCTGGAAAAGGCAAAACTATGGGGACAGTAAGATCATCAGTGGTTGCCAGAAGTTAGGCAAGAGGAGGTGATAGATAGTTGGAGCATGGAGGATTTTTATGGCAGTGACACCACTTTTTATGATACTATGATGGTGGATATGGGTCAATTAATACATTGGTTCAAACCCATAGAAAGTACCAGAGCAGGAGTGAACCCTCATGTGAATTATGGGTTTTGGGTGATAATAATGTGTCAGTGTAGGTTCATCGATTACAACATATGTACCACTCCGGTATGGGATGTTGGTAATGGGGGAGGCATGTGTGGGAGCGGGGGAGGGGGTATGGGGATATGAGAAATCTCTGTACCTTCAGCTACATTTTGCTGTGAACCTACATCTGCTCTAAAGAACAAAGTCTCTTTAAAAAAAAAAATGGGTACAGATTTTCTGGAGCTTGACTTTTTTTTTTTTTTTTTTTTAAGATTTTTTTATTTATTTGCCAGAGAGAGAGAGAGAGTACACACAAGCAGGCAGAGAGGCAGGCAGAGGCAGCGAGAGAAGCAGACTCCCTGCTGAGCAAGGAACCCGATGCGGGACTCGATCCCAGGACCCTGGGATCATGACCTGAGCTGAAGGCAGCGGCTTAACCAACTGAGCCACCCAGGCGTCCCTGGAGCTTGACTTTTTAACACACTAAAAAAAGCCTTGGAAATTTTCTGCCCTTTAATGCAGAAATTATATATTAATGGGTTTTTCCTCTGGAAATAATGAACGGAGCAGTTAAAGATTTCCCTACAAAGACGTTGATAGCAGCATTCTTTAGTTTAACAAGGAACTGGAAACAAATAACCTGAACTTCCCATACTTCCACACTTGATTAAAATGTGATTAAAAATGTCTTTTATAAAAGACCACCTTGTCATAAAAATTTTTGAATCAATAAAAATTCACGATTCAAAAATCAAAACAAACACAAAAGGATACCTTGAGAAGCATCCTTCTCACCTCTGTCCTCCTCTCTTTTTCCCTTTGCACCTTTTGTTTTACATCTATTCTCCTAGTGTTTCTTTTGACAAATTCAAAGATATATTCTCATTTATTTCTCTCAAAGAAATTTCGTATCAAAATATGGAGTGCTACCTCATTCTTTTACAGTTGTAGACTAGTGTGTTGTGTGGATACGCTACAGGTTTTTTTAAGTTCCCTTAAGTTTTTTTAAGCTGGACATATTGGCTTAATATTTTCAAACTATGTCTGTTAAATTACAAATTGGGTTATTTCCTAATGTTTGGCTAATGTACTGCTATACATAGTGTTATAGTATAAAATTACCAGTGCTTTGGTAAATAACTGTATGGCACATTTATTTGTATATTTGCAAATGATAATAAGTTGGTATATGTGCTGCCGAAGCAAGCACATTAAGTTGGGTAATAAATTCCTAAAGGTGGTATTGCTGAAAGCAGTAATAATAATAATAATAAATAATAATAAAATAAATAAATAACAAAAGCATTTGTAATTTGGGTAGATATTGAACACATTCAAGCCCATAGGGTCTTGCCATTTTGTACTTCCCAGTCTTTGGTGGAAGTGAGTGCCAGGGATTGGATCAGAATCAATAAGCAAATATCTGTCGAAGCCCTAAGAAGGCAATCATCAAAAGCAGGATTTCTGGGCAATTTCTCTTACCATTGACTTTGGTTCTGAATGCAGAGTGTCCTCTCATTCATCCCAAATATGGTAGGGAGGAGCACTGTTTCCAAGAAACTCACCTCAAGTTATTTTTTTGTGTCTCCATGTGTCTCTCATGGAGTAATTAGTCATCAAATTAAGAAGCTGCCCTTGTTATCAACTGTAGACACATTTTTAGGTAAACTTTTTTTTTTTTTTTTTTTATTTGACAGAGATCACAAGTAGGCAGAGAGGCAGGCGGAGAGAGAGGAGGAAGCAGGCTCCCCACCAAGCAGAGAGCCCGATTTGGGGCTCGATCCCAGGACCCTGAGACCATGACCCGAGCAGAAGGCAGAGGCTTTAACCCACTGAGTCACCCAGGTGCCCCTAGGTAAACTTTTAAATTACTTTGCAAGTAAATGTAATTAAGCTTTCCGAATTATTGTTGGAAAAAGTGGGATATAATTAATGGGTCAAGGAGCATTGGCACTGGCTTCTACCCTTCATTCCATCTACCCAGTTTTCACAGCATTCTAGAAGGAGTGGATCTGTAAGATGTGCTGGTTGACTCACCTGACCCAGGTAGGGTATTTTTCTTTCTCTGGTTTCTGTCTGCTTCCAGGGCAGTGCCAGGAAGATTGTTAATACAACCTTCTTGGTGGGAATGGCATTGTTCTCTGGAAGGATGGATGAATAAGAGGATGACGACATAGATGATCCAGAAAGATTGAGGGCTGTCAAGCCAAGAGCCATCTTTGGTTGGGTTTGGAAAGGGTTTAGTTTTATGAAATATTGGGGTGTTGATTTTATTCTTTTATTTTTTATTTTTTCGCAGCTGGGCTTCTCCTTCTGGGTAAAGGCCCAAGGGCTCACATGCTGTCTCTCCCTGAGCTCAGGGAGGGACACAAACTCCTGCCTGAGACTGCATTTGGGGGCCAACACGTGGAACACATTCACATAATAGAAAAAGTAAAAAATTAAGTACCTCCTCAGTCCCCTCTCCACGGTCCAGCCCCTTAGAAGGGGCCCTTGTTATCTGGACTTTCTCATATACATTCAAATGCAAACTGGGCTAAACTCCGGGGATGCTTGGGCTCAGGATGGGAGGAGTCAGGGGAGGACAGAGGGAAAGCCATTTTCGCTATGGGTAACACAGGTCGCTGAGTTATTTAACTTGAATGGTAAAAAGAATGTGACTTGATTCATGCCCCAAGGGGAAAGTAGGCTGAGTTTGGGTTCCCCTAAAAGCAGATCCTGAGATAAAGATTTGAGGGCACTGAGTTTACTGGGGCGGCGATCCCAAGAAATGAAGTTAGAGGAGTAGAAAAGTGGACAGGGAAGGGGCAGCAGCCAACAAAATGGTGGGAAACCATGCATGCAAATTACCACTGTGGGCAAATGGAACTTAATTGCCCCAGGGAAACTCTGGGAGGAAGCATGGACCAAGCGCTCTAGAGTTCCACCAGCAGAGGGCGTGAGGGAGCTCGCAGTCATCTCCTGAGGGGGGTGTGGTGGGGGGGGGTGTTAATTCCCCAGGCTCTTCAGTTGGCCTGGCCCAAGAGCAGAGAATAAATAACCTTGGGATCAGAGCGTCCTCCAGCAACGAGATGTCATTGCTGTCATTTGGAAGACATGCATAGAAATAGCGAGGGTGTGTGTGTGTGTGTGTGTGTGTGTGAATATTTGCCACTTGGGCATTACTTTGCATGGTTGTACCATAATTCTTGGTGGGTCCCGTTGTTTTCTCTCACCTCTATCAAGTTCATCTGAGTGTGTCCTTCACACGGCGATGGCCGAGGTGCAGGAGCAAGCAAGTCCTAATGTATAAAACCATTCCGAGGTTCTCTTGCCGGGTGTCCGTTAACATGCCATTGGTTGAAGCACATGGCCGAGTGCAGCGTCACAGTTGGCGCAGGTCCCCCTACCTACTACAGGAGGGCACTACGCAGTTACACTGCAAAGGGCAAATGCGCACAGAGGAGTGAGGCATCAGGGCCGTACAACACAATTCACCACAATTTGCTCCCATGTCTCTGATCCCAGTCCTGCCTGCCCTGCCCCTTTGGTGGCAGCTCTGATTCTGTGAGCCAGCCTATGGGCTCAGTCATTACCCTTTTTGGCTTACTTTATCCAGGACTGGATACCATTGCTTGCTACCAAGGAACCCGGTCGGATTCAGGTATTCTCATGCAGTTGAGAGAACAGGCTCAGAGAGGCTAATAAGTTCCAGAATTCACACAGCTAGTGGGTGGCAGAGTTGAGATTCACACCAGGCTCCCAATTCCAGACTCTTTCCATTGTACTAACTTGACAATTGTGGTTTCCCTGGGGCGAGGGAGACTGGGCGGAGGTCAGGATTCCTCACTGGGCTCTTGCTCTGGTCAACTCCGCCTGCCTGGGGCAGGGGAGGGGGGGAGCATGGCATTGAAGCAAAGGCCAGGACAAAGAGGGAGAAGAATGAATGAGATCCCCAAGACCCCTGCCTAACTCCAGGGACGATGAGCGTTCTAGCCCAGACTGGACTGACCAGGATGGCAGTTCTCAAATTGGAGTATGTGTCAAGATCTTTGTCGAAAGACATGCCTGGGGCCCATACTGGTAGATTCTTATCCCTGTATCAATAAGATTCTCCTGTTTTTGTTCAAGTATTTATTCTTTTTTTTTTTTAAGGTTTTATTTATTTACTTGACAGAGAGAGATCACAAGTACGCAGAGAGGTAGGCGGAGGTGGGGGGGGGGGAAGCAGGCTCCCCGCTGACAGAGAGCCCAATTCGGGGCTCGATCCCAGGACCCTGGGATCACGACCTGAGCGGAAGGCAGAGGCTTAAGCCACTGAGCCACTCAGGTGCCCCTCAAGTATTTATTCTTTACCAGGGTTCCCATTAAAAAAAAAAAAAAAAGAAAAGAAAAGAAAGAAAAGAAAAAGAAACAGCACGGAAACTAAGACTAGCCTTGATAGAAGTCTTTGACTCTAAGAAGTGGACCTTAATGAATTCTGATGCAAAACGGCCGAGAATCTTCCCAGCAGAACCTCATATTGCTTTCTTGCTTGTAATCTCTTGTAACAGCTCCGGTTGTGTGAATACTCTTTTTTCTTAAGTACAAAATCAGTGTTGAGCTTTCCCCCCATATTTAATGCAGTGTGGACATGTTTGAACCTCTACTGGTTGGAAATGGCCCTGAAAGAACACACAGGGGCAGGAATAGAAAGCTAAGACCAGGAACACATCAACAGGATTTTGAGTCCTGGCTCTCTGGAACACACTTTGCTAGTCAATGTAAAGTTTTCTGTGCAGCTCGGAGTGCAGCTGGGCCAGGGCCAAGCTGGGGAAGGTGAGAGGTACAGTCTTAAAGAAAGATACACCTTGTTCAGGGAACGGGAAGTAGGTTTTAAGAGACTATATCCCCCATAAGTGGTTTGAATCATGCACAGGTGTCTCTTTTTAAATAGAAAGCAACTGACATTTATGTTCAGAGATGCTTCCATAAGGATGAGCGCCACGGGGTGCTGGGGTGGCTCCCAGCTCCGGAGTCCACACGGGCCAGCTGGTGGCACATTTTTCCACGCTGACCTCCCTTTGGCATAAGCTGACAATAAGACTGGAGCTCCCAAGTCTTCCCCCTCCCATCACAGACATACTTAGTAGAAGAGAAAAAAGATGTCTCTAAACAAAGGCATCCAAGGTCATGGAACATTGGTGCCCTTGCCCCTGACTTTGAGGAAATGGTGGGTGGGAGCTGGGGGTGGGGGCTGGGCTAGGGGAAGGGAACACTTTGAGTCCCATCTTAGGATACCTGTACTCTCTCCTCCACTCAAAGCTGTCCTTGTCCCCCAAGGGGCTTTTTTTTTTTTTTTAAAGATTTTATTTATTTATTTGTCAGAGAGAGAGAGAGGGAGAGAGAGTGAACGAGCACAGGCAGGCAGAGTGGCAGGCAGAGGCAGAGGGAGAAGCAGGCTCCCTGCTGAGCAAGGAGCCCGATGCGGGACTCGATCCCAGGACGCTGGGATCATGACCTGAGCCCAAGGCAGCCGCTTAACCAACTGAGCCACCCAGTCGTCCCCCCCAAGGGGCTTTTTATAAGGAACAGTAAGGATGAGGGTGTGGGCAGGACCGACAGGGGCCACGGGGCTTCCCCTTTCAAAAACAGAGGTAGAGGCTAAAAGGGGCCGTACACAGACACATAGTGTTTACTGAAACCCAGCCTCCCAACCAAGAGACCTCCAGTTGGAGATGAGGCTGGAATAAGAGAAAGAGGAGAAAGGCAGACAAGAGACTACAAAGATAGGATATTGTGACTATTCATATTTATACTTAATAAAGTATAAAGGAAGGTAAGAGGAGAAGGAGTGAGGCTCCCATTGACCTTGTTGTGTCTGAAGACCCAGAGGTGCCTGCATTCTCTCCCAGTTCCATTCCCACACCCCCCCACTTCCCCCACCCCCACCTTTTGTTCAATGGCAATGGCTCTTTGATATTTATGGCTTTTCCCTGGGGGGTGTTCAGTTCCCATAGAAGGCCCCTCACTTTGTACTCTGCGGAGCTAGAGAGCTAGAGTTCCGACTGCAGTTTGACTGCAATTTTGCTGTTCTTGAAGGCCGGCTAATTCAAACTGAGTCTTTGGATATCGAATTGCAGGGAGTCTGGAAGTCACCCATCTCTCTGTTGACTTCACGCACCTTCCAAAGTGGGCTCACACCTGTGACCTTTCTGAGGCCCTGCTGGTGGGTTTGAGTTTCCCAGAGCTAGAGTCTGGCTAGAGTTTCCCAGAGCTAGAGTCTATGCCTTGAATTCCTGATTATTGCTGTTTTTCTGAAAGTAGAAAGTTCTTGGTGGGATAACGACGCTTGTTTTTTTTTGTTTTTGTTTTTGTTTTTTTTATTAACATATAATGTTTTATTAGCCCCAGGGGTACAGGTCTGTGAATCGCCAGATTTACACGTCACAGCACTCAGCATAGCACATACCCTCCCTAGGATAACAACTCTTTATACCTCTTCTTTGCAGACAGCACTTACTCTAAGGGGAGGTCATTTTGCTATTGGACGGGTTTAAACAAAAATCTGGCTACTCCCAGAACTAGTAAATAATAATCTGTCTTCTTTAATATATACCTCTTTTCTGTAGTGCAAAACATATAACATTAGATTTACCATTTTAACCATTTTAAAAGATTTTATTTGTTTATTTGACAGAGAGATCACAAGTAGGCAGAGAGGCAAGCAGCAAGAGGTGGGGAAGCAGGCTCCCTGCTGAGTAGAGAGCCTGATGAGGGGCTCCATCCCAGGACCCCGAGATCACGACCCGAGCTGAAGGCAGAGGCCCAACCCACTGAGCCACCCAGGCACCCCAGTTTTAACCATTTTTAAGCATGGAGTTCAGTAATGGTAAGTATGTTTACATTGTTGTGCAATGGATCTCTAGAAGTTTCCCACCTTATAAAACTGAAACTCTATACCCGTTAAATACCAATTCCTCCTTCTCCCGTCCCCCAGCTCTTGGCAATCACTTTGTTACTACTTTCTGTTTCTGTGATTTTAACTAGAGTCAATCGTCCACGTCTACTCCAAATGCCAAAACAGTGTCTTCACCGTGCCTAATGGTTGCTCGGATAGGTTACTCCGATTATGACTTTTTCCCCCTAAGCTCTTTCAACTTCACTTTAAAGACTATTATTAATGAAAATAGCACACCAAGCCAGGCCAGCCATCCAAGAAGGCAATGCTTTGTAATAGAAAGCTGGTTATAATCCAAATGCTTCAGACATAGGAAAAAAATCTTGAAAAAGAAACTGCAACATGTTCGCTGTGATTATTTCTGAGCGGTAAAATTACAGATTAATTTTTACTTTGTCTTCATTTTTTAAAAAAATTATTTGACAGAGATCACAAGTAGGCAGAGAGTCAGTCAGAGAGAGAGAGAGAGAGAGAAGGAAGCAGGCTCCCCACTGAGCAGAGAGCCCGATGTGGGTCTCGATCCCAGGACACTGGGATTATGACCTGAGCCAAAGGCAGAGGCTTTAACCCACTGAGCCACCCAGGCGCCCCCCTTTGTCTTCATTTTTAAACTGATGCACAGAAGACATGGGTTACTTTGTCTAACAAAGAATACACATACAAAACCAAAGCAAAAGTTGTCCAGTTGTTTGGTACTACGTAAATGACGATATTCTTTGTGATATTTTCAATGTATTTGAAAAGCTGACTGGGGAATGAATGAAACCAATCAGAGAGTTTTGCACACATGTTTTCTAAAGGCCAAACGATTGGTTCAGAACCAGCTGGTCAGATGGTTAGCCAGTGAGAAGGCTTCTCGAGGAGAAAGTTGCTGATGCTGGTGAACCTTCCTCACATCAGGGGGCCCCATCAGTGGAAATACTAGGGAAAGTTATTCTGACCAGGTGCAAAACTCAGATGATGCATGGCAAGCACCCAGGATGTAGGTTTTCCCCAGGCCTTTGCCTGAGTCAGTCATCACTGTTTGCAACCACCAGAAATGGACTTGAACCAGCCCATGCCAGAGAGTGGAATCGGGAGGGGAGAGGGGATCGCGTGCTGTGTTCTTGTTTCTCAATTACCTGGACTGCAGATGCTGAAGACGGGAACCTTAGTCAGAGCTCTTAGCAGCCAGAATCACAGCTGGAGGGTCGCCACAATGTCTGTGTCTCCAAGTTCCAGTTCTGTTTTTCTGTATCCTCATCTCTCTGTGTGTTTGGTCTGTTCTTCTCTCTCCTTGGCTCAGACCCAGCTCCATCTGACTTCTCAGTTTTAAAGACCAAGAATCCTACATGTCTAGGAAAGAAAGAGAATTTACCTGAACCAACTTGGGTCAGACACCTGCTCAGGTGGTTGGTCACTAGCCCACAAGGGACATTTGTGTTATTTGGAAAAGCCATCATTTTTCCAGGCAGATATAGCCCTGAGCCAGCACATGCACTCAGGTTTCACTTGCACCCACCCCCCATTTCCTTGTGCAGTGCACAACTCAGACAACAGTAAATGGGAACCCTTGTCCACTTCTGGTCCAATCAGCTGTGGCTGGGATGGAGGTAGGCATAATCACTTGGTCTCCCCCAAGGATGTGGGTGGGGAGATAGCACTCCTTCCTTCTGCACCCCAACCCAGGAATAAAAGTAGCTCTAGTGTTTTTCATCCTATCTCTTTCAGGCAGATGATATTACAGTGGAGCTAGAGGTACTTTGGGCTGGTATATTCTGTGAAGAAACTGTGACTTTTATAAGTATGGTGGACTTGATTAAATTGAAGTAGTTAAGTGTGTTAATATGTATAGCTAGGAAAGCAAAATAGAGATCACCTAGGCTCATCAAATAACTGAGTGAAATATAGCACAATTTTGAGACTTACTACTGAAAAACAAATGGTTTATTAAAGGAAAGAATAGGAGTTCACCTGCAGGACCTTTTCATTCTAGAAACTTGGAAGCACCTGGGATGGAAGGGGATCATGTCTGTCAGGAGGGGGAGCAGGGATGAGTGGGGTCTGGAGGGCATCTCTTGGCCCCTCCGGAACCAGGAGACCTGGCTCAGAGGAGGCAATCAGATTTTTCCTTTTTGAACTCTGCTTGAACCCACTCTTATAAACTGGCTCATGGTTTTCTGAAATCTGTTTGTAATTGTCAACCGTGTTCCATATTAGACATGAAACCCCATCTGTACTTCTGGAAAGCCGCTGGTCTCTTCTGGGTCTGTTTTCCCTCCCCACTCTGTGCTCTCCCTGTGTGATGAAACTCCAGGCTGTGTCGGGGGTCCCCTGGTTCCCTTTCTCCCTGCATAGCAGGAACTCCCACTGGGCCATCCTTCCCTCAGGCTTCATTCACTTCCCTGCCCTTCTAGGGACATGGAATTGCCAAATTTCCTTTGAGCCCCCACCCCCTGCCTCTGATGGCTCATTCCTAGCTCCTCACCCTCCCTTTAGACCTGACAGAGCTAAGCACACATTTCAAAATGTCATCCTCTTAGCCGTTGAGACATGACAAGTCATTTGCTCCTTTTGTAGATGGAGATCAACATACTTGACCTCAGAATATTTTTTGAGACTCGGGACTGTTCCTAGGGTTTCTGCTTCATATTCCACAGCCTGTGTGATACCACAGAATAACCTTGACTCAATTCGATTCACGATATGTCAATATCAACTCAGGCTGGGAGGGTCAACCACGGCGGGAGATGCTGATGCTGACATTAGCAGCTGGGGCACGATTGGTGGAATCGTGTGAAGTCACCAAAGGTTTTCTAACCCCACCGTCCTGGTGTGTTTTCTTCTTGTTCAGAAGATGCTGAAGTCTATACAGCACGTCTTATGCTCTAGGTGTGACATGACTTAAGCAATTAATGGTTTGAGGTTGCCTTGGAAGGTTTTAAAAGTCTAGGGAGAACAGCAGTTTGGCTCGTTTTAGAGACCGTTGGCTTAAAAAAGCTGCAGAGAACTTGGAGGAGCGAGCTTGTAAAACGTGGACAGAACCCCTGAGCAACAAAACGCCCAACGGGAGAGTCCCAGGGAAGATGCCATGACTTTTCGTGCACACAGTTTTAGGACTCCTGTGGTTAAGCCATAAAATTGTTAGGAGGTCAGGGCCAAGGAACTCAGAAGAGCGAGCCAAGAATAATTTTCCAAATAGATTTAGAACTGTTTGCTGCCAGCCAGGCAGGGAGAGGAGTAGGGAATCCTCGAGTGGAGCAGGCTGGTGAGAGAATCATTGTATTATTTAATCTGCTAATCAAACAGCTGGATACCTTCTGGGGGTATTTTCATAACTGCCCAGAGCTCAGGAGACATTCTAGAAAAGGAAAGATGGCATTAAGTTTTATTGGATAATTGGGAAGTTTGATCATCAGATCACTCATTTTACATTGCCCCCCCTGAATATTAAATTGGCAGAAGTAGAAATCAGAGATGAATGGACATGCCTTCTGACGCTTTGGTAGAAAGTGTGGTGGAATGCGCATGGGTGAGTGGATTGTGTGCTGTCTCCTTGCTTCTAAATTACCCAGACTGCGAATGACTTACATCTGTGAATCTACTTACAAGCAGGCACATTTGGTGAGTGAGTCTGCTCCTCGGGCTTGGCTGTCCACTGGAAACACCAGGGGAGCTCTAAAAAAAATAAAGGTATGAGGGCCTATTCCCAGGGATTCTGACTTAGTTGGTCTGGGGTATGGCCTGGGTATTGGGGTTTTTAAAACTTCTCCAGATGATTCTAATATATAGCAAGGTCTGAACAATCTATGGGATTTTCTGACTACTTTAAACATTTTTCAACACATTTACTCCTTGAGGTTGGATTCTCTGACCTTTATTGAGGCTTGGGGAGTTTCTACTGAACAGTGTATTTATGTTAAGTCCTGGCTAAAGAACATTTAGAATGTTCCAATGTATTCTTCAAATGCACATATATGTCTATTTGTACTAAAGTAAGTATGTATGTGGAAATTCACAAGATATGGATTTTGAATTCAATTGGATTTAGACTCTGCTGAAGCCATATTAGGTTTTTCTTTGGAGAACCTGCTAAGGATTCAGTGTTCATTTTGTTTTGAGAAAGGTTGTAATTGGTGCAAAGGGATCTGATTTTTTAAAAAAGCAGGTAACACTTTATATCTTGAACCAGTTGGCGAGTTAGGGTTGTTCCCAAGTGTACCACTTAGCTTTTGCCCTCTAACCAACTGTTCCAACATCTCGTGACTTGAAATAAGAATATTCATTACTTCCCATGAGTCAATGGGTCAGCGGGGCAGTTCTGCTGATGTGGGCCAGGTGTGACTGACCTCATCTGGGCTTGTTCATGTGTCTGAGGTCGGTTGGTGAGCTGGATGTGGGCCAGGTGGTCTTGGATGGCTTCATTCATCCATCTGCTGGTTTTCCGGCCGAAGACGGGGGCGACAGGAGTGACTGGCCCATGTGGTCTCTCCCGCTCCAGCAGGCTAGCCTGGCTTCATCCACATAACCTTGGAACTCAAGGTTCCGAGACAAGCAAGAGGGCAGGGTCCGATGTTTAAACAAACACTTCTTCATTCTCTGCTTGTATGGTTTGCTGTCGTCCTGTTGGCCAAAGCAAGTCATTGGTGAAGTTCAGAGCCCCTGTGAGAGGGCGTTACCAAAGGGCTTGGATAGAGGAGGCTGTGAACAAATAGGGTTCATTACCACAAATAAACCACCTGCCACCTCAGGGCTGCCCATTCTGCCAGCATTCTGGCTTACCTTTTCCTTTCATTTGAAAATACGACTGCTCAAACCCTCATCCCATAAACCCACAGTATTCCGTGATTGCCCTGGCCAGCATCTCCAAAGATGCCTGGGGAGAGGCAGGGCAGGGGGCAGGGAGAGACGCAGTGAGGGGAAGCGGTGCAGGAGGGGAGCACTAACTTTCGTCTCCCAAATTCTTGCATTAATTTTCTTCTTTCATGGAATTGTCGACGAATCACGGTTTTTCATTCCACCTTGAGCAACTGCTCTTCTCCTTCCAGATTTTATTCAGCCTTGAAGTCTCAGTGCTCAGGTTGGCTTGTTATATATAAGGGAGGAAATGTAGCTTTACAATAGAGTTATCTAGAGGGCATCACTGTAGCCAAGGGGTCAAACTCAATATGCCCAACCATGCAACAGAGTGACATCGTGAGTCTTCTGGTATGACGCCCTGGGAGGGGCACAACCTCCTGTCTGTGGTATTCCTGGCCAAAATGCCTGAGCTGAATCTCATTAGGTGGAAAAAAGTCACAAAAATACAATTGAGGTGCATTGTGCAAAATAACTGGCTTGGATAGTTCAAAAACAGTATCATAGGAGACAACATGGTAGGAGAACTATTCTAGACAAAACAAAATTAAAGAGACATGATGAGGCACCCAGGTGTCTCCGTTAAGCATCTGTCTTTGACTCAGATCAGGATCCAAGGGTCCTGGGATCGAGCCCCGCGTGGGGCTCCCTGTTTAGCAGGGATACTAGTTCTCCCTCTGCCTGCCCCTCCCTCTGCTTGTGTTCTCTCTCTCAAATAAAATAGTTAATTAATTAATTAAAATCTTAAAAATAAAGAGACATGAAAATCAAATGCACGATGTGATCCTGGAATGAATCCTGGATTGAAAAAAGAAGTTATAAGGATATTTTGGGGAAGATCTGGGAAAATCTGAATATGAATTGTGTTCAATATTATTAAATTGATATTAACTTTCTAACGCGTGCTAATGGTATTGTGGCATGTAGGAGAATACATACTCTTAGAAGACACATAGCCGAATATCTCAGGGTTAGTTATCACGATGTCTGCAACTTACTTTCAAATTGGTTTCAGTCAAAAACAAGCTAAAATGACAAGGTAACAATCAGTAATTCTGGGCAAACGGTATATGAATAATTGTCGTTCTATTCTTTCAAATTCTCATAGGTTTGAAATT
Organism: Martes martes; assembly: GCF_963455335.1. Taxonomy (NCBI): domain Eukaryota; kingdom Metazoa; phylum Chordata; class Mammalia; order Carnivora; family Mustelidae; genus Martes; species Martes martes. Next base: position 30,296,738 of record NC_137896.1, read on the forward strand.
TTAAGATTAAAAAGTCGGAGAAAATCTTTCGGAGATTTGCACTAAAACTGAAATGACAAACTCATCCTCTCTCAGGGTCTGGATTTTCTGAGCTTGCTTTTAGGCAAACAAACAAACAAACAAACAAGAACAAGAGCAAAACCCATAGAGGTTTTCTCATACTCCTTGACAGGAAGTCTTTGGACACAAGCCTTTCAGGAAGCTCGGGTGGGAAGAGCCTAGAAAATTGCCCCATCCTTCCCCGGGGCTTCTTTCTTCTTAAAGTCAGGACTTCCCTGCTTTGTGCAAACCACCAAATCCGACAGTTCACTTTGGCTTTTTTTTTTTTTTAATTTTTAATTTTTAAAATTTCTTTTCAGTGCACCAGAATTCGTTGTTTATGCACCACACCCAGTGCTCCATGCAATACGTGCCCTCCATAATACCCACCTCCGGGCTCACCCAACCTCCCACCCCTCACCCCTTCACAGTTTTGCCTTAGAAGGTGCCCTGCTCCTTCTTTGACTGCCCTTTCTGGGATGTCTTGGTGTCACACTTCCCGGGGGGTGCCTTCCCCCGGGAAGCCCCAGAGAGCATGGAAACTGTCATTATCACCTGTCAATCCCTCCGCTTGCTTCCCAAACCACTCTTCTTAGATTCAGCTGGGAAACAGGAAACAAATACTGTTCTGTGAAACTGACTGGTTCCGCTTCGGGTGGATTCCAGGGTCAGGTCCCCCATGTCGGTCTGGCATGCACTACTTGTAAAAATTATTTCTGAGCAAGATGTGAAATTTAGAATTAAAAGTCTTCCTCTTTCTTATGGTTCCTTCTGAGGGCAAACTGCCTGTGCTCCTGAGCCCCAGGTGGTCTATTAGACCTCTCCCAGCACATTCTAGGGTTTCATGGTGACTTTCCAAAGCTGGGCAGCTGCCAACCATGTGTGTCCCCACGGCCCAACCCAGCAGCTCCTGATCTGAATGCCAGCTGCCCTGAGCAGATAGAACACAGTTCTGAATTTTGTTCTAGAATGTTCTTCATATTCTATTGTAACATTTGGACGTGGTTTTTAAATACAAATAGTAGTGTGCTATTGATTTCTTTCTCTGACAAGAAAATCATCAGGTTGCCCGTTAGCCAAACTAGGTAGGGGAGGTAACTCTGAAAGGGTTTTGGATAACGAGCTGGTAGCCTAGGGGAGGGAAGTAAATGGGCAGGAGAGGGGAAGACAGTCCAGGCTGGTGACCTTTGGTGTGGCGATGGGGAGGGGGCAGCATGGTACATTCTGGTGAAGGCCGGAGAGTAGGGCAGGAAGCAGAGAACCCAGAAGAGGTGGCCACGAGACAGACCACAGGCAATCTCACTCCTGGTACATTAGGAGTTTATTTTTTTATTTTTTTTATTTTTTAAGATTCTATTTATTTATTTGACACAGAGAGAGAGAGATCACTAGCAGGCAGAGAGGCAGGTGGGGGGTGGGGGGAGCAGGCTCCCCGCTGAGCAGAGTGCCCAATTCGGGGCTCGATCCCAGGACCCTGGGAACATGACCTGAGCCGAAGGCAGATGCTAAACAACTGAGCCACCCAGGAGCCCCACATTAGGAGTTTAGACTTCATTCCCAAAGTCAGTCATTTTTCATTTTTGTCACCTGGGAATCACTTATTGAATGCCATTATTCTAAAGGGTCACTGATTGCTGATTATAGGTAAATTAAGAAGAACCAATTCAGCGCAATCTTAAAGAATACAACTGAAGCCTATGGATTTTTTTAAAGAAATGAAAATAATGGTTTCATATCAGTGAGATGGCGTTTTCTGTGCTCTCATCCAAGCTCAAGAAGAGAAAAGTTGTGCCATCATGTTCCATCAGTTTCTTTTCTTAGTCTTTCTAAAATTAGAGATTCTAACTCACAATATATCCTGGGAATGGCAGCCAATATCTTGCCACTCTTTCGAATGGAACTGCACATGTGGATTGCACAGAGACAGAGATTATGGAGGATTCTCCCAGAAAACCACACTCAGCGCTTTGTCGGACGCAAAGTCAACAGGAACCCCACACTCAGCGGCTGGAGAGTCGAGTGTTTCCACCTGGGAGGGAGGCGTAACTGGATTCATAGCCCTTCTTTGGCAGAATTCAATTCCAGAGTAGTCTTTATATTCTATTGTAACACTTGGATGTGGTTTTTAAAATACAAATAATAGTATGCTATTGATTTCTTTCTCCGACAAGACAATGAAGTCATCAAGAACTGGCAATCAACCAAATGCTCAAGAATCGAGCCATTTGCACATTTCGGTTTGTTTCCCTTATTTTCCTCCAGCCCTCTAAAGATATTTATCACTCACGTGATTTTTGCAGCCCAGTTGTTAAAGACAAACCTGAGTCAGTCTGATTCTTGGCCCTTTGTAGGTAACCTGCTTTCCACTCTGACTGCTTTTGGGTTTTATCTTTCCCCCTTTTTACTTTTATTTTGAATAAGCCTGGGAGGAGCCTGGGGCTGAAAGTGCCTTCAAAGTATCAGTGATCACGAGGAGTACACATTAATTCTCATAGATAGCTCATTCTTCATCCTTCACTGATACAGGAGCCAAGAGATCCACCAGCTAAGGCATCCTTTTGTTTTGAAACATGTGTGTATGAATTTAGAACAAAAAACTAGACCGATTTTATTGAGGGCTTTTCAGAATATTTTAATCTGTTGACTCATGTCTTTATTCAATGGGAAGAAATTCTTAGCCATTTTCTCTTCAGTAGTACCTTTGCACCATTTTTCCTAATTTTTATTATATTCCCTCTACTTTCTTTGGGTTTACGTTGTTTCTGCTTTCTGTGATCCGGGCTTTTTCTTACACTGTTCCTTGTGTCTGGAATGCACTTTCCACCACACCTGCTCCCCTTTTCCTCCAAAATTCATCTGAAATAACTCCTCTTCCATGAAACCTCTTTTTTTTTTAATATTTTTTATTTTATTTATTTGACACAGAGAGAGATAGAATCACAAGTAGGCAGAGCAGCAGGCGGAGAGAGAGGGAGAAGCAGGCTCCCCGCTGAGCAGAGAGTCCAATGTGGGGCTCGATCCCAGGACCCTGAGATCATGACCTGAGCCAAAGGCAGAGGCTTAACCCACTGAGCCACCCAGGTGCCCCTCATGAAACCTCTTTTGATCCCCAACTGGCCATACCTGGTTCTCTGATCACACGAAATAAAAACCTGCCAGACACCAAGCGTCTTCTGTTCCCTTGTATTTCTCAAATCCTAGTTCAGTGCAGGACACAGGTAATTTGTAGCATGTTGGCTGGAAGGTCACCACCGAGAAGTAAAATGGAACTGTGGTTTCAGAAATGTTCTTCTTGGATAACACACCGCACATATGCAGACATAGATGATGTGAGCAAGTGATGACGGCCATCTCAGAAATAAAAGGCCACTAATAGATAATATTAACTGAATCTCTGTTGTGTGACAACCACTGTGCTAAGCTTTTTAATTGATTGTTTCAGGTCAAATTCAAATAGCACCTGAGGGAGACAGTGTGATTCTCACAGTCCAGTGAGGACGCAGAGGCTGAGAGGGGTGAGCGACGTGCACACAGCTGGGGAGCAGCTAAGCTGGGGCAGGCACCCACATCTGGCTGGCTGCCGCATGTGTTTGGATATTCACCGGGTTCCAAGGTCTCCCGAAAGGCGACAACAGTGGACGCAGGACCACGTTGCTTAGTGACCGTTAAACATTTTGGGTGGGTTGTGAACCTAGGCCACGACTGAAACTTGTTTTTGTTCTGAAAATGTGATTTCTGTGGCCACTGGGTAGTCCTGTGGCCTGGCCAAGTCTAAACCAAAAATCACTCCTTGGCTTTTGGAATCAGCTCTGGGCCACTGCTTCTGTAATGGATGAGTCTTACGAGTGGGAGGTAGTAATTGTGTTTACTTTTGAAGTGTTGTTCAGGTGGTCCTCTGGGAAGATGGGGACACTTTTAAACTTTTTAGAGAATTTGCAAATGTCTCAAATATTGATATGCCAAAAAGTCAGTGGCAGATGAGGAATCTCTCCATATTTATATCTTTATATCAATGGAGGAAACCCATAATTCCTACAAAATTATAAAACCCATCATTTATGGAATAAGCCTCACAAGCCTGCCAGATTTTTTTGCCATAAAAAAAAAAACAGATTTTTCTGGTCATAAAAATTTTGTTTTGGCTTGATCTACTTCAGCATTTTAAAGAGTTGTGATTTTCTTACAAAATATATGAGGCTAATTACATGATAGCAAAATTCCCTCTCTTTGCGATTTTGTAAATAGGTCCGAGAATAAGTTAGAGAGGGTGGGGGTAACCACCTTCCAAATGTAGACCCCCAAGGGTATGGGTTTTGTTTTCTTGAGTGTTGAGGTCATGGTGGATAGACTGAGTAGCTTTCTCAAAATTGAGTGGGCAAATTGAGAGGTGGCTTTATTTTGGGGGTGGGTGGGAGGAAATGTGGGAAGGACGGGTCATGCAAGGTGACCGTCTCCTATAGTACCCCCTCAGAACACTCTTAGCATGCCTGCCTAAGCTGTAACCTCCTTCTAGAAGGTTCCTTTATAAAGGTCAGTGTTACAGGTTAGTTGTGTCCCCCCCCCAAATATATTGAAGTCTTAACTCCTGATTCCTGTGGTCGTAACCTCATTTGGAAATAGATCCCTTACAGATGTAATCAAGTTAAGATGCGTTCAGGAGGGTGGGCCCCATCCAATATAACTGGTGTTCTTAAAAGAAGAGGGAAATTCAGATACCGACTCACACACGGAGTAGATATCCACATGAAGTTGGAGACAGGGACTGGAGGGAAGGAATGCCTGAGCTGTCAGACTCTGGAAGAGGCAAGGAAGGATCCTTTATTAGACCCCTCAGCAAGATCATGGCCTTGTCAGCACCTTGATTTCAGACTTCTAGCCTCCAGAACTGTGAGTGAGTAAATGCCTATTGTTCAAAGCCAGCTTACGGGTCATTGTTACAGCAGCCTTAGGAATAATGTAGCCAGTGACTCTCAAAACTGCTGGGTTCAGGGACACCTGGGTGGCTCAGTGGGTTAAAGCCTCTGCCTTCGGCTCAGGTCATGATCCCGGGGTCCTGGGATGGAGCCCCACATCGAGCTCTCTGCTCAGCGGGGAGCCTGCTTCCTCCTTTCTCTCTGCCAGCTTCTCTGCCTAGTTGTGATCTCTGTCTCTCAAATAAATAAATAAAATCTTAAAAAAAAAAAAACTGCTGGTGTTCAGAAATACCTGGAGAGCTCACAGACAATATGAATGCCTGGGTCCCCATCCTAGATTGGTAGGATTTCCATGGTATGGGTTTTGGTCTGGGTTTTGCTCCCTGCCCCCAGTAGGTAATTCCACTGTGCAGCCGAAGCTGGAACCACCGAGAAAGTCATCATGCTTTGTACCCCATGCCCATGTTTCTCAGGCTCCTGTTAATGAAGCCAATGACTGGCACCCTTGAATGACAGGTAGGTATGATTTGACTTTTGAAGTGCATGAACTTGGTCCGACATGAGCATCCTACATGGGAGAGATGATGTTCTGACCCGATCGGCTCTTCTTGCCTGGGAATTTGAATGTGAGATATAGAAGCAGTATGAGCAGATGGTTGAGAGGTACAGAAGTGAACAGAAGACAGCAAGCTCAAGCTCAAGCAGGAGAAGCCATGAGAAAACAGATGATAGGTGTAAGTGGGAGGCAGAGGATGGGAAGGTCAGTGCTGGCATAGTGGGGGAGAAGCTGCAGAGAAAAGCAGAAACGGAAGTGTTGAATCTGAGTTTGGAAGACGTCTTGAGCTGCTAAAGTGTCGTCAGAGCTGCTCATGGATACCCAGCAATGCTGCTGCACAGTTACTCTGAGGACGGCCAACACCAACGTCATCTGGGAGCTCATTAAGAACACCTTGGGCCCTGCCCTTGACTTCCTAAGATCTGCATTTTGGCAAGATCCCAGGGTAGTTCATTTGCTTAATAACTTTGTCAAGCACAGCTTTCTATAGCCTGGCTGAGTGGCTTCTCGTATTATATCCTGGACTTCTTTTACTCCCTGGATCACCTTATAAAAATGAAATCACTCGAGGAAACCTGAGTGGGTCCCTGTTTCTTGCAACCAGAAAGATCTGTACCCATGAAGGTCGGTACAAGTTTCTGCATAGAACCGTATAAAGTCAGAGACATTTGGAAAATGAGTCTGGGTGTTAAGGATTGCTGCAGACCCCGCCTGTGCCCTTCATCCAGTGTTTTCCATAATAGTGGGTCCCACAGAAGTAGAGTTTCATGAATATCTCTAGTTCGGTGGTTCTCCAAGTGGTCCCTGGCCCAGCAGCTTCAGCATCACCCAGCAAGGTGTTAGAAACCCAAGTTGTGAGGCCCTGTCACAGACCTACTGAATCAGAGACCCTGGTGCGAGTGGTGGTGGTGAGGGAATCCAGCCCTCTGTGCTTTAAGAATCCCTCCTGGAGATGAACACTATTGTTCTAGTTCCTCGGTTTTCTACCACTTAGTCTCTTACCTTCAGAACCACAGGGTAAATGGCCCAGGGATGCCACATCTAATCCTTCAATAAAAAGACTGGTGGCACAGCTCTCTTGGTGAGAATCCCAAACTTTTAGTGGGACCCAGATGCCCACAAATGGTGAATGAATAAACAAATGGCGGTATATTCACGCACTGGAGTATAGTAACGAGAGCGAATGATTTACAGCTATAGACAAAACGTTGAATGAAAGAAACCATGCATGAAAGAATGCATACTGTATGATTCCATTGATATAAAAACCCTGGGTGAAAGTAATATATGCTGTGAGCTGTCAGGCTTTGGACACAATGCCCCCCCTCCCAGGGACACTGTCCCCACCCCCCAACCCCCCACCCCCAGACCCCCACTCTTTCCTCTCTAAATCCTCTTCATCTCGCCATTCTTGGTTTCATGTACTTTTTCAAGGGCCTTTCTCTGCTACCTCATTCAAAAGTTACCTTGGAGGGAGAAGTGTCTGGGAAGAGGCACAAAGAGGGCTTTTAAGGGAACTAGTAATGTTCTATTTCTTGTTCTGGGTGCTCTTGACACAGGTGTATTCATTTTGTTAAAAAACAAGTGTATCAAGCCATACACTTACTATTTGTGTACTTCTTTGTATCTATGTTATTATACTTCTGAGAAATTAAAAAAAAATACTGGTGGGTGTTGTAAAATGTTTGAGTCTTGATGTGATTTTTCCTACAACCTATCTTTTATAGCCTATAATTTGGGGTTTGGGTCCAATTTCTGGTTTTCGATGCATGGGGTCAGGAACATTAGTGACCCATGTGGTGTGTTAATTTCCAAAGCCTTAGCTGGAACAGAGTGTTGACACTGGAAAATGATTAGAAGTTTACAAAGGGTTCTAAAACACATTTTGCTGATGTTTCCCAGTCAAGTTTTACAATACAATTTATCTTTTTGATCCATGAACAATTTCCCTAGATTGTTTTTCTGATATAATAATTTTACTATCTTTTTTTTTTTTCTGGGGGACTCTCTTAAATCACCTTTGGAATTCCTTGGAAGAAAAAAATTCTGTGTGATTATTTATTCTTCATCAGCCCACTTAGTCAACACGTGGGCAGACTTTTTGAGGAAATAATTTCATTGGAGTAAAATTAACATCTAGGAGATGTTATAAACTCATAATGAAGACATTTGCAAATCATTACAGCTTCATTCCAAAACGCACAAATACTCATTACATATGCATGGGCTAACCTGCATTTTAGAGAACTAATCAGAAAAGAGGGAGAAACAGAGAAACATACCAACATAATCAGCGTTTATTCAGACTCAAAGGGCAAGGTACAGCCCCTCTTCCATTATAATTGACAAGGTAGTTGAAGAAAGGATAATGTGTCTTTTGAGAGTCACAGGGCTTGGTTTTATTTCCATTACCCCAGCCACAACTCCATCCAAATCAGATTCCTGGGCTTTTGAGATGGAAGGAGCATTCCTTTTGTGCAATTCGCCTCTTTTAACAGGTAAGTAAAATGGATCCCACAGAGGCCAGGTGGCCTCCCCAAGTCCACGTACCTGGATAGTGGAAGAGTGTGGCTGGACTCAGTATGTGAACCATCCAACAGGGCTCTTCCTAGGGACTCACTGAAAGCCCATCCGAGAGCTGGTCCTGGTGAGGAAGGGCTGAGGGGGGAAGTGATGTAGGACCCAAGAGCCCAAAGCAGAAGCAAGCCACTCTCAGAATCAAGATGTGCTCACAATGGAATCCTGGGCCATTATGATCGTCCCTCCTTGACTGTTTCTCCTGGAGCATTTTTGGACTAGATTTCTTTGGTATCCTGCGGATTTTCTTCCTTTCTACTTTTCTTTATGAATTTAATTCAGTGCATGAGGTGTTGAGAGCTGTGTGTCAAACAGCTAGATGTTGGAGATTTATTTGGCAGTGAACATCGCTGTCCCTCCCCCCACAGTGTTGAAGGACAGATGTTAGAAAAGTCATCATCAGGGGACATGCAGGGTGTTGAGAGGTGTAGAATAAGGTTTTGAAGCTAGTCTGGGGTGACAGAGAAAGGTTCCTGAGAAGCCAGGAACAGCAGGATGAGTTGGTGTTAGTCAAGAAAGACCAGGGGGACTGGCTGGGCTGGGGACCATGTCCCAGGCAGATGGAGCCTTATGAGCAAAGCCTGGATTCAAGAGACACAAAGTCATTGCCGAGGAGACCTCTGAGTCTTTATTCCTCAAAGACCTGAACTGCTCGACTCCCAGGACTACAAGCCGATCAATTTTTTTTCTACCTAAACTTCTTCAAACCATACTAAACATATCTTAGAGAGGCACCTGAGTTGCTCAGTCATTAACCATCTGCCTTCAGCTCAGGTCATGGTCCCAGGATCCTGGAATTGAGCCCCGTGTTGGGCTCCTTGCTCAGCGGGGAACCTGCTTCTCCCTCTCCCTCTGCTGGTCCTCCTGCTTGTCTACCCTCTCTCACTGTCTGTCAGATAAATAAATAAAATCTTTAACCATACCCCCCAAATCCCACATATTTTAGGAGACAAGTAAAGCCTGAACACAATTATTTACATGATAATTTCCTTTCAGAAAAATACAAGGGAAATTTTAAAAATTATTGCTCTCCTCAAAAAGGCTTTGCCCTCATTTCTGTGTGTTTCCATAGGCATATTTTTAAAAAAAACCTTCTGGGTGTAATTTGATTAAAATATTCAATTTTTAAAAAATATTAAAATAGACATACTTATTGCTTGTTCAATGCAAATGATCTAGTCTGTAAACTCTTCTGGAACAAATGAGAGGAAAGCCAAAATATACATAGAATTCTGTGTTCAACCCTGCCCTCACCCCCACTGAAGGAGGGAAGGTATGGGGACTATTTATGGAGAGTTGCATTCCATTACAATGGTCAGAGGTTGAGATGGAAAATGATCTGGAAATAATTGACTCAAAGAAAGATTGAAGATGTTAACATATCACAGTCTGAAGAAGAGGTAATTTGGGTAGGAAATAATTTTCACTGTACCAATCAGGGAACTTGGTTTCAACCAACAGAAACCAGATTGATATTAATGGAAAGGGGATTTGGAGGTACATAGCAGGGGTTAGGGTTGGGGTCTGGGCAGGAACTAAGCAGGGAGAGAGGCATGCTCCTCTGTTCAAGACATAGGGAAGGTATGGTGCAAAGACTGCCAGGATCTCCAAATATTTCCCCCCACCCAAGTCATGCAGTGAGAAAGCATCTGACTGGCTGACCCAAAGTCACATGCTGCCTCTCTTCTCTACCAGGGACCCAGGAGGAGGCAGAGGGAGGTTGGCACTGGGATAACCCTTATACCAAGACCACACAATATTGGGAATATCCAAATGGGGTATATGCCCAACCGTTAATATTTCCTGTTTACTTATATCGTTGCTTGCTTATTTTCTGTCTCTCATCCCTGGAATATAACCTCTTTGACAACTGTCCACTGTTGTCCGCTGCTGGATCCCTAAGCTTTGAGTAGTAGACAATCAATAAATACTTGTGGAATGTATTAATGAGTGGCATCCAAGGGATGCAGACCTATTCCATTGCCCCATGTATAGACAGGAATGAATGTGCCATTGATTTAGAGATATGAATTTTGGCTCAAGAAAAGAAATACTTTTTAAATTATTTTGTTAAATTTTTAAATTCAAGTATAGTTAACATATAGTGTTATGTTAATTTCTGATATACAATATAGTGATTTGATAATTCTATACATCACTCAGTGTTTGTCATGATACATGTACTCTTTAATCCCCATCTCCTATTTCACCCAACCCCCACCCACCTCCCCTCTGGTAACCACCTGTTTGTTCTCTATAGTTTGGAATCTGTTTCTTGGGGCACCTCGGTGGCTCAGTCATTAAGCGTCAACCTTCGGCTCCGGTCGTGATCCCAGGGTCCTGGGATTGAGCCCCGCATCGGGCTCCTTGCTCAGTGGGAAGCCTGCTTCTCCCCTCTCTCACTCCCCCTGCTTGTGTTCCCTCTCTCGCTGTCTATCTCTGTCAAATAAATAAATAAAATCTTTAAAAAAAATCTGTTTCTTGGTTTGTTTCTCTTTTTATCCCCCTTGTTCATTTGTTTTGTTTTGTTTTTTAAATTCCACATGTAAGTGAAATCATATGGTATTTGTTTTCTCTGACTTATTTTGCTTAGCATTATACTCTCTGGCTCCATCCGTGTTGTTGCAAATGATAAGATTTCATTCCTTTTCATGGCTGAGTAATATTCCATTGTGTGTATATATACCACATCTTTGAGATAAGGAAGACTTTTCAAAAACCGGAGTTATCAGAAGGCATTATAGTCCATCTCATGCGTAAAAGGACTCTGAGTTCAGAAGCAGCAGTGGGATTTCAGCATGGACATCCATTATCCTCTTCCATGATAACACCTCCTGCCGACTTTTGTTTGGGTTTCTCTTCTTTCACTCTCAGGCCACATGTTTTCTGGGAAGTTCACTCCACTTTGAAATCCAGAGGTTAACGTAATTGGTAAATTCCATTCCCCTGGCCATAGTGACTAATTCAAGAAGGGCGTGTCACCCAAATCAGGTCAAGCAGGGCCAACAGGGTCCAACCCAGGGCTTTTGTCTGAGCCCTGGGGGAAACATTCTCTTGAGGGATTTCATGTCATGCTGATGGGGGTCTGGAGTAACCAGTGGCCCCCATGTGAAACTTTAGAATGGAGCTGATTTGGAAGAAGGCAGAACTGACAGAAAGAGGGAAGCCTTGATCTATGTGTGTTTGAAACCAGATCCACCCTGAATTCCTATAACGTGAGCCACATTTTTCCTTGGGTTGGGTTTTCTGTTAGTTGCAAGATCATGCGCCTCCAATGATGTAAGTACCAGCTCTGATCGATTGCTAGCGACCAGCTCCAGCACTGTGTTGAGCAGGATCCTGGGGCCAAATACTGGTACAGTGGAAAGAGTAAGGTTGGTGAGTGTTGTCACAGGAGTGGAAAGGGGAGTTGTGTTGATCATGCCATGCATTTGCCATCCTGGGGCTCATTTCTCAGGGTATCTCATCCAGATTTCTATCATAAAGGTTGGGCCAGGTGGTCTGAAACAGTGTTGTTTAATGGAAACCTAAGGTGTACCATGGAGGCTGTTTCAACTTTTCTAGTAGCCATGTTAAAAAAATAAAAAAGAAACCATAAATTTACTCCGAATAAGATCCCTTACTTAACACAATATACCCAAAATTTCAGACTGAAATTTCATTTCAGTCAGTGGCACTGGCTGCATTTCAAGTGTCCTGTAGCCACACTTGGCTAGTGGCAACTGAACTGGACAGCATGGGTCTAGACCCATAGAATGTTGGTACTAGAACCAGCTTCGACAAGCACCTCACTGTAGAGACGGGTAAATGGCAGCCGTGAGAGTAGCTTTCCAAAGCCCATGAGTGACTGCAGTGATTTTCTGTGGCGTGTTTCCTCCCTTCCCAACAGAAAGCCTGTATGGTGGGTGTGGGAGGCAGACTAACGCCCCCTCTCCCCAAAGATGTCCACGTTGTAATTGCAGGAACCATGACGGTGGTACTTATGTGGCAAAAGGACTCTTTATTGATGTGATGAAGTTAAAGGTCTGGAGATGCAGAAATTATCCTGGATAATCCAGGTGGATCCACTGTCATCTCAAGGAGCTTGTAGAGTGAGATGGTCAAAGTCAGAGAAACGTGATGGGATGATGGAAGCAGAGGTTGGGGTGATGCATTTTGAAGGTGCAGGAAAAGGTCGAGTCCAGGGCCATAGCAGGCCTCCAGAAGCTGGAGAAGGCAAGGAAATGGATTCTTCTCTCAAGTCTCCAGAAGAGAAAGAGCCCTGCCAACACCTGGATTTTAGTCTTCGAAGATTCATTCAGACTTTTGACCTCCAGAACTGTAGAAGAATAAGTGTGTTTTGTTTTAAACCACTTCATTTGTGGTAATTTATTATGGAAGTTGTAGGAAACCAATGCAGTCACTCTACATAGTGAGTTAACAAAATTTGTTCTCTTGATTGTTTTAGGTACAAATCAACGTCCCCTGCCATGAGACCCCTCATCTTTACTCTGGCAAAATTCTGAGCCATTTTCTGCACATGGCAAATTCTGAGCCATTTTCTGCACATGGCTCCCCATCCCCCTGGGGTACAGCTGAAGGAAAATTCTCTAGCATAGCTCTTGGCGTCTCACCAAAGCTTTACCAGTAAAATGTGACTAGGTGAATCTCTCCGCTCTACCTGGGGAAGTGGTGTCCAGCCCTTCGGTGAGCTCCACACCTGGGCTGGGGAAGGGGTCCCCAAGTTTCTTGGTGGGTTATTTTCCTGGGCTCCTTCTAGGAAGTGCTACAGAGGACCACAGAGCAAATGCCCTCTTGCATTCCAGGAATAATGTGGCTGCAAAAGGAAAAAAACAAGTAAAAAACAATATAGTTCACATCATCCTTTCCTTTTGTTAAATGCCAGAGCACAGCTAGAGAACTTCAAATGTGACATTTTCATCATCCAATTTAGCCATTTAGAAAATGGAACTTAATAAAGCCAAATGGGTTAGTTCTAAGAGCACCAGGCAGAGAGTCCAGGGACTTAGATGCAAAAAATTAGCTCATCACTTCTCTGGGTCTGTGTTTCTTCACCACCAAAAAGAAAAGGTGAACTCAGACGTCCTTTGTGGTGCTCAGATTTTATTATTTTAATTGCATATAGGAAGTTCACTGCTGGTTTGAGAAACAGCCATCAAAACACACAGCACTTGGGGGTGTCCCCAAAAGCCTAATTTCTTTTTTTTTTTTAAGATTTTATTTATTTATTCCACAGAGAGAGAGATCACAAGTAGGCAGAGAAGCAGGCAGAGAGAGGGGGAAGCAGGCTCCCTGCTGAGCAGAGAGCCCGATGCAGGACTCGATTCCAGGACCCTGAGATCATGACCTGAGCCAAAGGCAGAGGCTTAAACCACTGAGCCACCCAGGCGCCCCACCCAAAAGTCTAATTTCAACTGCAGAAACATTTTGCATCATGCTCGACTTGAGCCTTGTTCTGAATCTCACAGGATCCTGCCCTGTTGAAGGGGTCGTTGAGACTCTCCATCCCAAACCCTCCCATCACAGTTGAGGAAACCAAAGCTCAGAGAAGTTGAGGGATTTGTCCAGCGTCCTGGGATTAGAAATGAGGTCTCTTGATTCACAGGCCTGGGCTCCTCTTACTCCCTCATCAACTCCTATGTGTAAATCTATAGTTTCATTTAAGAGGAGCCAAGAGGGACACCCCTTCAGCCCACGTCAGGGCAGAGGTGAGGAAGGAGGGAGTGTGGTGCTGAGAGTGCTGTCAAATGAAAAGATCACCTGCGAGGTTGGGCCAGCGGCTGGTAAGTAACTTACCAGTGTGGAGGAGGCATGGCCATCTTTGCTGCGCTGGTCGTGGGTGGTCACAGATCACGATCACCTTTTAAAGGTGGGGGCAGGGGTTGGTGGTGTCATAGGGCTCAGTCTCACGACCCTAAGATCATGGGTTGAGCTGAAACCAAGAGATGGGTGCCCAACCAACTGAACCACCCAGGTACCCATAGAAAAGCTTTCTTAAGCAGGTTATAGATCAAAAAATTGGACTCCATCAAAATCCAGAATATCTATTCACAAAAGACTATGCAAAGAGTAAAAAGGCAAGCCACGGAGTGGGAAGTGATACGTGTAAGATTATGTCTGTCAAAGGACTCGTACCCAGAATACATAAAGAACTTCTACAGATGGATAAGGAAAAAGCTGGACACCCCAACAGAAAGGTGTGGACTAAAAATTGAACAGGCACTTCCTGAGGACAGTGCCCAAGACATCCAAGGCCAGGTGCTGTGTTGGGGGTTTCATCCATGTGGTTATGGACTAGCATCAATGTGCATACACTTTCCGCACATATAATATGTACACTCCCAGGTTTTTTACTGAATGTGAGTAGAGATCAATGTGTCAGGTAGAAGCACAAAGTTTGGCCGCAGATGAAGAATCAGTAAATCCTTATTCATGTATTTAATTATTTGTTTTGAGGCATCTCAGTAGAGATCAGTGAAGTTTTTAAAGGATGGCTAGTCGTGTTTTAATCCAAGGACAGACTGGGGTTGGGGGAGCAAGGAAGCCAGTGATTCCCTGGAGGGATTAAGGAACAGCTGGTTATTGGTTACAAAGGGAAGTAACATTTTGATTTAAAGATCCATTTTTTCCAGTGTGCCAGAAATTATGTTGTTTTCAACAATTGAAAGTTAAGATGAGAATATTTAGATGCAAACATACCAATGTGTGGGTGAGGGAGAGACAGAGCTTTTGAAACTTTCATAAGTTTACAAAAAAGGTTGACGAGTATTGGCCTCAAAGTGTTCTAGAAGGTAGGGGTGGTGGTTGTGGAGGTCCCAGCAAGGTCCCCTGGGCTTCCGGACACCAGGGATCCATGCCGGGGATATGCAGGGGACCTGGCACACGGTGGATGCATCACAGATGTTTTTGACTGATGGACAAGGTGACCTTCCTCACTCACCACACAGTTTATCGTCATGTCCAGTGTTTATCACGTGGGTTGACGACCCAGCTGTTCTCATTTGCTGACTCATCACACTAGTGGGCAGTTGTCCTTATAAATCTACTTTTTTTTTTAAAACTAAAGGAATCACAGATGGGAAGGCCAAATGTTAGGAAGCATATAGTAAAAAACAAACAACAAAAAAACCCTGACAGTGGAAAGCATCATACATTTAGCATTTAAATTGTTCTTTGAGAAAGTGGCTTGGGGATTAAAGGGTAAGTCTTGAAAGCTGCACTGTTTTTTAATATAATCTTAATTTTCCCCTTATACGGTAAATTCCCTGTTATCTTGCCTAGGTGAAAATGGTACATTTGGATCAATTAAACAGTTACTAAGTATACTTGATATTGTCACCTAATTACTTTCCCTTAGGCAAATCAGAAGACAGTTCAGGATTCTGTATGCCTTGGGACCTTTCTTATGAATGCTAATTATTCTTGTCTTACATGTGTGAGAAAACATTCAACCAGAGAAACAGAACAGCAGAAAATTTGGTTTTCTTGTGCTCAGAATGGAGACTGGAAAAGGCTGACAGACCCAACAGGAGGCATACAAACTGCTGCCTGAAGTATTTGCCCCAAAATCCAGGGCCATCTTATAAGGTTTTGAATCTTAGTGAATGAAATGGGCTTCTCTCTGGCTATCCCCGTTCAGCTTAGATTTTCTCCAATAGTTCTCTTGGTATGAATAGCTCTGCATATTAGAGGAAATGAAGAAACAGCAAATTAATAAAACAGTTTAATTTCCTATCATCAAAGAATCAGGAAGATTCTTGGATTTGGAAGAAAGTTGGTAAGTTATCTCTATAGAAAGAGAATGCTGGGCATAGTTATTCTTCCAAAATACAGCCTTCACAGTTGACCCCAGTAATTTGGTGCCTATGAATCAGTGGGACTCTTGCTCGGTATTAAGTACACATTATTATTACTCACGGCAGATGTCTGAAATATGATGATGCAGACAGTTCTCATTTTGCTGGCAGGTTGGGTTCCAAGATGTGCAGACTGGATATCTGGAATTGAGAAGATGATCAGCCATGGAATCAGCGTCCTAAGCGGAGACTGCACGGCCAGGCCGTAAGACAGAAAATCCTTAAGTGCATTGTGCCCTGAAGCACAGCTGGTGACCCCACCTACCTTTCCATCTAATCATTGTCCAGGCTTCAGCACTGCCTCTGCGTGGTGCTGGACCGGAGGAGACCAGGGTTCACATCCCAGCTCCGCCATACATCAGCTGTGTGTCTTTGGGAAAATGGACTTACCTTTCTGTGCCTCAGTTTGCTCTGCTGTGAAATGGGGATAATCATACTTCCCTGAGGTCACCGGACTCCAAGGTGTTCCCTAGTGATCCTCCCTCCTGGTATTCATGCCCTTGTATATTCTCTTCCCACACAGACTAGGGGTGACATGGGTAACCAGTAGGGTATTGTGGAAATGACAGGATAGGACTTCTGAGGCAGGATTGTAAAGCATATGGCAGTTTGCTCTCTCTTGGATCTCCTGCTCTGGCGGAAGCCAGCTGTCATGTTGTGAGGACACCCAAAGAGCCCCACACTCAAGCGGTCCATGGGGCAACACCACAGTTCCAACAACCAGCATGATCTCGCCAGGAATGTGAGGGAGGATCCTCCAGCCCTTGTCAAGCCTTCAGATGATGGTGGCCTCGTAAGGGACTGAGCCGGAGCCAGCAATGGGACCATTCTCATATTTCTGACCCACAGAGATGATGTGAGATAATAAATGTTTCCTGTGTGAAGTTGCTAAGTTTGGGGATAATTTGTTAGGCAGCAATAGATAGCTAATATATTATCTCATGGGTGAGACAATGTAGGAATGTAGTTTCTGGGCAGAGAAAACACACAATAAATGGCATTTGTTTATGTTATTATCCCATTATTATGCCTGGACTGCCTGGCGTGCTGATAGATTTCAGTACCAGAAATAAAACAACCGTGCTATTAGTCATCAGTCATGAACACGCAGATCACTGAGGATAGCAGGAGACATTTTTTTCTTCTTCCCCTTGGGTTTCCCTCTGATCCCACAGATGGGTAAGCCTCAGCTGGTGCTCACACTCCCTTCTGCCCCTGGTCTCCCTCCTCTCCTCTTTCTTACCCGCCCCCCCCCCCCGCCCCGTTCTCCTCTCAGAATCCTGACTCCATGGGGGGGCACCCAGGTGTCAGGAAGGCGGACACCTTGACTCCATAGCGGATCATTGAGCCTTCAGAGAAGGGTGTATAACTCTGGTGTTCTGTTATGCTAAAGACCCATTCCCATCAGGGACTGGGGTGCATCTGAAAGATGGGTGTTAGCAATCCAAGCTGTCCCAGTATTATATTGACATTATAATACTTGGGACCTTTCCATGGCTATTCAACAGAACATTTCCATCACACTCAAGGACCAATCTTATTTTTGCAGCGCCTTTTTTGGCGAAGGGTGGAGGGAGAGTTGGTTTCCTGATACCAGTTGCAATTTTTTATGTGAATAGCCCTCGGTAACCCTGAACTGTACACTATCTGAGTTCGTCGACGGGTTGTTCCAGATGTTTTCTGGTGCTCCTGAGAAGTACTAACTCTCCGTCAACACTGAGGCACTTGAGAAACACAAATCAGACACCAGATTACCATCCAGAATTTGCGTTCACGCAGACACATTTAATTAGAGCCAATTAGCAATTATGGTAAATTCTTCCATTGTTGTGAGGCTTAGTGGAAGAATTCAAGAGAATAGAAAGAATTCTTGAGAGTGCTTATTAATTCAAACAAACATTAGGCTGAAGATTTCACATGGGAAAAAAACTCAAGATGGAAATAATAAAAATATGATTAGGAGCTCATTTTCAAAGAGATCCAAGATAATTGCAATAAGAACTGACATTTGCCTTCATAGCGGCACTTTACCTATAAGCCAGTCCTTGCTCACAACCCTGTGAGGGACATTGCCATGTCACAGACAAGGCTACTGAGCACAGAGTGGTTAAAGAACTTGCCAGAGGATACACAACTGGTAAGAAGCAGAACCAAGCCTCTGGTGTCTTTTCCAAAATCCCGTGAAGCTTCCCTTGGGTGACAAGTTTTGTTCTATGAAAGCATATAATTAATAAAAGAATGGATTATTAATAGATTTTAAAAATTAAATTCCTCACTCTTTTTTTTATTGTAAAAAGATACATGACATGAAATTGACCGCTTGAAAAAATTTTAAATGTCTGTCTTTCGATGTTACACTGCTTTATCTTCCGACTGTACTAGAGTGTCATTGTCCAATGAAAATACAACAGGAGTCAGAGAGACGGGTCTAAATTTTCTAGTAACCACTTAAAAAAGTGGAAATAAGTGGGACGCCTGGCTGGCTCAGTCAGTGGAGCATATAACTCCTGATCTCGGGGTTGTGAGTTTGAGCCCCATGTTGGGTGTAGAGATTACTTAAAAATGAAAATCTTAAAAAAAAAAAAAGGAAAAAAGTGAAATAAATTTTAATGCTAGATTTATTTAGTTCAATATATCCCAAATCACTTCAACATGTAGTCCATACAAAACTTATTACCATGATATTATACATTCTTTTGTTCTATACAAGTCTTTGAGGTCCTGTATGCATTTTTCACTTACTGCATGTTGTAACTTGGGTGCTCAGTTTTCATTGGAAGCATTTCATCTGTGTTTAGATTCATAAAACTTACAGCTGAAAGGCTGTTCCAAAGTTAAAAGTTTCTTTTGTCTTTAAGTTTTATTTATTTATTTGGGAGAGAGAGAGAGGGAGTCCGCAAGCAGGGGAGGGGGAGAGGGAGAGGGAGAGAGAAAATCTTAAGCAGGCTCCGTGCTCAGCACAGAGCCCGACATGGGGCTCAATCTCATGACCCTGAGGTCATGACCTGAGCCAAACTCAAAGAGTCAGTTGCATAACCAATTGAGCCACCCAAGGACCCCCGAAGTTTCTTTTTAACAAAATGTTTCTTTTTAACAAAACCTTTATTTTTTTATAGTTGATCAGTAAATGTTTATTGAATGAATACCCCCAGATCAGGTTCTGCGTTTGATTTTTTTGTTTTTGTTTTGTTTTTAAGATCTTATTTATTTACTTGACAGAGACAGCCAGAAGAGGGAACACAAGCAGGGGGAGTGGGAGAGGGAGAAGCAGACTTCCTGCTGAGCAGGGAGCCCGATGTGGGGCTCGACCCCAGGACCCCGGGACCATTACCAGAGCCGAAGGCAGACATCTAAAGACCGAGCCACCCAGGTGCCCCTTAACAAAACCTTTTAACAAAGGTTTCTTTTTAACAGAATTTTAAATTTAAACTCAATTTAGTTAATACATACTGTATTATTAATTTCAAGGGTAGAATTTAGTGATTCATCAGTTGCATAGAATCCAGTGTTCATTACATCAAGCGCCTTCCTTCATGTCCATCACCAATTACCCCATCCTCCTCCACAAAGTAAAGGTTTCTCACAACTGAATACAGTACAAGTTTTTAAATTTAAATGCACCTAAATTAAATGAAATTAAAATTTCAGTTCGTCATTGCACTAGCCACATTGCAAGGGTCCAACATCCACAAGTGGCTAGTGGCTACCATATCGGACAGTATAGCTCTAGAACAGGGGCTCACAAACTTTTTCTGTGGACATATTTAGGGGACCCTAATTAGGCTTTGGAGCCATATTAGGGTGTGGACATATTTGGGGAACCTACTACAGGTATGATTGTACTCTCATCATTTTTCTAATATAAAGACTTTATTTTCTTAGGGCAGTTTTAGGTTTATTACAAAATTGAGATGAAGGTACAGAGATTTCCCATATACCCTCTGCCCCCAACATGCAGAGCTTTCCTCATTATCAGTATCTCTCCCCAGAATGGCGCTATTTTTTTTAACCTAGGATGAACTTACACTGAGACATCATAATGACCCAAAGTCCATTGTATATTTTAGGATTCACTCTTGATGTTGTACATCCTATGGGTTTGGACAAATGTATGATGTATATCCACCATTAAAATATCACACACACAGTGTTCTCACTGTCCTAAAAGTCCTCTGTGCTCTGCCTGTTCATCTCTCTGCCCCCACCCCCCAACTGCTGGCCTTTTTATTGACCTCATAGCTTTGCCGTTTCCAGAATGTCATTTAGTCAGAATCATTGCAGCATGTAGCCTTTTCAGATTGGCTTCTCTTGCTTAGGAACATACACTGAAGGTAGTAGTTATGTTAAAAAAAAAAAAATTACTTAACTCTTAGAGTCCCACGCTGAAATACTTACAGAAAGAATGATGTAATAGCTAAGGTTTTCTTCAACATAATCCATCCCAGGGTAGGAGCAATGGGTAGGTGGCA
The DNA here is from genome assembly GCF_963455335.1 of Martes martes. Classification (NCBI taxonomy): domain Eukaryota; kingdom Metazoa; phylum Chordata; class Mammalia; order Carnivora; family Mustelidae; genus Martes; species Martes martes. The sequence continues at coordinate 30,317,148 of NC_137896.1, forward strand.
ATGACATGAGATTCGGCCATGGATTAGTAATTTTTGAAGTGGGGTGATGGGTTCTTGGGGACCATTGTATTAGTCTCGTTACTTTTGTGTGTGTTTGAAAATTTCCAAGCAGAAAGTTTTTAAAAACATTTCAGTTTTTGTGAGTTTTTCTTTTCTTATTTATTTATTTATTTATTTTTTAGATCTTCTGATGACTATTTAAATTTTTAGGATATAAACTACCAGGAATGAATCATCAGATTCAAAAAACAGGAGACTTCACATCCCCAGAAGTTACAGATTAAAAAAAAAAAAATCTATAGATCATAAAAGAAATGATACCAGCTTATTAGGGAAAAATGGAAGAAATACAGTGAACTGAAAAGAGGAAAAGTGAAATTAGCCTACCTGGAACCAACACTGTTAATATTTGTGTGTGTGTACTTCTAAAGTCTTTTTTCCCCCTTCTGCCTAGGATGTAGGGTTTAATGCTAATTCCTTTTTTTTTTTTTTTCACTGTAGCTGCCATCCCTAAGGTTACATTTCTCACAGAACTCATATCATCTCATGACTATTTTCTAGGATAAATTCTTTAAATTACACCCTGAGCCAGAGGGGCTGTGCCTTTCCACGGCATTTGATACATGTCACCAATTGCCTTTCGGAAAGATGACACCACTTTGCTCTGTGAGGGTTCAATGCCGTGAATGCAGCTGCACTGGTGTGTGGGGGGCTTCATTTCCCCACCGATAACTGAGTCATATGAGAAATGTTGGTGGGGGCAAAGGTAGGGAAGATAAAACCATTTTTCTTCCTCCTTCCTCTGTGTCAGTCACTCAGCCCACAGTGGTGGAGAGGAAACACCTTGGAGAAATACTAAAGAAAGAGGCAAACTTACCTGTCCTTAATTACTTCAGTCTAATTAGGGGATTAAGATATATAGACAATAGGAAGGAGCTACCTTTGCAGATTTCCTTTGCAGGTTTCCTGACCTTTCCATTTGCATCAAAGCAAGCAGGATAGGGGAGGTCAGGCAAAGGGATCATGGAGGTGTGGAGGGCTCCACACCAATTGGGGGCGGGTAGACATGAGAGGCCAGGTGCCGCATTCCCACCCAGACCCCGGCTCCAGCCTGTGGTCCTTCCCAGGTTCTACAACACGCTTTCCTTGTACTTGACTTTGATTCTCATAGCACTTTCACAACATCGTGGATCGAAAATTCTGTGCTCTTGAGGCATCGTGAACATTCTACATGAATGGGACAGCAAGGGACGGTGGTGAGTAGGAATATTATATGAATCTTCTCTGCTCATGGGCATACCCACACCAATCCACCAGATTTTACTTACGAAGCCCAAGTTCAAAGACAAAGTGATTACAAGTGTCAAGACAGGAACAGCAGAGCTTTAGGCTAAGCATGGGGCCCTTCTGAGCACACAGCCCCAGGTCACTCAGATTCTGAGGCTGGTGCTGTTGGCCTCTGGCAACCACTGATCTGTTTTCCGGCCCTACGGTTTTGCATTTTTAAAAAATGAAACATAAATAGAATCACACAGTGTATAACATGTTGAGTCTGGCCGTTGCTGGGTAGCATACGCATCTGAGGCTCATGTCTGCCGAAGCGTGTCAGTCCTCCATCCCGGGGGGTATGCTGTGCTTTATGTCCCCCCGCAGCTGAGGGACAACCCTCATCTTAGTGCTGAGGGGCATTCCTGTTCTGTGAATTTTCAGATTGACCAGAATCTTTTTTTTTTTTTTTTTTTTTAGGCAGATCCTGAACGCGGCTGCTTGACCCATGTCCTCCCTGCCTGTTGCTTGGTCTAAGCCCTCCCTCCTCCTTCACGGTGCCGTGAGGAAAACAACCTGCAAATGAAGTAAGCGGCGAACGCCAAGCTGAGGAAGGTTTGGGGAAGGCACTGGGAGGGGTTTAGACTTCAGGAAAGGACACACAAGAAACAGGAAGTGTGTGCATGTGTTGTGTGTGAAAGGGTTACCTCGAGTCAGCATGCTGAAGGGAATGCTGACTTCTTACTTTTCCAGTCAAAATTACTCTTTCAGCATAAATCCCTAGATCTGAATCCTCTTTGTAGAGACTGGTCTACTCCAGCTCTGTGCTTCAGAGAAAATTCTGGAAGTCAGGCATGCAGACCCATTACTGCCCATTGGGAGCACTCCAGTGAGCTCCTGCAGGGCCTTGTGTCCTGGTGGAGGGTTGGACCCACCCAAAATGGGAAGCAGACGTCTACACACTTCGTAGAGGTCATGAAACTGGATCCAGGCGGCTGAGCCATGGCCCTAAGGCGGCCTGAGGGTAAAGATGCATCTGAGGCTTTCAATGCTGCCCTCAGCCCATCGTGCACGAGGCTGCTTTGCTGCGTGGGTTCCCTCTAGCAGGGCCCAGAAGTTCTCCACCTCCTGGAACGTGCTTGGCACCGGGGTAGGGCTGGTCACGAGTGGTGGCAGTGAGTAAAATGACAGCCAAGTCCAGTGTGGTGTGTGTGTCTGTCTCCCATGGGCCCCAGCAGGACTGAGCTCTGCATGCCCACAGTGAGCTACTGTCACTCTTTGGGGGGGGGGGTGTTGGCCCTCTTCCCCCCTCCTCCTCACTTCCAGAGAACATGCCCTTAAAGAACCTTTTGCACTTGAACTTCAGGGCCAGCAGAAGAGGTCAGGCACCTTACATGGGGGTCCAGTGTATTGTGGCTTCAGAGTCTTCTTGGTCTAACGGGCGTGTCTCTGCTCAGATGGCCTTGGGACGCTCCTTCCTGAACCTATGGTGTAGCATGGTGACTGCTTGTCCTGAGCTCACAGTTAAGGTGAAACTTGCCTCTTCCTCTTCCTTTTGCCTTTCCCTGCCCCCCCCCCCCCAACATGAGTCAAGTTCCTGGCACAGAGTAGGGCCTCCATGTCATTGCTTATTGCTGGCCTGGGGGAAATGCTGACAGAGCCATGAGGGACGCGTGATCCGTATCTGAAGAGGCCACCGGAGAACGTGGTAGAAACCACATTGAACTCGGTCATCTCGGGATGCGCCCTCAATGTTTTGTGTCTTGGCCTTTCCCCTCCTTGGCTGGGCGGTGGGGCTCTTCCTGAGCTGGGTAGCGAAGGGATAGGGATGTGAGTGTGGGTGCATGCCTGAATCCTCTGAAGGTTATTTAATTTATTTGTCTTTTTTTCACCTCTTACTGAATGTCAACTTGGGGGAAGTAGAGGGCAGGATCTGGTTAGGGGGCCAGTCGCTTGACATCCGCAGCTGCTCTCCCTGGAGTCCGCTTCTGCTTCATTTGTTACCTGCTTCCTGGTCATGTGTCATACCTTCACCCCCGAGACCCCCACCCTGTCTACCGGCTCCGGGCTCCCTGCGTCCCTGGCCGTGTCCTTCAGATCCTTCCGACTCACTGGTGGAAGCTTTGCCTCCGAGCCAGGGCTGTCTCCCCACGGTCCTTGGTCAAAACTTATTTAAGAGAACACGACATAAACAGTGAGCAGGAATAGTGAGCAGGCTGGTGACCCAAAGAGGCCTGCTTCCCTGGCGGGTTCTGTCCTAACAATGCGGAGAACAGGTACTTCTCATGCCTCTGCCCCAGCCACGCCCCCACCCCCAAGTCCACCATGAGGCCAAGGGCAGCACGGGGCACGGGGAGGGGCCTGGAGTCCAGCATCCAACTGGCCGGCTTCCTTCAAGCCTCAGTCTCCCCATCTGCAAAAGGGGTGAAAAATAACAGCATCCACCACACTGGAATTTTTGTTTTATTTCTCTTGAAGGGTGACATCCGTAAGTCCCTCCACTCTATGCGTAGAGTCGACAAATGTCTCCAAACTGACCGCACTCAGGGAACCACAATCCAGATGAAGAGCCAGGACGTTCTTCAGACTCCTCCGTTGTAGAGGGTTGTGTTGAGGATAGATGAGCTGATATTTGTGAAGTCCTCAGAACAGTGCTTCGCGCGGCCTAATCACTTTAGCACTATTTGTTAAAAAAATTAATTAGAAGGGAATGTTGGCTTTCTGAAGCTGCAGCTGCTTACTTTATTTTAGTGAAAACACAGCTATCGTGCAAGTGCAGGCGCCCGCTCTCTCTCTCCTTAAGGTGCAGCAGGCAGGGTGGATTAAGACTCTTCAAAATAATCAATTATTTCCTTATCACAGAGGACCAGATGGTGCATTATTCGGCGAACGGCTTCTGTGGAATGCCAACAATTTTGCTTTGATGAGAAAAGAAGTATGCAATTAGGCTGCTGTCAGCCTCAACAGAGAGCCAGGTGCATGGCAGTCAGGCCTCCAGGAGGGGCCAGCAGAGCCTGGGCCCAGGTTAGGGGTCTAGGGGCGACGGAGGAAGGAGGTCGGTTGGGAATGCGGCTTCCTTTGTCACCTGCACCTGCCACAAGAGACACAGGGAAAACTGGCCTGAGGACATCTCCTCGGGAATTGGCCATAATGGCCTGAACCAGGGTCGAGGAGTGTGGACACAATGTTTTAAAACTTACAAGCAGAGAAAATGGTTATGCCATTTACGGTGACGTGCTGTACTTTTATTCAACCTTGGAATACATCTGTGTTCCTTCCCTTTGTTACACAAAGCCAATAAAAAAAAAAAAGTCAGAAAATCACATTGAACCATTTAGGAGGGGGAAAATGATGGTTAACGATGTATTTTCTAGAACACATGAAATTCTGGGAAGGTCGTTAAGTATTCTCTTTTACCATCACTTGGGGCCACTTATAGAGCTATAAAGACACAGGAAGAAGGCCAAAGAGGATCTGGAGACATCTCCTGATGCTGGTGCGGTGGGGGGGGGGGGGGGGAATGAGAGGGCAGGAGGCAGCTCCTGGAGATGTTGGTGTATTGCGGTAGCTCTGGAAGGTACTCTCAGATTTTGGAGGGAGAGGTCTTGACATTAACAGCAGTAAGGGGAACAGCCAGGTACTGGTTTGCAAAAATTCACAACATTCTCTGGGTGGTAAAGAGAACTTTTTAGTTCCTAGATCTTACTGATTTCTCTAGACAAGGGTAAATAATAATTTTTTTAAATTAGTAAGTCATTTTGCTTCTGAGTTGTAGGTGCATGTTCCATCTTCCGGAAATCAAGAACTTAAAAAAAATTATTTATTTATTTGAGAGAGGGAGAGCGAGTTGGTAGGTTGTGGGGGGACAGAGAGGGAGAATCTCAAGCAGACTCCCAGCTGAGCACAGAGCGCAGTGTGGGGCTCCATTCCATAACCCAGGAGATCACGACCTGAGTGAGCCAAAACCACGAGTTGGTTGCCTGAGCCACCCAGGCGCCCCACGACCATTTTTGTTAGGTTTAGACTCAATCATCTTTGGTCATGTCTTAGAAGTCAGAACTGCTTCCACGGTATAGAATGCTACCACCGCCATCCCTGAGAGAAGACTGTGTGTGTCTCTGTTGGAGGAATTCAGTATAGAGAAAGGCCCAAATTGGAAACCAACTGAGAATGCATGGCTCTTCCAGCTCTTTCTTCTGTCCAACCGCAAAGAAGTTGGATGCAGTCCCCTTATCCTACTTCAGGGTTTTCTAGTCAAGAAGAAATGTATGGTGACTTGGGTGTGTGTGCATGGGGAGGGATGTAGGTAAAGAGAGTACTTCATTCAATGCCTGTGAACGTCTGAACTTTAATAACTTGGGTTTGCAGACTCTACAGAAACAATCCATGCATGATGTCCAAAAATAATTTCATTAAAATCAGTGCCTTACACTGCAAATTGACAGTGGCTGCTTTGAGCAGGAGGAAAGTTCATGTCCAGCTAGTGGAACTGAAATCCAACTGGTTGGTTCGGACAGTTCCCTGACTGTTTCTGCTCTATGTTTCTATTCTAACTTAGAAAAAGAAAAAATCAAACCATCAGGTCATTAAATTTGTAAAATTCTGCAAGGATTTTGTGAACTCTTTGCATGAGTCCACTAATTTACCCAACTTTCTGATAGGAGGTGTTCAGTCTGGGTTAAATATTTCTCTTACCTCTTAGGCATCAGGGCTCCCAAAGGTAGGTAGGTGAATATACTGTTTCTAAGGATTTATAAGGGTATGAGGATGGAGTAGATCATGAATTGGTGAACATGGGTTTCAAAGCCTGTCTACATTCCCATCATCTTCCAGTGTTCTGTCCTAACAGAGAGAGCATGGCATTCTACTGCTGAGGCCCAATGCTACACAGCTTAGATGCACCTGAGACTTCCTCTAGAAAGAGCTGGTGACCAAAAGAGCCAATGCAGGTCACCATCAGCAGTAGATTTGGGATGGCACTAAATTCTTTAATACTCCTCCCATTGCAAGATGACTGCTAATTCCCCTCCCCTTTATTCCAAATTAGACTTAGTAATTGGTTTGTCCAAAAAATGTAGCAAGGAGGATATCCTGGAGCTCCTGGGACTAGTAATAGGAAAATGTTTGGCTTCTGCCACAACTTCTCAGAACACTCACTCTTAGACCCAGATCCCATGTTGTAAGGAAGCTCAAGACCTGAAGAGAAGAGCCCATGAGAAGAAACCATAACCCCATGAGAAGAAACCATAACCCCAGGATGCCAGCTCTGGCTGAGCTCCCAGCTGACAGCTAGCGCCAACTTGCCAGCCAAGTGACAGAGCCATCCTGAAGGTGGATACTCAACCCCAATGGAGTTGCTCCAGGTGATGCTATGTTAAGCAGAGATGAGTTGCACGAGTCTTGTCCAAATTGCATATTCATGAGCAAAATGATGGTTGTTGCTTTAAACTACTAAGCTGTTGTTTTAAATACAGCAATAAACAACTGGAACACCATCCAACAAGTTCTGGATTTATAGTGCACTGGAATCCAATTGCCATGACTTATCTTTGGGGGCAAGAGGGTGCCTGGGACTTAGGATTCACCTCCATGAATCTGGGACTCACCAGCTTCTTAGTTTTGCTTAGCTCCACAGAAAGCAAGTCCACCTCGCCAAGCAGCTGGGACATGTTGGAGGCAAGTGGGTTAAGCATCATCTTCCTCTTTTGGATTAGGAGATAGATGTTAAGGTTTCTGTCTGGGAAGTCAGTCTCGCTCAGCGTTCTTGGGGGGTACATAGCTGTCAAGCAGTCCCTCCTGGGGTGGAAGGTTCTTCTTCTTAGCCATGATCTTGAGATTCCATTCAGAGCTTCCTGTAGGAGCCATTGTTGAAGGGCTCCTCTACTCTTGCCAGCTTATTCTCCATTCTCTGGGCAGGGTGAGCTAATCCTCCACCCTCATGCTTTCTAGGAGTCCTTTAGCATCAGACATAGGAGTCCTTTAGCACCACACATCAGGGTAAAGTGTCTGGCTGGCCATGGCTGTTCTCTGCTTGTGTTGCTGGAGTCCTGGGGGAAACACAATGCATTGTCTAGAAGATGCATCTTGGAAGCTCTGGGCATCACTGAATTGTCCAGGGCAGAAACTATAGCCTTTATATCTACAGTCAGAGGATTCTTGTTTAGGATTTTGTCATCATCCCTGAATCAAGTGTGACTAATTCTATTCCACCTGAGCCTGAGTTCTGAACTCCTCAGAGCGGACCTTGTTGAGATTGGTTTTTGCGTTCAGGCAAGGTGCAGGACTGGGAGTGAGGTCCTCCTGCATGCGGCCCTAGCTGGGGTGGCCTGGAGAGTTACTGGGAGTGGAAGGCGCCACATTTCCCCCCTTTTCTGAGTGCCCATTCCCTGTACTTTGGCATGATGTGATGTGGTTCAGGGATTCATTTCTGTAGAAGGCCACAGGAATGCCTGACACATAGGACAAGACCACTTGGTCACCCCGTCCGTGGAGGAGGGTAAACCGATAAGAGTTAAAATAAAATGTATGCCATTCACCCTAGAAATTCCACTCCTAGGATAATTTTAATGATTATCCACTTTTTTAGTGGAAAATATTTAAAACATCATGAATACATATTAATAGGTGATTGATTTAATACACGGAAATTCACTTTCCAGGGAGTGTCCTGTTGATTTTAAAGATATGTATCAGAACTACATCAGTTGATAGAAAAATGTAAGTGCCTAGAGGAGTGCATGGCACATATGTGTTGGATAGCTAGTGGTTTTATTGTTATAAAGAGAGAAAAATAAAGATGCAAGTAGATAGCTATATAATACACATATTATATATGCATATGTATATGTGATTACCCTATATCTGTAAAACAAACATTTTAAAAAGTTTTTTTTATATATGCATATGTACATGTGATTACCCTGTATCTGTAAAACAAACATTTTAAAAAGTTTTTTTTATATATGCATATGTACATGTGATTACCCTGTATCTGTAAAACAAACATTTTAAAAAGTTTTTTTTATGTGAACACATACATTTATATGATTATGTGAGTATAAAGAAAATTGTGGAAGAGTAAAACACAGAGAATGGGAGCTAAGGCGGCGGGGAGGAGAAAGACTAAAAAAAAAGAAAAGTCTCCAGGACAAAACAACTTGTATAATATAATCCCACCTTTAAAAGTTTGTATGTGTGTATACCCAAAGGGAGAGAGATGGAAAGATTGTTATCAAAATACAAGTGGCAGTGGGGTGCCTGGGTGGCTTAGTCTCTAAGCATCTGCCTTTGGCTCAGGTCATGATCCCAGGGTCCCGGGATCAAGCCCCACATTAGGCTCCCTGCTCTGTGGAAAGTCTGCTTGTCCCTCTCCCGCTTCTCCTGCTTGTGTTCCCTCTCTCGCTGTCTCTCTGTCAAATAAATAAAATCATTTGTATGTCTTCTTTGTAAAAAGGTGAAGGTCCTCTGCCCATTTTTTAGATTGAATTTCTAGGTTTGTTTTGTTTTGTTTTTTTTTGCTGTGGAGTTGTTGGACTTCTTGATTTCTAATGCTGTATCACAAAGAGAAAATGCTGGATTTTTAAAAGACAACCAACTGACTAGAAAGAGCAGAAAAGGAGATGATAGAAATATTCTAAGCCTTGGTTTGGGTGGGGGTTATACAGGCGCAACTCACAGGTTCAATGTCACCAAGCTGGATGCTTAAGATGTATACCCTTTTCTGTATAGAAATTATACCTCAATAAAATTAACAACAGGTATATGAGATACACTAGTTGGGGAGACTGTCATGTACCCAAATATTTTCAAAACAAGGTAGGAGTTGAGTCATGGGGGTAGTGTGGGTGTGTTACTCTCAGGAGGGGTCCAATCTGTTCCCATAAGAATGTTACATGATCTGCATTTCTTGGCCAAGCACCCCAACAATCGGAAACCATTTTGCTTCATCTTGGATGGCTGGTGGGTGGACGCAACTTCCTTTACCAAGTCCTCTACCCCGAAGAAGTGGGATTTTGCAGGTAAAACACAGGAACAAAGGGCACTAGAATGGATATTTAGAGGAACAAAAGAAATGGAAAACACAGTCCCGCTGAGTAATGCACTCTCGGAACAAATACAGAGCCATTTAAGTCATATGTGTAATCAGAGCCTAGAGTGGGTAATCGGGTTAATACATAGCAATTGCTTTGGCTTTGGGGGTTCAACATTCTAAACAGGTGTCAGGGTATCAAGACTGCATCACCTGGGAAGTCTTTCATATTTTTAAATATTAATTAATATTCTTAATAACCTCTTTCTCATGGCCACTCAGCCCCCTCAACCCCATGCCTGGGCTCTTGGAGACATTTGTCACCATAACTGAACAGTGTGTAGAGGAGCCCCAGGGGTGACTTCTTATTTTGAAAGCATTGCTAGTCTTCTTGCACCAGCTTGCTGGGCTTTTCAATTTGGTACCTGTGCCTGGGGTTAATCTTCCTCTGTTTACATGGAATTGGGATATTTTCTCCCCAGGTCATCAATCTCTAGTGTTTTTTATTTGGGGAAGTTATTTTCACTGTCGATCTTCACTAAGTGCCAATAAGATGACAAAAGCAGCAGGCTTTTGAAAGAATCTAATAGTAAGAAATCAGTCAGACTCCTTCCATTCAACTGTGTGCCTTTCATATGTGGATATAGCTTTATTTTATTCTTTTCAAGCCTTATTATAGCCGTGAAGAATACGCATTAGAACTCAGCCCTCCATGGCGCTGCTCTTTGCCCCACATAACGGAGGGAGGAAAGCTTTGAGCCATTCAAGATGGGAGAAGGGGGAAGCAGTGGAACAATTTTTATAGGCTGGTCATTTAATGTGGTTTTGGCAAAACAACTTTCAGGAGTACCCAACCTCCTTCCCTTCCCCCAACCCTGTTTTTAGGGCGTTTTGTAATTTACTGGTTTTAGCCCATTTAGTTCAGGTGGTTAACCAGGGATGTTGGTGAGGCCAAGATTATATGGTTATTATTCAATATTGTCCAATATTGACCAGTTGAGAGGCAAATTTACACAATGGCAGAAACATGGGTTCTAGAAGCAGACAGATCTACTATGACCTTGGATTGTTTAATTAACCTCTCTGAGTCAGTTATAAAGACAAAAAATGAATAATATTATCTAGTTTTCAGGGTTGTTAAAGAGAATTAATTAAATTAAATTAATATACATATACATGTCTGTCGCATATGAGTTGCTCACCAAATAGACATGCTTTTATTAGCTTATACATGTCTGTCGCATATGAGTTGCTCACCAAATAGACATGCTTTTATTAGCTTGTCTCAAAAAAAATGTTTCCAAAACTGTAGACAGCATCTTACCTCTTTCTGGCCAACTGTCTTAACAAAGGTTGACTCTCTAACACCAAGGGAATACTGGGCACATAGTATGATTTCAATAACATTTAAATAAATGAAATATGCTCCATACCTTTAAGAACATTTCCATCTGTGTTCAGCAGAGGAACTCCCTTACTTTTCTTCTCTTCTTTGGGCAAAGGTATATCTGAACAGGTGTGAGGTGGTCTCTGGACTGGAAGAGGGAAAATTTTGTTCTGATGAGATGAAAAGGTGGGGACCAGGCCCACCAGATGATCCCAGTCACCCAACATATGTAGGGACATTCTGTCCTATCTATCCCTAGCCTCTGGAATAAGGGCATGCCACTCTACTGGGCTGCCTGGCCCCCCTACCCTTTCTGTGTCCAGACATGGGATGTGGACCTTCCCTCCTCTCTTTCCAGATATACTGTGGGGCTCTTCCCAACTTGACACCTGCTTTGCCCTAGTTTCCCACCATCTTGGCCCCAGTTTTTAGGTCTCTGCAAGACTGATCCTTATAACTGACACTTCCTTCAAACTGCCTCTATCAGTGAAAGAGAAAAATACTGGAAATAGAGTCCAAATGGGACACCTGGAAACAACAGGGACAAAAGAAAGGGAAGGTTTAAATAAAAGTGGTGTATGGTGGGGAGAGGCAGAGGCATCCCGAAGTGAAACCATGTTTATGATCACTTCCCAAAACAACAGAACAGGGAGCTTGAGATTTGTGAATTCGTAAAAGTTGTCCTGGCCCATCTTTTCATCCTAAGAATGTGAACAACTTTATCACTCTTGAAAATGAGTCACAGAAAAAGTTTAGTTTGGGGGCGCCTGGGTGGCTCAGTGGGTTAAGCCACTGCCTTCGGCTCAGATCATGATCTCAGGGTCCTGGGATCGAGCCCCGCATCGGGCTCTCTGCTCAGCAAGGAGCCTGCTTCCTCCCTTCTCTCTCTGCCTGCCTCTATGCCTACTTGTGATCTGTCTGTCAAATAAATAAATAAAATCTTAAAAAAAAAAAAAAAAAAAAAAAAAAAAAAAAGAAAAAGTTTAGTTTGATTTCTATGCAAAATTACTAAAAAGAAGAGAATGTGGGATAGAATAACACTTTCACAAGCAATAAAGACAGCAAGAGAGACATGCTTACAAAGATGATAAAGATTGGAACCACATTTTTTCATAACTATAATTTTTTTAAGTTTATTTACTTATTTATCTTAAAGTAATCTCTACATCCACATGGAGTTCAAACTCGTGGCCCCAAGATCAAGAGTTTCATGCTCTTCTGACTGAGCCAGCCAGGTGCCCCTGTAACCACATATTTTAAAATGAACTAACAGCAATCAAGGAAGTGACAAAAAAGCAATAAAAGCGTGACTCGAACTCAGAAAATGTAAGAAAATCAATGATATAACAAAAGGAAGTTTTGAGAAGAAAGAAATAAACACAGTACGAATTAAATATAGGGAAAATTATTTCAGAACTTCGAAGAGAAAATTAGAAGGAACGCAAAAGTAAAATATTAGCATACGTAAAGGTTTAAGAGAAAATTTGCAAGGGAGGAAAATCTTTAAGATAAATGCAGGGCCACCTGGGTGGCTCAGTTAAACATCTGCTTCAGCTCAGGTCATGAGCTCAAGGTCCTGGGAAGGATCCCTGCATTGGACGCCTTGCTCAATAGGGAGCCCTCTTCTCCTTCTCCCTCTGCATCTCCCCCAGCTTGTGCTCTCCTTCTGTGTCAAATAAATAAAGTCTTTTAAAAAATGCAAAATAGGGAGCCTGGGTGGCTCAGTGGGTTAAGCCTCTGCCTTCAGCTCAGGTCATGATCTCAGGGTCCTGGGATCGAGCCCCGCATCAGGCTCTCTGCTCAGCGGGGAGCCTGCTTCCCTTCCTCTCTCTCTCTGCCTGCCTCGCTGCCTACTTGTGATCTCCATCTGTCAAATAAATAAATAAAATCTTTTTAAAAAATGCAAAATAAATCAGTGCAAAATAAAAAAATGCAAAAAAGATAAACTTGATTCAAGAGAAAGTTTTACACTTAAAAAAACAAGCAAAAATGATCATATATACATACAATAGGAAGCCCCAATGCAGGAAGCCAACACAACAGAGGAGAGAGTACTCCAACTATAACTCAATAAAATTTTTCTGAAATAAAAAAGGCACAAAACTGCATATTGATTGGGCACATCATGTATATGGAAAAATCAACACAGAATGGCCAAAACTGAAGGGAAAAAAGCCTGAACATCCAGGCAAGAAGATCATATCACTTATAAAGGAAAGAAAATCAGATTACCCTTAGATTTTTGATGTAATACTTTATGTCTCAAATCAATGAAATAATATCATTAAGACATTCAAGGAACATAAAATAAGAGCCAGAATTTTATATTCAGCCAAAATCCCTGCTGAACTCAGAGCCCAGCACAAGGTTGAATCTCACAACTGATGAGATCAGGACCTGAGCCCAAACCAAGAATTGGATGCTTAACCCACTGAGCTACCCAGACACTCCCAATAAACGTTTTCAAAAAAGACACTTTTAAGGCGAAACTCTTTATGAAGACAGAACTGTTATTGACATCTATGCACCCAATAACAGCTTCCATAAAACAAAAATGAGAAGAAATGCAAATAGAAGGAAAAAAGTACATCTAAAAAAATACTAACTCATCTTGCTCAATTCCAAACAGATCACTTAGGGGAAAATCAATAAGAACGCAGAAGACTTATGCAACATGGCAATCAAGTAGGTCTTATAATAAAAGTCTAACTCTTCACCCCAAGAATGGAGGATATATCTTTTCCACTGTGCATGGAACATTCTTGAAGACTGACCACATCTTAGGCCACACACACACACAAAAAAACTGTCCACAATTTGTAAAGAATTTGATCCTGATCAAAATGCTGTAAATTAATTACAAAGGCAGACCACTCACTTGAAAGTTTAAAAACTCACTATTCAACAAACTCTTGAGTCAAAGAAGGAACACCAAGTAGAATTGTAGGATCTCTTGAAGCTAATGATAAGCAGTAAACAGAAGAAAAAGCCTATCTATACATAATTCAATCAATAAAAAGGAAACATAAAGTTAACGAATTGGATAACCAACTTTAAAAAGAAAAAGAGCAAAAAATAAACCAGGGAAAGCCGAAAGATGAATTAATAAGGATGAAAACAAAAATTAATAGGGAAAACTGGTTTTTTTCTTTTTTAGAGAGAGCATGTAAGTGGGGTGAGGGGGCAGAGGGAGACGGAGAGAGAATCTCCAACAGGCTCCGCATCCAGAGCAGAGCCCCGACACTCAGCCCTGTTCACGATCTGAGTCAAGAGTCAGATGCTTAACTGATTGAGCCACCCAGGCGCTCCAGAAAAACTGGTTCTTTCTTTCTTTTTTTTTTTTTTGAAGATTTTATTTATTTATTTGACACAGAGAGAGAGAGATCATAAGTAGGCAGAGGCAGGCAGAGAGAGAGGGGGAAGCAGGCTCCCTGCTGAGCAGAGAGTCTGATGCGGGGCTTGATCCCAGGACCCTGAGACCATGACCTGAGCTGACGGCAGAGGCTTAACCCTCTGAGCCACCCAGGTGCCCTGAAAAACTGGTTCTTTTAAAAAAAAATCAATTGGACAGATAAACTTAACCTAAGTAGTCAAAAGTAAGAATGTCAAAGGGAAAAACCATCAAAACAAAGGAAAATTTTAAAAAATCCATAAAAAGCTACTTTGCACAACTCCATATGGAAATACATTTGGAAATCTTGATAAAATGAATGTATTTAGAAAAATATGGTTTAGGGGCACCTGGGTGGCTCAGTTGGTTAAGCATATGCATTCAGCTTGGGTCATGATCATGGAGTCCCAGGATTCAGCCCTCACTCCTCGCTCAGCAGGGAGTCTGCTTCTCCCTCTGCCCCTCTCCCCGCTCCTACTCTCTCTCTCTTTCTCGCTCTCAAATAAATAAATAAATAAATAAATAAAATCTTTTCAAAAGAAAAACATGGTTGAGGAAAAAATACAGTTGTAGAAAAATACAGTTTACCAAACTGACCCCAATGGAGAGGTATAAAAAGCCCACCATACAATCTTCTAGATCTTCAGTTACATAGAGAAAGTGATCAAAATACATTGGAGTGATGTGCCTGGACACCCTGAGACAACACTTTCCCTAAAACACTATCACGGCAAATTTAAAAAGAAAAGCTGATGATATTGTATTTATAATCCAAAAAACAGTTCTGTTTTGATGGGTGAACTCCGCCTGGAATGAGCTTGAGCCAACACAAGAATTAATCCACACTTGGATAAACACTAAAGCCTACAACGTCCTTAGACCGTGAAGGACAGCCCAGTTGTTGGAAAACTGGCCCCTGCTTCCTTAAACCCTCCTTGTAAACTCCTAGCACTGCGTAAATGCTATAGGAAGCTTCTCCCAACTCCCTCCCACAGAGACACCCCATGGCACCCCAGCGTCCATCCTGTTTGCTGCAGCGAGCTTAATAAACCTGACTTACTGACTACAGAAGTGTGCCTGGACACTTTTCACTGGTGGGCACTGGCCGATGTCTTTGTACTAAATCCTTTAAACCGCGGGACTCGTGTAGTCAAATCTAGGCATAACATCCCATTCCAGGAATTTGACTCTAATGACAAAAAGGTAAAAAAGAAATTTCTTTAAAAAAGAAATCCAATCTGTGTGAAGGAGCTCTAAATAACGCTCCCTGCCCCCACCCCCCATAGAAGCAGCCTTTCTTCTCCCGTTGGCTTGGTTTATATGTCTGCCCACTGTTTTGGAGCATCTCCCTGTTACCCCAGTCTCAGTCTCAACACTCTTTGACTCCCCCTCTGGTCTCCTCTCTCTTTCCATTCCTTCATGATGTTGGTTGATTTTGCCTTCTCAGCGAGAAAGTCTCTTCCCGGGAGGAGGAAGGCAAATGAGGTTTGGGTTTTAGGGTCCTTTGGGCGGGCAAGGGGAGAAGGAAAGTGACAAAACTGCCCTAGGAGTAGCTTTTGGTCCTCTGACTATTATAGCGTTTGACAGTTTATGAACAGGTTCCTTTTCGTGGACTCATCCTGACAGCACCTTAATTGAGAAGAGGTGTTGGCCCGTTGTGGTACCTCCCGCTGTGCAGTTGGGGAAAAAGCTCAGAATGGCTAAGCTCCCCCTCCCCCACCCTAAGCCTCTTGCTAAAAAATCATCTCCTCCTCTGAGAGGCTCCTACTGCGTATCAGGCTAATGCTAGGTGCTTCATGCCAGGACTTCTCAATCATATACCAATCAAATTGGTGTACAAATATGTATACCAATCACCTGAGCATCCTGCTAAAAGGCAGACTCTGATTCAGTATGTCTGATGGTGATGTAGGAAAGACATTAGTTAGGGTTTGAAGCTGACAGCCAAGAAAGAATTCTTGAGGTGTCTTTGGCACAAAAAGGTGGTTTTATTCAAGCACAAGCACAGGACCTGGGGCAGGAAGAGCTGCCCTGGGGTCATGAGGAGTGGCCCATTATATACTTTCAGGTTGGGAGGGGGTTAGGGATAGCTTAAGTTTCTAAGGATTTTGGAAGCAAGGTTTCCTGGACCTCAAGGGGGCAAGCTATTGTTGAGAAAAGGTAATTTATTACTGTCTAATAAAACCTTATTCATGACACCCCTCAGACGAATATTAGTGGGACAGATGCTTGGGGGGTGTATCTTGGGAGTGGGGGTAGAGATAAAGGAAGTTTCCAAAGGAATTTTTTTTAAAGATTTTATTTATTTATTTGACACACAGAGAGAGAGATCACAAGTAGGCAGCGAGGCAGGCAGGGTGAAAGTGGGAAGCAGGCTCCCTGCTCAGTAGAGAGCCTGATGCGGGGCTCGATCCCAGGACCCTGAGATCATGACCTGAGCAGAAGGCAGAGGCTTTAACCCACTGAGCCCCCAAGTGCCCCTCCAAAGGAATTTTTATATGTTAAAGTAGACATATACAGGATCATATACATATGATATATGTATACATATGTATACATATGTATACATATGTAGACATATACAGACATGTCTACATATGTATACATATGTAGACATATACAGACATATACATATACAGGATCCTGGGGGTTGGGCTAAGACTGCCTTTTGCCCTTAGCAAAGTATTAACATGGAAGCTGCTGTGTTCCTAGAGGAAGGTCACTCTGCCCATTTCAAGGACTTGTCAGTGGGCTCTAGGTAATAAAGAAATTCGATTTTTCTTTTTGCCTTTGTTTCCCATGTTAATGGGACCCAAGAGTCTACATTTCTGACAAGTTCTCTGTTAGAGCCAATGCTGCAGGTCCACAGACCACACTTTGAGGAGCAAGGCTTTCTAGGCGCCATCTTGGTTCAGCCTCCAAATAAACTCTCATGATAATGTTTCTCAATCCTGACCGCGCTGGGGCGGGGAGGGGGGTTGGGGGGTTAAATCTCTTAATCCTCAGATGCAGCTGTACTAATTATGTCACTATCCCTGGGAGTGAGGCCCAAGTGGCTCCAGTTACAAGCTAAGGTTAAGAGCCACCGCTATATGGAGTAAGTAATAGTACCCTCATTTTACAGCTGAAGAAACTAAAGCCTAGAGAGATGAACTGCTTATCTAAAGTCCTGTTCATAGTCAATGATGGAGATAGGACTTGAACCCAGAGATACCCGGCTTCAGAATCCATTCCTATTGTCACCCCTTTCTATGGGCTCCCATAGAGACAACACTAACTTGCGATCTTTTGTCCTTTACTGAGGAAAGAAGACCCACCCACATTAAACCACTAAAAAACAGCCTTAGCCCACAGATGCCCCAGTGCTAAGACTCTCAGGGTGACTTATGACTCCTTAGCACCAGGAGGTTAGCAAGCTCTCCTTGGGGCTGAAGGTGACTGCTGCTCCCTCCCACCCAGCACGTGCTCTGGAACTGACTATTCACCATTGGTTCTCTGGCTTTCCAATAAATGGTGATGGGTCAGAGTATTTTCTCTCCCATTGAGATTTTAAGTGTAGGAGAAAGCCAGGTGCATTAAATCAGTGTAATTAGCTCTGAAATGCTTATGATTGAGAAAGTGGATTCCCAGAGAGAGAGAGAGAGAAAGAGAGAGACTCTCCAAGGCTTTATCAAAGTGGAATTGTGAAGCCTTGGGCTGGATGGAAGCCAAATGTCTGCCCCTTTCTGATGGGAAGTAAAGGATTCCCTGAGGGACGGATGTGCTGGCAATGGCTAGGCTTATTCTCCCATCTGGGGGATTCATTAATGAGGGCTTAGCTTCAAAGGCAGATAACAAGCTAATCAAAAGGGGAAGGGAAGCCCTGCAAATCATGCTGCCTAATGAGTAATGCCACAAGTGCAGATGAGATGGTAGAACAGGTGGAACCATGGGGTGGGGATGGGGTTGTCTTCTTGGTCATGGTGCAGTCTGACCACTGACTTTGAACCAAAGAATCAGTAGAGAAGTCAACCTCAGGATAAGAGTAATTTTGAAGTCAATAATGGCACAACCCTCTAATGCCAGCCACCTCCCTCAATCTTCTTTGCCCCCTCACCATCTCATCATTCCAGAGACTGAGACCAGTGAGCCCTTGTCCACCAAGAATGCCATCTAGGACCAAGGTCAAACCCACTAGCTGAGCAGCACAGGGAGAAAAAGAGCCCATATGAGAGGCTTCCTCTGACACGTGTGTTTCAGAGAGAACACAGAAATGCACTGTTTACACTCAAGAATTCAACTTTTGCTTTATGCTTGAAAATAGGTATTGGGGGGGTATCATCAAATTGAACATTGTCCTGTGTTTGAGCTGCTAAGCTCCGTAGATCGGGAAAGACATGGCAGATGTAACAAAGGTAGTTACATTTGTCTGGTTTTCTTTTCCCCACATGACATCCTTGCTGTTTTCTGTTGTCCACATGTCTAAGTACTGGTTTAAATATTTACGGAAGATCAGTACATCTACAGAGATGAAGGAGGCCTGAGGTCTTGCCCCAAATACCACCTTTGTAGATCTTCTCTAGTTGTGGCTCTCCCGTGAATCATAGAGCTTGGAAAAATCCAAATATTGATATGCCACCAAACTGATTATCCACATGGCCTCTGTCTTCCCAGGTGTCTTTCTTTTGCCCATTCCTCTGTCTTCTATGTTTCTCTCCCTCTTCATCCTTCCCCGAGATTCAAACTCTTTCCTCCTTTTCAGCATGAAGAACCATTAAGTTCCCACCCACCTCCCCCTTGAGTCTTACCCCAGGAGCTGGTGGTGGCCTCTGATGGGATCTCTGCCTGTTATGGGAGCTCAAAGTCCCTAGGTGGGAAGAAGAGGTGGTGAGGTGTGAGGCCCTTTCACTCCAGGTGGAATCCTTTTCCTCTTTCCTGAGAGTCTAAAACCCCCAGAGATAGCTCACAGTGTTACAGGGCATCTTTTGTTGGAAACCCTCAGCAAATCTACATAGTAGATGAATCTACCCACCTCCCTGGTACATCACAAAGCCCTCCCTCAATAGCTTGACAAGGAAAAGCTCTATGCCAAGACCTCATTCCTAACACATAGTTTCCCTTGAGAGGGTGGAGAATAAGACAGACAAGAAGATGGACCACACACAGAACACCTTTCATTTTACACAGCCACTGCCTTGCTCTCTCACCTCTAAACCAGGGGTTCTCTGCCTGGTTCCATCACTAGAATCACTGGGTGTGTGTGTGGGGGGGTGCTTATAGGGCTCCCAACACCCAGGCTGTGCCCCAGATCTTTCGTGTCTGAATGTTGGTGATGGGGCCCAGGCATCAGTAGTATTTGGATGATAGTAGTTTTCAAATTTGCCTGCACACTGAGAATCTCTTGGGAGGATTTTAAAAAATACTGAAACCTGGGACCACCTACAGAAGTTCTGACCAATGGATGTGGGATGCAGCCTGGGCCCTGGGGGTTTAAAAATCTCCCCCAAGTGAATCAAATGCACAGCCAAGTTTAAAAATGGATGCTCTAACCATTCTCTTCTTTCCAATTTTCTAGCCAGGGAGTCAGCTGAGAAAATTTTTGCTAGAAAACAGATAAACAAAAATATCCATAATCTATGGGCTGATTGTCTTTCCACAGTGATGTACTGCTCTGAATCTACAGAAAATATGGAGCCGTTTGGGCAGAAAGCCTGTGGTTGTTGATTCTATTCTACCAGCGCCCCAGCTCCTTGAGCTGCAGCCTCCTGGTCTGGGCCATGATCAAATCGTGAACAACAGATAAGAACAACGGGGATAGCAGCTGAGCCGTTCCTACTGAACTTCCACTCTTAACTGAATTCTAATAACCAGTTGCTAGAGGAACTCAGATAATGCAACCTTCCCTGGAAAGAACACTGCAACTCTTAAAAATACTTAGGAAAAGAATCTGTCTTGTATATGGGATCACATTAGTTGGTGATGGGACAGCAGCCTGAAGACAAGGAATTAGACGTACTGTAAGCTCAGGGCATTGTCTTAATTTACTGTCTCCACATCCGGGGAAAGATAAAAGATTTGCGGAAAATCGTAGGGGGAATTTTAAAAAAATTATTTCAGAATGTTTAAGTAGGTAATTATTGGAAATAGAAGGTGAAACGAGAGATCCCTGGTTTCTGCCTAACAATTTGTTAGGCTCATATGCATGGCAGGAGAAAAAATATTTTTTTAAAGATTTTGTTTTATTTATTTGGGGGAGAGAGAGAGCGGACTAGAGGGGCAGCAAAAGAGGGACAAGCAGACTCCCTGCTGGTCAGGGAGCCTGATGTGGGACTCAATCCCAGGACCCTGAGATCATAACCTGAACCAAAGGCAGACACTTAACCAACTGAGCCACCTAGGCATCCCAGGAGAAAATATTTTTAAGGAAAACATTAGACCTAGGAAGTTTACAGGTTCAGTCTGGTGAGACACTTAGGCCCTTCCAGCATTTCAAGGATGCATGTATATGTAGAAAAATATACTAAGAAATGGGAGTGTTTATCTCAATAAAGGTTATAAATGCAGAGTCAATAGAACAGGTCCTTCTAAATTTGAAGGGATGGAATAGATCTCAGATTGCTAATTCTTAAATTCTGTAGTCTGCTCAGACAATTCTGTGTGTCCTCACTGCTTTTTCATTATTATTTAAAAATATTTATTTACTAGTGAAACAAGATATTGGTTCAATATAAGATATGATGTCTGCCTTAATACATTCCTTGACTAAGAATCAGTTCGTAGACATCATGCAGTTAACAGGTCTGGCTGTGCATTTTGATTAGAACAATTTGGTGGTGGAGCTGCCAAAACTTATGCTGAAATGGATCACATGGCTTCCTTCCCTTCACTATCCTTAACTACTCTTGAGTAATTGTGCTAATTAAGTGGCTAAAAAAGCAAGCAGTGGTAAAAGGACTGAGTTACAGAAGCCTGGAGAATCCCGAAGGATCAATTATAAACCCTGCATAATCGCCAGTTGACTGTGGACCTAAAGGAAGGGAATCCCATATGCCTAGCCTTCTTTAAATATGACATCAATTCACTTTGGGGACATATCGATGTAGATGTCTACATGGTGGATCAAGCCAATTAGAGCATAGGGTTTGAGAACGAGGGGAGTTCTCTCCAAATTGGCTTATTACAAAGAGCCAAGAGGAAAAAAGGCAGGCATCAGCTTATGTGAGTGCCCTATATGGCAGGATTCCTACCATGTAGGACTTTTGCCTTTGCAAGTCTACCACTATATGGATCAACAGTTAGGACAGAGGTAGCTAAAGTCTAAACCAACCTCTATGAAGCCAGGACCACGGCTCCCTTGCTCTCAGATGAATCTCAGCCCTTCCTAGCACAGAAGGTACTCAATATTACTAGTATTCAGTAGATACCATTTGTCACTCTCTTGGTCATCCAGCACTCTCTAGGCAGGCGAGGGGGTGCTTGTGAAGTTTGGGCTCAGTCATATCCCAATGGGGAAAAAGAGACCCAGATATGGTGTTGACTTAGTGCTGAATAACCTCATGACGTTACTCAAGCCATCGAAATTCTGTGCTCAGCATTCTCCTCCAGACACTGCACATATCATCTCCTTTTTGTTGACCTTACAAAGGTATTTTAGTAATCAAATGGATTAAATAAAAATGAAAGTACTCAAAGACATTCATCTTTGTGTCCATGGAGTCTTGTTTGCAGCAGGTCCTCATAACTTTAAAGTGATCTTAAAACCCCTATTTTCCGCTCTTATGTCCTAGGCTTATTGTTACTTTTCTTAGAGTTGGATGTAGGAGGAGCCAAAGGCCATGGACATCCTCAAGTTTTGATTTTTGTAGTTACCACATCTACTCAATGATCTAATTACAGATACTTTCTCACTGACAGTCACTATCTTCTGATAACATATGGGACACATGGGATATCCCTATTTTCATGACTTTGCCCAGGCCCCTCACCTCACCTGGACTGGCCTTCCTTCTCTTCCCAGCATAACTGAATTCTTCATGTCCTACAAGCTTCTTATCTCAAGCCATCCCCAGTGGTAGTCTCTCCTTCCTTAGAATGCCAATGTTGCTTCATATAATTATCATTCTAATGTGTAAATATTTTGTCCATCCAGTTAGATTGTAGGCTCCACTAATACATCCTACCTTTTTTTGGAGCCAGTAGGAATCATATACCCGGGACACCTGGGTGGCTCAGTCATTGTCTGCCTTCATCTCAGGTCATGATCCCAGAGTCCTGGGATTGAGTCCCGCATTGGGCTCCCTGCTCAGCGGGGAGTCTTCTTCTCCCTTTGATCCTCACCCTGCTTGGGTACTCTCTCTCAAGTAAATAAATTAAAAAAAATTTTTTTTTAAAGAATCACATATTCATCTATGTAGGAAATGTAAAACTTCCAGTTTTCAGTGGAACTTAGTTTGCATATCTGGATAATCATAGAATATCCAAGAAAATTTTGCATAGATAGTTTTGCAGATAAAGAGAAGTGGTGAAATGTATGTATAATCTTCAAGTGAATCCCAAGTTGGGGAGCCAGTTACCTTGGGCCATTGTAAAGAAGTCAAGTAGGTGTGGTTGAACAGTTATGCTTCTTATTGCGCAAGGATATGGATATGATCCTCCAAAGAGTTGTTTAGCACCTTGAGGGTCACAGGGTGACTTAGTGAGAACCTGACTAGGAGCTGTCCTCAGTTGCGGTGCTGAAAAGTTAACTGAGCTTGACCTAACCAGAGATTTTGGAAATGCAGCAGTCTAAACAATAAACAAGAACAGTTTTGGGGAAGATCCTTGTGGGGCTGTCCTTCAGGCCCCTCAAACTTTACAGTGCAAGACAAAATTAATTTCCTTTTAGTCACCTGTTCTCTCTCTTATATGCCCTAAGTCCTGGCATCTCTGCTTAACTTTAAAAACCATCACCTTTCCATTCCCATTGTCAATGAAATAATTTCCTAACTGATTTCTCTCAAGCATCTTGCTCTTCAGTGGTTTCAGTTAACAATTTCCATCCCCAATGCCTATAGAAAATAATCCAAGGTCATAAAAGTGGGAGAAGCTGCAGTAAGACACTCCAGAAACACTAGCAGTTAAACTATAAATATCAACTCATAATAGATGAGAATGACACATGAAAATCTCCTTAGAGATAAAAATAGTTCCATGACCAGAAACAGTAAGAGTAAACAGCCTGTCTATGTGATCCAGACCAATCCCAGGCAAAGTGAAGGTGATGTCCATGTTTAAAGACCTATGAAGAAAATATGTCATTCATAAGCGGTAGGGATACCATCTGCAGATGATAGGAAGGTGAGTTTGCAACAAAGAAGAACTGACAATGTTGGTTCAAGCATTGCTCAGGCAGCTTGTCTACTCCTTGTCACAGATCCATCTTTGTTTGGTGAATAGGATATGCAGGTTAGGCTCAGTTGGCCCCTCTACCCTACTCTGGCCTGGGGAGGCTGGCCCGAATGGACTGCATCTCTGGGTTCCTTTGCCCTCTGGGTTTATACTGGGTTTAGTTAATGGAAACATAGTCAGGAGATTAGAAATAGAAAGGAGAGTGAGGTTGGATTATTGATTTCTCCAGCTCCGTTCCGTGCTGACTGTCCTGACTTAAGGCCATAGCTTCAGCATTTTGGCTTCTCCTAAAGCTCTCTCTCTGAATTCCAGCTGCCTCTCTTCTGTCACCCTTTCTAGCCCACAGGAAATAATGGTGGTATTGTGCTGTCCCCCAAATTATCCAATTCAAGCATGCCATCTGTTTTCTGCTGGATCCTTGATCAAGGCCTGATATCATTAAGCATTCATATCCCAACTCCCTTGCCTCAATCTCATCCTCACCAAGCATTATTCTGTTTATAAATTGGTTTCACATGTAAATCCATCTACATGGAGAGAATGCATGGGTCATGTTGATGCAAACATTCTGTTCTGCCTGGCATTTATATTTTTAATTGTTAATTAAGAAATTGGCATTCTAGTTTTATACTTTCTTATTAAATTAGGTTTGTCAATACAATTCAGCCTGCCTGGGATTAATGAACCTGAGGTGCTGCCAAAAGTGAAGGTCTGGGCTGAATTCTCCCAGATGATATTACCCTCGGAGGCTCTGGTGACCACCCTCTCCCCAAGCTCCTTAGCGTTCCTCATCCACCTCATATTTTCATGCCTCTGGGCTTTTATTCAGGTTTTTCTCTCACTCTATGGACCACCCTCTCATCTCTTGGGTCATTCTTATGAATCCTCCAGAGCACTATTCAGGCATCACTTCCTCTGTGGAATCTTCTTTATCTTTTCTAGAAATAATCTATTTTGCAGGGACACCTGGGTGGCTCAGTTGGTTAAGCAGCTGCCTTCGGCTCAGGTCATGATCCCAGCATCCTGGGATCAAGTCCCACATCAGGCTCCTTGCTCAGCAGGGAGCCTGCTTCTCCCTCTGCCTCTGTCTGCCTGTGCTCTCTCTCTCGCTCTCTCTCTTTCTGACAAATAAATAAATAAAATCTTTAAAAAAAATAATCTATTTTGCAACTACTTATAGAGTTCCATTGTACCAGGAAACCTGAAATGTCCTGGGAACATGGGAGTGACTCAAAACAGTTCACAATATGCAGTTTCAAAGATGAGACCTTAAAAAATCCTCTCTAAATGATGAGGAAAAACATCTGACAAGTATGTGCAATGGAGACAGGAGAATGAGGGCAATGGTGGGCTAGTGTTTAGGGAGAAGGCCACCTCAAATGATAGCAATTGATTTTGTTCATGAGTTATAGTAACAGGCAAGGATAATAAGGAATAAAGGTCTTTCTGGGATTTTTGTGGGGGGCTGGTTCAAAGCCTCCGTCTGGGGTTTGCCAAGCTTGTAACTAGCCTCTGAGTGCACGTTAGCCCTCCCACTTCAGTCCCAGCTGATTGGAGCAGAAATGCATACCAAATCAAAGGGCAGCCACTCTACAGGCTGGCCAGAGATAGAGGAAGGTGCAGACATGAGAACTGCCCTTTTATATAAATAAGCCAAAGATGGCCTCTGTGTACTGGCCCCTGGGTTGATCATGTCTTCACAGCAGGCTGAGACTTGTTAACTCAAAAGCCCATAGGCACCAAACTCAACATTTTACATATTATTTTAAAAATAGCCCAAAGAAGCAGATTTTTAGCCATTTAGGGCCCATCTGCTTGGCATATGCTATGAAACTACATCCAGAATCTACTGCCATTGATAAGACAGAACGTGTGGTTACAAGGCTCCAAGCTGCTCCTGCCACTTGGAGTTCTCTAACCCAGAGACTCCCCACTGTGTTGCTGAGTGACATCACCTAGACAGGTAAGCCCCCTCCCCTATTCCCCTCCTCCCTTGAGAGTTCCCTTGCCCTCCTCTCCTTCTGGATAGTGTTTCCTGTGCTATAAGCCTCCAGACAGTCTCATGCCATAAGGGACTTCCACTCTCATTCAACCATGTCCAAGCACTGCTCAATAAAGACTTCTGTGTGTTACTGCCTCTGTAGTCATGTCTTTTTCCTTGATCAGCCCCCAATTCCTCAAATCCCCTAAAATAACACACTGGATACTTACTAGCTCAACCCTTCTTTGGGGGAGTTTTAATTTGAGGGGAAGAGATGATGAGTGTTTGGCAGCAGGGATCAGAAACAGAAAGGCATGCAGAGAAGAGGAGGCAGTAAGCAGGAGCCACAAGGCAGCAGGAGCCATGAATCAGGTGGAAGGGGAAGAGTACTCAGTCAGTGGTAGCAAAAGACAAAGCACAGAAATATTGGGCTGGAGTGACTGTCTGGTGAAACACTGGGTAGGAAGCCATGGGTACATATAGCCAGCTAGGGAGGAACAAAATAATACAAGAGAACCCAAGAGGACATTTCCGTTCCTGAGCCACATTCTGGTCTCCACAAGGTCAGTGTCCTGGTTCCAGTCCTGCCATGAGGACATGCTGCTCAGTGTAAATTCCATTCTGAAAGAGAATAGCACCTTTCCCAAGGCAACCCTAGTATGCCTGGATTCTTCATATCTGAAAGAATCAGCTTCCACAAGGGCTATAGGAACAACATGGGCAAGGTCAGGAGTGGTGTTTGGGGAATTCCAAGAAATTTGATATTTCTGGATAATAAAAGACAGGGCGGAGAATTGGTGGAAATGAGATTGCAGAGGTAATGGGGTTAGGCCATGAGTCCTTATGTGTGCTCTGCTGAGAGTCCCCAGTGTCATCTTGCAGGGAACCAGTGGGCCAGTAGTGATGCATCCGACTCATGTTTTCATCAGGTCACTTTGGAAAAGTGTAAAAGGAATTTGAGAAGGACAAAGCTAGAGGCAACTAGCAATCTGGACAGGAGATGAGAGAAAGCTTAGCAGAAATGAAGATGGGACATACTCAACAAATATTCAAGAAATAAATGCAGCAAGAGTTGATAACATATTACCTGTTGAGGTGGAAAAAATAAATTCATGGGGCACCTGGGTGGCTCAGTGGGTTAAAGCCTCTGCCTTCGGCTCAGGTCATGATCCCAGGGTCCTGGGATCGAGCCCCACATCGGGCTCTCTGCTCAGCAGGAAGCCTGCTTCCCCCTCTGTCTCTCTGCCTGCCTCTCTGCCTACTTGTGATCTCTGTCTGTCAAATAAACAAATAAAATCTTTAAAAAAATAAATAAATTCATGATGGATAATTCCTGTTTTTCAGATTTGGGCTCTTGATGAATGAGGTCCCATTGACAGGGATGGAAGAGGAAATTGGGATGGAGAAGGAAGGAGGAAGAAGAAGAAGCTATGTTTGAGGAATGATTAAGTCTTTAGGTGGAGAAGCAGTGGGGAGCTGGCTCCATGCATCTGGGCTTCTGGGTGAGTCCTAAGTCACATCTCAGCAGTATCCACCATCTTTCACTCATTCTCGTACTGTTTAGTCTGTGCCCTAATATAGACCAATCTTCCAAACCTCTTCTCCTTCCCAAAGCCTTTCTCTGGCATGCCAGCAGTTTCCTGTCATCAACACCTTCACAAAGCATTCCTTCTTTCTGGATTTGAAATGGGCTCTCCTTCAAGGACCTTCTTTTGCTTATAGTTCTTCCAACTGAAGGCTGGTTTTAACTTATTTTCCCTTCACACAGCACAAGTTCTTCAGGACTGGGAAGTGGAGTTGGAGTTCTTCTTGATACCATTTCTACATACCAACCATTTCTTCTGGAAAGCTTCTATTCATTTGAGGATTGCTCCATTTGTCTTCTCTCTCTTCTCTCTCATTATTACAAATCACCAACATCCTCATCGCTTTCTCTCATTTGCCAAAGAATGTGGGTTCTATTTTCATGGTCTTCTTCTCTCTTCACCATTTGTTTCATTCCATGTGAATAAAGATTTCTACTTCTGTATGGACGAATCAGCTGCTGCCTTGGATCCTCAGTTCCTTGACTTAATCATCACTAAAGACTTCTACATTTTGCCTCAGACATCCATTTCTAGAGTCAAACTTCTGAAATGGCAATTTCTCATATCCCATTCTCTAACTACCACCTCCTATCAAAGACTCCACTGAAATTATCTTTTAACCTTAGTGGAATCTTTGGACTTTTGGTCTTCACCTTGTATCACTACCTAGTGCTATTAGCATGGTTTTAAGAATATAGGCTTCAGAGCTGGAAGCCAGGTTAATTTCTGGAAAAGGTTAAGAAGGTGAGGATATAGCAACTTAAAAAATGAATCCAGATTGCAGAGTTTATCTTGGTGGTTGGGAAAAGGGAGTAGGGGAACTGTAGAGAGATAGACATCACTAGTAGGTGGTTTTCACCATAGTCTATAGCAGGAAAGCAGAAGAAATGCTGGAATCCATCCCTCATATAACTCTCTCACCACTTATTGTCTGCCTGCAATGTTTCTTGGCTCAATTACTGAGCACTTAATTACACACTCTTTAATTTTTCACATCTGTCTGTCTGGAGCCTGGAATGTGGTCATGGAAAGCCCCCAAGGCCTGTATTCAAAACAATGGATTCCAGATACATCTTCTCCCTGCAAGGTCTTGAGCAAATCATTTAACTGTACCTGGACATGTAAATAACAGTCCTGACCTCATCAAGTAATTGTAAAGATCAATGAGATAATAGATTTAAAAAAACATATGGCAAACTTTAAAATGATTTAAGAACATAAGGTCTACTATCTCCCAATTATATTTGGGAATGGGAATTGTGTGTTCTCTGTGTGATTCATCACGGATCATGCTCAAGTATTTGTTGAATGAATAAGTGACTTAATGAATGAATGAGTGAGTGAATCAGTAAATACCTAAGAGCAAGCTAAGCCTTAAGCTTTTTGGTCTCAGTTCCACAAGGAGAATTGGCTACCTTGTCAAGTTAACACTGTTAATATTATTTATTTGTTCATTCATTCATTCATTCATTCACTTACTCAACGAATACATCTGCTGCCTACCGTATCTGGTAATATGAGTTCCTACTTGCTGTCTCAATCAAAACTGTGTGCCTAACTAACAGTGCACAAGGATTCCTTTTTCTATACATCCTTGCCAACACTTGTTAATTCTTCTTGAGTCTAGCCATTATGAGAGGTGTGAGGGCTGTCTTCTTGTGGTTTTGATTTGTATTTCCCTGATGATTAGTGAAGTACAGCCAGGGAATATTGTCAACGGTATTATAATAGTGTTGCATGGTGACAGATGGTCTCTCCACTTGTAAGCATAGCACAAAACAAAAACAAAACAAAACCGTGCCTCTATCAGGAATTTCTTTTGAGCTCTATCCTACAGATGAGGAATCTGAAGCACAGAGAAGTAACTTGTCTAAGGTCACATGGGTAGAGAATTACAGAGCTTGAAATATGGATGGGCCCCCTAGATATATACAGAAGCCAACATTTGGGGGTGCTCCCCGAAGAGTATGGAAAAGAGGGAACATCAGTCTCTAACAACAGTTTCTAAATGCACAGGTACGGCCAAGAGAGGACACAGAGAAGTCAGCTTAGAGTCCATTAGGGTTGGTATCAGAGTGGCAGTTGTCTTAGGTCATATTTTCCAGAAAACAAGCTCTAAGACAGGAATTTGTGTACTAGATTCTATGAGGGCCTGAAGAAGGCAGGTGGAAAAGTTGGAAGTTGGGTATTGGCCTCAGAGAGCCTCATGGAGAGCTCTGGAGCTAACATGGCCTGTCAGTGTGAGTTGGGAGGGGGAGGAGGAGTTTTATACCTCTGTATGGTCCCATCCTTAGATGCCAGCTGTCCCTAGGAATGGAGGATGACTTTGGATGAGGCAGTTTCCCAGGGAGGGCCTGAGCTATAAGTATCAGCAAGTGACACTGCAGCAGCTGGGGGACTGAGAACCTCAGTTCTGAAGGTGAGTGTGGGCAGTGAATCATATCATCTACCACAATGTTCTTCACACTTCTAAAACTCAACTGTGTTAACTAGCATAGTGTGATGGACTCATATAGGGGTAGAAACATGAGAAAAAGCAGAGTTTCCAAGACAAGGGCTAGCCATATCCATAGATCTCTACCTCCCATCACTAGGCTCTTTTTCCACTAGGCTCTTCCAGGAGCCATCCCCTCCTGGTGCCAAACTGCCTTCCCATGTGCTAGCCCAAGCTCCTTCTTAATGTCCGAGTTCCCCTGGAGGCATTTGGGCTTCCTGTGTGGCCAGACTGCAGAAACTGATTAAATATGGTGACATTCTGCCTTAAGAGGTCAGCCCCTCTGGCTATACAGGTATGAGCACCATTCCTAAGTTCCATCACTTCTGGGACAAGGAGAAGATCAAAATTCTGAGCTGGTAGCTTGAGGTCCACACCAGGGGGATGACCCCCTTTGAAGGGAGGGTCTCAGAAGTCAACAGGCTTTTCCCAGGCCTTTACCACAGCCATGGTCATTGTTAGTGATCCTGGAGCCTACAGAGGAGCAGTGGAGCCAAACAAGCAGGTAACAAGAATTATAGGGAATTCATAGGAAAGAAGGTTCAGACTAAGAGAGACACAGCCATGACCATGGAAATCCACATGGGCAGAGATATCTCTGAGTGGGCAGGTGTCCCAGTGGTTGAAGTCAGCATGGAAACTATGGAGTGTGTCAGTGTGGGACTGGGCATTAAGAAGATGAAGGATCTTGGGGTGCCTGGGTGGCTCAGTGGGTTAAAGCCTCTGTCTTCGGCTCAGGTCATGATCCCAGGGTCCTGGGATCGAGCCCCACATTGGGCTCTGCTCAGCAGGGAAGCCTGCTCCCTACCCCCCCCCCCACCGCCTGCCTCTCTGCCTACTTGTGATCTCTGTCTGTCAAATAAATAAATAAAATCTTAAAAAAAAAAAAAAGAAGATGATGAAGGGTCTTGAGTGTTTAATGGAGCAGGACCAAAGGAGGGAGAGTAGATACATTTATTTTGGAGGGATTAACTAAGCTCTTTCTGTGTCATGGAAAGAGTTTGGTGCAAGAAACCCAAATCCAGTCAAGCTAATTTCAGTTAAGTGATGTCTTTGCATGGGGCTAGGGTATCTCCCTGAGTCCAACAGCAAGAAGGCAGCCCTGAGGACAGAGAAAGTCTAGGAAACATCCCTGAAATGACTCCAGAGGAGGTAGGAGTCTCCACAAAGAGTTCAAAGCCATTTCTTTATAAGTGACTTGAGCTCAGTGCTCTTTACTAATACTTGTAGGAGCATGCTGAAGCAAAAGCAGGATTAATTTGCTGATAGTCAAAGATTCTTTACAAAAGCTGAATTTTGTACACATTTATGAAATATTCATAAACATTTTTCACAGACCTCTGGAAAACAGATTAGAATATGAAAATGTTATAGAAAGCAGGAAAAAGTTTAACTGAAAGATGAAGAACTTTAGATGCATTAGTGTTATGGCAACCAGCCAGATCACTCCAATTATTTCCCTAATTGGGTCCATAAATAATTTATAACCCACCATCTGTGTCTGCAGCAAAGCGTTTCTAACAGCAAATGCTTAAGGAGCTGGTAACGCAGCTAATGATTTCCGATTTTGAATTCATCTGAACTCCTGCAGGCTGATTTCATGGCCCCTCTTGAAGAAACTTGGTGGGGATTACCCAAAAGTAGAGAGAACCGTCCTCAGTGTCTAGTTGGAAGAGATTGTCGGAGAAGCAACGAACTCAGCTCTCACGGCTGTTAACTTTACCACTGGATTTCAGTTAAGGTCAACAGCCATATCCATGAATATCAAAAATTAAACAGAAAACCGAGCTTCCAGAGGTCCTGTTATCAGCACTCAGACTCCTCTCATTTCTTCATCAGAAGCAGAAGTTAATTTTTGCCTCTCTGAAAGTCTGCACTGAGTGTTTCAGTCATCTGTAGTCTGCCTGTTGATTTCCACAGCTTCTCTAGATCCTCCTTTTTAAAATTTTTAATTGAAACATAGTAATATACGTATAATATAATGAATGAAGTGCACGTGTCTTAAGTTTAGAGCTCAATGAGGATTTTTGCTAATGGATTCACTCATGTTACCACCACTCACATTGAGATAGAGAACATTCCAGCTCCCCCAAATGTTCTCATACTGCTTCCCAGGGTGCTCTGCCTCTCAGTGGAGACAGCTGGAGAGTGAAGTGAAGGCCCTGAGGCTTCTTTACTACAGGACTCATGTGCTGTCCATTGCAAAGAACCACTGACATCACTTTCTCGGTGAGTTCAAAGTCTCAACAACTCTGAGCAGACCATTTTTAAACTCAGAGGCCCCAGAGGGTGTTTGATGGTGAGATGGGTGTGAAGCCAGCCACAGGGAAAGATTTTATTTGCTTCTTGCCAAAAACCATTGAAGTTTGCAAAACCCCTTCTCCTATCCAGAATATTCTGTATCCAAATATTCTGTAATCCCTGGAAGGCACTTGCATAACCACATGGGACAGGGGGCAGCATGGATGTTTGGTTTGGCCAAGGTTACACTTGGAGACCATCCACCACTGGTCACTGCTGAAAGATGAAACTTAGGCTCCCCAGAAGTCCCACTTTGCCAAGACCTTGCAGGAAGATTTCATTCCCAGGAATGAATATCCATCCAGGATTGTGCCTAGTGGCAGGTGGGGGAGGCAGTTTTCTCTGTTATGCGTGGCTTTTGACCCTTGGGGAGGGGTAACTACTAGCTCATACTCACTGTACATTTACTGAACACTTCTCATTAATCTGTAACTGCATTGACCAATAACTCTATTTAGAAATAAGGAAACAGAGGGGAAGACACAGCTAGTAAAAAGTAACGCCAGACTCCACAGCCTTGGTGCTTCCCCAGATGGCCCCGCTGTGTCCCAGAGTTCCCGGGTGCCCTGGTCATGCTTGGCAGCCCTCCCCTATCCCTCCACCTCCACCCACACACAGGGATTCTGGCTTTGGGCTATGAGAGGAAGCACATTCACCTGACTTATGAGTTCATTAAATTCTTGATCCACGGCTGCAAATCAACACTTTATAAATGAAACCCTTATTTCCTAGAGGCACGAAGTTATAAACTGGAGTTCTGTTTCCAGAAATCCATTTATTTCATAAAAATATAAAAATCGATTATGAAAACAAAACAAAATACACAACACACACACATACATATATGGCAAGGATTTGTCAAGTAAAAAAAAAAAAAGTAAGCAGTAGAACACTAATCTTAGAAAGGTTAAATTGGGTGGACTTTTCTCAAAGAGCTGGACTGGCCCAGGTTTCCTAAAGCATGAGTTAAATGAGATTTAGATCGGAGATACCTTCTACGGTTTTGAGCGAAATTTCCCTGGAACAAAAATAGGCATTCTTCTCTGTTCTGAAGGCTTTTGAATTGAGCTCAAAATCAGGGGCATCTTTCTTAACACTTCTCATGGCATGAAGGCATCTGAATCTTTGAATAGCATTGTTGCTATTCTGGTCAGCTTTTTTGCTTTGTTAAAAATTGTCAGATGGAGGTGGTTGGGTGGCTCAGGTAGTTAAGCATCTGCCTTCAGCTCATGATCCCAGGGTGCTGGGATCAAGCTTCACACTGGGGTCCCTGCTCAGCAGGAGTCTGCTTCTCCCTCTCCCTCTGTGCCTCCCCCATTCATTCGTTCTCACTCTCAAATAAATAAATAAAATCTTAAAAAAGAAGTTGTCAGATGATGGCAACATGAGGTTTGGTCATTACAGTGGGGATCTTAGGATGAGAAGGAATATCACGATGGGGCGGGACAGTTCCTGTGGTGGAGAGTCAGGGGTTGATGCGATACTCACAAAGTCTCCAGAGCAGCCCCTCTGCTCTGTGCCCTCAAAATCCCCTCTCTGCCTGTCTGCCGAGAATCCGAGAATGCCGAGGGCACCGAGAATCTCGGGCAATAAGGTTAGAGGTGACCTAGAGACACACAGGGCTAGGAGCAAAAGTCATGTTGGAAAAAGGGAGGAGTGGTTTCCAGCCAATGGCTCACTCGTGTCTATAGTCTACCCAAAGCAGTCAGAGCTGAAAACCCAGCATCTCCAAGGACTGACGGCAGCCTGGTCCCTTTCTTAATGTGCATTGGAACTCCTTGCTAGAGGGCAGGTTCTGATTTGGCTCCACTGAGGGAGCCTCAGGCTCTGCATTTCTAACAAGTTCTCAGGCAACGCAGATGCTACGGGTCTTGTGAAGCAAGGGTTCACAGATCCGGTGGTCACAGAGCTGTTGCCTATGTCTTGTCTTTACTCTGCAAAACGTGTCTCAACCCTAGACAGTAGTTCCCTTAGATCCCTATGCAGACCCACTTAATCTTGGGTCATCAGTACTTTTACTCTTAGTAGTTTTCTATTTGGTCATATTAATGTATTTGGAGCCTTCCGTGAGTCCCAATAGAATACGGCTTTCTGAAGGGACTCTACTGAAATTCTCCGGCTTCTGCAGTAGGACCTTTGCCAGACTCTGCTCCCCCCTCCCTTTCCCCCCGGAAATCATGCTCTGATCATTTTCATTCTTTGTTCTTTGACTATAGACTTCTTGTGACTGATAAATCCTTGCTTCCCTTTGCCTCTTCTGCCATTGTTAATAAAAATGCAGTCCATGCTGGTGATTTTGTGTCATTGTGAATGCACAGGAAATTTGAAATAAATGAATGCAGTACACAGTGTAGCTGAGATGCAGTCTGGGGCTGGGAAAAGGCTGATGAAATGTGAACGAGAAAACATGATTTGGGCTGGATAAAGCGTCGGCGGCTTCATCATGAGCTGGCTGGTGCCTGGAGTGGGACCCCGGAATTAACAAACCAGACCGGACATGCCTACTGCTTTGGGAAATGCCCTTTGTGGTGTCTCATCCAGATGCCTGAAGGGACAGCTACGAGTACCCCTGCTCCCTCCATGTCCCTGGACCACAGGCGCACCTTAGACATCTGTGGGGCTTGGGGAAAGAACACAAGTAGAGATCCTTCAAGTTATAAAGCAAGCTCACAAATTAATAAAATGCTCTGTCCTCTGCCACGACACATGCATCCCTGAGACCACCTGGTCAGTGACCAAATTCTGATTGCCCTTGGATTTCTGAGCCTGAACATAATGTGCCGAGATAACCAACCCCTTGCTTGTGGCTTACCCGACTCCCCTTGCCTTATGCCCTCATCTACATTCCACACCAAGAAGGATCTTGCCCCTTTGTGTTGGGCCCTTCAGCCTGAGGGCCAAGCTCCTTCCACATCCCTCCCAGCAGCAGCCCTACTCAACTGCAGGGGATCACACCCCCACAATGCCACCTACCCCAGAAAGGAGGCCCCCAGGACCCATGCAGTTCCCTGAGAGATCAGATTGTATGGAAAGTGAAAGAGAAAATGTCCACGTCTTCAGAATGGATCATTATGAAGTAAAATCTCCAAGGATTCTGGTTGTGAAATTGATTCTCCTGGGACATCCCACAGGCCCTGCTCTCTGTGTTGGGGTCTGCTCTGTGACCCACACCCGATCTCTTAGGCAAAGTCCATACATGGATTTTCAAGTTTACTCTGTTAAAATTGGCAATTAGGTCTTCAGAGAAATCTGCCTCATTTCCCTGGCATGGATAATAGTGTGGTGGGGGGTGGGGGGGTTGAAATCTTCCCTGTAATTTGATTCATTTTCTGTTGGAGAGAAAAGCAACCAGAGTGCAGCTTCTGCGGCGGCTGATGGCTTAATTGCCACATGCATCTCGGGGGGAGCACTTAGCTGGCATCCCTATGCTTGACTCCCTGGCACTGGGAGGCAGCTGACACCTGGAGGGAGCCGAAAGTGTTGGTGGCTGCCACCCAACAGTGAAGAAGGAATTAGAAACATCCCTCCTTTGCTCCCATTTAAATCACCTCTTTGTTTTTAAGGACCATGTGATTTGGTGCCATTTTGGCCAGCAGAGATTGTGCCTTCATTGTTCATGGACCCCCTGTACCCAGTGTGGAGCCTGGCACAGGCCAGGGGCTCAGCAGTGTCTGTTGGGTAAGGACACACTGGTGCTGGGTTGGCTCTTTTTGAATGGCTTTATAATATTCAAGACACAGAAATGGGGGCTTTCAATCTGTACTCACAGTATCCCAAGTAGGAGGACAAAGATGGCCAATCTACTTGCCACCGCCAAGGAGTTGGAGAGGCTCTTTCAGATTCTAGGACCTGGCAGAGCTTGCTCGAAGGACTGTAGAGAAGAGGCATAGGATGGGCCATCCCATCTTCCGGAATGAGGAAAGAGGAGATTCAGTCCTGCCATTGGCTGGCCAGTGTGTCAGGTAACGTAGAGGAGACTTGGTGCCGGAAATGTGCCAAGGGCATAGTTTCATTTATTGCTGGTGAGGATTTCTTGTCCTTCTTAAACGTTTTTCGACCATACCAAGCCCATCATATAAAGGTGCTAGCCTCATACGGTTTTTTAACCTACCCGTTCAGAGAGGGAGGACAGTGGACCACTG
Organism: Martes martes; assembly: GCF_963455335.1. Lineage (NCBI taxonomy): Eukaryota > Metazoa > Chordata > Mammalia > Carnivora > Mustelidae > Martes > Martes martes. Next base: position 30,353,091 of record NC_137896.1, read on the forward strand.
TCCCAGTAGCCAAGAAACTTCAATATGTTAGTTGCCGAAATGCCTCAGACTTGTGCTTTGGAGACACTCAACAGGGGAAGTGTCACAAAGCAAATTTCATGGAACCCCTTGGGAAGTCATCATGTTCCATAGTTAGAACTGCACCACATCTGCCAGCAAATAATGAAATGGCCAGTCCCGAACCAGTTATTGAATATTTGCTGAGCACCTTCTCGGTGTCACCAAGTCCGGGGGATAGGACAGTGAACTGACACCATCCCTGCTTCATGCAGGTGACAACACTGCAGGTCCTCATTCTTGTCCCTGAATATCTTTTCCTGCAGCAAAATGCTCAGATGGCAGCTGGAAATAGGTTCTGTCCTAGATCTTCCTGGACTCTCAGCTTTGGGGTATTGGGGTGGATGGCTTGATTAACCAGCCCCCAGCCTCTTTCCCACTATTTGTCAACCAGAACATGAAGTCCAATCAGCTCAGTGAGTTGGATTCGGGTCTAATGATCTTTTTAAAATGAAAGATAATTACCCAAAGTCATTGCTACCTGGTAAGGAAAACATGATCATCAGCTGGAGGAAACATTTGAAATAAACATTAAAATCTACATTTAATATACAAAATGCTAGCTTCTGAAACACTATGTACTCCATCATAGTAAGACCAAAAAAAAAAAAACAAAAAAACAAACCAAAAACAAAAAACCACCTTTAAAACTCTGAATACTTTGGTGTCCTACAAAAGTTAATGGCACTTTTCATGTTGACATCTTCAACTATGTAGACAGAAGAAGTCATGGAAAATGTCTGGCCCAATAATGAGAGCACCGCAAACTACTTATTTTTTGACTACTAGAAAATAGCTCAGATTTGGGATGCCTGGGTGGCTCAGTTGGTTAAGTGTCTGCCTTTGGCTCAGGTCATGATCCCAGAATCCTAGGATCAAGACCAGCATGCTGCTTCTTGCTCAGCGGGGAGTCTGCTTCTCCCTCTGTCTGCCGCTCCACCTACTTGTGCTCACTCTCTCTCTGAAAAATAAATAAAATCTTAAAAAAAAAAAAATAGCTCAGATTCATTTCTATAAACATTCCATTCTGCCCAGGTGGACTTGTCCTAGTATTGACCAAAATAGAAAAATTTTGCAAAATGTTTGCAATCAAAGCTAAAAGCCATTTCCAAGAAACAACCACAGGATGCTCCTAAGCATATGTCCCTATCTCTGTTTGGCAAACTATAGCTTTCCCCAACACAACACTTTTCATCTATTTAAATTGTGACACATGCAGGGCCCCGGGGTGGCTCAGCGGTTAAACATCTGACTCAGTTTCAGCTCAGGTCATGATCTCATGAGTCATGGAATTGAGCCCTGCATCAGGCTCTGAGTTCAGTGCCGGGTCTGCTTGAAAGATTCTCTCCCTCTACCCCTTCTCTTGCGTTCTCTCTCTCTCAAATAAATAAATCTTAAAAAAAAAATGATTTAAATGTGATACATGCACCCCTATGTTTACAGCAGCATTATTTATAATAGCCAAGACATGGAAGCAGCCCAAGTGTCCACTGATAGATGAATGGATAAAGAATATATATATCACTCAGCCACAAAAAAGAATGAAATCTTGCCATTTGCAACAATATGGATGGATCTGGAGGGTAGAATGCTAAATGAAATAAGTCAGAGAAAGACAAATACCATATGATTCACTCATATGTGGAATTTAAGAAATAAAACAAATGAACAAAGAGAAAAAGAGACAATCAAAAAACAGACTCTTAACTCTAGAGAACAAACTGGCAGTTGCTAGAGGGGAGGTGGGTGGGGGGATGGGTGAACAGGCGAAAGAGATTAAGAGTACAGAATACAGTATAGGACTGTTGAATCACTATTATTGCACACCTGAAACTAATATAACATTGTATGTTAATTATACTGGGATTTTAAAAAAATGAATAAATACAAATTTAAAAATAAAATATCATAGTCATCATTACTTGGTGTTTTATCTGTAGCTGCCTTTGCTTGAAGGTGATTTTTGAATTGAAGATTTAAGCAGATGGCCAAAAAAAAGAGGGGCAGGATGAGCACCTATGTTAAAAAATAATAATAATAATGAAAATAATAACAAAGGAAATTGGGAAATTAGCTTAGTAGTTTGGAAAAGATTTCAATTGCTGTCCTAAAGAGTCCTTCAGCAGGATTTATACTGTACCATTTTGGTGAAGGTGAAGATCTGGACCCAATGCATATATCTTATTTCTTCTCTAGTCCTTGTCTAGGAGGGACAGACAGACACTTTGAAAGCTTCCATGCATTCATGATTTAAATATACTATTCTCTGTGTAGTAGTCCCATCTTGTGCCCTCCATGGGAGTACAGTTCAATAAGAAGGAAAACGTGCTGTCTAGAAATTTCAGGAAAATACACCTCCATTACCAACCCCATTTTGTTGATTTCTGCTGATTCTCTTCCGGAACATTTCAGAATTGTTATAATGGGAGATGCTATTTTTAATTAACAATCTCAAAAACTGTTCCACTCTGATTTTTCATCTCCCATAAGGACATTAGCACAAAACCTGTTCCAAAGGCAAGTAATTTCATATTTAAAGTTAGAAATTCACCTTACCAAAATAGACACATTCCATCATGAAAGATGTATTAACTCTTAGGGATTTTTAGTTCCATCTTAACGTACATCTAGCAAAAATGTATTTCACTTAGAAGGCAGTGGTAAAAAAGACAATGTCATGGTCTATAAATTTCCTCCCTTTATGGCCGAATAATTTTAAAGAGATAGTGGAAATAGCATCTATCTGCCATACATGACAAAGTGGAAAACATTATAAGAACAAAGCTTTGGAAATTGCCAGGCTGAGCCACTTGGCCCCAGTGCTGTCAAGGAGACAGGACAGTGTGTGGTGAGGTTTACTATTCCCACAAGTAGGGGGTGGATATCACATGATCAACTTCACACAGAAGATGGAAAACATATCATTAATCTCTACAAAGTACTTCATTTCCGTTTACCCAAGTATGGAAGAAGACATGTTTCCAAATCTGGCCCATTTTTCACAAACCAGTTGGGTTTCCACTAAATTCCTCCAGGTACATTTATTTCTCTCATCTTGAAATTCTTCATAGGTCATGGGTTCCTCAAACTGGAAGGAACCTAGGGCTTCCAAAGGAACAAAGATTTCTCTTTGGTAAGGTAACATTTGCAGGTTCTAGAGATTAGGGCATGGGCATCTTTGGGCAGTACATTAGTCAGGATTCTCCGAAGGAAAAGAATCTATAAGGATTGTCTTACGCAAGTATAGAGGCTGAGAAGTCCCATGAACTGTTGTCTGCAGGCTGGAGAATGAGGAAATCCAGTAGTGTAATTCAGTCCAAGTCTGAAGGACTGAAAATCACAGGAGTCAAATGTGTAAGGCACAGTCTAAGTCCAAAGACCTAAGAATCAAGAGTCCAATGGTATAAAGTCTGGTTCAAGTCTGAGGGCCCAAGATCCAGGAGCACAATCTGAGAGCAGGAGAGGATGGATGGTTCAGCTCAAGCAAAAAGAGAAAACGAGCACTTCCTCCTCCTTTTTGTTCTATTTAGCCCTCATTGGATTGGGTGATGCCATAATGCAGCCCTACGTTGCACCTACATTGGTAAGGCCAATCTGCTTGGTTTAAAGATTCAAAGGTTAATCTCTTCTGGAAAAACCCTCACAGAAACAACCAGAAATAATGTTTTACCAGCCTTCTGGGCATCCCTGACCCCAGTCAAGTTGACACATAAAATTAGCCATCACAGAAGGTCATTATTCTGTCTACCATGGTGATGTAAACTCTGATCTTTGTGACTCTGAAGGCTGTGCTCATCCAAGGGCATGCCCCCTGCTCCTGAGGCCCACACTGGAGCTGAGCACCCCCCCCCACACACACAGAAGATGTGTGTCTGCTGAGATACCAAGACCTCTCTGAGCTCTGCCATGCCCACTGGTGAGCACAGCAGCAGCAATGAGGTCAGGCCTTGGCATGGTGGCCCTGAGCCCCGTGGGCGCCCTTCAGGGGGAGGATTTTCCTCTCAGGAGAAGGTGTGGTATCAGCTGGGTCCTGACATCTCCCTCAAAGGGACAATTGTAACCACTTAACTGACGCTGCTTCAAAAAGAAATGCTTTCACAGTACACCAAGGACCTCACTGTGGGCAATATTTTAAAAGTCATGGTAATGGAAGTGGTGACTAGTAATTTAAAATAAAGCATAATATTAATTATATTTAAAATAAAATAAAATATTAATATTAATAAAATATTAATTAAAATAAAAATATTAATAAAATAGTAATTTAAAATAAAATATTTAATTAATATTAAAATAAAATAAAAAAGAGAAGAAGAGATTGGGGGCATTTATAGAACTAACTCCTCATCTAGAGGAAGCAGGATGCAGATGGTGTTTAAAGTTAATAAATCATAAAATTATGGCCTAAGCATATTACTTGGAAAAATGCAGGAAGCAACCAGAAAAAAAGATGAAAAGAGCTAAATGTTCAGAAGTTTTTGGGGAGCAGAGCTTGGGGGTAGGAGATTGTTGTGGGTTTGGGGGTGCTTTTTGTTGTTTTGTTTTGTTTTTTTAAAATTACAACCTTTCAGGAGATTTTCGTTTAAAGCCAGACCTTAAAAAAAAAAAAAATCCAGATCTATTCTTAGTATAGAACTAGGGAATTGTAATTGTTGGAAATGGGACAGATCATTTAAGAGCTTCTCTAGTACAATTTCAACTCGTTTACAAAAAGGAAAATACCTTTTGCTGTAATACATAGAAACTAAAATCACATATAGATAAATACGCATGTCTTTATTTCCCTGGCAATCTAAACTCGGCACAAATAAGCAATTAGGTCAAATTTTAAAGGCAGACAAAATCATATCTACTATGTTTCCACCAGCCTTTGAAGCACATTCATATAGACAAAATTAATTAGAAAAAAATTCAAGTTAGTCTTTCCATACATACATACAGAGAGAGAGAGAGAGAGAGAGAGAGAGAATGCAAACACAAGCAGATTTATCTTCACTCACTGGAAAAGAGAACGAGTCTAACCTTGTTCAGTACCAGATCTCGTCTCCCAGCACGGCTGAGACCAGCGTCCTGCCTTTGGTGAAGACTCATTCTAAAGAACACGGCGTTCCTACCTTATACAAGGCAGCAGCCTCTCTATGACTATGTCACATAAGGGACTACAAATGCTCAGTGCTCTTAGGAAGACTTCCTTGGAATTAGGACATGGACTGTAGCCCACAATCCATGGCGATCTATGGGGAATAGGCCTCCGATCATGTATGTCTTAGCACTATCTGCAGGAAATGGTGAATTACCCACACTTAACGCCCAACTTGGCTCCAAGTGGGTGGTTTCCACAACCCTCTCCCCAAGTTTGATCATTTTCTATAATGATTCACAGAACTCAAGGAAAACTTCACCACTACTGCTGGCTTCTTACAAAAGATATTATAAAAGAGACAAACCCTCCCCAAATCCTGTCACTTAGGGTTTGTGGAGAGCTTCCATGAGTAGGCATGAGTAATGAAATCATTGGCCGTGGTGATTCACCCAGTCCCCAGCCCTTCCCCTCTCCTTGGAAATCAGGGGTGTGGTGGAAAGTTCCAGTCCTCTAACCACATCGTCGGTTCCTCGGGCAACTAGCTCCCATCTCCAAAACGGAATGAAATATGAATTCTGGAGTCCAGTTTTATCTGCAACAGCCACCTGTTCTCAGTTATCTCATAATCCACCAGGCTTTCCCTCCGTTCCCCGAGAAACAAGACTTCAAATTTATCTTAAACTCATTTGGAAAAAACGATTCACAAACATATACCCAATACAAATCCTTTGGGGCTCACAGAATATTGGAAGCCATTTCAGCTGCATTCTACTGAGTGATCTTCTATTTATTTATTTATTTATTAAAGATTTTATTTATTTGACAGAGAGAAATCAGAGCTAGGCAGAGAGGCAGACAGAGAGAGGGGGAAGCAGGCTCCTGCTGAGCAGAGAGCCCGATGCGGGGCTCGATTCCAGGACCCTGAGATCATGACCTGAGCCGAAGGCAGAGGCTTAAACCACTGAGCCACCCAGGCGCCCCAGTGATCTTCTATTTAAAAAAAAAAATGATAATTTTTTAAAAGATTCTGTTTCCAGCATAATTGGAAAGTATTATGTTGCTTTCTAAGATCTCCAGCTCGTTCTCAAAATGCCCCTTCTGGCTTTCTTGATTCTTATTTTCGTGACAGAGGAGACAAAGGGGTCATACTGTTGCACGATTCCTCCGTTGTGAGTGGAAATCCCTCACTTACTGATAGGAAGGGGCCGCATCCTTGGTGGGCCAAGCTGCCTCGATCAGGAAACCCCCTCCGGCTGCATTTCAGACAGTCAGCCCACAGTGAAGCCCGCAACTCCCCATTTATTTCTGTCTTCATGGCTCGACCTTTGACACAGGCTTCTTTTAAAAGAATCTGGAGGACGTATTAGCTATAATTTTATTCTAGAACTGACTTCACATTTCTTTCACTTACCAAGGGAGAAAAAAAGAATCTTAGGATATTTTGCACACATAAATAAATAAATAGGTAGATAAGTAAATGAAATATTTTAAAAATAAAATGATAAGAAATTTAAAAATCGGGCTTTAGAAGCAAGGCACCGTGAATCTTAGCCATGGGGTGAGAAGAGGCTGTAGAGCGGAGATCAGCTCCGGGCCCAGCAGCTACTCGGGACACAGTGTTTTTGCTGACAGAAATCTCCTGGAGACGCTTCGCTGAAACAGAACCGTATTAGGAAATCCTGACTCTGCCAACTGCCAAGGCACACACAGAGTCAGTAGACCTCGGGGTTTTGTGTGTTTTTTTCCTCTGAATCGTCCCCCTCTGCGGTTCTGTAACTGCATATATTATAAAAATTAAGCATTCTCTATCTCAGCTTCCACAGGGACATCTGAATTGAACCCAGAAGAGGCGATCTCTGGTCTGCTTGTGGGTCTGTCGGGTTTGTAGGTTCTGAGAAGAGAAGGCTAGGTTGTTGGTAAATCAATAATCCGCCTTCCGGCTTCCTGAAGAGAACCAGCCTCCAGCCCCCACCCCAAGGGTGGACAGGGGAGCTCCCCCATTTCAAACAGATGTGCCCTGGACAAAGGGGCCCCCCCACCTCCTTCCTGGGACAACCTCAAGAGCATCCAGGTGCTCAAATGGCCAAAGGCCCAGGGCCTGAGAGGGGACCTACATCCGGTGGGACCCTGCTCTAGGCCATGCCCCACCCCTGGTCTTAGCTGCCCGCCAGTCCCTCATGGCTGGGCCCTCTGTTACAGAGAAGACAGGACGCTTGTTCCACTCCCCACCTGTCACAGCCTGTAGGGTGACACGCAGCCCCTCAGAGAGCACAGTCTCTGCACAGGGTCAATGGGCAACACATTTTCTTCTGGAAACATCCCGGCTTCCCCTCTGGACTCTGTCCCAGACCTCAGGACTCTCCTCCAATCCCCTTGTTTTCCTTCCCAAAGAAAAGCCTTCTCCTCATGAGTTCTGGCCTTCATTTTTTCTAGACATATATGCATGCTCTTGGTTATTCAACTGTCCCCTTATCCGTGTAGAAGACTAAGAGATGCTATTTTTTCCCCTACATCTTGTTATTTTTTTTTTTACTAACATAGAATGTACTATTAATTTCAGGAATACAGGTCTGTGAATCCTCAGTCTTACACAATTTACAGCACTCACCATAGCACATACCTTCCCCAATGTCCATCCCCCAGCCACCATCTCCCTCCCCCCCACCCCCAGCAACCCTCAGTTTGTTTCCTGAGATTAAGAGTCTCTTATGGTTTGTCTCCCTCTCTGGTTTCTTCCCATTAAGAGATGCTCTTTTGTTTTCAAATTTTATTTATTTATTTGAAAGAGAGAGACAGAGAGAGAGAAGGAACAGAAGCAGGGGGAGTGGGAGAGGGAGAAGCAGGTTTCCCACTAAGCAGGGAGGCCAATGTGGGGCTCGATCCCAGGACCCTTGAATCATGACTTGAGCCAAAGGTGGGCACTTAATGACTGAGCCACCCAGGTGCCCCAAGAGATGCTATTTGTTACGTACACAAATGACCTCGCCTTGGGGCTGGTATTATCATTCTCTTCTAATGGATGGAGAAGCTGAGGCTGAGTCTGCAGGACAGCCCAAAGCACACCTGTCACCTGCCAAGCTGTCCCCAGATTGGCCTTCTGCCACAGCGTCTGCTGCCTGTCTCCTTCTTTTTCAGGTGCTGACTTCTTAGACCCTGCAATATTTTTAACTGATTTTCTCTTGACTTGCAAGAGCTCGTTTTTGAGACTGTGGCTGGAGCTTTAACATCAGGACAAGCTCAAAATACTGTTGTGTACTTGGGTCTCAGAGCCAGTCTGTTCCAAAAAGTTCACCCTGTGGCGTGAGGAGAGGGGCTGGGACTGGGGGTGGACGCGGAGACAATTGGGTTATGAGAGTGGAGCCCTCCGTGAATGGGATCTGTGCTCCTCCAAGAGAAGGCCAGAAGAGCCAGCTTGCCCTTTCTACCGTGTGAGAATACAAGGAGTAGTCCACAACGTGAGACCAGAGGAGGCTTCTCACAAGGAACTGACCACGTTGGCACCCTGATCTTGGACTTCCATCCTCCAGGATCTCGAGAAATAAATTTCTGTTGTTTGTAAGCCACCCAGTCTACGGCAGCCAGAATGGATTAAGATGGAGTTAAGTGTGACATACACAAGTATTGAGAACTTAGACTTCAAGCACCATGTGGGGGAGACCCTTTCTTCAAGGCAGCCCAGGACGCTGGCATCATGTCCATCTTACAGATGGGGACAGAGGCTCAGGGAAGTTAAGTAACCAACCAAGACAGAGGCAGGATTTGGACCCACTTTCCTAAGCCCAACTTCCACTATACCACTTCCTCATCTTCCTTCAGGGACCTGAAGAAGACAAGAGTCCCCTGGTCAAGGCCACCATCCCAGTTCTTGGGCTGGCCTTCAGTGCTGCCCACAGGCCAAAGGACCAAGCTCTTGGCTAGAATAGAAGGTCCAGAGTTTGGTCCCCATTCTCTGAGCCACACAAAAATGTTCTTGCCCTCCTGCCCAGAGCCCTTAATTCCTTTTGCCAGTGAGTTTGGGTGTTCGAGGCCTTGAGAGGGCAGCAGAAAGTTCTGCCTTGGATGGAACTGTACCAGGGATTTCTGTCATCCCACAATTATTCTATATCCACGGCACTGACTCAAGGTACAAGCAAAAGCTACTGTCTGTGGGTGCCTGGGTGGCTCACTCAGTTGGGCATCTGACTCCCGATCTCATCTCAGGTTTTGATATCAGGGTCATAAGTACAGGCCTTGAGTATGTCCAACATATGGAGCCAACATGAAGAGGAAGAAGAAGGAGAAGAAGAAGGAGGAGAAGGAAGAAGAGGAGGAGGAGGAGGAGGAGAAGGGCAGGAAGGCAGCTAGTACGTACAAAGTTGAACCATCTATTGGGTGGTTTGCCTGAGCTGTGTCTTGCTGTTGAGAGGAGGCTTTGTTGGAGGCCAGGGAAACACAGTAGGAATTAGACTCATGCCTCCTTCCCTGTGTTCCCAAGATGCCTTTATAGCATCATCAAACTCCTGACACTTGCTGACTAAACAGACTTGCCTTTCCCACAATTGTATTTAAAAATATCAGATAAAGGTAGAGGAGTTTGGGGAACTTGGGAAAGTGTCCCTGACAACTGTGTGGGGAAGAGGCCAGCCCACCCTATGTGGCCTGTGATCCCCCAGTCTCATGAGCAAAGGCAGGAGAGGGCTGTTATTCCCACTTGTTGGAGCCAAGAGGTGACATGTCTTACTGCACATGGGAAGAGCCAAGGCTTAGAATGAACTTCCATGAGCCTCTCATTTTCTTTTCTTGGCACTCTCCTAGTCGAGGGTAGGTATAGTGATATACCAGCCTGGAACAAAATAGGTGTCAAGAGAATTACTTCTCTCACCGGATTGTCATGGTATGCGTTAAAATGTTGGGGGCCCAGGCTGTGGACATAGTCATCTCTTCAGCCTTGGTTGCAATGCTACTCCCATCAAACCTCTCATCCCTACCAGCCCACCCACCACAGAACTACACAGAAAGGTGTGAGGAAAGCCCCCAGCACTCCTGGTGTGGGAAGATGTCACGTGGCCTTATCTTCCATGGTGGTTTCTCTCTTCCACACCAGTGGCTTAGTGACCTGTTAACCATGCCCCACTCCAAGTGTCTTCTCATCCTCACCGCTGCTGCCTACTGTCTGCCCAAAGAAATAAAAAATAAAAGCAGAATGAACTCCATATCCTACATCTTCCACCATTCTTCCATAGTGGAAGAAGAAGACTCAAATGGGAGAGAAGAAAGATAATGTTGAAGTCTGATGATGTGGTCAAGTTAGGCCCAAGGAAATCCAGCACCAGCCATGCAAACCCCCGTCCTGTAACCAATGCTGAGGAATCAAAATATGGAGCTCAGAGCTGGAACACAGATCCCGCTGGTACAGCCTCAGAAGTAGGGCTCCTGAGTCCTCTATAATTGTAGAATGTAAGGCTCAATTTATTGGGTATTTTCATCTTCCTCTGGTCTTGCTATTAAGTTCAGAAATTGTTGATGACTTTAAGGAATACATGAGAATTTTAATATTAAGTTTTTAGGTTCTTTAAGGCAAAACTTGTTGGTACCATCTTGGGGTGCAAATCACATTCATTTCATGGAAATGATCATTTGTGAGATGGAATCTTCTGGGTCAAAGACTGTATCTTGGGAGTGTGTGTTAGGATAAGCAGCTCTTTTGAAATGTTATTATATACTAATCTGAATTTAACTCATAACATGCTAAGAGTAACCAATGGTGAAAAGTCCATGTCCTCATGGAAAAAATTACTTTTATCTAATTTTTTAAAATGAGAAGTCAGTGCCTTGGACATAATGTTGCTTCCTCTGAACAATATCTCTTGGTAAGTAAAAATAGTTTTCAGGCAGAAATCCAGTGTTCTGGGGTGGCTCAGTGGGTTAAGCCGCTGCCTTTGGCTCAGGTCATGATGTCAGAGTCCTGGGATCGAGCCCTGCATCAGGCTCTCTGCTCAGCAGGGAGCCTGCTTCCTCCCCCCTCTCTCTCTCTGCCTGCCTTTCTGCCTACTTGTGATCTCTGTGTGTCAAATAGATAAATAAAATCTTTAAAAAAAAAAAAAAGAAATCCAGTGTTCTAAGTTCAATAACCTGTTTCAACACTGTGTAAAATTGTAGTATGAAGATAATTTTTTCCTGAGATGGTTGGATTTTTTTGCAAGTTTTATGAGTTCTTTTAAATGCCCATGGGATATCCAGTAGTTAACAATCTCTGATTTCAAACTTCTGTTAGAAAAATGTCTACAAATCAACTTGTCTAAAACAAAAGTCATATTTTCAGTGGTTAATGTTGGTATGTACATATAGGGTTAACTCTGTTTGTACAGGAGTCATACTTTCCAAGTTCAAATCTGTGTTTATTACTTACTAACTGTCCAAACTTGGGCAATTCATTAAACTTTAGTAAACCATAATTTCCTCATCTTTAAAATGAGAATATTAATAGCACTTTCCTCATGTGAAAATTACACAAGTTTATAGGTATATCAATGTCAATGATATTCTTTCTGTGTAATTCCATAGCCTTGGACTTGCATTTGGCTTATAGCCCATATCACTTTTTTTGATTTTTTTAAAAAATAATCTTTTCAGGGGCGCCTGGGTGGCTCAGTGGGTTGAAGCCTCTGCCTTCGGCTCGGGTCATGATCCCAGGGTCCTGGGATCGAGCCCCGCATCGGGCTCTCTGCTCGGCAGGAAGCCTGCTTCCTCCTCTCTCTCTCTCTGCCTGCCTCTCTGCCTACTTGTGGTCTCTGTCTGTCAAATAAATAAATAAAATCTTTAAAAAAAAAAAATAATCTTTTCAATAAGTTCTAGACTTACAGGAAAATTGAGAAGATAGAAGAGAGCTCCCATATGCCTTATACTGCTTCCCCTTATGGCTAACATCTTACACTACTGTGGTATGTTTGTTACAATTAATGGGCACATACTGACACATTATTATTAGCTGAAGTCCATGCTTTATTCAGATTTCCTTACCTTTTACCTAATGTCCTTTTCTATTTCAGTATCCTATCCAGATAGCACATTGCATTTAGTTTTCATGTCCCCTTAAGCTCCTCTTGACTGTGACAGTTTCTCCAGCTTGCCTTGTTTTTGATGACCATGACAGTTTCAAGAGTACTGGTCAGGTAATTTGTAGGAAGCATGTCTACTGGAATTCATCTAATGTTTTTCTCATGATTAGACTAGGGTTATGGGGTTAGGGAGGAAAAAACGTGGTGGTAAAATGCAATTTTCATCACATTGTAGTGTAAAGGGAACATACTATCAACATGACCTTTCACTGTTGATGTTGACCTTGATCCCCTGAGGTAGTGTTTGTCAGATTTCTTCACTATAAAGTTACTACTGCTCCCCTCCTACCCTTTTTCCATACTGTGCTTTTTGGAAGGAAGTCTCTATGTGTAGCCTACACTTAAGGAGTGAGAATTTATGCTCCCCCCTCCTTGAGAATAAAGTATCTACATAAATTATTTGGAATTCTGCATTGTCTCTTCTCCCCTCTTCATTCATTCATTCATTCATTCACTCATTCATTCATTCATCCATCCATTCATTCATTCATTCATTCAGTAATTTACTTATATGGTTATGGACCCTGGATATTTATGTTACATTTTGGGTTATAATCCAATACTACTTTATTTTCTTACTCACATTGTTCCAGCTTTGCTTTGGGTGATCATCACTTGGCTCCTGTGTCCCTCTGACATCTTCTTATCAATGTTTTCTTATTGTTATTTTCTTTTATTTTGTTTAGCACTTCCTTTCAGGCACTACAAGATGCTCCAGATTCATCTTGTATATTTCCTTCCCCAGCCCTAGAATCAGTCATCTCTCCAAGAAGCTCTATTTCCCTTAATGGAGAATGGTAGTAGAAACCAAGATCTGGGAGCTGAGTGTGCTAGTTGTTACTGGGTTTCATTTCTTTTAGGTAGGTTCACCTCATGGGAGTACATGCGTATATACTAACCCATATACATGCACATTTATAAATATTTCAATGTAGTCATCTGTACTAAGTAAATACAAATTCACCTGATGTCTCCTACTCTAATCCATTATGACATGGATCATTCTATCCTCCTAATCCCCTTGCTTATCTATAATTTTCACTCCACAAGTGAGAAATCTGGCTCCCACCATCTGCTATCCATTTGCTTAATTATTTGATTCCAATATACATATATGGCAGTATCAGAATTGCTCACCTGTACTCCCACAGAAAACAATGTCATCAGCTAGAGTACAGTGCTTGTGTGCAATTTCTTTTACCTTTAGTGCTACAGATGCCACTCATTTCCAAAGTTACTTAGGTCATCATCATTTCCCCTTGCCACATCAGTGACATTGGGAATTAGAATTTTTTAAATGTATTTTTAAGATTTTATTTATTTATTAGAGAGAGAGAGCAAACAGGGAGAGAGAGAGAGAGACAAGCAGACTCTGCACTGAGTATGGAGCCCAATGCAGGGCTCAGTCTCAGGACCTGACATCCTGACCTGAGCCAAAAATCAGGAGTCAGGCACTTAACCAACTGAGCCACCCAGTCACCCTGGGAACTGTAATTTTTTAGCCACTAAACAAACACTTAGATACTGTATCAATAATAAAGGAACTTCATATGATTAACTATAAAATATATTTTATTTTTCACTGGCTTGGGAAAAAAGTACAAAGAGATAAAAAGATTAATTTTTTATATAAATAAAAGATCTAAAACACATTGTCACCAATAAGCTTTCCATAACCCACATATTTTTTTTTACCTATTTTTTATCAAGCATGTCCAATATTGTTGATGCCCCCTAACACCTGTAGTTCACCCTGGCTCCTACCATCCAGGAGGATTTTTCACCTTTCTGCTACTGCTTTTAAATCTACAGATTATTTTTAGCTGAGAAATAAACTTTAGTACTTTAGTTCCCCTCCTACCCTTTTTCCATCCTATGCTTTTTGGAAGGAAGTCTCTATGTGTAGCCTACACTTAAGGAGTGAGGGGGTCAGCCTTGACCCCAGGCTGGAACAAGCCATACTAATTTATTAGGCTGAATCCTTTATTTGCATATATACATTGGGGATTTTTTAATTTACAAATTAAACTGTGTCCCCCACCTTGCCACTTTTATGTCCATGTCTGTCCCTACCTCTATAACGCACACTTACTCCCATCCTACTGAACCCTACTCCAATCCTACTGAACCCAAGTAGCAAGAGACTATAGTCTAAACCAAAACAAAATTATGTCGAAGGTTTTGGGCATAGATCAAGACAACAGGAAGGTCAAAGTTCAGGAATTTTTAGCTCCTAACAGTGAAAGTAAAGAGATAAATATGTTGACTGTAAAATGTCATCCCTCTGGTTTCCTTGACTCGCTGGCATTTTTCCTGAATCACACAGGAAATTTAAGATTAAATAAAGGTATTTTTGGAAATAACTCCGGTGTTTCTAAAATGCAAACGAGGCAGGACAGACAGGGACTGACAGATACCTGCATCATTTAAAAGGGAATTTCTGAGCCGGTTTTAATGAAGTGGCAATTCTGCAGACAATGTAGAATTCAAAAACACTAAGGAGATGTTAGGCACCAACACACCACGCATATAAAACAGCATCTGGCCGTTTCCCTTTGGAAGACTCCTGTGCCAGCATTTCACTTAGATAAGAAAAAAAAAAAAGCCTTTTTTTCAGCAATCTTCCTAAATGCTTTAATTTGACACTATCTGAAAGTGATACTTAACTTGTGGTAAATCACATTTAATTGCAGCAGTCTGCTTGCTATTATTTCACTATTGCTTCTTTTCTCTCTAAGCTCTCAAAGACCCCATGGCAAATAAAATCTCCCTTAATTGAAATGCTTCCCTGCTTAATGACTTTTTGCCCATCTAGGTCAATTATTTTGACATATGCTAAAGCAGGAGCAGTCCTACTAGAAGGTCAGGGAAAGCTAAAAATTACAACCCAGCTCAAATAACTTGGCATTTGCCCCTTTTTATCTCACTTCCTCGAATAGAACTTCCTTGAGAGTGTAGATCTGGTCTGACCCTGTGTCAACAGCACCGTCTCTCTACCTCGGTAACGTCTGAGTAACGAGTCTATGGAGTGTCTGTTAGTCCTGAGGCTCTGGGCTGCGGCCCTGGGGGATACGGATAGAGAAGACC
The DNA here is from genome assembly GCF_963455335.1 of Martes martes. Classification (NCBI taxonomy): domain Eukaryota; kingdom Metazoa; phylum Chordata; class Mammalia; order Carnivora; family Mustelidae; genus Martes; species Martes martes. The sequence goes on from NC_137896.1 coordinate 30,368,415, forward strand.
CGGACCCTGCCCTCCAGGAGGCTAAAAGGAAGGAGGACATGTGAATCAGTGATCACAAGACAGGGTGGCCATCCTGTGGAAACTTCCGGGTACTGAGGAACTTCGTGTTGGAGAGTGGCTCATCCTTTATATTCATTATTGCTCTTTTCCACAACAGTTCCAATGATGAAGAGAGAGAGGAAGAGGTTGGGGTCCACAGGAATTAGCGAATTTGCTCAGGTTTTCACAGCTAGTTGGCCGTCAAGTTGGGATTAAAACCTGGGTCTCTCCAGACCATGACAGGGGTTGCCATGGAGGTGTGGAGAAGAAGGGATTGAAAATCACTGTGAATGGAGATTGGAGGGGGCTGGGAGTTGGGGGTTGGTAAGGCAGAGTCGGCACTCCAGAAATGGTGAGAAATCAAAAGATTTTATTCATAATGATTAATCCTGGAAAGGAAACTTCAGTATGGGGACCAACTTCCTTGACTCGAGAGACTGGCAGACCATCACTGAGACCCTGCTCAAATATTTCCAGGGACAAGGAGCTCATCCCCTCACGGAGCTGGGAGCACTTGGCAAATTCTGACTACATCATCTGCTCCACTGGGGAATCACTAATCAAAATTACTTTATAAAGAGGAAGCAGGAAGCTTCTATTGGTCAGAGTATATAAATGTATAAAACTCTGAACAAAGGCACAGAGAAATAAGATAGGCTAGATGCCACCCAACCCCAAATGCTACGCCATGACAATGAGCTGGTGGGGTCAGAAGAAAGGCCTTGTGTGGATGCCTGCCCAGAAAAAGCAGTGGATGTTGAAACTGAGTTCAAGAAAGAAAAATAGAGGATACCTGAAATGATATCAAATTGAACCTCAGCTTGGGTGCGCCAAGATTAGCTTGTTGAGAGAGAAGTGCTAGGTGGTCTATGAAATTTAGGTTACCGGGGTGCCTGGGTGGCTCAGTGGTTTAGGCCTCTGCCTTCAGCTCGGGTCATGATCCCAGGGTCCTGGGATCGAGCCCCGCATCAGGCTCTCTGCTCAGCGGGGAGCCTGCTTCCCCCACTCTCTCTGCCTGCCTCTCTGCCTACTTGTGATCTCTGTCTGTCAAATAAATAAATAAAATCTTAAAAAAAAAAAAAAAGAAATTCAGGTTATCGATATCCTGAGAGTAAGACAGAAATCGGATGCGACCACACCCACTGGGATAGAGCTGCACACAGTGTGGGTCAGCAGGCTAGGACTCACTCTCTCAATCTTCCGGCTCTTATTTTCCTCGTCTGTCCAATGAGAAACTTGCCACAGATCCTGCTAATATCCTAGAGTGGGTTTTAATTTTATTTTACATCATTCCATGCAAAAAAAAAAAAAAATTACCTTTTTTGCCCCCTCTAGATCTGATATAGCTGTTCCAACTCTTCACCTTCCTGGATGGAGAAGCATTTTCCTTTCGTCACGTTTTCTAGGAGTCTCTGGGTCTCATGCAGTCTGGAACATTCAGCTACGGATCTTCCAAACACCTCCGTCCCTTTCATGGGTCCGTGGTTTGGGCCACGTTCAAGAAGCAACTTCACCGGGCGCCTGGGTGGCTCAGTGGGTTAAGCCTCTGCCTTCGGCTCAGGTCATGATCTCAGGGTCGTGGGATCAAGCCCCGCATCGGGCTCTCTGCCTGCCTCTCTGCCTACTTGTGATCTCTCTCTCTCTCTCTGCCAAATACATAAATAAAATCTTTAAGAAAAAAGAAAAAAGAAACAACTTCACCACTCTCCAGCGAAGCTTGGACATGGAATTTGTAGAGAAATGAAAATCTGTGCTGTAGGGGCCTCTGGATACTGAGGTCCTGCTACCCTCTGAAGAACACCAAGAAGGGTTTGCTCTCTGCTCTTTCCAGAGCTGGCTTCCAGAAGCAATGGGAGCCACTCTCCTCTTTCATTAGTCCCATTTGCACCCCTTCCAGCCTTTGTTATCTTCCTCGCCACCACACACGAAATCCATTGCCATCCCATTGCTTAACTTTTCCATCCCAGAAGCTTCCGGGGTAAAGGATGGCTTCTGGGTGACTAAAAAATTCTGCGTTTGACCATGTCATTTGTCTTAGTTTTTGTGCTAGACATGGTATTTGTAAACTATTTTTTGAAATAATTTGAGGCCAAGGATAATATTTCCTTCTTCTGAAGAGGATTTGATTTGCCTTTGCAAAGGACCTTGGGGAACTGGCTACCTAAGAGCACATTAATTTGAGTCCAAGGCTCTTTACAAAGCAGCCTAGAAATAGTTCTATATTTTAACAATATAGCTGCACAGTTGTCTCCCAAACGAGTATCAGCCTTGACTGCCCCACTACTTAGAAAGGTTAAGTTCTTGTTCCTAGGTCCGTGTAACACCTTGCCCCCAGATTTAGAATTTATTTTTTATTTTATTTTATTTATTTATTTGACAGACAGAGATCACAAGCAGGCAGAGAGGCAGATAGAGAGAGAGGGGGAAGCAGGCTCCCCGTTGAGCAGAGAACCCGATGTGAGCCTTGATCCCAGGACCCTGAGATCATGACCTGAGTCGAAGGCAGAGGCTTTAACGCACTGAGCCACCCACATGCCCCCCAAATTTAGAATTTAAAATAACAATCACCACCATTGATTATCTCTCAGGTTTCAGTGAGTTAGGAGTTCAGATGCAGCTCAGCAGGGGAACTCAAACTCAAGGTCCCTTGAGATTTTGCAGTTTGATGTCAGCCGAGGCTGAAAGCCGCACTTCTAAGAGGATTCACTTACAAGGGTCCCCCTACAGAACGACCTGAGTGTCCTCACACAGTGATAGCTGGCTTCCCCAGAGAGACGGATCCAAGAGGTCAAGGAAGAAACTATAATGCTTTTGGCGACCCAGCTTCAAAATTCGTATACTGTCACATCCACCATACTCTCTTGGTCACCAGGTTCAATCACCCTGGGTCACCCTGATTTGGTCTTGGGGCGGGAGGAACTGGCAAGGGCAGGGATACCAGGGGACCGATCACTGTGGGCTGTGGTGGAGAAGACTGCCACACGTGGAGATTAGGACTCACATCCAGGTCCATCCGACGGCAAAGCCCTTGACCTCGCTGTGCTTCTGTCCTCAAGCATTCTCTTTGAATGTGGTCCTTCTGAAAGGGATATCACCTTAGGCCTGCAAGAGCATGGAGTAGATACATCGATTATATTAGGAATGTCGTGAGAGAGGTGGAGAAGCCTGGATCCTTTGGTCTGACCTAAGAGGAGAGAAATGGGGGACACTGAACACCAGAAAGCAGAGTTGGGCGGGGCATGTCATCGGCCACCCACGGTGAAATTTGCTTTTGCTGACCCTAATGTCAGCGGTCAGAAAGTCTCTGCAGGTGTATCTCCCAGCACTCTTTTACACCATTAACAATCTTCCTGCAAAGCTTCTATCTGATGGGCTTGGATTTTCTTCGTGCCAGGTTTCTAGAAGACACACTGACTTGTTTCTGCGCCCCCCCCCCTGCTGGAAGTCTGCAACCTAAGGGGTTAACCCGGGCCTCAGGAAACTCCGCAGTCCGTGTCCCTCCCCCAGGGTCTCCGGAACAGAGTCTCATTTGGAAACAGGGCAGCAAGCTTGATGTTTTTCTCTTTTTCTTCCAGTTTATTCTATATTGATACTTAATAAGTACTGCTTTGGTGGTATCTGTAGGCCCATTATTTAAACTCTGGAAATTGAAGCCCTGTGGCTTTCGTAGGAAATAACCATTGACTCACTGTGGTGAGATATATAAACATTGTTCTAAGTTCTAATCGCAATGACCACTGGGATCATTTTTCACAGAGTATAATTTTCATTATTTTGAGAGACAGGCCTCAAGTCGGGATCCAGAAAGAAGAGCTATTTCCTTGGAGGTTTCAGCTTTCATCACGAGGCTTTTCCTCTTCATATTTCCTTCCCCCCATACTCCTTACAACCATACAACCTCCCTTCATTTCTTCCCGTTGTTACTGCTAATGTTACTAATGAGACCTTGGGACTCATAGCTTGACAAGTAAATAAACACTATTTACCTGCTTCTATTATTATTTTCAAGCAGGTCATTATTTTTACAAAGAGCTCATTTAATGCAAGTCCTAACTCAGTAAAGAAGATAAACATCATCCCATTTTACAGATGAGGAAAACAAAGCCCCATAGATCTGAGTCACTAAAGGGCTACTTGGATCCAGAGCAGGGGCTGGTCCCTCCCCCACAGTGTCGCCCTCCCTTAGGATTATCCTGCCCCACCTGGGCCTGGGAAACCCAAGACCCTTTATGAACACATGTCTTCAGTTATGGAAAGTTCTGTTACAGGGAGAAACAAACAAACCAACCTGCCTTAGGTCAAGTTTCACTTTGAGGTGTTTTCAGGGGCTGGTGGGCTCTGTTCCCTTAAAAATTACTGTAAATAATTTTTTCTTTTCAGTTCAAAGAATGGATCAAACACAGAATTACAAAAAACAATGTAAGAACCAACTATATTAAAAAAAAAAAAAGACCCAACCAGATTTTGCTACAGATTCTTGAAGTCTGCCCTTCTGCCTATTTAGTCTTAAATAAAAGGCTACAGAAACCATTCCTTCCCTCCCTCCTCATCGTTGTCTCCCTTCCAAGTTTCCCGCACCCTGAGCGCCGCCTCCTGCATTTACGTGTTTCTCTACGGTTACACACAAGAATAAGTCCTTTATCACAGGCCATCATCATCTCTGTGTTTTAGAAGAATTTGCATGAATAGTTTCCTTCTGCATACGCCCATCTGAGGCTCACTTCCGAAGGATGCCCTGGGCGGCTTCTACTTCTCTGAAGGTTTCACTCCTCCGGTTGTATATGGGTCAGCTCAGGAAGAATACGGGGAATGTCCAGGACCTTATTGGTTCCCACCAATAACGGGGCTGCAGGCTTGCATGGTGGCCATGACTGCGAGTCCCCAAGAGGGGCAGAAAGCAGGGACTAAACTCGTGTGTGGACTAAATTGCATGCACGCCTACTGCCCAGGAAGGTTGTGGGCGCTGACATCCCCGTCCAGGCTGGAACTTGAGCCCGGCCATTCCACAGGCCCAGAGAAGAGAATGATTTTCTTAAGGGTACACTTCTAGAAGTCGGTAAAGCAGGCAACAGACAGCTCGGGGCTCCTGCCCCCTTTGCACTAACAGCCTTGCCTTTTTTCCAGCCCTGTTCTTTATCCAGCAAACAGGCGATCGTCAATTTGGTGATTTTCTTGCCTCTGCTCTTCCAGGGGAAATGCCAGCAAACTATAAACTCCCATGCCTTGAGACGCTGGCCGCCACCTGCATGGGACTCAGGAAATATCCTTACTCCTCTTCGCGTCCCTGGGAGACGGCAGTGATTTCCAGAGTTTGGGGGCAGTTTGCGATAAAGGGCTGAAGACGGCCTCGGGAGCTTTTGGTCGGAGCGCCCTCTGGCGGCCGACTGGACAGCAACAGTCTAATTCCCGATCTGAGCTGCAAAGTGCTTGTAGCCTCAGCGTGCCGTTCAAGGCCCCCGGGTTACGAATGCTCGCGGGGGCACGCTCTGTACAGGACACATTCACTTCCTGCTGTGTTTGGTAAGGAATACCTCTGTCTCTCCTTCAGGATTCACTTGCTTGAATCAGTCAGTTATCGGCAATTGGCCTCTAGTTTCTATGCAAAAGGGAGGCGCAAGGTAGCAGAATTGTCTTTGAAGCCAACAGTCTGGAATCTCATCTTGGCTCTAGTCATCCCTAGCTGGTTCATCTTGGACAAATAACGTTGCCTCTCGGAGGCTCAGTTTCCTCATCTGTTAAACGGGTACACCACGTCCTAGGGTGATTGTGAAGATCAGGAGGGTCCTTATTAAACACCTAACACAGAGGCCTCTCCTTTGCAGGAGAGCTTTTACTAGTAGATGCTCCCAGATTATTTGAAACACTTCAAGTCTATTTGGATCCATTACTGAAATCCACAATTCCTGATTAAAACTAATTGGTAGCTCAACTAGAGCCGAATGCCACAGGGCATTCGTGGGGAAAAATTCACATCCCTCATTCCTAGAATACACAGGCTGCTCTAAGAAAATACCATACACTGAATGGCTTAAACAATAGAAATTTATGTCTCACAGTTCTGGAGCTGGAAAGTCCCAGATCAAGGTCCAGGAGGGTTTGTTTCTGGTGAGGGATCTCTTCCTGGCTCGCAGAAGGCAGACTCTTCACTCTGTCCTCACGTGAGGGACACAGAGGGAGAGAGGAGCTCTCTGTTGCTTCTTCTTCTAAGGGAACTAATCCTGTCAAGAGATCTTTCCCTTCACACTTCACCTAAAATGAACTCTCAAAGGCTCCAGCTCCAAAAACTATCAAACTGGGAGCTGGGGCTATAACACATGAATTTGGGGGGGGGGTCAAATTATTGTCACCTCCAATGTCACGGCCCAAGCCTCGGTATCCCCTGAGGTACCCCATGCCACCTTGGGCTTCTGGAAACAGGGAAATGGAACTTGACGAATGTTATTCTGATACCTTCCTAACCTTCCTGAGCCTCTCTGGGAGAGGTAGCCCCTAACATCTTTTAGGTCTAAGATGGTCTATCCCAACGCAAGGTGAGCATATTTTCAGGGACACGGACTCATAAACCTCACAACAAGACCTTCTTGAAGTGGCGCTGATCACTGCAGGATCCCACAGAGGAGAGCCAGACGGGGCCCTGGCTCCAGAAAGTCAGCCCCCAGGCATTCCCGACCAGCCTCCCCTCTCTCCTGTCCCACTGTCATCCAGCAGGAGCTGGTGACCAGTTGGCCAGCTGGGCCATGCCACTCAGCCAATCAGCATCGTCCGGCAGTTGGTTCCCCGGAGACAGAATCAGTTAAACCGACAGAGCCTCCCTCAGACTCCTCTGTGGGTCAGGACTGTTCGTTGGTCTAGGCTCAGTCGGGAGGGCAGTTACTTGAATGTTCGGGGTCGGTGGGGGGCACCCACAGTCAGCAGGGTCAGGCCACACAGGGACACAGTGTGTACAGCTGGCCCTGGGCCTGGGGAAGCCCTGACACCTGCTGCTTGTGGTGGGCAGAGGAGGAGGTGAGGATGGGTGAGTCGCCATCTGACTGTGAGAGGGGACAGCGTGCCGCAGGGCTGGGCAGGAGGAGAGCCCTCCAGGGCCACTCAGGCCCACTTTCAGGGGCCGGACTCCCGCCCATGACCTGAGGTCAGGCCTCACTGAGAGCACACTGTACATAGACTGGGACCTGGGAGGGGGCAGAAGTGGGAGCTCGGACATAGGGGATTAGGGCAGGTTCCAGGATCTGACTTGTGGGGGTGAGAACAGCACCCACCACGCTTGGTGTGGGAGACAATGGTGTGAACCCTGATTTTACCTCTACTAAATTCGTTCCCGTGGGTCCAGGGGAGGGCAGCCTGGGAGCCGTGGCCTGGATGGGGAGGGACCCCCATGCTGAGCTCAAGTGCAGCCTGCGGTACCCCACTGTACTGTCTGCCAGAATGTGCCCTTGGAGGGTGGGCTGAGGGGCCTCGGTACCCTGGGCCACATGCCCTTTCTGATGCGACGACAGCCACATGGGCAGCTGACAAGGCCCCTCCCGGGGCCTCTGGCTCCCTCTGTGTTGATGCGAGGAGCAGGTCCTCCATGGGGGGTCACAAACGTGAGGACCGTGCCCTGCTGAGCCGCTGAGTCCCCTCTTCCTGGAGGGGCTGTACTGGGGGGATGGCCCCCGTCGCCCCGCTGGTCCGTCGGGGGCCCCAGGACTGGCATGGTGCCCAGCAGGACGCTGCCTCTTCTGTGACAGCCCACGTCACAGGCCCGTGCAGGTGTCCGGTGAGGCCACGGGGCTCCGACAGCTTCCCCAGAGCTTCCTCCCAGTTCTCCTCTGGCCTCAGCCAGCACCTGTTCCCTTTGGCCTTGGAGCTACCAGAGGAAGACGTGGGATCAGAAAATACGCTCACTGTGATAGGTTCTTCCAGCTGCCAGAAAACCGACCCAGCGGGGACTGTGGGTGGGGAAAGGCCTCCCTCCAGCTCTGGGAACTCTCATGATCAGACAGGCCCAGTGTGGAGCCTCTGGGCTGAGCACGGGGTCAGGGGGTGCACTGAGGTGCACTGAACAGGAGGACGCAGGCAGAGGTCTCTGTTCTAGGTGCTTCCATCGGGCCCTCGCCCCAGCTGCCAGGTTGATCCGAGGTAAAGACATGACCTGGACGAGCTCTTCCCACTCCTGAAGTGGCTCCCAAGAGTCCACACAGAAGGCAAGGGTTGGGGAGAGTCCACTCGGGGCCAGACTGCTGGGTTCCAACAGCAGCTCCCATGAGGTGGTGCCCCATGGCCCCGAGCATTTTCTGCGCTTCTCTGTGCTTCCACGTCGTCCTCGGCAAAGTGGGCGCGGTGAGAGCATCCCTGTGTGGGAAGATGTCACGAGCCTGCAGTTACTGTCCTGGGCTCAGAGCAGGGACAGGTGCCCAGGAAGCACCCCACACAGGACAGCGAGGGATGGGAAGGGGTTCAAGAGCACAGAGGGTCCCACGGGCAGGGCAGACACCTGCTGGTCACTAGTGACCTGGGAGTCCTCCCGGCCACGGAGAATTGGGGCTCTGTCCCGTGGGCAGGGAGATCCCTTTGAAATGTCTTTGGGCAGAGTGGGAGGGGGAAGGGGGCAACGGCACAACCAGGATGGCCGGGGGCCCTGTGTGCCGCGGGGCATGGTGGGCCCAGCTCCAGGGCCACAAACTTAGGGGGCACACAAAGACAGTTTCCTGGGCTGAGCCGAAGAATCATCCGGGTGCTCAGCTCAGGGGGTGTGTTTGCTAAGCACGACCCGCCCCCCCCAACACAAGTATATGTGGACACGGATAACAGACCCACTGAGACGTGCCCCCATTCAGACACAACCCTGCTCTCCTCCCTGCAGCCCAAGAGCAGACTGAGGCCACTGGAGAGGCTGACAGGCTCCCTGGGGACCAGGACAGGGGACCAGCCCCCTCCCCGACACCCCTGTGCTCCGCATGGACAAGGACAGACAGACAGCTCCTCGAGGGCCCATGGCCACAAGAGCCAGCCACACCCGCCCCTGCAGCTGGGGCAGAGAAGCTCAGAGGAGGTGAAGGGACTGAAGGACCCCCTCACCAGGCTCCGCACACTCCCAGGGCCCCGCGGGTCCCCAGCACCTTCCTCCAGGGCCTCCTGCGCTGCCCGCTTCTCTGACGGTCTTCAGTGACTGGTAAGGCCTGAAAAACGACCCAGGGCTGCTCCACAGGGCAGATTGGCACCCGCTTGGGCTCTAGGGACCGCTTCTCCTGAATCCGTCTCCCCCCCCCAACCCCACCCCCAGCTTTGCCCTAAGACGCCCAGCCTCCCCACCAGCCCACCTGGGCTCTGGCCCTGCAGTTTCAACAGGCTTAAGCTCACCAACTTTCCTGTCCCCTAGGGAACCAGACTCATGGCAATTTCCATTAACCCGTTGATGGTGACTGATACGCTTGCCAAAACGGACTCGAAGCACACTGGGAGGGAACTGCACACACCCCGGGCACCAGGGAGTCCTCAGAGCTGGGCCTGTGCTGCTTGCTGACTCTGCCCAGCGGGTGCTTGACTGTGCTGCGGGCAGCGAGTGGTCAGACTCGCAGAGGGACTGTCAGGTGTAGAAATCCCAGAGGCTGGACCCAGGGGACACTGCCCGAGTCCCCGGCCCTGCCCAGTCTGCCTGGGGAAAGGAGGAAACACAGGGCTGGCCCTGAGATCTGCTCCCCACGCCCTACCCCCCCCCCACTGCCCCTTGCCCCCACCCTGTCCATCTTGGCCTCCCATTTGGAACAGGAAGTGGGGAGCACAGAGCAACACGTGAGACCCCACAGAGAGGCAGTAGGGAGGATAGAAACGCTCAGGCCTTACACTGTGTCCTTTTGCTAATCCACAGGTGTGGATCCGGTTTGGATGCTGATGGAGTAGGAGGAGGCGGCCCCATGGGTGGCTCCCGCCCCCCACAAGATGCCCCGCCCCCCTCCTGTGGGCTCAGCTTCAGTTTTCCAGGCTAAGGGAGGCCTCAAGGGCACAGATGCCTCCTCCCTGTCCCACGGGGGCAGGACAGGACTTGGCGGCCCCTGGAGAGATGCTGTGCCTTCCGGCTTCCCCTGGAAACGTGTGCCTGGCAGGCCTCCCTTGTGCTGCGCTCCTGGTCTCAGCGCTCTGGTCTGCCAGGAAAGGGCCTGGGTTGGAGGGAGAAGCCTGGAACCCGCCCACAGCCCCTGCTGGGCCAGCTGGGGCCACTTCCTAAACTCCCGGGGCCTCGGCCTTCTCCTCCTCCTCCCACCGGAGACCCTGGGACAGCTTGTGAGCAGGCGGACAGCTGGGAGGGAGGCGTCCAAGGGACCAGGGCTGACCAGGTGATGCCCCTCAGATGCCTGGGTTCAAGGCCTGTGGCGCCACCTGCTGGCCGTGTGCTGTGGGCACGTGTAAGAACCTCTCTGTGCCTTTGCTGTCCTCCCAAGGTGATGGTAATGAGGGAACCGCCTCTGCTCGCGTCTGTGCAGAGACCCAGGGCGCATGTGGGCTTCTGGGCGAGGGTCACCCCTCATTCCGGTTCGCTGCGGGGAGAGCCTCAGAGCAGCATGAGCTTTCCGAGCTCGGCCATCCGTGTCCACCTCAGGCCTCAGTCCCGAGGCTGGTGGGAGGTAAAAGTCAGAGCGTCCTTCAGCAGCCTCCCAGGCATCCAGGTGTCCTTCCCTCTGCACTCTCCAAGGCTCTTGTACCCTACTTTTGTCATTGACAGAATTGACTCATCAAGTTTTTCATTTGATTGGAACGTTTGTTCACATTTTTTTTTCAACATGCTTTGTGCATTCACTTTTCTTGTGAGTTTTCTTTCACATTTATTTGGTGGTTCTGTTCCTTTATTTGTAATGTTGATTAAATCTTGGGCTTCTTTTTAATAACTCATGTTTTCCACCTTTCTTTTTAGGAATTCGTGTTAGGGATGGTCCAAGGTTATGCCCCACTCTCTCTTTTTTTTTTTTTTTTAAGATTTTATTTATTTATTTGACAGAGATCACAAGTAGGCAGAGCGGCAGGCAGAGAGAGAGGGGGAAGCAAGCTCCCGCTGAGCAGAGAGCCCGATGCGGGTCTCGATCCCAGGGCCCTGGGACCATGACCCTAGCCGAAGGCAGTGGCTTTAACCCACTGAGCCACCCAGGCGCCCCTATGCCCCACACTCTTAAGACATTATCTTATTTAAGTTTCCTGCATGTAGTTATTATTCCCCCAATTTAAATAAAATGAAAGATTATGAGAAGTTATATAAAGTATATATGTACTGTATAGAGGGTCTCAATGAATACCAATACACCTATCTGTCAGCTTCAGGAATGCAATACTACCTTACTTTTTGAAGTCTTCCGTGTACTTCTCAATAATCCTATATCCTCCTTCACCCTTAGGGTAAGCACTATCCTGGATTTTATTGATCACTTGCTTTTCTTTCATATATATATATATATGTGTGTGTGTATATATATATATATATATTTTTTTTTTTTTTTTAAAGAAAGAGAGCACGTACAAGCAGGGGAGAGGCAGGCAGAGGGAGAAGCACACTCCCCACTGAGCAACTGAGCAAGGAGCCCGACGTGGGACAAGATCCCAGGACCCTGGGATCATGACCTGAGCTGAAGACAGATGCTTAACTGACAGTCTCATTCATTCATTCATTCATTGAGACCCTCTATATAGTACATATACACTTTATATAACCTCTCACAATCTTTCATTTAACACTCAGGCGTCCCACTTGTTTTTCTTTATAGTATTTTTTACAAGCCCCTGTATGCTCAAAGAATTTATTAAGTAGCTTTACATGTTCTTGAAGAAATATGTTTACACCATGTGTCTTTCTCAGTCCACGACTGTCCAATAGTGTGTAACAATCGCAAAATTCAGTAGCCCACAATGATGTACTATTTCTCAGACGTGCGTCTAGGGGGTTCGTTGGGTTTGACTGGGGTAGGCTCAGCTGGTTTGTGTTTCGGATCTAGGCCTGCTTCAATGTAGATCCCCTTCTCCTGGGGCTCTTGTCTGTCCTAGGCATTCTCTTCACATGGCCAAAGGCAGGTGCCCAAGAAAGCAAAACCCAAGCAGGCAAGCACAATTTTAGCCTCCGCTTGTGTCATACTCCACAACATACCAGGGACCGACGTGAGTCCTATGGTTTAGCTTGAAATCCAAAGGTGATGAATTCTTTGCCCACCATGAGGCCTGGGGAGGAGTGTTGATCTGTCCTATCACAGCAGGAAGTCACAACTGGTGTTTGTCACTCAGTCTACCAGAATGCACAATATGATTCCAGCTAGGAACTATGTAGTTCTAGTTCTCCATTATAACTGCTGGGTAGTACTAGGCTGTAAGGACTATTTTATGTTTCTATGATTCTGTGGACCCTTGAGCTTTGCTAATACGACACTGTTTGGAAAACGCTTGTACCTGTCTCCAGGGCAGGTGTCTGGAGAATTGCTCAAGATTAAGTCACTGTAGAGCAAAATAACCCAAAACTTGGAAATAAAGCAAAAAGATGAAGACACAATCTTCAAATAGAATTGTAAGAGCATTTTCATCAAGCTTGCTGAAGATCATCTGACTCAGGAATGTAACTTATTAATGGTTAGTTTCATAATGAAGTTTTATAGATGAGGTGCTTTTTTGAGGGGGGGAGAGAGCACACGAGCAAGGGTGGGGGGAGCTGCAGCAGGAGAGGGAGAGAATCTGAAGCAGGTTCAGCACTCAGCTGGACGCAGGGCTCAGTCTCACAACGCTGAGATCATGACATCAGCCAACTTCAAGGGTCAGACGCTGAACCGGTAGATGAACGTTTACAACTCAGTACAGGTAGAGGTGAACTTGTAGAAAACCAATAAGTTGTGATTTCTGTATTTGGTAAAGACGATAAACCCTGAAATTTGCCACTTTGTCCTTTGGCACAATAATGTTTTATATTATGTTCAGCGATTTTGCCTCCGATTGCATAAATCCTAGTTTGTCATCTCCTCATTAAATTAGTTTTGTCATTCTTCTGCTGCTTTTGGTAAGAAATTAAAACTTTAAATACCACCTATTTGTAGGAGAATCCTGTTTCTAACAACCTGAGAAGGCCCCTTTTCAGTGCCTGTGCCTGACACTGCCACCTCGTGTACTCCATTGGAGAGAAAATCATTGCTTGTTATTAGGCTCTGGTAGAACCTAAAAGGCTACGAAGGTAACGGCAAGTGTCGTGACACCTGCCGTCCCTATCCAGGGATGAGTCAGAAAGGAGAACACAGAGTGGCTGTTGCCCAACCAGCCTCCATTACTAGAGGAGATGGTACGTTCTGGAAAGGGAACCGGCATTCATGGCGTTTCACCGCACATGCAAATCGTCCATTCACCCCCCAAATACAGCTTCTCAGATGTAGGGTCTGCGCCAGCACTCTGGGCTCCCCGGGGGCTTCAGCACACCGAGGTTCCTGAAGACATCTGACCCTGGCTCACCAATGGGTCAGCTAAGTTACAGGCTGACGGTCTCCACCCCAAAGAAAACTCAAAACTGCACGGAAAAGGACCCTCTGCTCGATGCAGGGAGATGCAGGCAGTCATGCTTGCTCCAGAAATATCCCCCAAATTGCACCTGGTTGCATTTTCGCTGACCTGTGGGCAATTGTCATGTGGAGGGACAAATGGATCAAGATGTGTCCTCTTTTACGGGGACAAACATTACAGCAGCATAGCACACAAGACCCCAAGACCCCTATTTGTGACCCATGGGGATGCCAAAGAGAAGGGAGCCTTGGAGGATGCCCATTGCTGGGGTCCACCAGCCGATGTGACCTGTGCCAGCAGGTAGCAGGTGCCACTGAAGGACGGACTAGACCTTCTGAAAGCAGAAACTGATCAAGAGAACGAACGGCAGAGGCTCTGCTCCCAGGGGAGCATATGCTTAATCCAGGCACTTTGGTTCTAAATGAAGGAATTCCCCGAAGTGGTACCTCCGATTAAAATAGACTGTTCGCCAGGTTAGGAGACCCAGAAGGCCCAGCCTGGCTGTTAAGATTCCCAAACCCCATAATTAACCCTTCCTGCCCTACCACCCATGCATACGTTTTGGAAACGGGGTTCCTGGAATTTCAAGAGCAGCAGAGAAGAGGCAAGGGTGGGGGTTTCTTTTGCTGGCTGGCTGTCCTTGCTGCATTTAGGCAGTTATGTATGTGATAATGACCAGGAGTATGAGGTGGGGACACCGAAGGTGGTCCTGCTGTGACCCACATGTCAGGTGGTGACAGAGATTTTCTAGAATAGTGCGAAGTATATAAGGGGAAAAAATCTGTTGAGCCACATAAGGGCCAGTCTGAGTGTATGGTGTGAGGAAGACACTAGAAGCCTGGCAAACATGACGGAGTGACAGCTACAGGGACTGGTCACACTCATCAGCTGTGGAAGGAGAGTGCCAATGCCAGGTTGTGGGGAGAGAACCCGTTAGACCCTGTGATGTCAGGGGTGGAGGTGCATGGGACAATCTCTTGTTGAGCATGGTCCACAGGGCACTTGGCCAACATAACCCAGACTGCCACCGTGACCCTCAGCTGCTGGCCAACATAGACTCATTGGAACCCTCCCATAGCCACTGACTCCAGGAAGAAGAAGCCTCCACCTGAAACAACAGAGTGAGATTATTATGGATATTATTGTTATACCTTTTTTTTTTGTACACGTCTCACTGACTACTGATTGTTCTAAATGCTACAGCATAAGTAATAATGGACACATCACAGAGCCTTTGATGTCCTGCCCGCTGGTGCGGGGGGTGTGTACTTGCCAATGCCTTGGACTGCATCTGGGTTAATGTCCTAGTTAACGGGCTTGGCCCAGATGGAGAATCGGGCTGTGGACCATCTTCCAGATAGGCTTATCACACTTGATGGGAGTCATAGTGTGGATGCTCTTGTCCAGTGTTGCCCAAGACCAACAACAGATTGGGTCTAAGCCCCTATCAGTGGAATTACTTGCAGCACGAGATGGGATGGCTTAGGCTACTAAGAATTCTTAGCCAGATATATGAAAGGCCAAGGATGTGAACATGTAGAGAAATGGCTCTACATTGGCACTTGGAGACCTTGTATGTATTCACACAGACCTTGCAGGCAAAGGCTTGAATCAGAGATCCATCTGAGCCTTGGAAGAACACCTTGCGATCTCCCTGGAACACAGGAGGACGGAACATCTGTGAGGGGCCGCTCTGGGCCAGTCTCTACTCGCTCCCCTATGCCCCTTGAAGGCCACCATTGCCTCTTGGGATCCCATGAGGGCTGAGGCTTTCTGCCCCACCCCTCTCAGAGTCACGGAATGTAGAAATGCCTAGAGGCAGTTCACAATCAGCTCCCCGGTGATGGGTGCTCCCCAGCCTGGCCCACAGCCATCTGGCTCCTTTTATTTCTGTGTCTTGGGTGTGTATCCAAGGACCACATGGAACTGGCAGTTCGGGCTCATCCTCCTTTCATCGTCTACATACACGATAAACTGGCCAAATCTTAAAAGTGGCTTTTGCATCTTTACCGGCCCAATCACTCATGCCTTGCCTTTTTTTGTGTATGCTTGACAAATGACAGGCCCCCTCTGCCCAGAAGCAAGACTGAAAACCCGACACCAAACAGCATCGCTCAGGGAATTGTATAGACTAATGCCACCATCCAAGACCTGAACTCCCCAGGGTGGCCTGTACAGGAGGTGGATGAGTTCTGGGGAGAGACTGGTTATCATTAACTCTGCCAGGGAGGGACTCTCTGATCCCTGGCTCCGAGATAAGAACTTTATTGGAGCAAATGCACATGCCCGCTGGGACTTGATAGGCAGTTACTGACCAGGCTGATCCCTTTTTCTTCACATCACTTGCCAAATCCCCCAGCAAGTATGTTTTTATCCCGCACTGCTAACAGTATCCTTTCCTGGTGTTGCCACAGGGCTGGGCCTATTCTGTTCTCTGTCACCACCTAGCTACAAAGGTCTCAATTTCACTGACATTTCATGAGACACAACAATGACCCACTATACTGACATTACGCTGATGGGATCTGGTGAGCAGGAAGTAGCAAGTACTTCAGATGCCTTTAGTAGGACACAGTGAAGACACACAGGCCATGCAGATTCGGGGGTTTGTCACCCGAGTGAAGTTTCTGGGTGTTTGGGAGTCTGTAGCATGCAGAGAGGTCTTCCAAAGCAAAAGGCAAGTTTCTACATCTTGCACCATCTGCCATGAATGGAGAGACCTAACTCTTGGTGAGCCTTTTGGGATTCTGGAAGCAACCCGTTTCACAGATGCATGGACTTTTTTGGACCCATTGTAGAGACACTGATAAGGCTGCCCGTTTCCATTAGGACTAGAGAATGAGAAAGCTGTGCAGGAAGTTCAGGCTCTAGAGCACTCCGTTCTATCCTTGGTTCTTTAGGCTCCAGCGGACCCAATAAGATATTCACAGTGTGTTTTGGGGGTAAATATCATTGTTGTCTGGAGCTTCTCACAAGCCTGACAAGGAGAATGAAAGCTTCATCTCTAAGATCTTTAAGGACATCTATATCCTTTTCTGCAGATAATTCAGTGTCTGGCTTGCGACTGTGATACTGAACCCCTAACTCTAGCACATCATGGAATCCTGTGGCCCGAGCTCCCCAGCACGACCACACTCACCCAGAAGGATGGACATATGTGGAAGCATTTGTCCTCAGATGGGAAGGCTATAGAAGAGATCAAGTTTGAGGAAGTCGGAAAGATACGAATAGACTGAAAGAACTGGTGGTTGGACTCCTTTGATACGAACCCGTGTTGCGTTGACCCTCTCCCTCAGTCCATGCCTCTGGCCTCATGACATGTTCCTTAAGACCTCCTGGCTGAGGAAAACACTTGAATCTGGTTTGCAGCTAGGTTTACACGGTGAGCTGTACCACACAAGGGGCCCCCTGCAGCACTACAGAGTGACCCCAAAGGACAATGGGTTTGCCTGCCTTGCTTGTTACTCCCACTAGCAACACCATTGGCATACTCGCAGGATGCCTTCTCTACCCTTACGGCAATCAGTCTGCTGTCGGCGTCTGATCAAGGAGCTCATTTCACAGCAAAGGACGCTCAGCAATGGGCTCTTGCCAGGCTCCATCACCTGGAAGTGGACTGCTTAACTGAAAGGTGAAACAGCTGAGGTCTTATTGCAGTGTAAGTAGGGAGAGAACACCTAGAAGGACAGACTCTGTTTTACCTGCTACTGACATATGCCTTGAAGCAGAGATCATTGTATGGTATTGTCTTCCCATAGCCAGGATCCGTGGGGGCAATGAATGGGTGTGAGTAGAATTGGGTGTGGCTCCTTTGACAATTACACTTAGCAAGCCACTTGCAGAATTTTTGCATCTTGTCCCAGCCACTTAGAGCTCTAATCGTTTAGGGGCTTAGTCCCCAAGGGGTTCATATCAAGGGACACAGAAATTATTCTATTAAAAAGGAGACTTCTACCTTGAAAGGCCTCCTTATTCCATTGAACCAACAGACAATAAAGGATTACTTTGCTGTCCAGTGTGATTGATCCTGATTCCAAGGACAATATGGTTGCTGGTACCCAGTGGGGGCAAGGAGGGCTGTGTTAGAGGCCCGGGGGATTGTCTGGGTTATCTCCTGCTGCTTCCATGCTCGATTGTAAAGGTTAATGGAACTACTGGAAATAAAAGGCAGAAGGATGATGGAGGACTTGGTCCCTTCAGGCATGGAGTTTGGGGGTCACTCCACTAAGAATAATTGAGAATATCTTCAGACACAAAAAGAAAGCTGTATTTTGTCTGGCGGAAATAGAGATGTTGCATTGTTTTATGTAAGTTCTAATATGTTTTGAAGGGTGTATATGGAAACTTCGTAGTCAGAAGGTCTTTTTTCCTCCTCCTGGTAAGGGAATGTGCTTTGAAGGGGCGAAGGCTGTTTTAGACTCTCTTAATCCTTCATAGCGAAGTTTGACTCACGAGGTATTCCTACCATCCACAAGCAAATGAAGGATTCAGAAATGCAAATTTTCATCAACTGACTCAGGGATGTAGGAGTTGGGTGGGTGGGAGGAACATGAGACTCAGAAGAGGCAGAGAAAGGGGGCCAAGGAAGAAGGGGCAGAGGCAGCAACCACGGTGTTTTCGGAAGTGGGATGTTTTGAGCTCCATGATTTGGGGTGTCATTGCACTGAGCAAGGAGAAGAGGTTGAGAAGGGAATGGCTGCTCACTGAGGGAACCATGAGCTCCTAAAGGAGCTCTTACCTTTTTCATCTTCAGCATCTGGCACATAGAAAGCCACACACAGAAGACAGGTCAGTGTGTGTATGTTTCGGGAGTGAATGACTGCAGAGGTACAGGAAGGGGACAGAAGGCATCTGACTGCACCTGTGCAGAGCCCTTCTTGCGGATTCCCCGCAGCGGGCACCCCGATGGACATTAAGTTCTCCAGGCAGAAGCAGGCCATAAACCTGCTGTCCTGGAGGCCAGCAGGGGAGCCATACCGCTGAAAGTCAACCACAGGAAGAATGGTCAATTACAAACCCCAGCCATCAATTACAGGGTCCAACGGGAAAAGATGCACACAGAATGTTCTGTAAGAAGCTCCTGCAACTGAGCCAGTGAGAAACCGTCATCACCCTGAACTGCTTTTCTCCAAAGGACTTTCATTCAGAGCACCCCCTCCCAACTTCCTCCTTTTCTGTAAAAAAATTGTTCTCTCCTTTGTTTGTTGAACTTGCCTGTGGTTTTGCCATAGCTTACATGTCCTGAATTGCAATTTTCTGCTACACCTGAACAAACCTATTTTTGCTGGTGAAATAACTTTCCAAGATAACAGGGGCCACGCCTGTGTGAAAAGAACTAGGAACGGCTAGGGGATCTCAGCGTGAGTCTCGTCCACCCTGGGTGGGAATGCCCTAAACTGTAGTTCAGGCAGAGCCCCGTGGGGAGTCTTTGAAACAAAATCAACGAAAGGCCTGGAGTCTCAGCAGGCAGCGAGTCATTGGAGGGGAGCTGGCCTTGATGGTGGACGTGGAGCCCAGCAGCCAGGCAGTCAATTACAACCCAGTAGTAGGGTCTCAAATGCAGAGATGGGGGACGCAGAAGGAAGCGTGGCTGAGGGAGCCCAGAGGTTCCTCTGTCCTCGGTGTGCAAAGCTAGGGCCAGCCTAGGGAACACCCACCAGTGTTCTAGGAAGTCCTACTTCTAGGAAGCACTAGGAGACTTTCTTGCTGGTGGGATCGTCCTAGAAGCTGGGGCAGGCAGGTGGGGCCTGAGCCCCAGGGGCACGGGCATTTATAATAGGAAAGCAGCTCTTTTTTTTTTTTTAAACTCAAAGGTACACATTCACATAGAAGTAATAAATGAACTGTCAAATCACACTTAAAAGACCTTATTTCAGGAAATCGCAACCCTGTCTGTCCCTCTTTCTCCATTGACTGCCTCCTCAGAAAGGTTTTTTCTCTTTGAGCTGGGACACAGACATCTTTCCTACTCCCTCTCACGGGGCGCTGGCGACCTCTTCGGTTCCGTGAGCACTTAGATCTGTGCACGATTGCTGCGCTGGTAACTTGTTGCAACAATTTCGTGGCCGCAATTTGACACTTAACCCGGTTTTACAGCTCATAGTAGGTTAAATGAGATTGCCGATTTTCTTGGGGATATTCCTTCTGTTAAAACTCTGATAGATCTCAGCCTTTTGGAAAGTTGCAACGGTTGACTGGCTTTATTGATGGAGTATGAAATTCTTCCTTCAGAACACACAAAAAAGGATCAAATGGGAGCAGCATCGCAAGAGAAAAGAGCGTCTCTCCTTGGCTCTGGTGGTGGCCAGACTGATCAGCAGCGTGGGCGTGTCTTTGAGTCCCCTCTAAGAGCCCCGCCCTACAGAGTTCTCTTTACATCTTATCATTTTATCATAGCTTAACTATTCTTTATATTGGAATTCCTTATTTCAATCACTGTGTGGTTTGTTTCCTGATTGGAATCCAGACTGATACAGCGTTTATTACATGTTTAGCCCTTTTGTAAGCATGTTACATTTTTGTGTCCCTATAATCCTATGATGCTTAGGTGGTTCTGAGGGTCCCATGACAACGGATAATCTGGAAAGTGTGTGATGCTCATTAGACGACCAAGTGGAGATCTCAAGTAGGCAGTTGGCTGCATAAATCTAGGCCCAGGAGATTAATCGGGACTGGAGATAGAAAGCTGAGACTCATCTGTGCAGAGGCAAGAATCCTAGTCTACCATCATAGCATTAATCTGATCTTTTATGTCACTTTTAAGCAGCCAAGTTGGAAGAAGCCCCCACTTCAGATTCTTGATGTTTTAAAAAGTGTATCTTCCTAAAAATATTTGGGTAAGCTTAATATTACTGTGCAACCTGGAACACGATACCAGCTTAAGAGAAGAATGGATGGATGGATGGATGGATGGATGGATGTTGGCTGAATGATCAAAATCCAAGTGGGAATGTCCTACCTTTTCAACCAGAAAAGGATGAAAATTACTTCTGAAGGATTCTCCTTAGCTCTTTCCTCCCAAAATGCCAGTTCCATTTTCAGCTCAGGCCTGTGGGTCAGAGCCTATTCAGAGCTCAGAGACCTGGTATGGCCATGGGAGTGAGAGGGGACTGTGGACAGAAGGCTAGGTGAGCAGACGGGAGACTGGGAGTCATGATCCTTTTTAATTCCTGACGTCAAGTCTTCTTTGCCACCAGCAAGAACTGTAGGGGTGGCTTATACTCTACAGGCAGATGAGACTTGCATGGGGTTTGACCCCAGCTGGAGGGAAGGCTGGATATGGGGGTGCACTGGAGACCCAGAACAGGGAGGGAGGGCTGCACCACCTCTGGGGACTGGGAGGTTGCCGAGCGAGGGCAGGACTCGAAGCTCGCTCACCTCTGGAGTGCAGATGATGCCTTGCTGACATGTGTTGGATAGAATAGAATAGAATGCAAAAGAGTGGGATGAGACAAGATGGGATAGCCATGAACTAAGAATCTAAGGAAGAGGACAGGACACAGGAGCAGAGAGGGGGCACAGCATGAGGTAAGTGGGTTTGGGGATTTGAGGCAGAAAGGACAGGAGTGAATCCAAAGCCTCTTCCGTCCCACCCACTGCCCCCAACAACGGCCAGCCCATAAGTATGATTGTGCCTTTGTCCCTGAAGATAGCAGCCCAAGGCTCTGACCCGTTTACCCATCTATTTTCACATCGTCCACGAAACTGAATCCCAAACCAACCACAGACTAAGTGGAAGAAGGACCGAGCCCCTAGAGACTGAGAAGATGCTCAAGGATGCAGAATGCAGGAGGCTCATGAAACACGCCCCTCAAAGACAGAGAGGCATCCTGAGTTGCAAAACCAAACCCCTTCCTTGCAAGATGGGAAATGAGGGACACAGGTCCAGAAGGGAGAGGAGCCCGGTGAGGCTGCAGAGGCAAGCCACATTCACAGGAAGTGGTTTGATGAATGCAAAAGGAACAGCTTAGTCTTAGAACCAGACCTATAGCTGCCACGGTGCAAGGTGGGTTATTCTTCAACTGGTATTGGGGGGGGGGGAGGGGCAGGATTGGGGTCTGGATCCAGTCACCTTGGAAAATGGTTTGATCTTACTGAAATTAAATGTGGTCTCTCCTGTGAACCAGCAATTCTCCTCCTAGATATATAAACATGTCCTTCTCAAATTGCTAAAAGCAATCCTCATATAAATGGTAAGCATATGTCAAGATTTTCCTCAACTCATTAATAAAGAATGCAGCATAATGCAAAACTAATTCAGAGAGGACATGAGTATTTTTATATAACCTATGGGGTAAATGCCAAGATATAAATTGCTAAGTTAGATATAAACTGACTGTTGCCCCACACCGTGAAACTAACTTTTGATGCTACCTCCTTTCCTGACTAATTTTAGAATCAACACACCTAACCAGTTTTCTCCGAGTTAACCTTTAACATTAGGGAGTTAGAAAACATTAGCCCCAATCAATTCCAAGAGCCATCAACAAAGTTTCATTCCAGGGGAATCAGGTGACCTTTAAATGGACTTAATAAAATGTTACATCTTCTTTTCACCTTATCTCAAAATTTTAGATAACTACACTAACTAGTTACATAATCCATAGCCATTCTCACATGTCAGCTGTAGGACACATTTGCAAGATTGTCCACAATAGTATTCTCTTCATTAGTGATCTCTGGAAATCACTCAAATGTTTAT
Source organism: Martes martes (assembly GCF_963455335.1). Taxonomy (NCBI): domain Eukaryota; kingdom Metazoa; phylum Chordata; class Mammalia; order Carnivora; family Mustelidae; genus Martes; species Martes martes. Next base: position 30,390,649 of record NC_137896.1, read on the forward strand.
TATGAGAACAATGGAAAAATTGTCTTTATAATAAAATATGACACATCAATAAAAACACACTACAGCTGCATGTTCTACCAGGGAACAACTCCACAATATAATTTTGACACTTGACTATGGCTAAGCCATAGGGTCTGGCTTTGGCCAATGTGATTAGTGGACGTGACACTAAACGAGCTTGCATGCTTGGTCTTGTTTCCTTGTGCTCCTGTCTTTTGCAGCCCAAAAGGGAACCAGAAGGTCATACAGTTTGGAAACATGTGGACTAGATCTGGAAGCAGCCTAGACCCAGCGCCCAGGCCCAGCTGAGTTCCACTGCCCCCCCCCACCCCGGCACACAGCAGTGAAATAAATGTTTATTGGGACATCCCACTGAGCTTTGGGGTGATTTGTTTTGTGGTATTGTTGACCAATAGTGACCTAAGACAGACATCCAGACAAAAAATTATTTATATACAATGGTCTAGGGCATGCAGTTAATGACTTCTGCAAATATACCAAAAATGTAAAATTATAAAGAAATGCAAGTGACTAATAAAACAAAATTCAGGACAGTGGTTACCTTGGGTGTGAGAGAGGGAGATGCAATGTTTGGAGACACACAGAGGCCATCAGATAATGGTGGTTTATTTCTTAAGCTGAGAGTGGACACATAGTTTATTAGTACTCACTATAGCCTACTATACGTATTACAAGACCTCGCATAGATACTGTTTTTCATTCTCCTTCGGATGAGTGAAAACAACCACACACATAACCTCGAGACACAATAAAGTATATTGGAGTTTGGGACAACAGCCCACACGAAACTTTTACAAAAATTGAGTACAAGTAAATTCAACTCATTCATATATGTGTCATCTAAAAAAGATGAGCACAAATTGAATCAAAGATGAGAAAAAGGACAGGAAAAGCATCCCCCAAAAATGTTGCCACAGGTAAATGACCAAATGTTTTCAATCACATTAATAAAGCAGTTTATAAGGTTAATAAAGCAGTCATCTCTAAAACCAAGAGGCAAATGTAGAGATACAAGAGACTAAAAGAAATATCAGGGGTAGAGGAGGAGATGAAGAGAGAGCTGAAGGAGGTTTTTTAAAAACAGAAGAGGTTCAAATGACAAAACTTCATTCTGAGATCAGATAGTAGGGAGAGGAAGATGTTCTTTGTGCACCTTGAAGAGCTATCTGCTTCTTAAAATGGGAATTCGTCATTGGGATTTTGAAAATGTATACAAATCTCCCTTTCCTGCCCCTCCCCCATGTCAGAGTCCCCTTCACACTGTCCCTGCTGCAGTGTTTGGGCTTCCAGGGCCTGGGAGAGCCCACGTTGGTCCACATGTCTGCCCTGTTCTCGGACAACCTTCTAGCACCCAGGCTTTGATCCAAGCAGTCCCAGCTCTGTGTCCTGGGACCACATAAACATCGTTCAAACTATGCCTATAACCTTGTTGCCCAGTATAAACTTGGTCCCCAATTCCCCGTTCCCCTGGGCACTACTACTCTGCTCCCAAGGTTAGAAGGCCCTGAACTCAGAGCTTCTGAGCCTCCATGCCTCCATACTGCAATGCTGCCATTTCCAGGGTCTGGCCCCTCGCCTTCAGGCTCCATTCCCCAATTATGTTGATAACATTTGGACATTTATCAAGGAATAGGATGAGAGGAGACATGGCAGCAATGGAAGAGGCAACAGGTAAAATTTACTTACCACCACCAAGGATACCCCAGGCCAGGTACACTGGGTGAGGCTTTGGAGGTGGCAGGCTCGGACAACCCACCTTGGGACCCTTGTCTGTCCTCTCTCATCAGGACTCTTGGACATCAGGAATCCCGCGGAGGCTGCCCAGTGTTACCAAACCTTGGAGCTGAGGTCTTACCTCACTGCCAACTCCATGTTAACTTGTGAAGACCACTTTTTCTGAGCCCAGTTTTTTTTTTAACCTCTAGAGCATGGGACATTTTCTGACTCTGTAGGGAACAGTGGACAGGTAGGATGGAGTGGGAGACAGGCCAAGCTGGAGGAAGACACAGAATGTTGTCAGGATGGTTCCCTCCGCAGCAATGGGACTCAAGTGGATCCAGGGAGATGTCCGTGAATGAGTCACAGAGGGAGGGAATGGGTGAATGCAAAGGTCCCACTGAGATTCAGTTAGAATAGGAGCTGGCTGTTGGCCTGGTAATCCCCTGGGGACAAGGTGTAGAGGAGTCTGGGCACATAGAGACTCTCCAGCCCCTGCACTTCTTCTGACACATTCCTTCCTAACACCCTACAAACTCAACTCTTATTGACGAGTCCATCTGGGACCCCTGGGGCACTGGGACATAACCAGTGTGGCGGGATGGCTCCTTCAGGAAGATGAGATGCCATGGGGGTGAGGAAGGCGGCCAGTCATTGCCTCAAGTAAAGCCCAACAAATCAGGTACAAACCCTCTTGAGGGGAGGGTCATGTCTCAGTGGCCAATCCTTGGACCTTGGATGACAACTACTTAGTGACACTCCCTATCAGCAAGACACAAGAAAGGAATTGAAACAACGGAGAGTGAAATAAACAAAGTCCATTTCTCCTGGAGAAACAGGAAGGACATGAGAAAACGAGTCTTCTTTTTTTTTTTTTTTTTTTTTTTTGAGAAAACGAGTCTTCTAAACGAGTCTTCTAAAGGAAGTACCTAGGCCAGTTCTGACTTGTCTGATCCATTGGAGCCAAAACACTGAAGTATCCCCATAATCTTAGATGAACCCTCAATATCTAAAGCTACAGATGGGGAGGGCAAGATTGGGTTGGTGCTGGCTACCCCATCCAGACTTACAGGCTTAGGTCAGATTGTTCTGAAGTGTCGGGGGGAGCCCATAATGACCATATTTTTCTTCTGGTACACTACTCCATAAACCAATCAAGGGATTAACAATGGATTTAGCAAAAGCTCAAAAAAAGTCACCACAAAAAGGCAAAAAGGGGTTAAAAGATTATCAGCTTCTGAAAAAAAAAAAAAAAAAAAAAAAGACAAGCCAGCCAGGAACTTTTTGAAAACACCAGCAGAGCTCCTCCAAAGAAGCAGATTCCAGAAAGAACTTGAGGAGGCCAACATGAGCTCTCCGGGGATGGGATTCACTGGAAGAGATTCTGTGGAATCTTCACTGGAAGAGACTCTGTAAGATTCTGTGAACAACCAGCAAATGAGCCCCAAAAGAAAACAGAATGGAAGAGAACAGAGAATAAACGAGAAGAAAGTCATGGCCCAGCAAGAGATATACGTTGAAGCCCAAAGCCTGTGCTGCCATGTCCAGGATGATCTGGTCATGAAACCCTTCCAGAGAGAGGTCCTCAACCCAAATTCACGGCCTGGGCCATGCAGTGACACCGTGAGGTCCGTGGTCCCCCAATCATGTTCCACCTGCAATGACCTTCTTCCCTTTTCATGGGAGAGACAGACTTAGCATTGAACTTGGACTTTCATTTCCTTTCCAGGTGATTAAAACTTGATTACAACTTGAGGGTGCATGAAAAACAATCGCATACCTCTGTTTTCCGTCATGAGAAACAAAACCAAAGAGAACACCAGTCACCTCACCTGCTGAGTCCTTCTTGGGAAATGGACTCACTGGCCAGGCCAACAGGACCCTGCCTTGGAGAGTGCAGAGGGAAGGACACCTGGCTCCCTGGGGGGCTGCTGAAGGACGCTCTGACCTTTACCTCCCACCAGCCTCAGGACTGAGGCCTGAGGTGGACACGGATGACCGAGCTCGGAAAGCTCATGCTGCTCTGAGGCTCTCCCCGCAGCGAACCGGAATGAGGGGTGACCCTCGCCCAGAAGCCCACATGCGCCCTGGGTCTCTGCACAGACGCGAGCAGAGGCGGTTCCCTCATTACCATCACCTTGGGAGGACAGCAAAGGCACAGAGAGGTTCTTACACGTGCCCACAGCACACGGCCAGCAGGTGGCGCCACAGGCCTTGAACCCAGGCATCTGAGGGGCATCACCTGGTCAGCCCTGGTCCCTTGGACGCCTCCCTCCCAGCTGTCCGCCCTGCTCACAGGTTGTCCCAGGGTCTCCGGTGGGAGGAGGAGGAGAAGGCCGAGGCCCCGGGAGTTTAGGAAGTGGCCCCAGCTGGCCCAGCAGGGGCTGTGGGCGGGTTCCAGGCTTCTCCCTCCAACCCAGGCCCTTTCCTGGCAGACCAGAGCGCTGAGACCAGGAGCGCAGCACAAGGGAGGCCTGCCAGGCACACGTTTCCAGGGGAAGCCGGAAGGCACAGCATCTCTCCAGGGGCCGCCAAGTCCTGTCCTGCCCCCGTGGGACAGGGAGGAGGCATCTGTGCCCTTGAGGCCTCCCTTAGCCTGGAAAACTGAAGCTGAGCCCACAGGAGGGGGGCGGGGCATCTTGTGGGGGGCGGGAGCCACCCATGGGGCCGCCTCCTCCTACTCCATCAGCATCCAAACCGGATCCACACCTGTGGATTAGCAAAAGGACACAGTGTAAGGCCTGAGCGTTTCTATCCTCCCTACTGCCTCTCTGTGGGGTCTCACGTGTTGCTCTGTGCTCCCCACTTCCTGTTCCAAATGGGAGGCCAAGATGGACAGGGTGGGGGCAAGGGGCAGTGGGGGGGGGTAGGGCGTGGGGAGCAGATCTCAGGGCCAGCCCTGTGTTTCCTCCTTTCCCCAGGCAGACTGGGCAGGGCCAGGGACTCGGGCAGTGTCCCCTGGGTCCAGCCTCTGGGATTTCTACACCTGACAGTCCCTCTGCGAGTCTGACCACTCGCTGCCCGCAGCACAGTCAAGCACCCGCTGGGCAGAGTCAGCAAGCAGCACAGGCCCAGCTCTGAGGACTCCCTGGTGCCCGGGGTGTGTGCAGTTCCCTCCCAGTGTGCTTCGAGTCCGTTTTGGCAAGCGTATCAGTCACCATCAACGGGTTAATGGAAATTGCCATGAGTCTGGTTCCCTAGGGGACAGGAAAGTTGGTGAGCTTAAGCCTGTTGAAACTGCAGGGCCAGAGCCCAGGTGGGCTGGTGGGGAGGCTGGGCGTCTTAGGGCAAAGCTGGGGGTGGGGTTGGGGGGGGGAGACGGATTCAGGAGAAGCGGTCCCTAGAGCCCAAGCGGGTGCCAATCTGCCCTGTGGAGCAGCCCTGGGTCGTTTTTCAGGCCTTACCAGTCACTGAAGACCGTCAGAGAAGCGGGCAGCGCAGGAGGCCCTGGAGGAAGGTGCTGGGGACCCGCGGGGCCCTGGGAGTGTGCGGAGCCTGGTGAGGGGGTCCTTCAGTCCCTTCACCTCCTCTGAGCTTCTCTGCCCCAGCTGCAGGGGCGGGTGTGGCTGGCTCTTGTGGCCATGGGCCCTCGAGGAGCTGTCTGTCTGTCCTTGTCCATGCGGAGCACAGGGGTGTCGGGGGAGGGGGCTGGTCCCCTGTCCTGGTCCCCAGGGAGCCTGTCAGCCTGTCAGCCTCTCCAGTGCCCTCAGTCTGCTCTTGGGCTGCAGGGAGGAGAGCAGGGTTGTGTCTGAATGGGGGCACGTCTCAGTGAGTCTGTTATCCGTGTCCTCGTATACTTGTGTGGTGGGGGTGGGGGTCGTGCTTAGCAAACACACCCCCTGAGCTGAGCGCCCGGATGATTCTTCGGCTCAGCCCAGGAAACTGTCTTTGTGTGCTCCCTAAGTTTGTGGCCCTGGAGCTGGGCCCACCATGCCCCGCGGCACACAGGGCCCCCGGCCATCCTGGTTGTGCCGTTGCCCCCTTCCCCCTCCCACTCTGCCCAAAGACATTTCAAAGGGATCTCCCTGCCCACGGGACAGAGCCCCAATTCTCCGTGGCCGGGAGGACTCCCAGGTCACTAGTGACCAGCAGGTGTCTGCCCTGCCCGTGGGACCCTCTGTGCTCTTGAACCCCTTCCCATCCCTCGCTGTCCTGTGTGGGGTGCTTCCTGGGCACCTGTCCCTGCTCTGAGCCCAGGACAGTAACTGCAGGCTCGTGACATCTTCCCACACAGGGATGCTCTCACCGCGCCCACTTTGCCGAGGACGACGTGGAAGCACAGAGAAGCACAGAAAATGCTCGGGGCCACGGGGCACCTCCTCGTGGGAGCTGCTGTTGAAACCCAGCAGTCTGGCCCCGAGTGGACTCTCCTCAACTCTTCCCTTCTGTGTGGACTCTTGGAGCCACTTCAGGAGCGGGTAGAGCTCGTCCAGGTCATGTCTGTACCTCGGATCAACCTGGCAGCTGGGGCGAGGGCCCGATGGAAGCACCCAGAACGGAGACCTCTGCCTGCGTCCTCCTGTTCATCGCCCTCCCACCCGCACGAGCCTCAGTGCACCCCAGACCCCATGCTCAGCCCAGAGGCTCCACACTGGGTCTGTCTGATCACAGGAGTTCCCAGAGCTGGAGGGAGGCCTTTCCCCACCCACAGTCCCCGCTGGGTCGGTTTTCTGGCAGCTGGAAGAACCCATCATGGTGAGTGTCTTTTGTGAGCCCACGTCTACCAAGGCCAAAGGGAACAGGTGCTGGCTGAGGCCAGAGGAGAACTGGGAGGAAGCTGTGGGGAAGCTGTCGGAGCCCCGTGGCCTCACCGGACACCTGCACAAGCCTGTGACATGGGCTGTCACAGAAGAGGCAGCGTCCTGCTGGGCACCACGCCAGTCCTGAGGCCCCCGACGGACAAGCGGGGCGACGGGGGCCATCCCCCCAGTACAGCCCCTCCAGGAAGAGGGGACTCAGTGGCTCAGCAGGGCATGGTCCTCACGTTCATGACCCCTCTATGGAGGACCTGCTCCTCGCATCAACACAGAGGGAGCCAGAGGCCCTGAGAGGGGCCTTGTCAGCTGCCCAGGTGGCTGTCGTCGCATCAGAAAGGGCATGTGGCCCAGGGTACCGAGGCCCCTCAGCCCACCCTCCAAGGGCACATTCTGGCAGACAGCACAGTGGGGTACTGCAGGCTGCACTTGAGCTCAGCACGGGGGTCCCTCCTCATCCAGGCCACGGTTCCCATGCCACCCTCCCCTGGACCCACGGGAACGAATTTGGTAGAGAGGTAAAATCAGGGTTCACACCACTGTCTCCCACACCAAGCGTGGGGGTGCTGTTCTCACCCCCGAAGGTCAGATCCCGGGACCTGCCCTAATCCCTGTGTCTGAGCTCCTGCTCTCACCCCATCCCAGGTCCCAGTCTGTGCTCAGTGTGCTCTCAGGGAGGCCTGACCTCAGGTCACAGGTGGGAGTCTGGCCCCAGAAGTGGTTCTGAGCCCGGAGGGCTCTCCTCCTGCCCAGCCCCGCGGCGTACTGTCCCCTCTCACGGCCACATGGAGACTCCCCCATCCTCACCTCCGCCTCTGCCCACCACAGGCAGCAGGTGTCAAGCCTTCTCCAGACCCAGGGCCAGCTGTACACACTGTGTCCCTGCGTGGCCTGACCCTGTGACTGTGGGTCGCTGCCCCTGACCCCGAACATTCCAGTAACTGCCTTCCTGGCTGAGCCTAGGCCAACGAACAGTCCTGACCCACAGAGGAGTCTGAGGGAGGCTCTGTCGGTTTAACTGATTCCGTCTCCAGGGAACCAACTGCCGGACGATGCTGATTGGCTGAGCGGCATGGCCCAGCTGGCCAACTGGTCACCAGCTCCTGCCGGAGGGACAGACCCTGGGAGCCTGGAGGGCCTGAGAGATAGCAGTGGGGCAGGAGAGAGGGGAGGCTGGATGGGAATGCCTGGGGGCCGACCACAGGCTCTTTGAGTCACTTTCTTACTGATCTCCCTTTTTTGTTTGTTCACAGACTTATCAAGATACATTTCACATACCACACCGTTCACTCATTTAAAACGTACACTGGTTTTTAGTGTATTCAGAGTCATATATCCATCGCCACAAGTTAATCTTAGGACATTTTTATCCTCCCAAAGAGAAACTGTACTTGTTAGCAGTCCCCTCTATTCACCACCATCCTCCAGTGCTAGACAACTACTAACCTACTTTTCTCTAGAGATTTGCCAGTTTGGACGTTGCATGTAAACGGGATGATACAATATGTGTTTTTTTGCAACTAACTTCTTTCACTTAGTATGTTTTCAACGTCGATCCTTATTAAATCATGTATCAAAACTGCATTCCAGTGGCACCTGAGAGGCTCAATCGATTAGGGGTCAGACTCAGGACCTGATCTCAGGGTCATGAGATGGAGCCTCAAATGGGGCTCGTGCTGGGCGTGGAGCCTGCTTGAGAGTCTCTCTCTCCCTCTCCCTCTGCCCCGCCCCCCTGCTCGCAAGCACTGTCACACTCTCAAAAACAAGAACAACTTCATTCTTTTATTGTTGAAACATAGTCTATTGTACGTATAAACCACATGGTACTCACCCATTCATAAGCAGTTTTATGCATAAGAGGCAAAAAGTGGAAATAATTCAAATTCTCATTCATTTATGAATTTTAACTGGCTTTTGTCTTTTTATGCCATTGTTAGAGTCCCTTGTGTATCCTAGATAAAAGTCTTTTATCAGAAAAAAAAAGTCTCTTATCAGATATATAATTTACAAATATTTGCCTCCATTCTGTGAGGTGTATTTTCACTTCCTTGGTGGTGTCCTCTGAAGTACAAAATTTTAAATTTTCATGAAATCCAATTTATTTTTTCCTTAGTCACTTGTGCTTTGGGCATCAAATCATTGCCTAACCCAAAGTCACAAAGATTTACTCCTATGTTTCTTTCTAGAAGTTTAACAGTGTAGCCTTCACATTTAAGCCTTTGATCCATTTTGAACTACTGCTTATATATGCTGTGAGTTAAGGATCCAAGTTTATTATTTTGCCCGTGGCTAGCCAGTTGTTCCAGCACCATTTGCTGAAAAGACTATCCTTTCCCCATTGAATTGCTTGGCATCTTTCTCGAAAAGCAATTCACCATAAATAGAAGGGTTTCTTTTTGGATTTTTGATTCTATTCCATTGATTGACACATCTATCCTTAATGCTAATGCTACACTGTCTTGATTACTGTAGCTTCGTAATAAGTTTTGCAACCAGGAAGTGTGAATCCTCCAACTTGGCTGTTCTTTCACCAGGTTATTTTGGCAATTCTGGGTCCCTTAATTTTCTGCATGAATTTTAGGATCAGCTTGTCAACTTCTGTAAGGAGACCAGCTGCGGTTCTCGTAGGCATTGTGCTGAATCTATAGGTCAACCTGGGGAGTTATGTTTGTCAGGGTTCACAAGACAAACAGATTAAGGTATATATATATGTGTATGCACAGGCAGGTGGGGACACAGAGGCATCCATGCCATTCTGTGTCTCTGGATGTCCACATGCACAACATAGCCGACACCACTATGTGTCCCTGGGACATGAGTCCCGGTGACCTGTTCATCACTGAGAGCTGCACACTGAGGTGGAGCCTTAGACCGCCACCACTCTCCTTCCTGAGGGCTCCACGGGGCTCTGTCTGGCACCCTGTGGTGATCAAAAACATGCCAGGAAAGGCCGGTGCCAGGCACTGTAAGGAGCAGGTCCTCTGAAACCACAGCCCCCCCCTCCCAAAGATCCTCACAAGGCCATAAGATGCGGACCCCACATGAGAATCCTGCCCCCTCTGGCTGCTGGTACTGCTGGGAGGGGCGTCTCCTAGGGTCTTTTGCCTGGAACTTAAGGTTAGGGCCCTGCTGTAACCATGCTGTCATCCTAGTCGCCCATGAAGCCCACCTGGGAGCTTTCCCCCAGTTCTTGCCCCTGAAATCTCACCTCCCCAGCCCCTAAGACAAGTGTTTGGCAGTGCTGAGTGAATGTCAGGGGTTGCAAACCTCCTCCAGACTAATGCAATGAGCAGCCGAGGTTGAAACCCTCTGCTCCAACCCTTCACCCTTCTAGCAAGTACCCCTCATTGTCATGTAGGACCTCCTTCATCAAAACACCTGTTGCTGGGGTGCCTGGGTGGCTCAGTGGGTTAAGCCTCTGCCTTTGGCTCAGGTCATGATCCCAGGGTCCTGGGATCAAGCCCCGCATAGGGCTCTCTGCTCAGCGGGAGCCTGCTTCCCCCTTTCTCTCTGCCTGCCTCTCTGCCTGCTTGTGATCTCCCTCTCTCTCTGTCAAGTAAATAGATAAAAATCTTTTTAAAAAGGCAAAAAACCCATTGCCACCATAGTGACCAACTGTCCTAGTGTGCCTGGACACAGAAGCCCCGGGTCCCAGGGACTATGGGGGCATGGCCTAGTTGCTCACCCCACCCACCTGCTCTGCACAGTCACCCTTGAATCCTCCCTGCTGCCTGGTGGCAGGAATGCCAGTCACCTCCCTAGAGGCCAGCAGCAAAGACTTGACCCCAGTGAGGGGGACAAAAGTGCCTGTCCCTGGTTGAAAGAACAGTTAGCATGGTGCAATTCACACTCTACTGCATGCCAGGATTAGAAGGAGGTTCAGTTTCACTGCACCCAATAGTACAACAGCCCTGGTCCCTCCCTCGGTTCCTCCTGGGACCAGACTCCAAGAAGTCATGGGCTCATCAGTCCTGTACACAGGCTCTGCTTATAGAATCCCACATAGGACACTGGGGGGTGGGGGGAGACAATGCAGGAAAGCTACTATGTTAAGCCAGAGCTATGGGAAGGTGGTGGTTGTGGTATTGAGGCTCAGGGAAAGAGGGATCAAGGAGAACAGAGAGGTCCACCCAGGGCACCCTGTCCAGGGGTGGGGGTCAAATGAGGATGGGAGACACAGTAACTGTGGGGAGAAGGGTTGGGATGGAGTGGTGGGTTCTGAGATCAGGTGGGATTGGGCTGAAACTATTCAGAATTTGTGTCTGTCATCTCAAGAAATTTGCCTGTGAACAGAAGAGGGACTGGGAAGCGGGTAGAGAAGGATAACAGCCAGAAATAAGTTCCTAAACAGAGAACATAACCAGAGGGGGCGGGGGGAAATCCAACACTTCCCAGGCAACCCTGCAGATTCCTTTTGGACTCTGGGCCTCTTCTTAAGTGTTTATGTGATTTGAAGGTTGTGCGTGTTTTAATGTTTTTACTGCAATAACTCTGATTTAGTTTGTGTTTTTATTCATTCACTTAGCAGGTATTTGTTGAGAACCTACTGTGTGCCTTTACACATTTCTGAACCCCGAACAACAGCTTTGAAAAGGCAGATGAAATCCCTGTCCCCTGGAACTTACATTTGGAGAAGGCAGGGGTGGGGGGAGGGGGAGCAGCAACAAATAAACACAGAGAGTGATATCGGGGGGCATTGTTGAGACTGAAAAAACTTTGATGGAGGAGGAAGGGGAGACTCCTCATGAGCAGCCATACAACCACCTGCCACTGTCAGCTGGCTGAAAAGGGAGGGGTTAATGGGAACGCAAAAATGAATGTGTACGACCACTTTGGAAGAGAGTTTGGCCTCATCCAGTGACGCTGAGCGTGTAACTTTGACCTTGCAATCCCACCACTAGATAAAACTTTGCACCTCTGTCCCGTAGGACAGGTAACTCTTGTACAAAGGAGTGAAACTAGGAACAATAACTAAGAACAATCCAACTGTACACGAACGGAAAAATGGAGAATGGAGAAATAAATTGTGGTAAAGCCACCGCCATGGAACCCTTCACAGAGGTAAACACGTGCAAACAAGCTCTCTACACTTCACTATGCATACAGTAAGGAAGCCAAAGAATCCAGAAAACAACATGACGGAAAGAGACACACAAAATACTCCAGGGCATTCTTTGCAAATGTGGCTCAGTGGGTTAAGTCTCTGCCTTTGGCTCAGGTCATGGTCTCAGGGTCCTGGGATCGAGCCCTGCATCAGTCTCTCTGCTCAGTGGGGAGCCCGCTTCCCTTCCTCTCTCTCTGTCTGCCTCTCTGCCTACTTGTGATCTCTCTCTCTCGGTTAAATAAATAAATAAAATATATTTTAAAAAATGTACAAAGAATTGTCATCCATCTACAAAGAAAGGCAATCGATTGATAACCACGGTTCTGGATATTGGTTTCCAAGGACATGGCTGGTAGTGAACACCCAGGGACCGGTTTCCAGAGCCAAGGGACAGTCACACCGAGGGACAGTCACACAAGGGAGATTCTGTGATTTGTTCTCCTTCTGCCTCATGTATGCAATTTATGTTCTTTCCAGTTTGGCTACTGTGTTTCATTTTTCAAGATGGAGTAAAAGACCTACACACGGAAACCTTTGTTTCAATGAAACTTATGAGTCTGGGCCACAGTGTTCAATCCTCCTCTGGACAGACTCCCTGCTAAAAACTGATTTGGGAAAAGCTTCCTCCATTCAAGAATACGTAAGATAAGTGCTGGACCAAAGGACGGCAGTAATAACAACAACGACAACAACAAACTGTGAAAGAATTGGAAAGAAAAGAAAAGCCAAACAAGGCCTACTGAGAACATGCCCCAGAATGTTAGAGCAAAGACAACTATGACCCAGATTGTTGCCACCAATTACCATGCAGCCCTGGTGAGATCTAACAGCTCTGGGAACAGAAGGGGAGACAGCAGGGCGCCGCGAACCGGAGCTGGCAGAGCTGGGGGCATGGGGAGAGGGAGGGAATAGGACAGAAGATCTTTGCGGCTCAGCTCAAAGAGGAGAAAATGGCTTTCTGGAGGGGGGCAGGCAATGGGGACAGGTCAGGGGAGGAGGTTTCCTGAAATAAAACCTCTTTGAAGTTCTTCATTCCATCTACGTGAATAAGTAAGTCTGATTAAAAAAAAAAAAGGAAATAATAGAAAGCCCCTTTCTTGGTCATCAGCCAGTGCTGATCCAGAGACCCTGTCCCCTGCGGGAGTCTCAGGCCTCTGCTGGCAAAGTGCCAGGTCCCTTCTTCGACAATCGCACCAACATCAAGGTCTTCCATAAACAGAACCTCTCCTACCTGCCGTAGTATGTCCTTTTCAGACTGATCCTACTGCTGGCCGCCAAGGACCTGGAAACATCTGGGTGCCCTCAGCCAAACCTCTACCCATATTCCCCAAATTAAGCTGCTGAGACACTGTTTCCTGTGCTCCCTGTAGCTGTCACCCTGATCCCCAGGTCTGGAGCCCCAGGCCATAGTGCCTCCCCTGTCCTTTTGTGAGTCTCTTTGCAAAGCCTGATCACTCACCTGGGGGTTCTGTTCCTCTGTGTTCCTGTTCATGGCATCTGAACACCTGGGCTAGCAACCTGTAGCGGCTCTCCTGGAACCTCAGGACTTTTTTTTTCTCATGCAAACCTGGGGTGTATCATTGACTTTACTGTGGACAGATGGGGGTGAATTGGGGAAGAGCCGTCACTGGGGCTGGGTGTTGGGCTGGGGCAAGCAGAGAGGCAATTCCCAGAGTCAACTAACTCCAAGCGGGGCAGGGAGGTCATGAGAGTCCCTTGGTGGCCCCTACCTTCCTACCAGGAGGGGAGGGAGGATTGGTACGGGAAGGCACAGGAAGTTACAGAAGGGAATAAAAGACTAGTTGCCCAACAACCAAACTAGAAATTCATAACAGAAAGATAATGAGAAACTCTCCCAAACACTTGAGAACTAAACCACACATTCTGAATAATCTAGGCATCAAAAAGGAACTCTCAGGGGAAATTTCAAAAATAGAGGAAAATGAATAAAAATTTCTTGCCATCTGTTCTCCTACAGTAGAACAACTTTGAATAACTTCATGAGCAAAGTGACCCACTTCGTAAAACCCATTTCTTGTGTGTGCAGTTATGGGTGTTGATGTAACACATGTGCTTAGGAGTGTATATAATCCTCAGAATGGATAGAATTCACCAAATCACCAAAATGCCGCAGAGACAGGTTCCCCTAACGACCACAAGATGGCAGCACATGCACACAGCATTTAAAGAGCTTTCCCCTGTGCCTTCCTTACCTTGCAATTAAACGCTTCAGCAACACCCCTGCCCTCCGGAAAACCCTACACTTAAAAGTTTACAACATGGGGAGGGTATGTGCTATGATGAGTGCTGTGAAGTGTGTAAACCTGGCGATTCACAGACCTGTACCCCTGGGGATAAAAATACATTATATGTTTATTAAATAAATTAATTTTTAAAAGTTTACAACGAAGCATATTTTAATGATAATGTGCTGCAAATGCATGAAGAATTCCTTTAGGTAGATAAGGATGACCATAGATCATGTAGTTAGACTTCTTCACCTTTTGATAAAGAATATGTATCTTGCACCTGAAGCCAGAAATTAACAATATTTGATAAAAGGATTTCTTAAGCACAGGTTTCCTCTTTGGGTTCATGGCTTGAGACTGGCTGTGCTGGACAATTTCCCTGCATCTCATTTGTTGAGAATTTAGTCAGATGCTGGGTAAATTGCCAATACTCTACATGCATTATGCTTTAAACTGTACCGCAGCTGTTTCAAGTGGCGATTACGGATAGCCTAGTTTTACAGGTGGGCAAAATAAGGACTGGACCGGTTGGGAACTTTGGTAAGGATGCGGAGCTAGCAAAACCCGAGGTGGCTCTAAACCCAGCCAGACTGACTCCCGGCGCTCCCCAGTACACGAGGGCTCCTCTAGGTGGCGCTCATGTCTGAGCTTTTACTGATTGGTGAATCCCTGAAGACTAAGACCAACGCTCTAACAGAAGGGGTCTTTCTCCTTTCATCAAGAATATTTTGTATTGATACCGACTGGGGATAACCCTCAGTTTGGAAAAGCAAGAATAGGAACTAACAACTTATTGTCAAAAGTAGTTTCATGGGGCACCTGGGTGGTTCAGTCGGTTAAGCGTCTGACTCGATCTCAGCTCAGGTCTTGGTTTCAAGGGTCTTGAGTTCATGTCCCACGTTGGGCGTGAAGCCTATTTAAAAAAAAAAAAAAGTCTTCATAACATTACATGGGCACCTAATGGGTTATTTTCCACTTCCGTAATTGTAGGACTAAAATTACATCAAGACCCAAAGTGCCATCTGTTGGCAAAAAGACTCACGGGAGTGGCAGATCTCAGGTAAGCATAGACGGCTGATTTCACATAGCTCACATCCAGACATATGGCTCTTTTGGTGATGGGCAGGGACCGGTGAGGTGGCTGGACATGAATGCTTAGACCTTTTCTGGAAACTCTGGCAAGTTAGCCTTTCTCAGTTCCTATTTATGACCATGGGTGGAGGGGACCAAGATCCTCCACAACAGGTAGCACTTAAGTCATCAGATGGTGAATGCATCCAATGAAAAGACAGGCAGGGAAGCATTCAGGGTTAAGTCAATAGGAAATCACAAGTCCTTGTCTTTTTACTATTGTTACTGAAAATGCTAAATCCATTTAATGCTCAGCACTGTGATTACGGTTAACAAACCGTGTTATACACTTGAGTGTTGCTAAGAAACTAGATCTTTAATGTTCTTGCCATAAAAAAGAAATATAATAATTAGCACTATTCTGGTAATCATTTGGGGATATATAAGTGTATCCTATCAGCATGTTGTCTACCTAAAACTCCCACAGTGCTGGATGTCAATTATATCTCAATTTTTTTTTTAAAGGAAAATGCCAGATCCTATCAGAACATATTTGGTCTAGGGGTTTCCTAGAACTAATGTATCTGATTTTTTATATGCACGCTTTTGGCATATGTGACTTACGTAAGTTATGTAAAGCCTTCATGTTAACCCCATAGGTTGGGCATTGTGTCTTTCTTCAAATCAGGAAAATGTAGCAGCAGGTAACTTTCCTCAGTGGTCTATCTGGGGGAGAAAATGAATTTAGCTAAGTGGAAGTCTTTTGTACCTTTCGAAGGAGAGTAAACTACCATCTAGGAGAATCAGGGATGAAATGCAGAGAGAGCTGTTGGATTTGGGGCCAGCCCCGCAGACCCACTGAGGCTGGCCAGGGGTGACTGTGGTGGCAGCCAGGCAGACGTGCCCTCCTCCAGCACGTGTAGGTGCAGGTGTAGACTTGGAGGTGAGGGGGACAGTCAGAGGGGTGTGCTGAAGCAAGCCAGTGCAGGGCCTTGAAGGCACAGTTGAGGAAAGGACTCCAACAACGTACCATCTATTTAAAGCTGGGCGAGACAGGAGGGGAGCTATAGTTGAAGACGAATCAATGCACAGGTGGTCTGGTTGAGGGGAAGGCACATGAAGGCGTGAGCCATGATAGGAGAGAAGGATGCATGACATATCGGGTTCTGAGGGGGTGTTGACAGTGGACAGACCAGGTCTAGGGGCTGACCATGGGAACGAATGGCTGAGCAGACAAGACCATTGGTGGGGAACTGAAAGCCCTTCTGTTGGAAATAATATTTAGAGATATTGATATTTCCAAGAATCACGACTTGAGAGTGTTAAAGAAAGTGACAGTGAACCAGGAAGTGATGTCTTTGAGGAAAAGAGGCATCTACCCAGGCTTTGTGGTAGGAAGGAGGGAGAATGTCCCAGGAAAGCAGTGATGAGTGTGGAGGAAGACACCCATCCATCTTCAGGCTCACAGATACACAAAAAGTCTAGAAGAGACCCAGATCTTGAGAGAGCAGCAGGAAAAGTGAGATTTCCCCTAGATCGACAAAGTCCAATATGGCAGCCGCCAGCCACTCGTGGCTAGAGAGCACTTTGAAATGAGGAATTGAATATTTAATTGTACTTCATTCCAATTAAGCTAAAAATTGAAACACTGTAAATTATTTTTTCTGTTAAACACAGCCTTCACGTTTTGGTAGTACTACATGACACTTTAATCATCAAAAAAACCAAAGCAAAACATACCCTAAGTGTAAAATGCACACTGGATTTCAGACAGTATGAAAAAAAGATATAAAATATCTCATTAATATTTTTATGCTTTTTGCAATATATTGGGCTACATAAAATATGTTTTTATGTCTATTGTGTTTGATGAAATATATTATAAAAATTAATTTTACCTGCTTTTTTATGATAAGAGTATACTCGGCATACAATTTTATATTAGTTTTATCTGCCTTTTTTCTGTTTATTTTAATGTGACAACTGGAAAATTGAGAATTACATATGTGGCTCACATTACATTTCCCTTGGGCAGTGCTGGCTTTGAGAACCACGATGAAGGGGACAGCTAGAGAAGAGGTAGAAGACACAGGGCACTTAGCTGACCCCTGACCAAACGTTCCAGAAGACATGGTGGGTCCAGGTTGGAAGAGGCTGCCAGAAAGTGTCAGAAAGGCCAATGCGTAGGTCACATGAGGACAAACGTCTCAGGACTGAGGACTCTCCAGGGAGTCCCGAGATGCTTGTGGTGCCAGGAGAAAGTAGACACCAAGGTCAAAAGAGGTAAGTCCTGATTTTCTCAAGGTAGATGTGGATGGTGGAGTCATGACCTTGAAGGTAAAGGGGGTGATCCAGTTCTAGTCAAGGACTCCCATTCACTCTGTCAAAGGAGGCAGGGAAAACAGAAATATTTTGAAGGAAGCATCCAACAGGATTTGCTGATGGATTGGATATGGGGCACAGAACTGAAGAGATGTCAAGTGTGACTCTAAGATTTGGTCTGAGCAACTGAAAGAAGAGCATTGCCTTCAAGTGAAAAGGGGAGACTGCAGGTCGGTTACTGGGGGTGGTCGTGGACATCATGAATTCACATGGGGGGTATGGGAGGTTCAAGGACCCTGTTGGACCCTCAAGTAGAAATCTTGAAGGGGCATTTGGTTATAGGGGTCTGCAGTTCATAGGAGAGATAACGCTAGAGATATCCTGAGATCAAAGAATTCTAGATCAATCCGGTCGTCTCCCCATAGTTTGCTGAATAACCACAATATAAACAACTCCCAATTCATTTTGTAGGGTGACTTTTTTTTACAGATGTAACTTCCTTTGATATTTGGCCCAATCCAGTATTACCTCGAACACAGTTCAGCTGATAGAAAGTACAAGGTCCAGAAGCCAGATTTGTATTTCTACATTTCATAACATAGAGAATCTATAGCTTCTCATCAAGAACTTTCTACCCTCTGCTTGTCCTGCTCACAAGTTGCTCACGTCTCCTTGCAAACTCTCCCTACACACTTGGAATTTTGTCACAAAAAAATAAAATATTGGGTAAGAATTTGGGGGGTTGAACCAGCCACATCACCTGAGCTGAAGAAAGCCATTCCCTCTGTGTTAGGCCAACTAGTAAACAAGAAATCCTCCTGTCCAGACCCTCAGCATCGAGGTTCCCATACAGAAATTAACCAACAGCATACACTGAAAAACAAAAACACAGTTTAGAAACAAGAAAGTTGCATCAGACAAATCTGTCTTCCCTTTTGCAGTTCCTTGTCTACCTAAAACAAAACACTAATCAACCCTTTGTTTATCACCATTTAACCACAAGTTGGTTCCGCATTCCCCTTCCTTCCCTCAGAGCTCCCCACCCCCCACTTCCCGTGCAACCAATACTACAGATGCCTCTTCACATGGACATAACCAGAAAGGCATTTAAAATTGGCTCCCAGGGCGCCTGGGTGGCTCAGTCATTAAGAGTCTGCCCTCAGCTCAGGTCATGATCCCAGTGTCTTGGGATCAAGCCCGCATCAGGCTCCCTGCTCAGCTGGAAGCCTGCTTCTCTCTTTCCCACTCCCCCTGCTTGTGTTCCCTCTCTCCCTGTGTCTCTCTCTGTCAAATAAATACATAAATAAAAATCTTGGGGGGAAAAAAAAGCGGTGCCCAAACCAAAGAGAGGATAAAGAACCCCAGAAGTCAGGAGCTGGAAGCTGGTTATTTCAATGAACTGATTCCACCCATAAGGAAACCAAAGCCCAGAAATGTGAACTGACTTGCTCAAGTTTAGAACTGGTCAGTTTCTCAAAATAGAGGATCATCGGGGAAGGGAGGGAAAAATAAAACAAGACGAAATCATCGAGGGAGACAAACCATAAGAGACTCTTAATCATAGAAAACAAACTGAGGGTTGCTGGAGGGGAGGGGTGTGGGGAGATGGGGTAACTGGGTGAAGGCACGTGATGTAATGAGTTCTGGGTATTATATAAGACTGATGAATCACAGAACTCTACCTCTGAAACTAATAAGACACTACATGTTAATTAATTTAAATTTTAAAAAAACTGGTCAGTTTCTGCCTTCTCCTAACTTTTTGTTACAGAAAATTTCAAGTGTATACAAAAGTAGACAGAATAGTATAATGAAGGACATCTGGGTGGCTCAGTGGGTTAAGCATCTGCCTTTGGCTCAGGTCATGATCCCAAGGTCCTGGGATTGAACCCCACATCTGGCTCCCTGCTCAGCAGGGAGCCTGCTTCTCCCTTTGCTCCTCCCCTGACTCGTGCTCTCCCTCTCTCTGTCAAATAATAAAAAAAATAATAGTATAATGAACTCATAGATACTCATCACTCAGCTACAGTTATCAGCATTTTGTCAGTGTTGTTTTATCTATTCCCTCTTCTGTTTGTACTGGATTGTCTCAAAGCAAATGCCAGATACATCATTTTTCTTGTGCACTTTAGCATGCTTCTCGAACTCAGGTAAAAATACTAAAAAAATAAAAATAAAACCTGGGCACCTGGGTAGCTCAGTTGGTTAAGTGACTGACTCTTAATTTCAGGCTGGGTCGTGATCTCAAGGTCGTAGGATTGAGCCCAGCATTGGGCTCTGTCCTTAGTGCAGTCTCATTGAGAGTCTCTCTCCCTGTCCCTCTGACCCTCCCCTGGCTTGTGCTCTCTCTCTCAGATAAATAAATAAATAAACAAAATCGTTTTAAAAAATGTAAAAACCCCATACCATTAAACTTTCAATAAAATAAATGATGATTCCTTTAATACCACCTAACATCTGTCCATATTCATTTCCCCATTTATCTCAAAGGTGTCTTAAAAGTTGGGTTGTTTGAATCAGGATTAAAAGGGTCCACACATTGCATCTGTTTGTATGTCTCTGAGGTCCCTTTTGGTCTACAGCCGTCTTCTCTCTCTTTTGGCTTTAATGCCACTGATTTCTTAGAGTGGCGCATTCTAGAAGGTTCCGTGTTCTGGGTTTGATTTTTTTTTTTAAATTTCCTGGGGTGTCCTCCACATCCCACGGTGCTCTCCATTACCTGTATGTCCTGTGCACTGGATGTCAGGTGTAGAGGCCGGCTCAGATTCAGATTCAGCTTTGGAGGCAAGAAGAATCAAGAGGAGGTCAGTGGAGAATTTGCTGGTGCTACCCATCGGGGGCCATATAATAGCTTCCAGCTACCTCTGGTTGTGCTAAGACCCTTGGGCAGGCGCAGGTGGCGCTGGCCTGATCCCTCCACGAAAAAGCTCCCCATCCACTTCCACAAGTGATTCCAGCATCTCGAGATGATCACCGTCTGCACTCATTGTTTCATGGTGCTTGAGGTTGGTGGGCTTTCGGACTCATTCTTTTTGCTTCTATTAGCTGCTAAAATGGAAGACTTCCTTAGCAACTACTAGGTTTTCCTGAAATGCAGCTGATTCAGTAAAGATAGGATAAATGCTCGATTCTGTCCATTTATTTATCAACTGTCAGAGAACTGGGTTGTGCCCTTGAAACGTCTAATGGTGACAAGGGCAGGATTTTCTGTTGTTTCATTTTGTTTTCCTATCATTATGACGTTTCTGTCCATTATAGACATTATATGCATGTCGGTGCTGAAACTGTTCAGTCTTAGGCGAGTGAAAGTCCTTTCAGATTGGCTCGTGTGTCCCTTTGACTTCATCCCATTAGCCTTTGACACCTTCCTTGCTTCTGACTTAGTGAGATGCCCATGCATGTCTCGCTCATGCCCTGCCCAAGACCTGTTAACATCTATATTTTCTGCTGGTCGAGACATTTCATTGCCTCTTTTTATACACCCTGTTCCTTTGGGCTGGTCTGCGCCTTTCCTCTGGCTAACGGTCATGGTCATTAAATAGTGGTCTTAGACACCTCTATGCTCAGCAAGATACCTTGACAGTTGTACAAAACTCTGTGAGTTTTGTATGGCTTGTTTCTTTAAAGGTCTTGGAAGCCCTTTGCATGCCCAGATCTCATGCTTGGCTTTGCTTTTAGTTTTGCTTTTGATTTTAATATGGCTGCTTCATAACCACAGAGGCAGAAACAGAGAGGAAAGGGAAGAAATCAGAACATTCCGGAGGTTCAAGTGAGCCCTTGGAAGAATCCAGTGTCAATTCAGGCATTCCTTTATCCCCTCCTCTCCAAACACCGGTGCCCTTGGCGCAAGGTGGATAAGCTCCGTTGAGGCAGGTTCTGGAATCCAACATCCAAAGAACAACTTTCCACCTACTGTCATCCACTTGTGACTCTTCCTCCATTTCTGAGGATTAGAGACAAGGGACAGACAGTAGAGGTAGGAGCAGCAGGAGCAGGAAGGACTGAGGCTCAGAGCTGATGTGGGGGAATTAGGGAGGATGAGGAAGAGAGGGGAGGCCATGGAGGGCCAGCGGAGGCCTGAAGGTGGAGTAAAATTACCCAGTGCCCACATACTGGTTAAAAGTCCACTTGAACAAGCTGGAAGTCCTGTGCTTGTTTATTTAGCATGAGGAAGAACTCATAAAACAATTTTGTCCTGAGATTTCTCAGGATGATGATGATATCCTTTGTCATTTGCGTATCAAAATATTCATGCCTCCAAATGGGATCAGACTATCACCCGCCCCGTTCACTGTAATGGGTGGGGGCGGGGCGTGACCGGCTCCCCATGCAGGGATGATGGGCTCGGTGTGGAAGAATGGGTAGAGCTCAGAGTTAGGCAGAGGGTGTGCCCCTGTGGCCCCTGACTGCCCAGAAGCCAGGACGGGGACATTCCAGTTGTGAGTCAGTCCGGGGTGGGTTATCAGTGAGGCCTGCCTTGGGGATGTGCGCGTTGCCGTCAGACCGTCTAGGAAACATCTGGCCCCAGACTGATAAGCTCCTTTCTCACTCCCTCCCACTGCCTTCCAACAGCACTCACCCAGCTTCGGAGGGAAGCCCAGAACTACTTGTGACACCATGGGTGAAGCTGTCCAGATGATGGGGTCAAAACAAGCCAATCAGTGTTTGCAACAAACATGCATTAAAATTTAATATTAGCATTAACAGTCATCTCATTGAGGAGGGTCCTTGGTGACCATCCCATCTCACGATGAGCCAGGAAGCCCTCACCACCCCTAACGAAGCTCAACTTTAAACTTATTTGATGGTGAAGGCCTCTTAAAATACAGATGAAATGTAGGGGCGCCTGGGTGGCTCAGTCGGTTAAGAGTCTGCTTTTGGCTCAGGTCATGATCTCAGGGTCCTGGGATCGAGTTCCGCACTGGGCTCCCTGCTCAGCAGAGCCTGCTTCTTCTCCCTTTGCTGCTCCCCCTGCTTGTGCGCTCTCTCTCTCTCTCTCTCTGTGTCAAATAAATAAATACATAAAATCTTTAAAAAATATATAGATGACATGTGTTTACTCTGTGATGCCTGTCATTGTAGGAAATCAGTAAAGGTTTATACAATACTGAATGAGCAATGTCTCCTCTTGGGAGAAGCAGTTACTGGTGACAGTCCTCCTGATACCAGGACAGTGTCCCTGGACCCACCTCCCCATCTCCCCTTCTGTGTTTTAGGAAAGCCCAAACAGTACTGCTCCCCCCACCCACAAGGCTTCCAAGTGCCTGCAACCTAGTCTCAGAGGTTCGGACACAAGGGACAGAGAAATGGGCTGTCCCCTCCCTTCCCTTGTTGCCCTCCCCAGAGCTTGCTCCTGGCTTTCACGCCATGGGGTGACATCACCACTCCAGTGGAGATCTGTCCTGATGCCCAGAGCCATCCTCCCTGCTCCCAGGAGGGGAAGCCGCTCCTTCCAGTTTCCAGAGCCCGGAGTGGCCTGGAGGGTCCCGGGCTGACGCTGACTCTGTTCTCTCTCAGGGATTCTTGTGGCCTTTATTTTATTTTTTTAGTCTATTAAACGAATTGAAAAGAAACTCTTCTCTCTTTGATGGGCTTTCACACCCTCCTCTATTCTGTGTTTCCCTGGGCTCTTGTTCCCCACACCGTCTTGCACCCCTGTATTCTGGAAGGCAGGACAAGGCCCAGATATCCTGTGCCCCAAAAGGCTCCACCTGCCCTCCTCGCTAATGAGAACATTCCCCAGCACCTGCAGCTGGAAACTGACCCACACTCAGGTACAGAACTGATTGGAGGCAAACCTTTCTATAGCTGTGTTTCCAAAAAAAGACTATACAGAGAAGTGCTTTTTTAAGTTAACTATATTTCTATATTCCTGATTCCTTTATTCCTTTATTATTTGTTCCTTGATTGCTGATTTCTAGATTACTGAGTCCCCAGAATTTCTGATAGGCCATTGGTCAGAATTTCTGCAAGAGGAGAGGAATGTCTCCCTAAGCTTTCACCTGCAGAGCCCTGTGTAACACATCCAACATCCTGCCTTTGGCTTCAGAATGCCATCGTACACACTATGGAAACGTTATCCTGAAGTTTTTGCATTTTTGAAATAGGCCTGTGACTCTAATAAACTGCTAAGTGTTGGGATTTCTGACTGTAACAAAATGCAAAGGATCTTTCCTGGCTCATGTGAGTGTGTGTGTGTGTGTGTGTGTGCACGCACGCGCGTGAGCGTGTGTGCACACACATGACATCGTGGCAGGCAGATCTCCATGGTAATGACTCTGATCTCTTCCTGGTCAGTCTGCTCAGTTCCAGACCAATATACCTGGCGGCCAATGTGACAGTCCCCTTGGGTGTTCCCAGACACTGCAGACCAGCCAGACCCACAGGCGAAGTCACTACATGCCATCCAGCAGCCCACAGCCATGGCATCCAGCCACCAGGAGTCGGTGTCACCACCCCTTCTCATCCACAGTGCCCCCACACCAAGTCCCGCAGCTCCTGCAGCTCTGTGGCTTCCCGCCCGCCCCACACCCCTCCTGTCATGCTGGTGTCAACTTCAAGGGCTGCATGTCTTCCCTCCGAACTGACCAGCCATCTCCTCTTCTCTGGGCAATGTCAGTAATAACAGTACCCGCCTCGCTGGGTGGTTATGAAGAATAAAAACTTACAAACGTAAAGCAATGATCTCCTCTCTCCTTGATGAAATAGCCTCCCATTTGAAAGTGTTTCTTCTGTGCGTGCATCATTATTTCTAGGGCACTGCTTGGTCCTCAAGCCACAGATAGAGTAGATAGTTCCTGGGCACTCAAAGGGTCGATGGTCTAACAAAAAGCTAATGGAGGTGAGTGTCCTGGGCACTGAGGCAGAGGCAGAGGCCCAACCCACTGAGCCTTATTCTTTTAAATAAGTGTTTGTTTTGTGGTGAGAAGCTGTTTCAGTATGTCTAATTTGCCACATTGCTGGAAAAGGATGATCCCTCTGAGAAATCAATCAATCAACCAACAAAACCAAACCAAACCAAACCTTGATCTTGGACTTTCAGCCTCCAGAACAGAAAAATTAAATCTGTTGTTTAAGGCCCCTGCTCTATGGGTCTTTGCTGGGATGGCACTAGCAGAGGGATATGTAGCACCCACCCATCAACTTCAACAATGAGGAACATTCTGCCATTCTTGTCTCGTATCCCCAGGATCCCAAATCCACATTTTATTTTTGGTCAGGTTGTTATTTTAAAGCACATCCATGGCAGAATATCATTTTGCTTATGATATTATTATCTGTTTCTAACAGGCAAGGAGTTTTTAGACATAGCCCTGGTGTTCACGTGGCTTTTGATTTAGGATTCCATTCCTAGGAATTGGCCCTAGTACACTTGCGCGTGTGCTCTGCTGGGCCTCTGGGGAGGGAATGGCTTCTGAGTGGCAGCTTGCTGACAATGTCCTCCTACCACTAATGCCCCCAACCTCATTTCTGTGCAGCAGTGGGGTCTCCGGTGTTCTACAATCTCCCTACTTCTCTTAGGGCTCGTTCAGTAACTGCCTCAAGGGAAGGAAATGGGACGCAAGGATCCTGGCCTCTCACCTACTCCCGTTCCCGCTCCCTTCCCCAGCACCTTCCCTCTGCTTTCTCACGCCCTTGCCTAAGATGATTCGTGAGGCAAAGAAAAATACCTACGTTTATAATTGCAAACTCTTTTCCTAGTACCAGTTTTGTACACTTGAGTTTTCTGTGGTATGTGAATATTGCTTTTTTCCCCCAAAAATATTCAGAAAAAAAGAAAATTTGGATAAAACACAAACCTTAGAATTCACTCTAATTTCATGTTCTATAGAAAAAGCCTACTTACATACTTCTAGCAAATTAATACACACTTCTTTTGGCCTGAAGTGATTTATTGTTTTTTTATTATTAGTTATTATTATTCTGTGTGGGTGAGCCTGGTTTGCCAAAACACGATTATTTTTCAAGGCTGCAGGAAGGGACGTTTGTGGCATCAGGCATTTCTGACATCAGACCAGACCACTTCTTCCCAAGGCCGGGGCTCAGAACAGTCCACAGCCGGCTGTGTAAGGACCCTGTGCTGTGCACAACCCAGTGTGTGTCCTGAGCAGGGTCTGGCTTATCCTCAGTCTGGCACGGGCTCTGATGCGCCACCCTGCAGGGTAAATGTTTCTGGAGCTCTGGTGAAACACAGTCAGTTCTTCCCTTCCCCGCAGAAGACAGTGGTAGCTGCTAAGCTGGACAGAATCCCCTTTCCCTGGAATCAGCTTTCGAACAGAGACAAGGGCGGCCGGCTGTTTGGGGAGTGGCAACGGCATTGCCATTCTGGGCGAGACACAGTGGCCGCTCTCTGCAAAGGCAGCAGAGGGCACCTCAGCTCAGAGATCTGAGTCCCTCCAAAAGAAGCAGGTTTGACTGTGACAGCTGACCAGCTACCATGACATTTGCCATTAATTCAATGAATAAGGACGAGGTCAAGGACTAAGAGACAGGAGAGGGACAGAAGACGGACATTTCCCTCCTTATCTTAGAATTACTAGTGTTTTGTAACTGACATCAGCAAAGACAGAATTAGAATGCATTCCAGGGTGGGAGGAGGCCATCCTGAATTTTTGTCCTTTCCTGTTCATTCACCATTTTTAAGAACAAGACCCCATGAACAGTGTGGTATCGACTCGGAAGATAAATGAGTGACTGGGGCGCCTGGGTGCCTCAGTGGGTTAAAGCCACTGCCTTCGGCTCGGGTCATGATCCCAGAGTCCTGGGATCGAGTCCCGCATTGGGCTCTCTGCTCGGCGGGGAGCCTGCTTCCTCCTCTGTCTCTGCTTGACTCTCTGCCTACTTGTGATCTCGGTCTGTCAAATAAATGAATAAATAAATCTTAAAAAAAAAAAAGAAAGAAGTGACTTCAGTTACTGTTCTTTTTTTCAGACGGTATCTGTCTGTGGAGCTGGCCACATGCCCTATAAAATTCATGTGTGCACATTTATAATCATTTCATTTTTTAGGTCCCCAATGTTTATAATTTCAGTTCATTCATTCATTTGATTAACTTGGGCATGGTTTATCATTCAACCTGCGTGTATCATTATATATCATCATATATATTTCCCCACGGAGTGCTCCCCTGTGACAAAGCAGCCTCATTACCACTGGGCACTGCTGAGAACTTTGATTCTCCTGGCTCTCTTCTGCCTCCATCCCAGAAGGGAAGGAGAGAGGGGTCTCGTTATTGTAAGTGGAGGTGGACGACAGGTTCCCACTAGGCCTTCTCTGACACCATCTTGGCAGGGGGTTGGGGTGTCAGTTTCAGCCTGGCAGGGGTGAAGTCTAGGCTCTCCACCCGGTCTTTACTGGCTGGGGGGTGGGGGGAAGATGGGGCTGTAGGCTTTCCCATGGCATTTGATCGCGGAATAGAGCAATCAAATTTCAGCAATATTGCCTGAAAGATTTGTCTTGCTAGCCTGCCCTTTTCCCTGGTTCTTGGGTTGGAGAGTAGGCTTTGTTGTTGTTTTGGTTTGTTTTCTTCTTTTTTCCATACGTGTTGGTGTTTCCTGGTTGCCAGCTTCTCTGGTATTATCTGGGACAGATGATGCAAAAAGAAAACCCAAGGACCTCACCACCATGGAGTTCCTTGAGTCCTTAGGTCCCTAACTAATCTGTCTTCTCTCTGGCTTTTGGTCTTCTATGTTTTACACAGAATGTTCAGGATTTTTAGTTGGACAAGCAGCGAGAATATGGGAAGTCTGTCTATTCCATCTTTGTGTAAGGAGTCCAATTTCTCACTATATATTATGTCAAAACATGAGAAAAAAGATCCACAATTTTACTAAAAATAAAATGTACTATTATACCAAATTATACTAATGGTAACATTCAGGTAGTAGGCTTGTGGATATTTTTGTCTTTTGTTTACATCTATTTTCCATTTTTAAATAACAAATCGCTTTGGAAATTTAAAAAAAAATTGTTTTCCTACAAGTCAGTTTCAACTGGTATCTTCCCTTCATGTGAAACCACCAGGTTATGTTCACTTTCGCTATGTGAGTATGGGTTCCAAACACCTGAAGCCAAAGTATTTGGATCCTTATTTTAGTATGATTTTTAAAATTCCCAAGTAAGCTGGCACTTTGCAGAATCACATCCTGGTCCCTACTTTCCAGGAAAAGGTCCTCTGGGTTCTTTTCTGCCCGAGGGAATCACCGAAGCCAGAGGGGAAAAAAAAGCTGGTTATCTTGGGCAAAGGCCCTCTGTGATTGCCGCCACTAGCAAACACCCCTTGTAACCCCTTGTAAGCCAGCGGGCCGACCCAGACAAACCTGAGCAATGCCACCTCCTGCATGAGCATGATGGATACTCTTGAGAGTCAAGGTATACTTTGCCACCTTATAGCAACACTGTGATCTAGAATCCGTTCTAACAACCTTTCTTGGGAGATCCAGCTTATCTTCCAAACACCACTAGTTTTATTTAGGTGGAGCTAGGATACGAAGAATAATTTTTTTTTTTAAGACCAGCACTTTCAATCAATATACTGAACATATCACTGCCCCAAATTTCCCCAAGTCTTTGTATAACCCATTCCTCCCTCCCTACTTCACCCCCATTCCTCTGCCATCACTGATTTGCTGTTTTCATATTCTAGAATTTTATGTAAGTGGATTTACATGGTATGAACTTTTGCCTTGCTTCTTATACTCTAAAATTATTTTCGTGATTCATCTATGTTGTATTAATAGTTTGTTCTTTTGTATTGGTGGAGAACGTTCTATTGAGTGGATATACCACAATTTTTATATCCATTCGCTTATTAACGGACACATAGGTTGTTTCCGGTTTGGGACTCTCACAGCTATGCTGTGATATACATTCACGGTTTTATGTGGATGCAGGCTTTCACTTCTTGTTATAAACAGGAAGGAATGGCTGGCTGTATGCTAAGTACATATTAAAGAAACCATGAGAACGGCTCAAATATGAGGTCACAGGAAAATCCAGTCATTGCTCATTCTCTTGTTTTACAGGTCATACGAGATTTTAATGTTCCAGCTCCCTATCCCACTAATTAACGAAGTGCCACCTGTTCATGTTTAATAACTCTCAATAGGAAACCCTTCCTTACTGACAATATAAACCCTGTCCCAATGCTTTATATCTTCTCTTCTTGGTTGTCTTTGGCAGGAAGCAGCCATTTACAATTCTCATCTTCAGAATATTAGAAATTTTTTGCAGAGACAATATATTCAGCTCAGTTCACTTCCTATGGATATTAACCGACATTAGTACAGAACGATTTCACCTACAGAACGATTTAAATATTTAAATACTTAAATATTTAAGTATTACTGTACTGCTGGGCCCCTGGCCATTTGAGATTTTCAAGAGACTGTTATGACCTCTGATTGATGTTAAGGTGATTTTGGCTTTTCTTAGTTCTCAGAAATTAAAAGTATCTGAGTCTCCCTGCTACCAAAACAAGAATTTCATTAATGAAGGAAGTTCTTCATGTATGCTATAAACAAGGCAGCTAAATCTGTCATCAGAGGCCCAGGTTCCTGTCCTTGAGGACATACAGGACCTTGGTCTCTCCAATTCACAACTCGTAAGAAAGTTTCTGACAGCTCCTTAAGAACCAGAACCAGCCAGGGAAAACAGTGACTTCGGAAGGTTTTTTTGAGGCAAAAATGGAGACAAATCTTTTTTTGGGGGGCGGGGGGGAAGGTGGCTTCTTCTTTATCTTTGGTGTTGGGTAATGAAATATATCTCCTGCATGAGTATGGGATCTGCTCACTTAATGGATGAAATGGTGTGAACATAATGCCGTGATGGGCACTCCTAGGACAGAAGGCAAGTGTGCGTGTATCAGGCACGGCGATAAGCCTCTCTGACATGCCGTCAAACAGCGTCAGGATGTTCTTTATATCCTGGACTCAGACACACAAGTGACAAGGCAAGCAACTGTTAAGTGAGCAGCTGTTGGCTGTTCTGGGAATTTAGGGCAGGGGGTGGGGGAAGGCACTGCACTGTAGCTCAGGTATTCAGAAAAGGCTTCAGACCATTGAGTTGGTCTTGCAGGAAGAAGCAAAATAATAATAATAATAATAATAATAATAATAATAATAATAATAATAAACAGTAAAAGCAGATACCACGAAGAGCATTTAAGTGCCTTCTGAGACACCAAGTAGAGAGGTGTGACAGGAGATGAGTGCTGGATGGCCAGAGACAAGGCTGGGAGGTGACAGGGGAAGCAGGGCACCGATGAGGATAGAGAAGTCACTCTGGGCACACTGTTCACCAGGCAGCAACAGCACAGGCTGGGGCACTGATCCACCAAGACACTTGCCTGGCTGAGATGTGGCCTACCCCATTGTTCATCTACCCACATGCCAAGTACACGGAGTGTCTGACCTGCGTGAAGAAAACGCAAACTGCCATCCTGAAAAGCAGAGTACGTAAAAATCATATCTGAGCACTTACACACACATCTGTAAGGCTACGTGGTCCACCAGTCAAACTTCCCTGGGTGTTAAACAACAAAATTTGCCTCTAATATTAGAAGAAAGGAATTTACTAGAGGGATGTAGGCAATCTCACAGAACTGAAGGGAAGGCCCGAGCACAGGTCCAAAGGAGCAAGCAGGAAGATCCTGTGGGCTTCACTGCAGGAACTAAAGTTGCTCTAGGAGGGAAACAGTCTAAGTACTTATTCTATCCTTCGGCTGTTCTGATTAATATACAGTGATCCAAGACAGTCCAGGGTCCAGTTGGCCTGGCCCTGTTCATGCACCTAGTCCTTGACTGGGGAAAGGACGACGTTTTATTTTACAGGTCCCCAAAGACTGTACCCAACGGGGGAGAGGGAACATCCACCACCTTCACCAAAATACTGCTCCCAAAGTAGGAGTTGGGCACTGGGCAGCTAGACAACCCTAACCCTCCACCACACACACCACACACATTAACTCTGGCACCCTCTGGGGAGGAGGAACCTATACCACAACGCTCTGGGATGGCGGGAATTTTTAACACTGTAGATGATTTGGTGAGTTTGTGCCAAAACAAAACAAAACACCAACAAATCTTTGCTCCAAATACACAGGGAAAATGGGCAAACCACAAAAAGAGGAAACAAAAATAAATAGCAAAATCTCCTTGCACCAGAAATCAAAATGGTGGTTCTGGGATGGGGTACAAAGGTTCCCACTCTTCTTTGGGTATTAATTACCGGGTACGATCATATACCTGGATTTAGACTGAGATCCTGGAGTTCCTGAGGGAGGGAACCACCAGAGACGATGGAAGAGGGAAACGAACAAACCCCATGAGTCTGCACACCAACACTCCAAACACACAATTCAATGCTAAGAAAGATAGCCAACAAAATTAGAACAAGCATTCCAGAAAAGCCTGAAAAGTATAAGATAAAATGAAGTAGCTTGAGAACGTTTAAAGAGATAAATGGATGTTACACTTCTATTAAAGAAAAAAGAACTACAAAGTATTTAATATTTAAAATCCAATAAAAAGAGTAAGCTAGATACAGTGAAAGTAAACAAGTGACCTGGAAGACAACACTGAGGAAATCAATCATGTCCTCCTCACCACCCCCGACACCGTCCCCGACCCCCCACAGGTCTGAGAGGCATCTCAAATGTTTTTAGCCAAGGAGCCCCTACCTTCAAATCACATCTCAATTAGGAGAACCAAAACAGGTCAAAGCAGAGCCATTTTGGCTTAAGTGGAAGTGGTAGGACTTATCTGTCATTAAATGAGCTAATATCAGGCTAAAACTTAGTGACTTTCCTTCTGTTGCTCTTTTGGACAACCGTTATACAACCTTGCCTTTTTTTTTTTTTTTTTAAAGATTTTATTTATTTGACTGAGAGAGCACAAGCAGTGGGGAGCAGCAGGCAGAGAGAGGGAGAAGCAGTTTCCCCACTAAGCAAGGAGCCCGATGTGGGGCTCGATTCCCAGGTCCCTGGGATCATGATGTGAACTGAAGGCAGCCACTTAACTGACTGAGCCACCCAGGTGCCCCCAATCTTGCATTTTTTAAAACATGTAATACCTCAACTAAATAAGCACGTTGAAGACAGAAGCTGCTTTATTCTCCTAACCAAGCCCTTGGCAAATATTTGGTCATGGTTATCCCTTAAAGAATTACAACATAGGGGGGCGCCTGGGTGGCTCAGTGGGTTAAAGCCTCTGCCTTCGGCTCGGGTCGTGATCCCAGGGTCCTGGGATCAAGCCCCACATGGGGCTCTCTGCTCTGCGGGGAGCCTGCTTCCTCCTCTCTCTCTCTCTCTCTCTCTCTGCCTGCCTCTCTGCTTACTTGTGATCTCTGCCTGTCAAATAAATAAATAAAATCTTAAAAAAAAAAAAAGAATTACAACATAAGGGAATTCAGTTCAGACTAACTAAAAACTAAAAAATAAGGTTCATACTTTACATGGTGCATACTTCCATTATTATAGAAAAACAGCTTCTTATACAGATTTTTTTTTTCTTTTTCAAAAAGTAGTTCTTGTTCCCCTTCTACTAAAACAGTATTTTTCCAAGGTCAAGTCTATTATTCTGTTGTTATAGAATCAGAACTGTTTTTACTATTGCGATAGATTCAACTCAAGGAGCAAGAAAAGGTACAAAATAAATCCAAATTAGGTAGAATTTTACACACTAAATTTAAGAGCAGTAATTAATGAAGTAATTAATGAAATAGTAAAAACATTGTTCAATACTACTAAAGCCTAGTTTAAAAAAAAAAAGATCTTTGGCAATCTAATCAAGGATAACTCCCTACTTCATGTCAAAGAAAACATTAAAAACAAAAAAGTGATTGTATCTCAGAAGATTTTACATATATATGATATCTAGTATTTGTATGTGTGTATATGTATTACATGTTATATAATGTATACACCACACTAATACAGACTACATACAACACATGGTTTTATGTAGACAAGTAATTTTTTTAAAATCTAGGAAAACTGCCTGCTTTTCCCCCCAAATATAAATTTAATAAAAAAGTAGCGAACACAAACAGGCTGTGACTAAAGAAGAAACTGTGAGGGCAGAAAAGAAACACTTGAAAATATGCAGTTTTATAGGAGTGCTTATCAAACCATCAACAGAGAATACTAACATTATATACACTGTTCCACATGACAGAAAAACCTGAAAGGCTAACTCCAGTGACTTTATAAAGCGATCCTGATGGTCTCTAAAACTAGACATAAATAGCAGAAGAAAACTAAGTCAATCTCATTTATGAATATAGATAATAAATCCTAAACGCATCAGCCAATCACTGTCAAAAGAATAGGTTTTATACCAATTATTGAAGGGTAATGCAACATTAGAAAACATATCAGCATCATTCACTTCATGAAAAATTAAAAGATTAAGTAAAAAACTATGATTGTTTTCTAACTCCTCAAACACTCACTGAATAAATTCCACACCTACTCCTTGGGGGTGGAGAGGGGTTGGGGGGCGAAGAAGAGATTCTTTAGCAAATCAAGAAGAAATTTCCTTAATTTGATAGAAACCCCAGAAGCCATCATACTATTTCCCATTACAGTCAGTAAAGAAACAAGGATGCCTACAATTGTTTTTAGTTACTGAAATAAGATAAAGAAAAAGCTGTCATTTTAAAAATTAGAAAAATGTACTTGCAGTATGATTAACTAGAAAATCCCAGATACTTAAATAACAAAATATTTTGACTGAATTCAGCAGAGTAGCTGAAGATGAGATCAATAAACAAAAATTAACTGTGTATTATTGAAGAAGATGTGAAAGGAAAATGGGAATTAAAACTCATTAGTTCTTTTAAATGTAAGAAAAAGTATACAACACGTAAATGAAAAAACTCATTGTCCTAGAAGACATAAAAATTCTGAAAAAAATGGAAGCACACTCTGTGTTCTGGAAAAACCCTATTTTTAAAACATTAATCCTTCCCACATATTAATCTAGAAAATCAATCCAACACTGTTCAAAAAAATCCCAAGGGGACTTTTCTGGCACAAAAGATGATTCTATGCTATTAAGCAAGAGAATACATGGAAGATTTTTTTTTTTAATTTATTTTGATAGACAGAGATCACAAGTAGGCAGAGAGGCAGGCAGAGAGAGGAAGGGAAGCAGGTTCCCCACTGAGCAGAGAGGCAGGCAGAGAGAGAGAGAGAGAGAGGAGGAAGCAGGCTCCCTACAGAGCGGAGAGCCAGATGTGGGGCTCGATCCCAGGACCCTGGGATCATGACCTGAGCCGAAGGCAGAGGCTTTAACCCACTGAGCCACCCAGGCGCCCCAGATTTCTTTTTTAATTGAAAAGAAACAAACAGGCAACTGACCTATCACGTATCATAATATAAAGTTCCATGAGCTCTCTCTTACTGGTAACTTGTGATTAGTGTAATACTCCTGAGTATCACTGACTGTGACATAGATCACTGGAGGAGGTGGGATGGGAACAGTTTTATAGGAAGAAGAGTGTTTTGGCGGTACACACACGTGAGGTGCCCACTACACCTCCAAGTGAAGATGCAGACACAGAGCTAGATGTGTGAATCTGAGCTTAACAGGAAAAATCTAGGCTGCGGAGAGACACACTTGAAACCATGGGACAGACTTTTGCTATACACTTCTAAGTTTTCTTCCTGTGGCATTACGTTAGTTTAGCTTTGCACATATGCAAGTTACGTTTCAGAAACTCACTTATCCCATCTGCATTTCGGTTTTTGGTCTGAGCAGGTAAGACGGATACTTGGACTGATTTAGTAGAGGATTAGACAAACTAATCTTTGTACTTCTTTTATTATTTCTGTACTAATACTACTTTCCTCATTATTTTAAAGTACATTTCTCTGGGTGCGGTGCGTAAATGATGAATTTTGGAACACTGAAAAAAATAAAATAAAATAAAGTACATTTCCCTCATTTTCCTTTAAAATCCATTAAAAAAAAATCCTCTCCATTATCGGGATGGTTCCTTCATTCTCTCAACACACCACAACTACTACCCTGGCCTCTGAGTTTACAAAGGGCTGTATCCCAAAGAGGCTTCACAACTACCCCGACCTCTATCCACCCCATTCTGCAAGGGCTCAAGAGCCTTGCTTTAACCTATTTTCTCTTCCTCTTATCTCCAACACAAAAAAAAATATAAAATGCTCTTAATCATTTGCTCTCTTGCATTTTAAACATTTCAAATCCATTTCTCAAACTATATAAACTCACAGATTATATTTGAATAGATTTCCACTCAGGAACAACAAATCAATGTTCTTCATATGTACATTTTGCTTCCTACCCCCAAAATACACAATCCAAACCTAACATGCAAAAGGAGTGAGTTATATCCAAATCTAAAATTAACAGGCCTCCACTGCCAACCTAGAGTAGAGTACCAAACCAGTAGAAACGTGAAACAGAATGTGGTCAGCTGTGAAGAGGAAGCACCGAGGCACAAAGGGCAGTGATGCTCCACCAGGGTAATGAGACAGCCGGCCCACAGGTCACCTGAGTCCTACCCAAGGCAGCACATCCTGCACTCCCAGACCACCAGCTGCGGGATTTAGGTGTATCAGCCCAGGGAGGGCCAGCCAGGCCTGCGGGAGAAACTAGACCTCACCTTCCATTGGGTCCCACAGTTGTCCTCATTCAGCACGGAGCAGCAAATTTGCTTACGGTAACCCGTCTGTGACCTTAAACAACTGGGGCAGAGTGGGAACTCCACGAGTGTACATGCAGACACACATGCACACGCATGCACACGAGCACACACACTCCAGACGACATAGCCAAGCAGGCCATACAAAACTGTATGTAGACTGTGAAACAATCTGAGTGAGGAAACTAGGATCGTTGCCACCGCCATTTATTTGTCTAGTTCATACCTAAGGAGAGAACATGATAGCAGTGCTAGAAATGCAAAGAAGTCCCTGCCCTTAAGGGGCTTACAATCTTAGGGAAATAGAACAGGCACATAAAAAGACCGTAAGAAAGCACATGCTAACAAATGCCACAAGAATTCAGAAGGCAGCGTAGTTTAAGAACACGGGGTTAGGATTCACAAAACCCAGTTTTAGTCCCAACCTGGTGAGTCAGTTAACTTCCCTGGGTTTAGTAGCCCAGCTGCAAAATGAAGTCGTGAGATTGAGAGGCTGTAAGCATTTGTTTGCATCATGATTCTGATCAAAAGCTGAGCCAAGTTTTATGGAGGTGGTGGCACCTGAGCTGGACACAGAGGGAAGACAGAGAAGGCATTTCAGACAAGGAAAGCGGTACTGAGGTAGGCGTAAGCGTGGGGTTTGGAGGGGCGAAAACACAAGGGACAATGGGAGTGAGGTAATGGGTGGCTGTGGTAGCCCTTAGGCACTACCGACACAGGAATGAACTGTATTCCTCAAATTTACATCCAGTCAGTTACAGTACATAATTCCAGAGAGTAGAAAACACCAGAGAACGGCGGCATTTTATCGAACATTGCACTCGATTTCCAGAAAATATAAAATTTTAACATTATACCTCTACATTTAAAATTGACATCAACAAACTATTCCAACTGTCAAAATGTAAACCAAAGTTTACCTTCTTAGTAAACATAATTAAATCTCTTAATTCAAAAGGACATTTGATACAAATTATATTATCCCAACAAGTCCAACATTTATTTTCTACCGTGTTACACGCACTGTGGAAATAGAGAGTAAGACGAGTTCCCTGCCCTTGAAAGAGCCCGCAGCCTGGTAGGTGAGACAAACAACTACGCCTGCTTAGAATGTGCTAGGACGCGAGGCATGATCAAGGTATGAACGTACGGCTGTGGAGTAAGAGACGGAGTCACACCCTTCTGCATAACTTTCAGCAAGAACTCGAGAGAGGCTGACGGCTCAGGAGAAAGGAGTGTGGCAGGGAGAGAGTGTCTGTGGGGAGGAGAGGGCTTCCAGGCAGAGGGCACATGGCTACAGACAGGGCATAGTGTAGGAGCATGGCATGGCCAGGGCCTACCATGGGTATAATGTGGCCGGAGCAGAGGGTATAGGGCAACAGTTAGTGATAAGGAAGCCTAGACTCAGTCCTATAGCAATGGGGAGCTACTGCTATGCTTTAACTGTCTGCTAACCCTGGTTTGCAAGGTTGGGAAGGGACAGGAAAGAAAGGGAGCAGTGAGGTTCTGTCTGGGGCATAAGCAGTCCTTGTAAGTTCTTCGCAGCAAATTACACTGTTTGGGAAACTCCCCCCTCTCCCCATCACCTCTCCTTTTCTTTAATGATCTGTGAGTCTTCAACATGGAGCTGCATTGCCACTGGATGGAAAGGCAGAGGGGAGGAGAGCAAACAAACAAGATCAGAAACGCACACCTATGGCTAATCAAGTTACCATAAGGTAATGGTCACTGTATTGTACAAAGGTCTACAGACAAAGAAAATGAACTCCTTTTTAGGAGTTTTCTAAAACTGCCTAACTCACACCAAAGCATGGGAAAATCTCAATCAACATGGGAAAAGTATATAGAACACTTGCAGAAGACTGCATTTCCTAAACTCTTTTCCATTAAATAATGGTGTTACAGCCCAACACCACAGGAGTTCAAAGCCTGTCTTCACACAATTAAGACTAAACCACAATTGCATTGTTTGGCTTAAAAAAATAAAAAGATACAACATGTAATTCCAAGTCTTAGGTTCTCAGCTAGTACTAAAATATGTCAATGCATGAATAAGTTGCCTAGTGAAGAACATGCAGTAAAAAGTAGATGCAAATAAACCATCACTTTAGGGTAGGATTCCAATTCTTAAATTCCAATTTCTCATAATAATAGTATAGAATCAATTCTATAAAAGTAATACCTTCTTGAAATTTTGTTTTATAAGGAAGAAAATAAATCTGTATATTTTATTTAACATTCATTCTTAAGTTACAGTTATGCCAAAACAATCAGCATCTAATGAAAGAAACCTTAGTATAATCCTAAAAACACGCATATACATTTAGAAGGCTCCTCTACATTTCTAAATAAATTACATGCCTCATATACATTAACCAATAAAGAATACCAATATGAGAATTCAGGACATTTATTTTTCTGCATGGAGATTTAACTACTGTACAACACACACACAACAAACCCACAAAGCAACGGTGTGTAATAGGTAGTGAGAGACACTTAAAATAAGCATACTGAAAATGCCTACAAACAGGCTTTTTTTTTTTTTTTTAGCAACAAAATATTTTCAGTCCTTGACACCTTCTCACACTCACCTAGCACCACAGATGCAAGGACTTACAGTAAACGCGTACAATCTCATGCTTAAAACCTAAAGCATGCACTCAATAGGATTTATACATTATGATCTACTCTATTAACTATATAGACATACTTCTAGTATTTTATACATTAAATTACCCTGCAGCATTTTAACATTTATGCAAAACAATTTGAAAGACTTATGAAACAAGTTTTCAAGGATCACCTCCAGGCTGTTTACACAGGCATTGGTTTGGTTAAGTGGGAGAATGGCAGCAGCCTCAAGGTTCATACTGAATGGAAATGTTGTCTGTGCATGTCAATCCATGTAAAAAATACATATATACATACATGGCACAAAGATTTGTGCAGTTGGAATCACCAGTGCAAATGCATGCATTTGAGGTACTTATTTTTTCCACGGTCAGGTATAATTATGCATAGTCATGTTCCCCAAGTGCTAAATGTTTCAGACCTGATCAAATGAAAGCTGTAAGAACTGTAAATATAAGATATTTATATAGTTAATTTCAAAGCACTATGCTTTTAATGAACATCTGTTTAACATTATATGTTTATATATTTCATTTAATATGTTTGCCAACCAATAAATTTTCTCATTGGAAAGAGACTGACTGGTAATTATACCTGGCCAAGTGATTTAAATAGCATACTTGAAATTCGAGCAAGAATTGTAGTGAAAAGAGTAAAATACTTCATTATTGCTTCATTGGACTGAGAAACCTAGAAGGCATAGATAAGACGATGCTCGACGATGAAAAGGGAATACCCAGAACAGTGGTGCATGCCCCCAAATGGCCTCTGTCCAATAAGAACTAAGCACTCTCAACATTATCGATGCCATTGGCATCCACATGGATATCAGGCTCCCCACACAGAGATGAGGGAACAAAGCGGCTAACAGTGGGACACAAACAGCTCTTAAGCTCTGGCAATTCTTGCTTCAGGCGTTCCAACTGCTCCACTTGGAATATATTTGGCTGTTCAGGCATCCAATCATATATCCTATGATGAAACAAACACAAAACACAAAAAATAGTGTAATTTTATGGTTTACTTAAGATCCGTCTGCCTTAACCTTTTCAGGGCAATCTGATTACAGAATGCCTGGAATATCCATTGTACAAGAGCCCACCTCCCTTTTAAAAGATGTAAGTTATCAGTTCAGTTTAAAAATACTTCTCTTCCATCTTTCCAACAACACAGAATAGCAGCATTTCCTTTTGTGCCCATAATGAAAAAGAACAGATTACAAAGCAACTGAATCAGAAAATGAAATAAACCTGTAGTTTACTAGTGATTGATTCGTCAGGTATCTTCTCTCCAAGCCAAGCAACCGGCAATGCCGCATTTTACCAATGGGAAGCTATTAAGAGGCAGAGTTGGAATTCATACCCAGTTGTGACTTCAAAGCACTGAAGATATGCACTGTGAGAACTGTCCTAAAGTTGTGCAGCCTAGGCCAAGGTACCTCTAGTTGAAAGGCCAGAAAAAGTCCCATGTGACAATGGCAGCACTGCACTGCCCATCAGCAGAGAGAGGATGGCCTTTCAGGCCTAAATGTGAGGGCCAGGCAACTCATGCTACAACAGAGGTCGTTGTGACATCATAGTAGGAAAGAATTTCTAAGAGAGTGAGAAGTGACCTCTGGGTCAAGATATCAGACCAAAATCAGAAGCAACTATATGTTCTCTGTATATCCCATTAAAAAGAAAATAAAAGGATTAAAAAAGAATCCATGCGTATGGGGGGAAAAAAAAGAGACACACAGCAACAAAATTTTGGAAGCCAGAAAACAGATGCATAAGTAATAACAAAGTGTTTCAGTTAGCAGAACAGAAAAGGCCAAATCATAAGCCAGTAGTGGAAAACATGAAAAGGCTGAGTTAAAAGCAGCACCAGATTCCCCTAGAACTGGGGAAGGAGGAGGGTGGCAGCTAAAACAGGGAGGACGAGTGAAGACTCTTGAGCAGCATTAAGCATCTCCCTTTCTTCTAACTTCCTGCTATGAAGGCTGCCCGGCATCCCACTCCCCCACTTAGGTTGATTTGATTTCGAGAACTTAACAGAAAACCTCTTGGAATGGAGGACTAGAAGACCAGGTGAGGGTTTGGGCGTTTTACAAAAGCCACCAGCACCAGGGGAATTAGAGACAGTCCATACATATAACACATGCAAAATTCAGAGACATGCCCTCCCTTCCCCAGCTCTCTTCCCTTACCTGAATCCCAAGAACCCTGGGAGCCAGATCTGGGTCCTCTAGGTAGTTTATATAGACTCTTCTGTGAGGAATCTGGTCAGCCAAAAAGTAAAGTTCTAAATCTACTGACAGTAGAACTATGACCAAACAGGCCACCCAGATCACCCCTCAGTGAAATCCAAGTTAACAAGCCCCATTCACACATTCAGGAGCCTCCAACAAGCATTTAGATCCCAGTTTCTTACCATGAGAAGCAGCCAAGGATTTCCCAACAACCGAGGAAAGCTTCTAACATGTAAGATAGTGAGTCAAAGAGAAAAAAATTCCAAAGACACAAAAAAAGTCCTTGATGCCTTCACAGAAATAGTTCACTGAACCCAAACAGGATGTTATACATAGAAGAAAAAAGAGCATTCAGAGAAAAAAGACAGTTCTTAAAATTAAAGACAGAAAAAACTCAATAGAACGGTAGATGATAAGGTTGGCGAAATCTTTCCAAGTAGAGCAAAAAGACAAAGATAGGAAATAGGAGAAAACATAAGAATTAGAAGTCTGGTCCAAGAATGAATAGTATGTAAACTAAAGGATTTCTGTAATGGGTGGGAGGGGGGAGAACCCAGAAAAACAGAAGAGATAAAAATCAAAGGATAATTCACAAAATCTCTGCATCTTCAAAGACACATATCAACAGATTAAATGGGCTGCTGTGTGCCCAGCACAAGGGATGGAAGGAGACCCACACCAAGATCCATCTCTATGAAATTTTGTAACACTAGTGACAAAAAGAAGACTCTGTAAGCTTCCAGACAGGAAACAAAGAAGTCACATGTGCAGGAACAAGAATCAACATGGCTTCACACTCCTCAATAGTAACACCGAAACTGTGAATGTGATGGAGAAATGCTTTTAAAATTCTAAAAGAAAATTATTCCTAACACTAAATTTTATGCCCAGCCACAATACTTCCAGACATGCAAGACCAAACATTTACTTCCACGTCTTCCTTTCTCAAGAAGATACTATACTAAAGGATGTGTTCCATAAACATGACAGGAAAGGGGAAAGATCCGGACTACAGGAGATGGGAGCTCTGGCACAGGAACAGTCAGGGAGCAGTCTTCACTCAGGATGACAGCAGTACCCAAAGAAGTCAGTGAGTCTAGGAGCAGTCTGAGTAAAAAGAAAGCGTGTGGGGGACTACCGTCACTCCAAGAGGGCCAATGCCACTGGACCAGCATTGTACCCTAAGGACAGAGCGCCCTAGCAGGCCTGATTCAGAATCCTACTTACACGTGGCTTAACCATGTGTTGATGATAATAAACTGTCAGGTAGACAGTTTGTTATGCACTGGCCTCCTCCTGAGAACTGGTAGCAGGCTACAATGGGTACAGAACCAAGAATACAGAACCATCCACTCCACAGGACCATAATCCTTACATACTCTTCCAATACATAACCCACAGACAGACACCTTACAATGGGTTGCAAAACAACTTTGTTTTTTTGTTTTTTTTTTTAAAAGATTTTATTTATTTATTTGACAGAGGTCACAAGTAGGCAGAGAGGCAGACAGAGAAGAGGAGGCAGGCTCCCTGCTGAGCAGAGAGCCCGATGCGGGGCTCGATCCCAGGACCCTGGGATCATGACCTGAGCCGAAGGCAGAAGCTTCAACCCACTGAGCCACCCAGGCGCCCCGCAAAACAACTTTGGAAAGTTAAGGCTAGCATTTAAAAACATGAAGGCCAGTGGCAAAATGGACTAGCATTTCAAAAGTACACATACAAACAGAAAATGTCCGAGGGCCATTATTTTTAAAATTCTGTTTCGGGTACTTACTTGTAGATATCTGTATCAATGTGTGCACCTGGTCGTAATGCTGAATGCATTTCTAGCTGGGTTGGGTCAAGAAGGTTTGAAAGTCATTGGCCTAGAGAAACTCTATACATGTATTCTAGAAGGCCTGGTTCAACAATGTTTACAGCAAACACTTGCAAAAGCAAAAACCTGGCAACTACCTAATGTTCTCATACAGAATAAATTGTAACAGAGACATAGCCATGATTAGCTATTATATAGCTACAAAGATGAACAAATTATAGGTATATACAACAAATAGATCAATTTTAAGAACATTATCACAAATGAGAAAAAAGTACAAATAAAGTTTAAAGATAGTATATTATTTAGTGATAGAAACAGAATTTAAAATTTTTACAAAGAGAGTAGTAATTTGATAAGCAGTTATATCTGAGGGAGGAGATAAGGGAATTGGATTAGTGAGAGGCATATGGGAGACCTCAAATCTAATGATAACATTCTTTACTTTAAACCTGGGTGTTTGTTACTGGATTTATTTTTTAATCATTTGAGCAGACACAGTAATTTTTTTAATAAAAAGAGGAAACACTGCCTAATTATTGAGGCAGTATTTTCCCCATACCAAGATGCGACAACAACCAGTTGAAAAAGGTAAATTTAAAGGTCATCTTACTCTTTATCACAAATGCAAAAATTCCAAATATCAGCAAATCAAACATAGCTCTTTATATGAGATAATGTACCATAAAACCATGATTAAATGTAAAATCTATAATATGTTACTGCCTTTGGAAAGAAGAGAAAAAATCAGTTTTGATCAACTAAAACACCCACTCTCATCAACAATTCCCCCAATGTAAAAGAGATCAAAGGCTCCAAAATCATGAATCATTCAAAACCTTCCCTGTTATGTCTAGATTTGACAATAAGAAAAATAATAGCATAAACACATTATGTGCCAAAAGAAACAGCTAAAAAAAACATTAGGGTGGGGCACCTGGGTGGCTCAATTGGTTAAGTGTGATTTTGGCTTAGGTCATAACCTCAGGTCATGAGACAGGTTTCACACACTGGGCAGGAGTTTGCTTAAGACTTCCTCTCCCTATGCCCCCCACTCCGTGCCTGCATGTGCTGTGCACTCTCTCTCTCTCAGTAAAAAACATCCAGGCACAAGAAGTCAGCTAAAAACAATGAAAGGGATAGGCATAGGGAACTGCTGGTTTTTACTGTAAACCTTGCATACGCACACACTTCTTTAATTAAAACATTTTAAAAAAACCCCAAACTTTTGCATGTAAACACAACCTTAACAGACCCTAGCAGAAGCCCCGTCCTAGGCTATCTCCTCAACGTCTTCCACACCTTCAACACAGTCCTGCCCTGAGTCACACTATTCCTTCTGCCTAAAACTCAAATCCTGTCAAAGCAAACAGCCACTCTCAAAATCCAAATCCAGGCTTCCTCTTTAAAGTTACTCTTACTGACCCAGGCCAGAAAGAGCTCACTTTCTTCAGGGCCTTTAATATCGCAAAGTATCTTCCTATTCTCCATTACATGTCACAATTTGGTTCCAACCAAGTAAGGCCCTTCAAAGGATCTGCCTAAAATCTGTACGTCCTACAAAGTCATACCATAGTAATAAGTCTCACAAACCGTTTTCTTGCCTGAATATACTTGCAATCATTCCTTCCTCTTCCTCCAAGAAAAATCTTCAAAAATTTTGCTAAAGCCAGCACTTCTTTCAAATGGTTACTGTGAAAATTTTATCTTCTTTTAATTAGTTGGAAGGGTCTATCATAAGTGGTATTAACTACACAGGACAAACAGTAAAGTGAACTAAATTCAGGGAAAGTATTTTTTAAAGCAGGCCTGCAAGAATTTCATCACTTATT
Source organism: Martes martes (assembly GCF_963455335.1). Classification (NCBI taxonomy): domain Eukaryota; kingdom Metazoa; phylum Chordata; class Mammalia; order Carnivora; family Mustelidae; genus Martes; species Martes martes. The sequence continues at coordinate 30,434,077 of NC_137896.1, forward strand.
CTTTATATGATGTTGCTCAAGTATTACGAAGCCTGCTAATCCCTTAGCAGACTAAATGACATCCCTCCTAATCCAAACTTTCTTTATATTAAGAAATCTTTTAATCTCTCAGATCAGTGGCTCTCAAACTTCTATCATAAACACCTAGGGAGCTTATAAAAAAAGGAAAAAACTTTTGTCCAACAAATATTTGAGCCCCTACTGCGTGTCACACATTGTTCTAACTTTTGGAGATACAGAAGTGAACAAAACAGGCAAAGAGCCTGTCCTCATGGAGCTTATGTTTGTGTGGATGTGTTGGGGTAGGAGATGGAGGAAGAAAGACGTCAGTCAGCTCACATGGGGCCTTGGAAGGACCTTGGATTTTACTCTAGGTGACAAAGAGAACTGTGGGGAGAGTTTTAAGCAGTAACAGGATCCGACTTCAGTTAGAACAGGCTCCTCTCTGGCTGCAGCGCCGGGAACAGAGAGCAAGGAGGCGTAGATAAAGGAGTGGATGGTAAGCAGACAGACTTCAATAAGCCACATGAGAAATGAGCTTGTCTTAGCAGACAGTGACAGTAGTAAATACGGTGAGTGCATACATTCAGGTTCTATTCTTAAGACAGAATCAAAAAGATTCTGTCTGACTGGTTTTAGAGTATGAGTTTAAGAAGAGAGCCACAAAAGTTTCCAAGGATTTGGAATGAGAAACCAGAAAGAAAGAGTTGCCATTTATATTGAAATCAGGAAGTCTATAGAAAGATTAGGTATTGACAGCTGGATATAAAAGTTTAGGCAGTCAGGGGAAAGACACAAAGGTTGGAGATTAAAAAAAAAAAATTGAAGAATAAAGGTATGAAAGGACACAGAACTGGATGAGATCCCCAAGAAAGTTGGTGCAGAGAGGTCTGGGGGAGACAGCCCCCCAACCCTCAAGATGACAGTACATCTGGTATAGAGCCCAGTTACTCAAATGTTTAATAAGCTTCCCACATGGCTGTGTTATACTCCAGAGTTTGAAAAATTCCACTGACAAATGTTAAGATAAACCTCAGGCTAAACTACAGAATTTTAACTTAACTAAGTTTAATACTATTTTTAATTTTATAAAACAACTATTTTTTTTCTAACAATCCATGGAAACTTTTCATGAAAAACAAATACCTATCATAAATTAGACCATTAACTCCAAGTTCCTTCAGTTTCTTTCTGTTTTCGGGATCATTGGTATCATCACCCCAGCAGAATATGACTAGTCCCTTAGCTTTTGCCTCCTGAATATAGGACGGGTTTCTGAGCAGGTCTTCAGTATGAGCATTGATCCCCTAAAAGAAGAAAAATTAGTTACTCATGAAAAAGTAACTTATTAACTGCAAATGCTAAATGGTCATAATCTACATCAGTGTTCCCCAAAGTAGAGTGAGTAGAGAAAAAAAATGTTAGAACTTTAAATTTGATAAAATAAATTGGAAGAAAAACTTCTAACATTTTTTTTCAGTCCAGCCATTTTAGATGATTCATAAAATACATTTGGAAAACTACAAAAACTCACCAAAACCCAATATTAAATGTCAACTGAACTAACGTTAAAAAAAAAAGACTGAAAGAAAAAAAAAACCTACAAAAATTTACTTAACCTAGGCCTGCAAGAAAATATTTTGTTGCTCATTTAACTGCTTTTCAGTCTGAGATCTAATATCCTTATTTAAGAAGAGCTATCAGCTTGTTATAAATGTGTCAAAACTAACCAATTAGATGTGTAAAATAACATGAAAACATATTTACTACTGCTCTCAGACATTTCTTAAAAAAAAAAAAAAGCAAGCATAACTTACTAGGAGGTTTTCAAACTGTGCAAAGCTCATTGCAATGGGGGTTGTCCGAGATCTGAGGTCCATGAGTTCAGGGTAAATATCAGATTTTCCTTGAGTCAGAAATAATATGGGGTATTTGTTCTGCTTTTGCCGAACCCTAAAAAAGACAATTTAAAAATACTTTTCTCATCAGAGAGAGAATTCTAATATATTGTTTTAGAATTTTAGGAAACTCTAAAAATATAAAGAAACCACCTCCCCGAAAAGAGCATAATCCCATTATTGAGATATAATCACCATTAACATGTATTACACCTTTCAATCAGAAAGAAAGATTTTAAATCATTCTATACAAGAGCTGAAAGATTCTCAGAATGGGCAACAAGAAAGCCTTTGAAGGCTTACAAGTTGGTAAGGAGGATGTTACATGCCTATAAAATGAAACACAGGGAGTGAGGTACTAGGATCCAGTGGGTGTAGAGTTCATTGGAGGAGTTGGGAGGGCATCCTGCACCTAAAGGGATGTGAAAACATATGTAACCTAAGAGGTCAAGTCAAGGGTGAAGTCTGGGCAACCTTCCTACCTTCAACCACAATCTTTGTACCCTAAATCCCAGCTACTATCTAAGGGTGAAAAAACTGAGTATTACTCACATTGTGCAAATATCTGCATCAAATGAAGAAAACACTATTCTCCTCTTTCCAGAATTTTCCAAGACAGTTTTCAAAATTATATCCAAAAACAGATTCATGTCAAAATACGTTGATAAGTTACCATCCCACATTCCATCCTACGTAGAAGAAATAAACAGGAAAACAAAAGTCTTTAGATACCCTAGAATCATAGTGCCAGAAAAAAACCTTGAGAACATCTAATCCAACTCTTATTTTACCTGTGGAAATCAAAGGCCTAAGAAGATTAAGTAACTTGCCCAAGACCACACAGCTACTTAGTGATTGTACAGCTGTCGTAATTCAGGTAAAGACACATATACAAAGTGATTATACCATCAATAAACTTTTGCTTTAATAAAGTTAACAAAATAAAAGCTAAAACTCTGGAACTCTGCACTCTAAAATATTAAAATAAATTAGTATTAAAAATATTAAAATATTTTTATATGGGGCGCCTGGGTGGCTCAGTTGGTTAAACGTTGACCTTGGCTCAGGTCATGATCTCAGGGTGCTAGGATGGAGCCCTGCATCAGGCTCCTCACTCAGCAGGGAGTCTGCTTCTCCCAAACTATCCCCATCCCATGTTCATACTCTATCTCAAATAAATAAATAACATCTTTTTTAAAAATAAAATATTTATATAATCTTCATGAACTGTAAGACAAAAGGACTTCATTTGCTAATTCATTACCAAAAAACCCAGGTAATTTTTTTTTTTTTTAAAAGTAGGCTTCATGCCCAGTGTGGAGCCCAGAAAGGGCTTATAGTCATGGCCCAGAGATCAAGACCTGAGTTGAGATCAAGAGTTGGATGCTCAACCAACTGAGCCACCCAGGTGCCTCCCACAACAAAAAAGCCCAGGTAATTACTAATCAATAATTAAAAGCTTCATTCTTTGGCTCTTAAAGTCATAACAAATAATAAAAATATTCTCTAAATATAGCTAAGACACTAAGAGCCCTGCTGATATTCAAATATTACATGTTTTATATACCAGTCATTAAAATTATCCTAAAACCACAGAAAACTAAAAATCACTTATTAAGAAAAATCACTTACAATGTTAACTGGGACCAGGTTATCATAAACAGCTACTTAGAAGGCAAGATTTGAGGGCAGTTATAGAGTATTCTGACAAAAGAAATCCAGGATATTGCTCTGACTGCCCAATCATACCTGAATTAAACCCTTTCAGCACCCCCCAGGCCCAAGAACCTTCTTCCCATGCATCCCAACCATTTATACATATCCCCATTGATATATTCAATAGTTAATTGTTTTCCTCAACTAGACTGTAAGTTCCAAGAAGGCAAGGTTTATTGTTTGTTCACAACCTGAACCCAGCACCCACAAAATGCCTCATTTTCAATACAAACTTTTGAACAAAAAAATGACTAAATCTGGGAATGATTTACAACACACCTATGGAAATTTCTTTTCTTGGTTAACTATTACTAGCTACTACTGCCACCTAACAGGACACTGCTTAGGGAATTATTTAAAATATATATTTAGATGGAGAATAAGAAAACAAAAACTAATCAGTTATAAAGTTAACTGTCCAGTTTTCACATTCATTTTATAAGTATATTCAGAATAATCCATATTAATGCTCACACAAGACACATGTAAACTGAAATTTATAGTACAATACATTCATCATTACTTTTAAGTACTCATATATAGTATAAGGATAAAGGATGCTTTATTGAAAAGGTCCAATAATGTTGGGAGAAGCCACAGTAAGATTTCAGCTTTACTTTTCCATTAAAACAAGGAGAAGGGAATAAATGCATTTAAAGAAATGAGGGGGAGAGAAGAAGGCATTACATCAAGGATTACTTACCCTCTGTTGGCAGATCCATTTTATTTCTATGTTAAACCCTACATCTTCTGGCAAAGACTCTAAAACCTAGAATTTTGTTTGTTGGAGGTGAATTTTGTTTTGTTTTTGGTGAGATGAATAGCAGAGTAAGAGAAGAAAAAAAAGGAAAAGAGAATTATTACAAAAAGCAACCTATAGTAAAACATATCACTAAGTACGGATAAAATGTTTTGTGCCTTCAGCAGAAACCACTATCTTTTCTCATACCCAAACTGACAACCTGGTTGATGATTAAGTCAAATAAGAAAGTCGACAGAAATTAAACAACAAAAGCAGCAGTCCTGGGTAGCGTCAGTGATGGCAGATGCACTACCATCACAAAGATGTATCTTTCACCTCAAATCCTTCCACCAGCATAGCTCTGGGGTCTATACCAACCCGCTGCATGGAAAGTACAGCACCTAAAACTGTGTACTCAATTTCATGTGGAGCTTTTTGACTTTCTTCTCTGATACCTTTAGCCTTATTTTATTTAATGTACCTACCACGTTTTTACTGGACTAATGCAACATTAGAAAAATAAGGACAATAGTGTATGTTAGTGTTGAGAGTGCTAAACATCAAATTTACTAAGATTCTCCTTTAAATCGAGACACTTAGGGGCACCCAGGTGGCTCAGTCTGTTAAGCATCCAACTCCTGATTTCAGCTCAGATCAAGACCTTAGCATCGTGAAATCTAGTCCTGAGTAGGGCTCTACGCTGAGCCTGAGCCTGCTTAAGATTCTCTTCCCCCATCTGCCCTTCCTCCCCCACCTGGCTTGAGCACTCTCTTTACCTCTTTTAAAAATAAATAGATTTTATTTGGTCTTTTTGGTTTTAAAATTTCTGTGATTAAATTATAGTGACAGTGCCAAAGTACATGAATAAAAGTGTGTTCAAGGTATTTGGCTAAGTAAATGTTAAACCGTTAATACACTTTTTTTTTTTTTTAAAGATTTTGTTTATTTATTTGACCGACAGAGATCACAAGTAGGCAGAGAGGCAGGCAGAGAGAGAGAAGGGGAAGCAGGCCCCCCGCCGAGCAGAGAGCCCGACACGGGGCTCGATCCCACCTGGGATCATAACCTGAGCCGAAGGCAGAGGCTTTAACCCACTGAGCCACCCAGGCGCCCCAATACACAATTTTTTAAAAGTTGTTTTTAATCACAAGTCTAGGAATCATGAGATTTCTCAGAACCAAATGATTTCAGATTTTTGAACCAGAAGGAATGACGTTACTTGGCTGGGCATCATAAAAATCTGGAAAATTATTCCAATCATGTTTTACGAGCTCTCTTATGCTTCTTTTCTGTTGTGTAAATAATCACGATGAACTGTTGCCTAAGACATCTAGTACCTGACATCACCAGAAAAAGGCAATGGAGAAGAACAGAAGTTAGAAATGGAGTCAGTAGGAAAGAAAGCAGACGCAGCATGTGCAAGGAGTGCCTGGCATCCACAGGGACTTGCCTGATACTGGTAAAGGGATTCCTGTATGAATTGTGTCTAGTTTTAAAATCTTTATACTAGTATTTGTTATACTTTTTCAAGTGAATTCTTGATATTTGTGTCTCATTTTGAGTAACAAGGGTAGTTACTTTCTTTGGCTGGAGAATCTCATTTCTCTCTAAGAGCTAAGCAACAGTTTGTTTGTTTGTTTTCCAAGTTTTTATTTAATTAAGTAAGCTCTACACCACCCAAATGAGGCTAGAACTCACAATCCCAAAATCAAGAATCATATGCTCCTCTGACTGAGCCAGCCAGGTGCCCCAGGGACAGTTTTAAATATTGTAAAAATGCTCTCTTACCATCACTAGTCCCTCCCACCCCTTCTTCTGAGCCCTCTATTTCTTGTTTATATACAGAAATATGTGAATTTCCCGTTCTTATTAAATTAACCCATTGAGATGGAGTCTTTTTAGTGCCCATCTAAGAGACTAAATGTAGTGCCCATCTAAGAGACCAAAATAACGAATTCAGTCACAACAGAATTAATGAGACAGCCTTTGCTAGTTTCCCTAAGGAACTTACCATCTTAAGAGAAGGAAACGGCTGATTTTCAGAAAAAGAATTTTCTTCCTCAACCACAGATTCTGAAAATTAAAATTATAAAAATTCAGTAGATAGGATACTATTTTATCACTAAGATCTTATCCTAAACTCTCAGGACAAAAAAAAAAAAAAAAAAAAGAGAAAGAGAGATGTCAAGGTAATTATGAGATCCCTTCATATGCAGCATTTTTGAAGGAAATAAGCATCCTTTATGAAAACCAGTTTACCACATTTCATAGAAACACCAAGTTTGAGGCCCCAACAGTTGAGTACTTTCTTATAGACACTGTAATACTACTTTTTACAAAGTAGTCACCAGCAGTAATTCATTATTTCTCAATGGAATTAAAAGCTGTGTCCTTGTGATAAGGCTTCTTTTTGAAATATTAAAATCAGCTCAGAAGTTAGAAATTAAGAGAATATAAAGAAAAGTTAAAATTGTGCTTTTGTTACCACTACCATTTAATTAAAAATAGACTATATCTCAAGACACCTAAGAATTTTTTTCAAGAGGGGAAAAAAAATTTGATATCAAACTAATTATCAAACTTTTCTTTTGTTAAAAAAAAAAACCCTGTGTATTACGAAGACTAAAGTCATATAAAAATTTCCAACTAAATAAATAATAATAAAAATAATAAATAACATTCATTTTATTATTAACAGTCATGAAATAGCTACAAAGCCTACAAAGTCCTATCAGTGCTCTGGGGATAACCTCTAGAGTCTTTAACACTTTACAATATCTTCATAAAGTCATTCCAACCACTCTGTTACCACAATTGCAGATAAATATCTAATGAGCACCTACTACATACACAGCATTATAAGTGTCTTGGGGAATACAAAAACGTGTTTTCCACCCTAGAGAGATTTACATTCTAGTTGAAGAGACAGGACATATACAGAATAAAGTGTTAAAAAAAAAAAGGAGCCATTCACAGTCGCCAAACGGTGGAAAGAACCAAGATTCCCTTCAACAGACGAACAGATGAAGAAGATATGGTCCATCTATACAATGGAGTATTATGCCTCCATCAGAAAGGATGAATACCCAACTTTTGTATCAACATGGATGGGACCAGAAGAGATCATGCTGAGTGAAATAAGTCAAGCAGAGGGTCAATTATCATATGGTTTCGCCTATTTGTGGAGCATAAGGAATAACAAAGAGGACATGGGGAGATGGAGAGGACAAGTGAGTTGGGGGAAATTGGATGGGGAGATGAACCATGAGAGACTACGGACTCTGAGAAACAAAATGAGGGTTTTGGAAGGGAGGGGGGTGGGAGGTTGGGTGAGCCTGGTGGTGGGTATTATGGAGGGCACATATTGCGTGGAGCACTGGGTGTGGTGCATAAAGAATGAATTCTGGAACACTGAAAAGAAATTTTTAAAAAAATTAAAATTAAAAAAAAAAAGGAGCCATTAAACCTCAAATGAATGGCACAAACTATGAAGTTCTATGAGAGTGCCAAGTAAAGTACAATCACAAAGGGATTTTACAGGCAGGACAAGTTTCAGGGAAACTGAGGGACAAACTGGTTAAAGTAAAGAAACCTGCCCAAGGTCACAGCTGGTAAATGTCAGAGTTGGATTCAAACTCCTGGCTCTAGAGCCAGCTTTCATACTTTATATATCGTCCACTTTGTTCTTTGGTTAAGAATGTTTGGAAAAGGGGGGCCTGGGTGGCTCAGAGGGTTAAGCCTCTGCCTTTGCTCAGGTCATGATCCCAGGGTCCTGCTTGGCAAGGAGCCTGCTTCTTCCTCTCCCTCTACTGCTCCCCCTGCTCATGCTCTCTCTCTCTCTATCAAATAAATAAATAAAATCTTAAAAAATATATATTGGGGGAAAAAAAAGAATGTTTGGAAAAAATGATAGGTACAAAATTACAAAGAACTTTGATCATCAAGCTAAGAAAACTCATAAAAGTAAAAACTCATAATTACTATAGACATGACATAAATGCATTTGAAAATGAATATATGTAAAGACTTCATGTCTATAAAATGATTTAGACAGCCCTATATTATATTCCTTAAAATGACCAAGGGTATGTTAAAAAAAAAAAAAAGGAAACACCATATACATATTAACTATGAAATGAAAATGGTGTCTCCATATTGGTACATACCTTTCAGATCTTTAGATTTTAGAGCAGTCACATGAGCGAGCTAGAAACACACACACAAACACAAAATGCAAGAAAAAAAGCCTTAGTTTATGAAGATATGGTTAATAGAACTATAACTTGAAAAGCTAGCAAGTTAAAGAAAACCATAAAATGTAGACTTAATCAGTTTAGTAAGAATAATCACTAATCACTATATATATTTTACATGCGCACACATACATCTAAGATCATGATCAAATACCCAAGTAGGGAAGAAGAATATAAAAATTCTTAAGAAACTCTTTATACTCAATCAACCATTTATATAGGTATCTAGTGAAAACAGGAAGAGTAATCATATAAAATTACATGGTATAAAAAACATACAAAGATCCTAGTAATGGAAGTATAAAAACCAAGGAGAGAATAAAAGGCCAACTGTAAAGCAGTTCTATAAAGAAGGGCTAATGCAGACCAGAGGCAACCTAGGACTGGATGAGAAGGGTCAGCCCCTATGGTCTACACACAGACTTACAGCCTAGCCTCTTCACATATGCAAAATCAGTGAGGTCTGTGGAAACTGTTAGAGAAGACAGATGGATTAGCACAAACCCATTCTTCCGAATAGAACAGAGAACCAAGCATAAAGTCTACTGATGCTGAATATATAGTCATCTCCATGCAGAAAGAGAACATAAACAAGGTATAAATCATTCTAAAACTAAAAGATCATTTTCATTTTATGTTATCATTACTACCTTTAACAACTGGAGTTGGTCAAATGTTAATTCCTTTACTGGAATTTCAAATAATTCAACTGGATCAGCATCAAATTTCTAAAAAGAAAATAAAGAGAAAAATAGGCCTCAAATTATTACTGAATGTTTAACCCTAGACAGGCCTAACATCCCAACTTAGTGAATGATGAGAACAAATGTTCAGAGCCCACAGCAAGCCCATGCAGGGGAGCCCCTTTAAAAAAAAAAAAACAAAAAACACCTTCCAGCTCTTAAATTCTGGTTTTTGTTTTTGATGTAAGTGGGAGTGCCTGGAAGAAAAAAGCAGCTGGGAGGAGGCTAGGGCCCTACAGACATATTGAGCCAGGAATCAGTCATTTCCCCTACTTCCTGTCATACTGCTGACATTCTGACATATGTATATCCATGCTACATGACAAGGCAATCAACATGTACAAGTACTATACAAAGATTAATTTCTGTCAATAAGTTTCTAAACTTTTCTAAACCTTTTAAACTTAAGTTTGGTTAAAAACAGCCACATTTTTTCAATGGTCATGAAAAAAAAAAGTCTGATTAGACTGAGGCAGTAATACTTAAAAGGAACTCTAATCTATTACAAATGTTTTCCCAATGAAAAAACCTGTTTTATTAGAGTTTACTACCATATCAAACATCACACTATTTAGGCACCCCTATCTTAAGGAAATGAATTAACGGACCACCAATAAATCATCAATCCAACAAATATGCTAAAATCTACTACATTTATATTCATTCACATACATATGGTATAAACCTGTACATATGGCTCTTCTAGAAGACACACAAGAAACTGTTAAGAGTAAGGGAGTGTGACCAAAGACAAAGGGGAAAGGAAGATTTATTTTTTATTTCATAATCTTCTTCAGTTTTATAATGAACATGAATTGATTTTGTTAAGGAAAATAGCAGCTTGAAAATTAAAACTAAAAATACATATAATTTTTTATTTTCATTCTCTAACTCATCCAGATTCAACTTAAGAACAAGACAAAGTCTGGTGAAAACGGGATCAGTAATACTTTTTCCACTAACTCTCATAGGATTTTGAAATTATGGCTTGATTCATTAACCTCAATCTTGGTTACAAAGATCTTTCTGCTCCATTCCTTCCTGTCCACTTTTGCACTGATTTTTTTTCCCAGGGCAAAACAATCTCCTCTTTTTCTACTAAGTTATTTTACCTCTATTATCTAAATAGGTGTATCTCCTTCCCTCTCCTAAGACTATGGACAAGAAGGGTCAGACCCTACGGTCTACCAAGAAAGAGTTACAGCCTAGCCCCTTCCTTATGTAAAAACAGTGGGGCCCACTTCTAGGAATGGAAGCATGCTTTTTCATACATCATAGCAATCTAAACCCCCATGACTGATTCAAATCCACAAGCAGGCAGGCACCTTGCCATGTACACTACAACAATCATGTCTGGTAAAGTGTTGTATGTTAGCAAATTAGCCTTAACTTTAAATCACCTCAACAGAAAATGATACCCAACAGTTTAATAGAAAATGCCAAATGAACCTAGTAAGTTCTTAAGAAATCACTTGGTTAATTTATATACTAAAGTTTAAGCACTATACAATTATCACAATTATGTTTGAACAATAATTACAATTTTTAGGAAATACCCAATTTTAAATCTCCTTCTGGACTTTCTCCTCCATCGTGCCATTCTCCATTCTATCTCCACTCTGGGCCGGCTTACTGTACCTTTGACCACATTACCACTCCCCCTGCCTCTGGTCTCTGTCCTCTTCAATTCCCCTGACATCAGGTACTTACATCTAGAGGTTTAGTTCTGAACATTTCCCTTCTTGACTCAAAAGTCTGTCACATTTCCCTAGCTCCTAAATCTACACCCCTTTCCTAAGGCCCTCTTCTATTTGCTTGAAAGTGCTTTTCCACTGTGGCTCTTCTGTTCTGGCCAAATCATACTAACCTATTAATCTGAGGAAAAGCTTGAGGCAAAACTAGAAGGGAGCCTAGAAAAAAGACACTGTGACAGCTTCCTCTCTTGCTTTACTACAGGGAGAGTGGCAGACTGATATAGAAGCCACCTGGAAGGTTCCTTTGTTAGACAGCAGAAGAAAACAAATCAGCAATACAGAGACACTACTCCAGGCAATTATTATTCCTGTCTCCTTACTCAATGTTACAGGAACTTGACAGAGGAAAGAACTGGCATTAATTGCCCAAAAAAATGAATTGGTCAACTCTAATAAATAACTATACACATATATGTAAAACAAACTTCCTAGCCTTTAAACCTATCTAACTGTAAGAGTTTAAAATGAAGGAATATGGGGGCAACAGGGTGGCTCAGTCAGTTGAGCAACCAACTCTCGATTTCAGCTCACGTCATGATCTCAGGGTTGTGAGAGCAAACCCCGTGTCAGGCTCTGCACTGGGCACGGAGCTTGCTTAAGATTCTCTCTCCCCGCCCTCCCTCTCTCTCTCTCTCTGAAAAAATAAATAAAATAAAATGAAGGAATTTCAACACACCTTTTTCATTGTCAAACAACAGGTGAGATCATGATACACCACAGGCACAAAATCTTTTGAAAGATGTACATCAAATTCCACAAAGGCTGCACCCTAAAAGAAATAAAGGAACTGAGTACTTGAAAAACATTATCTAGCCCACAATACATCTAAAAACTACAAGGACATAAGAAATTTACTGTTCACTATAAACTCACAGACCTGTACACAAAAAAACTTCCTCATGAATTATATTATGCTTCAAGTTTTTCTAAAAAGTAGTTTCTTCTCTTATAATGTTTTTACCGTTCTTCATTGTAATAGCACAGCAATTTTTTTTCCTGGCAAAAACATGGGCACACTGATCCACGTGAACACACTCCAGGGCCACTCTGTGGCAGCAGCCAGCCTGTCACCTCTGCTACTACTATAAGCATAAACGGAGCCGGCCGGAACAGGGAGCAGGGTCACCTTGCACCATATTTCCCCCAAGTACCATAGGCAGCAGACCCTCAGAGATGAGGAGGTTAAAGGAAGAAGCCACTGTCTCAGCTCTGCACCCTGGTGCACTTGGGCGGCATACCTTCCAGCCTTTCCTGGCAAAACCCCAGAAGCAGAGTAAAGAGGAAATGACAGGTGCTGCTGGAAAGATAGAAAGAAGCAAGAGGGTCAAGAATGGTGCCGCACAATCTCCTGACAGAGTGTCAAAAGGAAGGAGGATGATGACAATGAGTTAAGGATGCATTTTTCCAAGTCAGAGCCATTCTGACACAGGAATTAATCCAAATAAAGCTGAGAACATAAACTGACCCACAAAGGTGTGCATTCACGGAAAGAAAGCTGGCTGGGATCAAAGGAAACTAGGTCTGAGCATTCTGTACGTTACTGCAGCCCAGAGAAGTGCTTGTGTAAGGATGAATGACATGCTTCCACCCGTCCCCGAGCTTTAGGTCACGGAAGGGGTGTCCAACTTTTGAGGGCACATGGATCACAGACTAGAATCAAAGGAGCCTATTTCCTTGATGACTTCTGAAGCAGGAAATAAGTTTAGCTCCTTCTAGTGCTATAAACAAGACAGTAACACAAAGCATTTCTACCAGAGAACAAAACCTGCAATCCTTAAATAGTTACAATAATTAAATAAATTATAGCTCTGTAGTTTAAATGTTTAACTTTACCGGATCACCGCCCTTTAGGAAGGTAATTTTACGAACAGATAAAATCTGATCCCTAGATCCATGTGTAAGCTTTAAGAAATAAGCTAATAACATACCAGAACCCCTTCAAGGATATGTTTTTAGTATTAAAATAAACAAGCCATTAATAACTAGCATATGGCATTCTAAAATGCGACCTATACGACTTATGAAGGATCTCAACAGAACATGGAAGAAAAAAAGCTTAATGAAATTTTCTCTCAAAAAGCACAGAGGGGTGCCTGGATGGCTCAGTCAATTAGAGTAACTGACTCTTGATTTTGGCTCAGGTCATGATCTCAGGGTTGTGAGACTAAGCCCTGTGTCAGACTCTGTGCTAAGCATGGAGCCTGCTTAAGATTCTCTCCTCCCTCTCCCAACCTTCCTCTCTTTAAAAAAAAAAAAAAAGCATGGAGACACTGCAAGTTCATTTACATGATCTTCATGTGTTTACACAATAAACCAATGTATAGAATAGTTATTAGCTACCATGAAAACCGGTTCCAAATAATGAAGTAGAGCCCAAACTCATAGATTTAATATCCTTTCAACAAAAAGGCAAAGAAATCCACTATTCATATTTTAAACACTAAAATAATTAATGTAAAATGTCATGAATTATAAAATGCTTCATATACCACTAAAAAGAGGAAAAAATGCTGCCCATGATACCAGGATGCAAGGATAAGAAAGTAGTAAAACCCTTACCAATTGTAGAGATGCTCAAATATGAAAAAAGTATGTCTTGGAATAGATGTTTGCTCATATAAAGCGATAAAATTAAACATCACACTAATCAAGTTTACTTGCTGAACTATTTTATAAAAAGGCAAAAGCTTAAGGCATGAGGTGCACACTGTGGAAAAAATGAAAATAAAAGAATGAGTTGTTCCTCCATTTCCTCCCTAGTTTAACTTCAGAGCATGAAGCTTTTCAGTCAAGTACAAGGGCAGCAGGGGGAGATGTGGAAATCTCAGGTTCTTGATTAAAAATGTCAAGTTGTAGTTGCTGAAAAAAACTAAAAGCTAAAAAGTGGACTCTAACCTTTAATAAATGGAGAAAAGGAATTAAGAAATTTAACATAATCAGGGCACCTGGATGGCTCAGTGGGTTAAAGCCTCTGCCTTCGGCTCAGGTCGTGATCCCAGGGTCCTGGGATCAAGCCCCACATTGGGCTCTCTGCTCAGCGGGGAGCCTGCCTCCTCCTCGCTCTCTGCCTGCCTCTCTGCCTATTTGTGATCTCTGTCTGTCACATAAATAAATAAAATCTTTAATAAAATCTAAAAAAAAAAAAAAAGAAATTTAACATAATCAAGTTGGTATGCAGAAGATAAACTGACAGACTTAAGTGTTATATAAAACCACCATCAAATCCTTCTGTAATCATTATTTCCAAAGTATCTGAATGAGACAATATTCAGTTAATGAAAACCAATGCTTAATGGGGAATGTTTTTCTTGTCCCAATCACTCAAAATTTGTAAACTCAGGGGCTCCTGGGTGGCTCAGTCGGTTGAATGTCTGCCTTCACCAGGAGTCATGATCTCAGGGTCCTGGGATTGAGCCCCACGTTGGGCTTCCTGCTGAGTGGGGAGCCTGCTTTTCTCTCTCCCTCTGTCCCTCCCCCTGCTTACGCTCTCTTGCTCTCTCTCAATAAATAAAATCTTTTAAAACAAACAACAGAAAAAACCTTGTAATCTCAAACAAAGATGCTAATGATTCTATAGTTTTCATCACAATCTTAATCAAGAATCCAAAAACAAGGGGCACCTGGGAGGCTCAGTGGGTTAAAGCCTCTGCCTTCAGCTCAGGTCATGATCCCAGGGTCCTGGGATCGAGCCCCGCATCAGGCTCTCTGCTCAGCGGGGAGCCTGCTTCCTCCTCTCTCTCTGCCTGCCTCTCTGCCTACTTGTGATCTCTGTCTGTCAAATAAATAAATAAAATATTAAAAAAAAAGAATCTAAAAACAAATGCTCAAAGACACTTTACCTTCGCTTAGAATCATAGTCAGAACCATGCATTTTTAACCTACTTAACCTTTTTAAGCTTTTAATGGAACAGACTACCCAGGCCCACATTTCTCTACTTTGCTACCTTTGGATCAACAGTCCCAAGTTTTCAAAAAAAGAGAGGGTCACTTACATGACTAGCAGCATTTCTTAAAGAAGCAATAGTATTTTCTTGAACTTTAGCAAGCCTGAAAGAGAAGAAATATATAGATAAACAGTTATCACCGACTACAGAAAGGATAAAGAAAACAAATGTAATAAAGAAGCCAACTGGAGTCCCTGGAAGGCTGAGTCATTAAGCGTCTGACTTAGGTTCAGGTCAGGATCTCAGTGTTCTGGGATGGAGCCCTGCTGACATCAGGCTCTGTGCTTGGAGTCGGGGGGATAGTCTGCTTGTCCCTCCCCGTGCTCTTGCTGTCTCTCTCTAATAAGTAAATAAAATCTTAAAAAAAAAAAAAAAAGCCAACTATGTCTTTAACAATGGAACCAATTCAAAATTCTCTATTCTGAAGCTACTTCTGCCATCCCCCAATTAAGACTGTGACCATCACTTGGTGATGCATTTATTCCATAAAAACAAGCTCTAACGACTACAAGTACGTATAAGCCAAATATAAACATATCCCACAGCCACACATACCTCCCCCAGTAAGGTGGCCAGTCAAGGAAAACTACCTTTTGCAGTGGCATAAAGTAGAAGAGACACAGAGACTTGCTCCTTGCAATGGTGCCTCAGAGGATTTAATCCTGGCAGACCAGGAGAATGGGAAAAGGCTGAGACCCAGCAGGACAGCAGTATGGAAATGATACCAAGTACGGGTGAGGAAACCGAGACCCAGAGAGGGGAACATGCGAAAAGTTGGGACCACAACACACACACTGAGATTCAGGTTGCTTCCTGCATCAAGCTTTTCCTCCTGGCTTTCTGTTTTAATGTTCCTCTTTGCATCAGTTCAGTAGATTTTAGACAGACTGTCCAGAGTCTTTTGAGAGTTTTTCTACTTAATTTGAATTACATTAAATCCCAGGTAATAAAGGATCCCTGACCTTCAGTGGGCCAACCCAACAGAGCCTTATCGTGCACAAGCTACCAAGCACTAGATGCCACTCAAATATTCAACCTACTGAGCAGTCGTTGTCGAATTCCCTGCACCTCGGTGTCCAACGTCCAATGGTGTTCTCGGCTTCCAATACTTGGAAAATGAAGATTTCATGTCACAACTGTATCCTGGTAATGGCTTAATAATTATATAGTCAACTTCCATAGAAAAAAAGGGGAGAAATAAAGATAAAGCCAATTAAAAAGGCCACAATGAGCATCTAAATAGTATTTACATTTAAGTACTTGAACCAACTTTATCGATCTCTATCAAATAGAAAACAAGTAACAAGCCAAAACTGATTCAAAGCAAAGCTTCCAGAAAATTTCACAGATGCCCCTTGTTGCTACTGTAGTAGATAATATTCTAAAAACAAATACTTTAACACCATTCCCAAAAGCTCAATTTGAAACTAACCAAAATTTGAATCTAACCTTTGCTCATTTATAAAGGGCCCCTCTGTTTCTCTCAGCTTACCTCTCACTTTGCCTATTGTTTTTCTGGAATTTCTGCTCATTATGGGAAGAGTGAGAATTCCAGCGCTCTTCCCACTCTCAGCAATGGTAGATGATAAGAGGCATGCTGTCCCTACATGTCCAGGAAGGGCATCACCCTGAACTACATGTTCACTGAGATCTTCCTGAAATAAAAAATGAGGTTTAAAATAATCCATATTTTTACACTTCAGTATTTCCCATTTAAAGGTCAAAAAACTCCCTTAAAATTAATTCAAAATCTATTGAAGAAGATCAATAATAAATAGGAATCAAATTTATATTCAGGTAATTTAGATAGATTCTTTGTAAAATAAATGATACATTTTCTTTTAGTATATAATATTTTAAGATTTTATATGGTACTTTATTAGTCATAACTGTGGTGATTGGCACTTCTGATTCTCTAACATGTATCAGATGAATTTCAAGCACTGACAAAGTTTCTAAGTATCTTTATATTCAAAGACTAAAAAACAGCTGTAGTGAGCCGTTAATGTGTATTATACTCTCTAAAAATGCTTTCCAACAGAGGACATAAAGGGATAGTTAACTCTCTAGGAAACTGAATACTCATTTGGACATTACACTGGATATTGTATCAGCCCAGTCTATGAATAAAATAGTATTTCCAAAACTGCTAAACAAATGAAAAGCAAGTTAGGACATTTAAGAGTATTAAAAGGTATGTCCTTAAGAAATAGGAAATATTCAACGAAAACCTCACATTTGAACAATAAAGTCCCACAGATCTTCTCACTTAGGTAAGATCGAATTACAGGTTTTTTAAAAAATAAAAATTCTTTATTATAGTTTTTTGAAAGGAAACACTTTAAATTTCATACAATGCAAAGTAGCCAAAAAGCCAGTTGCAAAGGCGATGCATAAAGGCATCATCAAATTAAATAATTCAAAGAGTATAATGATTTTAATTGACAAGTGTAACATATGTTACTTGTGGGTTTAAATCCATTCTGTTTTCTGCTATTTTCACAAAACTGTGGTTGGGTGCCCTCATCTAATGGAAATGGGAGTGGAAGTACCAAAGATCAAGAATCTAAGGAAAGCAATACACATAACCACTAGCTGGGCACAATCAAGCAAGGACCTTAGTTAGCCAAGGACCCAGCAAGACTTGTGAAGATGAGAGCACTTGTACAGCCACCAAGTCAGAGGGCTCTAGTGTTCTGAGTCATGAGTAACTCTGGAAGGCTAGCAGCAGATTTCTGAACAACCTGGCACAATTTTCATAGCAACTCTTTTTTGCTACATATTCACAGTATCAAATAAAGTTGTAAAAATGAGTCCACTGTTATGAATTCTTATAATAAAATGCCTCAATAAACTACACACTTTAGTCATGAGGAGGACTCAATCATGTTGAAGCCTGGGTTGCCTATCAATAGTTACACAGTCTGCTCATCCCTCTGTTTATCCTTGGAGGCTCCTTTGTATATTATTCATTTATACTTAGAATAGGCACAGGGGCGCCTGGTTGGCTTAGTCAACAGAGCACGCAACTCTTGATCTCAGGGTTGTGAGTTCAAGCCCCACGTTGGTTTAAAAAAAAAAAAAAAAAAAAAAAAAAGAACAGGCATAAACATTAAGACATCTGGTCTTGATGTAAAACATCAATTCAACTGAGATTTTTTTATAGTACTTGAGTCTATCAACTCCAAGTTTTTTAAGCCTGCTAAAATGTATAGAAAAATAAACATCTAAAAGGATGTATGAATCATGGGTTTACACTCAGACTAAAATAAAAATCAAAACATTTAAAAATAAGCCCATGCCTGCATTCTTCCTCAACTCTCTCCATGAAATAATTACTCACCTCAAAAAAATCAAATATTAGCTCCAGGTTATCTGGTTCCATTGTCTGTATGCTGTACTCTGTCCAACGATCAGGCTGTAAGCCATATCCACACTCTGGCTGTGAATGCCTGCACTTGAACTCATTGTCGCTTATTAAGGATATCTCTAGGCTGTTGGACATTTTGTGAAGGACGGTGGGAGACACCCTATCATCATCATCTTCTTCCAGGCCCTCTAATGTCAGCTTTACCCTACACCAATGGAAAAGATAATGAAATGCAAAAAAAAATGGAAAAGGAAAACTCATACAAATGTTACCTGAACGCCAACTTTAGAAGTGCACCCTGAATATGCTAATCCTTCAAGTAACAAAAATATGGTATTATATGAGACTACACATATTACTGGTTAAGGCATTAGTTATGTTTTATAAGATATTTTTGTTTTTATCTACATGTATTTCTGCAAAGAATTAAAACAAGATAAATGCTCATTATAGCTAAGGTTATCAGTAATTCTTTTTCTATAGAGGCTTTTACTATTATCTCATTTATATATGGCTATCTCAATTTTTTTTGAAAAGTCTCACAAAAGAATATATGTATAAAAATAAGCACAATACTGAAACCATATTCTGTTAGTGTACATTACAAGACTAGAGTTGGAGGCTGTAAATTAAAAAATTTTCTCCTTTTGGGTGCCTGGGTGGCTCAGTGGTTAAGCGTCTGCCTTCAGCTCAGGTCTTCATTCCATCAGGCCCTGCATAGGGCTCTCTGCTCAGCAGGGAGCCTGCTTCTCCCTCTCCCACTCCCTTGCTTGTGGTTCCCTCTCTCGTTGTAGTGTTCTGTGTCAAATAAATAAATAAAATCTTTTAAAAATAGGGAGAGGGTGGTTGGGTTATGGACATTGGGGAGGGTATGTGCTATGGTGAGTGCTGTGAAATGTGTAAGCCTGACGATTCACAGACCTGTACCCCTGGGGCAAATAATACATTATATGTTAATAAAAATAATTTTGTAAAAAAATATTTAAAAAAATTTCCCCTTTCTTCTACCTTACCACAGTGTGTCCAGGTATTCTGTGAAAAGTACATTATTTTAAAAAAATAGTGCATTAAATGTTTATTTGTATGCATGCACTTTTTTTACATGTGTGTATGTACTTCCATGTAACTACTTTTTAAATGAAACAAATAAACAGAGCACCTGGGTGGAGTTGGTTAAGCATCTGCCTTCAGTTCAGGTCATCATCTCAGGATCCTGGGTTTGAGCCCTGCATGGGGCTCCCTGCCCCTCCACCCCACTTGGGCTGTCTCTCTCTCTCTTACTCTCTCAAAAACATAGAAAAAATTAAAAAATTACATAAAGAATAGCCCTGGATAACTGATTCTATTAGTGAACCTAAAGGAACATTCTCCACCAGGATATATGAAGAGAGACCACATTTGGACAGTAATAAATAAGAAAGGCACAAAGATAAAAATAACTATTCTGAAAACAGCAATGTTACCTGAAAAATTTTGTAAAATAAATTTTGTAAAATTTATTTTACAAAAAAATAAATAAATTCAAGTTTAAAGGGATTTATGAAAACATTTCAGTCATTTATATTAAATGTTTTCTTCAAATAGCTCTGTAATGGTTATAATCTCTTTCTACTTACGGAGAGAGTAAACTGAATGAGAAGCTTGTTTAAAACTTGGTGGTAATGAAAAAAATTTTTTTAAAAACTTGCTGATAATGAGGGACGCCTGGGTGGCTCAGTTGGTTAAGCTGCTGCCTTCAGCTCGGGTCGTGATCCCAGGGTCCTGGGATCGAGTCCCACATCGGGCTCCTTGCTCAGCAGGGAGCCTGCTTCTCTCTCTGCCTCTGCCTGCCACTCTGCCTGCTGGTGCACTCTCTCTCTCTCTCTGACAAATAAATAAAATCTTTAAAAAAAAAAAACAAAAAAAAATTGCTGATAATGAGAAAGAACAGCATGTCTAGCATTTTATTTATTTATTTATTTAAAGATTTTATTTATTTATTTATTTGACAGATAGAGATCGCAAGTAGGCAGAGAGACAGGCAGAGAGAGAGGAGGAAGCAGGCTCCCTGCTGAGCAGAGAGCCCGATGCAGGGCTCAATCCCAGGACCCGGGGATCATGACCCGAGCCGAAGGCAGAAGCTTTAACCCACTGAGCCACCCAGGCGCCCCTAGCATTTTATTTAAAATGCATAAGCTGTTGCTAAGTTTTTAAAGTCCTGATATTCTTGCAGACCAATTTATTTCCTACCCCATAAAGGTTTAGTTTATCACTAAATATGAGTTTGGGAGGAAAAGGTGGTCAGAACACAAATTTCTAGTTATACACAAATTTTAATAAAGTTTATCACCTTTTTTTTTTTAAAGTAATCTCTCCATCCAACATGGGGCTCATATTCATGACCCTGAGATCAAGAGTCACATACTCTTCAGACTGAGCCAGCCAGGTACTCCATACACAATTATTTCAATAGCAATCAGTTATTTAATTTGTAGAGACCACCGAAGTTCGGTTATACAAAAATATTCCAATTTAAGCCTGATTAAAACAATAATATATACTAACACTCAAAATAACTTCTATATAAACAAGAATGGTATAGGACTCAGTATGCATTTGCAATCAGAAATCTGCAAGCAGAACCCCAACTATTAATTATCTATTAATTTCTTAACTAAAGTCAAGAAAAGAAAAAAATCCTCGTAAGCCCAAACAACCATCTGGTTTATCTTCTATAGTTATTTCAAGGTCTTACTTTTTTTTTTTTTTTTAAAGATTTTATTTATCTATTTGACACAGCGTGAGAGCACAAGCAGTGGAAACAGCAGAGGGAGAGGGAGAAGCAGGCTCCCCACTGAGCAGGGAGCCAGATGACGCAGGGCTCATCCCAGGACCCAGATGACGCAGGGCTAAAGACAGATGCCCAACCATCTGAGCCACCCAGGCAACCCTCAAGGTTTTATTCTTATTTTAAGAAGACCCTTTATAGTTGTAACACGATTTGTTTCTTCTCACATGTAAATAAGAGATTCAATTATGTTAAACACTCCACCCCAAGCACAGAGCCAAATCTCACCACCAAGTGAGATCAATACAGGAGCCAAACTCAAGAGGCTTAACTGACTTAGTGACCCAGTCTGCCCCTCCGCCCTAGGTGGGGGGTCAGGGTGGGTCTCATGCGGGTGCATTCGAGCTCTCCCGCAAAAAAAAAAAAAAAAAACTAAATAAATAAAGTTTAAAAGAAAAAAGGATTCAATTATGTATGAAAAAGGCCTAGAGGGCACCTGGGTCGCTCAGTGGGTTAAAGCCTCTGCTTTCGGCTCAGGTCGTGATCTCAGGGTCCTAGGATCGAGGCTCACATCGGGCTCTCTGCTCAGCGGGGAGCCCGCTTCTCCCTCTCTCCCTCTGCCTCTCTGCCTACTTGTGATCTCTGTCTGTCAAATAAATAAATAAAATCTTAAAAAAAAAAAAAAAGAAAAAAAGAAAAAGGCCTAGAAACACTATGAGCAAAGATAAGATACACCCAAAACCTTTCACTTCTCAGAATAGCTAATGCAAAGGACTTGGAAATGCTACCCACTCTGTCCCTTTTTAATTTTATGACTGGGATAAGTACTACAGTATTTAAGCAGTTATTACAAAACATTTATGAGTTATTACCTACAGTATCTTTTAAGTCTTAGTATAAAGACACTAAGTATTGTATTATTAATTACTTCAGTTGCTGAAAATGGCCCTTTCAACCCAACCCTGACATTTTGTCAGAAAAGGATGCATTACATACCAAAACTTACAACTCTCAGTCCCTAAGTTATAAAAACTCAAATGATAGGGCTGCCTGGGTCACTGAGAAGCCAGCTCACTTAAAGGTATATATGATGGACACTACAGAAAAATCAAGTTACCCACTATGTAGCTATTTACACAAAGCTTGAAATCTATTCCTAATACAGAATTAGGAAGAAACTAATCTGGAACTGCCATGATCACTGTTACCTTTCTTCATGAAAAAATTTTCATTTTCAAGCCACAGGAACACTTTAGATCACTGAAGGATATTTCCAATAGTCATTTTTCTCTGTTTATACCATTATCCCCTCATTTAGCACAAATTCATTTCTGTCATATCAATTTTAAAACAAAATATTGCTACACTAAGAAATTTTAAATGGGGGCACCTAGGTGGCTCAGTTGGTTAAGTGTCCAACTCCTGGTTTCAGCTAAGGTCATGATCTCAGGATCATGGGATCTCTGCAGAGAGTCAGCTTGACCCTTTGCTCCCTCAGCTCGCATTCATGCTTTCTTTCTCTCTCTAATAAATACACAAAATCCTTAAAAAAAAATTCTGAATGGTAGAAACCACAAAGATATATACACTTGGAAATCACTTACCTAAATAGAAAAATTTTCTGCTTTCAAATTTAGCAATTAATATTAAGAGAAGTATGTTTAACTGGAACAATCTGAGTCAGGGAAGCAGTTCACTCTCACAAGACCCTTCAATAAGAAAATGTAACCTTATCTATATGTGTGCTATGTTCTTAGTTTATACACTGAAAGGCTAAAAGCGAATGGGTCAGAAATCTACAGCATTAGTAAAAATGAACAGGTTAAGTAACAAATACACATGGTCATACCTAAATCTAGATTTTTTTAATTTTTTCTTTGTTATTGAGACAGGAGGTTTTTCAGAATAATGCAAACGTAATCGTATTTCAGTCTGACATGTCAGCCATCCAGAATCCAGAGTTTCAACACCATCTAGCAGAGTAAATATGAAGAACAGTAATTATTATACACACTTTTCTGAAACAATCTGGTAAGTACAACATACCTTTGACAATTCTAGTTCATGTTCACATTTGCATACACTCAGTTTATATTTCACTGGAACTTCTCTCCAAAGCAAACACACATGTAGTTTTAAATTTATCCCTCAAAAACTTTTATATGAAGTCAGGCGAAAAAAGTTAAATGTTAACAATCAGCCATATTTAACCACTTAAGTAAATTAAAATTTCTTAATGAATCCATTATCGAGGTAACAGCATCTATTTCTGAGAGAATACCACATTCCTCACTGGCTCTAACCTAGTAGTGTTTCACTGAGGACCACTATCACACTTCCAAAGGGTCACATGAACTACTCAGCGGGAACCAGTTCTACCACTAAAGCTGGAGCTTGAGACAGGAGAAGGTTAAAACCAAAACTGTGAGTCAATTCTGTATTCTTGCATTTAGAAATTCCGACATAAATAAATGGCAGGATTGTGATAACACTGTATTAGCGTTATTTAACTTGAAGTTTCCTTCTAACATATGTCATAAAATTTTTATAAATACAAGAGAGCTGTCAGCCATTTTGGACCTAAGTTTTTTACCAACAAGACTCAAAAAAAAAAAAAAAAAAGAAGAAGTTTTTCTCTTTAGGTATAACTTAGGTTCAATAATTACTAAATTTTAAAAGTAAAGAGAAACCATTATCCTCTCTTAATTTTAAACTGTTCTCAGAAATGGACAAATTTGGAAAGACAGTCTTCCATCCTGACAGCTAACTTAAGCTGAGTTTAAGAGAACAACTACAAAAGAGCAAAGAAATGCCTGCATTTGTAACTATGCAGAGATATTAACATACAGTAGAGGGACGTGACCTGCCTTATAGTTAGGGACATGAGAAAACTACTTCTCCATCCAGCAAGCTCTCTAAAACATGTAGCATAAATATTTGTAAATAAAGAGAACAAGACTCTATAACACTAAAACTAAAGCTATGCAAGTATTTTAGACTACCTTACAATGTAATATAAGTCATCCCAAATGAAATTAAGGAAAAGAAGTAAAATTCCTATCCAAACACTGCCAAAGCATGTGTACATTTCTCAAGTGTATAAACATAGGTGCCTTGTATCAGCAATTTATCTCTGGTTCACGGTCAGTGCAAGCACACCTTTTGCTCACCCCCTCTGTATCTTTGACCAGTTTAGGGTCTAAAACAAAAATGCAGTTTAGCATCATAACACTATTATACTGTGAGAATCCCAGTCACCAAAGACAACTTGAACCCTCAGGATAAAGTATTTAGTGAAGCACAAAAATATATGAATGCATGACATTTTCAACATATTCAGAAGTAAAAGGTTTATCTACTCCACCATAAATTAATTGTTAAAGTCTCAGGAGAATTACTGGGACATTTTGTTTAATCTGGATTTTACTGTAAGTGCATATACACACAAACTGCACAAACCTCGCTTAAGAGTCTAGAATGCTTGGAAACATTAACACCAAACACTGGGGTTAAAAGGGGATGATATATTAACAGTTAAGTATAATACTCTTAAATTAAGTATAGTAATCCATACATCTAAGTCACCAGTCAAAAACCAAAAGGATAAAATTTTAAAACTTAAGAATTATACTGGAAACTATTATTTAACACAATGTGGTTGTTTCTTGGATCTAGTCTCTATTTTCAATATCATACTGTCACATTTCTCTGTGCTGTTTCTAACGAAAAGTCAGGTAACATCTCAGTGGTATCAGTACAGACTGTCAAAACTCAGTCTCACTTACTGTGGATTCCAAATTGTCCATCGTCAATAACAATTTCAGTTTCTAGAATTGAAGGAAAATAAAAAAAACCTAGTTAAAATTCATGATGTATACAGAATGCACAACTGAGAAATTACCCACCTTAAGGATTTTTAAAATATGAAATCTAAAATTTAAAAGCAGCCCAAAATGAATAAGCATATTTATTGTAGCCCTCAATAAAGAATTCCCTTTTAAGGAGGTAATCAAACAGTAGAAGTTCTTACAAACTTGGTGATGATCTGTGGTGTTACAAGGAAGGGAAAGAAAACTCCTCAGAGACGCCCTCTAGAGGCACTGGGACAAACCTCTACACCCACCAATTTATGAGACAGGCTGCTGGACAACAATATCTCCTGGGTGATTTTTTTAAACCAAAGGTCTTGGCACAATTAAAATGCTTATTCTTATGTAGTGCATATTCCGAACTTATCTAAAACATAACTCTCCTCGAATCCCAACTATTCTCTATAGCCAGCTACAAGCTTCACAAACAGCAAACTTACCTGCATATACAGAGCTGTGAGGAACTACCAAAAGAATAAGTGCTAGCACATTCCTTTCTAACAGAAATTTCAGCTAAATAAGAAAAGCTGGTAAGCCCCACCCTCTTCAGTAAAACAATAATGATCTTCCCTGCTACTTCCTTTCCCAGTTTAACTTTAAACGTTGTCTGAAATATTTGTCAAAATAGGTGTGATAGTTCCCAATAAAGATTCTTGGTAGATTTCACGCAGCTCTTAAGTTTAGAGATTATGCTTTCCAAAAGTATAAAATTAATTTTTAAAAGACCAGAAACATTCATTTCTTACAATAAGGAAATATATTTAACTGCAAGATGCTTTCAAATGCAAATTATTTTTGAAATGTTTAATACCTAATAATTTCCAACCTCAGTATGGGACTATTATAATTCTAAAGTACGCTATTCATGAAAACTTTAAATATACTATCAAAAATGTATTAAAACATAAAAGAAAATCCAATAAAGAGGATGGAATGAAGTATCTGTTTAAACAAGACATGTCTTTGCCACAGGGTAAAGAAGGATCTCTCACTACTTTCTAATCTAAGATAGCTACTAGCAAGCCATTATTATCTTTAAATTCTAATTTTCTCTAGAAAATAAAAGATACAGTTCTCAGCACAAGTGAATTTACAGATGAATCCAAGTGGGTAATTTATGCATATGATATGAACTTCAAATTTTAATCTCAGTAAGGAAAAAGAAATTAAAAAATACTTGTATGAAGAGAAATGCCATTTTTTTGGCACAAGAAAACAGAATGATGTTTTGGGGGGAAAAAAACAAGAACAAAATAAAATCAACTATCTGAGTATCAATTTTAACATAGCCAGCAGGTATTTAAGTAAATCAGGAGGAAAATATGTCTGCTACAACCAAGAAATCTGAATGCATTCATACAAGTTTATTCAAGTATTTACTAGTTAAAAAAAAACAACAACAACACAGAATAAACAGGATAACTTATTCTACTGCTCTTACTATTTAAAGTTAAAAATTTAAGAATTTTTGTTTTGGATTAACTCTTTCCTCAAATGTTCTCTAAGCTCTCTGAGCAAGTAATCAAATAAAGCCGTGGATGCTCAGTCAAGAAGAATGTTATTTTACAAACTTTGTTAAATACTCCAAATGAAAATAAATATTCCACAATAAATTAATCAAATCCCCCCCAAATAAAAATAACCTGGCAAGCATTTCTAACAAAGTTTATAAAGAAAGGCAATTAAGAACTGTTTAGTTTTAAAAGATCCATGATATGCTAAGTGAAATTTGCAGTACTGACAATGCATTGACCTTAAACTTTAGAATAAAAATTTATTAAATCCCACTACGCCATTGTGCAGCATATTAGTAACTTTATGCATATGCCTCAAACAGATGCAGTTAATGCCCATACCTAAAGGGGTTATTGATCGTGGTTGTAGATGAGTCTCCCACTTGTGAACTATGACTTGGCATGGACCACCGATAGTCTGCAATTTAAAAGTTAAACGTCTGCAATAATTTCTTATATCTTATTTTCTACCCATGACTCCATTAGATGTTTGTGGCCTAAGTCTTATACTAAATATGAAACCAAAAGATTCATCTTGTTATTTATCAATATTATATGCCAAAAATCAGGATGTACCAGGTCACAAAACATGAGTGCTGGAAGAAAAGGACGATGAGGCAGTAAACAAGAAAAAGGAGATGAAACTGGCACATAAAATCATCTTAAACCCTTTCTTAAATCTGCCTATAGTACTCCTAATTAGCTGGTAAATTCCCATAAATTAAAGTTAACACCAAATATACTTTATGCCTGGTTGTCAGTGGTCAGTGAGGTATTACTGAATAAAGTTACCTCAAGTAACTCTCCAACTGTTTGGGAAAAGCCTATATGATAGTAGGAATAGTAGGTACAAGTACTTCAAGATCAGTGATCACAAGGAACTAGAGGGCATAACAAGCTTCTTCATTATAGTAAGTAAATAACAGGAAGAACATCAAATTTCTTGTATTATAGTAACCATTGTTTCTAAAAAGTACAGGAAAACCCTAAAAGAAAGTACATGTGCATGAGTAAATTCGAAGAATAAGTCTGACAAAAAGGGAACTACCATCTAGTTTTTCTCTTTATGCCCTACAGTTCATAAATTCATACAGGGTGAAAACTAATACTGTCTTCTGTTATCAAATTCTCTTACTAAAAGGGAAAATAAAGCTTTATGTGTTAACATCTACAGCAATTTAAAAATAAAAATGAACTGTCAACTAAGATTCCCTATGTATACCTAAAGGATTGAACTACTAACTAAATGCTTCCTAATTTTAAATATTTAAAAAAATCAACTGAACTTATGTGCCAAAATAAAACCATTAAATACATATTTTAGAAGCAAAATTTCAAACTGTAACATTACAAGGTATTTTATATTTCTCTTCACATCTTCAGAAGACATTTAATAAAATACAAAGAAGCAAAAAGAAAACACAAAAATCATTCATTATCACACCACTTAGGGATAATCATTACTGATATTTTCATACGTAAATCTTCAACCCCTTTTCTAGGCATATATTACATACTCTTAAAAAGCACAGAACATATAAGCTCTCTATACACTGTGTATACCTTTAGATGGTATTAAATACTCTTCTATATCATTTTATAGCTTTCAATATTAATAATAATGTGCTAAATGGTAATCGAGTATAAGATAAATTAAGCACATTAAGTAATTAAGTGCAAGAGATATTCTACTTAAAAATAACCAGAGGTTGAAATTTTTAAAACTTGCAAACTTCTGAACTTTGAAAACTAAAATAGCATTTGCTATTCATTCAAATCATAAAGCAAATGGGATAATCACCAAATCCTCATTTTCTCTTGCTGAATACCTCCTTGTTTTAAGGGTTCAACTTATTAGTTAGGTAAACTGGGCAGATGTTTTTAAAATTTTTCTTTACTGTGAAACTGCTCATCTTAAATACAGTGAATTTCACTTCCTTTACACTAAAACATAGAGATAGTTTTATTCCTATATCTGTTCGATGTTTTTTATCACGACTTTCCTCTCATTTTTGAATTTCTTAAACATGAAACTTTCTGATCCTCAAAAGATACAAATATATACCTTAAAAAAAAAAAGTTTCTTAGCAATAGAGAGTATCCAGAAAGATCTAACCTATAGTCTTTCCCCATTCCTCTCATGTCCCCTGCACATCCCCCTTCCCAAAAAAATAACCCTCTTTGCTACAAAGATGGTATAGCTAGCTCTACATTCTTACAGAAGTTACTAAACAAAGGTGACTTTAAAAGGTGCCAGGAACATAGTATTAAATACCAGCAAGGATAAGAAGTGGACAGAAGAAAGGAGAGTTTGTTTTTGTTTTTGTATCAATTCAGTGTCAGGGGAACTTTACAAAGTGTTGACTACAATATCTACATCTAATGTCAGAATAGCCCTGTGGATAAAATATTTGGTAGAAAATATATTTTAATAGTATTTTAATAACTCCACCCTCATCTGCTTTAGTAGCAAACCTACTCACAGCATAAAACCACCTAGGCTTGAACTGAATGGGGCATTCGAGGAGCAATCCAAAGAGCTGATTCAACAGATGACTTCTAATTGGGTATATAAGCGTTCACACTACAAATCATGTTTGTTGGTACAACAAAGTGTTAAAATAAAATAAAAAAATTAACGAAGTTTTAAAATACAGTGATCTTTCAAAATGGTACTACTTTGTCAAACTCTAGAAGGTAATCTTAAATTTTAGCTTACTAAACTTCTTAAAAAATATTTAAGCCCTGAGCACTGGGAGATTAAAAATCTCAGTAATGACTCCAAAACCTGCAATCCTTTTTAACAAGCTAAATGTAATAAACTCATTCTTCAAGATCTTAGAAAAAAGAACAGTTTCATTCCGTAAAAGGATGCCATAATTTTAAGCACTTTGGAGTCAAGTGCAAGGTGGATCTTTGAAGAAAAAAGTAACATCATCAGTCCAAGACATTATTCCATTAATAGTATTGATAGAGTTGTTTCATAATTTAACATATATTAAGTCAGTTGATTGCTAAAATGTATGTTAAACTGTGAAACAACTCTATCAATACTATTAAGCATATTAAGAAAAATACAAAATAATCTATTTCTGCAAAGAAAGAAAAGCATAATGACTGCTTTCTTAAGCAGTGATCAACATCACTGAGCTACATCAAGCCCTGAGAGAAACAACATGTAGACTGAGGTTTTTGGTCTGTTTTGTTTTGAACAAAACATGTAGCAAAATCATCAACTAGTCAAGTCGTGTCACTGCTTTCAAATATCATGAAAAATAAAACTTCTAAAATTTTACTGTTGTCTTTCCAAATTTTGAAAAAAGGTGGGGGACATGTAAAAGGGGCTCTGAGGAATTTGCATCTATGATGGCAAGGCCAGACCAACAGTCATTTAAAAATAATGATTTTGAAAAAGACTAATAAGAAAAATAGTCACGTATGGGTAACTAAAGCGTGAGGTGAAGAAAGCTAGGCAGACAGATATCTGTGAGATGGTTTAAGTCTGAGGTTAACAGCTTAGGGTATTTAGCATCCAGAAGAATTTTATTAAGAAAACCACTCAACAAAATAAGATACCTGGGCTATTCTATAAATAAACAATGATCTGCCTATCACAGATGACTGATTCTTTTGTTAAAGGATTTAAACAAAAATCAAGGGAGATTAAGAACAAAATAAGGGTTTATAACAAATCTAATTATGAGTGAATGTGAACACCTAGAAAAATTAGAAACAGAAGTTACTAAAAAATAAAGAGCTATTTCCATTGAAATGAAGGGAAAATCACAGACAACATTATTATAAATTGGCTAACATTTCATCAGGTTACATCACTAATTCTGCCCACAAGTATAGAAGGATGGACATGGACTTAAAAAAAAATGTTTTAATTGATGTTCACACTGAAAAATTATCTCTGGTGAAGATGTGAAATTAATGGACCATCTGCAGACTCCCACCTGCGTTTTCATTCCAAGAATATCTACAACCTTTGTTTGCTATGTTCAAGATAGTATTTGATTTGTCACCTGTAAAATTATTTTAAAATCAACATATTAACACCTCATTCTAATTCTACAGAGTAGAAGACAACAGGTAGTTATAAAAAGTTGAGAAAAGGGACTCTTATAAACTAAAAAGAATATGCCAGAAAGAGCAAAAAAGGAGGAGAAAATACGCATGGTAAAATTTTATTTATTTGCAATAAAATTTTCACAGTGGAAGGGACCTAAGAAATCTATGGTCCAAGCCCTTCATTTTATAGGTAAAAAAACTGAAATATGAAGGTCAATTGACAAGACCACAAGATTTTTAGCTTAAGCTCTACAAATGCTTGGGTAGACTACCTCAACAAAATTAATCTTATTACTCATTTCAGCTTTTCACTGTATCATAATTACTTTGCTTTCCTATCATTCTTTATATTTATAAAATATATATTCCAATAATTTCATTTTACAATTTAAGATTCTTTGCACATTAGTTTTATCATCTGACAACACACAACTGAGACAAAGTTTCATAATTATTTCTATTTAAAATTAAGTGTCATTTAAAGAGCGCCACCAACTTTTAAAAGAAAAGAAGTGTCACTTTAAGCTGGCATGTGGAAAAAAAAAACCTCTAGCTATATGCATGGGATTTTATGTAGCTATTTACTCTAGTCCATGAAAAACATACTTACCATGGCAGCCCCTGCATCACACGGTACATGTGTACACGATACAGAGCACCTACTTAAAGAAACACACTCACCAACACATACTGTAAACTTTTGCAAGTATTACAAGGGGAAAAACTTGTTTTTTACTGTAAGCAGACTTCTTGCCAATTTTTTCAGAAGGCAGTTTGGACTAATTTGCTGCTTTTGGTTACACTTTCAATGAAGAGGGAAAATACTGTAGGTTGGCTTAATTTGATCTATGTTGACAATAGTCTTACTTTAGAAAACTATGCCCAAAGGATTCATTATGATTTTTCTTCTCCAAATGCCACTTTAAGTAAAATTTAGTTGACTTCACATATTACAAATTTCACAAACCAGGATCTTTAAATTAACTTTCAATGTCATGAGTGCTATGACCTACGTATCACTGCACAACTGTTCAATTTAAACTGAAAAACTCTGCCACAATGCACAACCCTTAAGTCAAATAAATGATATTAAGTCATTAAAATGAGACTATTGTCAAGATAAGCCAACACAATGATCAACCATAATGTAATTTTAATTACTGAGTATTTACAATATATTGTTGGAATAAGAAACGTAATAGGTGCAAAAGACAGCTGAAGTGGCTTTGTCAGTTTTTTCTCTTCTATAATGGTGGCTAAGAGAATGAGGTAACAGTGGCTGCTTGCATTTTTCACATGTAACAAGTATTCAATGATCCCAAAGGGAAATAAAAATTTTAAAATGGTTTAATCCACGTTTTGCTTCCTAGACGCCTGCCTAAACCCCTGCTCACATGCAGCCTAAGTGTACTCAAAGATAAAAATCTGAAGGAAAAGAATCCTTTCAGGAAATAAGCATCTTTAAAATAAGAGGGAAAGAATCACTTTTTTCTTTTCTAAATATGAAAACAATCCCAAAATAATAAATCATTGTGAGCAAGCAGATTAGATTTAACAGATACTCCAAAGGCCTTCAGAAAAGATCCTACTCTATCAACACCATGGTTGAAAAAAAAATCTAAGAGGAATTACTTCAGTTCTGATAGGAGTTAAAACAAATGCAGCCACTAAGAGATGGCTTTTATGAAATAATTTTTAAAAATAATTACTCACTTAAAGCTGGCTATATACTCCTTCAAATGTATTTATACCACATAAGAATTAAAAAATGAAACAAAAAGAAACCCCTTTTAACTGGTTACTTCACAAAAGTTAGAGAAAAAGCACAGCTACTGAGAACACTCATTTATCATTAAAACCGATTTCATAACAAGAATACTGCAGAATATACTTACTATTAGTCTTTTAAAAATTCCACTGCAGACATCGTCTGCCTCTGAAGTGGCTACTTGCTTGCTTTTTAGCACTAAAATATCATTAATCTAGAGTTCTGTTTCCCTTATTTGATCAAAAGAAACTCGCATTACTTTCAATGTCTCCAAACTTAAATTAGTTGCTTTTGAAAGAAGTAAGTTTGTTAAAGAAACTGGAAACGAGATAAAGAAAACATACCTTTGGTTCTAGAAAGCACCCTTTGAAATAGCGATACTGAACTGATACTCCTCTAGTGAGTACAATGGTTGCTTTCCATAACATGCTGTGAGGAAAAAGAGCAGAAGCATTAATATCAAACTACAATGCATAGACTTCATAATGCATAAAACCCCTCCAGCAAGGTCTGTGACCAACACCACTTGTTTATTCCTACACAGAATTATACTCCAGGCCGACCCTGCATCAGGCACTGGGCACACAGTGAAGAATAAAGCAGAAAGAGCCCTGTCTTCAAGCAGATTGCTTTCTGGTGAAGGGAGACAAATAACCAAACATACATAAAAAGAGCTATTTGCCTTTCTGACGTGACAGGAAGTTTTGGAGGAGAGGCCTCAATGAGGAAGAACAGTCTGAGCGGAGTCCTATGTAATGAGAAGGAACCAGCCATACAAAGACAAGGAGAAGTATTTTAAACAGAAAAAGTAACACAAAGGCGAGAGTCAGAATCTTTTCTGACTTTCCAGTTAATTAGAGATGTTACAGGGCTGCTAAGAGGCTTTGGGGCTGAGGCAAGTGATATACTCGCATTCCCAAGTGTCTCTTATCCTGCTTTCTTCCCCAGCCTCTGGCTAATCCCCTGGCCAAACAATTGGGATCTATATCTTACTTGTTTCAACTCAATGTCTTCCTCTGAACTATGCTATGCTAACATAGTCTACTGCTATTCTAAAGCTTTGACTCAACTGTGAAAGCAGTCGCTACAACTCATGATTATAACTGATTTTTATTACCTTCCAATCACACACCAGTGGCATCCAAAGTGTAATCCAAGGACCATGAATATCACCCTGGAGACTGTCAGAAATCCAAATTTTCAGGCTACACCTAGACCTACTATAGAAACTCTGGGGGGGGGGGGGGAGAGTCCAGCAATCCGTAATTTAACAAGCCTCCAGGTGACTCTGATGATGAACACTTAAGTTGGAGAGCCGCTGTCATAGACCATTACCCAAACATTAATTCAGCATGAATAGTTTAGTGAATAAACAGCAGCTCCAAATGTTCTTCCACGAAACCAGATGGCTAGCACTGTTTCCCACCTGGCTCTGTCAAGGCAGGCTTTAGGGCATTATCCTCACTCGGACTCAATCCTGGGTTCCCAACAAACTATCCACAACCACCTGTCACCCCTGGTCAACAATTAGATTAATCTAGTAGTAATAAAATACATATGCCCTGGTTCCACCCTGGGAAACTCTGATTCCAGAGGTCTGGGTGGAGCCCGGTCATGTGGAGTTTGCACAGGATAGGTGAAGACAGAAGGCTGGTTGAGGGCCACTGCTGTAAAGCAAGACCAGCAAATGCTCAGCACAGGCGCCCATACTACTTTTCTCTGATAAGCCTCAGAGTCCTTTTCAACACAGCATTCCAGGCACACTCTACCAACTCTGAGGTGAAATTATTTCCCATCTCTGCTACAAAAAAAATGGCAAATTTCTAGTACTATTTCATTCATAAATCGGTCAGCCAGATAATGTGAAGCCAGCCTCAGATGTGAACAGCAGAATTAGCAGGAAGCTCTGAAAATGTATGGGGTCCCTCTCTCATGCACTATTCCTCATTCCCCAGGGGTAGGATCTAGACATATGTATTTTTTAAATCCCTCACAAGTGGGGTGCCTGGGTGGCTCAGTGGGTTAAAGCCTCTGCCTTCGGCTCAGGTCATGATCCCAGGGTCCTGGGATCGAGCCCCACATCTGGCTCTCCGCTCTGTAGGGAGCCTGCTTCCTCCTCTCTCTCTCTCTCTCTGCCTGCCTCTCCGCCTACTTGTGCTCTCTGTCAAATATAAATAAAAAAACTTAAAAAAAAAAATCCCTCACAAGTGAGTCTAAGTGAGCCCCTGGTTAAGAACCACTAAATGAAAAGAGATGCAGAGAGCAAAGCAATGAGTTTTTTTTTTATTCTACCTTCCTAAGTAAATGTTGCAAAGTTAAAAATGAACTGGAACTGTTCAGTGACATAAAAAATGAATATAATCTGATGAAATTCAAGAAAAGTCAGGGAAGAGGGGCAATAAGGCTTAGTGCACCTGCTTGATTTTGAATGCCCTCATACCCTCCCCCAAAATACCATAAAATCTACAAGAAGAGCAAATAAAACCATAAGTGACCCGCATTTTCTGCATTACTAGAAAACAATACCACGACTTTCAAATTATCTGTAAGTTGAAAAAAAAAAAAAATCCTGACAGAGCTCTTGTCACTATAAGCCTACAGGTATGGAGAAGCTTAAGAGACTCTGAAAAAGAGCTCTGTACAAAGGGCTTAGATGCACAAGACACTGAAATCCAAATAGACACAATTCTAAAACACAAGAATGGTGTCCAAGGCAAATGTTTTTTGTATCCTCTTGTATCACCTACTTCCTTTCTCCGTGTGAAACACTGTTTATCTGCCATATGTGAATCAATTACATTTCAGTGCATGTCAGCAAGGTAAAGTGGCTGGTCCCTTCAAGTTATGTAGTTAAGTGTTATCTCATCTGTTCACATAACTTTGACCAGGCTAGCTGAAATGGACTTAAGACAGGTGACAGGGCAGCTCAAACGTTCAGAGCAAGGTGTGTTTTAGGAACAAGTTCAGAAAGGCATAAGGTTTCACTTCAGACAGCAGTGGCTGATCTGAAAATGGGAGGAAAAAATAGCCACTTGAAGGGAATAAACATTTCATTCCTCTGTGATTCCAGTATTATCAACTTCACTTATAAAAACAGCTGCAGGGGCACCTGGGTGGCTCATTGGGTTAAGCCTCTGCCTTCGGCTCAGGTCATGATCCCAGGGTCCTGGGATCGAGCCCCGCATCGGGCTCTCTGCTCAGCCGGGAGCCTGCTTCCCTCTCTGTCTGCCTGCCTCTCTGCCTACTTGTGATCTCTGTCAAATAAATAAATAAATAAAATCTTTAAAAAAAAAAAAAAACAGCTGCAAACTGGCTGAGAAAATATGTCACAATGATGACAAGTAGGAAAAGGATGTTCTATAGACTTTTTTTAAGATTTTTATTTATATTGTGAGAGAGAGAGAAAGAGCACAAGCAGGGAGAGCAGCAGGCAGAGGGAGAAGCAGGCTCCCTGCTAAGCAGGGAGCCCAATGAGGTACTTGAGCCAAAGGCAGATGCTTAACTGACTGAGCCACCCAGCTGTCCCTGTTTTCCTTTCCCTTAATTTATGTTATGGTACCGTATTTGTTATTTTCTTTTGCTCTGTCATCAGTGCTCCTCAAGCTATCTGCTGCAAAGGACCAGTTTTTGTTTGCTTGTCTGTCCTGTAACCAACACTTCTGATCTATGTATCCAGCACAAGAGATGAGTCCACGGTGACATACATGAATGCCCTAACAATCTCAAAGTGCTATAAACATTTCTAAATGCTTGCTCTTAATTTATGTATTTCTCATATAATGCACTGATTATTAGAAAAACTAAAGTTTGTTTGTTTTTGTTTTTTTTTCCTCTAGCACTGGCCCACAGGCCACATTTTCAGTAGCCATGCTCTACATGGAAAACAATTTGAGCTTAATAATATGTAATCTGGTGTTTCCCCCTAGGGGCACTGCACGTATTTGTATACTATTTAAGATCTCCTCTCTCCTTACCTCCCACATATATATCTTGACAACCCATAATGCCCCAAATATCCCTAATATTCACTGATTTTGTCCTAACCCCTTTATCCTGCAGATGAGGTAACCCAGGCCTAGAGAAATCAGATCTGCCCAAGACTGCAGTTAACTGTGGAACTGAAACCTGCACCCAGGCCCTTCTTTCAACAGTGCAATGCACCAATACACCCACACGAAATTTAGCCTTCTATTTAATGTCAGTTGCAAACTCATTTCAGTATATTAGCTAAAATACTTGTTTCACACTCTGCTCTAGAAAAATATTTTATAGGCTACAGAAAAAATCAGATCTTTTATCAAGAATATGTATGGAGAGGGGCTCAGTCAGTTAAGCAACTGCTTTCGGCTCAGGTCATGATCCCTGGGATAGAGCACCACATCGGGCTCCCTGACAGGCAGGGAGCCTGCTTCTCCCTCTCCCTCTGCCCCTCCCCCTGCTTTCTCAAATAAATAAAATCTTAAAAAAAAAAAAAGTGTCTGCCTTCAGCTCAGTTCATGATCTCAGGATCCTGCGATCCAGCCGTGTCAGGGTCCCTGCTCAGCAGGGAGTCTGCTCCTCCTTCTCCCTTTGCCTCTCCCCCACCACCGCTGGTGTGCTCTCTCTCTCTTGATCTCTCTCTCAAATAAATAAAATTTTAAAAATAAATATATATACATATAGATAGGTAGATATATATATACACACACACACAAACATATATATATAAAGCTAAAAGATAATACCTTTAAAAAGCTTAAAAAAATAAAAAACAGCAATATAAGCCTGTTATTTAGAAATATAGTGGTAACTACCAAAAGAACCAGCCAGAACTTGAAAATGGTTGAAGTGGGAAATTGAGAAACAGAGAAACTTTTTTTAACAACCAACTTTGTACAACTACTTCACTCTATGCACACGCAAGAACTATCATAAAAATTAAAAGAGAAAAACTACATGAAGGTATCTTAGAAACCCTCCAAGTTTCTAATCTGGGTGTCACAATCATTCTGTAACCTGTTATTACCCTTCTTACCTTTCACCTGTCTCATTTTCTGGAAGAAGAGCCACAGCATTCTGAGGACTCCAGTTTCCCAAAGCATCACAGCTCCCACATATGGCATAAACTTCTCCTAAAGAAACAGAACCAGTTATAGTGGGCTAAGTAAGGAAGTTTCAGATTGTAGTTTTAGGAAGCCAGAAAAGAGCAGTCAGTTGCACTAGTTCACCTAGATGCAGAGCCCCCACTAGCAGAGACGGCGGAGCCTCACTGAGACATGTGTCAGACCTAGGTACCACACCAACACCTGCCTTCTTAAGTTGACCTACCTCTACAGAACCAAAACCAAACAAAAGGAGGGATGGATAGGGATGAACTTACTTCATTTGTTCAACCACTTAAGCGAGCTAATAACAAGCACCAAGAAGACAAAGTGATCATGCCACAGTT